>NC_066585.1:245217411-246626074 GCF_024323335.1 Lathyrus oleraceus
TGATTAATCCTCTAGGATCGTCGCACGTCTTTCGTCGTCTTTTCACCACTCTTCGATCCCTTGTCCCTGACTGGACTCCACGGGGATCCTTTGTCACAAAGCTTCACATCACAACCTGCAAGTGAGTGAAAATATCTAACAACACCTGCAAAAGAGATCGGTAGACAAAAATGTGCCCCAGGCGTGCCAAAATTTCAACACTTGGGTCACTCCACCTTCCGAATAAGATTTCAAATTTTCAATCTTATAAACATGCATGGGAAGGGACCTGTATGTCTCAAAATGCAAATATTCTTTATCAAAAATAACTGGATGTTTTTGAAATCAAAGCGGTAATGAAAACAAAAACAAAATTATTTGACTAAATATGCATTTTATTGATTGAAAAAGTGGCTCAAAAACTGAGCAGTACACAGGAAGCAATTCCTGAAAAGAGGTAATTGCGCACAAAAGGAAAAATCTATCCTAATGGCAATGTGAAACCGTGATCTCATCGAGTTCCAACTCGGTTACACCCCATATGCCCTCAAGACTCTCCGTGCTTTCTGCCTTCTGAACAAGACGTTTCCGACCGATCCCTGTCGGGGATTATCCATGTCATAACCAAAGTAAACGATCATGCTAGACGCAGTTGTTCGTTTCAATCCCTCTTTTGCCTGGACCCCCCTTTCGGGTTTTCAGTCCACCGGGATACCCTTTTTTGCCCAAGTCGCCCTTGTGGGGTTTTCGACTTGCCGGGCGTACAGTTTTTTCTTTTTATCCCTAATTTTTGCCCGAACCTTTTCATTCATTTTTTTTTTGTTCGCCGGGATGCCCTTTTTTGCCTGGACTATTTTATTCTTTTTGTCCAACGGGTCTCTTATACGAAGTATTTTTTAACTGCGTCCGCATTCACAGGGGATGGAAAATCCTCGCCATCCATGGTCGTTAACAACAAGGCTCTACCAGAGAAAACCTTCTCGACCACGAATGGGCATTCATGACTGGGTGTCCACTTGCCCCTATGATCGTTCTGAGGAGGAAGGATCCTTTTCAACACCATATCGCCCACGTGATACACACGAGGTCGCACCTTCCGGCCTAAAGCACGCTTTGTTTGCTGCTGGCGCAACTGCCCCATGACGAACGATTGCCAGCCTCTTTTTCTCAATTAGGCTTAACTCTTCGTACTGAGTCCTTATCCACTCAGCCTTTTCCAATTTTACATCCTCTCACTGACAGAATCTGGACCTCGACCGGTAGCACGGTTTCCATCCTATACGAGTAAGAACGGTATTGCCCCAGTAGACGCACCGAGGTTCGATACCCAGGCCACAAGCTTCGCACTCAGCCCCATTGTTGGTGCATTCAAATGTCAGCTTAACAACACAAGGAATGTGGGGATCCCTTTGGCGTAACGAAAACAGCACCAAGTCCACTATCATTCTCATCAACGGCCCCATCAGACATCAGAATCCGTTCGGATTCAGGGTCAGGCCCCTCCTCTGGGATCGGTTCCTCACAATCTTTCGATTTGATAACCTCGATGTCCTCATCAGGGAATTCAAACTTCATCGGTTGATAGTCATCAATCGGTTGCTCGGCAAGGTGATAAGACAATACACTCCCCTTGGTTGCTTTCTGAGAGGTATACTGTATATCAAAATCAGTCAAAAATCATTTGCCATCTCGCAACCCATCCGGTCAATGCTGGCTTCTCATGCTGGCTTTTCAAATACATACCTGATCGGATCCATCTTGGAAATCCACAAAGTGGTACGAACCAGCATATACCGTCTCAGTCGGCGAGCAGCCTATGCCAAAGCACAGCAAGTTCTCTCGAGCGGTGAATATATTGTTTCATAGTCGATAAACTTTTTGCTAAGGTAAATTGCATGCTCTTTTCGACCAGACTCGTCATGCTGCCCCAGTACACACCTCATAGACCCCTCGAGGACTGTCAAGTACATGGTTTACGGTCTCCCTCCACAGGCATCAGAATCGGAGGTTCCTGCAACTATTCTCTTATTTTTCAAATGCCCCTCGGCAACCATCATTCCACTTGACCTTTAAATCTTTTCTCAACAGCTTGAGTGGGTTCACACGTGGCTGTTAGATGAGATGTGAACCGTGAAATGCAGTTCAATCTACCTAAGAAACCACTAACCTCTTTCTCTATTCTCGGTTCAGGCATTTCTTGTATTACTTTTTTCTTTTTTTTCCTTTTTTTTAGCAGGATCAACCTCGATTCCTCTTTTCCGCTCACAATAAGCCTCAGCAACCTACCGGACCGCACTCCAACAACACACTTATTCGGATTCAGCCTCAGTCTGAATTGTCTCAACTAGTCAAACAACTTGGCCAGATCTGCCAGATGCCCCTCTTCTGTTTGGGACTTTGCTATCATGTCATCAACATAGCATTTAATTTCATGATGAATCATATCATGAAACAAAGTCACCATAGCTCTCTGATGCGTGGCACCGGCGTTCTTGAGACCGAATGGCATCACCTCTGCTCTTGACACGCGCCTCCAAGGCGGCCCCAACCTTTATTTCCTTTCAGACCTCCTCGGTGCTTGGATTGACAATCTCAACTCGCTTCTCGTGCGGTTGAATCACCTTCTCCTCTTGTCTCAACAACCTGGCTAATCTTCCAGCAGATCACGATCTTCTTCGCCTTCTTCTTCGGCATGATAGATCGGATGGTCAAAGTCATACGAGGGTGTAACAGGATTGTTATCAATGAGATCAGGAGAATAGTCGCATCTACATGAATATTGATTCATGCATTGCTTTTGAGGTCGGGACAAGATAAATCAAAAGGAAGAAAAATGAAAATAAACATTGCCATTTTTTTATTTTCGTTTTAAACTGCAAAAATAAATGAAAAACAGGGAGCACCGCTTTTACTACAAAAACATCCATTTATTAATGATGCAAAATGTTGCAAAATGAAACACATGAGGTGGCCCTTACAATGGACCAATACGTTTCAGGCAAAACGTATGGCTTTCATGCAAACAGAATTGAAAAACAGAAACATTACTCTTCAGGATGAGTGACAGTGATGATCTTTTAGGCCTTCCAGTTCTGGACTCCATCCCTGGTACGCACGGTTTTATCTACGAGTCCAACTCACAGTCACTGTCAGTCTCTTCACCCACCGCACCGACGTGACCTAAATCTTCAGCAATTACACCCACCATCACCTGACCATGCGCCGATATGGGATTAGCATTAACATTCGGAGATGGTGCGAAATTGATGGTCTTGGAGTCTACCAAGTCTTGGACAACATGCTTAAAGGCTCTACAACCCTCAATGTTATGCCCTGGTGTACCAGAATGGAATTTACACTTGGCGTTCTCATCATAGTTAGGAGGCCTCTGGTCTGATCTTACCGGAGCCATCGTCCTCGGCTGAACCAACCCAAGATCCATCAACTTCTTAAACAGAAAAACATATGTCACGGGTGGCTTATCAAACTGACGATCAATCCCCTTTCCTCTCACTTGGTATCCAGCTCTCTGTGCTCTCTGTTGAGGTGGCTGACGTTGCTGTTGTACCGATTGATTACCAGCAGGAATGGTTACCGTCGCAGTGTGCTGGTAGTAATGATCCCTACCGTGTCCCCTTTGGGCATACACAACACTCGATTCACCCTCATTCTTGCGCTGACCGTTCCCAAATGGCTTCTTTACTCCAGATGACGGAGCATTTCCCTGTATTTTCCCCATTCTCAGCCAACTTTCAATTCTTTCCCCAGCCATTACTATATCAGCAAAATTGGTAACCGGGCATCCTACCATTCTTTCAGCAAAGGTCCCCTGCAGGGTACCCATGAACAGATCAGACATTTCTCTATCTACCAACGGAGGTTGAACTCTGGCAGCCAACTCCCTCCACCTTTGTGCATATTCTTTAAACCCTTCGTTCGGCTTCTGAGACATACCCTACAACTAGGTACGGCTAGGAGCCATGTCAGCATTGAATTGGTATTGTTTAAAGAAAGCATCTCCAAGATCCTGCCAGCTCTTGACATCTGATGATCTCAGCTTGGTATACAATTCCAGAGACCCACCAGACAAGCTGTCCTAGAAGAAATACATCCATAGCTTCTGATCCATTGTATAAGCAGAAATCTTTCGGACAAAAGCCTGGAGATGAGTTTCCGGGCAAGAACTCCCATTATACTTGTCAAACGCAGGCGCTTTAAACTTTTGCGGGATCATAATCCCCTCAACAAGCCCCATGTTTGACATGTTGACAACCCCCGGAGTAGCATGGCTTTCTAGAGCCCTGATCTTCTCTGCCATCACCTGAATCTCCTTGTTTGGCGGCGGAACACCGTACTGACCAAATTGCTCATTTAGCACAGAGAACTGGTCTTCTTATTTATCCTCCATGGCCCCAAAGAATGGAGGAAACTGATTATCCTTCAGATTATTGCCCATAGGACCTGGCACACCGCCTGCAGCGAAACCAAAACCTCCCCCATTGTTGATCACTACACCAGTAGTAGTCTTCCTTCCGGGGTCACCACCGTCCCTTGAACCACCAAGACCATGGTTGGAGACACCTTCCTGATTATTACCACTGTTGGCAGCAGAAGCCCGCTCAAGCTTCTCCACTTTCTCAACCAACGCCTTCTGCCCCAAGGCGAACCCTTGCATAACATTGATCAGCTCACTCATCTTCTCTTTCAGTTCGAGAATGTCTGCGTTGGATGTATCCATCAGTTGGGGTCTGTTGCGCCTGGTAGGGTATCTGTGGGGACGTGCTACGTGCAAGGGAATGATTCGGCGTGCGCGAGCAATGATTCTTGTGTCAATCAAACACGTTAAATACTGACACCTGCAAAATAGAAGACATGTTAATATGACTCACGCATGAATGCAATGTTTATCCATACGAGGAACACTCTGTCTTTCGATCCTGGTTTCGTCGAGACGGATAATAATTTGACAACAATATTCTGACATCAGGATGTCTCTCAACCGGGATCTCAATCGAGAATGTACCCTGAGTATGGATAGACATGAGTTAGATTCGGATGAATGCAAAATATGGATGATGTAGATGCATGAATGCAATGCACTGTGCCATCCTCCCAGTCCTCTGAACATCCACTGCACTGAAGCCCTGGTCTCTGAACTGATCTCAACCATCTGAGGGAATAAATGACCATAAATCCAACTCGGGAGTTCAGAAATAAACGGAACTGAAGGATATATCACCATCATCACTGGAAAACCACTGCTCTGATAACAACAAAATCATTTGTTCCAACCCAGGGAATCCTGAAATAAACGGATCCCCACTGATAAATACCACAGACAGAACTCCGGCGTCTCAGAAATAAATCCATAAATCCGACTTAACCAAAGTCACCATCAGAACATGCATCTGTAGGAATCAAACCCTCCCCTCACAGGTGAATTCTAATCAGGTCATCCTAAGGCGGATAATGGTCTCGACAATTGGGCAAGATACTCAATGGGTTTGCCCTTTCGGGTGTGCCGTTGCAGCTCTCATAAGATCGTCTAAACCAAAGATCCAGGAAAGAACGATCACCAAAGTCAATAGCTCAGATGAGATAACCCAACCTAAATGGAATAACTCCACCCGGAAGGACTCTCTCAGATGAACCTCGTCTGGCTGTGGTATGTCACATCTCTGCATCATGTCGTACAACATGTGAAGAGACATGAGACCACACTAATCCTAGGTGTATACTCGGGCCTGGGTTTTAGCCCCACTCAGAACACCCACCCCAAATCAGAGGAACCAACCTGTACAGAATCCAGCACAATGATAATATGATGCATGCAAACATTTACGCAAATATATACACAGTATAATCATAAATGCAATAAATACAACAGCACAAGCAACCTAAACTATCCTAGAGAGCGCTAGGAATGACTCGCTTAGGGAAGATGGACCAGCAAGAGGTCAACTTCCATTATGTCCCTAGCAGAGTCGCCAGTTGTCGCATCCGCGAAAAACAACCGGCAGGAAAAACAAACAAACAGAGCCGCCACCGTGCGTTATTATCCCAAAGGAGGGAAAGGAAACGCTCGAAGTAAACCTGGAAAGGAAATGGTCTTACGACCGGAGATTACAGGGTACGGGAGTCGGTTACGCAAGGGGAAAGTATTAGCACCCCTCACGTCCGTCGTACTCGACGGGATCCACGCTCAAAAGAATAGAATAAGGTTGTTAAATAACTGCTCAAAAGAATGCACACACACATGGAATAAAACACAGGTGGAAGGAGACGGAAGCGGACTCGGCAGGATGTCGCATCCTGGGCCTACGTAGTTTGTCAGAAACAAACATCAGAGTCGACGTAGTTCGGGGAAATGGGGAACGGGCTCGCTAGGATATCACATCCTATGCCTACGTATCTCATCTGGAATGAGAATCAGAGCGACCGTAGTTCGGCTAACGCACGCCGAAACAAAACACAACACAAAGACGCTGAGACGTCAAAAGAAACACATAAATGGAAATAGACTGCCAATGGATGGTCTTACGTCCGACTCCAAACAACAACCACAAACAAGGAAACCGAATGCCAATCGCTGGACTTACATCAGACTCCACGCACACAACAAACAGGCAGGAAACCGACTGCCAATCGCTGGACTTACATCAGACTCCACGCAGACAACAAACAAGCAGGAAACCGACTGCCAATCGCTGGACTTATGTCAGACTCCAAACACACACAGAAAGGTTAAACAAACAGGCTAATGGAGAGTCTGGTACTCGAGCCTACTAGCTGTCAAGCAAACACCAAGAAGACGCTGAGACGTCAGAAGAAACGAAGAAGTTGAACACACAGACTAAAAGGGAGTCGGGAACTCGGACCTAATAGTTGTCAAGCAAAACACATGCAAAAAAGAAAAAGGGCGCCCGGAGAGATCTCGCACGATCTCCTGCCTACGTACCTCATCTGGTATGAGGATCAGGGCGACGTAGTTCCCCTTAACAGGAGAGAAACTTTCTCCTAACCAGAGACCGGGAAATAACAAACTAAAAGGGAGACTGACTCGAGCCTAATAGTTGTCATGTAATCCACAATAGTCCTAGGTTGAGGTTTCTAACAGATCTTAACTCGCACAGGCAACAAGTCAACAACACAGCAAGTAAGCAAACGGATGAACAGGTATCACACACTATATGCAAACAAGAAGGCTCACACAACATGGCTGGGCTTTAGTTAAGGGGTCAAATCAACCTCGACAAACAAGCCAACTGGAAAGGGGTGTTGTTTGCTCTTAACCCTAACATTGAGAGTTAGGGTGAAGCAGATGACATGGGAAATGAGGATCAAACCTCATAGCTCTTATCCCAGGCCTAGGAGAGCTTTGAATCAATGGAGGCGTGGGAGTCCAGAATATGGGACTCTATTCCACATGACTGACACAACAAGATTTTGGGTTTTTATTCAAAGTGCATCAACACATGGTGTGAGCAAGATGAAAGACACAACTGAATAGCAGGGGATGGATTGCACATCCCTTTTATCTGCAAATGCCTCTTCACTTAGGAGTTATTTATATGTACAAGGCACAAAGGTAAACAACCACAAACATTGCCTCTTAAGGAGGGCTTCAGACAGGTGCCTGCCAAAATAACATGATAGGTCTTCCAGACTACATGGAGTTTAGGGATTTACCTAAGTGGTATGCCAACCACAAGCAAAGCAAAGAAACTCAAATAATGAGTTAAAGCGGCTAAAGTACCTGTAAGAAAAGCTAAACCAGTCAATATTTACATTCAGACAAATCAAACAATCAACAACAGTCAAACAACCAATCATCAGACAACAATGGTGCAAGGCCTAAGGTGCAAGCAAACTAAATTGATTCACCATCCACAAGACCTACAAAACAGCAAGGTTAGTCAACCAAAATAACTTATATCTCAAGTGATGAGATCATATCAACCAATGTGGCTAATTGCTTTGAAACTTGAAATGCACAACTCAAATTGTGAGAACAAACCACTAGCTCAAAGGCTAGGGTCAAAGGTGAGGCAAAAAGTCAAAACAGAACTTGATATTCAACATGAATCATCCTTGAACAATCATAAACATGTCCTAAAAAGGACCAAATCAAAATCATCAAGCAAAGCCATGTAGCAAGCAAGAGAAGTCAAAGGCAATTTCAAAGCACATATTTGGACATTGAGAATGAAAATTCCAAATCAAAATAGAAATGATTCAAACAATTATGAAAATTTTTGTGAGCATACAACATGTTCAATACAATCATCATACCAAAAATCATAAACAGAAAAGCTCATTTGATATGTAAATGAAAATGCACAAGTTAGACATCCAATAGTGTGACACACATTGTCACACCATACAAACATGTGCATAAAACAGAAATGGCAAATGAGAAAAATGCACAATCAAGCCTCAAACATCCATCAACATGTTAGGAACAATCATGCAAAATTCATGGCAATTGGATCAATATCAAGCATTTTATGATAGGATGAATGAGACAAGGTCCAAATGCACACATGTTCAATTATCCTAACACAATTTAAATTCCAGCCATGCACAATTTCAGAAATTTATACCATAAAATTCTAGACATTTCAAGGATCAAGTAGCAAAAAACCTGGAATTATTTGGATCATTCTACAATTAGTTATGATTTTTTTGAAGATCATGGAAAAAATGAAATAAAAATTGAAAAAAACATGAAATAATGAAAAGAATTGAATAAAATGGCAAATGCTCCCAGCCGGAATCGAAGCGTGTACATACTTATGCCAAAACTACGTCGTTTCATTCAAAGCCCTAGTCAAAAACTAGCGACGGACCAGCGACGGCCACTAGCGGACGCTAGCGGCGGAAACCACCGTCTTCTTCATGAAGACGGTGGTTGTTACTGTTCACGAATTTTTTTTCTCCAGAATTAGCGAAATTATATACCGTTGGACTCGTTCCGGCGTGTAGATCATGAATCCACTAATATTTTGGCCTAATTCCTCATATATTTTAAGAATCGATCAAGAACACTCATGAACACCAAACTTTAATCTCTCATAACTCTCTCAATATTTGTCCGTTTTTTATGAAATTTAGATCAGAATTTTCAGCGTGGAAAGATCTACAATAATATGCACATAAAATCATGAATTAAGAGGTTCAAATTTTTGACCTCTTGAAGCTCCAACAATGGCAGTGGTAGATTCAAGGCTTGACAAGCATCCAAATTCCCTCCTATATCACTCTTTTGTAGCTTGAAGTTGAATTTGAGGCTTGAGATGAACTAGATCTTGATTAAATTTGAATCTCCATCATCCTGTTCATGATCTTCATGTGCTCAATTCTTCACCAAACTTTGCAATCAATGGCTTGAATTCTACCAATTGAGGATCAAGAAAACAGAATATGCAATAAAAATCAAGTGCTCTTTGAAGAATTTTTGAATTTGGGAGAAGAGAATTTTGGAGGGAAATTTTGGATCTAGATCTAGAATTGTGTAATTGTGAAAATTCTGTTACAATTATCTATTTATATGCTGGCTTAATCCATTTCCTAATCATGTTTAGGCTTGGCTAATTAAACTTTTATGAGAAAAGAGGTGTTATGCAAAATTTGGTTTTTTCACCCCATGCATGCAACATGCACGTGAACAGTAACAATGGCCATGCAATTTCACTTAAAATCCTCCTATGAACATGTTGGAATGGTTAAAAAGTCCATATGATGCACCAATTTCAAATTCATGATTTTCCCTCCAAAATGGGCATGAATATGCATATGATCATGTGATGAATTTTCATGCAATGTGATGAATGATTTGGAAAGTTCATGTTATGAGAAGAATTTGGAAAAAAGGAGCACTCAATTTGGAGTTATGAGTCAAAAGTTATGCCCTTTTGAAGTTCCATGCACACTTGGGCAATTATTGGATCATATCTTCTCAACCATTCATCATAAATTCATGATCTTGGACTTTTTGGAAATGGGAGAGAGAGATCTTCAACTTTCATGTTGGACAAAATTTCATTTGAAGCTTCTTTGATGATGTAAGATCAAATTGAATTTGAACCAAAACCTTTCCATTTTTGGAAACTTTCAATTACAGGTCACTTTCCATTTTTGGAAACTTTTGATCTGACCTCAAATTCTTCAAGATATGTGTTTGCAATGACAAATGAACCTCTTTTGAACATGAATGAGATATTGAAACTCATTTCTCCACCTCATAACCCACAATTGACTTTCTGTTGACTTTCTAGGGCCCCAGATGACTTGAACATGCTCAGATCAGCTTGAGCCTCAACCACTTGAGGAATTGGCTCAGAAATGAACCCCTAGCTCTTGTAAGCTCCACATAATAATCATATGATCCTCATCCAAGCAAATAACCTCATCTCCTTGAAAAACCCTAACTGGTAAAATGGCACTGATTAGGGTTGACTAGAGGTCAAAACCCTAATCCCAAAGAATCTGAGCATGAACAATGAGCTCCTTGAGGATGACATAACCATGATGATGATTATGTATACTTGCAACCAAAATAATGCTCAACCTCCTTGAAGGACCAAGGAACCCTAATAGAAGCACAAAACCCTCAGATGGTTGGTGATCAATCCAGTAAGACCCTCAGGCTTGAATCTCTTAACCTCTCTATCTTCTGACAAGACTTAGGAGGATGACATCATTATTTCCACATGATATGCAATATGCAAATGCCTAATGTCCTAAAACATGAAATGCAACATGTTAAACTAGTCCCAAGAGAGGAGGGCAAATTTTGAGGTGTTACAAAGGGTTTTATCGATATTTTTCCTTTCCTTCATTGGAATAAATAAAGTTCGGTGACGAATCTGTTTGAACCATTTTTTTCTGTAATTATCGCGAATGATCGTATTTTTTGAGATGTGATAGTGGTCAAGATGACAATTTTTTGACATAGACTTAATGAATATATCATCAATATATATTTGCATAAATATTTCCATATAATCATGAAAAATCAAATTCATCACCCTCTGGTAAGTTTCCCCAACATTCTATAAGCCAAATAGCATTGCCACTCACTCATAAGTGTCTAAGGCTCCTGGACATCGAAATATCATCTTTGACACATCTTCATCTGCAATAAAAATTTGGTTATAACAAGAATAATCATCAAGCATACTAAGATATTTGAAACCCGCTGCTAAGTTAACCAACATTTCAGCGACATAAATTGGATATTTGTCATTTGAGGTTGCTGCATTCGGATCTCTGAAGTCGATGCAAACCCTCGATGTTTCGTTTTTCTTGATCATTGGAACAACATTTGCAAGCCACTCAACATACCTTGATGTCCTTATGAACTTGCTTTTCAGGAGTTTTTCGATCTCGTCTTTTATTTCGAACATCACCTCTGGTGCAAACCGTCTAGGCATATGCTTGACCGGCTTCTTCCCAGGCTTTATTAACAGTTTTAACTCCACCAAATCCTTGCTTAAACCTAGAATTTAGTTATAATCCCAAGCAAATAAATCTTTAAATTCTTGAAGTAATTTAATTACCTTTAACCTTAAACTTGGGTCGATGTTGGCACTGATATATGTCAGCCTTCTATTGGTTCCATCTCCCAAGTCGACTTCCTCCAATGGATCCTGGGGCTACATCTTCGTTGCTGACGCGACAAGATCCTTTTTGAAGCCCAAAGGCTCATCATCATTGATGCAGTCGAGCCTTTGGCTTTTTAAGCCATCATCTTTTATGTCCGCTAGTTACGACATTTCGACTAGTTTTGGCTCAATGTTGATTCCCTGCCCCACGTCGAATGCCTCTAATTCATTAGCCAAACGCTCATCATCATAGATGCAATCGAGCCTCTGACCTTTCAAGCCATGATCTTCTATGCCTATTGATTACGACTCTCTGAGTAACTTTGGCTCATCGTTGATTCTCTGCCCCACGCCGAATACCTCTAATTCGCTGGCTTCAACAATCATATGTGGTATCTCGACCTCTAAGGCATTTTCGATCTGTTTTTGGCTACATAAGTTGAAATCCACTTTAACGCGTCAAACTCAAACATCATCGTCGAATTCGTCACCCCAACCAATTGGCTGGATAGTGTCATAAGTCCTCTCACCCATAAGTTATATGTCCCACATGAATCCATGGGTTGGGTGGAGTCTAAGTGAGTGAAATTCCTCTTCCAAAGGCATATAGGCAAACCCTGTTGGTGCGCAAGGTGCTATACTAACTAGATTCTTGTCGAAGTTCCTTTTATCCACATGGTTTACTTCCTCCATGTAATACCCTTGATCTACTTCTATGTTCTCCATTATTCCATCATTTCTCCAAACCACTATCCTATGATGAAGTGATGAAGGTATAACTCCCACGCCATGTATTCGTTCTCGACCAAGGAACATATTATAGCTCATCTTCGACACAATTACCATGAACACAGTAGGTAGGGTTATCGACCCAACCATCACATCGACTTGGATAATGCCCATGGTCTACCCTGTTTTTCCTTCCTAATTCGAGAGAAACATATTATGTGGCCTCAAATTAGTGTTATATTTTCCTATTTTTCTCAGTAAAAAATGGGGCATAAGGTTAACAACATCCCCTCCATCCACTAGAATCTTATTCACCATAGCATCCTCGACCTTCGCCCTTATAAAAAGATAGCTTCAGGTGATTTTTCATTCCTTTATCAGGTCTTTCAAAGAACCTATTTTGTTCTTCGATGCAACCGTTGTTCATAACAAAATAATACACAAGTTTGTGCCTTTCCATTTCCTCCTCCTCACAGTCTGCTAGTTCATATACCTCCGTAGCACAATCACACTCCCTTGGGAGCACAAATACTATATTACATAACACATCAAAATTTTCCTCTGATCCCGAATTGAAATTATCAGTTACCAACTCATCTTTCTTAGATGGTGCTTCCTCCTTCACTTTTCCTTTCGACTTGACTAGTTTATGGGGAAAAATTGTCTCCCAACTGGTTTCTTAGTCTAATCACTTACTCGAATATGATACAGTTTGTTGTTTCTTGATTCAACATCTTCTTTCTCAACTTTCTTTTTCCCCTAAAATCTCATCCACTGAGTCCTTGACATAAGGTTCTTCTCTTTGTAGTTTCTAGGACTATAGGACCGCTTCTCCGATACTTGAAACTTCTCCTTATATGTCATTGAAGAGTATCAAACCATTTCAAGATTTCTCCACTTATGATATCCAGATTTCTCCCTGTCTGCAGGCCTCATCCATCTCCTTTGGGGGGCATTGGATGTTGGCACATAGGTGCCAGGCTTTCCCTTTTGATGGGTTGGAAATTGCTGCCTTCTCTGAGGGACCCCCTATTATCGAAATAGAATTGAGGCTTGTCCCCCTTCCAGTTTTCTTTCTTTCTCGCTTGCTGAGAATTTTTCACTTTCTTTGCAGCCCTCTTGTCGAACACAACACTTCACCTAGGGGACAACATTACTTCTGAATCTCCAGCTTTGCATTGGTGAAGAAAATCAAGCAAACCTTCTCTAGCCTTAGGGTAGATAACCTCTACATGGTTCTCACTGCCTTCGAGAGCTTCATCCTCTTCCATGTTGAAATCCTCAATGATCTCGACCATGTTGATTCCTACAGGCTCGACATAACTGGCCTCCTCAACTTGGAGTGGGTCGAAATCTATCTTCATGGCAGCTTTGCCCATGGTGAACTTAAATCTTCCATCATTCAAATCACTTTTAACAAGATCCCTGAAAAGAAAACATTGTGAGGTTTTGTGCCCCAAAAAATTGTGATATTTACAAAACCCTTGTTTCCCCCTTTATTCTAATGGTGGCATTTTTGCGCCTTGTGGCACTAAAATTTGGCCATCTGCAACCAACAAGTTGGAGATCTCGTCACACTTGGTTACATATAAGGTATATGTCTTCTTAGGGAATTTATCATTCTTTTTAGGTTCATACGAGTTCTTCCCGTTTATAAGTGTAAGAAGCTTACACACATATGGGGGTCCTGGCTTTAATTCATCCAAATCGACCTTACTTTCTTCAATATGGTTATATTTGACCTCTGACGCTAGGTCACTATCTTCCATGTTAACATAAGCTACCTGTTCTTTCTTACTTTTGTTTACCCTGACATTCTCATCCTTTAAACATTCAACTTGTCGAGCTCTATGCTCTAGTTGGGCCATATCCCTTAGGTATTGTGTATCCAAGTTTTTCCTAATTGAATAATCTAAGCCCCCAACGGCCATTTCGACTAATTCGTGCTTAGGCACTTGGGTAAATCACATTATCTTTAATATCCAGAATCAGTTTAAGTAATCATCGATCGACTCAACGAACTTTCGCTTCACACTAGACAATTCTTTTAGACTGATCTTAGATTGTCCCATATAAAATTGTTCATGGAACAACCTCTCTAAACGAGTCCAATCATTAATAGAATGTACAGGGAGGGTTGTAAACCATGTAAAAGCATTCTTCTTAAGATAACTAGGAAAATATCTCATTATTTACTAAGTCCCCTGCTTTAGTCAAATATCGAGCAATATGTTCGATTATGGACTCATTAGTATCACCAACAAATTTGGTGAATTTAGGACCTTCCATCCCCCTGGGAGTTCCATTTGTAAAACATATTCTAATAAAGGAGATGTATAATTTGGCCTCTACAGGCCCATGTTCACACTTTTTGCGCCATTATTCTTTTGACTATGGCTGCAAGATTATTTTCTCCCAATATATTTTCTTGTCGAACTTGACGGACCATTTGGTCTGCACCCTGATCTCGATTGACCATTATAACTGGTGGGCATTTTTCCTCTCTAAGCATCTCTGGCTTGACCACTTGGGGCATAAATTGTTTCCCTTGCTTCAATGTGTTTTCCTCATATGTTATTCCCTCGTTTCGAATTGGCATGACTAATTGAGGTTGCACAACAGGTTGAACTTGCGCCTGAGGGGCGCCAAAAAAATCAGAAATTCGATTCACTTAAGTTGCCAATTGTTGGTAACTCTAATTCGTGTTTTGAATCAATATGTTAAATATAGTACCCATTTGTTAAGTTAGTGTGTTAACCATATCATGGTTACTCTCGACCATCTATTGTCTCATTACCATAACAGAATTCATAGTGAATGTTGGTATTGCTTGGGAACCAAATCACATCCCTAACTGAGATTGCATGGTTCGACCAGGGTTACCTATGGTCGACCTCGATTCCAATAGTGGCGAATATGTTGTAGTATTATCAATAAATATCGAAGGGTTTGTATGTAATTTTTCCATCATTGAGGTTGGCATACCATAAAGTAGTTCGTACCCATGTATGGGCATTGTAAACTTATGGCAAAATACCTAAAATTCGTTGCCATAATTGGTGTAGGAGTTACTAAGTGACTTTTGTCATCGAATGGGAAAATTTTACCCCTTCTTGGGCTATTGACAGTGCAGCCGTTGTTGACGGCATGATCGTAGTCGACGATATGGTCTTCGTACTAGTAATAGAGGGGATGGGTTCAATCAAACTTGTAGTAACCGTGCCTGCCCCAGTGTTATTGGATGGTTGTTCTCCATTATTGTTGTTTCTGGGAGTGACCATTTTCCTAACATATTTCTTCACTGGTTTTCTAACTTCTTTTTTGGTTATTTTTCCACTCCTGAATCTCATGCACACTAACAAATGAGAAGTTTCTTAAATGAAGAACTTTGTAAATGATTTTTTTTTCAAAAAATGAAAAGTATAAATTCACACAAAAAGAGTTCTGTTGGGCATGCCAATTTGTTTACTGTGAAACTTGGTAAAAAAAACAAGTTTCGTTTTACTTAAGGGATTAAACTCGAAAATATCCCATAACATATTTGTGTGAATCATAAGATTTGAATAATTTTGACATCAATGTCGAAATGCAAAGTTTGAGAGCAATGACTGGAATTTAAACTGAAATCGAAATACAAAGAACTTAAAATAAAGTAACTAAGTAATTTAATTGTAGAAATGATTTGAACATAAAGACTTTAATCTGTAAAAAATGGAACGTATACGTACATTATTGACTCTTTTCTCAACCACACCGATACTTTGAGTTTTGTAGAAATTATGTACAATTGCGGACCCTTAAAACATAAGTGAATGCCTACTTATATACTAATCCTAAGTTAACCTTCTATAACGGTCGACTAAGCATAACACGCCACATCTTCATCTTCATGCAACCTTTATACTCGACGGACTCCCACATGTCCTTAAGTAATTGTTTGATCTTATCCATTTACACCTCATTCGATTGCATAGAGTAAACACTGAACTCTAAATTTCACTAAGTCTTAAAAACTAGTAAACTCCTTAGTCTCTGTCTAATAGTAATTTTGACCAAAGCTAGTAATCCTTTTCGACAAATCAAATTCGTCGAGATCTTCATGGCCATAACTTACCATCTTGATTTTTTTAAACAACCATTATCACATTTTTTGTATTTAATGCTTAGTGTCGAAAATTTGAGATAACACACACACACGGGGGAACACGCGTGTTTTTGTGAAAATTTTGATTTTTCTTGAAGAAACTTTATGTGAGTGCATTATTCTCTTAGAGGTTTTTGATTGATGTCAAAACTAGGAAATTAGTATTTGTACATTGGATCTTATCTTTTTATGTATAGGTTGCATTTTCATCTTAGGATATTTTTAGATCAAGTCAAAAGCATTTGGACAAGTTAAAAACGACAAAAATATGCATTTTTGTGAAAATCATGTTTGGGGTCGATTCACCCGTGCTAGGGGTCGGCTCCTCTGAAGCATATTGAAAAGAAAATTCTCTGTCCATTTGGAGTCGATACATAAGGGAGTTGGAGTCAACACATAGCATTAAGGAGTTGACTCCCACTGAAAGCTATTTTTTATATTAAATCCCTGTCCAGGATGGGTCGACTCCCAAGCAGTATGGGTCAACTCCCTTGCCTTTAGGAGTCGACTCCCATATCAAATGGGTCGAGTCCCACTGTTCAAAATGTCAAATTTTGTAAGTTTGGAACCTATTCTTGTTTTGTTTTCTACTTCACACACACTTACCTATATATAGTCATTCATGCATCATTTTATCATATGAGACAAGAAACATGAAAGATTCAAAGAACTTTTCACCATCTTCATCCTCTCTTATTGCATTCTTACAATAACTACACATAATAATTTTTGTTGTGTGATCAAGAGATAGTTTGATAAGGTCTAATTATGTGTGACAACACTAGTGCTATTAATCTAACCAAAAATATGGTGTTACACTCTCGTACTAAACATATTTAGATAAGGCACCACTTCCTACATTACCCTATTAAAAAAAGACGTCGTATTTGAGCATGTTGATAGCAAAGATAAACTTGCAGATATCCTTACAAAACCTCTCACGACTGAACCACTTTTTAACATTCGAAGGGAATTGGGGATACTTGTTATCTTAAATCTTGCCTAAATATGATTTGTTGCATGCACTTTATATACTTTTTCTCTAACTTTCCTTGGAAGCTCAATCACGCATATGTGCATCATTCACCGATTCATAAATGAGATAATGTTATTCCATTTTCTTTCTTTGAAAATAATCCTTTTCCTTTTGCATGTTATCTATGTTCCAAATGCTTGATATTCTTAATGTATGATATATTTCATAAATGTTCACTTCCAAAAATTTCTATTGATGTATGTCAATTTATATGCTTATAGTGACTTTATAATATTCTTCTTTCATACTTGAAATATGTTCTTGGTGTTTAAGCTTGTTATCTATTCTGACATGAAATATGTTTGAACATGTTATAATGTTAACAAAATTCTTATAGTGTGTCATTGTTATGTTAACGTCTCTGTTTTTGGTTTGAGTGATGATAAATCTATATATCGCCTTGCTATAGCACATGTTTGTGTAGCACTCGGGAGCACCAAAGGTATATGTCACATAAACGTGCCACTTTTGTAGCAGCTCAAGAGTTTTTGATTGCATTGTATCCTTCATCTTTCATGTTTTGTTGTATATGTTATTTGGCATGAGTTGTGGCAACCATGTTATATTGTTGCTTTAAATGCTTTTATTTATGTTTAGACATTATTTTTCAATATTTATATCATTCTATGTGAGTGTTGTTTTATTGATGATCTTATCTTTGCAAACGCCTTTATGTGTTATATTAGTATATGTGTGATATAAGATACTTCTCATGAATTTATTTTCTTCTTTTTGATGTTGTCAAAGAGGGAGAAGATATGTATAGTTGGCAAATAACTAAGGGAAGATAAACACATTCATGGGGAGCTTCTATCAAAGACTACAAATACGTCATATGTTTTGCCATCATAAAAAATGGGGAGTTTGTGAGTGCACTATTCTCTTAGAGGTTTTTTATTAATGTCAAAACTAGGAAATTAGTATTTCTATATTGGATCTTATGTTTTTATGTCTAGGTTGCATTTTCATCTTAGGACAATTTTAGATCAAGTCAAAAGATTTTGGACAAGTTAAAAATGTAAAAAATATGCATTTTTGTGAAAAATCATGTTTGGAGTCGACTCACCCGTGCTAGGCGGTCAACTCCCTCTGAAGCATGTTGAAAAAAAATCTATGTCCATTTGGAGTCGATACATAAGGGGTTTAGAGTCGACACATATCATTAAGGAGTCGACACACATTCATGTTTCGGTTCCCTAAAAAGGGGACAAGACATAAAATAGAACAACGAGAGTATAATAGCAATAATATAATATATATATATATATATATATATATATATATTATATATATATATATATATATATATATATATATATATATATATATATATATATATATATATATATATATATATATATATATATATATATATATATATATATATATATATATATATATATATATATATATATATATATATATATATATATATATATATATATATATATATATATATATATATATATATATATATCATTTTACTATTTATAATTAATTTACAAATACATTAATTAAACACTGCGGCCAGCCGCAAGTGTGTACTAGACGCTTTCCTTCAGATGTGGTATTTGTGTGTCTATATTGTTGCAAAAAGGGACATACTATTGCTAAATGTCGATTTAGGAGATTTTTAGTTCCTAAAGACATTTTTCAATGGTTGCCAAAATGCAACCAAAGTTTCACTCACACACTAGAACCCAATGAAAATTGGGTACTATAGCGGGATATTCGTTACCTTTAGATTTATTGACTAAATCAAAAGTAAATCATACAATTCGAGTCGCCACCACACTTCTATTTATCCAAAGGAAAGGTTAGAAAGCGAACAAAAACCAAGTAAGAAGTTTTGTCAAATCAAAAACTAATAAAAATGTCAGAGATCTGGGTAAGGGGGTTGGTTATGCAATGGGAAGGTTTTAAGCACCCAAAACATCCTTAGTACTCTAAGGGAGCCCTTTTTGCAAAGTTGTATGGTAGGTTGGTATTTGTGAAAATATTTGTGCAAACATGATTGGGGAGATGAGAAAAGAATATACAAATTATTTACAATTTTGTTGTTTGAATGGATAAACCCATTGCCTACGTACCATCACAAAGGTAGGATCAAAACCTCGTAGTTCGGGGTAAAAATCTCAAAACAAGTTGGTGAATTAATTTGTCAAAAGCTTTAAGGTCTTTTGTTATCAAAGGGAGAAAACTCAACCTAAACCAACAATCCACCATGTGAGGAGAGCTTCAACATACTAGTGTGGGATCCACCCTATAATAAGTATGGAAGACTTATAGTCCAATCACTAAGTATAAGGTGAGGTTTACATCAACCACTATGATAACTCAAACCTATGGCTAATGTTTATGAAAAGGTTTAACAAAGATGGTCATTGGAACCACAAAAACAAACTTGAGTGAGTTGTATTTACAAATTAGAGGTATTTATAAAATGAGGTCAAAGTTGACTTAAGATTCAATTCAAAATAAGTATAAATGAAAAGAGTTTGAAAAATCAAAGGCATATGGCCTTGGTTTCTAGTTTTGAAAACAATGTTAATGTTTGCACAAAATGAGTTTGGCTTAGGTTAGAGTGGAGAGAAGAAGAGAAGGGCTAGTCCTAAACATGCAAAGATGAGAGAAGAGATAAAACCCTTGGAGTTCCTTTCTTGAGATCATAAAGATGATTCAAGATGCTCCTTTCCTTTGGACTTAGCAAGCAATAAGCAATCAAAACAATTAAACATTCAAGCTCCTAGGATCTCCAATTGGCTTGTCTTTCTTAGCTTGGCTATTCATGAAAATGGTCCTTCTTACTATCTCAAGTTTGGAATCCCTATCACACAAGAACAAACAATCAAAAAGTTCACAATGCAATAAGAGGAATGAACAAAGAATGAGTTTAGAATTAGAGGTCCTTTGAAGTCAACTTTCAAGATTAAGCATTCTAAAGGCATGAGGCCTAGTTGCTCTTCAATCAATTTTAGCATTCTAAAGGCATGAGGCCTAGTTGCTCTTGAACTCCATTAAGCATAGGTGAGGTCTTAATTTTAAGTCCTTTCTCCTTTTTCCATTGGATTCACAAACAAAGACAAAACAAGCACAAGACAACAATATATTTACACAATAATGTGCTCAAGTGAGCAAAAGGCAAATGGCATAAACATAAACATGAGCTCAAGTGAGCAAAGGAAAAAGGCAATATGAATAAATGAGCAAAAAAATTAAATTGAATTAAAGTAAATTGCAAGAATTAAATGCTTGAACTAAAAGTTAGTAATTAGTAGTTAGTGTTAGTGTGACATAAGGCAATTTAGCGATATGTTAAGCAATCGTAAGTGGACTAATGTAGTAGTCACACCTATCTGAGTCCGGTCAATAAAACTATAGGTAAATAAACACAAGTTAGAGATCATGACTAGTAAGCCAAGCTCCTATAACTTGCCATGCCAAAAGAAAAGAAGAATGACCTTGTATGGATTTTAGGTTTTTTGCTTGACCAAGAAGCAACCTATCTTGGACACAAAGCAATTCACTTGATCTTTGATCAAGTTGAATTTGATTTGGATCAAAGAAGGTTAAGCCTCTCATATGTCAAGGTTAACCACAAATCATTAACTCATTGGTCAAAAGAAAAAAAAGATGAGAGATGAAGATGGAATGTACAAAATGAAAATTCAAATGACATAACCAAAACACAATGATAAAATGTGAATGGAATCAACATCAATCAATGGTAAACAGAAGTGAAATGAAGATTAGAAGTCAAGAAAGGTCAAATATATTTTTGGTATTTTTTGGAATTAAAATAATACATAAAATAAAATGAACAAAGTAAGGTCAAACTTCAAATTCAATTCAAATCAACTTGGATAAATCCAATTGAATCATCATGAGTCTAACATGGTCAAACAAAGTTTGACAAATTTTCTCAACATTTTTTGAAAATAGAAACTATTTTAAAATCAATTAAAAGCATTAAAATATAACACAAATGAATTAAAATCTCAAATAAATCTCAAATCAATTAAGAAATTAATGAGAATATTTTCATAGACTTATCATGATCCAAATGTGTTAAGAAAATATTTTTGGAATTTTTGGATATCAAAAAGTATTTAAAATGAATTAAAAACTATCAAAAACAAAATAATTCACAAAAAAATATTAAATGGAATCACAAAAATAATTAAAAATCAGATTATGAAACTAGATTTTAAAAGAAATTTTTTGCAATTGGTCCCATATTTTTGTGATTCCAAATAAAAGAGTTATGAATTTTTGAAAATAAAAGGAATTAAAGAAAATAAAATAGAAATTAAGAAAATAGAAAAATCCAAGAGCGTCTGATCCATTTCATTAAATGACGTGGACATGATCAATGGATCAGAAGCGCGCGCGCATCATGTACATGAGTCAAGCGCGAAGCAACATGAATTAAAATAAGTCAGCTGAATCATTGGCCAGGATTAGAACGCTGCAGCCTCATCCAAGGGCCAAAACTCATCCACGTGGGGACGGTGGTGGAAACCACCGTCTTCTCCGGCAGCAAACAGAAATCGGCCACCAGTTGCAGGTTTTGCAACCTCAACCAAATTGCATGATCTTTATACCAAATTAAAGCAGGGGTGATGTACATCACCCCTGTAACCTTGGATTGTTCTCAAGATCTCTATAGAAGGAGAAATCTGAGATGGAATATCCAGGTGTTCAATCTGAAATGCATCAATTCATGAAATTAAAGACACAATTGGCTTGCCTCTCACACGAGGACTTCAGAGAACCAAACAAACACAAGCAAAGCTCAATATATGAAGAGATTCGAATCAAAATAGTTGAGATGTAAGCCTTTGAAGTGCAACTTTGATGAGCACGATCCAACCAAACTCTTGCTTGCAGCTTGATCTTGAGGTATGGTATGAGTGCAAGGCTAAGGAATAAGTGTTGAAGATCAACTGATTTTGTTGAAATTCAAACTTGAAAAAAGAAATGAAAATTCAAAATTCCTTTAGTATGGTTAGGATTCAATTTCTGCAGAGCTTCAGGTTGATTCAAGGATGATAAATGAATGAAGTGAGCATGCTATTTATAGATGGAATGCAAGCAAATGGAGTGCCAAAACCGTGTGCATGAAGCTTTGGATCCTCCATGCATGGGCCTGTACAGGCGCATGTGAGGCCCAAAAGCTGATGCAAATGAATGCTGAACACATACCAAATGGAAATGGACGTGCAACTTGAATGGTATTTGCTTGTGTAAGAAGATTTCATGTGAAATGCATAAATGATCACAAATATTCCTCTCTTCGAACGTCCCATATGGAAAATCCAAAAATAGTCATGAGAGTAATGGTTGGAAAGGTATTGACATAAGGAACAAAAGCTATGTTGAACAAAAATCCATTTGGAGTTTGGAAAATTGTGAAAACTGGCCATGAAGTTTGATGTACAAAACATGCCTTTGAAATATTTGTCAAAAGTGACCAACTTCAAGCCCTTCTGTTTCAATGATGCAAGCCTCCAATGGAAAAACCTATAACATAAAAGTTGTAGATATTTTCATGATTATCAATTTGGACTTAAATTTTGCATCATTTGGATTTTTTATGAGAAAGTTATGGGCACTTGAAGTTGGACTTTTTCAAGATTCAATGGCTTTGGTCCAAAGTGACCTATAATATTTTGTATTATCACATGTGTTTCGTTTAGGATTATGAAATTTTGTCCAACATAAAAATTGAATTAGACATCTCAAACCTTCCAATTCACTTGGTCTCACCTAAAAATCATAAAAAATGAAGGAGTTAGGTCCTTGGGAAGTTGACCCAAAATTAGGGTTTCAGTCAAAATGACCTATAATGTGAATGATGACCTTCCAAGTTTCAAATGGATTTTTGATGAACATGAAAGTTGTTCATACGGTTCTTAAGAACATTTTTTCTATTGGGGTCATCTTCATTTGACAAACACATAAAAAGTTAGGTCTCAGTGGATTTCAATTTAGTTAGATGACTTGACTGGTCAACTTCTCAAGTCCAAACTTCAAATTTTGATGAATGAATGATTTAGGATAATCACATAGACTCATATATGCATAAAATTATGAATGAAATAACTTCCCTAGATTTAATTTAATCATGGGTTGAGGTTGCTTCATGAGCAAGGCATAGTCAATGCATAGTTGAATTAGGGTTTCCTTAGGAAACAAGCCTCAAGCCCTTTGGTTTATCTTGATCAAATTGACAAATTGAGATACTTGGGAGGCATATATGATTATTGAGAGCTTTGGGAACCATTGTCATGCTTGCTTTCATCTTCATCTAGCCACTTCAATGAGCATAGGGGCCTCCTAGGAGCAATGGATCTCATGATTGCTTAAGCTTCAAAACAAACAAGTTAGTGACATATTTTTATGCTTTTGGTTAGTAAACAAAAATAAGAAAAGCAATAATATACAATTCAAGCATGCTTGGTGGTGTCAAACCAACTCACACAAGTCCCAACCCAAGGGTAAAGGAACCAAGATGCTATGATCCTTGAGGCAAATGCAATGAGCAATGACATGATGCCATGAGGGATCTTAGGGTCAAAATTAGGGTCTTACAAGTACCTCCTTCCCTTGTTTAAATTTGTAGGTGGAATGTCTTGATGATACGGAGAGCACATGGCTTCTCGATAATGGATGCTCAAGACACATGACGGGTGACTCTTCCTTATTCTTTGACTTCGTGGCTAAGAAGAAAGGGTTTATGACTTACAGTGACAATAACAAGGGAGCTATACTCGGAAAAGGTAGTGTAGGTAATCCCTCCTCTACTACTATCTTAGACGTCCTTTTAGTTAAAGGACTTAAGCACAGTCTCATTAGTATTAGCCAATTATGTGACAAAGGGTATAAAGTCTCGTTTTCAAAAGATTGTTGCATGATTGAACATAATGATAATAAGAATGATGTGCTTAAGGGCTGGAGGAAAAATAATGTATACATGCTTAACTTGAATGAAGTATCCTCGACAAACTCTAAATGTCTCGTCTCCATGAGTGAAGACTCGTGGCTTTGGTATAGGCGATTAACGCATGTAAACTTTGACTTGCTTAATAAAGTTGTCTAAAAAGATCTAGTAGTTGGTCTTTCCAAAATCAAAATTTCAAAAGATCACTTATGTGATGCGTACCAAATGGGAAAGCAAACAAGGATCTCGTTTAAATCTAAAAATATTGTTTCCACAACGATACCCCTTGAACTTCTCCATATGGACCTCTTTGGGCCATCTAGAATTAAAAGTCTAGGTGGAAACTACTATGGTTTTGTCATAGTAGACGACTATTCTAGATTTTGTCGGACTATCTTCTTAGCAAGTAAAAGTGACACTTTTTCTGCTTTTGAAAATTTTTCCAAGATGTCTCAAAACAAATTGAACACTAGCATAGCTACTATTCGAAGTGATCACAGAGGTGAATTTGAAAACCACCTCTTTGAGCAATTTTGTGAAACAAACAACATTGATCATAATTTTTCTGCTCCAAGAACTCCACAACAAAATGGAGTCATGGAACATAAAAACCGAATTTTAGAAGAGCTTGGAAGGACCATGATCAATGAAAACAACCTTCATAAATATTTTTGGGCCAATGCCATAAACACGACTTGCTATGTATTGAATGGGATACTCGTTTATCATATTATAAATAAAACCTCTTATAAATTGCTAAAGGGAAGGAAGCCAAATGTTTCACATCTTCATATATTTGAATGTAAGTGCTTTGTATTAAATAATGGTAAAGAAAACCTTGGTAAATTTTAACTTAAAAGCTGATGAAGGTATCTTTCTCGGATACTCTCAATCTAGTAAAGCATATAGAGTATACAACAAAAGGTTACTTATTGTTGAAGAATTCATGCATGTTTCCTTTGATGAATCTTATCCGAAAACTATCGGAGAAGGTAGTATTGTTGATGGTGCAGGTGTTCCTTCGGAAGACATAATAAAAGATCAAGAAGAAAATCATGTTGAAACCCATCCCGAAAAAACTGAGGAGGAGCCAAATCTTAATTCCGAAAAGAAAGAGGAGGATCATTCTATCAATAACAATGATCTTCCTTTGGAATGGAAATCTTCCAAGGATCATCCCATTGATAATATTCTAAGAGATATCTCAAAGGGAGTTACCACACGGTCAAAGATAAGTAACTTTTGTTATCACTTCACTTTCGCCTCTCAAAATGAGCCTAAAAACTCCAAAGGCGCATTACTCGATGAACATTGGTTTCTAGCTATGCAAGAGGAACTTAATCAATTTAAAAGAAATGAGGTGTGGGATCTTGTTCCCCCTTCGTGAGACCATCGAGTAATCGACACTAAATGGGTGTTTAGGAACAAGTTAGACGAAAACGGAGTCATAACTCGTAACAAGGCTCGCCTTGTTGCTCAAGGGTATAACCAAGAGGAAGGCATAGACTATGAGGAACCTTATGCTCCGGTTGCCTGACTCGAAGCTATACGTCTTTTGCTTGCCTATGCTTGTTCTCAAAATTTCAAATTATTTCAAATGGATGTCAAAAGCGCTTTCCTTAACGGTCACATAAATGAAGAGGTTTATGTATCTCAACCTCCCGGCTTTGAAAACCATGAGCATCCCAACTATGTTTATAAGCTCAAGCGGGCTTTGTACAGCCTCAAACAAGCCCATAGGGCATGGTATGAGCGTCTTAGCAAATTTCTACTAGAGCAAGGATTATCAAGAGGGAAGGTTGATACTACCATTTTTATTAGGCGTCAAGGAACACACTCCATTTTAGTTCAAGTCTATGTTTAATGACATTGTTTTTGGATCTACTAACATTAATTTGGTCAAGAAGTTCTCTAAGTTAATGCAGGGAGAATTCAAAATGAGCATGATGGGGGAGCTAAATTACTTCCTCGGACTTCAAATCAAGCAACTTGAAGAAGGAACTTTCGTGAGCCAAACGAATTATTGTAATGAGCTACTTAAACGCTTCAATATGGAAAACTCCAAAGTGATCGACACTCCAATGCCTACCGCTGTTAATATGGATCGGGATGAAAATAGTAAGGCCGTAGATATCAAAAGGTATAGAGGTATGATCGGATCTCTCCTCTATCTTGCCTCATCTCGACCAGACATTATGTTTATTGTATGCATGTGTGCTAGGTATAAATCATGTCCCAAAGAATCACATTTAAAAGCCGTCAAGCGCATACTTAGATACATTTGTGGTACTTCAAAGTATGGGCTTTGGTTCTCTAAGGGAAGTGATTGCTCTTTGGTGGGTTACTCTGATTCCGACTTTGCCGGTTGCAAATCGGATAAGAAAAGCACCAGTGGCACTTGTCATTTTTATTCAAATTCCTTGGTAAGTTGGTACAACAAAAAGCAAGTTTCAGTTTATTTGTCAACCGTCGAGGTGGAATACGTAGCTGCGGGTAATTGTTACGCTCAAATTTTGTGGCTCAAACAATAATTACTCAACTTCGATGTTCAACTTGAACGCATTCCCATTTTTTGTGACAACACAGGCGCCATCAATTTAACCAAAATTCCTATACTACATCCGTGCACTAAACATATTGAAATTCAGCATCACTTCCTTAGGGATCATGTTGAGAAAGGTGATGTTGTCTTCGAGCATGTTGATAGCAAAAATCGACTTGCCGATATTTTCACAAAACCACTTGCGACAGAGCCTTTCTTCCACATCCGTAGGGAACTTGGTGTTCTCGATATCTCGGATCGCGTTTAAATATATATATATATATATATATATATATATATATATATATATATATATATATATATATATATATATATATATATATATATATATATCATGCCTGTCCATTCTGTGATTTATAAGTGAGGGCTATGTGAGGGCATTTGTCGTCTATCACCATTGGAGGTAATGTCGTTCCTATCCATTTGACCTATATTAATCAATTATGTATGTATGTATACTTGTTAAGTTTTGGTATTCATGATTGATTGGTTTGAACTAGATGTGATCCATTTCTATGCTTGAACTTGCTTATGTATCTTATTTATCATGCACTACGCGTTAAGAAAATTCGTTTGAACCTCATTTAATCTAACTAGTAACATGGGTCCCAACAGGTCGACCTGTGAGTCGACTCATCAATCTCTGTGTTTTCCTCGGGTCCCAACAGGTCGACCTATGAGTCGACTCATCAATCTCTATGTTTTACTCGGGTCCCAACAGGTCGGCCCATGCGTTGACCCATCACTAAGAACTCAATCCCAGTATTTTCCTCGGGTCCCAACAGGTCGACCCATGCGTCGACTCATCTCTACCCATGATATACTCTTTTGGGATTTCAAACATCAGTGTGTCGACTCATCACACGTATGAGTCAACTCTTCTCTACCCAATACAGAGACTGCATTAAATTCGAGTCCCACTACGTCGACCCATGAGTCGAATCTTCGTTGCTGGATACAACACATATACCTCTCAATCTGGTCAACTCAGTTATCAATAACTTCTCCCTTTCTCTATCACTCTCCTCCACACAAAAACCCTAAAATCTTCTTACCAACAAGACTCAAATGGCTTCAAGAGCATATAGAAAAAGATCTGCTAGAGGACTCTCTTCTCACACTGAGAATGCACCATCTCGATCAAATGTTCCGGTAATCGCTTTATCCTTACTCTTTAATGATCTTGCTGAAATGTATGATAAGAAGTTCAAAAACAGAACTGTTATAAAGCAGTACGTTTACTCACCGTTAGTGGTTGGACGCATGCACATTCCAAACGTTGTTGAACGTATTAGTTTTCAAGGAATTGATTTGTTAATAAACTGTATCACTGAGTATAACGAGGATTTACTCAAATTGTTTTATACCGGCGTGGATGAAAAATTGAGGGTTTAAGTTTACAAGAAAGATTGATAATAATGTTGTTGAAGTGAATGATGACGTGTGGAAATCTCTGAGACCTCTCCACTATCGTCTCCAAATGACCTCAAGATTACCGACAATGTGTATGCTCCCGACTATGATTTTAGGAATGCCTTAAACCAAATGTTGAGGAAACCGTTTTCTCCAGATGTTGTTTAGAGCACTCTATTCCCTACTAATGTGACTACAAGTCAGTTAAAGCCTCTTGACAGGATTTTACACTGGATTGTGACGCATATTTTGCGTCCTAAACAAGGTGGTTACTCCCCGAGTGGACAAGGCCGAAGTACACCTGGTTTATGTGTTGAAACACAAAATAAAAGTAAATTGGCCGCACTACGTTGCAAGTAGAATCTTTGCTCTAAAAGAGTCAGGTATAGGCACTTGTCTCTGTTATCCCTCATTTATTCAAAGTATACTTCATAGAGAAAATGTTTCAGTTTAAGGTATTCCATACAAATCCATAACTATACATCAAGAATTTTGTCAGAAAACCTTGAGTTTGATGGGCTACACTTGGGATCGCTCAGCGCGACTATACAAAACCTGTAAACTGGTTCCAGGCACTAATGCTCGGCCTGTGGAAGAATATGATGATAACGATGGTGATAATGATGATGATGAGGATGAAGAATGTGAAGAAGAGGAAGAAAATAATGAAGACAACTCTCAACCTTTGGAGCACGATCATCAAGTCACTGACCATGGTGATTGGCTTGGTCATACTCCTGGACAACATCCATCCAATAATCAAGGCTGGGGAGAATGGAAACATGCTGGATGGACCAGCAATCGTTCATCCTATATGCCTACACCCTCTTCTCAACACGAAAATTCTGAAGTGATGGAAATGTTGAGAAACATGCAAATCCAGCAGTAAAATTTTGCTACACTTCAAGAGGAGAGATTCACAGCCTTGCAGGAACAACTTCAGATTCAAGGTGACAACTTTGCATCTTTTGCTTTCGTCCAAGAGGAACGGTATGCAGACCTAAGGAGTCAAATCCAGACTCACAGTGACAACTTCAACTCCTTTTCCTTCACCATCCTACAAAGGATTGATGGCTCAAATCGCATTCTCGCAGGATCCATAAACACGCTGAACACAAACGTCATTGAATTAACCAGCCTCTATGAAGAAGACAGACTTTCGCGTCCACCTTCCGGCTATAGAGGCAGACATGAACCGCTCCATGGACGACGACCTTAGATGATTGTTCAATTCAACGCATTTCTATTTTCCTATGTGTGCATGTTATTCTAGTTACTTATTTGTCTTAATGTATTCATTTAACACTTATTTTAATATTATTTCCTTATTGTGTTTTGCTCCGTGAGATAATTATGCCTATACTTCTTCCATTGACTTCATATTATGTGCATGGTTGTTGATGACTATATGTTGCAAAGTCGTTGACTAAGTGATTCTGAATATTTTTACTTCATGTTGACCGTTTATTTGTTTCTTTTTGATGTTGTCAAAGGGGGAGAAAGCAATGGAAAGAAACAATAGCAGATGGATAATAGCAGAATGTTCGAAGGCATGCATAAAATCAGGGGGAGGATATCCATCCAAGTACGCGTTTGTGCCACAGTTTGTCATCATAAAAAAGGGGGAGTATGTGAGGGCAAATATGCATAATCCTTATTTTAATGATGTCAAACCTCTCTAGTCACCCATAACGTGTCTTTGGATAATATCATCATAGCATAGAAAGCATTCATCCTTTAACATGTTCAAAATATAGGTTCAGTGTGTCCAAGCATATATGAGCATATCTTATATGTGAATCATGCACTTAATCATAGTAAATATCCTAGGTTCATAGAAGATCGGTTTAAATTGGTCATAATACGCAAAACTCATTTTTGGGAGTTTAAGCTCTGTGAGTCGACTCATGACTCAGAGCAAAACCTTCGGGTCCGAACAGGTCGAGTCACAGGTCGACTCAATCCTGGGAAACTTGAATGAGTCGACTCATCCACTCCTTACGTCGACTCATTTTCCATTTTCATTTGAACCATGTTGCCACGGGTCCGAACAGGTCGAGTCATAGGTCGACTAAACCCTGAAATAAACTCTGTTTAAGTCGACTCATCCCCTATTTGAGTCGACTCATCGCCTATTTTACATAATTTTATGTTGTGTAAATTTGCAAAATATTTCTGTTATGTTAGTTATTTGTTCCATGCATCATATAAATATTCATATGTCTCTTCTTCAGCATTAAAAAAAACAAGAAAAGTGAAAGATATACACCAAAGTCCTCATCATCTTCATTCTTCATTGCATTTCTCAATAATCATACATAATAATCTTTGTTGAGCATTATACATTGCAGTTGTAATAACGTTCAAATAAGATTGGATTATCTTAGTTTGGGTTGAGACTTTGTGTGGCTTTTTCTTGAATAAAACCCTTGAGGTTTTGTCCTCCAAGAATTGGGGTTTTTTGCACTAACCTTTGCTTCGCAGATTCAGCCGAGTGAAAAGTTTGAAGAACGGAAGGTTCGGTCAAACAAGTAGCGGTAAACGGAGGATTGTGAAGAAAGCTTAGGGTTCAAGCGACTTGCGTTCGAAGTCATCCGAGCTGAAGTTTTGGAGAACGTGGCGTTCTTGCAATAAGGTAGCGGTAACTGGAGGTTTGTTCGAAGCGTTTGAAGAACTTGGTTCAACTCAAATCAAGGGGAGAGAATAGAATAAGATCGACAACAACTCTAGGGGTTGATTGGTGGTGATAATTTGTTCTCTTGTATTGAATTTGCAACGTGTTAATAAAAACATCTCAATTCTAGATTTAGAATTGAGGGCAGACGTACCCTAAGCGAGGACGATAAGGGAACTGCCTCAATAAATCTGGTCTTGTTCTCTCTATCTCTTAACTCTTTAAATTCTGCATTAATTATGTTTTGTGTAAAATTAATCGTAAAATCAATATCGCTTGATTGGTGTGTATAACAAATGTTCGACAAATTGTTGCAATCACTTTGGTTGCAACTGAGTAAAATTATGCACATTCAATTTGAGTGAAATTGAAACTTGGTATGGAGTGCACACCAAGTGTTCGATAAAATTAATCTCACACAAACTTAGTAATATTTTCCTTGATCTCTTATTGTGTTAAACATTATTAGAGGTAACGATATCAAGGATCATAGTGGTTAATCGATTGATTTAGATAGAGGTTGATAATCTTTATCTTAAGTAATTCCATTTGGTTTCACGCATATCCGATCTAGGGTGCTTCCGCAACCGTTGAAAACATTTTTAAAAAGCGCTAAAGTTTAAAACTGATCTATTCACCCCCTTCTAGATCGATATTATCGTCTAATAGTTAACTCCATAACTTCACTCTCCCTGGTGGTATCATAGTTAGCAGAATATGTTTACAATGATGAAACGCCCGACGCTGGCGGTCTAGGGTGGTGTCAAACCTGCCACAATTTCTCGGAGGTGATTCCTTCTAACCTTGGTTGGGTCTGGGATGAACTTTGCCTCGGATTTGACGGGACCCAGATAGAGGTTCACTTGGCGAGGTCGGACCCATAGTGTCGCTCGGTTGAGGGCGATATAAAACTCGGTCGACCTCAAATTTATGAATCTAAAGGTTCATATTGACCGACTTTGATGAGCATTTAAAGTTGATGCCTCCAGTCGACTGGGATGTCCCCAGATTGGACCTTGTTCTGAGGTGTCTGTTGACGTCATTCTGAGGTGGCTCGAAATCGGCGTAGCTGCTTGTATGGTGCTAGATCAGATTTTCGTGGATCTAAAACTGAAAATATGAGATTTTGGGTCCTTGAGACTTCGCTTTCTTCTCCAGAGATCTTTTCAAAGCTCACATCTGAGGATCAAACATGGAATTATGCAAATCATAGGAATCAAAAGCAGATTCCCACAAACGGAGTCATTGTTCTATTGCGGAACCAGAAATTGTGATGATTGCTGAAACTATATGGTGGAATGAAATTTTTGATGCTCTACGTCGATGTGACACCAGTGATCAAAGGTTGCAATCACATTGCTCCTTGAACCAGATGTATCGGTCTTGATGTGATTTCGTTAACTGGTGTTCCTTATCTCTGATATGGTGGAACTAGGGGGTACATGCATGGTTAACACTCCAACGCCGAAGTCAATTTAGGGTTCAAGATAATTGTAATTAAAGTGAAGATTAGAGATTGTGTACCTTGGAATCCTTTATGAAGGTATTTATACCTTAGGCCTTTGACCGGCGTTGAGCAGTGTGTCCCGAATCTTTGACCGGCACAGAACAACTACAAATCTACTTTTTTTATTCAAATCCTTTATTCAAAATTTTCAAGAATCTCTCTTTTTGCAGATCTACAGATCTCTCTTTTTGCAATTCAATATTGATTATGATGTCTTTTCTTGGTATATTTTCTTTTTTTTTTATCTTTATTTTTTCAAGATTTAAAATAACATTTCATTAATTTTTGTTAATATTTTTTTTGTGTGCAGATTAGAGGCCATAGACAATGTTTGGCTACAAATTTATTTTTTTCGTCAAATATATCAATTCAAAATTGTGAAGGATCTCTCTTTTTAAGGCTTTTCTGTATGCAGATTTATAGATCTCTTTTTTTTTTCAATTCAATATTGATTCTGATATGTTTTGTTTATAGTATGTCTAATTTATGTTTTTGTATCTTTATTTTTTTCAAATTTAAAATAACGTTTCATTAATTTTTGTTATTAATTTTTCAGATTCGAGACAATAGATGTTTTGCTACAAATCAATTTTTTCTTCAAATTCATCCCTTCAAAATTTTCAAGAATCTTTTTTTTTTCGCTCTTTTTTGCAGATCTCTATTTTTCATCTCAGATTCAAATTTTTTCTTTATTCATTTTTTTTTCAGATCTACAATTTCCCCCTCTTTTTCATGTTAGATTCAATTGCATAACATGATTTCAAAGACAAAGAATAAAGTTAAATTGAAGATATAATATTTATTTTTCTCTATTTATCAGAAACATGGAATTTGATTATTTATATTATTTTATGAGTGTTTTCTTAGTTTTCAATGTTATTGTTTATATGTTTCTAAAGTTACTTTTTTCTTGAACTTAGTTTGTGCTATTCTTATATTGATTATATTGATTATCAGACCTTAGCACATTCTAAAGGTTGCATTTTTTAAATTGCAAACCACATTGATTTTACTACTGAGGAAAATCAACCAACGGTATGTTTTCTTTTGTGTGTTCTTTTTTATGATGAATAACTGTTTTATAGTTTTAATGTTGATGGTGTTCCAGGTTAGATGTTTGTTACGGAGGAAAAAGAAGAACATGAATGACCTACCATATTAAACTTTTAGAGAATTTATATAGAAATTAAAACGTTCGGTTCAACGCATTTTTTACGTAGAGCCTGAAAGTAAGTTATTCAAATCAACAATTGATATGGTAGGTAAAAAAATGATAAGTTTCTACCATCAAGAGAAGTGATTCTTCATCATTTCTCTTACGACAATAATTGCAGCTTGTATAATTTTTAATATAAAATATTATACGGATGACTATATTATTTTGTTAATTAGTTATTTTTTATAAAATAATTTTATATAATATGATAGTATTTTATTATTTAGCATTTTTTTCTCTCATAAATATCTTCTTCTATAAGATTAACAATAAAAATCTACAAAATGAGATTGAGGATCAATTTTTTTGTCTTTTTTTATAGAAATCACCTACAATTTTGGATCAATAGCTAAAGTCAAGTTGCTTAGAATCTGATGTAAAAATGAAATTAAATGAAAATTTTTGATTAACCCATTTTGATTGTAAAATATTTTTATGGAAATTTTTATGCGATATTAAGAGTTATTATAAATTATTATTCTCAAAAACCGATTTATATTGTTCTCTCAATAATGTCTAATAACTACTAATAAATTTGTTACAATCAAAAGAAATGACTAATCATATATTAATACGAATTTTTATTTTACTTATTTCTAATTTACATTTTTGTTACCAATAAATATATCATTATTAGAAATTATTATACATTATTAAGAAATCACAATACTATTTCTAGGAGTTATTAATAATCATTATTGTTTATAATCAGTTTTTTACTCACATCCCTTAAGAATATCTATATAATTAATCCTAATAAATTTTAATAGTATAATGAATCATACTTAATTATCATGTCAAAATATTTAATGTTATGGTTTAAATAAATTTTTCAGTAAAGATCCTTTAATATTTGCTATTAATAGTGCATTTTGAAATTAGATCCAATTTTAAGTATACAAAAATTAAAGATAAATCAACAATTATTTTTGTATTTTTTTTTCTCTAATTTGATTAGCATTTTGTTTTTCTTTTCTTTCCAAATTTTATTGTTTTTTTAATCAAAAATATTAATTTTTCTATTACTTTATAGGGTAATGCTAACTTGTGCCCCAAGGGCACAAGTTAAGAAACCCACAAATGAAAAAAATTTATTGAAACAAACAATAGAATCATTAATTATAACTTTCTATTAAGTTCAACGCGCAAATTCCAAGACTTTTTTACTTTATTTATCTTTTAACTTGTGTCCTTGGAAGACAAATTAGCATTACCCTACTTTATAAATGCATCTATATTAAATAATTTTAATATTTTCTATTAATAGTGCCGTTTTAAACTGACTTGGTTTTACAGTATATTAAAATTAAACAAATTTAATATTTTTGGAGGCTACATAACTATTTTTATAGAGCACACAATTTTTATTTGTTTCAATATCAATATATTTCAATGTTAAAACAACATTTATTTAAAATATATAACTCAATTTATTATATACTACATAACTTGGCTTTATTTTGATTTCTAAAATTAATGTTTTGGCAAAAATTATTGTAAAATTTTAATTAATTTGATTTCAATGTTACAATACTATTTGGATTTCTAAAATTTTGCTGATTTCTATAAAAATTAATGTTAGAAATCAAATTTTAATTAATTTAAATCAAAACATTAATTGTTTTAAATTTTGATTTTTTTAAAGAATAACATTAACTAATTTTTTTATCGCATAATTTTCAGCAAAAATATATTTATAACATTAATGTTTTGACTTAAATTAATTAAAATTTGATTTCAATAAATTTCTATGATATCAAAATATTTAGAATTTAATTGATATACACCGACATTATAAAGATTTTTTACACGGTTAATTAATCACTATCACTAATTTATTTAAAAAATTTGACTTTTATTTTAAAAATTTAAAAAATAATACAGACGGATGAATGTGATGTTTTCACAATATAAAACTGTTTTCACTTACCGTACATAACAATTAATCTCAAATATTTAATATTACCGTTTAAATATATTTCGATAAATATCTTTTAATATTCACATTTAATATTGCAGTTTTAAAGTGGATTAGTTTTCATTTGATTTTAAAATAAATCAACTATTATTTTTGTATTTTTTTCTTTCCGATTTCTCTACTTTAAATATCATTTTATTAATCAACTATTAAAATTAAATATATCTTTATGCTACATGTTAATAAACTAGAGTTTTCTAAAATTAAGGATATCACTAAACTAAAATTCTCTAAAATTTTGTTGATCAAGTTTAAAACTTTTATTTGATCTCCGAATCAATTTGAGTATGTTTACGATTCTTTTTTCCACGGGTTTGTTTTTTTAAGTGTACTATTTATACCTTATTCTGCTTCTTTCTCTGATCTTATCTAAACACAGTCTATTCAAAATAGAAAAAAAAATGTGTGCCACAGATAATATCAGTTTAGGAGAAGACTTGGAGATAGAGATACTGTGGCAACTACCTGCAAAATCATTGATGAGATTCAGATGTGTTAAAAAATCATGGAACATTCTCATCTCAAGCCACTCCTTTGTTACTGGAAGAAGCAAATTACAGATTCAAGAGAACAGTAGTCTTCTAGTTCTTCACAAAAGACCCTACATCAAGTTTCTCTTATGTGACAGAGACAATGAAAAACCAATGCCCATTAAATCAGTGTTTTCAAACAACGTAGCAACAATCCAATTCTATGGAAGTTGCAACGGTGTTTTCTGTCTCAAAGGTATTTATCCATACACTACTTATCATAATGAGTTGATCATGTGGAATCCAACCACTAATGAGGTTCACTTTATTCCTCCCGCTCCTTCGCTCGGGAACCGTTACATCGACGAATCTATGTACGGTTTTGGCGCTGTTAACGATGATTTCAAAGTTGTTAAACTCAATATCTCTACCAATGACGGGAGGACGAAGATGCTATATCTTTTATCAGCAGAAGTTTATGACATAAACACTAAATCTTGGACACTTATCAGGAACCATCCTCCTGTTATTATGGTTACTCGTCAAGAACCTCCGAGATACAACACTCTTGTTGATGGTGTTTATCATTGGATTACCGCGTCTCATCGATATAATGCTGCAAATATTCTCTGCTATGACTTTCACAATAACCAGTTTCAGCAACTTCAAGCTCCATATTCAAGATATCTCGAATCATTTTTCTGCGATGACGTTGCTGCCATAAAGGATTCTCTTGGATATGTGGTGCAACATAGATTTTCTACTAGGATTTTGTTGGAAATTTGGATTACGGAACAAAACGGGTGGTCCAAGAAGTATAACATTGGTCCATTTAGTTCAACGTTTACTATTTTTGGTCCTTGGAATAATGGTGAAGAAATTCTTATGGGAGAGGTTGGACAAGTGCTCATGTCCTATGATCATCATGGAAACGCTCTTCGCCAATTTCAAATTGATATTTTAGAGAATGAATATTTTTGGATTTATGAGTTTGTACCAAGTATATCTCTTTTGTTAAAGTAGTTCATTAGGGTTGGCTCTAACCTAATCTAATCTAGGACCAGTGAGAGCAAAGCTCTATACTTAAGTTTTTAGATTTTTGTAACATAGATTTCCAAATTATTTATATTTTATATTAATATTAACATTAATATTATGAGACATACATGACTTACGGTTCATGATCCTTACATCAGACATATTCATAAGATCATTTCGCTTATATTATGAGATTTTAAACATTGTTATAAGAAATAGATAAATGTGGACAACACCTACTTCGTCTGTTAGTTGTCAAAGATGGAATATTTCTCAATCGCACTTTCTTTATTTTGGACCTAATTGTTTAAAAACCTGCTTTCGAGTATTGATGCATATCCTTTTAGAAATGATGAGTACCTAAAAACTCTTTACTTTCGTATAAGGATTGAATTGAAAAATTTAAGTTTTAAAATAAAGTGTAAATGAATTTCTCTTAATCGATATGTGAATATTCATATGAATAGTCATGAGATAGCACGCATGACCCTTAGTCTCTAGTGGACTATTCACCAGGATTAGTCTCGACGTTTTAGAGGCTCAGGGCAAATAGATATTAAGTATAACTACTTCCTCATCTGATCTTAATACCGTGACAACTTTTTCATAAGTCTAAATAAATAATAAAAATAGTATTATGATCAACCTTGATATAGTTAGTCACAAGTGAAAATCATCTTACTTTATAATATTTCTTGATAACATATAAAATACTGGTGCCAACGGAGTTAAGTTTAAAAACATTTGAAATGTTATAAAGAACATAATAGATGACTAACTATCAAGGAAATATATAATGTATTAGTGACAATCTATAAGACATGAATAAAATTGAAAAGCAACATAGGGTGGTTATATTATACTGCTAAGTATTCGTCACATTGACTCAAAATGTGCAAAATCAAGTAATTGCTAAAAATGTGTATAAAATGATGTAAGTAACAAAGAAAGAACAACCTTATGATAAATACTCTTGAAAAAGAATACAAGAATTCTTTATACATTCACATAAATACCTCATTCCAAGTTTATAAAACCAAGAAGAGTTTTAGCGGTATGTGCGCCTTCAACAGTCATAAAAAATATAAATTGATAATTGCAAATAATGATAGATATAACCTAACTGACAATAAAATAGCTTGAATTGATAAAGATCCAGGTGCTCCAATGGAGACTTGAGTACACAGCAAAAACTTAAAAATAACACGTAAAAGCTAAAAAAACACATATTCTCAAACTCAATATTACCTATGAGTTTTATAGCAAATTCTATAAGTGGTTCTTTTCCTCTTGCTCAATGCCCATCAAAGGGATTGATTACAAACTTAGAATCAACATAAACTCTCAAAACAATAACATTGTAAACCGAAAAAGAAAAGAAATGATGGAGAAGGTGCATACCTGCTACGACTACTACTATAAAAAGTACATACAACGACGCCACTGTTACTACGGTTCTACGAATGACCTCGGTGATATCTCTAAATTTAGGCGTCTATATATATTTTTTATTTTTTATTTTTTACTTAAACATTGTTTATTTATTACCACGACTTTTTAAAACAACCGTAGTGATATCAGTTGACATTTCATGAGTTCGATTCTCAGCGCTGGCCAATTCGTCATTTCTTCAGTATTTTATCACCGCCTTTCATTTTTGTTTAAAAAAAGAAACTTATATCACCATTGTTATCAAAATACACTATTATAATATAATTTTTATTATTTAGTAAAAAAATTAATTACTTAAACCTACCGTTTTTTAAAATGTCATTAATGTATATTTATATCACCATGGTTGTCTAAATACACCGTTATAATATAGTTTCATTATTTTTAAATTTTTTAATTGCTTAAAATCTAGTGTTTTTTAATAAAATGTCATTAATGTAAATTATATATCAGTATGTTTGTCTAAATACACTATTATATTATCGTTTTTCTTATTTTTTAAGATTTTAATTGTTTAAAACCTGACGTTTTTTTATAAAATTTTATCATATATCACAACAGTTTAGGTTAACAACCGCAGTGATATGTTTTACTCACTTTAAATAGAACTAGCTAACTTGTCTCTTCGGTTCCATATTTTCATTTCCATCAAGAAACAACCTCTAACGAAACAACATGATTTCCAACCAAACAACACAATTTTCAACCCTAACGAAACAAAACCAGTTTCAACTTTAACGAAACATACAACACCATCTTCAAACCTGAAGAAATAACAACATTTTAAACCAACGTCCGTGCTTTCGTACCATCATGGAAGGAGCTGACATCGTGTTCTTTATTCTTGGCGAGCGTTCGGTTTAGCAGTCGAGGAGGAACATAAAGATTCTGACAATATTTTTTACTTATTCATCACGTTTCTGGTACGTAAACTTTTTCCTCATGCATCTATAATATTGTCATTTTCCATTGGAGTTTATGTATTTATTGTTGTTGATGTTATTATTGATGATGTTTGTGTCTTGATGTCACTATTGTTGTTGATGATGTTTGTGTCTTGACGCCACTGTTGTTATTGATGATGTTTTTTAATGATGTTATTGTTGACGATGTTTGTCGAAGATGTTTGTTGATGATGTTATTGTTGATGATATTGTTGATGATGCTTTTGTTGATGATTCTATTATTGATGATGCTATTGTTGATGATGTTTATTGATGATCCTATTGTTGATGCTGATATTATTGATGGTGTTTGTGTCTTGATGCCACTGTTGTTGTTGATGCTATTGTTGATGATTCTTTTTTCGATGATGATATTATTGATGATGTTTGTTGATGATCCTATTGTTGATGCTTCTATTGTTGATGATGTTTATATCTTGATGCCACTATTTATGTTTATTATGTTTGTTGATGATGGTATTGTTGATGATGTTTGTTGATGATACTATTGTTGATCCTATTGTTGATGATGTTTGTTGATTGTTTTATGTCTTGACAGATGGCCTCGTCTTCATCTAGTAGCGAGAAGCTACATATATAAATGAAACAAGTTCAAATAAATCTCAATCTATAGTAGGACAACAGGAAAAAACATCAAAGAGGTGCCACAATGATTGATAAATTAAAAAAAAGCCTGCAACTCGGGTGTCAAAATTCCGATCAAGTTTAATGTTGCTTATATTATTCTTGATGGTCTATATCCATCACTTTTTAAGAGTTATGTTGCGTTCCTTGGACGTAGCAAAGTCATCATATTGTTAGATGATTGGAAAGATGTAGCCGTTGCGATGAAAAATAGCATATGGACAAACATTCAGGTATATTAATTTTAATTTCCATCGATTTGATATTACTTTATATAAACACTAATGCATACTTATTGATGTAAATGTGTCATTTAAGTTTGAGTTTGGTGATGACCCGAATTTGAAAAAAAAAAGGGATCACTTATGCTGGTACAACTTGTAGAAGTTTTAAATTACGACTCACTAGTGACTACATTACGAAGCCTAAGCCTATTATTGAGCGCATGTGGGTGAAATATCTTTTTCTTGACAAGAAGATTTGGAAAAAGTTTATGATGTCTTGTAGTTCTAAGGAGTTCATGGTTAGTACGAGTTGTATTTTATGATAATTTTATGGATACAACCATGGACGTTAATATTTTTCCTATGTTTAAAACAATTTAAAAGTGAATTAGGAAAGTTGAGCAAGTCTAAAAATAAATACCCTCATAGATTGTCTTGTGGGGAATACAAGAAACTTGAGAAAATAATGATTGCTGGAAAAAAAATAATTAGGAGACGAGGACTCAATGAGTCGTGATTGACAACCATCTCCACCATCACGACATGAGAAAAGGAAGAGAGATCGACAAAGACCAAATTAAGAGTACAGTTCAGATTCGTCAAGAATAGTCGCTGAGAAATTGTAAGTAGGATTTGTTGTGCGTATGTTATGTGTTATTTAAATCCATTTGGTGATAAACAATATATGTCTTATCATTTTGTGTAGGATTCATTGGTTAACTCAACCCGTGAAGGTTCCTTTGTTCCAGAATCACGACATGATATATTAGTATAAGCAATTGTAACAAAGAAGCATGGTTGGCGTGTCTGTGCAGTTGGAGATGGCATCGGCCTGAGAGTGTTTTTGGTACGTATAAAAAACATCGACCAGATACAAAAAAGAAACACTGGAAGAGCTTTAGAGGAAGATAGATACTTAAAAGAAAGAATTTAACAATAAGTTAGAAGCGGAGCGGGAAACTCGCAGGAAAGAATTGGAAGAATTAAAAGAGTTATATGTGCTATGTGAGAGTGAGATTGTGTTATCTTAAATGTATGATATATATTGTGTTAATTTTGTTTTGTGTTACTGTGTTTTTTTTATGATGTAGAGAATCAGTGGAACCATCCCATAGTGTACAAATAAAGATGATGATTTAATGATTAGTTTCCTTATATAAATATTGTACATGGTGCAAGCACAAAAGGAAGTTGTTCATCCGTCCCACCGGTATAGAGATCCATAACGGGTTATTGGCTCCATATGAAGAATCATATTCCAACATGTTATGTTATGTTATACACAACAAAGATGCGGTGTTTACTCTTCTGCTAGAACAAGATTCAGAGATAGAAGGGTTAAAGGAACTCTTTATGATTCCTAAAGATATAAAGGATATGATTGTTGGAGAATGGTGGTTGGACATAAGGTTAATGCAAGTTTGGTGCACGTAAGTATATCTCATTATGGTACATTCATTGTTTTGTATAGAACTAATTCCTCATGTATTTTTTATATTTTGTTTAACCATTTAGGAACATTCACCGTGTTTTTATAGAATAAAATAAAATAAATACTTATGGATTGTTAGATTAAGTTAGAGTACGACGTACAAATAATTCTCCAAAAAACATTGAAGAATACTTAACATCACGGATAACGCCACTTGTATGTTATAGAGCTCTTCAAATAGACTTGTTGAGGATAACATTTGTGGGGATATCATGCTAGGAATCCTATTGAGCTAAAGCTTGTCTGGGGGGCTCATGCAGCCTTGCTGGAGAAAATTCCAGAGGGAACTCTGTGGGGAGATATCTACTGGGGAAACCAAGAAGAAATTTTTGTTACACCAAAGTTTATTAGGGGATGTATCAATAAGCAAGTTGGGGAAGAAACTCGACTTGGGGATCAACACCATCATGGCTTGAATTCTGAAAGGCTTTTGCCACTTACATTAAGTCTTCTCTGAAAATAGCCCTTGAATCTTGATTTTATTGAGGATTAAATTGGACTTTCTTGAGATGTTGTTGAATCTTGGTTGAGGCTTATGCTATTATGTTGTTGGTGGGATGATCGACCAGTGATGTTCATTCTTTGAGATAAAATCTTCTAAAAGAGTTCCACTAGGGAAGACTATTATCGAGGTTCCCTGGAGAAGATTCAAAAGAAACTCATTAGGGAGTCTACTGCCGAGACTCGCTGGGAGATACCTATTGCCAAGGTTCTGTTAGGAAATACCTCCTACCGGGGTTTATTGGAAAATCTTCTATCGAGATTAACCAGAAAACCTACTGCCGAGATTCTGCTGAAAAGATACCTACTGTTTAGGTCTGCTAGAAAATCTACTGTCGAGGTTAACCAGGGAATCTACTATTGAGATTCACTTTGAGAGAAATACCTATTGTCGAGGACTACTGGAAAATCTATTGCTGATATTAACCAGGGAATCTATTGTCGAGATTCACTTTGAGAGAAATACCTATTGCTGAGGTCTATTGGAAAATCTACTGTCGAGATTAACCAGGGAATCTACTGCCGAGATTCACTATGAGAAAATACCTATTGTCGAGGTTTGCTAGGAAATTTACTACTGTGATTTAACATGGAATCTACTGTAGAGATTCACTTTGGGATTCATATACCTCATGTCGAGGTTTACTGGGAAATCTACTGTCGAGATTTACCAGGGAATCTACTGCCGAGATTCTGTTGGAGAAATATATCTTCTATCGAGGTTTATTGGGAAATCTATTGTCGAGATTTAGCAGAGAACCTATTTCCAAGATTCACTTTGAGAGAAATACCTACTGTTGAGGTTTGCTGGGAAATCTACTACTTAGATTTACCAGGGAATCTTCTACTGATATTCACTCTAAGAAAAATACCTTCTATCGAGGTTTGCTGGGAAATACTCTATCGAGATTAACAGAAAATATACTGTCGAGATTCACTTTGAGAGAAATACCTACTGACAAGGTTTATTGGAAAATCTACTATGAAGATTAACCAGGGAATCTACTGTCGAGATTCACTTTGAGAGAAATACCTACCATCGAGGTATACTTGAAAATCTACTATGGAGAGTAACCAGGGAATATACTTTCGATATTCACTTTGAGAGAAATACCTATTGCCGAGGTCTACTAGAAAATCTACTGCCAATATTAACCAGGGAATCTACTGCCGAGATTCACTTTAAGAGAAATACCTACTACCGAGGTCTACTGGAAAATATACTTCCGAGATTAACCAGGGGATCTACTACCGAGATTCACTTTGAGAATAAATACCTACTGTCAAGGTTTACTGGGAAATCTTATATCGAGATTAATTAGGGAATCTACTGCCGAGATTCACTTTGAAAACCGTATAGTAGATGAATGTAGTGATAACGACTGTCTTCATGGCCGAATAAAACATGGTTCGTGTTATGCTTATGATTTAATATGCTTTGTTATGAATTTTGTTTGATGCATGAAATGCTATGGTTGACTGGTGTGATGCCTCACACTTGTATATATACTACACATGCAAGGATTCATGAAATGTAACGATTGATCGATTCATGTATGCGTGCTAATAAGAACTAGACTTTGAGAGGTGCCAAACAAGGTTGGACCTTTATTTTTCATGTTCGATTTTCAAGGCTCCATGCTATGGGAATATGCCATATTAATGCAACAATATGCATGGCATGATGCTAGAGATAAACAACATGACTAATGTATGACAATGATTTATGCAATGACTTAAGAGTTTCCAACAATTCCCATGTGGTGGGTTGGAAGGAAGGGTTCCTTTGCAGCAAGGTTTATTGAGGGAAAAGGTTACTTTATGGGAGGTAATTCTAGCATGATTTCCCGACACTTATCTCGAACTCAACGGATACTGAGGCTTTGCAGGATTCTTGCTTGAGTAGTTTCCAAGTATGGAGAGGACCTGCCCTTTTGCCCTAGTTTGTTGGGTCTTTGAAGAGATTCACCTCATTAAGAGCTTGGAAGAAGCTTTCCATGACTAACCAATTCTTGGAATGGTTTTCTTTGGTTGGCCGACCTTTGGAGAGAAGACTTCACTGTGCTCTTTTGGCTACTTGTCCCAATCTGAGTCTTGAAGCGATTTGCTCTTGACTAACTGACTCTTGGAGGGATTTGCCCATGACCAAGGTGTATTTTGATTGCTTGCCCCTGGTCAATATGGTTTTTAGATGGTTTGACTCATATTAGGTCCTCCATGAATGATTGAATTCCTCACTGATTATTCATTGTTAGAACTTCCTTGATGTTAAGCGTTGAATTGCAAATAAAACTGTTTATTCAAAAATGGTTATTTTTATGCAATTCTTATGTGAGTTTTGAAATCAACGTCATTATTGAAATGATGTGATATACAATAAATGTATCACTAGTTTATTAAAAGTGTGAAATATGATGTGGGAATTTGATACCAACACAGATGATTAATAAATATCTAGGAGCCAGGTTAATGCAACCTTGCCATAATACACTTTCAAAATAAACATTGCTTCAATTAAGTCTTTTACATGTTGTAACATGACTTGGTTCATGGTTTTTTGAAACAAAGGATATAAGGCTCAAAATTTTAATTTTAACCCACCCCATTCTCCTTGATGATCTCCAATCATACACTCAGTTAATTTAACATATGCATCCAACTTCCAAGAGGGTTCAAAGATGTAAAGGTAAAGATGAAGATTCAAGATGAGATTTCCTTGAAATGTAAATCACCTTATTTTGTTTTTATTTGTTTTTGTTGATGATTTTGATGACCTATTTTTTTTCTCTTTTCTTTTTTATCCCTAATTTTTGCCTGGACCACTTCTTTTGAAGCTTTCGATCCAGCAATATGCCCTAATTTTTGCCTAAGTCATTTTCTAGATTTTCGAGTTAGCGGACTTTCTTTTTTCCCATTTTTTTTGCATTTCTCTTTTTTTTTGTATTTCTAGGAACAACTTGTATGACATTTGTTCACTTGATTTTTGTTGAAAGGGTTGTGATTGTCATGTTTTGATGGTTCAAGAGAAACAACCACTGTAAGCTTTTTGAATGTTCACTACTTCTTCGAAACTGCGTGGTGTGTGCGAAGAGAGGATGCGGTTAAACCTCAAATGAGATGCTTTTTTCTTGGAATTTGAATGCATAGCTAAATTAACCAAAAAACTACCCTGCCCCTATTTCAAATTAAGGGTTTTTTGTTCAGAAAGAAATACCAACTTCTAGGCTCAAAGGGGTTGATGCGGGATTATCTTCCTTATGTCTTAGGTGTTTAGGAGGTGAAACAATGCCTTACATCATCAACAAAGTTTTATTCGAAAGTATACTTGTCAACAATTTTGGGTATTTTGTTTTCATCATTCCCCCTCTAATCTTTGTTTAAACAAAAGTTTGATAAAGAAAATGAATGGGAGAAATATTTTTAGTTTTTGATATAAATGGAAAATTAGTGAATACGACATGATTGATTCATAAAATGCATGATCACTTCATTAATATTACCATAAAAAGAAAATAGTAATGCTTAAAAGCAAACCAATGTTTAACATGCAAAGGGAATTACAAATAAAAATGAAACAACCAAATGATTGCCAGTGTGGAGGATGAGTTTCCTGGCTTGATTCATTTGCTACCGACCTTTCCCGACCCAAAGGTTGAGGTCATCATGCTCTCCATAATCGGTGTGACAATTTGATGAGTCTTATTTCTTAGATTCTCCGCATGATGGAACCTTTTTGGATCTATTCCCCATTTCTTTTGTGCTTCCACTTGTCTGGGTGGTGGTGTTATAACTCCATGGCGTTACCTCAACATTTTCATAGAGAAATGGAGATATCTCACTTGCAAGTTGTCTGGTTCCTTCCTTGTGGTACATGATCTCAAGGGGTTTCAAAGATCCCTTACTTTCCTCAATACATGGCTTAGTGTAGTACCTCAAATTTGCACCTCCCATTTTGTACATTCATTCTCATATTAGGTCATTAACATTAGCATTGTCCACTGCATAGCATTGCATTGTCCATGCCCAAGTGCAAGTAGTCAAGACTGATCAAGAGATCCAGTTGTGCAAGCAAGCAAGTGCATTTCCTATGGAAGCAAGGCCCTGGGGTTGATTCAATGAGTTCATATGACCTGGGAATTTTTGCATGTTGTTCCTCATGATGTCTAGTATTTTATGAGTATTTTTCCAGAATTTGTGCTCGGTTGGAATTTAAATTTGCCTAGGGTTTGTGTATGCATATGCTATCTTGTACCTTTCTTGCCATTTTCTTTGTGAAATAAGGATGGTTGATCCAATGAATGTGAAATTTGGCATGTTTAAACTAGACATCTTTAGGGACCTTTTGGTATTGAGTTTGTATTTTTAGCATTTCTGGTTGTTGAGATATGATCTGGTTAATGTAGGTGTGACAATGTGTGTCACACCATTGCTTGCTCAACTTGTTGATTTTCTTTTCCATGCCAAATAAATGCCAAATGATGTGATTTTTTGCATGATGTTTCTTCTGGATGTTAGGATTGATCATGAATTTTTGTGGAATATTTGGAATCATTTCTGATTTGTTTGGTATTTTTCTTGCTGGTTGACCATTTGTGGACTTTTGAATAGTCATTAACTTCAATGATTTTTGAAATGCTGGTTGTGTATCCTATGAACTTGAAATTTTGCACATTGTTTCTAGACACTTTGAAGTTCATTGTGGCTTTGGTTTGATGTCTTTATCATGTATAGATTCTGTTTTAGGCTTGTGCTAAGATGATGTATCAATTTGTGCCTTCTTTGAGCTTGTTTGTGCTTACCTTGACTTGATGAATTTGATTACCATGCTTCTAATTGTCCAAATGCCTTGAATTTTGGTGGGATGATCATGTGATGTGTTCTGTTTAGCCATGATTTTTCTTGGTATTTATTGAACCATTTTGGAATTAATGTGGATTTGTTCATTCTGTTGTTTCTATGAGCTTCCAACTTGCATGCTTTGCCTTATGTGCTTTGTGAAATGAACTTGGTTGATGCTATTGATATGAGACAACTTGGATATTGTTCCTAATTGATTAAGCTTGATTCATGCCAATTTTCATGTTCTGTTTTGGATTATTTCTCCCTCTTTGACCCTAGGCCTTGTCCTAGTGGTTGGTGCTTATGTTTGAGCTTTGTTTTCAGGATAAGAAGCATATGGCCTTGAGGAGATTGATTCATTTGCTTAAAGTTGGTTGATTGTTAAATGTTGACTAATCTTGACTTGTTTTGTAGGTGGCTTTTAGCTCATTTGAGTTGAACTTGTGCCTTGCACATGGTTGCTTTGCTTGTTTGACAATGGCTGTTGATTGTTGACCATTTAACTGTCTGTTTGACTTTTTGAGTTGTGTACTGACTGAGTTAGATTGTTTTCAGGTGCATTAGTTGCTTAAGTTCATTGTGAACTTGCTTTTGCTTTGCTTGGTTGCTTAACCATTTGAGGTATAACTCACTGACTTCATGTAGTCTGGAAGACCTGTCCTGTTACTTGGGCAGGCACCTGTCTGAAGTCCTCCTTAAGAGGCAATGCTTGTGTTTGTTTATCTTTGTCCCCTGTACATATCAAAGACCTCCTAAGTGAAGAGGCATTGGCAGATACAAGAGATGTGTAGTCCATCTCCTGCTAATCAGTGAGTCATCCACTTTGCTCACACACCTTGTGTTGATGCATTGTGGATAATAGCCCAAGATCTTTGTTGTGTCAGTCATGTGGATAGAAGAGTTCCAACTTTCTGAACTCCCACACTTTCATTTGTCTGAAGCTCTCCCAGGCCAGGGATAAGAGCTGTGAAGTCTTATCTTCACTTCCCATTTCATCTGCTTCACCCTAACTCTCAATGTTAGGGTTAAGAGCTAACATCACCCTGTTACAGTGGCTTGTTTGTCAAGGTTGACATGACCCCTTGACTAAAGCCTAGCCTTGTTTGAGCCCCTCTGTTTGTATATAGTGTGTGTGCTTGCTTTGTGCTTTTGTATGACTGTTTATGCTGTTTAGGATAGCTTGCTCCCTGTGCAAGTTAGGTAGAAACTTCAACCTAGGGCCATGGTGAATTTACATGATAACTATTAGGCTCGAGTTAGTCTCCCTTCTAGTTTGTCATTTCCCAGTCTCTGGTTAGGTTAGAAGTTCTTTCCCTGCGTAGGGGAACTACGTCACCCTGATCCTCATACCAGATGAGGTACGTAGGCAGGAGATGAGCAGATCTCTCCGAGCGCCCTTTTGTTTTGTTTGTGTGAGTTGTTTCTCCTTTTCTGGTTGGAGTCCGATGTAAGTCCAGCGATTGGCATTCGGTTTCCAGTTTCTTTGTTGGAGTCTGACGTAAGTCCAGCGATTGGCAGTTGGTTTCCTGCGTGTGCGTTTGTTGGTTCGGAGTCTGATGTAAGTCCAACGATTGGCATTCGGTTTCCAGTTTCTTTGTTGGAGTCTGACGTAAGTCCAGCGATTGGCAGTTGGTTTCCTGCGTGTGTGTTTGTTGGTTCGGAGTCTGATGTAAGTCCAGCGATTGACATTCGGTTTCCATGTTTTCCTGTTTGTGTGGAGTCTGACGTAAGCCCAGCGATTGGCAGTCGGTTTCCTGTGTGGTTTTGTTTGGCGTGCGTTAGCCGAGCTACGAGTGCTCTGATTCTTCTTTAGTCCGAGAAGATACGTATGCATAGGATGCGACATCCTAGCGAGCACGTTTCCCCCTGTCCCGAACTACGTCGACTCTGATGTCTGTGCCTGACAGACTACGTAGGCCCAGGATGCGATATCCTGCCGAGTTAGTTTCTTTTATTTTCTGTGTCTCTTTTCAGCCAGTGTTTGATGTTTGTTCGAGCAGTTTTAGCAACCTTTATCTTTCCTTTTGTGCGTGGATCCCGTCGAGTACGACGGATGCGTAGGGGTGCTAATACATTCCCTTCGCATAACCGACTCCCGATCCCATCTCTTTGGTCGCGAGACCATGTCTTTTCCAGGTTTACTTCGAGCGTTTCCTTTCCCTCTTTTGGGATAAATAACGCACGGTGGCGGCTCTGTTGTTTCGTTTTCCCGCCGATTTTTCGCGTAATGCGACAGCTGGCGACTTTGCTGGGGACAGAGAGAAGTTGACCCCTTGCTGGTCCATCTTCCCTAAGCGAGTCAGTCCTAGCGCTCTCTAGGATAGGGTTTGGTTGCTTTTGCTGTTTTATTTATTGCATTCATTTATTTATTGTTTGCATTTATTGTTTGCATTTATGTTTGCATTCATTCATTTTCATCTGTTCATCTGGCTGTGATGTGTTGTCTCTCTGTTGGGGTGGGAGTTACTCGAGGTAAAAGGCCCAATACCCAGGCTATGAGTGAACTTTAGGACACCTAGGAATAGAGTGATTCATGGGAAGCGAGTGGTATTGCGCCACTTAGCGGAACATTGATATCACAAGCAGTTCAGACTCTGATGGGGTATTATCGGTGCATACATCGGGTGTGTATATGATGATATTCTATGAAAGGGTTATTTATGCTGCGTTTCTCTCGACCTTACCCTGACCTAGATGACACCCGTGAGTGGGGAGGGATTGAATCATTTGCAGGTACAGATGGTGACTTTGGTTCAGATGAACTTATGGGTACTTACTTCTGTCACGCCGGAATTCTGTCCGTGATATCTATCAGCGTGTTCCGTTTATTTCGGATCCCCGGGTTGAATTTGAGAGTACTTGTTCAGAGGACCTGGTTGTCATCCGTTCAGTGGATTTCCTATGATAATAGTGGTATATCCCATGGTTCTGTTTATTTCGGAACTTCCCAAGTTGGATTTATGGTGACTTAGTCCCTCAGATGATTGTGACTGGTTCAGAGACTTGATGGGTCTTCAGATGACTTGGAAGATGGCACAGTGGCCTGCATTCATGCATTTGCATCATTCCCATTTCGCATTCATCTGCATTTAACCCATGTCTATCCGTACTCAGGGTCCATTTTTTATTGAGATTCTGGTCGAGAGACATGCGGATGTCAGAATGTTGCTGTTGAAGTATTATCCGTCTCAATGAAGCCAGAATCAAAGGACAGGACATTCCTCATACGGATAGACATTGCATGTGTGAGTCATATTAACCTGTTTGTTGTTTTGTAGGTGTCAGTAGTCAACCGGTGCACATAGCTCCTTCGTTCAGATATCCAGTCAAACTCAACAAATCCAGACTGATGGATCCGCCTAACACCGACATTCTCGAACTGAAAGAGATGATGAGGGAGTTGTTCAGTGTTGTGCAAGGGCTTGCCTTAGGGCAGAAAGCAATGGCGGAGAGATTGGAAAGGATTGAAAGCTGGATGATCAAGGAGAAATTTCAGGAAAAGACTCCGTCATCCGAAGTAAACAAATCCTCTAGCATTGTAGTAAAGAAGCCTTCTGGCAGTGGTCAACCCGAGAAGGAGGTTGAGTCAAGTGGGATGAAGGCCAAAAAGGAACGCGGTCAGGATCGTTACCACCCCTATGCTGCCACTATAACCACTCCTGTTGGTAAGCCACCTGTACAACAGCAACAACTACCACCTCAACAGAAAGCACCGAAAGTTAAGAGCCAAGTGAAGAAGGGGAAGACGGATCGTCAGTTTGATAAGCCACATGTGACTTATACCCTTCTGTTCAAAAGTTTGAGGGATCTGGGGTTAGTCCGGCCGAGAATATTGATTCCTCTAGAACTGCATCGGAGGCCTGCAAGTTACGATGAGAATGCCAGGTGCGAGTTCCATTCTGAGGCACCCGGACATAACATTGAGGGTTGTAGAGCTTTCAAGCACGTCGTCCAAGACATGGTGGATTCTAAGGCCATCAGTTTGGCGCCAACACTGAATGTTAACCCTAACCCCGTGCCAGGTTCCGTGGGGGTGAAAGTGGTGTCAAAGGACAAGAGAGGAACAAAGGTGACTGAGGGGGATCAGTTAAAAACCTCAGTGTCTGTGGTCCCAAATCATCTGATGGAGAGTGGTGCCTTCCCTAGTGTTGATAACTGTTGTGCGGCCGTTGCCACAAATGGGTGTGCAATGATGAGGGAGACGACTTAGAAGATGTTGGAAGCAGGAATGGATAGTGGAAAATCTGAAACACCAAGTCAGGCAATTGAAACCGCCAGGGTGGAGAACGCCATCTGTGCTGAGAAAGAGAAGAACTTGTCCATTTCTTCTTACAAACAGGCCATGGAAGTGGTGAAGAACAGAGAACCCCTAGGCTGGGGAAAGATCATAGACATTATGGTGAAAGCGGATATGTTCGGGGTTGACTATCAGCCAAATCAAGAGTCGTCTAGACAGAACAGAGGACGTCGTCCACCGTTCACATTCGTCAGTGCCGGAATGCTGGATCCAGGTCACGCCTGTACAGTGGGTGAAGAGATTGACTGTGACCGCGAGCTTGAGTCGTGGATAAAATCGTGCGTACCAGGGAACTGGAAGGCCTCAAAGATCGTCACTGTCACTCATCCTGAAGAGTAGTATTTCTGTTTTTCAATTTTGTCTGCATGAAAGCCATACGTTTTGCCCGAAACGTAATGGTCCATTGTAAGGGCCATCTCATGTGTTTCATTTTGCAACATTTTGCATCATTAATAAATGGATGTTTTTGTGATTAAAAGCGGTGTTCCCTGTCTTTCATTTATTTTTTCGCAGTTTAAAAAATAAAAATGGCAATGTTTATTTTCATTTTTCTTTCCTTTTGATTCGTCTTGTTCCGACTTCAAAAGAGACTATTCTCCTGATCTCATTGATAACAATTCGGTTACACCTCTGTATGACTTCGACAATCCGATCTATCATGCCGAAGAATAAGGCGAAGAAGATTGTGATCTGCTGGAAGATTAGCCAGGTTGTTAAGACAAGAGGAGAGGGTGATTCAACCGCACGAGGAGCGATTCAAGATTGATATTCCAAGCACCGCCGAGGTCAGAAAGGAAGTGAAAATTGGGGCCGCTTCAGAGGCAAGTCGAGAGCAGAATGGTAGCCTTGTTGAAAGAGCATGTGAATACCTTCGCCTGGTCGTATCAGGATATGCCAGGGTCGGGTACCAATGTCGTTATGCACAAGCTACCATGGAGAGAAGATTGTCCTCTAGAGAAACAGAACGTCGGTGTCACGTATCAGAGTGACTTTGTTTCATGATATGATTCATCATGAAATCAAATGCTATGTTGATGACATGATAGCAAAGTCCCAAGCAGAAGAGGGGCGTCTGGTGGATCTGGCCAAGTTGTTTGACCATGATCAAGACAACTCAGGCTGAGGTTGAGTCCGAATCAGTGCACTTGTGGAGTGCTGTCCGGTAAGTTGCCAAGGCTTATTGTGAACGAAAGAGGAATCGAGGTCGATCCTGCTAAAAAAAAAAAAAAAAAAAAAAAAAGAAAAAAGAAAAAGAAAGAAAAGAAAAGGAAAAAGCAATGCAAGGAATACCTGAACCGAGAACAAAAAAAAAGAGCAAACGGTCAGGTGGATATTGCCAAGGGGCATTGAAAAAGAATAAGTTGCAGGGACCTATGATTCTGTTAATCTGGTACTTGACAGCCTTCGAGGGGTCTATGAGGTGTGTACTGGGTCAGCATGACGAGTCTGGTCGAAAAGAGCATGCAATTTACCTTAGCAAAGAGTTTATCGACTGTGAAACAATACATTCACTGCTTGAGAAAACTTGTTGTACTTTGGCATAGGCTGCTCGCCGACTGAGACAGTATATGCTGGTTCATACCACTTTGTGGATGTCCAAGATGGATCCAATCAAGTATGCGCTTGAGAAGCTAGCATTGACCGGACGGGTTGCGAGATGGAAAATAATTCTGATTGATTCGGGGTATACAGTAAATCATTGAGGATTATCAACCAAGGAAGTTTGAGTTCCCTGATGAGGACATCTCGAGGTGCTCAAATCGAAAGATTGTGAGGAACCGATCCCGGAGGAGGGGCCTGACCCTGAATCCGAACGGATTCTGATGTCTGATGGGGGAGGTTAATGTGGATGAGTTAGTGCCGTGTTGTTACGCCAAAAGATTCCACATTCCTTTTGTGGCCCGGATAACATTTGAATGCACCAACAATGGTGGCTGAGCACGAAACTTGTATCCTGGGTATTGATCTGTGGTGCGTACGTCTACTGGGGCAACGCCGCGCTCGCTCGTGTATGGGATAGAAGTGGTATTACCTACTGAAGCCTAGATCCCATTGTGGAGAGCCCCGATGGATGAGAAATTAGTGAAGGCTGAGGTGATAAGGACTCAGTATGATGCTTTGAGCCTGACTGAGGAAAAGAGGCAGTTACTTGCCATGGGGCAGTTATACCCAGTGAATGAAGCGTGTTGTTAACCGAAAAGTGAGACCTCGTGCGTACCACGTGGGAGAGCTGGTATTAAAAAGGATCCTTCCTCCTCAACGATCATAGGGGCAAGTGGATATACAGTTATGGATCCCATTCGTGGTCAAAAAGGTTTTCTCTGACAGAGCCTTGTGGTTGACAACTACGGATGACGAGGATTTTCCATCCCCTGTGAATGCGGACGCAGTTAGAAAATACTTCGTATAAAGAGACCCGCTGGGCGAAAAGAATAAAAGAGTCCAGGCAAAAAAGGGCATCCCGGCGAACCAAGGAAAAAAGAAAAGGTTCGGGCAAAAGTTAGGGATAAAGAAAGAAAAACTGTACACCTGGCAAGTCGAAAACCCCACAAGGGCGACTTGGGCAAAAAAGGGTATCCCGGTGGACTGAAAACCCGAAAGGGCGGTCCAGGCAAAAGAGGGATTGAAACGAACAACTGCGTCTCGCATGATCGTTTGTGCTTCGGATATGACTTGGATAATCTCCGACAGAGATCGATCGGAAGCGTCTTGATCAGAAGACAGAAAGTGCGGAAAGTCTTGAGGACATATGGGGTGTAACCGAGTTGGAACCCGATGAGATCACGGTTTCACATTGCCATTAGGATAGATTTTTCCTTTTGTGCGTAATCACCTCTTTTCAGGGTTTGCTTCCTGTGTGTTGCTCGATTCTGAGCCACCTTTTTGTTTCAGTCAATAAAATGCATGTTCAGTCAAATAAATTTTGTTTTTTGTTTTCATTACCGCTTTGATTGCAAAAATATCTGTTTATTTTTTATAAGAATATTTGCATTTTGAAACATGGAGATCCCTTCCGATGCATGCTTATAAGATTGAAATCGAGAAATCTTATTCGGAAAGTTTGATTGACCTAGGTGTTGAAATGTTGGCACACCTGGGGCACGCTTTTATCTAACGATCTCTTGTGCAGGTGCTGTTAGATATCTTCATTCACTTGCAGGTTGTGACATGAAATACTTTGACAAGAGATCCCCGCAAAGTCCAATCAGGGGCAAGGGATAGAAGAACGGTGAAAAGACGGCGAGGGATGACGACGATCCTGAATATTAATCAAGAAGAGTCTTCAAAGTCTGAAGACTGGAAAGTTCGTATGAATCCCTGGAGTTCGATCTCCGTGGAGTACGGAGAAGTCGGGAATACAAGGTGATGAATCAGAAAAGTCCAGATGAGTCTGGGAGTTCTCAAAAGTGGAAAGTCAACACTGTGGTGGAATGGTGAACACCAGTGTTCGACGAGTCGAAGGGCGGTCCGTGTCCAGTAGGCTGTATCTCCCCCAGTGGGCGTGAGAGTGTCATCTCCCTAGCAGATTCGAGATCGGTGTCTCCTCAGCAAGTCTGAAGGTTACTATCTTCCCAGCGGAGTTTGTGTTGATAGTTTTCCCCCAGCAAGGTCCCCAAGCGGATCGGGTTCGGCAAGAATTATCCCCAGTAGAGATAAGCATTGGTTGCCTCCCTTAGCAGAGTAATTCCCAAGAAGTTTGGGTTCGATGGAGGTCATCCTCAGCAAGGGTTGTCTTTCCCCAGCAGGGTGGAAATTGACGTGGCGTTGAAATTCTCAGCGCAGTTCCTGGAGCTCCCCGGTGTTGTCTCTGGAGGAGAAGTGTTTTTATACATTCATCATTTAGATAAGCATAACATATTGCATCATTAGTGCGTAGCATTTCCATGATCATGGGGCATTGCGCTAAAAAAAACTCATGCATCAGCATTGCAAACATATCCATTAGCCCCAGGCCGTGGTGACCATCCGAGATTGGGTTGTTGCAAAAGTTTAGCATCGCGCCATTGGATTGATTTCAGAATTGGGTTCCCCCAGCATGGTTGAGAGGATGGTGTTTTCCCAACAAGTGGCTCCTTAGTTGAGTGGGTATCCCCAGCAGTGTTACTCCCCAAATTGGTAGCATCTTGCCAACTTGGATATATTCCCCTAGCAGATGTGGGTGTGTCTGATCTCTCCATATAGAGTCGACCCCTTAGGCAAAAAGTGTCTGTCATTTCCTTCTGCGCTCCCCACTGAGTTATATCCTCGTGGATGACGGTTGTTTCCGTTCCCTCCCGACACACATAACGGGATGGGTTTTCCCTATTGAGTTCTTTCCTCATTAGGATGAGTCTTAATTCAGTCTGCCTTTTTGGATTGATCCCAAACTGGCTTCCTTGTGGCTGTCTCTTGTGCTTCCCTGTGGTATAAATGAATAGTTGCTCCTTAACCGGCACTCATTCATCTTATCCTCAGCGGAATTTGTTGGCTTCTACCTACGAACCGGTAGCTGTAAGTCCTATCTTTGTGGCTTCTACCTACTACCCGGTAGTTGTAAATCTTTTTTCTCACTCTGTCTCTCAGCAGATTGTTTGTTGGCTTCTACCTACTAACCGGTAGATGTGAATCCTCTTTTCTCCCCTTTGATGAGTCAACCTTTGTGCTCATCCTAGTGATGACGGTTACTTTTCCGTGGTTTTCTGCCTACTAACAGGTAGATGTAATCCCCTCTTTGTAGTTACCATTATCCAGTTTTGGTATTGATATTCCTTTCACCTTTCGGATATTTGCTTTGATTAAGCAATCTTATCCCCAGCGGGTCTTCCCCCTTCTTTGTGGATAATTGCTCCGAGTAAGCAACTTTATCCCCAGTGGGTCCTCTTTCATTCACCGTTTGCTGGTAATGTTTGTGGTTTCCCCTTTTGATTGGTCATCTTTGCATACCTAGTCTTGGTGTCCCGATGCCTTTCTTTTCGATCGATTTATCCTTTAACAACCTACAACCCGATTATGGATAATCTTCCATGCGAGTATGTTATCTACGTTTTGACGGCTATAGATAATATATCTCATGCGCTCCTTGGTCAAAGTCTCGTCCTTCCCAGTCGAGTAAGATTCGTATTCCTTGTGGAATCGAATATCCATCCTTTAACAAGTTTGCTTTCGCTCTCTTCAGGATGATGAGTGTTTTGGAACACGCACCAATTCACGTTTTCGGTCGATCTATCCTTTAACAACCTACAACCCGGTTAGGATAATCTTCCATGCGAGTATATTATCTACGTTTTGACGGCTATAGATAATATATCTCATGCACTCTTTGGCTGAACTCTTTGTTTGTTTCCCCAACTGAGTAAGATTCGTATTCCTTGTGGAATCGAATGTCCATCCTCCAACAAGATTGCTTTTCTAGCCCTCTTCAGGATGATGAGTGTTTTGGAACACAAACCAATTCACGCTTTTGGTCGGTCACCTGTTTCATGCCTACAACCCGGTATCCTTGGTGTTCCTTCCTGTCAGCTCTCTGTCGTGACCTTGATCCCCAGTGAGCTACATCTCCGTTGGTTTCGATAAACGTTAAGTTTTTCCTATTCGTCCGTTGACGTATAGTTGTATTCCTTCCCCAATGAAGTATTTACCTCTCCGTTGGTTTCGGTAAACGCTGAGTTTTTCCTATTCGTCCGTTGACGTATAGTTGTATTCCTTCCCCAGTGAAGTATTTACTTCTCCGTTGGTTTCGATAAACGCTGAGTTTTTCCTATTCGTCCGTTGACGTATAGTTGTATTCCTTCCCCAGTGAAGTATTTACCTCTCCGTTGGTTTCGGTAAACGCTGAGTTTTTCCTATTCGTCCGTTGACGTATAGTTGTATTCCTTCCCCAGTGAAGTATTTACCTCTCCGTTGGTTTCAGTAAACGTTGAGTTTTTCCTATGCGTCTGTTGCCGTATAGTTGTGCCCTTCCCCAGCTTCTCCTCTCTGTTGGTGTCGATAAACGTCGAGTTTTTCCTAGTTGTCCGTTGACATCTAGTTGTATTTTCCCCACAGGCCATCCGTTGATGTCTGTTCTCCTCTCCGTTGGTGTCGATAAACGTCGAGTTTTTCCCATTCGTCCATTGACGTCTGGTTGTTTTTCTCTATTCCCATTCATCAGTAAATGTCTGGTCGATCTTTTTTTGGTGTCAGTAAACATCATCTTTCGATGTCGGTAAACGTCGAGTTTTCTCCCATTCATCCGTTGATGTCTGGTCGAGTTTTCCCATTCATCAGTAAATGTCTGGTCGATCTTTTTTTGGTGTCAGTAAACATCATCTTTCGATGTCGGTAAACGTCGAGTTTTCTCCCATTCATCCGTTGATGTCTGGTCGAGTCTTCCCATTCATCAGTAAATGTCTGGTCGATCTTTTTTTTTGGTGTCAGTAAACATTATCTTTCGATGTCGGTAAACGTCGAGTTTTCTCCCATTCATCAGTAAATGTCTGGTCGATCCTTTGTTTGATGTCGGTAAACATCATCTTTCGATGTTCGTAACATCTTTTTGTTTCCCCAAGCAGAGTTCTCCTCTCTGTTGGTGTCGATAAACGTCGAGTTTTTCCTAGTTGTCCGATGACATCTAGATGTATTTCTTTCCCATTCATCCGTTGATGTCTGGTTACCTCTCCGTTGGTTTCGATAAACGTCGAGTTTTTCCTAGTCGTTCGTTGACGTCTGGTTGTATCCCTTTCTTCCCCGGTCATTCATTAATGTCTGGTTACCTCTCCGTTGGTTTAGATAAACGTCCAGTTTTTCCTAGTCGTCCGTTGGCGTCTAGTTGTGATTTCTATTCCCGTTCATCGTCCTTTGACGTTTGGATGTGGTTCCTTTGTTCTGAGGAAAAATCAAAACCCCCAGTGGTAAGTATCAGATCCCAGTGGAAGCGCCCGTTGGTGAACTTTCCTTTCTTGGATCCCCGCAGAGTGCAAATTTCTACGGTTCTTTGGTATTCAATCCCTGGTTACCTTGAAAGTCTGACAGCCATTGCTCTCATCCATTCAGGTTCCTAGTTGATTGAATAGGGGCAGCTGTAGTACCTCAAATTTGCACCTCCCATTTTGTACATTCATTCTCATATTAGGTCATTAACATTAGCATTGTCCACTGCATAGCATTGCATTGTCCATGCCCAAGTGCAAGTAGTCAAGACTGATCAAGAGATCCAGTTGTGCAAGCAAGCAAGTGCATTTCCTATGGAAGCAAGGCCCTGGGGTTGATTCAATGAGTTCATATGACCTGGGAATTTTTGCATGTTGTTCCTCATGATGTCTAGTATTTTATGAGTATTTTTCCAGAATTTGTGCTCGGTTGGAATTTAAATTTGCCTAGGGTTTGTGTATGCATATGCTATCTTGTACTTGCTTGCCATTTTCTTTGTGAAATAAGGATGGTTGATCCAATGAATGTGAAATTTGGCATGTTTAAACTAGACATCTTTAGGGACCTTTTGGTATTGAGTTTGTATTTTTAGCATTTCTGGTTGTTGAGATATGATCTGGTTAATGTAGGTGTGACAATGTGTGTCACACCATTGCTTGCTCAACTTGTTGATTTTCTTTGCCATGCCAAATAAATGCCAAATGATGTGATTTTTTGCATGATGTTTCTTCTGGATGTTAGGATTGATCATGAATTTTTGAGGAATTTTTGGAATCATTTATGATTTGTTTGGTATTTTTCTTGCTGGTTGACCATTTGTGGACTTTTAAATAGTCATGAACTTCAATGATTTGTGAAATGCGGGTTGTGTATCCTATGAACTTGAAATTTTGCAAATTGTTTCTAAACACTTTGAAGTTCATTGTGGCTTTGGTTTGATGTCTTTATCATGTCTGGATTCTGTTTTAGGCTTGTGCTAAGATGATGTATCAATTTGTGCCTTCTTTGAGCTTGTTTGTGCTTACCTTGATTTGATGAATTTGATTACCATGCTTATACTTGTCCAAATGCCTTGAATTTTGGTGGTATGATCATGTGATGTGTTCTGTTTAGCCATGATTTTTCTTGGGATTTATTGAACCATTTTGGAATTAATGTGGATTTGTTCATTCTGTTGTTTCTATGAGCTTCCAACTTGCATGCTTTGCCTTATGTGCTTTGTGAAATGAACTTGGTTGATGCTATTGATATGAGACCACTTGGATATTGTTCCTAATTGATTAAGCTTGATTCATGCCAATTTTCATGTTCTGTTTTGGATTATTTCTCCCTCTTTGTTCCTAGGCCTTGTCCTAGTGGTTGGTGCTTATGTTTGAGCTTTGTTTTCAGGATAAGAAGCATATGGCCTTGAGGAGATTGATTCATTTCCTTAAAGTTGGTTGATTGTTAAATGTTGACTAATCTTGACTTGTTTTGTAGGTGGCTTTTAGCTCATTTGAGTTGAACTTGTGCCTTGCACATGGTTGCTTTGCTTGTTTGACAATGGCTGTTGACTGTTGACCATTTAACTGTCTGTTTGACTTTTTGAGTTGTGTATTGACTGAGTTAGATTGTTTTCAGGTACATTAGTTGCTTAAGTTCATTGTGAACTTGCTTTTGCTTTGCTTGGTTGCTTAACCATTTGAGGTATAACTCACTGACTTCATGTAGTCTGGAAGACCTGTCCTATTACTTGGGCAGGCACCTGTCTGAAGTCCTCCTTAAGAGGCAATGCTTGTGTTTGTTTATCTTTGTCCCCTGTACATATCAAAGACCTCCTAAGTGAAGAGGCATTGGCATATACAAGAGATGTGTAGTCCATCTCCTGCTAATCAGTGAGTCATCCACTTTGCTCACACACCTTGTGTTGATGCATTGTGGATAATAGCCCAAGATCTTTGTTGTGTTAGTCATGTGGATAGAAGAGTTCCAACTTTCTGAACTCCCACACTTTCATTTGTCTGAAGCTCTCCCAGGCCAGGGATAAGAGCTGTGAAGTCTTATCTTCACTTCCCATTTCATCTGCTTCACCCTAACTCTCAATGTTAGGGTTAAGAGCTAACATCACCCTGTTACAGTGGCTTGTTTGTCGAGGTTGACATGACCCCTTGACTAAAGCCTAGCCTTGTTTGAGCCCCTCTGTTTGTATATAGTGTGTGTGCTTGCTTTGTGCTTTTGTATGACTGTTTGTGCTGTTTAGGATAGCTTGCTCCCTGTGCAAGTTAGGTAGAAACTTCAACCTAGGGCCATGGTGAATTTACATGATAACTATTAGGCTCGAGTTAGTCTCCCTTCTAGTTTGTCATTTCCCAGTCTCTGGTTAGGTTAGAAGTTCTTTCCCTGCGTAGGGGAACTACGTCGCCCTGATCCTCATACCAGATGAGGTACGTAGGCAGGAGATGAGCAGATCTCTCCGGGCGCCCTTTTGTTTTGTTTGTGTGAGTTGTTTCTCCTTTTCTGGTTGGAGTCCGATGTAAGTCCAGCGATTGGCATTCGGTTTCCAGTTTCTTTGTTGAAGTCTGACATAAGTCCAGCGATTGGCAGTTGGTTTCTTGCGTGTGTGTTTGTTGGTTCGGAGTCTGATGTAAGTCCAGCGATTGGCATTCGGTTTCCAGTTTCTTTGTTGGAGTCTGACGTAAGTCCAGCGATTGGCAGTTGGTTTCCTGCGTGTGTGTTTGTTGGTTCGGAGTCTGATGTAAGTCCAGAGATTGGCATTCGGTTTCCATGTTTGCCTGTTTGTGTGGAGTCTGACGTAAGCCCAGCGATTGGCAGTCGGTTTCCTGTGTGGTTTTGTTTGGCGTGCGTTAGCCGAGCTACGAGTGCTCTGATTCTTCTTTAGTCCGAGAAGATACGTATGCCTAGGATGCGACATCCTAGCGAGCACGTTTCCCCCTGTCCCGAACTACGTCGACTCTGATGTCTGTGCCTGACAGACTACGTAGGCCCAGGATGCGATATCCTGCCGAGTTAGTTTCTTTTGTTTTCTGTGTCTCTTTTCAGCCAGTGTTTGATGTTTGTTCGAGCAGTTTTAGCAACCTTTATCTTTCCTTTTGTGCGTGGATCCCGTCGAGTACGACGGATGCGTAGGGGTGTTAATACCTTCCCTTCGCATAACCGACTCCCGATCCCATCTCTTTGGTCGCGAGACCATGTCTTTTCCAGGTTTACTTCGAGCGTTTCCTTTCCCTCTTTTGGGATAAATAACGCACGGTGGCGGCTCTGTTGTTTCGTTTTCCCGCCGGTTTTTCGCGTAATGCGACACTTAGGAATCAAATCATTTATATTTGGGTTCTCTTCCTTAAGAGATAGTGACTTGGCGTCGATTAAACTTTGTACTTTGATCTTGAAACCCATGCGTTCTTCAGTTGAATGTCCCATTGTTCCAATATGGTACTCACACTTGACCTTTGGATAGTCCTCTTTAAACACTAAGCTCCAATCGTCAATCAACTTTTGAACTTTGGCCTTGAATCCCCTACAATCTTCCACAGAGTTCCCCAATGATCTGGCACGGTATCCACACTTAACATTAGGGTCATACTCTGGCGAAAACAATAATGGTAGAGGCTGAAAAGATTTGGGATCCACCAACGAGTTTTGAATTAAATACATATAAACTTGACCATATGGTATAGGAATTGGGTCAAGACGGGTACACATTCTTTCCAGATTATTATGGGGTCTGATCTTACTATGAATTTGGTGTTGGTAATTCCGATTCTGAATTAGATGAGGAACATATAGAGGTTGTTGATGTGGATGCTTGGAAGATGTTGACTGATGATAGTGAATTGACGTTGTGGGTGGTTACCCCATGCTAGAATCTTTAATCTCTTTTCTACTTGAGGACCTTAATTCTTCCTCGAGTTGTCTTATAGTGACCACTGATCATTTTAAGCCAAGCCAATAATTACCCCGACGTCATTAATGTTAGCCTTCACCATTTCAACATTTTTCTAGTAGGCAGAGGTTCCAAGGGTCTTTGGGGATCCTTTGACGTCGTCATATGACATTGTAATCAAGATGTCTATGTTTGGGTTGCTCTTTTTCAAAGTCAAAATCTTGTCATTAATCAATTCTTACACAACCTTTTATAAGACTCTATAATTCTTAGTAGTAAGTTCTTCTGACCCATCGTGAAAATCACACTTAACATTTACATCATACTAAGGTTTGTGTGGATTAGGCATCATCTTTAATAATCTGGGTAATACCATCCCATTTCGAATCAAATAAGGTAGCAACTGGCTTTATGTAATAGGGATCGAGTCAATATCTAAGCGCTTTCTTTCTGGATCAACTCGAGTTCTGATTGGAGCCTGATCTTGGTTCTGAGCCTGATTCCTCTAACTTGGTTGAGGAATAGGAAACATATGCTGGAGGGGAGGCCTTGAAATTAAGGGTCTGGGATGGCATCCAAGTGTAAAATCGTGAACTGGTAAGTTCACCACTTGTGGCTGCCTTTGATGAGCGGTAACACTAGATGAACATAAAGAGGTAACCATTTCTACTACAACAAATGGTATGGGGTTACCTTCTTTTATTAATAAATCTTGAAGAATATGCATAAGCAGACTCATTTGAGTTTGCAACCTATTGACTTCCTCTCTTAACAATTCCTGACCTTGCTGGAGTTCGTTCGTAGCTCTTCGAGACATGCTTCAAGTTCTGAGTGTGTGCTGGGTAATCAGCTGGCTGGTTATGAACATAAGGTGGAATGAGTTTTTTTTTTGGGAAATGATATGAATGCATGTTGATGATATTCGAATGCAAGAATTTTTGTTTTTTTATATACAAAAATGCAATGCCATGCTTATGCATATTTTTTGGTTTTTAAGCGATATGGTTTCAAAGGTTTGGGGTACAAATGACAGACATATCTGATTGGTTTTACACATAGGGTTCTCACCAGGAATGATATAGGGCTTACCAAGGTTCCCTGAGTCATGGATTCACAAGAATGTTTATCGCTTACAGCAAATTACTTGTAGGGTGTCAACTCATTCGAGGGAATCTATTTTGAGTTCGTGTCGACCCTTGCGAGAAAAACATCTCGGGGATTCACACAATGCAACCATCAACTTCAAGGTTCTATACAAGGTTCCTAGAGCCATTGATTCACCAAGAATTTTTGCTTCTTACGGCAAATTACTTGTCAAAAGTCAACTCCTTAAAGGGAATCTACTATGATTGAGCCTTTCGTGCCAACCCTTACAAGAAAAACATCTCAGAGACCCGCACTAGGAAACCATCATTCTTAGTTGGACAAAGGTTCAATGTTCTACAAAGGTCCTTAAAATAATATATCCTAATGAAAGCATCGAAGCTTACAGAAAATTACTTGTTGGGCGACAACATTCTCAAAAGAATTTACTCTAAGTGAGGTTCTTGTGCCGACCCTTACGAGAAAAACATCTCAGGGACCTGCATTACTCAACCATCATCCTATCTTATGTTTTTCCTCTGGACTAGGATAAAGAGTATTTACCACAGTGTTTCAAGCAATCAGAGTATCCATATCAAGAGCTAATGGGACCCAAACAACAAATACAAGATAATAATAAAGTAAAACATAAGATATACATCAAGGTGAAAGAAAGAAGAAATTGAATAAACAAAGCTAACAAACATCACAAATTAAACTAAGTTAGGCTTGACTCTCTATAGCTTGGAGTTATATTTCCTTAGTAGAGTCGCCAGCTATCGCATTTCAAAAAAGTACGATCTTTTGTTAGACGTTTGCATGCTCCCGGAAAAATGATTCCAACAAAGTCGCCGACAAACTTTATTTATTCCAATGAAGGAAAAAGAAAATATGGATAAAACCCTTAAAAGAAACAAAGATGGTAGTCAGAATCAAATTCAGGTTCGGGAGTCGATTACGTAAATGGAAGGTATTAGCACCCCTCACGTCCGTTTTACTCAATGAGAACCTTTTAGTTAACTTGAAATTGAATATTAGCTTATGTTGGTTGTGATCTTCTATTTATTGAGCGAGAAAAAATAAAGAAAATATTTTTAGGGTTTTTTATTTATTGTGTCTAACAAAATTTCAAAATCCTGCTCCTACGCATCTTCAGGTGTGATGGAGAACTCAAAGATACGTAATTCTTTGTAGCAAAGAACTATTTATTGGTTGTTATTAAGGAGTGGCACTTTAGACATATCGAGTGCTTAACCCTTTGCCTGCTGCTCTCTCTTGGAGGCAGAAGCCTTTGTTTGTTTCACGTCAATATGGATAAAGTATACTCGTTTTTGAAAAAGGTTTTTGAAGTCGCGCAAGGGCGGAAAACAAGTTTGATTTATTTGAGTATTTTTAGAATTGAAAGATGAGTATTCATAACTTACAAGCAATTACCACTTGGGACTAATGCTCGGGACTATGATTGGACCATTCACCTTGGTAGTCTTTTTCTTTCAATTTGTTTCAAAAAAGTTTGAATATTTACAAGTGTTTTGAGCAAAAGACAAACACTTGGGCTTGCAAGCTATTACAACTTGGGCCTAGCTTTCGGAACTATGATTTGACCTTTCACCCAGGTAGTCTTTTTCTTTCGATTTATTGCAAAAAGCAGACGCGTTTGGATTTTTGGCGAAAGACAGAGTATTTATGACTTACAAGAGATTAACACTTGGGCCTAGTTCTCATGGCTATGAATTGACCTTTCACTCAGGTAACCTTTTTCTTTCATTACTTAAAAGTGGTCAAAGTATGAATTAGTCATTTTGAGTTTAATTATGAAAATGGCTTGATGTTGGGTCAAACATTTGATTTGTGTTTGCGGGTTGAATTAAGCTATGAAAATGCTTGGGAGGTTTAAAATTTGATAGTGAAATGGTTTGATTTGACAAAGTTGCTCAACATTGGATCGAGCTTATTTTTGTTCTTTTCGAAAGTGGTTGATTTTATGTAATAAGAAAAAAATAAAGGAAAGCGTAAAATTATTACACGTCATGGGAATGGGGGTACATTTTGTTGAATGGGGATAAAATAAAGCAATTAAAATACAAGTTCATTAAATAAGTAAACAAGTGAATTATCATTTAATCAGTTAATCAATCTAATAAAAATTAATCAGCAAAGCTAATCAATCTTAATTAACATAATCAACTAACTAAAACAAGATTTAATTAATTTATTAAATGTAGACAACAAGGAGCTCATTGTAAAAAGGCCCAAGATAAAGCCAAGGGACTGGAAATAAACTCAAATCTATAGTACTGAATTTAGACCTAAACTAACTTAAAGTGGATTCATGTAAGAATCACTCTATAAGAAGCCGAGAAAATTGATATTACAAAGTCAAATTTGCAACACAATGAGAAATCCAGCAACTCGATAAACTATATACAATATTTACAATGGAAAAATAAACCAAAACTTAAAGTATTGGATTTAGCTCTAAGCTAACTTAATATGGATTCATATAGGAATCACTCTATAAAAAGTCGATTAACCGAATTTATGCGTCCAAATGATTTTCGAAAGCTAAATTGGATTTAAACTCGGAAATTGCAATGCAATGGAAAGAAAAGAAAAATACAACAGTACCACACACATATTATTAATATTTGATGATACAAACATTACAAATGAATTAACGTAATTGAAAACGAAAAAAAAGACAACCAAACGTAAATGTAAAGCAAGATCAATAACAATCGAAGCAACACATAATATGGCAAAAATAAGAACGAGAAATCCACCGATATGGACGCATGTTGTTGTTGCATTGCTTGGAGCTTGATGTTGTTGTCCGATTTTGTGACGTGAGCCACACTTGTGATGTGTTGTTCCGATTGTTGATAGCGTGAGGGAACTTACACGGTTGTGGTGTTGACGCTCTCGTGTTCAATTTTTCGGCGAAGAATGAAACAGAAGCGGAGGTGGTTTGTGGTGATAGAAAGAAGGTGTTTTATGGTTATAGTGTGGGGGTACAAAGAGATATGTGGTGGTTCAGTTCTTCAGCAGAGCAAAGACGGGCAGATGAGTGTGTGTGGTAAGACCCGTGAAGGACTCATGGAAGTTGTGGGGCTGATTTGGTCATGGCAGAGGGTGATATGTTGGTCGGTGTAGGTTTGGACGGAGGGAGCAGTAAGGTGAGTATTTGGGTGGGTTACAAGGGTGGAAGATGACGGTAGATCCGAAAGAGTTTATGTATGTGGTAGATGAAATTGAGTTTTTTATTGGTGGTTTATGTAAAATGGAAGGTGTTCTCCAGAAAATGACTAATGGTGATTGTGGTGTTGTAGATGGAGGAATGAAGTGGGTTTGGTGATGATGACAAAATGAGGAGGTGAGAGGCGTTCAACTTGTTGGTGAGAGAAACAAGTGAGAGGAAGCCTTTGGTTTTTGTGTAGAAGGTAAATTTGAACAAAAGTGTTTTCTGTTTTTTGCTGTGCGTGTTTTCTTCTTCTAATGAAATGGAAGGTGATATTCCAAATGAAGAAAAAAAATGATGTTATTGGTTTAACCATTTTTTTTACTTTTTCTGAAAAATGAAAATTTTGAAAGTGAGAGATCATTGAACGCGCCATGTGGAATCTCTCATTTTGATCCCTCTCATCTCTTTCAACGTCATATATGTAGTAGCATTATTAGGGTTCTCTAAAAAATGACCAAAAGAACCCTTGTAGATAGTTTTAGAATGAAATGAGTTAAAAATAATTAAAACAAAATAAATAATCGAAATAAATCAAAACGAAATTGGAAACATACTTTCCACCGCCATTAGTCCTCAAGGTCTTGAGATTTTGACCACTTTGTACCTCCACCATAGATTTAAACTTTGTGAACACCTCAAGCATATCACCTTTCTTCTTGATTAGGTATGTCCATAGTTTTTGACTAAAATCATCTATGAATATGAAAAAAAATTGCTACCTCTAATCGAATCTACCTGTATAGGATCACACACATCTGAATATGTGACTTCAAGGATTGCCTTCGACTTTCTTCCTCAATCTTTGCTGAATTTATTCGTGTGTTGCTTTGCTTAAACACATTCTTCACACACTTCATTTGGAATGTCAGTTTCTGGTAATCCTGAAACTATGTTTCTTATCTTCAGATTTATGATATCTCTAAAGTTAAGATGGTTGAGTTTGTAGTGTGATAGCCATCCATTACTGCTAGATGCAATTTCCAAACACTTGTGTTTCATCATATTGAGTTCAATATTGAAGGTTTTGTTCTAAGACATAGGTGTCTTCATGATTAACCTACCACAAGAATCAAGAACTCTCATCACCTTATCTTCGATCAATACTTTGTAATTCTTCTCGATCAATTGCCCTATACTGAGAAAATTTAGTTTCATGCCTTGTATGTACAATACATTGGAAATTACTGACCTTTTACCATTTTTCCTCATGATCAAAATATCAATAATACCTTCAGCAGCCAGGGTTTTATCATTTTGAGTTTCACCTTGTTCTTCATCGAGGGAATCATGTTGACAAACCAATATTTCCTTCCGGTCTTGTGTGATGAGCACCCTGAGTCCAAGTACCATTGGTCCTTGAATCTTTCTTCATCTTTCATTGTGACCATCAGCAACATCTCTTCTTCTTCGTGTTTTATAAGTCTTGCATCACTTTCTTGATTTTCTTTCTTGCCTCCTCGACATTGACTTGCATAATGTCCATACTTATGACAATTGTAACACTCAATATGGCTTTTATCAGGTTTTCCTCCATCTCCTCTTCCTCTACCTACATCACCACCTTTGTGATTACTCTGGTTTGAGGATTATCTCTGATTTGATGAGCTACATTCTTGTTAGTTTCCTCTACTAGTTAAATTATTGTAGCCTCTTCTTCCTTTGTTATCGTTCCACCTTACTTTGTCTTTCCTTTCTTTTGTTGATTGCTCCTGTAGAGCTGCATCCCTTTTTGTCTTGTTTGCAACTCTTTCAATCATTATTTGTTCATGAGATTCAAGTATCCCTTAAAGCTCTTCTATTGTCACGCTTGATAAATCCTTCGATTATTCTATGGCTACTACCACATGATCAAATTTTCGAGTTAGTGACCTCAAGATCTTTATAAATACTAATCTTGATGTCAACACTTCTCCATACATCTTGATTTGATTCACCAGCCTTATTACCCTAGTGAAAAAATCAATGATGCTTTCACTTTCTTCCATTTGAAGTAATTCATATGTTCTTTTTTAACTTTGTAACTCACCTCTTTCACCTTCTCAGCACCTGCAAACAATTTCTCTAGGATGTCTCATGCTTCCTTTGTTGATTCTACATCACCAACTTTCTCAAAGTTGTATGAATCAATGCATTGATGGATTATAAAGAGATCTTTATAATATTTCTGCTTTAAATCTTTATGTGCAACCTTTTGGTCATCCATAGCATCTTCTCATATTGATGTCACTCCATTCTTCACAAGATCTCAAATATCTTGATAACAGAAAATAACATTCACCTATTTACACCAATTGTCATCATTCTTACTATTCAAGATTGGAAGTTTTACTGGAAAATGCATGTTCATATGAGAACTCATTGTTCTATGCTTCTCAAGAATTGCAGCTAGAGCTCTAGATACTAGATGTTGGAATTAAACCTCAATCTTAGAGATAATTTGAATCAATCTTGATTGAACGAGAATCAAACTTTCTGATTGATCACACCTATCGTTCTTCACTCTTCACTCGAGTGTTTCAACCACACCTTGATTTCAAGATGATTCCGCTGTGTAAAGATTATGAGAGAAGATAATTTGAGAGAGATAATAGATAAGACGAGAATTAGGGTTTTGGAAGAAGAAGGAAACTTGTATTGATTTCTGACTGAACTGTGTTACATTACAAATGAGGGTGGCTCCCTATTTATAGATGATATTACTTACACACCAAGCAATCTCTAACTGACTTAATTGTTACAAAAACAAAATGCTAAGTTCAACTCTATCGAAATAAACTCTTTTGACAGCTACAAACTGTATTCAACTTTGTCTTTGTCGAATGCTTAACCCAAATAATTAAATATTTAATAGATTAGTTCAAATATTTGAATAATTTTCATTTTTTTTTGAAAAATCTTAGTGTCATACTGGCTAGTTAAATTAATGATACAGTTAATTAGAACCAAATTCTAAAATTAAATCAGTTATGGGCGAAAACATTCATATTGAAATCAAGTTTATATTTACAAAACCAAAATTAACTCCTCTGAAAAATAAAATTAGCTATGGCACGGGCATGGTTAAAACTTAATATGTTTCTTAATTTGTTTACCTTAACCATCAATGTATTGTTATATGAATGAATCATTGTACATTGTGAATATAAATACAAGTGTGATATGAAAACCGGTGTGATATGAAGAAATGGAATGTGAACTATATATTTGGGTACTACTATTATTTTTACTAGTAAAGGACCCGTGCGTTCGCACGGGTCGCGCAAGTGCAATAATTTATTTAAAAAAAATTAAAATATAATATATTTTTTGTTTATATATATATATATATATATATATATATATATATATATATATATATATATATATATATATATATATATATATATATATATGGTTGGATCAACGTACACAAATTTATTGCATAAGAGTTTTTTTTAATGTAATGGATGTTAAATGATCAATAAATGGGTTCAAAAAATTTCCACAAATAACTTTTTCCAGTTTGGGACATAATAAAGTAAAACATTATTAATTTATAGTAATATAATTTGCTTAATTTTTTTGTATACTATATTAAGGAAATAATCAAAAAATATAATACAAAAATATTTTTACAATTTATTGGTATCTTGATATATAATAAACATTTCATTGTTAATGTTATGAATAAACATTCCATTTATCATTGAGATTTTGGACATAAGAAATAAAAACATATTTATTTAGTAATGGATGAAATTTTCCAATCTGTTACTAATTTGAGGTATAAAAGCGCAAATATTAATCTTCATAATAAATGATTATTTAACCAAAATACATAAACCATGTAAAAGAAATACCAGAACCTCATTTGTTTTAAAATATAGTAATGAATACTACCAAATGTTGAAATTAATTGCAATTGATACAGTAAGGTTTAATGCAACAAAAGATATTGAAACAAAAGGTTCACAATTTTAGTTAAAATTGTGAGAAATAAGTCCAGCAACAAAAATGATTTAACTTCGTACAATTCTTTGGTCCTTAAAAAACTGGGTTTATACAAAACTTGCCCGCAACCTTTTAGGAAGTGATGATTCATTACCCTGTAAAAAACAATTACATTCATATAAACAAATGTTAAAATATAATGTATATTTTATACAACTCATTCAATAAAATTCTAATAATAAACAACGACATTTCTTGATATAATATAACTAATGAAAAACTTACGTTCTATAAGTTTTCAAAAACTTCTTTGAACACGACGTTTGTTATAGAATTCAATGGATGGTTATCCTTGTCATGGATTAATATCTTAAGCCCTTTTTTGCTTTTGACCCTTGATATTGCAACATATAGTTGACCATGACTAAATACACTTCTAGGCAAATACAATCCAACATAATCCAATGACTGACCTTGAGATTTGTTAATTGTCATAGCATAACATATAGTTATGGGAAATTGCCTTCTAGTCATTTTGAATGGCCACAGAGATTGTGTTGGAGTCATATCCATTCTTGGAATATAGATAACCCCTCCAATATTCTTTCCAGATATAATCTTTGCCTCGATAACGTGGTTTGCCAAACTTGTAACTATAAACCTTGTTCCATTGCAGAGACCTTCAGGTTGATCAATGTTTCGAAGAAACATAATAGGGGTCCCAATCTTCAATTTAATCTTGTGGTTAGGTAGACCGGAAGTTGTAAGTGTATTCAAAAATTCCGGGGTCAAAACATCAAAAGCTTCATTTCCTTCACCGTTAAAAGTGTCTACAGAATCTGAACTTAAATATTCCTTTTCTTCACCTTTGGAAAATTTTTTGAAATTTTATTATTATAAATCTATGTTAGTACATATAAATATATGAATGTATCTATAAATATGTTTACAATGGATAACGCATACCTGGTATGAATCCCAAAACGTATTGATTTATGATGTCAACTATTTCAATTGTTCCTGCCAATATAGCTCTTGATTGCAAAAATTCTGGATTCTTGTAATTGTTAAGAAAATTCGGATATGTTTCACTAACAATGGCTTCTAGTGGATCATCATAGTTAAAAATTAAGAAATCATTTGGAATAGGAATATCCGTGTAACCATCGTTAGGTTCTTCCAATTTCCCATCGCCAACTTTTAATATCCAATTAGAAAACAATTCTAATTCAGATGTACTTGAAGTATTGCCGGCTTGTTGGAGTCGCATGTTCTTTGTAAGCTTCAGCACAACACAATGATCTCAGATGTATGATGAATTTATTGTAGAATGTATTATATCTGAACGGCTGCCCCTTGGTACAACTGGTAATATTTGCCGAAAATCTCCACCAAATACAATTACTTTCCCTCCGAATAATTTGTCAGAACAATTGGAACGCCCCATTATGTCTTTAAGGGTTTTATCAAACGCTTCAAAACAAAATCTGTGTGCCATTGGAGCTTCATCCCAAATTATCAACTTTGCCATTTTTAGTAGCTCTGCACGATCACTATCTTTGTCGATATTACATGTAGAAGACTCCATTGTAGGTATTGAAATCTTGAACATTGAATGAGTCGTTCGACCTCCTGGAAGTAGTAGTGAAGTTATGCCCGATGAAGCAACAGTTAAACAAATTTATTTCTTTGATCTTATGTAGGAAGCTAGAGTTCTCCACATGTAGGTTTTCCCTGTGCCACCGTATCCATACAAAAAAAATACGCCTCCTTGTTGATTGTTTACTGCTTCCATTATTCGCTTGAATACACCTCTTTGCTCATCTAATTTAAAAAAAATACATAGCAAACATGCAGTGAATAAATTAATTATACATTAAAAAAAATTGTAAGATAAAATCATACTTTAAAAGTTAACTTTATAAAATTATGACAAAACTTACAAACATTTAACATATTTACCTGTAAGATTTAAGAACAAATTATTGTATTCTTGCAATTGTTCGGCTGGATTGTAACTCCGCTCTTCGTATATGAGCTTATTTCCCAACTGCTCAACCACATATCCACTTGGATAAGGCATTCCAGCAAATTCCTTTAGACTTCAGCTCTTCCTTTGAAGATTTCGTTCAATCTCAATTAATGTTAAATTCATTATCTCTTCATCCGACAACCTCAAACCTTTATACAATAGTAATTATAAGTGTAAACTATAAAACAAATTTACTTTTAAGAATCAAACAAATAAATATAATAAAAATTCACAATATAGGAAAAATAATACCTCTATTGTTTGCAATTCGCTGTTGAGCATATAGTATTCCATCAGCTAAGAGATGACATGTTTTACTCCATACATGTCTTGGCCTGTTAATGTTGCATGATAATAACATGTGAACAAATAGTAATCTCAAATATTGACCTGAACCCCAATGATTTGCCTCTTTAATAGCTGCAATGAATTCTCTATCATCGCTGATAAAACCCATAGCAAAACAGGCATCCCGGAAAGTATCATATTTTACGTTATTCACTGTTTTTATATCATTATAACTGCGGGGGCCTTTGACATGTGTGAGCATCAATCTAAGATAGTACAATTCGCCAGTTGTTGGAGGAACCCATATAAACCTACCAATTGTGTAACCTTTTTGACGGGGGTTCCATTCTCTTTTTTTCTTAACATAAACAAATTTTGAAACAAATTTGCTGTAAGTTAAATTTTGTGCTTCAGGATACTTGCAATTTGCTTCGAACCATGATGTGAACATCGATTCAGTTACACTTGGTTTTTCCAGAACTGTATTGATACGGTCAAAATCAGTGTAATATACCGAATTTTGACCTTCACAATGAAAGTACAGTCTCTCAACAGCTGGTTTTCTACCATGGATTGGAAAGGAGAATATCCTCCAAGATGCTTCACTCGGAGAAACGTACCTACAAATAATATAATGAAAGGCAATGGATTTAAAATTAATAGAATGATTATTGTAGACAGAATATATAAATTTTATTATAACACATATAGTCAAAACAGTGTACATATAAAATTTTCTACACCATGCATGTAAAGAAAAATTGCACACTTTTAGTTGAAATAGATAAATTGCATGACATCATATTTCAAGTGATATATTAGAAACGTACCTACAATCAATATACTGTTTGATCTCATCAATATTCTGCGGCTGGTTGGAAGTTCCATCATCATTCGGTACAATGGCAACGGTGATTCTGTCGTAACCTTTGTTGATGTACTTGAATAAGTACTTAATCGATGTACTTTGATTGCACCATTCCATGTTTATGTGAGCTTGGTACTTTGTCAACAACTTTACATTGTATGGAACAACATTCCGGTTATCGACTTGAATTCCATTCTTAAGAACTGTATGTCCATTGTCCCTTCTTCTATATACCGGAAACCCATCTTGATCAACAATTGTTTCGGGCTGAAACTGTTTTGGAAAATATTTAGAACATTTTCCATCTTTCATGCACGGTGAAGATCGATTTGCAAATCCACACGGGCCATGAATCATGTGAGTTTTAACCAAATTATACAACTCTTCATTGGTATCTTGGTCAGGTATTTCAGCTGAAATAATGCGATCAATATCACTTGGATTTGGATATTTGTTAGATGGATGGAGGAAAATTAAGATGTGAGCATGTGGTAATCCTCTCTTTTGAAACTCAATTGTATACATATCTATAAAAATAAATATATAAAATATATACAATAGTCAGCACACGAATGATAAATTTGAAAATAATAATACAATTAATTGAATATGGAATAAGTTACTCACATGCAAGAACTTTCCCCAATAGATTTTTCTTTGTGAGATCAGACAAAAGCTCATCAAATTTCATTTTAAATACTCTTGAAATAATGTCAGGACAATCTGATGCTTTTAGATGAACAGAACCAAGCAAACGCTGAATTTCAGGTCAATTGGGGTTACATGTGAATGTAATGAAAAGATCTGGAAATCCGACATAGCTGCATATTGCCATTCCGTCAAAGTATAGTTGATCCATATATCTACGACTACCAACGTATGAAGAAGGTAGCACAACCCTCTTACCTGTGTTTGACCCGTGCGTTTCTCCATTTGAATTATATTCATTCAAACTGTGATACTTACCAACCCTCAGTTTTGACTGATTCTTTCGAAGCCACCTAAGTCTTTCTGATTCCATCATTGTAAAACCATCTACCAAAAATTGTTGATAAAGTCTCCTTGATCGCAACAATGTTTGTGCTTCATTAGATCTTGATTGAATTCTAAAGGCCAACCACTCTCTTATTGTAAGTCGATTTCGCTTTGTTGCTTCTTCCCAAGGAATATCTTTATTGTTATGTTCTGACTGTGTTATGTCTGTGAAGTGGCGAATATTTGTCCCTTTATCACGGTGCCTCACATTAGGTCTATATCCATCCTCACCATATGGAAATAATAATGGGTACTGATATCCTAAATAACTGGTATGATACTCATCTATCCTTTGAAGTTCGCCACATTGTTTTTGCACTATAATGATGATAATAAATATTTTGAGTTATTAAGTGGGTAAATGGGATTAATAATGATGATAATAAATATTAATAAATAAAAATATTAATAATAATAATAATAATAATATCAATTTATTCAATTAAATAAAACCCTAATTTTCATCAAACCGTTTCATATTACTTCTCCCTCTTTTCATATTCTCGGTTTGACATCTCAGAAAGACCACTTAAAAAATCAGTATATTTATTATTAAAAAAATTCATTTTGTCATTTAAAGAAAAACCGTTTCATATTACTTCTCCCTCTTTTCATATTCTCGGTTTGACATCTCAGAAAGACCACTTAAAAAATCAGTATATTTATTATTAAAAACATTCATTTTGTCATTTAAAGAAAATCAAGTAACGATAATATTTGGCAAAAAAACTACAATAATAATTAATTTGATTTCAGAATATTGATTTCATTTTGGAATGATAAGATTGCAACAACTATAAAATAACGATAATATTTATTATTAAAAAAAATTCATTTTGTCATTTAAAGAAAATCAAGCAACGATAATATTTGGCAAAAAAACTACAATAATAACTAATTTGATTTCAGGATATTGATTTCATTTTGGAATGATAAGATTGCAACAACAATAAAATAACGGTAATATTTTTTAGTATTATAAATAAGTAATTTATTTTATCACATTTTTCACTCACATCTAGTCTAAATTTGAACAATTTATTTTATTTAATTTTAATTTTTTTGTGTACACATTTCATTTGAAAATGAACCTCAATCAACATAACACATGCTCCAATTTTATGCAAAATGATGGAAGTCCTCTTTGTATCCCAAATCAACAAAACACCCCATATTTTGGAAATCCACCTCTTATTCCAAATCCACACCATAATTCAAGATTTTAAAATTCTCTTTTTATCCCAAATCCATAAAATAAGCAAACTTGAAACGTAACATTTCTAACTGATTACAACAACCAAACTTATGTCATCTCGTCCAAACATCATTTCCCTAGCATCCTTATCAGTTTTGACTTGCACTCAACCAAATATATCGAGTCTCTCAATACTTCTAATTTTTCCCCTTTTGGTATTTTCCCATCTAACCAACGAATCAGCTCCTATTCAGTTGATCGAAACTACTGATATTCCATAAGAGCATCAACATCGGAAGTTTGTCTCTCGAATAAACCATTTTTCTATAGCGGCGACAAACGCCAAACATGTTTGTAATATGATGAAATGAGATGTGAAAAAATGATTCACACAACACCTCTATTTATAACACAAAAAATTGCACACTACACTGAGGCGCCAGACCAATTGGCGCCTCCTTTACAAAATAACACATGGGCATCAATTGGATTGGCAGCACTATGTGCTGTAGCCAATCGAATTGGAGCCTCCTCTCTAAGTATAGGAGCAGACGCCAATTGGTTTGACGTCTCCTCTAAAAAGTGGGGTAAATTAGGATTTTTTTTGAAATCAGAATTATTTTGGAATTTTTTTTAAAACTGGTATTTGTGTAAAAAAATCTCATAATGCCATGAATTTCATTAAGGATTTCCACGTGAAATTAAGTTATTTTTCTATTATTTTGTTGAGCTTTTCTTATCAAATTATTATACTGTCGGTTTTTATTCTCTAATATAATTGTGTGTTGGTTTACAAATTTTTGATAATTTATGATTTTATCTAAATTTTTATAATTAAATATATTATGTATTTATTTAATCAATTCGTAAGTGATGATACTTATATTAGATTAGAGACTTTGATAAATTTACCATTTTACTCATTTATAAATGTATTAATAAGACTTTTATTTTTCAATTTAAACAAAGGAAAAAAAAGCGTTCTAATTATTGCAAGCTTTATTTCATTTTTAGAAAAATTAATCACATTCGTTTGATCTTTTATGATATTTGTATTACTTACAAATTTAAAATATCTCTAAATCAATTATTTGAAATTTAAAATATACTTAATTATTTAAATAAATAGTTTAAGAGATATTGACATTCTTACAAAAATAGGAATCCTGATTTGTTTTATATATTAGTAAAAAAATGGATAAATATCTAAAAATTTACTTTATTTTAATCAAATTTTAATGATAACATTAATAATAATTAATACAATTTGTTTTATGATAAATAAATATGTATAATTTTTCGTTTTTAAAGATTCTTAAATTAAATAATAATAAGAGCTGTATTTTCTACTTTAATATAATTAATGTATAAAGGAGAATAAAATGATTTATGAATTAGAAGTCTTATTAAAATAAATTCACAAACTTACATTGTCAAAAAGAAATTGGATTTATATATATATATATATATATATATATATATATATATATATATATATATATATATAAAAGAAAATGATAGAAGAAGGAAGATGAGAGTAAAAAATAATCAAATTTTATGGAAAGAATGAAAGCTTTTAGTTGATTCTGTTATCGATAAACTTTACTATTCCTATGTTTTGGAATCTGGAAAATGAAAAAAAAAAAGACATCATTCTTACATTGAAAAGATAACTACACTAATTAAACCACTAATTTCAATAAATTTAAAAATATTAATCAATTTTTATATAATATATTAATTAATTTTTATGTTGTCGAGACAAATTTATTAAATTGTAAAATGGTAGAGTTAGTTCGAGTATTAAATAGAGTTTAGTACGAAATTACTTATAGGAACATGAAATTAGCTTTATTATGGATTATAATTATGATAATTAAATAATTATGGTGGTAATTAACTTTTATATATTAAAAAGTAGATTTTGCTTTGTATGATCTTAAATTAGGGTATAAGTTTGTATCTTTAATTTGATATTATATATCTATTCTATATTTCTATAAATATTAATTGTAATATAATAATTGTTCTATTTTGTTTAGGTTTTCGAGGCAAGAATGAACCTTCATCATCTTATAATATAAAAATTCATTGGATGTAAAGAAATACACACGAAACAAATTATTAGAGTCTTTCAAATAACACATGATTTTTTATGTCCTTTTAGGTTCTAAAATGTGTGTATTTTGATAATAGCTTAAAATAACTGACACATGAATTGTTGTTATTTTTAAATTTTAATACTTTGGGAATAGCTTATGAAATCTATATCAAACACTTAGATTTATTATGTAATTTTGAAGAAGTGTAACAATTGCATTATATATATATATATATATATATATATATATATATATATATATATATATATATAATATATATATATATATATATATATATATATATATATATATATATATATATATATATATATATAATTTTTTTTTTTTTTTGCTTTCTTAGTATATGTTCTTTAATTTTTTTTTAAAGAATGTATTCAATAGTAAATTTAAATTAATTTTAAATATTTTGATTTAATGTTAATTTGGGTGTTAAATTATGGTAAACAAATTTAATTTATTTTAGCATATGTAAAAGTAATTTATAAAATTTGTTTAAAATTGTGGCAGTTTAAAAATTGTTTTTTGGTAATAGTTAGTAAATTACGACGATTTTAAGCGACATAACTTACCGGAGTAGATATTTGCCTTCGCGTGAAACAAATAGCGATTGAAACCACCACTATTTACAAACAAAATAATCAATGTTAAAAAGGAAAATTGACATGGCGTTTAAATTTAAACCGCCTCTATTTTCTAGCGGCAACCAAATTTATAACGGTTTTGAAAATGACGTTCTTGTTAATTTTGGCGTCTTAAACCACCAAAATCTTCTTGAAATAACCGCAATAATTCATGTTATTTTTTGTAGTGCTATAATTTAAGAGTATATTTGAGCTACGTCCCGTGCTACAACACTCTCGCTAAACTCAACAGTTTAGGAGTACATGGGAGATACGTATGTACTACAACACTTTCGCTAAACTCTAATTTAGGAGTACATGTGAGCTACACCTGTACTATAAAACTCCTTCTAGACTCAATAGTCTTGGAGTACATGTGAGCTATATTCATACTACAACACTCTCTCTAGATGCAAACTTACTCCTGTCGCATCCTGCGAAAAATCAACCGGCGAGACTCAAAAATAAAAACACACAGAGCCGCCACTAAACGTTATTTATCCCAAGATAGGGAAAGGAAACGCTCAGAGAAACCTGGAAAGACATGGTCTCGCGACCAGAGAGAAAAGGTTCGGGAGTCGGTTACGCAAGGGGAAGGTATTAGCACCCCTCACGTCCTAGGTACTCCTAGGGATCCACGTTCTAAGAAAAGAAAAGGTTGCTAAACATCACACACACACACAAGGGAACGCAGGTGGGGTTAAGAGAAACGGGCTCGATAAGGCGTCGCACCTTATGCCTACATATCTTGTCTGGAACAAGAATCAGAGCCTCTGTAGTTCGGCTTACGCACGCCAAACAACACAAAACAACTAACAAGCAAGGGTGGCAAACATGGAGCCCGACAACCACTGGATGGAATTATGTCGGCATCCGAACCAAAACACACTCAAAAGGGCAAACGTGGAGCCCGACTGCCAATCACTGGGCTTACGTCGGCATCCGAACCCAAACATACAGTCAGATAACAAGTAAACACACGCAAAAAAGAAAAAGGTTGCCCGGAGTGGTCTCGCACGACCACCTGCCTACATACCTCGTCTGGAACGAGGATCAGGGCGATGTAGTTCCCCTGAAAGGGACTAAATTGCTAACCAGAAACCGAGGGGAAAACACGACACTAGGGAGCTGAGACTCGAGCCTAATGTTGTCATGCAAAGTCACCCTAAGTTCGGTTTTCTATCCTACTTGCATAAGCAAACTAACCTAACCAGGAAAGAAGCTAGCACACAAGCATACAACATATATCAAATGAGAACAGGCATCTCAAACAAGCATGTCAATCAGAGATTCACAGAGCACGCACTATAGCCAAAACAAGGGGCTCACACAATAGGTTTGACTGCCTCAGCAAGTCGTCTGTACGGGCTGTGTTTGCTCTTAACCTTGCCATTACGAGGCTAAGGTGAAGCAGATGAAAGGATGAAGTGAGGATCAGACCTCACAGCTCTTATCCCTAACCAGGGAGAGCTTCTGACAAATGAGCATGGGTCCAGAATAGGGGAACCCTTCTATACTCGATGACTCTGACACAATGTGCACTGCACAGATCTTGGGCTTTTGATCTCAATGCTACAACCATGTAATGGGAGCAAGGAGAAGACTCAACTGAATAGTGGGGGACAGGTTGCTTGTCCCTACCTTCCACCAATTGCCTTACTTGAAGGACTTTTCCTGCTTGGGCTTAAAAATAAACATACACAAGCATTGCCTCTTAAGGAGGACTTCAGACAATTTGCCCGGCCCGGTAACAGCCGGGTCTCCAGACTACATGAAGATTAGTAGGTTACCTCAATGCAAATTGCTTATGCAAAGCAAAGCAAAGCAATAGTTCACAAGGAACTGAGCAACCAAAGTACCTGGAAACAATCAAACTCAGTCAGTATTCAATCAGACAAATTGTACAGCAAACAATCAAACAGTTTAAACAATACGACACAAAGCAAGCTCAAGGCTTAAGCCCAAGCTCCAACACCTACAAAACAATGTTATGTTAGTGCACAAACATCCACAACATCAATTAAAATCAACTTGTATCATTCTCCATGTACATTATGCTTTTGATCCTGAAAAACCAAGCAAATATTAGTAACTAGACCACTAGGCCAAGCCTAGGGTCCAAAAGCAAGAAAAAACTCAAAACAGCAAGGTATTCATCATCCAACATCAAATTATCATCAAACACAAGCAAACATCATTGATCTCATGTTTATATCATCCATCATGCTCAATTCATGCACAAAACAATCCATATGAGGTCAAATGAAGCATCAAACATACAAACAGAAGTACTGCATTCAAATCCATACCAAGACACATCCAAAAATTCTCAAATTAATTACACCTAAACAGAACCTAATCAAGGTCTACCATACCAAATTTGAGCTTAATTGGGCAAATAGAACCATGTCAATGAAAATCAACAAAAACAGTCACCATTTCATGCTTCAATTCACACCATCAATGCATACATCCAATTCAAAAATTCATATCTCATTGAAAACAAAAAGAAATGGATGAGACCAAAACAGGGAGGTCACACAATGTGTCTAGTTCATGCATATCAAATTTCATGGCCATACAATACAATATGAGGATTTCCCAATCAATCTACCAACATGTATCACATGAGCTTGCAATTTCAATCACCAGAAATGAAAATTCACAATCAATTAGAAAATGCAGTGTAAAATTCCACAAAAATTCATACAACATCCTAACATATCAACAATTCACCATGCCAAATTTCATTCAATTCTAACATGCATAGGTTATCCAATTAAATTCAACAAGTTGACATCAAGAGGTGTGACACAAATTGTCACACCTAAGTTCCAGAATTTGCTGCTCTCTAACCAGGTATCAAAAATTCATGAAATTTACATATAAATAATCCTCAATGAGTCAAGAACCACTACAAAAATTTTCAGCCATTTATTTTATGATATGAGTATTTCATGATCAGATTGCCAAAATGTATCAAAAATGGACACATGTGAAACAAGTCTAAGTCAAATAAAATATTTGCCAAGCACAACTTTGACCAATAGGTCAAAAAAATCCTACACAAGTCAACAAAGTCAAGGAAAAAATCATCATATTTTTAGGAATTTTTTACTATTTTTTATGAATTTTTTAAAGTGTTAAATATTTTTAGAAATTAAATGAATTAATTAAAACTCACAATGGCAATACTGTAATTATTTGGCGCTGGCGGGAAACAGTTTTTTTGAATTTTCAAACCAAAATTTGGATTGAACACACTTTTGCGCAGAGGACTTCGTCTTCTTCATACGTCGTTTCCAGAATTTCCAGAAAAACGACGAACATGCAATCTCCACCAAAACGAGCAAATGAATACTCGTTGGAACCGTCTAACCACGAGGAATCTAAATATGAACCTAATTCAACCTAATTGTTGCTATATTTTCCAAATCGAACAACTTAGGGTTTACTACCAAAACTTCGAACCTAGATTTCGTAGCCTACAATCAATCATTTGCGATTCTAAATACATCATGATGCTCTACAATCCATGGCCTACAACACGCACACAATCATTTGGCAAGGCATGACATTCGAATTTCAAAGGTACCTGGAGATGGCAGCTATATGTACGTGTTCTTTGCGCCAACTAGCTTCAAACAGGTGCACTAGAGTGATGAGGAAAGTGATAGGAGTGTTCCGTTTCAATTGATATCGTTTCTGAAGCTCGAAAATCCGATTTCACCATGGATGCTCTTGAAAATGCAGTCACGATTCCATCCCTCTCACGCTCCAAATACCACAAACAGTGCTAGAGGATGATGCAAGGAGTCCAAATCAAAAAGAATCACCAAAAACGGTTGAGAATTGAGGATGAATTTGAGATTGAAGCTTGGTGTTCTTGGTGGAATTGAGAGAATTTGATGAGTTCTTGATCCAACTTTGGAGAATGTGTTTTTCTGTTATGATTAGGAAGGGATTATGAATATATATGAATGCTTAATTATCCCTTAATCCACTTAATTAGCCAAATGCATAGTTAGTGTAAATGGTTATTTTCAAAGTGGGGGCAAAATTGTAATTTCACCATGACAGCTAGTGCCACCTGTTTTGACAGCACATACACCTTCTAAATATCATATGTGAACTGTAGAAACTTGTTTCATGCTCATTGGTTGCTCCATTCTCAAATTCACCATGTGTATGCATTTGGTCCATTTTTGTCATTTCCATTTTTCAAGACAAAATCCAAATTAAAAGCCTTATGCATGAAATGAAAATTCAAACACATTCTAAATGCCATTCCTGAGGTGTTGGAAAAAGTCCCATTCAAAAATTCCAATTATTTGAGATTTGGACGATTTTGCCCCTGGTCCAATTCAGCTGTCCAGTTGAAAAGTGACTTTTTGCCTTGGCCATATTTGGGAAAATCCAATGATGCACCCTCAAAGTACATGTCAAATGGAGTTTGTGCATATAAAGAACTTGCAATTTGGACAAAGTATGTGGTAGTTATGGCCTCCTGATTACGGTCTTTTCTGAAATTCAATGAGCCATATTTTGCAAACCGTACATTGGATTTTCAAGTTCTTGGACTTTTTGGAAAGGTGAGAACAAGATCTACATCTGTCATGTTGAACAATTTTTCATTTGAAGCTTCCTTGGACTTCTGTTTTTGAGGTCAAAAACTTTCCATTTTTGGAAACTTCAGCTACAAGTCACTTTCTATTTTTGGCAGTTTTTGTCCTGACTTGATTTTCTTCATTTTTAAGCTTTGAGATGTCATATAACACTTGTTCCAACATGAATGAAGTGTGTCTAACTCATTTCCACCTCCAAATCCACCAGATCATGTACAGTTGACCACAGTTGACTTTTCATCTGATAGATGAATCTGGCAATGCATAGATCAAACTGAGCCCCAATCTTCAACTGAAATGGCTCAAGGGTGATACCCTAGCCTCCATAAGCACCATATAGTCACAAAATGATCCTCATCTCCTTCATAAACCCCATCTCCTGATCCAGCCCTGATTGGCCCAATACAACTGATTAGGGTTGACCAGTGGTCAAAACCCTAATCTCAAGGAATCTTCTCCAATCTCCTGATGACATCCAACCATGATGATGATGATGTATCAATTCAAACAAGATGAAGACCAATATCCTTGGAAATCATGAAACCCTAATCTCACAGCCCAATCCTCAGATGGCTATGATCAATCAATAAAACCCTAGGCTTGCACCTTCTGACTTTCTCACCTCCTGATTAAGACTTGGGAAGATGACTTGCACCATGTAACCACATGTTATGCAATATGAGATGCCTAATGACCTAGAATGAAATGCAAATATGTTAATGCTAGTCCCAAGAGAGGAGGGCAAATTTTGAGGTGTTACAGCTGCCCCTATTCAATCCACTGTGAACCTGTCGATACGAATAGCCTCGGCTTTCGGATGATCAGGATGAAGAGTGATTGAATACCAAGAACAGACGAACAATTTGCACTCTGATGGGATAATAATTAACAACGCCTGTCAGCATCGGCGAAGAAACAAACTCTGAACTTGTCGACCTGGATACCAAAATAAATGGTAACACAGGGATAACCATGGTCTGAACACCACATCCACTCGGGATTCTCATTCCTTTTTTGCTTTTCTTGAACCCCGAAAATTTCTCTTCTTCTACCTGGTCCGAAAACCACTTCGGTCTGAACTCCGAAAAACTGGCCTGAATACCATAAGTGCTTCAACCTGATAGTCGGAAACTTCACTAATCACCACTCTAAGGGCAACACGTCAGAGGGTACACCTTCAACCAGACACTGACTGATGACTGGGAAGAAACTCGACGTTTACTGAACATCGGACGATGATGTTTACTGACACCAAAAAAAGCTCGACCAGACATTAACCAATGACCGGGAGGAAACTCGATGTTTACAGGCACCGAACAATGATGTTGACATGACATCAAACAATGATGCGGACAGACATCAAAAAATGATGCGGACAGACATCAAACAATGATGCGGACAGACATCAAACAATGATGCGGACAGACATCAAACAATGATGCGGACAGACATCAAACAATGATGCAGACAGACATCAAACAATGATGCGGACAGACATCAAACAATGATGCGGACAGACATCAAACAATGATGCGGACAGACATCAACCAATGATGCGGACAGACATCAAACAATGATGCGGACAGACATCAAACAATGATGCGGACAGACATCAAACAATGATGCGGACAGACATCAAACAATGATGCGGACAGACATCAAACAATGATGCGGACAGACATCAACCAATGATGCAGACAGACATCAAACAATGATGCGGACAGACATCAAACAATGATGCGGACAGACATCAAACAATGATGCGGACAGACATCAAACAATGATGCGGACAGACATCAAACAATGATGCGGACAGACATCAAATAATGATGCGGACAGACATCAAACAATGATGCGGACAGACATTAAACAATGATGCGGACAGACATCAAACAATGATGCGGACAGACATCAAACAATGATGCGGACAGACATCAAACAATGATGCGGACAGACATCAAACAATGATGCGGACAGACATCAAACAATGATGCGGACAGACATCAAACAATGATGCGGACAGACATCAAACAATGATGCGGACAGACATCAAACAATGATCGACCAAACACTTACTGATGTCTGGGAAGAAACGGTGGTTCCAAACTCACAATGCTGAACTCCTCGGAGCATCGTCTTCGCTGTCAGACAAAACCAAACCTCAAGCGGTAATCACGGCTTGAATCGCGCTGATCGCGTAACGTCTTCTGACTGTATCCCCATCTCTGTCCGACGGGAACATTTCCTCCAATATCGCACTACTGGGGAACATTGCTGATCTGACGTTGTGATGCTAATCTCCTCAGAGTAACATCTTCACCTTTGGTGAACCCCAAATCTTCAAGCGGTAACCACAGTTTGGGTTGCGTTGAATACATCCCTTTTCCATCTCCGTCCGACGGAAGGAGTCTTCTCCAGTGTCGTACCACTGGGACAATACCTGTGATCCAATCATGAGGCTATACTACTCGGAGCAACACTTTCATTTTCTGGCAAAATACCTCTCAAACAGTAACCACGGCTTGAGACTAGCTGACGTTTGCAATGATGCATGCTTGATTTCTTCTGCGTAATGCTCCATAATTATGGAAATGCTACGCGATTATTTATTTTTCTATGCAATATGCAATGCTTATTCTACATGATGAATGCATAAAAATATCCCCCTCAAGGGAATTTTCTGGGGAAAACGAGACTCTCTGCTGAGGAACTCGCCATTGCTCCGATTTCCACCCTGCCGGGGATAGCACTGCTGCTAGGAAATAGACAACCCTTGCTGGGGATACAGATTCTTTGCACCCAACCCTCTCGAGGACATGCTGGGGAATACCTCCTTTGCACCCCACCCTCTCGAGGACATGCTGGGGATACAGATCCTTCACTGCACTCTGTGGGAATACCACAGTCTTTGACTTGCTGGGGATATAGATCCCAACTCTGCTTTGGGAACCCTCACAGATACTCCCGCTGGGGAAATGAGCAATCTTCAACCTGCTGGGGGAATACCATCCAGACCCTGCTAGGGGAACGACAACTACTCCGCTGGGGAGGACCCAATCAATCCACATGTAGGATACCCTCGGCTGGGGATGCAGATATTCGTCTGCTACAGAAACTCGTTCAATCCACTGGTAGAATGAACACTGTTGGAGAGATATGTCATTGAAAAAACCCGCTCCACTCGGGGAACAGCAACCTTCAGACCTGGCTGCTGAGGAAACACCGTTGTAAACCTGCCGAGATAACCATCCTGACTCGGCTGGGGAAGTCACAGACCTTGGATCTGCAAGGGAGTTGGTCCTCTACTCCTGCTTGGGGACCTAGCTGGAAAATGAGAACAGTTGGTACAAAACACCCGTCGACTCGTCGAACCATGGTATCCACCTACCAATCTCGTATCAGCTTTCCACTTTTGAGAACTCCCAGACTCGTCTGGACCTTTTCTGCTCCATCATCTAGTATTCCCAATCGCTCCGCGCTCGACGAGAAACGTACTCCTGGGATTTATACAGAAATTTCAATTTTCCGACTTTGAAGAGTCTTCTTGATTATCATCAAGGAACGTCGTACGTCTCAACATCTTCGTTGTTTTTCATTTATTCGTTCCTGAGCGAACTCTCTGGGGATTTATTACAAAGCTTCCACATCACAACCTGCGAGTGAGTGAAGATATCTAACATTACCTGCAAAACAGATCGTCAGATAAAACCATGCCCCAGGCGTGTCAAGATTTCAACACTTGGGTCACTCAACCTTCCAAATAAGATTTCAAGCTTCAATCTTATAAACATGCATTGGAAGGGACCTGTATGTCTTAAAATGCAAAATTCTTTATCAAAAATATCTGGATGTTTTTGCAATCAAAGCGGTAATGAAAAACAAAAACAAAATTATTTGACTGAATGTGCATTTTATCGACTGGAAAAGTGTGTGGCTCAAATGAGCAATACAAAGGAAGCAATTCCTGAAAAGAGGTAATTGCGCTCAAAAGGAAAATCTATCCTAATGGCAATGTAAAACCCGTGATCTCATCGAGTTCCAACTCGGTTACACCCCATATGTCCTCAGACTCTCCACGCTTTCTGCCTTCTGAAAAAGACGTTTCTGACTGATCCCCACCGGGTATTATCCATGATGCTTTAACCAAAGCACAAACGATCATGTTGGACGCAGTTGTTCGTTTCAATCCCTCTTTTGCCTGGACCGCCCTTTCGGGTTTTCAGTCCACCGGGATACCCATTTTTGCCCAAGTCGCCTTCTCAGGTTTTCGACTTGCCGGGTGTACATTTTTCATTTTTATCCCTAATTTTTGCCCGAACCTTTCTTTCTGTTTTTGGTTCGCCAGGATGCCCATTTTTGCCTGGACTATTTTATTCTTTTCGTCCAGCGGGTCTCTTATACGAAGTATTTTTTAACTGCGTCCGCATCCATAGGGGATGGAAAATCCTCGCCATCCATGGTCGTTAACAACAAGGCTCTATCGGAGAAAACCTTCTTGACCATGCTGGGCCTTCATAATTGTATATCCACTTGCCCCACGATCGTCTCGAGGAGGAAGGATCCTTTTCAGCACCATATCACCTACGTGATACACCCGAGGTCGCACCTTTCTGTCAAAAGCACGCTTCATTCACTGCTGATATAGCTGCCCATGACGGATGACTACCAGCCTTTTTTCTTCAATCAGGCTTCCTGAGTGAGAAAGGCATGTGCCCCAGCAGACGTACGTACCGCGGTATGGTACCCAGGATACCAGCTTCGTACTCGGTCGCCATTGTTGGTACATTCCATCGTGCCCCAGGAAGCACTACCTCATCCACCTTATCCCCCATCAGACATCAAACCCGTTCGGATTCAGGGTCAGGCCCCTCCTCCGGGATCGGTTACTCTCAATCTTTCGATTAGAGCACCTCAAGATGTCCTCATCAGGGAGCTTCAAACTTCATCGGTTGATAATCCTCAATGGGTTGCGGAGCGATGTAATCAGACAATACACCCCCTGATTGCTTTCTGGGAGTATTACAAATCAGTCAATATTCTTTAGCTCCTCTCGCAACCCGTCCGGTCAATGTTGGATTCTCAAACCCCCACTTGATCAAATCCGTCTAGGAAATCCACAAAGTGGCATGACCCAGCATACACTGTCTCAGTCGGCGAGCAGCCTATGCCAAAGTACATCAAGTTTTCTCGAACAGTGAACGTACTGTTTCACAGTCGATAAACTTTTTGCTAAGGTAAATTGCATGCTCTTTTCGACAAGACTTGTCATGCTGACCCAATACACCTTGCAGACCCTTCGAAGCTGTCCAGTACAGATTTGACAATTGCTCCTCCCACAGGAGGTATCAGAATCAGAGGTTCCTGCAACTTATTCTTTCAATGCCCCTTGGCAATCATTATTTCGCCTGACCGTTTGATCTTCCTTTTCAACAATTTGAATATGGGTTCACCCGTGATTGCTAGATGAGATATGAACCATGACAGGTAGTTCAATCCTTCTAAGAAACCACGAACCTACTCTTTTCTTTTTCTCGGTTTAGGCGTTTCTCTTTATTGTTGTTTTTCCTTGTTTTTTTTTTTTTTTTTTTTTTTTTTTTTTTTTTTTTTAGCAGGATCAACCTCGATTCCTCTCTTATATTGAACCCCACCGATTTACCGGATCGCACTCTGATAGTGCCCTGATTTGAATTCAACCTCAGTTTGAATTATCTCAACCGGTCAACCGACTGACCCTGGTCCGCCAAATGCCCCTCTTCTGCTTGGGACTTTGCTATCATGTCATAGCATCTGATTCCATGATGAATCATATCATGAAACAAAGTCACCCTGATACGCGGCATCGGCGCCCTGCTTCTCAAGAGGACAGTCTTCTCTCCGTGGTAGCTTGTGAGCAACGATATCGGTGTTCGACCCTGGCGTATCCTGACACGACCAAGCGAAGGCATCCACATGCTCTTCCAACAAGTCTACCATTCTGCTCTCGGCTTGCCTCTGAAGCGGCCCTAATTTCATTTCCTTCCTGACCTCGGTGCTTGGAATAACAACCTCAATCCGCCCTTCATGCGGCTGAATCACCTTCTCCCCTGGTTTTAATATCCTGGCTAATTCCAGCAGATCACAGTCTTCTTCGTCTTCTTCTTCAGCAAGATAGATCGGTTTGTCGAAGTCATATGAGGGGTAACCAAATTGTTATCAACGAGATCCGGAAACTTGTTTTTGAAGTCGGAACGAGACAAAACAAAAAGACGAAAAATGAAAATAAACATTGCCATTTTTATTTGTTTTTAAACTGCAAAATAAATGAAAAACAGGGAACACCGTTTTTTGACTGAAAAACATCCATTTATTAATGATGCAGAAATGTTGCAAATGTAAACATGAGGTGGCCCTTACAATGGACCATTACGTGTCGGGCAACACGTATGGCTTTCATGCAGATAACAACTGAAAACAGAAATCATTACTCTTCCGGACGAGTGACAGTGCTGATCTTTTTAAGCCTTCCAGCTTCCTGGTACGCACGATCTTATCCATTGATCAATCTCCCAGCCACTGTCAGTTTCTTTACCCACTGCATAGGCATGATCTGAATCTAGCATTCCGGCACTGACAAAAGTGAATGACGGACGACGTCCTTTGTTCTGCTCAGACGAGTCTTGACCTGGATGATAACCAATCCCAAACATATCCGCCTTTACCACAATGCCTATGATCTGCCCCCAGCCTGGGATCCCTCCGTTTCTCACCACTTCCAATGCCTGCTTGTAAGAAGAAATGGACGGCTTTTTCTTTTTCTCAACACCAATGGCACTTTCTACCGTGACGGTCTCAGCTACCAAACTGGGTGTTTCAAATTCTCCACCGTCCAGTTCCTTCACCTTCTGGATCATATCCCCCATCGGTACACCACCCTCTGTGGCGACGGCCATACAACAAGTATCAACACTAGGGAAAGTTCCCTCTTTCCTCCGAGGTTTTGGGACCACAGGCCTCGGCATTTTTAACCGATCCCCATTCACCAACCCAATCGTCTTCCTATCCTCAGAAATTGCATTCATCTCCACCTCACCATGCGCGGGCATGTGATTAGCATTAACATTGGGAAATTGTGCAAAATTAATGGCCTTGGAATCCACCAGGTCTTGGACAGTATGCTTAAAAGCTCTACAACCCTCAAGGTTATGCCCAGACGCCCCCGAATGGAATTCGCACTTGGCATTCTCATCGTAGTTGGTTGGCCTCTGATCAGGTTCTAATGGAGCTAATGTCCTCAATTGTACCATTCCGAGATCTTTCAACTTCCTCAACAGAAGAGCATACGGTATGGGTGGCTTATCAAATTGACGATCAACCCCCTTTCCTCTTACCTGGTTCCCAGCTCTCTGTGCTCCCGGGCGAGGTGACGGATGTCTCGGTGGTACAGATGAACCACCAACAGGAATGGTTGCAGTGGCAGCATAAGGGTGATGACGATCCTTACCGCATTCTCTTTTAGTCTGCGCACCACCTGATTCAACCTTCTTCTTGGGCTGACCACTGTCAAGGGATTTCTTCACCACAGAGCCAGAGGGATTTGTTACTTCGGATGACGGAGCCTTTCCCTGAACTTTCTCTTTGATCATCCAACCCTCAATCCTTTCTAATCTCTTGGCCATGGCTTTCTGCCCCGAGGCAAGCCCTTGCACAACCCTGAACAAATCCCTCACCATCTCTTTCAGTTCGAGGATGTCGGCGTTGGGAGGATCCATCAGTTCGGATTTGTTGCCCCTAGCAGGATATCTGAGCAAACAAGCTATGCGCACCGGTTGACACCTACAAAACAGCAAATGGGTTAATATGCATGAATGCAACGTCTATCCATATGAGGAAGATTCTGTCTTTTGATCCTGGTTTCATCGAGACAGATAATATTTTGACATCCACATTCTGAAATTCAAGATGTCTCTCAACCAGATTCTCAATCTATAATACTCCCCATATGGCTAGACGTGAGTTTGGTGCAGATGAATGCAAAATGAGAATGATGCAGATGTATGCAATGCACTGGGCCATCCTCCAAGTCATCTGATCATCAACTGTACAGAAGCCTGGTCTCTGAACTGTTCATAACCATCTGAGAGAATATGTAACCACCAATCTGACCCACGGGTTCCGAAATAAACGGAAGACAGATACATCATCATCATCATCTGACAATCTCTGAGCAGACATTCTCAACCATCTGACTCGGCCCGGGGAATCCTGAAATAAACGGATCCCTACTGATAAATATCTCGGCCCGGGGAATCCTGAAATAAACGGATCCCCACTGATAAATCACGGACAGCACTCCGGCGTCTCGGCAATAACTGACCATAAATCCGACTTATAAATATGACTCTGATCCACAGAACCAAAAGTCACCATCTGAGCAATGCATCTGAAATAATCAACCCTCCCCTCACAGGTAAATTCTAAACAGGTCATCCTAAGGCGGATAATAGTCTCGACAATCGGGCAGAGATACTCAATGGGTTTGCCCTTTCGGGTGTGCCATTGTAGCTCTCCTGAGATCGTCTAAACCAAAGATCCGGGAAATGATCGGTCACCAGAGTCAACAGCTCAAAAGAGATAACCCAACCAAAGTGGAAAACCCCACTGGAAGAGCACTTCTCAGATGAACCTCGTCCGGCTTGTGGTATGTCACATCGCAACATCATGCCCAACCGACATGTGAGCGACGCGAGACCACGCTAATCCTAGGTGTATACTCGGGCCTGGGTTTTAGCCCCACTCAGAACACCCACCCCAAACAACAGAACCACCTGCACAGAGGACGGCAACAACATGATAGTATGATGCATGCAGACATTAATGCAAATACAGATACACACTGGTTAGAATAATAAATGCAATAAATAACACACAATAAGCAACCCAAACCAATCCTAAAACGCTAGGAAGGACTCGCTTAGGGACGATGGACCAGCATAGGTCTACATCGCTAATCCCCAGCAGAGTCGCCAGCTGTCGCATCCTGCGAAAAATCAACCGGCGAGACTCAAAAATAAAAACACACAGAGCCGCCACTAAACGTTATTTATCCCAAGATAGGGAAAGGAAACGCTCAGAGAAACCTGGAAAGACATGGTCTCGCGACCAGAGAGAAAAGGTTCGGGAGTCGGTTACGCAAGGGGAAGGTATTAGCACCCCTCACGTCCTAGGTACTCCTAGGGATCCACGTTCTAAGAAAAGAAAAGGTTGCTAAACATCACACACACACACAAGGGAACGCAGGTGGGGTTAAGAGAAACGGGCTCGATAAGGCGTCGCACCTTATGCCTACATATCTTGTCTGGAACAAGAATCAGAGCCTCTGTAGTTCGGCTTACGCACGCCAAACAACACAAAACAACTAACAAGCAAGGGTGGCAAACATGGAGCCCGACAACCACTGGATGGAATTATGTCGGCATCCGAACCAAAACACACTCAAAAGGGCAAACGTGGAGCCCGACTGCCAATCACTGGGCTTACGTCGGCATCCGAACCCAAACATACAGTCAGATAACAAGTAAACACACGCAAAAAAGAAAAAGGTTGCCCGGAGTGGTCTCGCACGACCACCTGCCTACATACCTCGTCTGGAACGAGGATCAGGGCGATGTAGTTCCCCTGAAAGGGACTAAATTGCTAACCAGAAACCGAGGGGAAAACACGACACTAGGGAGCTGAGACTCGAGCCTAATGTTGTCATGCAAAGTCACCCTAAGTTCGGTTTTCTATCCTACTTGCATAAGCAAACTAACCTAACCAGGAAAGAAGCTAGCACACAAGCATACAACATATATCAAATGAGAACAGGCATCTCAAACAAGCATGTCAATCAGAGATTCACAGAGCACGCACTATAGCCAAAACAAGGGGCTCACACAATAGGTTTGACTGCCTCAGCAAGTCGTCTGTACGGGCTGTGTTTGCTCTTAACCTTGCCATTACGAGGCTAAGGTGAAGCAGATGAAAGGATGAAGTGAGGATCAGACCTCACAGCTCTTATCCCTAACCAGGGAGAGCTTCTGACAAATGAGCATGGGTCCAGAATAGGGGAACCCTTCTATACTCGATGACTCTGACACAATGTGCACTGCACAGATCTTGGGCTTTTGATCTCAATGCTACAACCATGTAATGGGAGCAAGGAGAAGACTCAACTGAATAGTGGGGGACAGGTTGCTTGTCCCTACCTTCCACCAATTGCCTTACTTGAAGGACTTTTCCTGCTTGGGCTTAAAAATAAACATACACAAGCATTGCCTCTTAAGGAGGACTTCAGACAATTTGCCCGGCCCGGTAACAGCCGGGTCTCCAGACTACATGAAGATTAGTAGGTTACCTCAATGCAAATTGCTTATGCAAAGCAAAGCAAAGCAATAGTTCACAAGGAACTGAGCAACCAAAGTACCTGGAAACAATCAAACTCAGTCAGTATTCAATCAGACAAATTGTACAGCAAACAATCAAACAGTTTAAACAATACGACACAAAGCAAGCTCAAGGCTTAAGCCCAAGCTCCAACACCTACAAAACAATGTTATGTTAGTGCACAAACATCCACAACATCAATTAAAATCAACTTGTATCATTCTCCATGTACATTATGCTTTTGATCCTGAAAAACCAAGCAAATATTAGTAACTAGACCACTAGGCCAAGCCTAGGGTCCAAAAGCAAGAAAAAACTCAAAACAGCAAGGTATTCATCATCCAACATCAAATTATCATCAAACACAAGCAAACATCATTGATCTCATGTTTATATCATCCATCATGCTCAATTCATGCACAAAACAATCCATATGAGGTCAAATGAAGCATCAAACATACAAACAGAAGTACTGCATTCAAATCCATACCAAGACACATCCAAAAATTCTCAAATTAATTACACCTAAACAGAACCTAATCAAGGTCTACCATACCAAATTTGAGCTTAATTGGGCAAATAGAACCATGTCAATGAAAATCAACAAAAACAGTCACCATTTCATGCTTCAATTCACACCATCAATGCATACATCCAATTCAAAAATTCATATCTCATTGAAAACAAAAAAGAAATGGATGAGACCAAAACAGGGAGGTCACACAATGTGTCTAGTTCATGCATATCAAATTTCATGGCCATACAATACAATATGAGGATTTCCCAATCAATCTACCAACATGTATCACATGAGCTTGCAATTTCAATCACCAGAAATGAAAATTCACAATCAATTAGAAAATGCAGTGTAAAATTCCACAAAAATTCATACAACATCCTAACATATCAACAATTCACCATGCCAAATTTCATTCAATTCTAACATGCATAGGTTATCCAATTAAATTCAACAAGTTGACATCAAGAGGTGTGACACAAATTGTCACACCTAAGTTCCAGAATTTGCTGCTCTCTAACCAGGTATCAAAAATTCATGAAATTTACATATAAATAATCCTCAATGAGTCAAGAACCACTACAAAAATTTTCAGCCATTTATTTTATGATATGAGTATTTCATGATCAGATTGCCAAAATGTATCAAAAATGGACACATGTGAAACAAGTCTAAGTCAAATAAAATATTTGCCAAGCACAACTTTGACCAATAGGTCAAAAAAATCCTACACAAGTCAACAAAGTCAAGGAAAAAATCATCATATTTTTAGGAATTTTTTACTATTTTTTATGAATTTTTTAAAGTGTTAAATATTTTTTAGAAATTAAATGAATTAATTAAAACTCACAATGGCAATACTGTAATTATTTGGCGCTGGCGGGAAACAGTTTTTTTGAATTTTCAAACCAAAATTTGGATTGAACACACTTTTGCGCAGAGGACTTCGTCTTCTTCATACGTCGTTTCCAGAATTTCCAGAAAAACGACGAACATGCAATCTCCACCAAAACGAGCAAATGAATACTCGTTGGAACCGTCTAACCACGAGGAATCTAAATATGAACCTAATTCAACCTAATTGTTGCTATATTTTCCAAATCGAACAACTTAGGGTTTACTACCAAAACTTCGAACCTAGATTTCGTAGCCTACAATCAATCATTTGCGATTCTAAATACATCATGATGCTCTACAATCCATGGCCTACAACACGCACACAATCATTTGGCAAGGCATGACATTCGAATTTCAAAGGTACCTGGAGATGGCAGCTATATGTACGTGTTCTTTGCGCCAACTAGCTTCAAACAGGTGCACTAGAGTGATGAGGAAAGTGATAGGAGTGTTCCGTTTCAATTGATATCGTTTCTGAAGCTCGAAAATCCGATTTCACCATGGATGCTCTTGAAAATGCAGTCACGATTCCATCCCTCTCACGCTCCAAATACCACAAACAGTGCTAGAGGATGATGCAAGGAGTCCAAATCAAAAAGAATCACCAAAAACGGTTGAGAATTGAGGATGAATTTTGAGATTGAAGCTTGGTGTTCTTGGTGGAATTGAGAGAATTTGATGAGTTCTTGATCCAACTTTGGAGAATGTGTTTTTCTGTTATGATTAGGAAGGGATTATGAATATATATGAATGCTTAATTATCCCTTAATCCACTTAATTAGCCAAATGCATAGTTAGTGTAAATGGTTATTTTCAAAGTGGGGGCAAAATTGTAATTTCACCATGACAGCTAGTGCCACCTGTTTTGACAGCACATACACCTTCTAAATATCATATGTGAACTGTAGAAACTTGTTTCATGCTCATTGGTTGCTCCATTCTCAAATTCACCATGTGTATGCATTTGGTCCATTTTTGTCATTTCCATTTTTCAAGACAAAATCCAAATTAAAAGCCTTATGCATGAAATGAAAATTCAAACACATTCTAAATGCCATTCCTGAGGTGTTGGAAAAAGTCCCATTCAAAAATTCCAATTATTTTGAGATTTGGACGATTTTGCCCCTGGTCCAATTCAGCTGTCCAGTTGAAAAGTGACTTTTTGCCTTGGCCATATTTGGGAAAATCCAATGATGCACCCTCAAAGTACATGTCAAATGGAGTTTGTGCATATAAAGAACTTGCAATTTGGACAAAGTATGTGGTAGTTATGGCCTCCTGATTACGGTCTTTTCTGAAATTCAATGAGCCATATTTTGCAAACCGTACATTGGATTTTCAAGTTCTTGGACTTTTTGGAAAGGTGAGAACAAGATCTACATCTGTCATGTTGAACAATTTTTCATTTGAAGCTTCCTTGGACTTCTGTTTTTGAGGTCAAAAACTTTCCATTTTTGGAAACTTCAGCTACAAGTCACTTTCTATTTTTGGCAGTTTTTGTCCTGACTTGATTTTCTTCATTTTTAAGCTTTGAGATGTCATATAACACTTGTTCCAACATGAATGAAGTGTGTCTAACTCATTTCCACCTCCAAATCCACCAGATCATGTACAGTTGACCACAGTTGACTTTTCATCTGATAGATGAATCTGGCAATGCATAGATCAAACTGAGCCCCAATCTTCAACTGAAATGGCTCAAGGGTGATACCCTAGCCTCCATAAGCACCATATAGTCACAAAATGATCCTCATCTCCTTCATAAACCCCATCTCCTGATCCAGCCCTGATTGGCCCAATACAACTGATTAGGGTTGACCAGTGGTCAAAACCCTAATCTCAAGGAATCTTCTCCAATCTCCTGATGATATCCAACCATGATGATGATGATGTATCAATTCAAACAAGATGAAGACCAATATCCTTGGAAATCATGAAACCCTAATCTCACAGCCCAATCCTCAGATGGCTATGATCAATCAATAAAACCCTAGGCTTGCACCTTCTGACTTTCTCACCTCCTGATTAAGACTTGGGAAGATGACTTGCACCATGTAACCACATGTTATGCAATATGAGATGCCTAATAACCTAGAATGAAATGCAAATATGTTAATGCTAGTCCCAAGAGAGGAGGGCAAATTTTGAGGTGTTACAACTCCCACTCTAGTATGATGCATGATCAAACATACGTGAATTCCTCCCGAATCTACTTCCTCTTTTGAAATACACTTACTTTTATTGTCACGTTAGGACTTCGAAAATAGTTTACCAAACTTATATTTCCACATTCGCATTGGTTTCCATATTAGGGATTGACATTAGTTTTACCAAATGTTGGACTCATGTCCTAAAGTTTACCTTAATAACTTTAAGTACCACTAACTATGGTGAGACATAATGGTCTCAAAAGCTTCATTAGGGTATATCTTTTCTTGTTATCTTTCTAAGCAATCGACAGTGCCTCGATCGGAGTTTCCTAACTTAAGATATGATGATTACAAGTTGCCCATATTTTCAGACACAGGGATTACGAATTTGTTTTAATGCTCATTACGACCTGTAATGGCCCCAAACCTATATAGCATCCAAAACAACTTTTTTTGGTACAAATATTTGGGAGCATTACAGTTTGGTCATAATGGCCATTATGACTCATAATAGCTCCAATGTTTCTGCGAGTATTTTTCCTTTTTTTCAATTTAAGTCCTTCCCCAAAATGTTTACTCAACACAAAACTCATAAAAACATTACCGACACGAAATTTCATAATATAACACATCAGGGCATCATTTTAACACAATCAATCCATCATAACATATATTCATACAAGTAAATCATGATATCGTTAACCACATACATGATCATGAGTAACATACAAGTTTTTACAATCAACTTAAGGGAGCTATTATTCAAGAAGCAAACCTCAATCTAGGATTCAAGACAAATCATCTCTTATGAAAATTCTTACAAGGAATTAGGCCGAAGTCGGGGTTCAAGGGAAATCTCACTACCCTAAACGCTAAAATATCTATTATAGAATAATCTCCCCTTTACCTTATGTTTGCAACAATTTCTCCGTGGAGCTTTTAATGATGACAACAACTCTCCCTTGCATGCTATCTATTGTAATCTTTTGGGGAATTGAGGTCTTTTGGAGAAGAAGAGGTTCCTCCGTGAATTTTTGAATGGTGACGTTTTTCCTTAGAATATGTTTTTTCTCTTGTTTCTCTTTTTCTCTCTTTGTCCCTTCCTTTTCTCTATTTCTCCATTTTCTCTCCCTTTAAAATCACATTTTATTCTTTTTTGTTTCCCCTAACTCTTTTCTCTTCAACTTCCATTTTCCCATTATCTCTATAATTTTCTAATTTAATAACTAATTCTCGATAATAATAATAATAATAATAACAACAACAACGATAATAAAAATTTATAAAAAAAACATAAATAAAAATTGAATAATACTAAAAATAATATTTTATTTAATTTGGGGTGTTACAACTCTGCCCTCTTATTTAATTTTCGTCCTCAACAACTTACTTGAAACAAACAAGTTTGGATAAGACTTTTTCATCTCACACATAATAGGTAAATTTGTAATCATTCTCTCGCTCCCTCCTCTCAAGGATGCTAACACCATGAACACTTGAGTGCTCTCTCTCAAGGACATCCCTATCTGTCTCGCGGTCATGAAACTCGACTTCGTACTCTCCTCAAATTCAAGAAACTTCACTGATTTATCAAAGCAATTGATATGCATATGGTTGAACTCCAACAAACTCATCCTCATAATAACATCTAGTTGACTTAAGGGCAAACAAACTAATTCAATCCCAAAATCTCGACCATAAATTATCAAAGGACAATTCAAACACACCAACAAGTAGTCGTTTAACCATTAGCTAGGGTATCAATGGCCATGCTACCATTCATAACAAAAACTTCCAAATTCAATCTTTTCACACACTCAGCAGATATAAACGAATGTGTTACACCCGTATCAATAATAGTAATCAAAGGAATACTATTAATAAAGCACATACCTTGAATAAAATTATCAGATGAAGCAGTCTCTGCTTCAGACAACGCAAAAACTTTCCCTTCAGACTGAGCCTTCTTTGGTTTCTCACACTAAGTACTAATATGACCATGCTCTCCATAATTATAACACGTTAGGTTATTGCTCCTACATTCAGAAGCTCGGTGGCTAGACTTCCCACACTTGAAGAAATTCACAGTTGTGCTTTTGCATTCAGAAGTATGATGTTCAAACTCACCATATTTGAAACATCTCACAGTAGTAGGAGTTCGTCCCCCACTTCGCTCTTTCCCACACGCAGCCTTCTGACCAGCCTTCTGCTTCCCTTTATCAGCTGGAGCACTATAAAGTTTCCCACGATTCTCATTTTCCCCTTTCTTTTCACTAAGACTCTTATAGTTAGCAGATCATGATCTGCTATCCTCATCATATATTTTGCACTTATTTACCAACACAAAATATTGGCGGATCTTGATACCTAATACCTTGCTTGATCTCGAGTCGTAATTCGCTCATGAACTTGATACACTTTGACCCTTCAGTTGTCACACTATTATAGTGTGGACAAAATTTCACCAGTTTCTTAATAACTTAGAAGTTAAAGCCATGTCAAATGAAATGAACAAGAACACTGAACAAATGTTTCGGTGGATGTTAGTAGACGATAATACCTCATATGAAAAGGGAAGAAACTAGATTTAGAAGAAGGAAATGAACATGAACATGAACATCTTCACACCAAAAAACTGGATCTGAAAAAATACAACCGAGTAAGCATCTTCACACCAAAAAGATGAAGAAAACTAAAAAGAATGAATATGAACATAAATCATTCAGTCAGAGAAGACTTCTCAATACAAAAGAATCTGTAATAGATGAAAACGAAGAAAAACAATCACGAATCACCATTACAAATTAAGTGATGAAGTTACCTTTGACTACTACAGAGCAGCAAAGTGAGAATTGAGAGAGAATACAAACCTCACAAAATATCAGATGATTTCCGTCCTGGTTGAATGGAAAGCAGTAATCAGTAATAAAGTGAGGAGAGAGAACAAAGAAAAGTATTTCTGCACAAAGGAAATGGTTAAGTTCAAAGAGATAGCGTCTGATGAAGGGGAAAATATATTTCCTGCAAAAAGGGATGGAAGGAACGTTTAACCGGTTAAAAGGGGTGTCTTTAAATTTTAAAACATGAAAAAGTAGCTCAATTTCATTTGCCACTTGATAATATGAGATATTATAGTTGACTCAAAAATGTGTATTAGTCAATTACAAATAAGGGCATGTCTTTTATAATTTTATTCTTAAAAAATCGATGAATTATAGAGGTTAAATAATTGATGGTTATATTTTTTAAAATATAAAGATACAAAACAATTTATAATAAAAAACAAAAGCGATTGATAATAAATAAATAAATATTATTTTGATAATATATATTATCTATTTTTTACAAAAAAATATATAATTGTATTTATTTCATATAATTTCTTCTGTTTTCAAATATAATTAACACATTAAACGTATTTTTCAGTGTAAAATTTTATTTTTTGAGATACAACTGTTGCTTTTATTTTATTCTTTCACTCCAATGAAATGGATAATCTAATCTAGTGCAAGATCTTTTATTGTCATAGCTATTTTTTTCACTTTTCAATAATTTCTACTACCCTTTTTGCCCTTATCCGCGTGGAGAGTACACCTCAGTGACGCACCAACGTACTATCCAGTACTACGCGTTAGCTTCTCAGCACGTGAAAAGCGCGTGGTCAATGTTTTCGCCGGGTATTGCCAGCTGGATATTACCTCGGCTTCACTCGGCTGGCAAAACCTTATCCAATTTCACATTAAAAGTTTCGATAAACTCACCCATCCCACGTTAATCACTCCATCACCGTCACCCCTATTGGTCACCCGAAAACACACCAATCATTATAATTACGTTATTGTCTCCCCTTGACCACCATATACGTGCGAAAACAACTTCTCATTGGTCCGTGACGTAAGCACTTCAACTCATTAGGTGTCACCGTACGATAACAGTAGGATAAGAGTTCACGATTAACTTGTGCTTAAAAATATAAACAAGAGAGAGAATATTTAAATTTAAATCTTTTGAAATATTTTTCAAAGGACTTGAATTAATTAATAATCAAGTTGTCAATATTTTATTAATTCCGTGAATCTTCACTTTTATATTTCAATAACGCTTTTCTAATTCGTAATTCAATTTCTTTTTGAAGAATAAGAGGAGGAGATAGAGAAAGAGAAAGAGGGGAGATCTTGTGTAAATAAGAAAACCCTAGTTTTTCCTTTTTTGGATTATTTTGCTATTTTTCATTTCAATTCAGCTCTAATCTGCTACTGTTATCTACAAGGAATTTCATTTCATTGCTTCAATCGAACCAGGTTCGTTTTCAATTCTTTGTTTTCTCAATTTTATGTGTTTTTTTAATGTATCGGGTTGTGAAAAAAAGTGTATTTTTTTTGTGCTTAAGTTAATTTGTTTGTTAATCGGGTTTCATCCTCATCGATCTTATTGTAGAGAGAATCGTTGGAGTTTTGATTGTATAATGCCATTTTCTCTCCCTTTTTGTGATACTCATTGTGATGTAACCCGTTTTAGGGGTATAGAATTTGGGGCTTTTGTATAGTGTGTGAGATTGGAACATTTCTTAGAAAATTACCGCGTGTGTATGTGATGTATCTGCATTCTGTTAAACTGGTGATCGTGTGCCTCCTTAAGGGACAGAGCACAGACTAGTGTGTTTTGATTATCAATACATTGATACTGTTCTTATGTGTTGATGTATGGGAATGTGTGTGTGTGTGTGTTTGTTTGCTGTGAGTATGGTTGCTTTTGTCCTGTTTATGATTAATGACTTTTTGTGGTTGTTGTTCTATTTTGTCAATTTTGCAGAATAGTATTTGTGGAGAACTGTGTTTTTGGAAGGACGCAAAGATGATGTCCAGATCATATACAAACCTTTTAGATTTGGCTTCTGGGAATTTTCCGGCAATGGGATCGGGGAGAGAGTTTAAAGAACGAAGGCGGATGCCGAGGGTTATGAGTGTTCCAGGGTTTGTCCCGGAGATGGATGACGATCAGGCAGTAAGTGTTTCTTCTGATAATCCGTCAACTGTTTCTACGGATCGAATTATCATTGTAGCGAATCAGCTTCCTTTGAAAGCGAAGAGAAGAGAGGACAACAAAGGGTGGAGTTTTAGTTGGAATGAGGATTCCTTGCTCTTACAGCTTAAGGATGGATTTCCAGAAGAGATGGAGGTTCTTTATGTTGGGTCTTTGCGTATTGACATTGATCCTGCTGAGCAAGATGATGTATCGCAGTATTTACTGGAAAAGTTCAAATGTGTCCCTACTTTCCTACCTCCTGATGTTTTGGCTAAATTTTATGATGGCTTCTGCAAAAGACAGTTATGGCCACTTTTTCATTACAAGTTACCGTTTTCGACAGATAAAAGCCACCGATTTGATCGCGCTTTGTGGGAAGCCTATGTTCTGGCAAACAAACTTTTCTTTCAAAAGGTAGTAGAAATAATAAACCCGGAGGATGATTATATTTGGGTTCATGATTACCATTTGATGGTGCTACCGACTTTTCTTAGAAGGCGTTTTAACAGGGTTAAAATGGGATTTTTCTTGCATAGCCCCTTTCCATCATCAGAGATATATAGGACTCTTCCTGTCAGGGAAGAGATACTGAAAGCTTTACTAAATTCTGATATCATTGGATTCCATACTTTTGACTATGCTCGTCATTTCCTTTCTTGTTGCAGTCGTATGTTGGGTCTAGAGTATCAGTCAAAGAGGGGCTATTTAGGATTGGAATATTACGGGAGGACTATCAGTATTAAGATCATGCCTGTTGGGGTTCATATGGGTCGGATTGAATCTGTTATGAGAATGGCGGATGAGGAGTGTAAGGCAAGGGAGCTCAAACAGAAATTTGAAGGGAAAACCATTTTGCTTGGTATTGACGACATGGACATTTTTAAAGGCATAAATTTGAAGATTTTGGCTATGGAGCAGATGCTCAAACAACACCCCAAATGGCAAGGAAGAGCTGTTTTAGTCCAGATAGTTAATCCAGCTAGAGGTAAAGGGATACATGTAGAGGAAGTACTTACCGAAATAGAAGAAAGCTGCACCAGGATCAACAGAGTGTTTGGCCGACCTGGTTATGAACCTATTGTTTTTATTGATAGGGCGGTTCCAATTACTGAAAAACTTGCCTATCACAGCCTTGCCGAGTGTGTTATTGTCACAGCTGTAAGGGATGGGATGAACCTAACTCCTTATGAATATATAGTTTGTAGACAGGGAATATCTGGTTCTGAATCAAGTTCCAATGTGAATGACCCAAAGAAGAGCATGCTAGTTATATCAGAATTTATTGGGTGTTCTCCATCACTTAGTGGGGCTATCCGTGTCAATCCATGGAATGTTGAAGCAACTGCAGAGGCAATGAATGAAGCCATTTCAATGAGTGATGGAGAGAAGCAGCTTCGGCACGAAAAGCATTATCGGTATGTCAGTACTCATGATGTGGCTTACTGGTCGCGTAGTTTTTTGCAAGACATGGAGAGGGCTTGCACAGACCTTCTTAGAAAAAGATGTTGGGGAATAGGTCTTAGCTTTGGATTTCGAGTTGTGGCACTCGACCCTAACTTTAAAAAACTCTCAATTGATGCTATGGTTTCAGCTTACAAGAGGGCAAGGAGTAGGGCCATTTTGTTGGATTATGATGGTACCGTGATGCCACAAAACTCCATTAATAAGAGTCCAAGCAAGGAGGTCATCTCTCTTTTAGAAACTCTCTGTGCAGACCCCAAAAATGTAGTTTTCATTGTTAGTGGAAGGGGTAGGATTAGCTTAAGTGAATGGTTTGCTCCATGCGAAAAACTTGGAATTGCTGCAGAACATGGATACTTCTTGAGGTCTGATCTCTCTCTCCCTCTTTGACTTGATCTACTTTGCATTATTTTGATCCATTTTTAGGGTGTGAATACAGATAAATTACAATAACTTCCCTCTTCCCTAGGTTTGAACAAGGGCTATTAGTTGGGGATCAAAGTTTTTAAAAGTCCTATTTGATAGTGTACATTTTACTCTTATTTAAAATTCCATTGTCTCTGGTTTTGGAAATGCTGTCAGTTAGTCATCTTGAAAACATCAGCATTTTCTTCTGGTGGTCATGCTAGGGAGCGGTTTTTGTTAAAAAAAAATCTCTTCAGAAAATGTTTGTGATTAAGTCCTTTATGTATGGATTTGCATTGATCTAGAAGCTAAATTTACACTTAGCTGACATATAATTTCCCAGGTCTCCTCTTTATCTGTTTATTTTTGTCCTTCAACTTTATCACGTGTTCTCAGCTTTTTATTACTTGGCACTTGTTTACAAAATTTGAATATTTTTCAGGTGGTCCCAGGATGGAGAATGGGAAACTTGTGGTAACTGCTCCGATTTTGGATGGATGCAGATTGCTGAACCTGTAATGAAACTATATACGGAGGCAACTGATGGTTCCAGCATTGAACGAAAGGAAAGTGCTTTGGTATGGCAGTACAGAGATGCAGACCTTGGGTTTGGATCTTCTCAGGCGAAGGAAATGTTAGATCATCTAGAAAGCGTTTTGGCCAATGAGCCTGTTGCTGCAAAGAGTGGCCAATTTATTGTTGAAGTGAAGCCCCAGGTATATATATAATCTTCTCTAAATGACATGTTTGTGAAAATAATTGGACTTCTCATTTTGCAATTGATAAGATGAAAATATCCTTTTGAAAAAGTGCTTTTGTAGGGCATGTTTGGTTTCCATTTTCTATTTTCTATTTTTAGTTTTCAGTTTTAGTAACAAAAATGTTAATTTATTTTCATTTTCTTTTTTTAATTTTCAAAGTTTTGTACATTCATTTTTCCCACTACTTAATATCCTAAACATTGAAATAAGAAAACAAGTGATAACAGAAAATGGGAGAACACGATAGGAATAGGAACCCAAAAGGCCCTAGGGTCTTTGGAGTTGTTAAGAGTCACACATCGGATAATATATGGCCTGAACGTGTGTTTATAAGTGGGGGCAGTCCTCACTCTACCAATCGGTTTTGTTGGGTTGAGTTAGGCCCAACCATATTTCTTGACATGGTATCAGAGTTTGGTTTAAGATCCGGTGGGCCACCTACTATGATTTCCGCTATCGGGCCATCCACTATTTATTTCCACGCTCCAGTTGTCCAGTCCTGAGCGCGAGAGGGTGTTGTTAAGAGTCCCACCTCGGATAATACATAGCCTGAACATGTGTGTATAAGTGGGGCAGTTCTCACTCTACCAATCGGTTTTGTAGGGTGAGTTAGGCTCAATCACATTTCTTGACCGGAGTCAGAAAACGTATTCTGCTTTCAGTTTTAATAATAATTACAAAAATGGATGGAACTTTGTTTTGTTTTCTATTTTCAAGGTTTTGTATAGTGAATATTGCAATCAAAACAACCCGTGTTTTCACCTATTCCTATCCAATAACTTTGAAAACAAGAAAGAAACCAAGTGAAAGCTAGTTTGTATTTTTTAGACTTTCATTATTTGCTTCCCTGAATTATATCTGTTATATCTGTTATGTCCCTTGGAGCATTATTTACTCTTTTTCGAAATATAGAGGTAATTAGTGGCAGGGAATGTTTTGTTGTTGAAAACAAAAAGACGTTGAAGATGTTTCAATGAATGCTGCTATAATTCTATCTGGTTTCATCTATATTCTAAGGAAACCATTCCATCTACCGTACCAAGAACCTATTGAGAAACCCCTTTGATATGCTGTTAACTGTGCCACACCCTTTGGGAAAAGGATGATTTATCTACCATTGTGTTGCAGGATGTAAGCAAAGGCTTAGTAGCAGAAAAAATATTTACGTCGATGACCGAGAGTGGCAAACAGGCTGACTTTGTGCTGTGTGTTGGTGATGATAGATCAGACGAGGACATGTTTGAAATAGTTAGTAGTGCAATTTCAAGAAATATTCTTTCCTCCAATGCTACTGTATTTGCTTGTACGGTTGGACAAAAGCCAAGCAAAGCAAAGTATTATCTTGATGATACATCTGAAGTAATAAACATGCTAGAATCTTTGGCTGAAGAATCAGATTCTACACCCCGCATAACAGCAGATTCTGGGGATTCCTCTTGAAATCAAATGTGACCGAGGTTTCTTCTTATTTAGGTGATGTTTTTTTCTCTCTTATTTTTATAAATTTGAAATGTAATATTCTTTATGACAATTGGGGCGCTCGCAGAATATGTTTTCATAAAATTTTCCTTTTCCTTTTCTTTGTTTATCTTTTTTAGTTACAGTTTACATATATATTATTTGGGAAAGTCCGGTTACTGTTTCCTGACATTACTTTTATATCATTCTAGTTTTGGAATAGCAGAAAGATTTTACTGTAATTTGTTTTCATCTTTTCAAAGGAAGGAAAAATCCACTTAGTGTAGGATATGGTGTGGATGTGGTTGTGGTATTCCCAAGGAAGAAAAAAGTGAAAGCTCGTGCTCGGCAATGGGGCTCCTCCCTTTTCAGAAAAATGACCCCTTTTCAGAAAAATGACATTTGATAGTAGGATATGTAAAAGTGATAGATATGGAAAATTGTCTTTGAATACATCTTTGGATGTATTTTGAATCACCTCATTTTTTATAAATCAAACCGTTAATATATTTTTGCCAAAATTTAATCTGGATAGGATATGTATCTCTGAAAATTTTAAACTAAATTTAGATATGTATCTCCGAAAATTCTAAACCCTATTTACTACAACCTTTTTCATTGAATTGATGCCGTTTTAATCAATATTAGAGTTATAGGAATAGTATTCTTGTGTTTTGGATGCGTTTCTGACTTTTACATGGTCTAGCGTAAAAAAAACTTAATTTTTTAAAAAATCGACTTTGAAACGAAATTTTACCGTAACATTTTATCAAAAAAAAATTAGGGATCAAAGTCTTAAGGGACTAAATACATCTTAGAAATTATGAATTCCTTATTATTTTATTTTATTTTATTTATTTTCTGTTTTTATATTTTTAAAAAGATTTGAAAAAAATTTGTAGACACTTAATTTGATATTATTTGATTTTTAATTATATTTTCAGATTTTTATAATTTTATTTTAATCATTTTTTTATTTTTTCAATAGTTTTTCTAATTGGAATGTTACTATTTACATATTTGTTATATTTATTGCATTGCTAGTGTATGATTATTAGGTTTGTCTATTTGAATACATTTTATATTAAATTAAAAAGAAATACAACAGACATTTTACGGATACGCATATTTAAAAACGGATATGCATATTTAAAAATATTTTTTCGTAAAAAATATGATAATAGAGATAAATCACTCGTGAAAAAATATACGGATAAATAACTCTGTGAGAAAATATAAAAGTGGGAGAAGAAATTTCTAAATTACTTTATGGTATAAGTTTACTAAGGAAAGATAATACAAGCATAAAAGGCTTCTTTAGTTATTTTTTATTTGAAATTATTTGATTAAATATAATTATTTGAAAAAAATATATATTGTCAAATTTTTTACCAAAATAATTCACCTTTTAAATTTATTTTTAAAATAAGTAAATTTAAAAAAAAATCATTCTACTCCACTTTCAAACAATTTTTTTGAACAAAGTGATGTTGTCAGACTAATTGACGATAATATTTAATTTTTTAATGAAGACTTTAAATGGATTGGTATTGCATATGGTGTTATCAATTCAATTAACGTTAGTGTACAAATTGTCTAACAATAGTGTATATTGTGATATTTTTATATTAGTTGTGAACATTAATATTTAATTTAAAATATTTTTACATACACTAACTATGAGGAACAAATTGGTCTTACCGGCTATCAGTTCCACACGTCATAGTTATCCTAACTCGTTAAACTCGTTGTTGATTTACTCTAGGTGTTTGAAGATTTAAGGTCTCAGGAACATCACCAAAATCCCTAAGAAGTTTTTTCATTTCTAAGAGGTCTTGTATATGGAGCGACATGTTGCCGTAGCTGAGTTTGTGACCCATGCCGGAGTAGTTGAGATGTATTGATGGGGTTATTGGTGTGCAACCTGGACGATTGAAGGGGGACATTGGTGTGAACGATTCGTTGGAGAAAGGTTGAAATGATTGTTGTGGTGTTTGATAGACATATGATTGTTATGATGTTTGAACGTTTGGCTATGGTATGAGAAAATGTTGGTGTTATATGTTCTTTGAGTGTTTTAGTTATGGTAGGATGATGTGTTGGGGGGAATATGCATTTTGGGTGTCTTGATAATAGTCATCTTGTTGGCGATGGTATGAGGACGCTCTTGATATCGTGGTTGGGTGCCTGACATGTTTTGATTGTGGGTATTGTGGTTAGGTGTCTGACATGTTTTGATATATTGCACAAAATTTCATGCGGGAAATAAAAAACAAGAACCTTCGAAAAAAAGTTGGGAATGCAGGGTATGCTTTAACTCAACCATCGTTCCGACACTATCACAAGGAAATTAGGTTGTGAAATGCGGATGCATTAAGGTGGGTGAATAACATTCCATTGGAGAGATGAACAAAGAAATTTGACGAAGGACGCCGATGAGGCCACATGACAACAAACCTTATTGAACCCATAAACAACGTCTTCGAAGACATTTGAAACCTACCAATAACCGCGTTGGTGAGAGAAACTTATTTTAGGTTAGGATCACTTTTCGCAACCAGAGGCGAAAAATGGAGTCGATGTTACGGTCCCGACAATTATTCAGTGAAAGTTGAATGAAAGTGATGAATGAGGAAACTATTAAAGCTGAAACACATGCCGTTACAATCTTTGACTGTCATAGGCACACTTTTAGTGCAAAGGAAACACATGATCACAACGAGGGGAGGCCAAATGGAGATTATCGGATCCAACTGAATAGATGTTGGTTCGACTGTGACAAGTTTCAAGCCATCCGTATGCCTTGCTCCCATGTCATTGCGGTATGTTCATATGCTCGCCCAGACGCTTTCAAGCATCTATCCGATGTTTACAAAGTCGTACATGTTTTCAATGTGTACAATAATAGCTTCTTGGTGGTAGAATTGAAATATTATTGGCTTGCATATCAAATGGATATAGTTTGGCACAACAAAAATATGCACGGAAGAAAAAGGTTCGTCCCAACAACACACGAATTAGAACAGAAATGAATACGACTAATAAAATGACAAGATTATGTGGTTTATGCCGTCAGCCGGACACAATCAGACAAATTGTTCCAATGTTGGAGCAAGTTCTACGTGAACATTTATTTTATTCTTTAAATTTGGTAACCTTAGTATTTATAATAGATATAGCAACTTTTGGTTACAACAAAAATAACATAAACTTCCATAACCATCCATAAAACAAATAGTTTTCGCACAAACAACACATGAAATAACATACCAACATAAATACGCATAAAACAACAACACAAACAACATATAAAAAATACGTAACACCACAACATGTCTAAGATATTACAACAATCAAAATAATGTCATATGCTGCAGACATCATATCACTAACATCATTGTCATTTTTAACTCGCACCTACATACCATGCGCAACATTATTGACATATACAATTGAGATATACGAAATAAGTCTCTCGATATTTCTAATTTTTTTCTCCACATTAATCTCTCCATCTAACCAACTTTTCAAACTCTTTTTAAAATGCTCGAAACTTTGGATGTACCAAAAAAATATTTTTATCAGAGGTTTCGCTGTGGAATAATAGACAATGCCGGTATCTTTTAATAATCATGATGATAAAGCTAGTGAAGAAAATGAAAGAAAAATTTAAAATAAGGTGTTGAGTGAAGTAAATGGTAAGAAACCTCTATTTATAAAAAAAAATCACAATATATAATAGTGTCAGACCAATTGACATCTCCTTTAATAATCTGTACACTGACATCAATTGAATTGAGAATCCAATAATTTAAAAACTTATAACGTATTATAACAACTTATAACTTATTTGAAAACATTAATTTCATTTTATCATGAATTGAGAGAAGGTATGACCAAGGCAATTAATCTATAGAGGAATCTATGGTCACACACCCTATCCACTCTTTAAACACGCTCCAATTATGAAGCCATATCATTTCATTTTTTACTTAATTTGTTTAGGTATATTAATAAAAGCGATTGATAAATTTAAGGTGTATCATGGGACGATTTGTTTTATCTATAAAAATATAGATTTTTTATTTTATTTTTAAAAATAATTTTTATAAAAATGTATTTTTTATTAATTATAAATTTTTAAATTTTTTAATTCAAAAAATAATTTTGACATTCTATAACATAAAAGATTAAAATATAGTTGAAATAATAAGTTTTTAAAAAAATTATATTTTAAAAATGATTTTTATAAAAAATTATTTGGAATAGTTTCAATTTTTTTTTTTTAAGGTTTGATTTTCATTTTTTAAATAAAATAATAAAACATTTAAAATAAAATTTTAAAAATTACTGTTCATATTAAGTTTTTATTATTTTTTAAAATTAATTTAAACAAAAATATATAATATTTTAAAAATTATTTAAAAAAAAAACTGAAACAAACAAAACCTATATCCATTGATTTTTTTAAAAGCATTTTTTGTATATACTCTTTTGCCCTTAGTTTATTAAATAAAGATAAAATTGGTTCAGAGGACCTTGCATCTGGCGTGGCTAATATTCATATTTATAACTTTAAAAATAAATTTATAATATTATTTTGTTTATGTCAGAGTATAAAAGAGAGAAGAAAAACACAATCGATTGTATCTTAACTTTTTAAAATATAAAACTTGAGAGGAAAATTGATTATTAGAAGGACTAAAGATTAAGGATATATACAATATAATTTATAGAGGTGTGACATTTGATACAATTTAATATCAATTTTGACAACAAATTATTAATATTTAAAAATTAATAAATTATGCAATTATCTCAATACAAATATGTAGTTTCTGCCTTTCATTTCATAATTAACTAGTAAGAGATCCGTGCAAAAATCAACAAAATATTACATAAATAAAAAATAAAACATATATAATTGTGTTGAATAAATTTAAATAAAAAATATATTTAAAAAGGTGATTATTTTATAATTAAAAAAATATTCATTTATATTTAAATAAATATTTTGAAATAATAATAAATAAACAATATATTGATTAACATAATATAAAACCAAATAGGTTATTTATTTTAAATTATTATTAATCATCTACTAATAAATAATAAATCAAAATGGATGGTATATAATTATTTTCCAATAAAAAATTGTCCACGGACCCATTTGACATGTATACACGGTCCAAAAGTTTAGAATAATAACAATCTTTGTCTAATTCATGAAAATTAGGGTATCTTCAACAACAGATTTCGGATTTCCCTGTCAATTCATCGTAGGAATCGCTCACAAGGGAGTGGAATCATGTATGGTTCGAGCAAGCCAATCCATGGATACATATTAGATGATTGTTTGTCAGATATGAGGTAAAAATTGCTAAATTTTCTTGCTTGAAATGTGTTAACATATAAATTGTTTTGACACTGTATTTTGTATTCGTTGATATGCTGCAATGAAACATGGATAGATTGAGTTGTATTTGATTGCAAACATTCATCTAACTAATGATAGATAACTTTCTGCGTTAATTTTAGAATTTGGACGTTTATTTTAGATTCAGAATTTTGTATGTAGATCAGGTATATTGATTCTTGATATTACTATTATCGATTTTTCAGTGGCGAAACAGCTATGAAAATTATCAAACGCATGAAATTGTCATATGAAATGTCTTTCAATTTATTAAATTATATTTAATATTATTAACTACATTTTTAAGTAAAAATTGCTAAATGTCACGACACGAAAATACACAATTAAATTGCACCTCCATTTTTTTCACATTATTCAGTTTTTTAGTGGAATATATATATATATATATATATATATATATATATATATATATATATATATAATAAAATCATAACAAACAAACAAATTTGATAATCAAGTAATTAATTAAGTTGGATTATATCACAACATCTCCCCTAGTCCAAGTATCTAAACACAAGCTAATCGATCTGAACTATTCCTAATTTCTTTCTCAAAATTAGGAATTTATCAATCTTCAATCTTTTGGTAAAAATATTGACTAACTGTGATTCACTCGAGCAATGTTTCACTTCAAGTTCATCCCTTTACCTACTTACCAATCCGATGAGAAACCTATATTAGGTTTGCTGTTGCACACATACCTCAGAGATCCTACAATTTATTTGAACAAAGTCACATTTACCTTGTTCTCCTCTTCATACTTCTCTAGTTTCAGATTAGGTTCGACAGGTGAGGATGCAGGATTCGAATCATCCATCCTGAATCTCTTGAGTATTTCTTTGACATACTTCCTTTGATGCATCACCATACCTTGCTTGGTAATTTGAAATTCCATGCCTAAAAAATACAACAAGTTTCCCATATATGACATTTCAAATTCCCTCTTCCTTAGCTCCTTGAACTTCGACAAGTTCTCCATGTTATTTCTAGTTACTAGAAAGTCATCGACGTATAAGAAGATGATGGTTATATCTTGTGCCATGACCTATACATAGACACCATACTCATACCTGTATTTGATGAATTCCAATTTGACTAAGTATGAGTCAATTTTCTTGTTCGATGCCCTAGGTGCCTGTTTGAGACCATAAATGGCTTTATGCAACTTGTACACTTTCCTTGCTTCCTCTTGTATCACAAACTCAGGAGGTTGTGTAACATATACGACTTTATCTAGGGGACTATTCAAAAATGCTGATTTCACTTCTAAGTGAAATGTCGACAAACCTTGCTTGCATGCCAAGGCTACCACCAATTTGGAAGTCTCCAATCTTGCTACTAGTGCATATACTTCAGAGCAGTCGAGTCATGCTCTCTGAAGAAATCATCGAGCTACTAGTCATGTCTTATGTTTTGTAATCGACCCATGAGGATTGTGCTTCAGCTTGAACACCCACTTCATTTTGATAACTTTTGCGCGTGTTAGCAATTCGACTAGCTCCAATGTATTATTTATTTCGATTGCTTGTAACTCTTCGACCATAGCCGCCTTCCAATGTTTATTCTTTAAGGCCCCACTATAGTTGATTTGTTCAACATCTTCAAGAAAAGTAAAATGAACCAAATCCCCATCTGGCGTGACTTCATCATCATGAACTACTTCACAATGAAGTCTTGCTGGGAGAACTCTAATTCTTTGAGGTCTTTGGCTTGTGCTAGCCACACCCTCTATATTTTTTGCTTCGACTTCGACTGTGTCTGGAATGTTATTAACTGGAATTTCTTCGTGCTCACTAGTTTCTTCATCAAAACCATAACTCATCAATGACTTGTTAGTTTCATCACGTGAATTCCAATCCCAGGCAGAGTTCTCATGAATCATAATATTTCGACTCATCATGATCTTATGACTCATTGGATTGAATAGCTTGTATGCTCTAGTCTTATGATATCCTACTTGAATCATAGGTTCACTCTTATCATCAAGCTTCCTTCTCTTAGCATCAGGAACATGCTTGTAGCAAATAGAACCAAACACCTTCAGATGACTCACTAATGATCGTTTTCCACTCCATACTTCTTCAAAAACCTTGTTCTTCAGTTTCTTGGTAGGGCACCTATTCAAAATATAAACAACAGTAGTAATTGTTTCACCCCATAAGGATTTTGGCAAGTTCTTTTGTTTTAACATGCATCTTGCCATATCCAATATTCTTTATGTTATTACATTATATTTAGGCATGTAAGGATCAGTTACCTTATGATCAATATCATGTTCTGCATAAAACTCATCAAATATCTTGGATGTGTATTCTCCACCTCCATCTATTCGCAAAACCTTGATCTTCTTTTCACTCTGGTTTTCGACAAGCATTTTGAATCTCTTAAAGATTGAAAATACTCCGTATTTACGCTTAATCACATAAATCTAAAGCTTTCGAATGTACTTATTGACAAATGAGACAAAATACATGTTTCCATCAATGGTAAGATCCTCAAATGGGGCACATACATCTGAATGTACTACTTCTAGTATGCGAGAGGATCACTTTGGCATAGTCGAAACGAAAGACTTTCTGGATTACTTCCCTACTAAGCAAACTTCATAGAGTTTGTCGAGCATCATAAGAATTGGTATACCATTCACCATATCTTGAGTAATCAGTTGATTGAGTGACCTAAAATTCAAATGTCCAAACCTCAAATGCCACAACCAATTATGCTTGTGGTCGACAACTATTTCTATGCATTTTACCTCAGTCGAACTGATCATGGTCTTAAATGTCTTATTCTTCGACATAGGAGATTTAAGACCAATTTATTTTGGGTGTAAAACAATTTTAAGGCTCCATCTTTCATAACCACTGAGAAACTTTTTTCGACCAGTTGTTTAACACTTAGCATGTTGCACTTCATGCCAGGTACATATAGTATATCATTGATCATAGCTTTTGCTCTATTACTCCTTTGAATGACTATGTTGTCAGTAATTTCTGCTCGCAACGAGCTATTATCTGCAAGCCTGGCCTTGCTCTTATTTGACTCGTCAAAATTTGCTAACCACACTCTTTGACCAGTCATGTGATTCGAGCAGCCCGTGTCGAGGAACCAAGTTTTAGAGTCGACATGCTCATCTGCAATTGTATCCATAAGCACCATACCATCAAAATCATCTGAATATTGGCATGCAAGGTTTTCTCCTTCATCATCCTTGCCTTTTTCCGCTCCTTTGTCTTTCTTGTACCAACAATTCTTGGCCAAGTGACCCCACACTACTACAAAAAGTATATATGACAACACTAACGTTACCACGGTTGAAGCACCGTGGTGATATCTCTAAATTCAGGCGCCAAGAAGTTGTTTTATTTTTTAATTAAAATTTAAAGAAAAAACATGGGAGAAGGACAATACTATTCTTCACACCTGTCACTAATCCGTTAGCGGACAACTGCTTTTTGGTATCCTGAAATTGCCCTCCAATGGTCCCTTTCTTATGCTATATAAGTAGGACTTTGAGACTTGAAGAAAACTGCTACAACAATTTTACAAGACGGTTTTCTACGTGAAAAAGCTCTCAAAATTGTGCACTCTTTTCTTTAAGTGTTTCTATTTCATTTGTGTAAAATATGATTATGTAGAAGCAAATTATCAATTTAAAGTTGTATTCAAACTTGTTTGTTTGTATTTCCTTAAGGAGACTAGGTTATAGTCGGATCATTGAGAAGACAAAGAAAGTTGTTCTTTGTGATTTCCTTAAGGAGACTAAGTTGTAGTCGGATTCTTGAGAAGAAAAATAAAGTTATTCTTTGTGATTTTCTATAATCTATTTGGTTATAGTGGATTAAGTCCTTGTGTATAAGGAAAACTCACATTGGCGGGTGGAATGGAGTAGCTTTGAGTTCAAGCGAACAATGATAAAAATCCTTGTGTCGTTCTCTCCTTGTTCTTATTATTATGTGGTGTTTTTAAGTTGGTAAAAATATTTTGTTTTTAAAAAACTAATTCAACCCCCCCCCCCCCCCCCCCCCCCCAATTTTCTTGTGTTATTCACACCTTCAATTGGCATCAGAGCTCTGGTTCTAATTGTGATAAAGTTTTATCAATACTTCACCGTGTTTAGTATCAATCCAGTTTGTGTGAGAAGCAATGGCCATTGCTAACAATAACGTTGTCGTTACTAACAACAATGAGAGAGATCACTACAACACTAAACCATCAGTCTTTGATGGTGAAAAGTTTGATTACTGGAGAGATAGAGTTGAAAGTTTCTTTTTGGGATATGGTGTTGATCTCAGGGATCTTGTAGTCAATGGTTATATGCAGTAAATGTTGAAGGAAACAATATAGCAAGAAGTGCTATGACAGATCAACAAAAGAAGGATTTCAAAAACCATCATAAGGCTAGAACGATATTGCTTAATGCTATCTCTTATACTGAGTATGGAGAGATAAGAAACATAGATTCTGCTAAGTCTATCTTTGATTCTTTGAGAGTGACTCATGAAGGGAATTCTCATGTTAAAGAGACAAAGACTTTGACCTTAATCCAGAAATATGAGACATTCTGAATGGAAGACGATGAGATCGTTGAGATTATGTTCTCAAGATTTCATATGCTTGTTGTAGGAATCAAGGTTATGGATAAAGGGTATTCTACGGCTGACCATGTCAAGAAAATAATCAAAAGTCTCCCAAAAAATGGAGACCTATGGTAACTGCCTTGAAGTTGGCAAAGGACTTGAACAATATTAGTCTTGAAGAACTTGTTAGTTCTTTGAGAAGCCGTGAGATAGAACTCGAAGAAGATGAACCTTAGAAGCAAGGTCAATTTTTTGCTTTGAAGTCCAGGCTTGAGAAGATAAGGGCTTATCAAGTTGAGGAAGAATCAGAAGATTATGATGAAGAATTAGAAAATGATGATGAGTTGTCTTTGATTTCCAAGAGGATCAACAAACTCTGGAGGCCTAGGAAGAATGGAAAAGGAAATTTCAGAGGAGCTAGAAGGACTGTTGGTCATTATGATTCTTCATCTGGACCAAAGAAGCAAAGTTCAGGTAAAGAGGTTATCTGCTACAAGTGCAAGGAGATAGGCCATTATAAGAATGAGTGTCCTAAGCTAAAAAAGGACAAAAGGACCAAGAAAAACTTTTCTAAAGGAAATAAGGGGCTTATGGCTACATGGGATGACTCATAATCAGAAGAAGAAGATTCTGATGAGGAACCAGCAAACGCTGTATTGGTGGCAACTACAGTTGATCTTGAAAGTTCTGAAGAACCAGAAGACAAGATACTGTCAGAATCAAAATCAGACTCTGATTCTGAAGAGGTATTTTCTGAACTATCTCGTTCTGATTTAGAGTCATGTCTTTCTGAAATGCTGGAAAAGTACCAAAGTCTTCAGAGTAGGTACAAAGATCTTAAACAAGTCCAAGTATTTGCTTCTGAAACTCATGGTGAGCTTGAGAAGGATATTTCTTCCCTAAATGAAAAAATATTTTCTTTAGAAAGTAACAACTATGATTTGAAAAGTAAAATTTTAAAACTAGAGGAAAAAATAATCTCAGAAGCTTCTGGTACTGATTACGTCATCAAATATGATATATCATTCTAGTACTTTTTGGCTATAAACATAGATATAAGCAAAATAGATTCCATGATCTATGGAGTTAGCATAAATGGCAAGAAAGGTCTAGGTTGTATAGAAACTAGAAAACCCGACGAAAGTTAGAAGGTAAAACCAAAACCTCTCTATGAGCATTTCATGCCAGCTGACACTGAGATTGACTGTTCTGCACAGACACGGAAGAAGAACTTAGTTCTGAAACCTAAGTATCATGCACAAATCCCCTTTGATTATCCTGCTGCATAAAAACCCAAGGTTGTAAAAAAAACTTTGGGAAAACTAACAAAAGAGGACCCAGAAAGTGGGTACCTAAGAATAAGATCATTTATGTTGCAGACATCCTTAGCAACTCAGTTGAGACACCATTCATGATACCTGGACAATGGATGCTCGCGACACATGACAGGCAAAAGGCATATGTTCCAAGATTTGGAACTTAAGCCTAGAGGCTTCATTGGTTTTGGAGGAAACTATAAAGGGAAGATCATTGGCTCTAGAACTATTGGTAATGGTAATATCCCTTCTATTACTAACGTTCTTTTGGTCGATGGTTTGATGCATAACTTATTGTCTACCAGTAAGCTCAGTGACAATTGTTATGATATCATTTTTAATCAAAAGTATTATAAGGATGTTAGTCAGAAAGATGGTACAGTCCTTTTTAACGGAAAGGGGAAGAACAACATTTATAAAATCAGACTTTCTGATCTTAAGGATCAAAACATAAAATGCTTAATATTTGTTAATGAGGAGAAATGGGTATGACATAGACGTTTGGGCCATGTTAGCATGAGAAGGATTTCTCAGTTAGATAAGCTTGAATGAGTCAGAGGCTTACCTAATCTGAATTTTTCTTTAGATGTTCTTTGTGAAGAATGTCAGAAAGGCAAGTTTTCTAGAACTTCTTTCAAAGCAAAAATTATTGTTTCTACCTCTAGACCGTTAGAGCTTCTGCATATTGATTTGTTTGGGGCAGTGAAAACTTCCTCTATTAGTGGTAAGAAGTATGGATTGGTCATCGTTGATGACCATAGTCGTTGGACATGGGTAAAGTTCTTGAAACACAAGGATGAGTCACATTCTGTGTTCTCTACCTTTTACTCACAAGTGCAAACAAATATGGATTGCAAAATAGTCAAAGTCAGAAGTGATCATGGTGGTGAATCTGAAAGTAAGAATTTAGAAATTATTTTTGATACAAATGGAATTTCCCATGATTTCTCCTGTCCTAGAACTCCACAACAAAATGAGGTTGTAGAAATGAAGAATGGGACTTTACAAGAAATGGCTCGCACCATGATCCAAGAAAGTGATATGGTGTCACACCCCGATTTTGATCCCGAATCACCAATTTAACACATTCGTCATAGTCGTTGCATCTTTGCATATCATAACATGCATTCCATACCGCATAATGCCTAGAATGTCAGTCGAAATAAATTTTCGGATTTACAGGCAAGCCGGTTGAATCAATTATCAAATGTGTGTCAAAACAGCGGGCAAAAAAGTTTCAAAATCAAACTTGAAGACATCAGTTTTATTAATCTATGTTTCACGTAGTTTAACCTGGTGCGCTCGATTTATTTTTCGACTAATTTTTCGATCACATTTTGGTCCTTCTGAGCATTTAACTGGTCATTTTTCAAAACAGCGGGCAAAAAAGTTTCAAAATCAAACTTAAATTTATTTCATTTATTTTGTTTAACCTTGTTTTTAATCATTAAAAATATTTAATAAGGATGATTAATTTGTAATCCTACTTTCTAACTAAATAACTAATAACTAAACCCTCTTTTTCCTAAGAAGAAGTGGTTCCTACAAATTTGGAAAAAAACAAACAATGCTAAACCAATCCAAGAATACACATCTGCATGCCAATTTCATTAAGTACCTCTTATTGGTTGATTTCGAAAACACATAAAAAAGAATAAAAAAACAGGCATGGAAAACTAACAGAAAAAAAGAGCATTTGGGTATATACACTAAAACTCATTTTGTTTCACACTTTGTGCTCTGCGCGTCCACCATCATCATCTGAAATAAAAAAAGGTTCTATGACCCATCTTAAAACAACACCTCACACCAACAAATATTGATTCAACCACTAAAAAACTCCATATGAACCACCATCCACTTTGCTCTCTTCCATTTTCACTCACCCGAACCTCTCTTCAAACAACAACCACATCCCACCATAAACACACTCATGTCCACTCCTTTCACCTCACCATAATCACCATATTTCATTTTTTCAACATCAACACAAGAATAATAGCACCTAAACAATAAAAAACTGAACCAAAATTTAAGAAGAAAGAAGAAAATTGGATTGCGCGTTGAACACAAAACTACAAACAACCGGATCCGCCGAAATCGCACCACTTTCATTCAGATCCGTAAGATCGAAATCCAATACGCTTTGGAACCGTACGTCATCCACCACGCCTCTCCCTCGCAGTTCATCATCAATGTCGTGCAAAGTTTCAGAGGGTCGGTTATTTTTTCTTTACTTTTCCACGTTTGAATGTATGTTCATATTTGTTGTAAATCATGTTTAAAATGAACTTTCTCTCTCTTCATGATTGTTGTGTTTATACGTATAGGTGATGAGATGTTCATTAAAAAATAAACTATATCACTTCTATTTATTTTTACTGATAAATTGAGTCACATGGCTTTGTTTTACATAATGGTTGGTTTTGACAAAATAATCTTAGTTTTTTAACTTATTGATTTTTTATGAGAAGTTATGCCAATGTTGCTGGTTTATTTGGTCATTTAGATGCAAGCCCATTAGCCTATTTTCTTATACATCACATGTTCATTTTATTTTTACGTTTTTTTTTCTTCTCTTAGTTAGTTTAATTAGTTAATTAATAACTAATTAATTGATTAAGTATTTTTTGATTAATTGATTAATTGTATTATTTATATATATATATATATATATATATATATATATATATATATATATATATATATTGATTAGTTAATTGATTTGTTGCATATATTGATTAATCATTTAATTTTTCATTTTAAGGTAATTGATTGATTAATTAAATGTACAATTTAATGATTTGATTTAGGGATTAATCTTTGAGTTAATGAATTTTGAATATTTAATTAATTAATTTGTTTTTAATTGTTAAGTAGACTACTTGATTGTTTGCTTAATTGATTTCGATGTACTAAGTTAATTAGGTAATTTCTCTATCCTTATTCATATGATTATGTAAAATAATTTTGGTTGTTGATATCTTTCTTGCGTTACAATTTCAAAGTTAAAATCCTATTTAACTTTCAAGAACCGCTTAGACGCATAAATTTTGTGCTCGACTTCTAATAGAGTGGTCCTTACATGAATCCACTCTGAGTTAGCTTAGAGCTAAATTTAGTTTACTCTCGATTTTGGTTGCCTTTCAGTCCCGTGGATTACTCTTGGGCCTTCTTACAATGAACTCTTTTCTTTTTACGTGCTCACATTTATTTATCTGCATTTCAATCACCCTCAAATCACTTCAAATCATTTTTATAAGTAAGTTGGAAGAAAAAAGACTACCTGGATGAAATATTTAGTCGTAATCCCGAATATTAGGCCCAAGTTGTAAGAGCTTGTAAGCCCTATGTATTCGTCTTCTCTTCAAAACACTCCAATGTTCAAATCTTTTTCTCAATAAAATCTGAAGAGAATGATTACCCTGAATGGAATGTCCAGTCGTAATCCAGAATATTAGGCTCAAATTGTAAGAGCTTGTAAGCCCTATGTATTCGTCTTCTCCCCAAAACATTTGTAAATATTCAAACGTCTTTTCTCAATAAAATTGAAAGAAAAAAGATTACCTGGGTGAAAGGTCCAAACGTAGTCCCGAGTATTAGACCCAAGTTGTAAGAGCTTGCAAGTCATAAATACTCGTCTTTCAAGCCCAAAAATACATCCAACCAATCAAACTCTTTTCTTCGCCGCCGTGCGATTGTTCAGAAAAATCTTTTCATAAACGAAAGACACATTGTCTTAAGGTGATGTAAAACAATCCTTTGGCCACAATTTTTGAGTTGAGATAAGTGACGTTTTTCTGAATGTTGATTTGTAAATCCATTCGATGTGTGGTATACGTCCACTCCTCATTTGTTTTGGGTAAAACAATATTTTCATCGATTAATACAATATTGCTTTCGCTAAAATTGACCAACAAACAAATATTTTTCTATCCAGAACTACGTAAGCCTTGAGTTCTCTATTGAGATACGTAGGAGCAGGATTGTGAAATCTTGTCAGGTCCATTAATAAAAAACTTTGGTTTAGTCTCCTTCGTTGCAAATAATCCAAAAACATCTTTTCTTTTCTTTTAATCCTATTATCCTTTCCCTCATAATAACTTGAGAAGCCTAACATTTTTAAGCTAAGACTAACGCGCACAACTAACTTAATGGTTCCCGTTGAATACAACGAACGTGAGAGATGCTAATACCTTCCCCTTGCGTAATCGAGTTCCGAACCCTGATATTGGTTGCGACGACCATAATCATTGTCATTCTTTCTTGGGTTTTATCGATATTTCCCTTTTCCTTTTTAGGAATAAATAAAGTTCGGTGGCGACTCTGTTCAATCCATCATTGCGAGCGTGCGATTGCGCTTCGCTAGGTCATGTTCTCATTTTTTGAGGTACGGCAGATGGCGACTCTACTGGCGAATACGATTTCCCTAAGTGAGTCAAGCCTAGTTAGGTCGTTTGTGTGCCTTTGTTTGTGTACTAGTGTGGCTTTTCTTTATTGCTTTTGCTATCTTTATCATCATATAGATATAATCTGTTGTATTGGTGTTGGTTGTAATTTTAAGTGTCGGGTTTTTGTTATCGTATCCACAGAGATTGTAAGATATCACCGCCGTTCGATGGTTGTATTAATTCTAGCTCAATGTAACAATAGGGTTTTGGTTGGTTGTCACGTTATCTTGCATAAAAAGGTAATAAATTGCGGTAAAAGTTTTGGTTTGAATAAATGAGAAACATTGCCAAAGTTAGAGTTCGATGATCACTTTGCATGTATTTGTTCGGTCAACAATCATATAAACTCCTTTAGATGATAAATCATTTCACAAAGTCCTCCCAATATGTTTCTCTCGAACACACATTGTGAGTTTTCCCATTTTGATCCATTGTTTCTCTCGAACACAATCTATCAAAATGACAACTTTTTGGTTCAACCTTATGGTGAACAAAATCATTCATTACTATCTCTAGCTAACAAACAAGATTGGATGAAAACCTAGGTCAAGAGTTGGTAAACATCTCTCGATCATAAACCAACATAAAGAGTTTTAAATAGAAACAAAGTTTTCATCATATATTCACCATTAAAGAGTTTACACATGAAGATCCTTACATTTACACACAAAGCTAGTAATCACCTACATCTAACCTTGACAAATGGATGACTTAGCTACTCATTTTCATGGTAGCTTGGTCGGCAAGTTTCGGAAGAAGGTTGATCAACATCCAAGTCGGATAATCGAGATTGGATGGGAATCCACCTTCTTTTTGTAGAAGATGGTTACAAGATGAAGAGAAATGAAATCTAGGGCATAAAAGATCCTAAGAACAATGCTGGAAAATATCTCTAAGAAAGTACAAAAGTGGAAAAATTAGGTAAAACTAAGGTATGGCTCCAAAAAGTGGCACTTGCTACTTATAGAGCTGTACTGGGCTGTCATGCTCGCTAGGCGAGCAGAATGGCTCGCCTAGCGAGGGTCTAATTGAGGCACCTGAGGCACCTGCGCCCAGAGACACAGTCTATCTCAGACTGTCATGTTCGCCTAGCGAACAAACCTCCGCCTAGCGAAGGACACGCTTCAACCTTCGCCCCAGCGAGGTTGAGAGGTTTTGCTACTGGAATGCTCGCTGGGAACTCGCTAGAGCCTCGCCTAGCGAGTGAGTGCTGGCTGCGCTTTTCACCAAGTCTGGAAGCGTTCGCCGCAACGTTCGCTAGAAGCTCGCCTAGCGAGTTTGGTCATGTTTGCCACTGTAAAATCCTGGAGCATTTCGCTGGACTCTCGCTGGACGCTCGCCTAGCGAGTCCTTCGCTACAGCTCTCGCCTAGCGAGCAAGCTGATGAATGCATTTTTTATTTGGTTCCTTTGCCAACTTTCTTGTGTCTTCATTTTCTATTGTTTCATGCCTTCTTCCTGCACAATAACACACAAATCAAAGGTACCAAGATCGTTTATCAATGTATTGCATTTCATGTTAAAACAAAGGTGGTTTTGACAATTTAGCAAGGAAATAGAGTGAAAGATACCCTTAATTGATAGCTCAAATAAGCACTTTTGGGTATCTAACAATTGGTTCCATTATGCTTTGGTACTTGGATACTCTGCTTGCAAACCTTGTGGGAAAGACTCTCTACCCGAGTCTCGAGTAAAAACATAAGATAGGACGAGGTTGACTAATGCAGGTCCGCGAGATGAATTTCTCGTTGGGTCAGTACGAGAACCTCACTTAGAGTAAATCCTTTAGAGGATGTTGTCGCCCGACAAGTAAGTTGTCGTAAGCTTCGATATTTTCATCAGGGTCTATGACTCTAAGGACCATTTGTAGAACCTTAATCATTTGGCCAACTAGGAAAGATGGTTGCGTAGTGTGGGTCTGCGAGAGGAATTTCTCGTTGGATCGATACGAGAACCTCAATTAGAGTAGATTCTTTGGATGGAGTTGACGCCTGACAAGTAAGTTGCCGCATGCAGCAAACAGTCTTGTGGATCCATGACTCTAGGAACCTTTGTAACCCTAGATCATACCCGGTGAGAACCTATTCTTGGAAAGTAATCAGATTCATCAGTACCTAGGACTTTTTAACCTGTGTATTGAAAAAAAACAAATATACATGGATTGTATTGCATTCATTCACATTCCGTTGCATCTGTATCTCATCAGAATGCATGCCATTTTCCAGACAAAATACAAAAAAATCATCAATCCTTTGTCCATGATCAACAAAGTGATTCCTGACACGCGTTTAGAACAAAGAACCATGTCTAAGGAAAATTCAAGAAGCATTGAAGGAGGAAGGCTTAGGTACATATATCTTGATTTCTGGGCCAAGTAATGAGAAAGGCAAAGGATCCCTGAAACCCCTTATGGTTTTATACCACAAGGAAGAGGTCAGAGATATGGCTAACGAGATATTATCATTTCTCGATAAGAGCATTGAGATATCGCCTTGGATTTCCAATGTCATGATCCATGTCAATGGAAGCAAAGGAGAAGTGAGTAGTGGATCCAAGAGGGTTGCGTCCAACAATGATATTGAAGGAAAAGAATTTTAAGATCGTCGTGCCAATGTCAAAAAGCTTATTGATCTCAACCTTCAAGTGGTTGAAAATAAGTAGTTGGCAATGCCCAAAGTGCCATACCAGCAACCACTACCTTTTAATCTTCAATACCAACAATCATGGTTTACTCCTCATCCAAATCAACGAGCCCAAGGCCCTAGAAATCGAAATCAACATCAAAATCAGCTTAGGCCTCGAAATAATTGGGAAAGAAGAAATGCTCCTCGTTATCCAATCCTCGTGACATATAGCCAAATTCTATAGCCTCTGATTCAAAACTCGTTGGTGGTTCCCAAGTATCTTAAGCCGGTTCCACAACCTTAACCACCCGAGTATGACCCAAATGTGCAATATAGATATCATTCTAGATCAGAAGGGCATTCAACTGAAGACTACAATGCTTTCAAAGCCAAAGTACAACAGTTGGTTGACAACAGGTACATAGCCTTTCAAAGGGAAGCTTGGTGGTGAACGTCAACCTATCGCCTGGATAAGTGCGAAGACCTCAAAGGGTGTCTCCCGAAGTTAATGGATCAAGTTTGAAGAAGTCAATTCCCTAAAGCTGGCAATCATTTGGTTGTTTCTGCATTTCTTTTGTAATTTCCTTGCATGTTGTTTGTTAGTTGCTTTTAAGCATTGTTGTTTTCTTTGAATTGGTAAGATTAATTAAATGTTTATGCATCTTTTGAATTAATCCATTCATATTCACTCATTTTTAATTTATGTTAAAAATAAAAATACTTCTCTCATTCACTTTTATTAATCAAACTATTGTGTTAACAAAGATTGGAAGGAGGATGATGAAAATGAAACACGTGAAATTGTTGTGGTATGCTTTTGAAGAAAACCTTGTCAATGATGTAAGGCATTGTTTCAATTCCCCAAACACTGAAGAGATAAGGAGTTAATCCCTAGTCAACCACTTTGAGCCTAGAAGTTGGTGTTTCTTTCAGATCTAAAACCCTTAATATTAACATGGGGCAGGGTAGTTGTGTCCAGATAGTTTGAATGTGCATTCAATTTTCAAGAGAATTCGTCCATCTCTACACATCCTCCAAAGAGGTTCAACCACATGTTATTCTTCACACACATCTTGAAGTGTCATAGAAGCTAAGAAAATAAAAAAAATTGTAGTGGTTCTTCCTCATCCACCAATAACATGTCAATCATAATTTTTCAAAAAATAAAGAAAATCCCGCTAAGTCAAACACCATAAAAAATGACTTAGGAAAAAATTAAGGCATCCCGGTGGACCAAAGGCTTGAAAGAAGTGGTCCAGGTAAAAATTAGGGATATAAAAAAAATCAATCAAAAGAGGTCACTAAATCCTCAACAAAAATAAAATAAGGTGACTGTCATTTCAAGAAAATCTCATCTTGAATCCTCATCTTCACCATCACGCCTTCGAAGTCGAATGCGTGTATCGAATTAACTGAATGTAGGAACTGGAGATCATTAAGAAGAAGGGGTGGGTTAAAATTAAATTTGAGCCTTATATCCCTTTATTTAAAAAAAACGTGAACCAACCCATGTTACAACCTTAAAAGACCTAATTGAGATACAGTTTATTCTGAAAGCATACTACAACAAGGTTGTGTTAACCTGACTCCAAACGATTTTTGTTAATCATTTGATTGCACCAACTTGCATACTATGAATGACTAGATCATCATTGTGTTCTTATCAGTGACCCGTTCAATACATCACCCGTTCATATCAATAAATTTTGATTTCAAATTTTTGCATAAGAACTGCATTAAAATTACCATTTTTTTGAATGAACAATCTTATTTGCAAGTCAACACCCAACATCAAAGAAATTCCAACAATATACAATTGAGGAACTTGATAAAGTGAAAGAAGTCCAGTCAGGGGAAATTACTTTGAGTATCAGTCAATCCGAGCCAATCACCCAAATGCTCAGTTAGCCAAGAGTAATTTGCTTCAAGACTCAGACTGGGGCAAGCCACCTCAGAAGCTCATTGAGTCCAACTATCTAAGGACATACAATCAGAAGTCTACCATTCCAGGTTTTGGTTAGTCAGGGTTAGATCATTGCGGTATTCAAACATTGGGGCAAGCCATCTTGATACCGTCTCATGTCAAGCTGTCTCAAACTCACTTTCAAGGTGAACATTTTCAAACACCCAACATATTGGGGCAAGATGAGCCACATAGGGGCATAACCTCTTTCTTCATGCTTTCAAAATGCTCAAACAAATTCTGCCATACGTTAACAACTATTGAGTTTAAGACGAGTGCCCGAAACTTATGCTAGCAGGATTCATTAATCCTTCAAAAGGATCCCATTGGCTAAGTTATGGCTATCAAACTTGATAGAATTCTCCTTTGACAACATCTATCACAAAATATTTGGTTGAGTTCTCGGTGTTAAGGAATCATAACGTCCATAAAAGCCTTTACAAACTCCCGGTCCACTCAAGTGTCAACATTTTCATATCACGATCATTCATATATCATGTATAAAAAAAATTCAAATCATGCATAGCCGAAATGTACTTCGTGCTCATTTTGCATTGACCCAGGTCTTGTTGTGGATTCTTTGACCTCTAATTCCATTTTTTCTTTGGTGCCTTTAAACCATCATCCGGTTTTTGTAGTAATTTTCAAGTCCAACTCAGTTGGCACCTATCAAAATTTTTGTCCATGAGGTTCAATTCCTTTTGGGATTATCCGATGAATTTTCGGATTACTCCTTTATTTACTGATGTATTTCCATAACTAATATGATATATTTCCAGATGTTTTCTCACCTATTTGATGTATTCTCAAATATGTCTGTCTTGTATTCTGATGTATTTCCAGAATTTCCTCGATGTATTACCGGATGTGTCTGTATTCTGATGTATTTCCAGAATATCACTTGTAATTCTGATGTATTTCCAGAATTCGTTTCTTTTACTCTCCGATGAATTCCTTGACATGTCATTTTTGTTCTGACGCCCTTCCAGAACCTCGATGTCATTCCTTGGCATTGTTTCAAGACTTATTGGTGTCTCCTAAAATTCAGTTGTTACTAGGCATTATTCCAAGCTCAGTGGTCACTAGAACTCATTTTAAACCCAATTTTCGTTGGCATCATTGTTACTCTGTTTGTAAATACAATCGTAATTGGTATCTGAAGTTTGGTTGTCGCCAACATCATTTCAAGTGTAGTTGTTGCTGGAAAACTTCGTTGTAGATGGTAATTGTTTTACTAATACCCTCGGTCAAGTCCAATTGTTGTTGCCAAGATCCACTAAAAGTTGGTTGTAATCCATTGCTTATGGTCAAAGTCCAATTGTTGTTGGAAAAATCCATTAAAAGTTGGTTGTAATCCATTGCTTATAGTGAAAGTCCAATTGTTGTTGGCACCTATCCATTAAAAGCTGGTTGTAATCCATTGCTTACGGTCAAAGTCCAATTGTTGTTGGGTCGTATAGAGAGTTTGATTACCATGTCTTTCCTGATGGTTCCGTGAAAGTCATGTATGACTCATCATCTTGAGGAATTCCCAGAAGCTTGGAGATTTTCATGTTAGAAAACTCCAATGATATTGGTTTTGTTTGATTTTTTTTGTAAAGAATCATCGTAGCCTTTTGCGTGGATGATCTACTTATAAGAAGACTCATGTTTATCTTTGTTTTGTAAAAATTCCCTGTTAGGAATCTCCAAAATCTTTGATCGGATGATTTTCTTGTGAGAAATCTCCATAATTGTCAGATGTATTCTAAAGTGTCAGGTCATGTATAAACCTATTGATGAAACTTGCTTTGTATGTTTTCCAATATTGTTAGGTCCTGTATGAACCCGTTGTTGAAGTTTTGTTTGGGTTTTCTAGTGTTGTGAGCTCACGTATGAATATGTTGTTATAACCTCTGTGAATCCTCCAGAATTGCCAGGTCATGCATGAACCCGTGGATATACTTTCTTTGAATTTTCCAGTGTCGTCAGGTCATGTATGAACCTGTTGATAAAACTCCCTTTGATTTTTCCCAAGTTTCGTCAGGTCATGTCTGAACCTGTGAGTGAAACTTTATTTTAATATCCAAATATTGAGGTCACATATGAACCTATTGATTAAAACATCCTTGGTTTTATAATATTATCAGGTCATGTCTGAACCTGTTGTTGAAACGCTTTGAATTTTCCAATGTTGTCAGGTCATGTATGAGCCTATTGATGGAACTTTCTTTGTATGTTTTCTAGTATTGTCAGGTCATGTTTGAACCTATTTATGGAACCTTTTGATATCCCCCAACATTGTCAAGTCATGTTTGAACCTATTATTGAAACTCTTTATTCCAATTGTCAGGTCGAGTATGAACCTATTGATGAAATTATTTGATTTTTTTCAGTGTTGTTAGGTCATGTATGAACCTGTTGACTAAACTTTCCTTAATATTCGAGTTGTCATCAGGTCATGTCTGAACCTGTTGTTCAAACCTTCTTTGTATGTTCCCTAATGCTGACGGGTCATGTTTGAACCTGTTAGTTGAGCACTCTTTGAATATTCAAGTGTTTTCAGATCACGTTTGAACTTATGTTGAAAATTCTTTGAATATTCTGGTGTTGTCAGGTCATGTACGAACTTGTGGTTAAAATCTCTTTGCATATTCCCCAGTTGTCTTTCCTCCAACAGGATTGTTATCCTGACAAGTTTTCACCTTCATTTTTGTTTTCTGTGGGACACCGTTACAACATGTCTCCATCATTCCCCACATGCCCATTTGTCATTCTCCATCCATCAAAAAATATCTAGTTATGGTTCATCTCATATCATACACTAGTAAATAAAAATAAAAGAGAGTCCCGCGCCCATTCATAACATATCATACAATGCCATGTGCATGCTTGGTCAAAATCTGAGTCTTCTTAGTTTTTAAATATATTCCACTATGATCATATGAAGAGTGTACTGTGTCATATTCTCTAGTTGAATATACTTAAATAGGGGTAATTGTCACACCCTAATTTTGATCCTGAATCACCAATTTAACACATCCGTCATAGTCGTTGCATCTTTGCATATCATAACATGCATTCCATACCGCATAATGCCTAGAATGTCAGTCGAAATAAATTTTCGGATTTACAGACAAATCGGTTGAATCAATTATCAAATGTGTGTCAAAACAGCGGGCGAAAAAGTTTCAAAATCAAACTTGAAGACATCAGTTTTATTAATCTACGTTTCACGTAGATTAACCTGGCGTGCTCAATTTATTTTTTGACTAATTTTTCGGTCACATTTTGGTCCGTCTGAGCATTTAACCGGTCATTTTTCATTTCAAAATTGGCTCAAACGCTTTATATTTCCGAGAAAATTATTTCACGCCAATCATTGTAGTACATTTCATTTTAACTTTTCAGGCATTTTCGCGTCCAACTTTTATTCGCTTTGAGTCATTTTACTTATTTATTTTAGTCATAATATTCACAAAAATTAAATAGAATTAGCTATATGTTCATTTTAATTTTATGTTTTTTAGTTTATAATCTTAAAATTTATTTCATTTATTTTGTTTAACCTTATTTTTAATCATTAAAAATATTTAAGAAGGATGATTAATTTGTAATCCTACTTTCTAACTAAATAACTAATAACTAAACCCTCTTTTTCCTAAGAAGAAGTGGTTCCTACAAATTTGGAAAAAAACAAACAATGCTAAACCAATCCAAGAATACATATCTGCATGCCAATTTCATTAAGTACCTCTTATTGGTTGATTTCGAAAACACATAAAAAATAATAAAAAAACAGGCATGGAAAACTAACAGAGAAAAAGAGCATTTGGATCTATACACTAAAACTCATTTTGTTTCACACTTTGTGCTCTGCGCGTCCACCATCATCATCTGAAATAAAAAAAGGTTCTATGACCCATCTTAAAACAACACCTCACACCAAAAAATATTGATTCAACCACTAAAAAACTCCATATGAACCACCATCCACTTTGCTCTCTTCCATTTTCACTCACCCAAACCTATCTTCAAACAGCAACCACATCCCACCATAAACACACTCATGTCCACTCCTTTCACCTCACCATAATCACCACATTTCATTTTTCAACATCAACACAAGAATAATAGCACCTAAACAATAAAAAATTGAACCAAAATTTAAGAAGAAGAAAGAAGGAAATTGGAATGCGCGTTGAACACAAAACTACAAACAACCGGATCCGTCGAAATCACACCACTTTCATTCAGATCCGCAAGATCGAAATCCAATACGCTTTGGAACCGCACGTCATCCACCACGCCTCTCCCTCGTAGTTCATCATCAACGTCGTGCAAAGTTTCAGAGGGTCGGTTATTTTTTCTTTACTTTTCCACGTTTGAATGTATATTCATGTTTGTTGTAAATCATGTTTACAATGAATTTTCTCTCTCTTCATGATTGTTGTGTTTATACGTATAGGTGATGAGATGTTCATTAAAAAAATAAACTATATCACTTTTATTATTTTTACTAATAAATTGAGACACATGGCTTTGTTTTACATAATGGTTGGTTTTGACAAAATAATCTTAGCTTTCTTTTTATTGATTTTTTTATGAGAAGTTATGCTAATGTTGCTGGTTTATTTGGTCATTTAGATGCAAGCCCATTAGCCTATTTTTTTATACATCACATGTTCATTTTATTTTTAAGTTCTTTTTCTTCTCTTAGTTAGTTTAATTAGTTAATTAATAAATAATTAATTGATTAAGTATTTTTTGATTAGTTAATTGATTTGTTTCATATATTGATTAATCATTTAATTTTTCTTTTTAAGGTGGCTGATTGATTAATTAAATGTACAATTTAATGATTTGATTTAGGGATTAATCTTTGAGTTGATGAATTTTGAATATTTAATTAATTAATTTGTTTTTAATTGTTAAGTAGACTACTTGATTGCTTGCTTAATTGATTTCGATGTGTTAAGTTAATTAGGTAATTTCTCTATCCTTGTTCATATGATGATGTAAAATAATTTTGGTTGTTGATATCTTTCTTGCGTTACAATTTTGAAGTTAAAATCCTATTTAACTTTCAAGAACCGCTTAGACGCATAAATTTTGTGCTCGACTTCTAATAGAGTGGTCCTTACATGAATCCACTCTGAGTTAGCTTAGAGCTAAATTCAATTTGCACTCGTTTTCAGTTGCCTTTCAGTCCCGTGGATTACTCTTGGGCCTTTTCACAATGAGCTCTTTTCTTTTTGCGTGCTCGCATTTACTTGTCTGCATTTCAATTACCGTCAAATCACTTCAAATCATTTTCATAAGTAAGTTGGAAGAAAAAAGACTACCTAGATGAAATATCCAGTAGTAATCCCGAATATTATGCCCAAGTTGTAAGAGCTTGTAAGCCCTATGTATTCGTCTTCTGGTGAACCTTCATCTGTCTGAAGTAATGATCTCTCTCAGCAAGATAATGATCTCTCTCGGCAATGATCTTTGCTTTCTCCGCTTCCCATTCTGCAGCAAGGACTCTGGCTCTGGCATCTCTCTGATCCTTCACAAGGATTTGCCTCCTCTTCTCATCTTCAATGACCTTTGAAGCTCTGGCCAACCTCTCCTTGGTGATGTCGTGCTCCCTTGTAGACGACTCCAATGCTTGGCTGACCTTCCGATAATAGGCAGTGTCTACCTCAAAGCGCCTCACGTCCAGGGCATGTTTCTTATCCTGATCTTCCATCCTCACTTTGATCTCCTGATTAGCCATCTGAATCCGAGCAACACTCATCTCCAATTCAGTCTTCTCTACCCGCAGCTGATCTCTGGCCTTCTTCATCTCGAGGAATTCTTCCATATTGACAGAAGACCTCGGTCCCTCAATCAAAGGACACCAAGGATCACATCCAGGAAATGGTAGATGTGTGAGCTCTATCCTCTTCCTAAGCCAATCATCAAATGGAGGAAAAGATCTGCTATTGACCTTACCAAAAGGAACCTTGCCCTTCCTCTGAATATTACGCCATGCCCCAGACACTTGCCTCAACCGTGTCAGATTACCCTCAGCCGGGAAATAGAAAGACTCCTGAATCTCGCGCTCGAGAGGAGGAACCTCCATGGCAAACCCCATCTGTCTCCTAAGAAGCGTCGGGTTGTGATTAATGCAACCCTGAACTCCTATGAGAGGCACATTGGGAAAACTCCCACAACTGTAGATGAATTCTCGTCCGGCCATACCATTGTGAGTCCAAGCTATATCAGTGGCTCGCAAACCCATCAACCTGACTGACCACTTGACCGTAGGATCAAGAGAAGCAAAAGCACCTCGGGAAGGCAAATACCCCATGAACCATTTGTGCAATAGCTGAGCACAACACCGGATCAATCCCCCACGCCGCTTCTCGTTCCGATTATGGACCGAGTAATAGACATCTCCAATCAGAGTAGGAACGGGATTCCTCTGCACAAACAATCTGATAGCATTAATGTCCACGAAGCTCTTCTGATTAGGAAACAGGATGGTCCCATAAATGCTCACAGCAATCAAGGCACAAACGGTTTTCCAATTACCCATAGCAGCATATTCCTTGGCCTTAGCCTCCAAGAAAATCAAATGAAAACCGGGTAATTTTCCCTTTTCCTTCAAACCCCCCTTGGTCACCTCCGGGCTCAAATAAAGAGCACGAGAAATCTCAGCGATGTCAGGCTCCACCCTAGTGGCACAGAAAAGAATCTGATCTCGGATCTGAATACCCAGGATGCTAGCATAGTCTTCCATCAGAGGTCCTAACAAATAATCTGGGAACACGAAACATCTCAAACCCGGGTCATAAAACTGGAGAAGAGTATGAACGGCACTTTTGTCACTGTCTGTGAGCCTGAAAACCAACTTCAGAATACCACCGTATGCCTCACGGAACATCCCTACATGGTCGGGCGTAATCAATGTTATCATATCTCTCAGCACACTGATCTCTGGGTCGAAGAAGCTATAGACAACATCGTCTTTCGAACCGGTCCTCATGTCTGATCAAAGAAATCTCTCAACCAGGATCTCAGTCAAAAATGTCCCTGCATATGGATAAACATGTGTTAGATGCAGGTAAATGCAAAATGTGAATGATGCTGATGAATGAATGCAATGCATTGTGCCATCCTCCAAGTCATCTGATCGTCTGTTGCACTGAAGCTCTGATCTCTGAACTGATCACACCCATCTGAGGTACTGAGCAATCATAAACCCGACTTGGGAATTCCGAAATAAATGGAACTGAAAGATACATCACCATCATCATCACACACTGGCCTGATAACCAACCCTTCTGAACCAGCCCGGGGAATCCTGAAATAAACGGATCCCCACTGATAAATATCACGGACAGAACTCCGGCGTCTCAGAAATAAATCCATAAATCCGACTTATAAATAGGACTCTGATCAACAGTTGAACCAATAGTCACCAACAAAGTCACCATCAGAACATGCATCTGTAAGAATCAACCCTCCCCTCACAGGTGAATTCTAATCAAGTCATCCTAAGGCGGATAATGGTCTCGACAATCGGGCAGAGATATTCAACGGGTTTGCCCTTTCGGGTGTGCCGTTGCAGCTCTCTTAAGATCGTCTAAACCAAAGATCCGGGAAAGATCGGTCACCGAAGTCAATAGTTCAAAAGAGGTAACCCAACCAAAGTGGAAAACCCCACAAAGGAAGAGCACTCTCCAATGAACCTCGTTCGGCTTGTGGTATGTCACGTCGCCCAAAACATGTTGACCTAACATGAGAGGCAACATGAGACCACGCTAATCCTAGGGGTATACTCGGGCCTGGGTTTCAGCCCCACTCAGAACACCCACCCCAAAACAAAGGAACCACCTGTACAGAGGACAGCAACATGATAGTATGATGCATGCAAATATTTATGCAAATATACATATGCACAGTATAATAATAAATGCAATAAATAGAGCAGCACAAGCAACCTAAACTATCCTAGAGAGCGCTAGAAGAGACTCGCTTAGGGAAGATGGACCAGCAATAGGTCAACTTCTCTTTGTCCCCAGCAGAGTCGCCAGCTGTCGCATCCGCGAAAAACAATCGGCGGGCTAAAACAAAAACAAACAGAGCCGCCACCGTGCGTTATTTATCCCAAAGAGGGAAAGGAAACGCTCGAAGTAAACCTGGAAAAGACATGGTCTCGCGACCAAAGAGAGATGGGATCGGGAGTCGGTTATGCGAAGGGAAGGTATTAGCACCCCTACGCATCCGTCGTACTCGACGGGGTCCACGCTCAAAAGGAAAGAAAAAGGTTGCTAAAACAAACATTGCTCACAAACATCACACACAGACACACTAGAAACAACACAGGTGGAGAAAGAGGGGAAATGGCTCGCTAGGACATCGCATCCTATGCATACGTATCTCATCTGGAATGAGAATCAGAGCTACCGTAGTTCGGCTCACGCACGCCGAAACAAAACACACACAAACAGGCAAACATGGAAACCGAATGCCAATCGTTGGACTTACATCAGACTCCGAACCAACAAACCCACACTGGAAACCAAATGCCAATTGCTGGACTTATATCGGACTCCAAGCATGCAACAATAGGATACGGAATGCCAATCGCTGGGCTTACATCCATCTCCTAACACACAAGAAGGATAACAACCAAACAAGCTACTAAGGAGTCTGGCACTCGAGCCTAGTAATTGTCAAGCAAACACACGCAAAAGGAAAAAGGGTGCCAGGAGAGATCTCGTACGATCTCCTGCCTACGTACCTCATCTGGTATGAGGATCAGGGCAACGTAGTTCCCCTGAACAGGGGAGAAAATTTCTCCTAACCAGAGACTGGGAAATGATAAACTAGAAGGGAGACTGACTCGAGCCTAATAGTTATCATGCATTCCACAATGGTCCTAGGTTGAGTTTTCTATCTAACTTGCACAGGCAGCAAGCTATCCTAAACAACACAAGCAAAGCAAAGCAAACATACACACAATTAGCACATACTATATACAAACAAAGTGGGCTCACACAAGGTTAGGCTGTGAAACACAAGCCAACTGTATCAGGGTGATGTTAGCTCTTAATCCTAACATTGAGAGTTAGGGTGAAGCAGATGAAATGGGAAGTGAAGATAAGACTTCACAGCTCTTATCCCTGGCCTGGGAGAGCTTCAGATGATAGAAGGTGTGGGAGTTCAGAAAGTTGGAACTATCTCCACAAGTTAATGACTCTATAGATCTTGGGTTAATATCCACAATGCATCAACATGTAATGTGAGCAAAGGGATGACACACAGACTAACAGGAGATGGGTTACACATCTCTTTTATCTGTCAATTGCCTTATCAAAGGTCTTTTCCTGCTTGGCACAAACATAAATAATCACAAGCATTGCCTCTTAAGGAGGACTTCAGACAGGTGCCTGCCCAAGTAACAGGACAGGTCTTCCAGACTACATGGAGAAGAGATGTTATACCTAGGTTAAGCAACCCACAAGCAAATGCAAGTTCACAATGAACTATAGCAACTAATGTACCTGAAAACAATCCAACTCAATCAGTATACAACTCAAACAAAGTCAAACAGACAGTTAATGGTCCACAGTCAACAGTACAGTCAAACAATAGTCAAACAAACAACAAGTGCAAGCAACAATGTGCAAGGCACAAGCTCAACTCAAATGAGCTAAAAGCAACCTACAAAACAAATCAATGTTAGTCAACATCAACCAATCAACCCAATTCAAGCAATGTGAATCAATTCCCTTATGACCATATGCTCCTTATCCTGAAAACAAAGCTCAAACATAAGCACCAACCACTAGGACAAGGCCTAGGGTCAAAGAGGGAGAAATAATTCAAAACAGAACATGAAAATTGACAAGAATCAAGTTCAATCAAATTAGAACATCATCCAAAAAGTCTCATGTCCATATCATGCACCAAATTCATTTCACAAGTCAAATAAGGAAATGTATGCAAATTGGAAGCTCATTGAAGCAACAGAATGAACAAATGCACATTAATTCCAAAATGGTTCAATAAATCTCAAGAAAAATCATGGTTAAACAGAATACATCACATGATCATCCCACCAAAAATCAAAGCATTTGGACAAGTTTAAGCATGGCAATTAAATTCACTAAGGAAAGGCAAGCAAAACAAGCTCAAAGAAGGCACAATTTGATACATCATCTTAACACAAGCCTAAAACAGAGTTGACAAATGATAAATGTCTCAAACCAAAGCCACAATAAACTACAAAGTGTCTAGAAACAATATGCAAAATTTCAAGTTCATATGATAAACATCAAGCATTTCACAAATCATTGAAGTTCATGACTACTCAAATGTCCCCAAATGGTCATCCAGAAAGAAAAATGCCAAACAAATCAGAAATCAATCCAAAAATTCCACAAAAAATCAGTATCAATCCTAACATGCACAAGTAGCATCATGCATAAAATCACATCAATTGGCATTTAATTGGCATGGCAAAGAAAATCATCAAGTTGAGCAAGCAATGGTGTGACACACATTGTCATACCTACATTAACCAGATCATATCTCAACAACCAGAAATGAGAAAAATGCAAACTCTATACCAAAATGTCCCTAAGGATGTCTAGTTTAAGCATGCAAAGTTTCAAAAGTATTGGATCAAAACTCATCATTTCATGAAGCTTTTGGCAAGGTAGGTCAGGAAAACACACATGTACACAATCCCTAAGCCAAAACATTTTTCATGCGTGCACAATTTCTGGAAAAATAGCCATAAAATACTAGACATGATGAGGAACAAAGTGCAAAAAATCCCAGGCCAATTGGATCATTATTCATTGAGATATGAATTTTCTAAGTGAATGGAAAATAAAAAAACATGTGGAAAGGCATAGCATGAATGAATGGAAGAACATGGAATAATATGCAAAGGCCAATTTGGAAATGCACTGAGCAAGATTCGAACCGTGTGCGCTTTTGAATTGAGCGCCCTTAAGTGAAACGCACCGTTTCACTTAAGTACATGTGGCCAGGGCAAGCGTTATCCACCAATTAATACGCCACGTCAAGCCAGCGTGGACCAATGCATGGTCTAATAACACGAAACTCATGCAAAACGCGTGCTAGCAAGATCAAACAGGATCTGGAAAACAAAACCCTAAGACATTCATCATGTTCATACGTGTTCTTCAGGCCAAGAACAAATTCGTCCAGAAATTCACAACAACCACACCATTGGATAGATCTTTCATCATACAACATGGATCAAGGATTATTTTGCCCTAATTCGTCCTATATTCAAAGTTTCGAGCCATGGAAGTTTCATACATAAAACTTAGATCTAGCATATCCTGTTCATTTCTTAATGAAATTCAACGATACAAAGCTCAGTGTTCTCCACATTCAAAGATCTACCACATGCATATCACAATTTTATGAATTATGACATTCGAAATCTGACCTTAATGGAAGTGCAGAACTGGATTTGCTGCTTTCAAGCCTTGTAATGTAGAAACAGATGATCCTAAGCTCTCATATGCTTGAATGGATGAATGTTGATAACTCAATTGCACTGGATCTTGCCTGAATCTTCAACTGCCATTGATGGAGGTGAGCTTCAACAGTTCCAAATCTGCACGAAATCCTTGAAACCTTGCTTCAATCCAGCTCAATTATGCTTGTGGATGATGATTCAATCAAGGAAATAGCAATGTGTATGAAGAAAATTGAAGGAAAAGTTTGAGAGCACAATGGAGAAAATGATGAAAATAGATCTAGATCTGAGCAAAATGAAGTGTTAATCCAATTTCTGTTATGATTATGCTATATATATGCTTTGCTAATGATGTATGCTAATCATGATTAAGCAATGCAAATGAAATTAGTGAAAACCAAGTTTTTTGGCAAATTTGCAAATGCACCCTTATGTATGCTATGGCAATGCAACAGTACACGATATGCATGGGAAAATCACTTGAAATGCTCTTTTGGACCAAATGCAAGTGGTAACAAGTGAATACAATGCATGATTTTTGAATTTGGACTTTCCCTCCAAAATTCAAATGAAAAGTCCAAAAATTTTGTAATGGAAATGCATGGCTTATGATGCATGAATTGGATAGTACACGTCAAAACAAGAATGTTGCAAAAAGAACCACTTCATTTGGCCTTATGGTTCAAAAGTTATGCACTTGTGAAGTTCAAATCCATTTGACCATGATTGATCCATATCTTCTCAACCATACATGAGAAATTCATGTTCTTGGACTTTTTGGAAATGGGAGAACAATATATTCAACTTTCATGTTGGACAAAATTTCATTTGAAGCTTTCTTGATGATGTAAACTTGAGGAGAAAACCTTTCCATTTTTGGCAATTGTGAATTACAAGTCACTTTCTATTTTTGGAAACTTTTCATCTGACCTCAAATTCTTCATTGTTGATGTTTGAAATGTCAAATGAGACTTGTTTGAACATGAATGAAGTATATCTAACCATTTCCCACCTCCAAATCCATCAGTTGACTTTTGGTTGACTTTTTCAGTTGATAGATGACTTTGGCCATGCACAGATGAATTTGAGCCTCAATCTCCTGATGAAATGGCTCCCAGATGAAACCCTAGCTTCATACAAGCTCAATAAAACCATGTGATGACCCCCCTCTCATGAAAGACCTTATCTCCTTGACAAACCCTGATTGGTATAATTCAACTGATTAGGGTTGACCAGAGGTCAAAACCCTAATCCCAAGGAACATGATCAGGCACAATGAACCTCTTGGTGATGATGAGACCATGATGATGATGATGCACCACTTCAATCAAGATAATACCCAATCTCCTTGAGGAACCAATAAACCCTAATTGAAGCACAAACCCTCAGATGATTAGTGATCAATTCATGAAACCCTCAAGCTTGAATCTCTTCACCTCTTTATCTTCTGAACAAGACTTAGGAGGATGACTTGCTTATTGTTTCCACATGATATGCCAAGATGCAATGCCTAATGACCTACAAGATGAAATGCAATATGCTAAGCTAGTCCCAAGAGAGGAGGGCAAATTTTGAGGTGTTACAGCTGCCCCTATTCAATCCACTGTGAACCTGTCGATATGAACAGCCTCGGCTTTCAGATGATCAGGGTGAAGAGTGATTGAATACCAAGAACAGACGAACAATTTGCACTCTGATGGGAAATAATTAACAATACCTGTCAGAATCGGCAAAGAAGCAATCTTGAAAGAAGAACCCGTCTGGTACGGAGAAAGTCGGCCTGAATACCGAAACAGAAATGTTAACCTGTATACCAAAATAAATGGTAACACAGGAATAACCATGGCCTGAACGCTGCACGTCAGTCTGACTACTGAACATCATAGCATGAGAGTATTGATATCGGTCTGAATACCGGGAGATTGGCCTGAATGCCCAACAACTGGCCTGAATGCCGCTTTGGTCTGAACACCACTTCGGTCCGGATACCGGAAAATTGGCCTGAGTGCCGCAAGCTGCATCGATCTGAACTTCGGAAGCTTCTTCGATCTGAAAATCGGTAACTGGTCTGAACACCCACCTCGGTCTGATCACCGGGAACCTGGCCTGAATGCCACAAGTGCTTCGACCTGATCGTCGGAAACTTCTTCGATCTGAAAATCGGAAACTGGCCTGACTGCCACATCGGTCTGAATACCCGCCTCGGTCTGATCACCGGAAACCTGGCCTGAATGCCGCAAGTGCTTCGACCTGAACGTCAGAAACTTCTTCGATCTGAAAATCGGAAACTGGCCTGACTGCCACATCGGTCTGAATACCCGCCTCGGTCTGATCACCGGAAACCTCTTCATGCCTATCAGCATCGGCAAAGATAAAAACAGTGATAAACGAGTCGGCACGCGTGCCAGCGACCCATGCTGGGAGTAACAAGCCATGAGCATGTTATCCTTTATTCAACCCTAGCAATCGAACAAATACGCTCCGCTGGGGATGATTCTCTTTTTTACTTCTTTTTTCTTTTGGACCCCGAAACTTCTCTGATTATCATTTCCATCTCCGCCTGACGGAAATCCTTCCTCCAATATCGCACTACTGGGGAATTACTGTTGATTAAAATCACGATGCCAAAACTCCTCGGAGTACATCTTTACCTTCGGGCGAAACCACCTCTCAAACAGTAACCACGGCTTGAGACTAGCTTATGCTTGCAATGCCGATGCATGACTTCTTTTTCAGCGTAATGCTCCATGATCATGGAAATGATACGCGATTTATTATGCAATATGCTATGCTTATCTACATGATGAATGTATAAAAAGTATCCCCCTCAAGGGACTCTTCTGGGGAGCTCGAGGCACTCTGCTGAGGAACTCGCCAACACTTCAATCTCCACCCTGCTGGGGAATAGCACTGCTGCTGGGAAAAAGGCAACCCTTGCTGGGGAAAACCTCCACTGGACCCGATCCTCCTGGGGACATCGCTGGGGAAAGAACCACCAACTCACTCTGTGGGGATAACAACAGTCTTTGACTTGCTGGGGAATATCAATCCCGACTCTGCTAGGGAAGCCACAAACCTTGAATCTGTTGGGGAATTAGTCATCCCGACTCTGCTCGGGGAGATGAGGAAAGTCTGGTACCGAACACCCGCCGACTCGTCGAACCTGGGTATTCACCGTCCAAATCCACTGTCAACTTTCCAATTTTGAGAACTCCCAGACTCGCCTGGACTTTTCTGATTCATCACCTTGTATTCCCAACCGCTCCGTACTCGACGGAGAGCGAACTCCTTGGATTGGTAAAAACTTTCTAATCTTCAGACTTTGAAGAGTCTTCTTGATTAATATCCAGGATCGTCGTACGTCTTGCCGTCTTTTCACTGTTCTTTCATTCATTCGTCCCTGATTGGACTCCGCGGGGATTGTTGTCAAAAGCTTCCACATCACAACCTGCAAGTGAATGAAAACATCTAACAGTAGCTGCAAAAGAGATCGTTAGATAAAAACGTGCCCCAGGCGTGTCAAGATTTCAACACTTGGGTCACTCAACCTTCCGAATAAGATTTCAAGCTTTCAATCTTATAAGCATGCATTGGAAGGGACCTGTATGTCTTAAAATGCAACGATTCTTTATCAAAAATATTTGGATGTTTTTGCAATCAAAGCGGTAATGAGAACAAAAACAAAATTATTTGACTGAATATGCATTTTATTGATTGAAAAAATGTGGCTCAAATTGAGCAATACAAAGGAAGCAATTCCTGAAAAGAGGTAATTGCGCACAAAAGGAAAAATCTATCCTAATGGCAATGCGAAACCGCGATCTCATCGGGTTCCAACTCGGTTACACCCCATATGTCCTCAGACTCTTCTTGCTTTCTGCCTTCTAAACAAGACGTTTCCGATTGATCCCTACCGGGGATTATCTATGTCATATCCAAAGTACAAACGATCATGCCAGACGCAGTTGTTCGTTTCAATCCCTCTTTTGCCTGGACCGCCCTTTCAGGTTTTCAGTCCACCGGGATACCCCTTTTTGCCCAAGTCGCCTTTTCAGGTTTTCGACTTGCCGGGTGTACAATTTTTCTTTTTTATCCCTAATTTTTGCCCGAACCTTTTCATCATTTTTTTTCGGTTCGCCGGGATGCCCATTTTTGCCTGGACTATTTTATTCTTTTCGTCCAGCGGGTCTCTTTATACGAAGTATTTTTTAACTGCGTCCGCATTCACAGGGGATGGAAAATCTTCACCATCCATGGTCGTCAGCAACAAGGCTCCGCCAGAGAAAACCTTCTTGACCACGAATGGACCTTCATAATTAGGTGTCCACTTGCCCCTATAATCGTTCTGAGGAGGAAGGATCCTTTTCAACACCACGTCACCCACGTGATACACTCGAGGTCGCACCTTTCGGTCAAAAGCACGCTTCATCCGTTGTTGGTACAGCTGCCCATGACAGATGGCTGCCAGCCTCTTTTCCTCAATCAAGCTCAACACGTCCTACCGAGCCCTTATCCACTCAGCCTCTTGCAATTTCACGTCCATCAGGACTCTCAAAGAGGGAATCAGAACCTCAACCGGTAGCACGGCTTCCATCCCATACACATCTAGAAAGGCTTTGCCCCAGTAGGCGCACCTAGGTTCGATACCCAGGATACCAGCTTCCTACTCAATCACACCGTCGGTGCATTCGACCGTTAGTCGGGCAACAAAATGAATGTGGGATCCCTTTGGCGTAACCAAAGCAGCACCAACTCCGCTTCCATTCATGTTAATGGCCCCATCAGACATCAGAATCCGTTCGGATTTAGGGTCAGGCCCCTCCTCCGGGATTGGTTCCTCACAATCTTTCGATTTGAGCACCTCGAGATGTCCTCATCAGGGAACTCAAACTTCCTCGGTTGATAATCCTCAATGGGTTGCTGAGCGAGGTAATCAGATAATACACTCCCCTTGATTGCCTTCTGAGAGGTATACTGAATATCATGTTCAATCAAAATCACTTGCCCTCTCGCAACCCGTCCGGTCATTGCTGGCTCTTCAAAAATCTACTTGATCAGATCCATCTCGAAATCCACAAAGTGGTATGAACCAGCATACACTGTCTCAGTCGGCGAGCAGCCTATGCCAAAGTACAGCAAGTTTTCTCGAGCAGTGAATGTATTGTTTCACAGTCGGTAAACTTTTTTGCTAAGGTAAATTGCATGATCTTTTCGACAAAACTCGTCATACTGACACAATACGCACCTCATAGACTCCTCGAGGGCTGTCAAGTACCAGAGTAACAATTGCTCCTTGAATCAGAGGTTCCTGCAACTTATTCTTTTATCTTTCAGTGCCCCTTGGCAACCATTATTCCACCTGACCGTTTGATTTTTTTTCATATGGGTTCATACGTGGCTGTTAGATGAGATGTAAACCGTGAAATGCAGTTCAATCTACCTAAGAAACCACGAACCTCTCTTTTCGTTCTCGGTTCAGGCATTTCTCTTATTTTTCTTCTTTTTGTTTTCTTTTTTTTAGCAGGATCAACCTCGATTCCTTTCTTTCAATGAACCCCAACAGCTTACCGGACCGCACTCTGAAAGTGCACTTATTTGAATTCAACCTCAGTTTGAATTGTCTCAACTGGTCCACTCAGCTTGGCCAGATCTACCAGATACCCCTCTTCTGTTTGGGACTTTGCTATCATGTCATCATCATAGCATTCAATTTCATGATGAATCATATCATGAAACAAAGTCACTCTGATACGTGGCACCGGCGTTCTGCTGCTCTAGAGGACAGTCTTCTCTCCATGGTAGCTTGTGCACAACGACATCGGTGTCCGACCCTGACATATCCTGACACGACCAGGCTAAGGTATCCACATGCTCTTTCAACAGGGCTACCATTCCGCTCTCGACTCGCCTCTGAAGTGGTCCTAATTTTCACTTCCTTTCTGACCTCGGCGGCGCTTGGAATAACAATCTCAACCCGCTCCTCATGCGGCTGAATCACCTTCTCCTCTTGTTTTAACAACCTGGCTAATTCCAACAGATCACAATCTTCTTCGCCTTCTTCTCCGGCATGATAGATCGGATTGTCGAAGTCATACAGAGGTGTAACCAAATTGTTATCAATGAGATCCGGAGAATTACTTTTCGAAGTCGGAACGAGACAAATCAAAAAAAGAGAAAAATGAAAACAAACATTGCCATTTTTATTTATTTTAAAACTACAAAAATAAATGAAAAACAGGGAACACCGCTTTTAATGTGAAAAACATCCATTTATTAATGATGCAAAAATGTTGCAAAATGAAACATATGAGGTGGCCCTTACAATGGATCATTACGTTTCGGGCAAAACATATGGCTTTCATGCAAACAGAATTGAAAAACAGAAACATTACTTTTCCAGATGAGTGACAGTGATGATCTTTTTAGGCCTTTCAGTTTTGGACTTCCATCCCTGGTACGCACGGTTTTATCTACGAGTCAAGTTCACAGTCACTGTCATTCTCTTCTCCCACCGCACAGACGCGATCTGAATTTTCAGCGATTACACCCACCATCACCTGACCCTGCGCCGGCACGGGGTCGACATTAACATTCAGTGATAGTGTAAAATTGAGGGCCTTGGAATCTACCAGGTCTTGGATAGCATGCTTAAAGGCTCTACAACCCTCAATGTTATGTCCAGCTGCACCAGAATGGAATTCACACCTGGCGTTCTCATCATAATTAGGTGGCCTCTGATCTGATCTCAATGGAGCTAATGTCCTCAATTGTACCATTCCGAGATCTTTCAACTTCTTCAACAGAAGAGCATACGTCATGGGTGGCTTGTCAAACTGATGATCAGTCCCCTTTCCTCTCAATTGGTACCCAGCTCTCTGTGTTCTCTGTTGAGAGAACTGATGCTGCCGTGGTACAGATTGATTACCAGCAGGGGTGGTTACCGCAGCAGTGTGCTGGTAGTAATGATCCCCACCGTATCCTCTCTGGGCATACACAGCGCTCGCGCCATCCTCCTTCTTATGCTGACCATTACCAAAGGATTTCTTCGATCCAGACGACGAAGTGTTTCCTTGTATTTTCCCCTTCTTCAGCCAGTCTTCAATCCTCCCCACCTTCTCGGCAATTGCTTTCTACCCCAAGGCGAACTCTTGCATGACATTGATCAGCTCTCCCATCTTCTCTTTCAGCTCGAGAATGTCTGTGTTGGGTGGATTCATCATTCCTATGTCAATTAAACACGTTAGAAACTGACACCTGCAAAATAGAAGACAAGTTATTATGATTTATGCATGAATGCAATGTCTATCCACATGAGGAACACTCTGTCTTTCGATCCTGGCTTCATCGAGACATATAATAATCCGGTGGCAATATTCTAACATCACATCTGGTTTCATCATACAGATCAGAGATATATGATTTAGCAAAATACCACCCAACCATGTGTGTGCTGTGTGAGTGCATACAGGAAAGCAAATAAAGCTTGAAGATCGATCACTGAATGAAAATAACTATCGCATATCAAAAGTGCACAATAAGTGCCATAGTCATACATCAAGCTGATACAAATCAAATACAATTCTCCAGAATCAGGAGGGAAATACAAGCAAGTGAATCCCGTCAACAGGCCTGACGGTAATCCACACAAATTAGAAAGGTCTAGTCTGACGAAGGTCCCACAGAAGGCCCTACATCACCAACCATCTTGGCAAACTCTGCAGCGAACCTGAGCTCAGTGTTCTCCTGCTGCAATCTCCCCACCTCCTTCTGGTGAATCTTCATCTGTCTGAAGTAATGATCTCTCTCAGCAAGATAATGATCTCTCTCGGCAATGATCTTCGCTTTCTCCGCTTCCCATTCTGCAGCAAGAACTCTGGCTCTGGCATCTCTCTGATCCTTCACAAGGATTTGCCTCCTTTTCTCATCTTCAATGACCTTTGAAGCTCTGGCCAACCTCTCCTTGGTGATGTCGTGCTCCCTTGTAGACGACTCCAATGCTTGGCTGACCTTCCGATAATAGGCAGTGTCTACCTCGAAGCGCCTCACGTCCAGGGCATGTTTCTTATCCTGATCTTCCATCCTCACTTTGATCTCCTGATTAGCCATCTGAATCCGAGCAACACTCATCTCCAATTCAGTCTTCTCTACCCGCAGCTGATCTCTGGCCTTCTTCATCTCGAGGAATTCTTCCATACTGACAGAAGACCTCGGTCCCTCAATCAAAGGACACCAAGGATCACATCCAGGAAATGGTAGATGTGTGAGCTCTATCCTCTTCCTAAGCCAATCGTCAAATGGAGGAAAAGATCTGCTATTGACCTTACCAAAAGGAACCTTGCCCTTCCTCTGAATATTACACCATGCCCCAGACACTTGCCTCAACCGTGTCAGATTACCCTCAGCCGGGAAATAGAAAGACTCCTGAATCTCGCGCTCGAGAGGAGGAACCTCCATGGCAAACCCCATCTGCATCCTAAGAAGCGTCAGGTTGTGATTAATGCAACCCTGAACTCCTATGAGAGGCACATTGGGAAAACTCCCACAACTGTAGATGAATTCTCGTCCGGCCATACCATTGTGAGTCCAAGCTATATCAGTGGCTCGCAAACCCATCAACCTGACTGACCACTTGACCGTAGGATCAAGAGAAGCAAAAGCACCTCGGGAAGGCAAATACCCCATGAACCATTTGTGCAATAGCTGAGCACAACACCGGATCAATCCCCCACGCTGCTTCTCGTTTCGATTATGGACCGGGTAATAGACATCTCCAATCAGAGTAGGAACGGGATTCCTCTGCACAAACAATCTGATAGCATTAATGTCCACGAAGCTCTTCTGATTAGGAAACAGGATGGTCCCGTAAATGCTCACAGCAATCAAGGCCCAAACGGTTTTCCAATTACCCATAGAAGCATATTCCTTGGCCTTAGCCTCCATGAAAATCAAATGAAAACCGGGTAATTTTCCCTTTTCCTTCAAACCCCCCTTGGTCACCTCCTGGCTCAAATAAAGAGCACGAGAAATCTCAGCGATGTCAGGCTCCACCCTAGTGGCACAGAAAGGAATCTGATCTCGGATCTGAATACCCAGGATGCTAGCATAGTCTTCCATCAGAGGTCCTAACAAATAATCCGGGAACACGAAACATCTCAAACCCGGGTCATAAAACTGGAGAAGAGTATGAACGACACTTTTGTCATTGTCTGTGAGCCTGAAAACCAACTTCTGAATACCATCGTATGCCTCACGGAACATCCCCACATGGTCGGGCGTAATCAATGTTATCATATCTCTCAGCACACTGATCTCTGGGTCGAAGAAGCTATAGACAACATCGTCTTTCAAACCGGTCCTCATGTCTGAGCAAAGAAATCTCTCAACCAGGATCTCAGTCAAAAATGTCCCTGCATATGGATAAACATGTGTTAGATGCAGGTAAATGCAAAATGTGAATGATGCTGATGAATGAATGCAATGCATTGTGCCATCCTCCAAGTCATCTGATCGTCTGTTGCACTGAAGCCCTGATCTCTGAACTGATCACACCCATCTGAGGTACTAAGCAATCATAAACCCGACTTGGGAATTCCAAAATAAATGGAACTGAAAGATACATCACCATCATCATCACACACTGGCCTGATAACCAACCCTTCTGAACCAGCCCGGGGAATCCTGAAATAAACGGATCCCCACTGATAAATATCACGGACAGAACTCCGGCGTCTCAGAAATAAATCCATAAATCCGACTTATAAATAGGACTCTGATCAACAGTTGAACCAATAGTCACCAACAAAGTCACCATCAGAACATGCATCTGTAAGAATCAACCCTCCCCTCACAGGTGAATTCTAATCAAGTCATCCTAAGGCGGATAATGGTCTCGACAATCGGGCAGAGATACTCAACGGGTTTGCCCTTTCGGGTGTGCCGTTGCAGCTCTCTTAAGATCGTCTAAACCAAAGATCCGGGAAAGATCGGTCACCGAAGTCAATAGTTCAAAAGAGGTAACCCAACCAAAGTGGAAAACCCCACAAAGGAAGAGCACTCTCCAATGAACCTCGTTCGGCTTGTGGTATGTCACGTCGCCCAAAACATGTTGACCTAACATGAGAGGCAACATGAGACCACGCTAATCCTAGGGGTATACTCGGGCCTGGGTTTCAGCCCCACTCAGAACACCCACCCCAAAACAAAGGAACCACCTGTACAGAGGACAGCAACATGATAGTATGATGCATGCAAATATTTATGCAAATATACATATGCACAGTATAATAATAAATGCAATAAATAGAGCAACACAAGCAACCTAAACTATCCTAGAGAGCGCTAGGAGAGACTCACTTAGGGAAGATGGACCAGCAATAGGTCAATTTCTCTTTGTCCCCAGCAGAGTCGCCAGCTGTCGCATCCGCGAAAAACAATCGGCGGGCTAAAACAAAAACAAACAGAGCCGCCACCGTGCGTTATTTATCCCAAAGAGGGAAAGGAAACGCTCGAAGTAAACCTGGAAAAGACATGGTCTCGCGACCAAAGAGAGATGGGATCGGGAGTCGGTTATGCGAAGGGAAGGTATTAGCACCCCTACGCATCCGTCGTACTCGACGGGATCCACGCTCAAAAGGAAAGAAAAAGGTTGCTAAAACAAACATTGCTCACAAACATCACACACAGACACACTAGAAACAACACAGGTGGAGAAAGAGGGGAAATGGCTCGCTAGGACATCGCATCCTATGCCTACGTATCTCATCTGGAATGAGAATCAGAGCTACCGTAGTTTGGCTCACGCACGCCGAAACAAAACACACACAAACAGGCAAACATGGAAACCGAATGCCAATCGCTGGACTTACATCAGACTCCGAACCAACAAACCCACACTGGAAACCAAATGCCAATTGCTGGACTTATATCGGACTCCAAGCACGCAACAATAGGATACAGAATGCCAATTGCTGGGCTTACATCCATCTCCTAACACACAAGAAGGATACCAACCAAACAAGCTACTAAGGAGTCTGGCACTCGAGCCTAGTAACTGTCAAGCAAACACACGCAAAAGGAAAAAGGGTGCCCGGAGAGATCTCGTACGATCTCCTGCCTACGTACCTCATCTGGTATGAGGATCAGGGCAACGTAGTTCCCCTGAACAGGGGAGAAACTTTCTCCTAACCAGAGACTGGGAAATGACAAACTAGAAGGGAGACTGACTCGAGCCTAATAGTTATCATGCATTCCACAATGGTCCTAGGTTGAGTTTTCTATCTAACTTGCACAGGCAGCAAGCTATCCTAAACAACACAAGCAAAGCAAAGCAAACATACACACAATTAGCACACACTATATACAAACAAAGTGGGCTCACACAAGGTTAGGTTGTGAAACACAAGCCAACTGTATCAGGGTGATGTTAGCTCTTAACCCTAACATTGAGAGTTAGGGTGAAGCAGATGAAATGGAAAGTGAAGATAAGACTTCACAGCTCTTATCCCTGTCCTGGGAGAGCTTCAGATGATAGAAGGTGTGGGAGTTCAGAAAGTTGGAACTCTCTCCACAAGTTAATGACTCTATAGATCTTGGGTTAATATCCACAATGCATCAACATGTAATGTGAGCAAAGGGATGACACACAGACTAACAGGAGATGGGTTACACATCTCTTTTATCTGTCAATTGCCTTATCAAAGGTCTTTTCCTGCTTGGCACAAACATAAACAATCACAAGCATTGCCTCTTAAGGAGGACTTCAGACAGGTGCCTGCCCAAGTAACAGGACAGGTCTTCCAGACTACATGGAGAAGAGATGTTATACCTAGGTTAAGCAACCCACAAGCAAATGCAAGTTCACAATGAACTATAGCAACTAATGTACCTGAAAATAATCCAACTCAATCAGTATACAACTCAAACAAAGTCAAACAGACAGTTAATGGTCCACAGTCAACAGTACAGTCAAACAATAGTCAAACAAACAACAAGTGCAAGCTACAATGTGCAAGGCACAAGCTCAACTAAAATGAGCTAAAAGCAACCTACAAAACAAATCAATGTTAGTCAACATCAACCAATCAACCCAATTCAAGCAATGTGAATCAATTTCCTTATGACCATATGCTCCTTATCCTGAAAACAAAGCTCAAACATAAGCACCAACCACTATGACAAGGCCTAGGGTCAAAGAGGGAGAAATAATTCAAAACAGAACATGAAAATTGGCAAGAATCAAGTTCAATCAAATTAGAACATCATCCAAAAAGTCTCATGTCGATATCAAGCACCAAATTTATTTCACAAGTCAAATAAGGCAATGTATGCAAATTGGAAGCTCATTGAAGCAACAGAATGAACAAATGCACATTAATTCCAAAATGGTTCAATAAATCTCAAGAAAAATCATGGTTAAGCAGCATACATCACATGATCATCCCACCAAAAATCAAAGCATTTGGACAAGCTTAAGCATGGAAATTAAATTCACTAAGGCAAGGCAAGCAAAACAAGCTCAAAGAAGGCACAATTTGATACATCATCTTAACACAAGCCTAAAACAGAGTTGACAAATGATAAATGTCTCAAACCAAATCCACAATAAACTTCAAAGTGTCTAGAAACGATATGCAAATTTTCAAGTTCATATGATAAACATCAAGCATTTCACAAATCATTGAAGTTCATGACTACTCAAAAGTCCCCAAATGGTCATCCAGAAAGAAAAATGCCAAATAAATCAGAAATCAATCCAAAAATTCCACAAAAATTCAGGATCAATCCTAACATGCACAAGTAGCATCATGCAAAAAATAACATCAATTGGCATTTAATTGGCATGGCAAAGAAAATCATCAAGTTGAGCAAGCAATGGTGTGACACACATTGTCACACCTACATTAACCAGATCATATCTCAACAACCAGAAATGAGAAAAATGCAAACTCTATACCAAAATGTCCCTAAGGATGTCTAGTTTAAGCATGCAAAGTTTCAAAAGTATTGGATCAAAACTCATCATTTCATGAAGCTTTTAGCAAGGTAGGTCAGGAAAACACACATGTACACAATCCCTAAGTCAAAACATTTTTCATGCGTGCACAATTTCTGGAAAAATAGCCATAAAATACTAGACATGATGAGGAACAAAGTGCAAAAACTCCCAGGCCAATTGGATCATTATTCATTGAGATATGAATTTTCTAAGTGAATGGAAAATAAAAAAACATGTGGAAAGGCATAGCATGAATGAATGGAAGAACATGGAATAATATGCAAAGGCCAATTTGGAAATGCACTGAGCAAGATTCGAACCGTGTGCGCTTTTGAATTGAGCGCCCTTAAGTGAAACGCACCGTTTCACTTAAGTACATGTGGCCAGGGCAAGCGTTATCCACCAATTAATACGCCACGTCAAGCCAGCGTGGACCAATGCATGGTCTAATAACACGAAACTCATGCAAAACGCGTGCTAGCAAGATCAAACAGGATCTGGAAAACAAAACCCTAAGACATTCATCATGTTCATACGTGTTCTTCAGGCCAAGAACAAATTCGTCCAAAAATTCACAACAACCACACCATTGGATAGATCTTTCATCATACAACATGGATCAAGGATTATTTTGCCCTAATTCGTCCTATATTCAAAGTTTCGAGCCATGGAAGTTTCATACATAAAACTTAGATCTAGCATATCCTGTTCATTTCTTAATGAAATTCAACGATACAAAGCTCAGTGTTCTCCACATTCAAAGATCTACCACATGCATATCACAATTTTATGAATTATGACATTCGAAATCTGACCTTAATGGAAGTGCAGAACTGGATTTGCTGCTTTCAAGCCTTGTAATGTAGAAACAGATGATCCTAAGCTCTCATATGCTTGAATGGATGAATGTTGATAGCTCAATTGCACTGGATCTTGCCTGAATCTTCAACTGCCATTGATGGAGGTGAGCTTCAACAGTTCCAAATCTGCACGAAATCCTTGAAACCTTGCTTCAATCCAGCTCAATTATGCTTGTGGATGATGATTCAATCAAGGAAATAGCAATGTGTATGAAGAAAATTGAAGGAAAAGTTTGAGAGCACAATGGAGAAAATGATGAAAATAGATCTAGATCTGAGCAAAATGAAGTGTTAATCCAATTTCTATTATGATTATGCTATATATATGCTGTGCTAATGATGTATGCTAATCATGATTAAGCAATGCAAATGAAATTAGTGAAAACCAAGTTTTTTGGAAAATTTGCAAATGCACCCTTATGTATGCTATGGCAATGCAACAGTACACGATATGCATGGGAAAATCACTTGAAATGCTCTTTTGGACCAAATGCAAGTGGTAACAAGTGAATACAATGCATGATTTTTGAATTTGGACTTTCCCTCCAAAATTCAAATGAAAAGTCCAAAAATTTTGTAATGGAAATGCATGGCTTATGATGCATGAATTGGATACTACATGTCAAAACAAGAATGTTGCAAAAAGAACCACTTCATTTGGCCTTATGGTTCAAAAGTTATGCACTTGTGAAGTTCAAATCCATTTGACCATGATTGATCCATATCTTCTCAACCATACATGAGAAATTCATGTTCTTGGACTTTTTGGAAATGGGAGAACAATATATTCAACTTTCATGTTGGACAAAATTTCATTTGAAGCTTTCTTGATGATGTAAACTTGAGGAGAAAACCTTTCCATTTTTGGCAATTGTGAATTACAAGTCACTTTCTATTTTTGGAAACTTTTCATCTGACCTCAAATTCTTCATTGTTGATGTTTGAAATGTCAAATGAGACTTGTTTGAACATGAATGAAGTATATCTAACCATTTCCCACCTCCAAATCCATCAGTTGACTTTTGGTTGACTTTTTCAGTTGATAGATGACTTTGGCCATGCACAGATGAATTTGAGCCTCAATCTCCTGATGAAATGGCTCCCAGATGAAACCCTAGCTTCATACAAGCTCAATAAAACCATGTGATGACCCCCCTCTCATGAAAGACCTCATCTCCTTGATAAACCCTGATTGGTATAATTCAACTGATTAGGGTTGACCAGAGGTCAAAACCCTAATCCCAAGGAACATGATCAGGCACAATGAACCTCTTGGTGATGATGAGACCATGATGATGATGATGCACCACTTCAATCAAGATAATACCCAATCTCCTTGAGGAACCAATAAACCCTAATTGAAGCACAAACCCTCAGATGATTAGTGATCAATTCATGAAACCCTCAAGCTTGAATCTCTTCACCTCTTTATCTTCTGAACAAGACTTAGGAGGATGACTTGCTTATTGTTTCCACATGATATGCCAAGATGCAATGCCTAATGACCTACAAGATGAAATGCAATATGCTAAGCTAGTCCCAAGAGAGGAGGGCAAATTTTGAGGTGTTACACCTGGGTGAAAGGTCCAGACGTAGTCCCAAGTATTAGACTGAAGTTGTAAGAGCTTGCAAGTCATAAATACTCATCTTTCAAGCCCAAAAATACATCCAACCAATCAAACTCTTTTCTTCGCCGTCGTGCGATTGATCAGAAAAATCTTTTCATAAACAAAAGACACCTTATCTTAAGGTGATGTAAAGTAATGCTTCGGCCACAATTGTTGAGTTGAGATAAGTGACGTTTTTCCGAATGTTGATTTGTAAATCCATTCGATGTGTGGTATACGTCCACTCCTCATCTGTTTTGGGTAAAACAATGTTTTCATCGATTAATACAATATAGCTTTCGCTAAAATCGACCAACAAACAAATATTTTTCTACCCAGAACTACGTAAGCCTTGAGTTCTCTATTGAGATACGTAGGAGCAGGATTGCGAAATCTTGTCAGGCCCATTAATAAAAAACTTATGTTTAGTCTCCTTCGTTGCGAAAAATCCAAAAACATCTTTTCTTTTCTTTTAATCCTATTATACTTTCCCTCATAATAACTTGAGAAGCCTAACATTTTTAAGCTAACACTAATGTACACAAATAACTTAATGGTTCCCGTTGAATACAACAGACGTGAGGGATGTTAATACCTTCCCATTGCGTAATCGACTCTCGAACCCTGATATTGGTTGTGACGACCATAATCATTGTTGTTCTTTCTTGGGTTTTATCGATATTTACCCTTTCCTTTTTAGGAATAAATAAATTTCGGTGGTGACTCTGTTCAGTCCATCATTGCGAGCGTGTGATTGCGCTTCGCTAGGTTGTATTCTCATTTTTCGAGGTACGACATATGGATAAGCATTTCTAGGAAGAAACACTTAACACACCATGTGATATGCAGAACATGATTTATATTAGACCTATTATGGGTAAGACTCCTTATGAATTATGGAAGAACAAAAAGCCAAACATTTCTTATTTCTATTCCTTTGGTTGTGATTACTTTATGTTGAACACTAAAGAGAATCTTGGAAAGTTTGATTCTTAGGCACATAAGTGCTTATTGTTAGGATATTTTGAATGCTCAAAAGACTAAATAGTCTTTAACATTGAGACACAAATTATCGAGGAATCAATTCATGTAGATTCAATGATAAGCTTGACCCTAAGAAGTCAAAGTTAGTTGTGAAATTTGCAGATATGAAGATCAATTTTTCAGAATCCAAAGATAAAGATTATGGAGATAAAGACTCAGAAGGAAAATCTAAGGATGCTGAAGCAAAAGATTCAGAAGCGACTCAACTAGACGCTGCCATTGGTCATACTCATCAGAAGAATAGTAGATCAAGAACTTCTCATTCTGAAGAATTGATTCTAGGAGATAATGATGCACCAATTAGAACTCGATCTTCATTCAAACCTTATAAAGAAACCCTTATGGGTTTGGTATCTTTGATAAATCCCACATCTATTGATGAAGCTCTCCTGGATAATGAAATGATTTTGGCTATGTAAGAGGAACTGAATTAATTCACCAAAAATGATGTTTGGGATCTTGTTCAGAAACCAAAGGGTTTCCATATCATTGGAGCCATATGGGTATTCAAAAACAAGCTCAATGAGAAAATAGAAGTCGTCAAAAATAAGGCTTGACTGGTAGCACAAGGTTATAGTCAGCAAAAATGTATAGACTATATATAAACCTTTGCACCAGTTTCTAGGTTAGAGTCTATTCATCTTTTAGTTTCGTTACAATAAATTATAACATCATTCTGTATCAGATGGATGTTAAGAGTGAATTTCTGAATGGGTATATTTCTGAAGAAGTGTATGTGCACCAACCCCTTGGTTTTGAAAGTTCTCGAAACCCAGATTTTGTTTTCAAACTAAAAAATTTGTTATATGGTTTGAAACAAGCTTCCATAGCTTGGTATGAAAGACTAAGTAACTTCCTTTTGGAAAATGATTTTACCAGGGGGAAAATGGACACAACACTCTTTTGCAAAATCTTTAAGAATGATATTTTGGTTATGCGAATTTATGTTGATGATATTATATTTGGTTATGCTAATGCTTCGTTATGCAAATAGTTTTCTAAGTTAATGTAGGCAAAATTTGAAATGAGTCTGATGGGAGAACTTAGGTTCTTTTTGGGGATTCATATTGATCAACATTCATAAGGAACATAGATCCACTAAAGCAAGTATTCAAGAAAACTTATGAAGAAGGCTAACTTATTAGATTGCAAGCAAGCAAAAACTCCAATGCATCTTACATGCATTCTGGAGAAGGAAGAGGTAATTAGTAAGGTAGATCAGAAGTTATTCAGAGGTATGATATGTTATCTCCTTTATCTAACTGATTCTAGGCCTGATATTTTATTCAGTGTTTGTTTGTGTGCTCATTTCCAATCAGAATAGAAAGGAAAAATACTTCTGGAAGTTGTCAGTTTCTGGGAGATAATCTGATCTCGTGGTCTAGCAAAAGGCAGTCAACAATTGCACTTTCAACAGCCGAAACTGAGTATATCGCAGCTTCTTGATGCATCACTCAGATACTCTAGATGAAGAGTCAGCTAGAAGATTATTAGATTTTTGTGAGTAACATTCATATTCTTTGTGATAATACTCATGATATTTGTTTATCCAAGAATCCTATCTTGCATTCTAGGGCTAAACATCTTGAGATTAAACATCATTTTTACTTGACTATGTTCAAAAGGGTATTTTTCATTTAAAATTTGTTGATACAGCCCATCAATGGGATGATATCTTTACAAAAACCCTTGTTGAGGATAGATTCGTTTTCATTCTGAAAATTGTATATATAGACTATTGTCCATAATGAAAAGATGTTATCAGAATGTTAAGCTTTCAGAACTCTTGATTAGGTTCTGAGAATTTATTGTTGTTTGATTCTGAGACATGAGCTTTATGAAGTGAGGAAGTTTCATGAATTAGAAAGGTTTGATTAGAAGCAATCTTATGGATTTGTCTTCTTTATTATGAACAATTATTGAATTTAATGGTTGTCATTTTGTTTGATATCATGTAGTTCTTAGTGGTGACAGTTATCCCACTTTCTGAGCATGTCTGATGTTGGCGTGACACATTGGGTTTCTTTTTCTTGGGATTAGGTTAAAACTTTTACGCTTCCCCCTATGGTGTATATTTTGTTTTTATCATTACTAAAATTTCTATATGAACCCACTTCACTCACATTTCAAACTACGCTCACATTATTCCCACACTTTTTCTCTTTCAAACCTCCAAACTTTCTCTGCAAATGTTCATCTCCTTTAACATTCGTCAATGGGAGATCTTCAACAACAACAATCTTCTCCTCACTCTGTTGTCGAGGAAATCAACCCAGTTACGGAAGGGATTCCTGAAATAACTCTCATTACTCCTGTTGGAGAACTATTGGTTCTCTGTGAAACCATAGTCGATTTCAAAAACCTAAAGGATAATAGTTTTGATTTTTCTGGAACTTTGGAATTCCAAGGTTGGAATGCTTTCTTTGAGAGACTGATGGGTCCAATCTATCCAGTTCTTGTGAAGCAATTCTGGATTCATGCAGTTGCTGCTAAAGACACAATCATTTCCTACGTCATGAACAAGAAGTTTGTGGTTATAGAAAAATCTATTGTAGATTTGATTTCTCACAATGGTTGTGGGAAAAAGGTATATAATGTCAAAATAGATTCAAAGAGGGAAGGAATGGTAGCATCAGTAATCTTCAAGGAAGGAACAAAGTTTGATGATGGCAAAGGTCCAAGCGCCAAAGACTTGACTGATAAGTTGAGGGTATGGTTCATGATCATCTTGGGCTTCATTCATCACATACCTAGTACCAACTCTTCTGACTACATCAACACTACTCAGAATTTTATGCTATTTTTTCTGGAGAAAGGCTTCAATCTGGAACTTCCAGCAATCTTATTCAAGTTTTTCAAGGACTCTATAAGAGAAACTATAACTATAATTTCTTCTAAAAAGGGGAAGTTTATCTCCAACGAAAGATTAATTTAAGACATTCTAGTTGAGAATGGTCTTGTTCAAGACCTTATGATTAGTGGACTAACTATTGAGATAGTCAAGGATGCTGGAAAAGTATTCTGGGGGAAAAACTTAAAATCGTGGGTCTTATCTCCAGGGTTGTTAAGCCAAATTACCTTCCTACCAAGGAAGATATTTGTGGAACGAGGATTCCTATTGATAATTTCCCAATCTTCAATAAGATTGATCCTTCAGATGTTTTGGCATACTACCTTGATAGCTGCATTGAGGAAGGAATTGACCCATTGGTTGATCCATTCAACCTTTCATACATTTTCCCATATGCTTATGGGAAGATAAAGAAAGATGATCAAGGAGAAGAATCTTCTGGGCCGAAGAAGAAGAAGAAGAAGAAGAAGAAGGTGGCAATATTTCTGGATGAAGATGAGGTGCTCCTCAGTGAGCTCCATAAACCTATGATTCTGAAGGATACTTTTGGTGTTGTCCAATAGTCATCGAAGGCCTCCGATGCACCCATCCCTGGTAAGTCTTTTACGACCAAAACTCTTTTCATTTCTGACTCTAATGTTTCTAAAAGTGCCTTACCAACATCTCCACCTTCATCTCCATCTCATAATATCGTCATTATTCCTAATCCAATTTTACAACCACCTCCCACAAATATAACCATTCTAGAACCTATTACAGAAACTCATATTGTTTCTGAAACTCAGTTACAACAATAACAACATATACCACAAACACCACCTCATCCACAAATTCTATAATCACCCATTCCACCACCATCTATTGATGTTTCTGATCCCCAACCAAATAATCCAAATGAGCCACCTAGAACATCTCCTTCGAGAGATTCTTGTGACTAAGAGTCTGAGGGTACTCCCAAGGATTGTTCAACTTTGAACCAAATATGTTGTGTTTGATTCTAATACTGGACAAATTTTAGACCTTTCCTCTCTTGTTTTTCCTAATATCTATGGCCCTGACCATCACCCTAAAATCACTGATATTTCTATCAAATATCATAGCCAACCAAAACCTAAAGAACCTAATGTTGGTAAGATTCTGAAGAAATTTGAATCATATTTGCAAAGGTGCCTTCACGCTGCTATCTGGACTAGTGTTCTATCCACTAATCCAGCAGAAAGTGATACGACTTGGGAAGCATATAGGAGATGGGCTAATTCCAAAATTTCTAAGATAAAGAACTTTGTATACAAAGTTTCTGAAAAGAACTTCCGTTCAAGGTTTGTACTTGCAATGGAAGCCTTACAGTTACGACATGCTCCATTATGTCTTCCTACTTCTGAAATTGAGGAAGAAGCAAAGGAGACCGAGGAAGCTTCTGGACATATAAATGTTGTCATGGAAGATACTTCTGCTCAGCTAGATCAAGGTAAGCAAGTTTTTTCTGAAGAACAACATCAAAATCAAGACTGTGAGCCATAACAACACATTGTTGCTTATGAGAATTAGAATACTGCTGGAACTTCTTCTGGAATGATTCCTGAAGTGATTTTGAAGACTCTCGCTGAGATGAAAGAAGAAAGTGATATGGTCAAACAATGCTTGGATATGTAAGATCTTCTCTTCGAGATGATTCTCTTCAGACTTCCGCCTCCTCCTCCACCATAGAACCCTAACCCTTAGTTTTCAAAATAGTTTATGCACTTTTATGTTTTTATTTTGTCTAAGTGTTTTTGCATCTGTTTTGCAAACTTTTGTACTTTTGTACTTTTGGAAATATCAATGAAATCTTATCATTTTCTTATTTTATTTTGTCTGTGTCTTTTTCGATCGTTGACAAAGGGGGAGAAACGTAATTGATTTTGATATACCTAGGTTCGTGAATCAGAACCTAAACATTTTCAAATGTTTCTACTAACAACTACTTCGAAGAATAATTAGTTAGTTATTTTTTAGGGAAAATCAAGAAAATCAGAAGCTCTTGAAGTTTTTCAGATCAGAACTTAAGTTACTAGTTTCTGAAGAAATGGTTTACTCTCTAAGTCTGAAGTGTTAACTTCATTGTTTGAGAAAAACTTCCAACCAGACATAACCAGGCATCAAGTTCTGAGGAATTGTGAATTCCATGTTAATCAGAATTGATTCAACCAAGTCTTAGGTCTTAACCAGGTTCTGAAGCTCTTTAAAAATGGTTGATAACCAGGATTTGAAGCTCTTCAAAATAGAACCAGGCTCTGAAGCTCCTTCAAAAGAGTTCAATAAAGCTTCTAGAGTGAAGTTCATCAGAGTGTTGACTTTGACAACCATCATTCTGGATAAGTTCAAGCAACTTCTGAAGACAAGCCAGATTCTAATAGTCATTCTGGTTTTGCAAAAAAGTAAATCGAGAAAGTGTTCTTTCATTCTGATTTTATCTTTTTAGGATTGTACATCTCATAGGGAGCTTTGTGTTTCTTTGTGATGTATCCTTTTGTGATTACCCTATACAAAATTGTTCATCAAAATACATGGTTTTGTCATCATCAAAAAGGGGGAGATTGTTAGAACAAGATTTGGTTATGCATCTATACCTTTGAGTTTGATGATAATAATGTAGCATTTGTGTGAGAACAATTTTTGTACTATAATGGTTTATTATTGTGTAGCTTTAACATCCAGTTCTGATTCTGAGTTTATGACATGCAACGTCATCAGTTTTTGAATATTTGTTCCAAATTTCGCTTCTGCATTAAATCACTCATGAGAAGTTCTGAAAGATGCTATGTTGCTACTGAAATGTTATTTCTGCTTTTACACTAATTCACTCTTAAGAAGTTCTGAAAGACGCAATGTTGTTGTTGCAATGTTCTTTCTGCTTCTGCGCTGATTCACTCCTGAGAAGTTCTAAAAGATGCTACGTTGTTGCTACAATATTCTCTCTGCTTCTACTTTTAGATATGACTCTAATTATCAAGCTTCTGAAGAATGACAAGCTTCTGAAGTTGTGTTACTTAGTTGAAGACTCTGAAGATCTCAAGCTAGGAGCTGACGTGGTCAAGGTTCTGATTGAAGATTCTGAAGATTCTGATTTTAGCTGTGTTTCTTTTTTTCATGCTTCATCAACTTTTCATCAGAAGCTAATGAAATTTAAGATAAGGTAAAATGGATACGTGATCAAATAACACATGGTACGAATCAAAAACATTCCTTCCACTACCGAAAAACATAGGCGAAGGACAATACTATTCTTCACACCTGTCACTAATCTGTTAGTGGATAACTACTTTTTGGTATCCCGAAATTTCCCTCTAACGGCCCATTTCTTATGCTATATAAGTAGGACTTGGAGACTTAAAGAAATCTGCTACAAAAATTGTGCATTATTTTCTTTAAGTGTTTTTATTTCATTTCTGTAAAATTTACTTGTGTAGAAGCAACTTGTAACACAAAAAGTTGTATTCAAACTTGTTTGTTTGTATTTCCTTAAGGAGACTATGTTATATTTGGATCCTTAAGAAGACAAAGAAAGTTGGTCTTTGTGATTTCCTTAAGGAGACTAAGTTGTAGTCGGATCCTTAAAAAGATAAAAAACTTATTCTTTGTGTTTTTCTTAAATCCGTTTGGTTATAGTGGATTAAGTCCTTGTGTATAAGGCTAAATCACCTTGGTGGATAGACTAGAGTAGCTTTGATTTCAAGCGAACAAGGATAAAAATCATTGTGTCTTTCTCTCCCTGTTCTTGTCATTGTGTAGCGTTTTTGAGTTGGTAAACAATTTTTGTTTTTAAAAACCCAATTCAACCCCCTTCTTGTGTTTTTCACACCTTCATCTTTATCTATTATCCATGAGATGTGATAATTAGTTTATCTATATAATAATCTCAATTATTTAATGTTATCGCACTTCACAATAAAGCTTGACTACGAATATTTTAAGAATAATGTCCTTATGTTTAATGGGATCTCATGATTAAGTCACACTTATCATTTCATTAAGCGGACTAGATATTCTAGAGAGTTTATTATTTTGGAAAATAAACATAATAAAGAAATGTCTTTTAAGTATTAATAAATAATTCGATACAATTACCAAAACTATTGGCCTCTAGGGATTACGACAACAATCTTCCACTAGCACTAGAGCCAATCCGGCATACTCTTAATACCAATAGATTTATTATGGCCATCATGCTTCTGCTACATAAGAGGCTTTGTTAGTAGGCCAACAACATTATCAAGTGTAGGTACTCTACATATCTTCACATCTCCCATATCTATTATATCTCGAATGAGGTGATATCACCTAAGTATATGTTTGGACCGTTGGTTAGATCTAGTCTCTTTAACTTGTGTGATAGCACCATTGTTATCACAATAAAGATAAATGGATCCATAATGCTAGGAACTACGCCAAATTCACTAATGAACTTATTGATCCAAACAACCTCCTTTGTTACATTTGAGGAAATAATATACTCGACCTCGATTGTAGAATCAACAAATGTATCTTGCTTTGAACTTTTATAGCTCACAACGCCACCATTTAAGTAAAATACATAACAAGATTGAGATCTAAAGTCGTACATATCCGTCTCAAAGCTAGCATCGGTGTATCAATTACATCGAGCTTTTTCTGACCTCCATATATCAAGAATGAGTCATTAGTCTATCTCAAGTACTTAATGATATTCTTGACATAAACCCAATGAGAATCACTGAGATGAGATTGATACATACTATTGCACCTCAAAAAATTAGAACACGACCTTGCAGAGCGTAATCGCACGCTCGCGGAATGGACTTAACAAAGTCGCCACCGAACTTTATTTATTCCCAAAGAGGGAAAGGTAAAATATCGATAAAACCCCCAAAAGAAAGGATAAGATATGGTCATCGCAATCAATATCAGGGTTCAAGAGTCGGTTACGCAAGGGGAAGAGATTAACACCCCTCACGTTCGTTGTACTCAACATAAACCATTTAGTTAGTGTTAAATGAATGTTAGCTTATGTTAGTTTCTAATCTTCTACTTATTTGGGATAGAAAAGAGAGAGAGAATGTAAATATTTTTGAATTTTATTAATGAGAATGGACCTAAAACGATTTTTATTATTAGGGGGGAGAAATGAACTAAAATTAATTTTTAGTTAATGAGCCTGACAAGATTTCGTAATCTGACTCCTATGTATCTCTAGGTGTAATAGAGAATTCAAGGCTTACGTAGTTTTGGGTAGAAAATATTTGTTTGTTGGTCGATTTTAGAAAAAGCTATTTTGTATTAATCTATGAAAAACATTGTTTTACCCAAAACAGGTGAGGAACGGGCGTTTGCATCGCATTGAATAGATTTACAAATCAACATTCACGGGAAAACATCATTTATCTCAACTCAACGATTATGGATGAAGCATTTCTTTGCATCATCTTATGACAAAATGTCTCTTGTTTTTGAATTCTTTTCTTAAGATCGCACGGCAGCGAGGAAAATAATTTGATTGGTTGGATGTATTTTAAGTGAATAACGTACGTTGGATGTGAACGAGACGTAAGCCTCAGGATCAATTATTTGGGGTTCCACCAGAATGCTAGATTCCAATTTCGTTCAAAATTAATTAAGAAAATTGTTTGATGGACAACAAACGCTTGATCAGGATCAATTGTTCAAAGATTTATGCCAGAATGCTTGATCCCAATGACCCTTATTTGTTCAAGTCAGATTTAAGTGTTTTAAGGACGGAAGAAAAGAATGAATGGTTAACCTAAAATGTGTGGCTCAGGACCGATCATTCGAGGGTCCCCACCGGAATGCTAGAAAAAGTTTGAATATCACATTTGATTTTAAGAAAAAGTCACTCGATGTTTGATCGAGGTATGATTCATAGAGAAATGATTTGAGAACAGAGTGATTTTTGAAAATTATCTTGATGTTGATCAAGAGCTCATTGTGAGAAGGCCCAAGAGTAAGCCATGAGACTGAAATAAACCAAACTCATTGTAAGAAGGCTCAAGAGTAAGCCACGGAACCAGAAACCAATCAAAATCGAAAGAAAATTAAATTTATCTTTAAGCTAACTTAGAGTTGATTGATGTAAGAATCACTCTATAACTAGCTGAACAACAAAAATTTATGCCTTCGAAATATTTTTCGAAGGTTAAATTGAATTTAAACTTTCGAAGTCGCAACGCAATTGAAAGAAAACCAAAAATAGCTGAAACAACCAAGACTGTTTTACATTTCCATATGAACATGAATATGGATAACCTATCTAAATCATCTAAGCACACGAAAAGTAACTTAATAAAATAAATCTCATAAATAGTAGAAATAAAAGGTAACAAATAATTCAAATTTAGTCATTTAAAATCTAAACACCTAATTAACTACTAAATTAAATTAATAATAATAAAACAAGTAAAAACACAAAAGTGGTGCATGGACTAATATGGAGGGTATAAAAAGAAAAGAAATGCACAAAGCTCAATTGCCTAAACTAAACTAAATTTCATTTTAATATCACTATTAAATAATAAAAGATAAAGAAAAACAAATTGGTAGCATGAGTACAAGATGGAAACATAACTCTCCTTGGAGAAATAGGATTTAAAAATTAAAACACGACCTACCAAACTGCAAAACTTTGCATGAAAAAAAAATTGAAACACAATTATCTCTCTTTATTGAACAATATTCAAAATGTAAAGACAAAACACATGAAGCCAAATTATCCTCTCAATTTTAAAAAAACAAAAACTCAGCAACAAAAACAAGACAAACTAACTTCTTCACAATCAATCGCTTTTTTATTTTTTTGAATGATAATAAGCAGGCCACGACGTTCAGATCCGATAGAGAAAAACAGCGGCTCTGCACAGAACATTTATGGTTTGTGTTGTTGCACATGTTATTATGAAGTTGGTTGAAGTTCATGAAGTTGTATGGTGTGAGATCTGTTATCGTGCGAAAACAAAAACAAGGTGAGAGGGTGATGGTGGTTCATAGTGTGCTTACTGTTTGCATGTGGTTATAGTTTGATGGATGTTGAATGAAGTTTGTTACATGGCGGTCTCGGCGAGGGTGCATATCGTGTTTGTTGTGGTGGTGAAGATGCGATGGAAGAACTATTTTAATGGTGGACATGAATATTGGATAAAAAGGTTGGTTATTTGAAGAGTGGTGTTGTGTTTTTGGTGAAAAGATGTAGATTTGTGGAGGTATTTATGGAGTGTGGTTTGTCATGGCAATGGTTGAACTTGTTTATGCACGGCATGATGGAGTTACCATTAGTGAAGTGTAAAACTGAATGGAGGTATTGTTGTTTCATGGAGTTGTAATATGAGTATGAGATATTATGGAGTTTGTGAAGATTGATGAAGATGGAGAGAAAAGGTGAGATTTCAAAAATGGCGGAACACTGTAAGTTGCAATGTGAACAATGATATATGATTTGTGTAGAGACATAAGAGTAACATGTTGATGTATGTAAAGTTATATAAAAAACATGGCAAGTGATATAAAGATGATAGATGTTAGTTTATATGTTGGATGAGTTGAAGAAAAATGAGTAGAAATGTAGTTATAATAAAGGGAAAACTGAAAAATATGGTGGATGAAATTTTCTCACATGATTATTATGGTGTATGTGAAGGGAATGAATGTTTTATAGCATATGGAAAGATGAAGTTTATGAATAAAACATTTTTTTGTTTTTTTAGTTTGTGAAGAAGACATGAATAATATGTTATGGTGGATGATGAAATGAAGAAAAGTATGCAAAAGGTAATGTTGCATTGATGAATGAAGATCAAATGAGTGGTATTATGAGAATGTTAGTCACGCCTCTGAAACTTTTCCTCCTCTCTCTCTTTTTATTGTTTTCAAATTGAGATAGAGAACAACACATGAAGAGTAGTGTCACTTATTGGTTCCCTCGGTCTCTTCTCTGGCCAATGGTAGTAGTAGTAGTGTATTATATATATATATATATATATATATATATATATATATATATATATATATATATATATGTATATATATATATATATATATATATATATATATATGTGTGTGTATATATATATATATAATATATATATATATATATATATATGTGTGTGTATATATATATATATATATATATATATATAACTAGGGTTTTAATAATTTTAAAAATCCAAAAATACCCCTAATGAGTACAAATAATGTAAAAATAAGTTTTGGAAAACTAAATCAAATAAAAAATGAATTAATCTAAATAATCAAAATTGAATTGAAACAAATACATGGAAAATTCTATTTATTTTTTATGAATATTTTTACAAAATAAAATAAAAGGGATTAAAATGAGTAAAAATCGGATGCAAAAGTGTTAAAAAAAATTAAATTAAATGCACCAAAATGATCAGTGCGGAATAAAGTTCTCGGAAACATAGAGATTTTGATTAAATTTTGAAATAAAAAATGATCGGTTAAAAGGCTAAGACTGATCAAAATGTGACCGAAAAAGTAGTCAAAAAATTAAAATAAGCATGTCAGCTTGAACTACACGAATCGTAGATTAATAAAATTGACATTTGCAAGCACGATTTTGAAATTTTTTGTAATTTAATTTCATGTACATTTGAGAAACAGTTTGACTGGTTTATCTATAAATCCGAGAAATTATTATGGTTAACATTTTGGGCATTATGCAAGGTGGAATACATGTTATGCTATGGAGATTATGCGAATGTTATGATGATTGTATGGTTTATTGAATGAGGGGCGAAATTGGGGCACGACACCTACTCATTGCACTTAAAGCATACGAGACATCTGATCGAGTATATAACATGGCATACATGATAAATCATATTGTAAATGCATATGGAATCTTATTCATGTGATCATTTTCTTCCTTAGTTGAAGGGGATTGTGTTTTTTATAGACATAAGCCATGTTACATATGTATGAATCCTTTCCTAGAATCATGCATATTAAAGCGTCTCAGCACTTTGTCTACATATGTACTCTGACTTAGGCCAAGAAGTTTTTATGATCTAACTCTATAGATCCTAATTCCTAATATCTAGGTTGCTTCACCCAGGTCTTTCTTAAAAAAGAATTTTCCTAGCCAAATTTTCACTTACTGCAAGGTAGGGAAATCATTTCCAAAGAGTAATATGTCAGATACATATAATATCAGGAGGACGATCATGCTCCCACTAACCTTTTTATAGACACAAGGATCATCTTCATTTTTTACGAACCCATATTGTTTTACTGTTTCAATAAAATGAATATTCTAGCTTATGGAAGCTTGCTTAAACCCATAGATTGATTGTTGTAACTTGCATATCTTTTGGGCTTCTTCTCGTATGTCAAATCCTTCAGGTTGTGTCATGTACACATCCTCAAGAAGATTCCCATTGAGGAAAGCAATTTTGATATCCATCTTCCATATTTTGTAATCATGATATTCAGCGATAACAAGTAAAATCCGAACAAATTTAAGCATTGCAACTTATGAAAAGGTCTCATCATACTCTACACCATGAATCTGCTTATGGCCTTTAGCAACCAGTCTTTCCATATAGGTATGTACCTTACCATCCATGTCATTCTTATTTTTGTAAGACACACTTGCATCTTATATGATTAACTCATACATGAGGCTCTACCAAGGTCTATACCTGGTTTGCGTACATGGAATCCCTTTCAGATTTTAAGGCTTCTAGCCACTTCTCATACTCAGGACCAATTATGGCCTCTTGGTAGGTCACATGATCATCTTGATCCATGAGTAATATATCACCTTGATCAGTTACAAGATAACCATATCTCTCAGGTTGGTGACGTATCATGTTTGACCTACGCTTGTCTTATTCTACTTGAGCGGGTTTCTCTTCCACAACTACTTATGTTTCTTGCTCCAGTTCCTCCAACGGTGTATCAATGCTTTGTGATTTTTGAATTTGTTCAAGCTCTACTTTTCTTCCATTGATTCATTTAGAAATAAAGTCCTTTTCTAAGAATACTTCAGTTCGAGCGACAAACACTTTTCCCACAGAAAGATTGTAGAAGTAATACACTCTTGTTTCTTTAGGATACCCCATAAATAAGCATTTGTCAGATTTGGGCTCAAGCTTTATTGGAATTTTTTGTTTCACATAAATTTTGCAGCCCCAAATATTCATTTAAGACATATGTGGTTTCTTATCACTTCATATCGCATATGGTGTCTTCTCAACCTTTTTGGATGGAATACGGTTAAGTGTGTAAGCTGATGTCAATAGAGCATGTCCCCAAAAGGAGTTTGGAAGATTGACATGACTCATCATGGATCAGAACATATCTAACAAGGTTTTATTTCTTCTCTCAAATACACCATTCCATTATGGTGTTCTAGGAGGAGTAAGTTGGGATACAACCCCATGCTCTTTTAGATGATCATCAAACTTTATGCTTAAATATTCATCGCCTTAATCTGATTTAAGATTTTTAACATTTTTACCTATTTGGTTTTGTAGTTGATTCTTTAATTCCTTGAACTTTTCAAAGGGTTTATATTTGTGTTTCATTAAATACACATAACCATATCTACTGAAATCCTTAGTAAATATGATGAAGTATTGAAAACCACCTATGGTTGGTATGTTAAATGGTCCACATACATCAATATGCATAAGAGCCAAAAGATCATTAGTCCTTTCACATTTTTCTATGAATGAGTACTTTGTCATTTTTCCAATTAAACAAGATCTGCATGTATTATATAATTCGTAATCAAAAGAGTCCAAGAGTCCATATTTAGGGAGTTTGGGAATGCGTTTCTCATTTATGTAGCCTAAGCGACAATGCCAAAGGTAACTTGGATTTAACTTGTTAGGTTTCATCCTTTTAGTATTAATGTTATAAATTGGAATTTCAAGATCAAGGACATACAATACATTGTTCATTTGTGCAATAACATAAAATACATCATTCAAATAAATAGAGCAATAATTGTTCTTTATTATGAAAGAAAAACCAAACTTGTCCAAACAAGAAACGAAAATAATATTTATGTTAATTGCAGGTACATAATAACATTTATCTAATTGAATTATTAAACAACTAGGTAAAGTCAATACGTACGTTCATATGACTAAAGCATCAACATTTGCTCCATTGCCAACTCGTATATCAACTTCACCTTTTATCAATTCTCTACTCCTTTTTATCATTTGTACATCAGTACAAATGTGAGAACCACATCCAATATCCAATATCCATGATGCAGACGTATATAAATTTATTTCTATAATAAAAATATCTTAAGTTGAAGTCTCAACTTCACTCTTCTCATCTTCCAAGTATTTTGTGCAATTTCTCTTACAGTTTCTGGTTTTACCGCAACAGAAGTAAGTGCCCGCCTTTGTTATACCTCCACTAGGCTTCAAAGCATGAGCAATAAGTTTGGGTCTGACAAATTCCTTGCCTTTTCCTTTACCATCCTGCTTGGTGGACCTTTTGTTCTGTTTTTTTCCATTACTGATCATCATAATGGACTTCCCTTTTGACTTCAAATTTTGCTAAAAAATTCTTAACATGCCTAGAAACTCTGGAAGACTTTTGTCCATATCGTTCCTACTTAAATTAAGGACAAATTGACTAAAGCTCTCCGACAATGATTACGAGATCAAATCAATCGCAAGCTCCTTTCCGAGGGGAAAACCCATCCTTCCAAGGTTCTCCACATTCCAATCATCTTGATTACATGGGGACCTATCGGGGCTCCCTCAACTGCTTGTCGTGAAAAAGAGCTTTTGAAACTTCAAATCTCTCATGCCTCGCCTTCTCTTTATAGAGCATCTTCAGGTGTTCGATCATATTGAACGCTACCATATTTTCATGTTGCTTTTGCAATTCGGAATTCATGGTAGCCAGTATAAGGAAAGCAATTTCATTGGCCTTATCGACATGCTTCTTATAAGCATCACTTTCAGCCTAAGGAGCAAACTAGGAGACTCCTTCTCAGGAAGAGGTGTATCTAAGACATGCATCTTTTTATCTTGTTTAAGGATAATCCTCAAATTTCAGTCTCAATCCAAAAAAAATGTTCCAGACAATTTTTCCTTATCAAGGATTGATAGCAAAATGCTGTTAGAGGTGTTTGTTGTCATGGTAGTCCACATGAAAAATGTGAAAATATAAGTATCATTTAAACCAACATATTCAATTAGGTCTTTAATTAAATATTCTCCCACTATTTTACTCAAACCAAATGACCCTCATCCTTTGATTAAGAAAATCACATTGGAAGATTTTCTAGTCGATCGAGATCCATATTTCACTTTATTTTAAGTCAATGTTAGACTCATTACATAAAACTAGGTTATTTAGGTAGGAACTCTTTCCAATCGTATCTAATACAATTCTTGAATACTATCAGTTGGATGAATGACTCTTTATTCTAATCCATCATATGAATTTCTCCTAACTCTTGCTTCTAAACATATATAATCTTATTATAATTTGTTTAGTTAAATTCGACCCAATATTTTAGCAATTGGATATTACATTTATCACATCGCACCTTAATAATATATAACATGCACCTCGTGTAACACCTGAGGCCGAAGAGGTCAGAAGGTGGTTGTAACCCTCGAGGCCGAAGAGGGCTGGGAGTGGTCGCTCGAATTCACATCGGAATGAAGGGAATCCTGAGGCTGTGCATGTATGTGATTGCTTGGTTGAAAGAAGTCTTATAAGGATTAATTGGTACTACCTATACCAACAAGGTACATCTTCTTTTTGATATCCTAGCAAATAAGAACGCCATAGTTAAGCATGTTTGACTTGGAGTAGTATTTAGATGGGTGACCTTCTAGGAAGTTTCATGGAAAGCGTATGAGTGAGGACAAAGCATGGTGAAAAAACTTATGTTGGTTTGCGGGGCCAGTCAGTAATCCTGAAAGCAGCATATGGCATTACAAATAATATTAAGCATACCTCTCCCAGTACGATGTGGTTCGGGGATGAACCAAGCAGGAGTTAGTGGGCATGTAACACCCGAGGCCAAAGAGGACGGAGAGTGGTTGTAACACCTGAGACCGAAGAGGGTGGGGAGTGGTCGCTATAATTCACATCAGAATGAGAGGAATCCTAAGGTTGTGCTGGTATGGGAATGCATGGTTGAAAGAAGACTTATAAAGATTTATTGATATTAGCTATACAAAAAAGATGCATCTTTTTTTGATAGCCTAACAAATAAAAACTCCATAGTTAATCGTGTTTGACTTGAAGTAGTATTTAGATGGATGACCTTCTGAGAAGTTTCTTGGAAAGTGTGTGAGTGAGGACAAAACATGTTGAAAAGACTTATGTTGGTTTGTAGGGTCAGTCAGTAATCTTGAAAGTAGTATAGGGCGTTACATCTCGCGTTAAACGAAACCTACATTATTCGACACAAATCTTGATGAGTACTATTATTTAGAAAGCTTAAACTTAATATTTGATTTGAGTGAATTTTGACTAGTTTGATCTCACCAACTTATTTATCATATAAATCGTCTACACATGCATCAACATACATTCACATGCATAAACATACATATAAAATTAAAATGGTATAGTTATAGTCCCTAGCGCAATTGTTCCCTCAAGTCATGAGAGAACCTAAGTTAAACCTAATAATAATCTATAATTTTCCAAACTATATCTCCATGGTTGTCCTTCTTTGATCTTGTCTTCTTATTTTCTTTATTAAATTATATTACATTAAAGAATACTCGTTTTACATACGATGGAGTGAGATGAGAAAAGAAATTCTATAAAGAAAGTAAAGAGAAACGCTCAACACACATGTCGTATTTAAAATTTTTTAAAATTAAAAAAAAATCTAAGGCCATAACCTCTTACCATAAAATAACAATAATAAACATATTTTTTATTATTTAATATTAATTTAAATTTTATTAATTAAATAAATTAAATTAAATTTTTATAATTGATCACATTATAAAATTATTTGAGATTCCGATTATAAACGTATACCAAACTATTTAAAATAAAAAATAATAACAAATCATTATTATTTTAATTAAATAATAACATAATAATTTCTTAATGATAAGTATTTTCTATACTTTTCATAACAGCGAGGTTATAAGCACTTTACGGTGGCATTACGAGAATTCGGCATTCCGGCGACGCAACATATTCACTTTTCAATTCCTATGATTTACTCTTATTTTCAACCAACAGTATGTATGTATTCATTTCTTTTAAATTAATAATAACTATTATTATTATTATATTAAAAAAAAACTTATGTATACAATTTTGTAATTTTTATAAATTCTAATTTTATCATTCTTAAGAAGGATAACTCTTGTGTTGTCATAAATTTTAATGTAAGATATTCATCTCATAAAAAACGTAATGTTCTATTATTCAATTTGAATGATCGAAATGTCATTGTTTCACCATACAAGCATCGAATTCCGAAGCAAAATGAACATTGATCATTTATATGAAACACAAACACCATGCTAATTGAATTGATAAAATAAAAGGCATATCAAATATATCGTTGAAGCTAACAAAAATATACTCGAACACATCACATGTTCGAAGGTAAAACAGAGTCACCATCGAACTTTACTTATTCTCGAAGGAAAAAGAAAACATCGATAAAACCTGGGGTAAGAGAAAATGGATAAGGAAGTCGGTTACGCAAGGGGAAGATATTAACATCCCTCACATCCGTTGTATTCAACGGAAATCGTTTTGATTGTTCTTTCTCTGATGGGTGTTACTATCTAAAGGTTATTCGCGAAAGAATAAAGGGAAAAAGAAAAAATAGATAAAATACTCGAAGAGGATTAAGGCCCTCATGTCTACGTATCCTTATAGTGCAATAAGGAATTCAGAGCTTCGTAGTTCATATAACTAATGATGGGATATGAAAAGAGTGCTAACAAATATGGTTTGAACCAAATGATTTGTCGTTTGAACGCGTGAAGGGAAGAGATTTGAACCAAAGAGTAAATGTGGCATTAACCATATGTGGGGAGCCTGAGGCATGTAACCACTATATGGAAGGACCGAAAACAAAGGGAATTAAGTGTTTGACATCAAGGCAAACATCTCTCGGTTCAAAGGCAGACACTTAATGGAGCTCAAAGAAATAGTGTATTTGGCTCAAAGGGAGAGGTATATCACATGAAGTGAACGATTGGTATAAAATATTGAAAGAATGTAGTGTATAGTGAATAATGGAAATAAATGGAAGGATAAAGAAAAATAATTAAGGTAGAAAGAATTGAAAGGTTTGGTAAAAGTGATTGAAGAGTATAGTTTGGAACCAAAATGTAAGAGTATTATTGGAATCCATAAAGGAAATGATGTTCGAAACCTAAGAGTAAATGTGGCATAAACCAATATGTGGAGAGCCGAGGCATGTAACCACTATATATGGTTGGATCTAAAACAAGGAGAATTAAGTGTTTGGCATCAAGGCAAACATCTCTTGGTACAAATATGGACAATTGTCCTGAAAGGATATATATGGAATTACAAAGGAATATGGTATTTGGTTCCAAAGAAATGTAGTATGTCACTGAGGTGAATGATTATGATTGAAGATAAATGATATGGATCATGAAAGATATGGATGGTGCCCTAAGACAGAAGAAATAATAATAATTAGGATTGTGCTCACCAAGGGTTTGAAGTCTTGTGTCTACGTATTCTCATCGTGCAATGAGCAAGTCAGAGCTCCGTAGTTTGTGGAACTACGAAAACAAAGAAAAGAGATTTGACGGAAGTGATTAAAAGTATAACTTGGCACCAAAAGACAATGGTAGTATGGAAACCCATAAAGGTGAATGAACTTTGAACCATAGAGTAAACATACATAAAGCCAGAAAAAAAGGAATTAAGTGTTTGACATAAAAGAAAACATATCTTGGTTCACAAGATGGGCACTAAAATTGTCCTAAAAGGATATATATGGTACCCAAAGGAAAATGATATTTGGTCCAAGGAAATAATATATCACTGTAGGGGGAACAAACAGTTTGAAACCAAATGAGGATGGTATGTTGAATCCATGAAGGAATGAACTCTGAACCAAGAGGAAACATGCATAAAGCCAGAAAACAAAGGAATTAAGTGTTTGACATAAAGGAAAACATCTCTTGATTCACAAGGTGGGCACTGGAATTACCTTAAGAGGATATGCATGAAATCCAAAGGGATAAAGTATTTGGTTTCAAAGAGAAGACAGTAAAATACTGTTGAAGAATGGTAATGATACGAGAACAAGAAGGAATAAATAAATGTGCTCGCTGAGGGTTCAAAGCCTTGTGCCTACGTATTCCCATCACGCAATAAGAAAGTCAAAGCTCTGTAGTTCAAGCAACTAAGACGGAACAAAGACAACAAGAGATTGCTAAGGAAAAAGAGATGATAATGAAATATGAAGAAGACTTGGCAATCATTGGATGCGAACCATACTAAAGTCTATGAACAAAGGCGAATGCTTTTAGTAGCTAGGACATATGCCCCGTACGCAAAGTCATTCTAGACAAGGGTAGGAGAAACTCCATCTCATCATTCTTCGTTGCTTAAGGCTCATGAAATGTGATATTCATCATGACTGACAAGCTGCTGAAGAAGAAGACTTGACAATCATTTGATCTGTGTTGTATTAAAGTCTATGAAAGAAGGAGAATGCTTTGAATAGATAAGGCCTATGCCCCATACACAAAGGCATTCTAGACAAGGGTATGAGAAACTCTATCTCATAATTCTTCGTTGCTTAAGGCTCATAGCATGCAACTTAAATCAAGATTGGAAAGTGTTGACCTTTGTTGTGCTCAATAAGTAGTCCACTATGTCTGTTATGCTTGACTTGTATTGACTTTGAAGTCTTGAACTTGGATCTGAATCTTGAGGTCTTGAGCTCCTTAGATCCAACATATCCAGTACATTTTGAATATAAGGGCTTGCCTTATCAAGTGATCAAGGGTCTTTTGATCACTTGAATAGGCTTGGAGAATTGAGCATAGTGCAAAGGATTTGGTTGATCAAATTGAACTTTTATCAACACTAATCAATGGGAAACAATCAGTTGATCTATGTACAATCTAATGGATGGATTCAGTCAGACTAAATCAAATGATCCTAAGCAAAATCCTAGACTAAAGGAGCATGAAAATTAATCAATTAACAAAATTCACATGAAGGACAAATGATCAATGAAGCTTAACCAAAAACCCTAAGTTAAGGGATTATGCATTTCAAGATTTAAAATCCTAAGTACTATGGTTAATGGGACAATTATGAACCAAAATCTAGTTGATAACTAAACAAACCTATTTACCATTAATCAATGAAAAGTCCAATATTTCTAATCATGTTCTAACAATTTTAAAATCTAATTATCATTAATCTAACTAGAAATTTAAAATCTAATCAAGCTCCAAAAAACTAATTAATCTAATTAATTTCTAAAACCTGATCAAGTTCTAAAAATTAATCTAATTAATTTCTAAAACCTAAAATTATCTCTAATCCTATTCTAATCACAACCTAAAATAATAAGGAAAACAATTAACTAAGTGATTAAACAAATTAAAGGAGGTGCAAGCCCAAGCTTGGGGGTATAATGGCAAGAAAGAAGACTCAATTTGATGGCCCCAGCGTTGTTGGCCCAATGGTCAGGACTGGGGTGAGTTGGGGCGGGGGGTGTACAGCAAGTATCAGGATGTAACAAAGAAAACTCTATGGGCTTGTGAAATAGGAGAGGCCCAAACCGGATTTGTGAGGGGGGAGTTCAGTCCATGACAATGAGACCCAAGGCAACCAACATATTTCTCAACCACTAAACATGTTTTTCACATGTTTCACATGGTCAAACAAACCAGTTCAAACTCTAACTTTCCCTTCGCCGCGCTGGAACTCATCACCGGTGGCGAAGGAGATCTAAAATACCTCACATCTACATCAGTCCAATCATTTTGTCCTCCTCTTTCCATTTACAACCTTCATTTCCACCAATTTCAAGCAGATATTCCTAAATCTAAGCGAAAATGGAACCCTAACCGAATCGAAGAACTGAAATTAAACGTCCATGATGAATGATCAAGCAGCAAAATGATAAGACTTTTAATCATCATCTCTCAAGCTCTCACGCGGTATCAAGAACAAAGAATAACGATGAAAAAAAGAGACGACGTGATGGCCTACCTGTGAGAATGAGATTTTCCTCGGTGAAGTGTTGAATTCGAAGGTGCAATTGAAGGTGAATAACTGCGCGAAACTAGATATTTCATCTTATTCTTCTTTCTTCTTGCGTTGTTGCTTTCGTTCTCTTCTTCTTCTACACTCTGGCTGTGAATTCGGTTTCTTCGTGAGAGAGATTGGTGAGGTTGTGTTGGAGATTAGCTCAAGCATGTTAAAGCTTCAGTGTGAAGCTTCAATGGATGGTGAGGATGAGCTCTAAGTGAAGGGTAATGGAGAGAAGTTGTAGAGAGATTATGAGAAAAGCTTGAGGGTAATGATTGTGTATGTAAGAGAAGGATCCCTTGATTGAGGATAAAGGTCTCAATATATAGAATATAGGCTCAGATCAAGCTGAGGAATTGAGTGAGGTTTGGGGTTAGTTGGATCTAACTCACTGAGTTGATCCCAAACTCAATTAGTTATTGGATTCTACTCAGTTAGTTGAGAGTGAGAAATTGATTATGTTAGGATTGGAGATTAGAGAAAAAATGTTAGGTAGAGAAATTAATTAGGAAAATCCATTTGATAGAGTTAGTTGTAGTTTCTGTTAAATGAATGAAAGTTAGTCTGGAAATAGCTTTGTTGTTAACAATCAGTTATTGTTTGGAATGTTATTGCTGTAAATTCTACTATGCAAGTTCATTGCTTGTTAGATAGAATGTGATATGTGTGACTGTTATTGGATTGTGACATTATGTGTAATTTTTACTTGCTGCAGAAATTAGTTTACATGATGCTAAGTTGTTTCATTTTTTCCCTGTTAAGTATGAACATGCTGCATTGTTATCATGAACTTGTTTTGGCTGCTACAAGTTAATGGGCTGATGGCCTGCTACATACTGCTACACTGTTACCTGTTGTTTTGCTTGCATGAAATTGTTGCATGCTTGTTGATGATTGTTGTGTTGCTGCAGGGATGTTGTAGTGGATTTTTATTCTTGCTGCACTACTGTTTTTTGTTAGGTGATGAGGCACACTGAATTTCATTGCCTTGTGTCATACGGTGAACTGACTTTTTGTGTTTTTTAATCGCAATGTCGCGGTTAGCAAGAGTCGCCACCGAATTTTCTTTTATCCAATAAGGAAAGGTGGAAAAGAACAGGAAAGACCTTAATTTAGATTCTTAGGTTCGGGAGGTACATTATACAAAGGGAAGGTGTTAGCACCCTTTGTATCCATGGTTATCCATGGGCTCTTAATTGCTGGATCACTTATATTTTTGTCTGAAAAGTGTTGGTGAATTGTTTAAAAATGTTTCGAAAAGAGAGTTTAACTTTGTAATGATTCTCGTATGAATGTATACAAAGTATTTATCTCGTTTGATTTTGAAAAACAGTTTAGAAAAATATAACTTGGTAATGATTCTAGTACGAATGTATACCACGTGGTGATTTTCTAGGACTTGCAAAGTGTGAGGGGTGGAAAATGTGTTAGGTTATGATCCAGTAATTGAGAGTTATACCTTCCTAAGGTCGTTATGGGCATTTCCTATCCTTATGAGGGCAAAACTGTCCTTACTATTGAGAAGTAAGTAGTTTCATCCTTTGGATGTAAAAGGGTCATGGTAGGGTCATCGATAGGTCATTGAAGGCAACAGTTGTGAGGATACCTTAGCATTCGAAGGGACGATCATCATTTAATCGTAGGCTACACCGAAGGGTCATCGAGGGACAAAGGCAACATCCGAGGGACTATGATGATTTAACCGAAGGGTCTTTGCTAAGTGTATCCCCATATTCGCGGGACATGACCGTAATACCGTAATCGTGGGGTAACAGAAGAGAGGTCCGATATCATTTATTTAAAGGCAATGTTTCACAGTTAATTAAATAGCCGTCGTCAAGTAGGTAATTAGGTCCATATTAAAACCAATACATTAAGAACAATTAAGCCATTAGGGCGGATCTTCGCCATAAAATACATTAAAATCAATTGAGTAATTCAGAGTGAATCTCCATAAGGGTATCCCACACATGAGGTGGAACACCTGGCCGGCCGTTTCTTCGAGAATAGGTAAGCCTTTACACAATTCAACACACGGATTAGAGCATCGAGATAAAGCATAATTGAAAGTTGCACCATAAAATAAACACAACAGTCATGAACTCAGGCCAAATGATGCGGAATTATAATAAATCATGATTAGACAAACATAAGATAGAACAGCAAGAAAATGAAACAGCCACTGCCCCATTCGCCCCTGTTTCGCCTAGCGAAGGCCTAGCGAGTACTCGCTTCCGGCTCGCTTAGCGATGTGCTAGCGAGCGGCTGCTGGTTTTGAATTTGATATCAGTATAATCTCAACCAATTTTATGCCTCATGGATTTCATTACTGTAATTATATGATTAATCATTAAGGTATGCAGGGATATACTAAAGTTTACATGCCAAGCTTAATAGCAATGTAAACCTATTAGCAGCTGCGTTGTGACTTCGAATCGGCAAATCAGATTGAATTGGGCAGGGGTAGAACTTGGTGCCGCCGAGTTCCTTCAAGGCTTGCCTCCGGTGAGTATCAGGGTTTGCTTGCTAGGGCTCTCCTTTCTCCGTTTCCGCTCTCCCGTCTCCGTTTTTCTTCTTTCGTCTCCGTTTTTCTTCCCCTTTTCGTGACTGAAGGCTTGGCTATTTATAGTGTTCTGGCTATGACCTAATGGGCTCAGAATGAAGCCCAGAAATTCTGATATTCGCAAGCTTCGCTAGGCGAGGGAATTGTTCGCCTAGCGAGCAAGCTAGTTTGGGCTTTTACTGGATCTGATGCTTCGCTGGGGCGAGTGTCATAACGAGGGGTTCGCTAGGCGAAGGAATTGCTCGCCTAGCGAGCGAGCGAGTTTGGGCCATTTTCTGGATTGGGCCTGTCGTGAACTGGGCTTTTGTTCCTTAGGTGTCAGGGCCTTGCAAAATAAGCTGGGGTGCCTCGAGAATGTTTGGCAAGATTGATGGGCAAATTTTGGGGTATGACAGCTGCCCTTGTTCAATATTCTTGAACCGAGAGAGCTAGAATGGTATGTACGTCATTCGTGGTCTGGAGGTGGAAGATTATTGAATACTAGAACACCCCAAAAATTGGCGCTTGTCAATTAGTCTTGATGGAGATGGGTTTAGGGATGCCATCCAGGAAGTTTGATGATGAGAGCTTTGGATTGTGTCGTACGTTAGACGATATCTGGAAACACGGGTGTCCTACCGGGTCGTACGTTAGACCGTATAGTGGGTTGTCCATTAGGCTGTCGACTTCGCTGGGGAGTCGGAGTGTGTTATATACTGCTGGGGATAAGGGATTAGAATGGATTGTACGCTAGATCATATCTGAATCGCAGGATGAGCCGTCTGTTAGGCGGGTGACTCCACTGGGGATGAGAGATCAGAATGGATCGTGCGCTAGATCGTATCTGAGTTGCAGAAGGAGCCATTCATTAGGCTGTATCTGAGAAAGGTGGAGTTAGAATAGATCGTACGCTAGATCGTATCCGAGTTGAAGATCCAAAGGGGTCGTATGTTAGGCTGCATCTGAGGAGGAAAGGGTAGTCGTATGCTAGACCATGTCAGAATGTACCGTACGCTAGGTAGCATCTGAGGAGATGAACATCCGAATGGGTCGTATGCTAGACCGTCTTGAAATAATTGAAGGAATCATATGTCGGGCTGAATCAGAACGAACCGTACGTTAGGCTATATCCGATGATATTTGTATATGTTGTATCCGCAATAAATGTCTGGGATGGGCTTAGAGATGCCATCAGCAGGAGAATGTCGGGATGAATGTTGACATGGAGTATATCTGAAAGATGTATCTGAAGAAGAAAGTAGTCGTATGCCAGACTACACCTCGGGATGTGCCGTACGCTAGGTAGTATCAGAGGATTTGAAGGTCAGAATGGATCATACGTTAGATCGCATCTGAGTTGAAGGAGTCACATGTTGAGCTGAATCAGAATGAACCGTGCGCTAGGCTATATCTGATAGTATTTGTTGTGTTTGCAGCAGCTGTCTTGAATGTAATCAACAGGAGTATTGTTTGACTGGATCTTCACTTTGACCGTATCAGGAGAATGCTTAACCTAAAAAATCAAGTTAGTTTCATGCCATGTCATGATGCATGAGATGCTTTATGTTTCTAAAACTAAATGCGGACAATGTATGCAGGCGTATGCTGCGAAATGATGTAATGAATGAATTATGCGTCTGAAAAGAAATGCGAACATTGTATGCATGTATATGTTATGAAATGATGTAATGAATGCACTATGCGTCTGAAACATTCTTCCAGGGGATTCTACTGGGGAAATAAATCTCAGTCTTCTGGTCGGAGATATTTGTATTGATGACCCTGTATCAGCTGGGGATAGAAGAGATGACCTGTCTGTCTGGTGGTGCCGACCTCTTCTAGGGAATAACTGGCGTTGCCGGGGAATAGAATTAGCAACGGATTCATTGGGAAGCGTGATTAGACCTTCTCCTTGATCCTGAAGTCGTGTAGCAATTGCTATTACTATTTTATGCATGTATTTTGATAAACATTGATCATATTCAAATGCATATATTAATTCAAGTTAAATCAATGGACGTTTACGCGAACAAAACAGAAAAGGTAAAACAAAAGCATCTTTTTGGAAATGAAACTGTATTGATTTTGAAAGAGGGCCTATAAATAGGCGATTTGAGTACAAGGAGACAGAAATCCTAGTAAGAGGAAATTGTCAGGAAAACAGAGAGAAAGCTATGCAGAAAAAGTCCTATCGATTCTAATTCCACTACTGTCATTATGTCTTCAAGCCTCTCATCTCCTGCTGTCGGATAGAAGTGATTGGCTTGTTCAGTCCCTTGAACTTGGATAAAGTGTCTGAGAACGGGACATAGTCATACGCTTTTAATCCCTAATTTTTGCCTGGACCGCCCTTTCAGGTTTTCAGTCCACCAGGATACCCTTTTTTGCCCAAGCCGCCTTTTCAGGTTTTCGACTTGTCGGGTGTACATTTTTATATGTTTATCCCTAATTTTTGCCCGAACCCTTTTGGTTCGCCGGGACGCCCTTACTCTTGCCTAGGTACATCGACCTAGCGGGTCTCTTTTATGCGTAGTACTTTTTAACTATGTCCGCGTTCACAGGATGTGGGAAGTCTTCGCCGTCCATTGTAGCAAGTATCATGGCTCCACCAGAGAATACTTTCTTAACCACAAATGGCCCTTCGTATGTGGGAGTCCATTTGCCTCTGGGATTTCCTTGTGGTAGAACGATACGCTTGATCACCAAGTCGCCAAGTTGGTACACTTGTCTCTTGACCTTTTTGTTAAATGCTCGGGTCATGCGCTTCTGATATATATGCCCGTGACAAACAGCCGCAAGTCTCTTTTCATCAATCAAGTTTATCTGGTCGAGTCGAGTCTGAATCCATTCATCTTCATCTAAGCCCGCCTCTTTTATGATTCTTAGAGAGGGAATCTGGACTTCCACTGGTAAAACGGCTTCCATTCCGTAGACTAAAGAGAAAGGAGTTGCCCCTGTCGAAGTGCGTACTGAAGTGCGATAACCGTGAAGAGCAAACGGTAACATCCCATGCCAGTCTTTGTACGTTACTGTCATCTTTTGTATGATCTTCTTGATATTCTTATTAGCAGCCTCCACGGCACCGTTCATCTTTGGCCGGTACGAAGAAGAGTTATGGTGCTTTATTTTGAACTGCGTGCAGAGTTCAGTAATCATCTTGTTGTTCAAGTTAGTACCATTATCAGTGATAATTCTTTCAGGGATGCCATACCGACAAATGAGACTATTCTTGATGAACCGTGCCACCACGTTCTTGGTGACAGAAGCAAACGAGCCCGCCTCTACCCACTTTGTAAAGTAATCAATAGCAACAAGGATGAAACGATGTCCGTTAGAAGCAGTAGGTTTAATCTCTCCAATCATATCGATGCCCCACATGGCGAAGGGCCAAGGTGCTGTCAACACGTTCAATGGAGCAGGAGGCACATGTACTTTGTCCGCATAGATCTGGCACTTGTGACAGGTTCTGGAGTGACGGTGGCAATCAGTTTCCATGGTAGACCAATAATACCCTGATCTCAGAATCTTCTTGGCCATTGTATGTCCACTAGAATGAGTCCCAAAAATACCGTCATGCATGTCTTCCATGATCCTTTCTGCTTCCTTTCTATCCACACAGCGAAGCAGAGTCGAGTCATGATTACGTTTGTATAATACTCCATTGCTCAGAAAGAATTTAGCGGAGAACTTCCTCAGGAATTTTCTGTCATTGATGGATGCCCCTTCAGGGTATTCCTGAGCTTCTAAATATCTTTTTACTTCGTGGAACCAAGGTTTCTCCTCTACTCCCTCAGTGTTAAGTCCATAACAATATGCTGGTTCATCTAACCGTTCAATAGTGATCCTGGGAGCTTCACTGTCCCATCTGACTCTGAACATAGATGACATGGTAGCTAATGCGTCTGCCAACTGATTCTCTTCTCGTGGGATATGTTCGAATGTAACCTCTTCAAAGTGTGGGATTAATGTCATCACCCGCTCTCGATAAGGGATGAGATTTGGATGCTTAGTATCCCATTCTCCTTTGATCTGACTGATTACCAAGGCTGAATCTCCATACACACTCAAAAACTTGACTCGCAGGTCTATAGCAGCCTTGAGTCCCAAGATACATGCTTCATACTCAGCCATATTATTGGTACAATGAAAACATAGTCTAGCAGTGAAAGGTGTATGGTAACCTCCGGGCGAGATAATTACAACCCCAACGCCATTGCCCAATGCATTAGAAGATCCATCAAAAACCATAGTCCATCGGGATCCCAGTTCAGGTCCTTCATCCGGTCCAGGTTTTTCATCATCGGTCACAAGCATGATATCCTCATCTGGAAACTCAAAATTCATAGACTGGTAATCATCCACCGCTTGATGAGCCAAATGATCAGCTAGCACGCTTCCTTTGATTGCTTTCTGGGTAGTATACTGGATATTGTACTCTGTTAAGATCATCTGCCATCTCGCTATTCTTCCGGAGAGGGCAGGTTTCTCGAATATGTATTTGATGGGATCCATCTTAGAAATCAACAAAGTGGTATGATTCAACATATATTGTCTTAGTCGGCGAGCAGCCCAGGCCAAAGCACAGCAAGTTTTCTCGAGCAGTGAGTATCTTGTTTCACAGTCGGTAAACTTTTTGCTAAGGTAGTATATGGCATGCTCTTTTCGACCAGACTCGTCATGTTGCCCCAACACACACCCCATTGAACTTTCTAACACGGTCAAATACATGATTAGAGGTCTTCCTTCAACTGGTGGCATCAGAATCGGAGGTTCTTGGAGATATTTCTTGATTTTGTCAAAAGCTTCTTGGCATTCATCATTCCATATCCTCTCTTGATTCTTCCTCAGTAGTTTGAAGATGGGTTGGCAGGTGGCAGTTAAATGGGAGATAAACCGGGCGATGTAATTCAAACGTCCCAAGAAACCTCTGACTTCTTTATCTGTACGGGGAACTGGCATTTCTTGAATAGCTCTCACCTTAGCCGGGTCAACCTCAATTCCTTTACCACTGACAATAAATCCCAAGAGTTTACCGGATCTTACTCCAAAGGTGCATTTGTTCGGGTTCAATCTCAACTTGTACCTCTTCAACCTCTCAAACAGTTTGTACAAATGATCGAGATGTTCTTCTTCAGTATGAGATCTAGCTATCATGTCATCCACATATACCTCTATTTCATGATGAATCATATCATGAAACAAAACCACCATAGCGCGCTGGTATGTTGCTCCTGCATTCTTCAAACCGAACGACATTACTTTGTAAGAGAAAGTGCCCCAGTGCGTCACAAACGTAGTTTTCTCCATGTCCTCAGGTGCCATCTTAATCTGATTATAACCCGAGAATCCATCCATGAAGGAGAATACTTTGTGTTGAGCGGTGTTATCTACCAGAACATCGATGTGCGGGAGTGGAAAGTCATCTTTGGGACTCGCTTTATTCAAATCTCTGTAATCTACGCACATTCGCACCTTACCATCCTTCTTCGGCACCGGTACCACATTAGCAACCCATTGAGGATAAGAAGTAACGGCTAGAAAACCGGCATTGAATTGTTTCATAACCTCGGCTTTGATTTTCTCAGACATTTCAGGACGCATGCGGCGAACCTTTTGCTTGACAGGACGACAGTCTTCCTTCATTGGAAGACGATGCACTACTATGTCAGTATCCAATTCGGGCATGTCTTCATAAGACCAAGCGAAAATCTCTACGTAGTCACGTAACATCTGAATCAATCTTTCCTTGACACTGTTTTCCAAGCCTGCTCCTATTTTGACTTCTTTTCTGTCTACTTCAGTACCCAGATTTACAATTTCGAGTGACTCTTCATGCGGCTGTATAGTCTTTTCTTCTTGCAATAACAGTCTGGCAAGCTCTCCAGGTACTTCACAATCTTCCTCACTTCCATCTTCGGCTTGGTAGATCGGATTTTCAAAGTCATAATGAACAATAGCGGAATTATTATCAATAGGATCCATAGTGGATACGGATCTGCAATTTGTTACGTGAGTGTGTGTAAGAAAACATAGCTTGTTTGGAAGATGACAGGAAAGATAAGGAGCGCAATATTTGAATGCAAAAAGTCCATTGATTTATTGAATATGAATATGCTTATGAAATGACAAAACCCTTAACAAATTAGCTATTGTGCCCCGGGCATAGCCACAATGCTTTAAGAAGTTCAAATAAAAAAGGTTTGCAACATTAAAATAGACAATAACAATTACTCCTGACTAAAGGAAATCGGGATAGTGTCTTCAGCCTTCCAATTATTAAGTTCGTCACCAATTGTTGGGAAAATCCAGCTATCCAGGTCGCAATCGCTATCAGCATCTTCTACAGCATTGATTTGATTCTTGGCTACCTTCTCAGAGCTAAACCCCAGGCCAAATTTGTCAGACTTGTAGGGTACGTTGATCAGTTGGCCCCAACCAGTGCGACCACCATTTTCGACCACAGCTTGAGCGTCTTTCATAGAAATCATGGCAGGAGGAGCTCGAACAACCTCGGGCACAAGGAGAGTTGGCTTATGGACAGGGCTGGGCGGAGGAACCACTTCAAATGACTGAGATGGAGTCTCGAAGAATTCACCATCCATCTCAACGTATCTGAAGGTATGCACACTACTGACGATATACTCTTCTTCCCCACACACAGTGACGATCTTACCCTCTATTGGATATCTCAGCTTCTGATGGAGAGACGAAGCTACAGCACTTGCCCCGTGAATCCAAGGGCGTCCCAGCAAGCAGGAATAGGCGGGACGAATGTTCATTACATGAAAGGCAGTGTTGAAGACTTGAGGTCCTATCTTGATAGGGAGGACTACTTCGCCATGGACAACACTCTTCGCACCATCGTAAGCACGCACCACAATGTCACTAGGCTTCAATTCAATGCTCTTGCAATCAAGTTTATCGAGCACGGCTTTCGGTAGCACATTCAAAGAAGAGCCATTATCGATCAACACATGAGACAAAGTGATCCCTTTACACTCAATGGAGATATGCAGAGCTTTATTGTGATTCTTCCCTGCTGGTGTCAGGTCAGCATTGGAAAAACCTAGGCCATTGTCAACAGTCAGGTTAGCAACATAGTTTTCAAACTGATCGACGGAGGTCTCCTGAGGTACATGCGCAGTCTTCAAGAATTTTATTAAGGCATGGGCATGAGATTCAGAAGATAACAACAAGGACAACATCGAGATCTTAGACGGGGTATGCCCCAACTGTTCTACCACATCAAAATCACTTTTGCGGATGATCTTCAGCACTTCTTCCATTTCTTGTTTGGCAACATCCTCAGTAGTAACTTCGACCGGTGCCTCCGACTGAGAAGGGTTGACTGGTTCCTTTCCTCGGTTTTCGGGAACTGGAGGTGAGATCTCTGGAGAGAATATCCTTCCGCTTCGAGTAACTTTACTAGTCCCAACAATGTCATTAGGATTAGCAGAATTATCAACTTGTTTTACGCCATGGATGTAAACATCACCTCCATAATTCCACGGAATGGCTTTGCTTGAGGAATATGGTACTGGGCCAGGTGCAGTAATGATCAGGGGCGCTACCTTGGGCTCAGCAGTAATCTTCACAGGTACTCTAGGAGCGGTAATCTTCACTGGAACTTTGGACCTTGCAATCACAGATATTTCTTCAACAGTGTTTTCCACCTTAGGAATCTTTTCGAAGAGAATCGTACGATCATCTATCAGCTGTTGAATACCATTCCTCAATTTCAGGCAATAATTGGGTTGGAATACACAGAGATCGCAATTTTCAGCACAACCTGGAAATAAACCAATTTGCAACAACTTCTTCTTGATGGCCAGGAGAGGAGATGTTAAGTCTGCTACAGTAGTGGTGAGAGAATCGTCATCGACAGCATTAACAGCCTTGTCATGATTAGGCATAGGTGCAGTGATGACATTAGGAGTCTCCGGAGGCTCGAATTCAATTTCTCCAGCTTCGATCATATCCTGAACCTTATTCTTCAATGACCAGCAATCATTTGTATCATGCCCGGGGCTATCGGAGTGATATGCACATCTGGCATTGGGATTATAACGAGAAGAAGCAGTGTTGGGTTTCATAGGAGGGTCTCTGAGGGTGATCAGATTTGCCTTTAGCATACTTTGCAGTGCTTGTGCTAAGGTCATATTGATCCTGGTAAACTGCCTTCTTGGCTTGTCCTGTTTGGGCTGGAAGTTTTGAGATGGCGGTGCTGCAATCGTGACCGCTCCAATGGTATGGTCACGATTTTTCTTGTTACGACCCTTTTGACCGTACACAGCATTTGATTCATTCCTCCCCTGATAGGACCTTTTGGTGCTTGCAGAGGTGGCCGCCTGTATCTTTCCACTTCGGATGCCACTTTCAACACGCTCACCTGTCAGTATAAGTTCAGTGAAACCTGATGAAGAACTTCCCAGTAGATGGCTGTAGAATGGGCCGGTCAGTGTGCCCATGAACATATCCACCAATTCTCTGTCAGTCATAGGGGGTTTGACTCTGCCAGCCAAATCTCTCCACTTTTGAGCATATTCTTTAAAGCTTTCTTTAGATCCCATAGTCATATTCTGCAGCTGTAGCCGGGTAGGCGCTAGTTCAGAATTATACTGGTACTGCTTGTAGAAAGTTGTTGCTAGATCAGTCCAGGTGCGAATGTTAGAGCTTTCGAGCTGATAGTACCATTCCAACTGTGTGCCGGACAGACTCTCTTGGAAGAAGTGGATCCATAGCTTCCTATCAGTGGTGTGCGGCTGAATCTTTCTCACATAAGCTCTCAGATGCATCTGAGGACAAGACGCACCATCGTACTTAGTGAAAGTGGGGATCTTGAATTTGCGAGGAATGGTCACATCGGAGACCAGACCCAAACTTTCGAAATCCAGACCGGGCGTCTTCTGACCCTCCATGGCTAGCATACGTTCTTCCAGCAACTTGTACTTATCATCTCTTGGAGAGTACTGTTCATTTCCATAATCTTCATCGTCCTCCTCAGGGTTGAAGAGGTCGACATCCTCCTCTTCTGAATCATTCTCTGTCTCCTCTTCTGGACCATTCGGGATCCCAAACTTGACTCCTGCGGCCTGTCCTTTACGCCTTCTTCCCGGGTTAATGAAACTCACAGTTTTCTTGTCTTTCTTCTTTTCGAGCAAAAGAGCCTTCAGTTCCTCCTGCCCCTTGGATAAGCTTAGCATCATCTCCTTGAATTGAGCATTCTGAGTCTGGAGATCTTTGACAGTTTGTTCGAGATCCATTTTTCTCTTTAAGAGGCAGACCGTGAGAATATGGTCCTTTAGAATACCTGCTATGCAATGTTATGTTATGCTATGCAATGTATGAAATGTTTTCAAGGACTTTTGGAATTTAACTTTGCGTAAATCACCAACAAGAGAGAAATGTTTATTGCTAATTTCTTTGACCAATGTTCATTACAAAAGGAATAATAATAAAAATACAATGAAAGCTCAAGTCTCCCAGGGGCGGCTTCTTTTTGGGCGAAGATACGCATTGAGTCTTCGTTCCTCATTAAGCTGACTGGTAAGTTCTAACACTTTCTTCCTTTCTGCGACAAACTGAGTCTCGAAAGTATCCCTTTCTTCTCTCAACTGGATCCAGGATCTCTTTAGTTCCTCAACATTGGTAGGCATATCTGGATAAGGAATGATCTGAGGAGAACCTCCTTCAGCTTTAGGTTCGACAATCTGAGGTCCGATTGCAAGATATGGCATGACAAGTCCACGAGCTCTGGCGCGTACCCATCTGAGATAAGGTTCCATAGGAATAGAATTTTTCTGTCCTAACGTACCTCTCTTCACCATGCCCCAAGCTCGTACAAATCTTTGACGGAGGCCTTGGGAATCGTTGTCATAGTCGAACACAATGCCTTCGATGATCATTTCATGTGGACCATCTCTTCGAGCACAGCCAAACTGTCGCAGAGCTAAAGCAGGATTATAAGTAATACCTCCTCTTATTCCTAGGAGTGGTACATTAGGGAACTCGCCACAACGGTCAATGATGGTAACATTTTCCTTGAACTGAGGACACCAACAGATGTCTGGGTGGGAGAGCGACATTATCCTTTGAGACCATTTCAAATTCTGCTCGTTCTTCAAGACCGATTGAGGAAGGTGCGAAATAAACCACCTAGACAGGTATGCAGCACATGAGAGTCCCTTGCTTCTTCATGGTACGAGTGTGGAGGGAATGCAAAATGTCTCCCAGCAAGGTAGGTACAGGGTTATGAGTGAGGAATATCTTAATAGCATTCATGTCTATGAATTGGTCTGGATTAGGGAATAACACCAAACCATAGATCAGTAATGCTAGGACATCTTCAAAAGCATGGCTATTCATAACCTTTAGGAACTCTCGGGCCTTATTCATCAGAAATTTGGCGAGTAAACCCTTCATTCCACTCCTTGTTACCCAATTGGTTTCAATGTCGGACTTTGTCATGTGTAAAGCTGCGGCGACTTCTTCAGACTTCAGAATCTTTTCTAAACCACTGAAAGGTGTTTGATCAAGGATAGGTATCCCAAGCAGTCTGGAGAATTCTTCCAATGTGGGCACCAACTGATAATCTGGGAATGTGAAGCAATGATGTTTAGGGTCGAAGAACTGGAATAAAACTCTCATCATATCTTCTTTGAAGCCAGTGGTAACCAAGTTGAGAAGAGAACCATGTTTTTTGATGAACTGAGCATGATCGGGAAGTTCTGACACTAAATCCTTGAGTTGAGGAGGGATCATTACAAGGTTAATCCGGATTGTCTTCCTGGAAGCCATAACCTGTTTAACAGAGCAAAGCTAAATTCCTAAGTCCTTGAAATGGTTAGTACAATGCTATGATGTTATGATGTTATGATGTTATGATGTTATGATGCACAAGCGAATCACACAACAATCATTCCTAAGTTTTAAGGCTTGCATGAATTCCATAGGTAAGTACCCTCCCCACTGAAGTTTGGTTGGTTCAACCTGTCCTAGAATAGTAACCGGGTTCTAGAAGGATCTCCAATCATTGACCTTCCTTCAAGTCCACTTCATTGCAACACCAAGTGGTTGACCGAAGCTTCCCTAAAGTCCAATCTCAAGGAGTGTAGTATCGAGTCTCAACCAACCCCAGTCGGAACCGAAGTCAGTTATCTCACTACTTTCTAATGGCCAGGATGAGTCAATTAGGGTTCTAAAGGTCTGGTTAATGCTTTAATGACACCACGCAGATGCCAAATTTTTCCTCAAGTAAACATGAGGAACATCAGGACATCCAAAGTGTCACATTAACCGTAGCCATCATTTTAACCATTCCAGTATACGCCGGATAGTCGCGATGATCTATTGCTACTTACCTAAGGTACACTAGATCCGGGTGTAGGATCTTTCACTCAAGAATACCCAAGCAATCCCTTAAAAGTAAATCAGACAATTTTAAATAAGTGATCTTGTTTTTTAAGGTGGACCTCTCTTAATGTCCCCAGCAGAGTCGCCAGTTCTGTCATACGGTGAACTGACTTTTTGTGTTTTTTAATCGCAATGTCGCGGTTAGCAAGAGTCGCCACCGACTTTTCTTTTATCCAATAAGGAAAGGTGGAAAAGAACAGGAAAGACCTTAATTTAGATTCTTAGGTTCGGGAGGTACATTATACAAAGGGAAGGTGTTAGCACCCTTTGTATCCATGGTTATCCATGGGCTCTTAATTGCTGGATCACTTATATTTTTGTCTGAAAAGTGTTGGTGAATTGTTTAAAAATGTTTCGAAAAGAGAGTTTAACTTTGTAATGATTCTCGTATGAATGTATACAAAGTATTTATCTCGTTTGATTTTGAAAAACAGTTTAGAAAAATATAACTTGGTAATGATTCTAGTACGAATGTATACCAAGTGGTGATTTTCTAGGACTTGCAAAGTGTGAGGGGTGGAAAATGTGTTAGGTTATGATCCAGTAATTGAGAGTTATACCTTCCTAAGGTCGTTATGGGCATTTCCTATCCTTATGAGGGCAAAACTGTCCTTACTATTGAGAAGTAAGTAGTTTCATCCTTTGGATGTAAAAGGGTCATGGTAGGGTCATCGATAGGTCATTGAAGGCAACAGTTGTGAGGATACCTTAGCATTCGAAGGGACGATCATCATTTAATCGTAGGCTAAACCGAAGGGTCATCGAGGGACAAAGGCAACATCCGAGGGACTATGATGATTTAACCGAAGGGTCTTTGCTAAGTGTATCCCCATATTCGCGGGACATGACCGTAATACTGTAATCGTGGGGTAACAGAAGAGAGGTCCGATATCATTTATTTAAAGGCAATGTTTCACAGTTAATTAAATAGTCGTCGTCAAGTAGGTAATTAGGTCCATATTAAAACCAATACATTAAGAACAATTAAGCCATTAGGGCGGATCTTCGCCATAAAATACATTAAAATCAATTGAGTAATTCAGAGTGAATCTCCATAAGGGTATCCCACACATGAGGTGGAACACCTGGCCGGCCGTTTCTTCGAGAATAGGTAAGCCTTTACACAATTCAACACACGGATTAGAGCATCGAGATAAAGCATAATTGAAAGTTGCACCATAAAATAAACACAACAGTCATGAACTCAGGCCAAATGATGCGGAATTATAATAAATCATGATTAGACAAACATAAGATAGAACAGCAAGAAAATGAAACAGCCACTACCCCATTCGCCCCTGTTTCGCCTAGCGAAGGCCTAGCGAGTACTCGCTTCCGGCTCGCTTAGCGATGTGCTAGCGAGCGGCTGCTGGTTTTGAATTTGATATCAGTATAATCTCAACCAATTTTATGCCTCATGGATTTCATTACTGTAATTATATGATTAATCATTAAGGTATGCAGGGATATACTAAAGTTTACATGCCAAGCTTAAGATATTTCGTAAATCTAATCATGAAGCCATATGCAAAATAAGAACATAAGACAATAATAGCAATGTAAACCTGTTAGCAGCTGCGTTGTGACTTCGAATCGGCAAATCAGATTGAATTGGGCAGGGGTAGAACTTGGTGCCGCCGAGTTCCTTCAAGGCTTGCCTCCGGTGAGTATCAGGGTTTGCTCGCTAGGGCTCTCCTTTCTCCGTTTCCGCTCTCCCGTCTCCGTTTTTCTTCTTTCGTCTTCGTTTTTCTTCCCCTTTTCGTGACTGAAGGCTTGGCTATTTATAGTGTTCTGGCTATGACCTAATGGGCTCAGAATGAAGCCCAGAAATTCTGATATTCGCAAGCTTCGCTAGGCGAAGGAATTGTTCGCCTAGCGAGCAAGCTAGTTTGGGCTTTTACTGGATCTGATGCTTCGCTGGGGCGAGTGTCATAACGAGGGGTTCGCTAGGCGAAGGAATTGCTCGCCTAGCGAGCGAGCGAGTTTGGGCCATTTTCTGGATTGGGCCTGTCGTGAACTGGGCTTTTGTTCCTTAGGTGTCAGGGCCTTGCAAAATAAGCTGGGGTGCCTCGAGAATGTTTGGCAAGATTGATGGGCAAATTTTGGGGTATGACACCTTGCTATTTTGTGAATTGCTCTGTTTTGCATTTATGATGCAGGTTTGATGATGCATTGATTCTTCTCCTATTTGGCCAATGATACAGGTCCTTGGTGAATATATTGGAATTGGCTTGCTTGTGGATAATGGATTGCTTGGAATTGTTTTGAATGTATGTTATGTTCATGGCTTGGGAATCTTTGGGTTGTTTGTATAGATTTTTTAGGTGTGGAAAATGGCATGTATATGTTATGTGTATGGTTGGATTGAATTGGGAAATTGACTTGTACATGGTTGAATTTGTAATGTTTATGGAAGATGGATTGAAGAATCATGACTTGGCATTGTAAAAACTTGAAATTGTAATGGTTTATGTTTGTATTGAAATGTAATTTGGGAATTGAAATGGTAATGACTTCCAAATGATCTTGGAGTTTGGCTCATGAATGGTTTATGAGCATGAAATTTGGAATTGAACAAGGTTAAACAATGGGACAATGTTGAAATGTAGCATGGCTAGAAAAAGAAAAATAATGGATTAATAGTTCATGTGTAAATGTATGGTATTTGTGATTGAATGGTTTATGTATATGGAAAGATTGGATTGCAAATGACTAAAAATAGAGGAAAACTCATGTAGAACCAAGCAAAAACCAAATGAACCAATGATCTTATGATGAATCTTGATACCATGCATAGAAATAAGTACTATGGGATCAAAGAATTGTGAGTTGACTTTGGTCAACTAGTTGACCAAAAAGTCAACACTTGACCAAAAGTCAACCGTAATCAAATTGGCCAATCAATGTAACCTCTGCAATGAACATGGACATTCGTGATGGAAAGAACATGATATGATTGAAGTGAGATATTAGATGGATTGAAATGGTCATGAATGCAATTGGATTGAAACCTTGACTGACCATCAAATGAACCAAGCACAATCCGAGATCTTGTCCATGGAAAGAATGACATGCACACCATGATTGACTGCACTTGAATGGACCAAAGATAAATAGGTGAAACATCAGGAATAACAATGACCATATAAGATGAATAAATGGAATGATGAGAATTGGAGTGGATCCAATCCAACCAATGAAATCTCTTGATGAACCAAAGACACGAGACCTTGAATAGAACTTGAACAAACCAATGCTTCATGATCAAATGAATGGTGATGCCTCAAATGAAACTTAGGGTTAGAAGTATCCACAAGCAAAGATAGCCAAAATTAGGGTTTTGATTGACTGAGCAACCACAAATGAATCAGCAACACACGACGTACACAAAAGGACCCATGATGCTCCCAATTAGGGTTTGAAACAATCACCAGGTGAAAAGTCAAGCCAACAAGGCATACCAGGACCAAGACTTACTGATTAGGGTTTCATGGTACACACCGTCTAATCAAGGTCTCCCAGCCAAGCATGAGGCTCCATAGACAAGCTCCTAATACATAGGCCCACCAATTAGGGCCTAAATGATCAAACCAAGGCCCAAGAGCTAATCACAAGGTCCCGTAGTAGCAATACCAAGAATTAGGGTTTTGACATCCAAAAGAGTACCATGATGAGGTCTCCTTGAATCCATATCTTAAAGATAAAAAAATTAAGGTTTCACTCCCATGATGGACATAAGAAGAGCCATGTCCCATTTCTGGAGCTTGATCCATAAACAAACCCTAGTTTTGCAAGCCACAAGCTTTGAATCTATGATGATCAGTTAGTAAGTGTCAACATGAATGAATAATGCATATGAATGGCGTATGAATGAATACAGATGAACCTTAAGTCAAAGGTTGAATGAAAATGGGAGGGAGAATTTTGGGGTATGACAAACGTCATTGTATCAAAATTATTCATATCTTATATGAAATAGATCGACCACTTTTGTGTAACTTATGGATGATCGATGTTTCGCTGCTTTACCATACAAAAGTCAGATTTCGAAGCATAGTCAACATTGATTCATCCAAATTGTATGCAACATGATGTCAAATTTTAATTTATTATTATTATTTGATTTATTATGTGGTTTAATCGAAATAATACACAAATTACAGAAATTAAATAACTATCCGATCATAGTTTCATAAGTGGCTCTGATACCACTGAAGGGAAAAACACACGACTCAAAATATAGCAGAAAATAATTTTTTCCTTTAGTTGATCCTTACGAATGATGCATGATCAGTGATAGAATAATTACCTCTTATTGTGATTAACAACTTTGATGAAGATTCAGATGAATGATCGTAAGACCCCAATTTTGACCCTAAGATCCCTCATGCAATTTCATCATAAGCATTAGCATTGGATGTTGGTGTAAGCCCTAGAGGCCAATACTTTTGGTACTTGTATCGAATTATTTATTAATAATAAAAGGCTTTTTCTTTATTATGTTTGTCTAATAAAGCCCCTAGAATAGATAGTCCGTTTAATGTATCAAGTGTGACTTAATCATGAGATCACATTAAACATAAAGACATTATTCTTAAAGTATCCATAGTCGAGCTTTATTGTGAAGTGGGATAACATTAAAGCATTAAGACTATCATGTATATAGACTGATGATCACATCTCATGGATCATGGATAAGGAGTTATCAAGTCTTAAACATAGGTATGAATATTAAGAGTAATATTTATACTGGATTGACCCGCTATGAGAATACTATATAGAATGTTATGCAAAGTGTCATAAGTTATTCTCATGGTGATAATGGTGTATGTCGCATCCTGCGAAAAATCAACCGGCGAGACTCAAATAAAAAAACAACACAGAGCCGCCACTGCGCGTTATTTATCCCAAAATAGGGAAAGGAAACGCTCAGAGAAACCTGGAAAAGACATGGTCTCGCGACCAAGAGAATGGGTTCGGGAGTCGGTTACGCAAGGGGAAGGTATTAGCACCCCTCACGTCCGTCGTACTCGACGGGATCCACGTCCTAGAATAAAGAATAGGTTGCTAAAACATCACACACACACACAGGGAACGCAGGTGGGGTTAAGAGGAACGAGCTCGATAAGGTATCGCACCTTATGCCTACATATCTTGTCTGGAACAAGAATCAGAGCCTCTGTAGTTCGGCTTACGCACGCCAAACAACACAAAACAAACAAACAGATGGCAAACATGGAGCCCGACAACCACTGGATGGAATTACGTCGGCATCCGAACCAAAACACACTCAAAAGGGCAAACGTGGAGCCCGACTGCCAATCCTGGGCTTACGTCGGCATCCGAACCCAAACATACAATCAGATAACAACAAATACAAACAAACACACGCAAAAAAGAAAAAGGCGCCCGGAGTGGTCTCGTACGACCACCTGCCTACATACCTTGTCTGGAACAAGGATCAGGGCGATGTAGTTCCCCTGAAAGGGACTGAATTGCTAACCAGAAACCGGGGAAAGATACACAACTAGGGAGCTGAGACTCGAGCCTAATGTTGTCATGCATCGTTAACCCTAAGTTCGGTTTTCTATCCTACTTGCATAAGCAAACTAACCTAACCAGGAAAGAAGCTAGCACACAAGCATACAATCATATATCATCAAATGAGAACAGGTATCTCAAACAAGCATGTCAATCAGATATCCACATAACACGCACTATAGCCAAACAAGGGGGCTCAATCAATCAGGTTTGACTGCCTAAGCAATCGTCTGTACGGGCTGGGTTTGCTCTTAACCTTGCCATTACGAGGCTAAGGTGAAGCAGATGATGGGATGAAGTGAGGATCAGACCTCACAGCTCTTATCCCTAACCAGGGAGAGCTGACAAATGAGCATGGGTCCAGAATAGGGGAACCCTTCTATACTCGATGACTCTGACTCAATGTGCACTGCACAAGATCTTGGGCTAGGATCTCAATGCTACAACCATGTAATGGGAGCAAGGAGAAGACTCACTGAATAGTGGGGGACAGACTGCTTGTCCCTACCTTCCACCAATTGCCTTACTTGAAGGACTTTTCCTGCTTGGGCTTAAAATTAAACATACACAATCATTGCCTCTTAAGGAGGACTTCAGACAATTTGCCCGGCCCGGTAACAGCCGGGTCTCCAGACTACATGAAGTAAGAAGGTTATACCTCTATGCAAGTTGCTTAAGCAAAGCAAAGCAAAAGCAATAGTTCACAAGGAACTGAGCAACTAAAGTACCTGGAAACAATCAAACACAGTTAGTACTCAGACAGACAAATATAAACAGCAAGTGTTCAATCAATCAGAATATACAACTCAATGCTCAACACAAGCAAGCTCAAAGCTTAAGCCCAAGCTTCAAAACCTACAAAACAATGTTATGTTAGTGTACCAACATCAACAACATCAATTAAAATAGATTTGGATCATTCTCCATGTGCATTATGCCTTTGATCCTGAAAAATCAAGCAAACATTAGCAACTAGACCACTAGGCCAAGCCTAGGGTCCAAAACAAGAAAAAATCCTTAAACAGCAAGGCATTCACAAACCAATCTCAAATTAAAGTCAAACAAGAGCAAACATCCTTGGTCTCATGTTTATATCATTCATTATGCTCATGTTATGCACAAAACAATCCAAACTAGCTCAAATGAAGCACCAAGCATACAAACAGAACTATTGCATTAAAATCCACACCAAAACACTTCCAAAAATTCTCAAATAAATTACACCTAAATAGGGCCTAATCCAGGTATGGCACACCAAATTTGAGCTTAATTGGGCAAATGGAACCATGTCAATGAAAATCAACAAAAACAGTCACAATTTCATGCTCCAAATCACATCATCAATACATGCTTCCACTTCAAAAATTCATAACTCAATGAAAACAAAAATAAATGGATGAGACCAAGACAGGGATGTCACATTATGTGTCTATTACAGGCATGCCAAATTTCATGATCATACAGTACCACATGAGCATTTCTCAATCAATCTACCAACATGTATCATATGAGCTTGCAATTGTGACCAACAGAGATGAAAAATCATGATCAAATAGAAAATGCAATGTAAAATTCCACAAAAATTCTCATAGCTTCCTAACATGTTAACTAAGCATCATGCAAAATTTCAATCAATTTCAACATGTATAGGTCACTCAAATAATTCCAGCAAATTGACAACAAGAGGTGTGACACAAATTGTCACACCTAAGTTCCAAAATTCACATCTCAATGGCTAGGTATCAAAAATGCATGAAATTTACATATAAATGAACATCAACCAGTCAAGAATCACCACAAAAATTGCCAAGAATTTATTTTACAATATGTGCATTTCATGAATCAATTGGCAAAAAGTGTCAAAATGTAACACATGTGAGAAAACCCTAGGGCAAATGATTTTTCTACCAAGCACAACTTTGACCAATAGGTCAAAAAAATCCTACACAAGTCAACAAAGTCATAGAAAAAATCTCCACAATTTTCTGATTTTTCTCCTATTTTTTATGATTTTTTAAAGGTGTTAAAATATTTGTTAAGAATTAATTAAAATTAATTAAAATGCCAGTGGCATAACTGTAATTAAATATGGCGCGGGAGGGAAACACATATTTCAAATTTTCAAACGAGTTTCTGGATTGAACAGTAAAATTTCCAGAAATCGTCTTCTTCTCCAACAGCCACGCCAAGAACACTCAAAATTCAAAGCATCACCAAAATGAGCATGCGACATACCATTCGAACCGTATGAACCTAAGGATCTCAAATATCAATTCTATTTGTTCTAACAAATGCTATATCTCAAGAATCGAATCACTTAGGGTTTGGTCACGAAACTTCCAATTCAGATTTCATGCACTACAGTAATCCATTTGCAAAACTAAAGCTATCATCGTACTCTACATGAAATGAACTACCAAACGCATCCAACAATTCATGAAATCTTGAAACTCGAAAACATCCAAACCTAAGATGGCAGCGGAGAATTTCCAGCTTTTCGCGTGTGCTGACCACAAACAGATGCGCCAACAGCTTCAGGAAGATGAATCATGCACTCGGAATCAATTGCTATGGCCTTTGTTGCTCGAAATCCGCATTTGCCATGGATGATGTGATATTGAACAGTCACGATTCAGCCTTCCACGTGCTCCATTCTTCACAAACAGTTGGAGAAGATGATTAGAGGAAGTGAATGCAAAAAGAATTTCCAAGTTTCGTCCACAATTGATGAAGATTGATGAATTTGAAGTTTAGATTGTTCTTGAAGAAATGGATGAATGTGAGAGGTTTTGAGATCCAATTTGGGGAAATGTGATTTCTGTTATGATTAGAGAGTGTTTATGTTTATATATGATAGCTTAATCCAACTCTAATCAAGTTAATTAGCAAAAATGGATTTGTTAATGAAAGTGTAATTTCCAAATGAGGGGTAAAAATGGAATTTCACTATGCCAGCTAGTGCCACCTGTCTTGACAGCACATACACCTTTCAATTATCACATGTGAGCTGTAGAAACTTGCCTCATGCTCATTGGATGTGTAAATCTCAAAATCACCATGTGGATGCATTTGTCCATTTTTAACCATTCCACTTTTCAAGCCAAATCCCAATTTACAAGGCCTATGCATGAAATGATGATTCAAACAAGCTTAAAATGCCATTTATGAGGTGTAGCAAAAAGTCCCATCTCAAAATTCCAATTATTTTGAAAGTTGGACAATTTTGCCCCTGGTCCAATTCAGCTGTCCAGTTGAAAAGTGACTTTTTGCATTGACCACTTTTGGGAAAATCCAATTATGCACCATGAAAGTACATGTCAAATGGAGTTTGTGCATATAAAGAACTTGCAATTTGGACAAACCATGTGGAAGTTATGGCCTCCTGATTATGGGTCATTTTTGAATTTCACTGAGCCCTAACTTTCCAACCATACATGGGATTCTCAAGTTCTTGGACTTTTTGGAAAGGTGAGAACAAGATCTACAACTTTCATGTTGAACAAATTTTCATTTGAAGCTTCCTTGGACACGTGGCTTTGAGGTCAAAAACTTTCCATTTTTGGAAACTTCAATTACAAGTCACTTTCTATTTTTGGCAGTTTTTGTCCTGACTTGATTTCCTTCATTCTTAAGCTTTGCAATGTCATTTAACACTTGTTCCAACATAAATGAAGTGTATCTAACTCATTTCCACCTCCAAATCCATCAGATCATGTACAGTCGACCACAGTTGACTTTTTCATCTGATAGATGAATTTTGCCAAGCATAGATCAATCTGAGCTCCAATCTTCAACTGAAATGGCTCAAGGGTGAAACCCTAGCCTCAATAATCTCCATATAATCACAAAATGAACCCCATAGTCATCAGAAACCTCATCTCCTGATCCAGCCCAGACTAGCCCAATACAACTGATTAGGGTTGACCAGTGGTCAAAACCCTAATCTCAAGGAATCAGCCTCAATCTTCTGATGACACCCAACCATGATGATGATGATGTATCACTTCAATCAAGATGAAGACTAATATCCATTGAGAACCATGAAATCCTAATTTGACAGCCCAATCCTCAGATGGCCAATGATCAATCAATAAAACCCTAGGCTTACACTTTGACTTCCTCATCTTCTGAACAAGACTTGGGAGGATGGCTTGCACAATGTAACCACATGATATGCAATATGTAATGCCTAATGTCCTAAAATAATATGCAATATGATAATGCTAGTCCCAAGAGAGGAGGGCAAATTTTGAGGTGTTACAGTTGCCCCTATTCAATCCACTGTGAACCTGTCGATACGAAATAGCCTCGGCTTTCGGATGATCAGGATGAAGAGTGATTGAATACCAAGAACAGACGAACAATTTGCACTCTGATGGGATAATAATTAACAACGCCTGTCAGCATCGGCGAAGAAACAAACTCTGAAACGTCGACCTGGATACCAAAATAAATGGTAACTCAGGGATAACCATGGCCTGATCACCACACATCCACTCGGGATTATTATTCTCCCCTTTTTTCTTTTCTTGGACCCCGAAATTTTCTTTTCTTCTTCTTGGTCTGAAAACCACGTTGGTCTGATCTCCGCTTCGGTCTGAACTCCGGTTCGGTCTGAACTCCGGAAAATTGGTCTGAACACCACTTCGGTCTGAACTCCGCTTCGGTCTGAACTCCGGAAAATTGGTCTGAACACCACTTCGGTCTGAACTCCGCTTCGGTCTGAACTCCGGAAAATTGCTTGCGCCAATGATCCCCAATCATTGCATTTGAACCCCTGAACCGCGCTGATCGCGTAACGTCCTCTGATTTTACTTCCATCTTTGTTCGACGGAAACCTTTCCTCCAGTATCGCACCACTGGGGAACATTGTTGATCTGACGTCATGATGCTAGACTCCTCAGAGTAACATCTTCACCATCTGGTGAAACCAAACCTTCAAGCGGTAACCACGGCTTGAGTCATGCTGAACGCGTCATGATGTTGAACTTATCCAAGTAACATCTTCACCATCCGGTGAAACCAAATATCAAGCGGTATCCACGGCTTGAATCGCGCTGATCGCGTCACGATGTTGAGCTTATCCAAGTAACATCTTCACCATCCGGTGAAACCAAATATCAAGCTGTACCCACGGCTTGAATCGCGCTGATCGCGTCATGATGTTGAGCTTATCCAAGTAACATCTTCACCATCCGGTGAAACCAAATATCAAGCTGTACCCACGGCTTGAATTGCGCTGATCGCGTCACAATGTTGAACTTATCCAAGTAACATCTTCACCATCCGGTGAAACCAAATATCAAGCGGTATCCACGGCTTGAATTGCGCTGATCGCGTCACGATGTTGAACTTATCCAAGTAACATCTTCACCATCCGGTGAAACCAAATATCAAGCTGTACCCACGGCTTGAATCGCGCTGATCGCGTCATGATGTTGAACTTATCCAAGTAACATCTTCACCATCCGGTGAAACCAAATATCAAGCGGCATCCACGGCTTGAATCGCGCTGATCGCGTCACATTTCTATCTCTGTCCGACGGAAAAGCTCCTCCAGTATCGCACTACTGGGGTACAACAAATCTCAAGCGGTAACCACGGCCCGAGTAACTGATGCTTGCAATGCTGATGTTGATCTTCCAACCAGTGAGACCACTCCTCAAACGGTAATCACGGCTCGAGTTGCATCTTCACCCACTGGCAGAACCATATCTCAAACGGTAACCACGGCTTGAGATTAGCCTATGCTTGCAATGATGCATGATTGATTTTTCTGCGTAATGCTCCATAATTATGGAAATGCTACGCGATTATTTATTTTTCTATGCAATATGATATGCTTATTTACATGATGAATGCATAAAAAGAAATATCCCCCTCAAGGGACTCTTCTGGGAAGCACGAGATACTCTGCTGAGGAACTCGCCATTGCTCCAACTCCAACCTGCTGGGGAATCACTGCTGCTGGGAAAAGGCAACCCTTGCCGGGGAAGAACCTCCTTTGCATCCAATCCACTCGAGGAACTGCTGGGGATAAGCACCACCAACACTCTGTGGGGATACAATAGCTCTTGACTTGCTGGGGAATATCAATCCTGACCCTGCTTCAGGAAACCCTCACAGATACCTGACGACTTTACTGGGGAAAATGCTCACAGATACTCTGCTGGGGAAATAGCAATCTCCAGGTCTGGCAACTGGGGAAGCATCGATCTGACATCTGCTGGGGATAACCATCCTGACCTTGCTAGGGAACCGCATACCCTTCCGCTGGGGACAACCCACGCAATCCATAGGTAGAATCATCTAAGCTGGGGATGCAAAAATTCGTCCACTACGGGAACTTGTTCAATCCACTGGTAGGATGAACACTGCTGGAGATATTTTTCTTTAAAACCCGCTCCACTCGGGGAACTGCTGGAGATATATTTCTTTGAAAAAGACCCGCTCCACTCGGGGAATAGCAACCTTCTGGCCTGGCCGCTGAGGAAACGCCATTATAAACCTGCCAGGTATAACCATCTTGACTCGGCTGGAGAGGTCCACAGACCTTGAATCTGCTGGGGAGCTAGTCCTATAACTCTGCTTGGGGACTTAGCTGGGAAACGAGAATAATTGGCACAGAACACCCGTCGACTCGTCGAACCACGGCATCTACCTCCAATACTCGTATCAGCTTTCCTCTTTTGAGAATTCCCAGACTCGTCTGGACCTTTTCTGCTCCATCATCTTGTATTCCAAACCGCTCCGAGCTCGACGAGAGACGTACTCCCGGAATTTATACATACTTTTCAATCTTTCGACTTTGAAGAGTCTTCTTGATTAATTCCAAAGGTCGTCGGACGTCCCAACGTCTTCGTCATTCTTTCATACATCCGTTCCTGAGCGAACCCTGCGGGGAATTCCTACAGACTTTCAAATCTTCCGACTTTGAAGAATCTTCTTGGTTATCGTCAAGGATCGTCGTACGCCTCAACGTCACTTCGTCGTTCCTTCATTCATTCGTCCCTGAGCGCACTCTCTGGGGATTTGCTTTGTCAATGCTTCCACATCACAACCTGCAAGTGACGGAAAATATCCAACAGCTCCTGCAAAACAGATCGTTAGATAAAACCGTGCCCCAGGCGTGTCCAGATTTCAACACTTGGGTCATTCAACCTTCCAAATAAGATCTCCAGCTTTCAATCTTATAAACATGCATTGGAAGGAACCTGTATGTCTTAAAATGCAAGATTCTTTATCAAAAATATCTGGATGTTTTTGCAATCAAAGCGGTTATGAAAAACAAAAACAAAATTATTTGACTGAATTTGCATTCTATTGATTTGAAAAGTGTGTGGCTCAAATTGAGCAATACAAAAGGAAGCAATTCCTGAAAAGAGGTAATTGCGCACAAAAGGAAAAATCTATCCTAATGGCAATGTGAAACCCGTAATCTCATCGAGTTCCAACTCGGTTACACCCCATATGTCCTCAGACTCTCCATGCTTTCTGCCTTCTGAACAAGACAATTCCGATTGATCCCCACCGGGTATTATCCATGATGCTTTAACCAAAGCGCAAACGATCATGCTGGACGCAGTTGTTCGTTTCAATCCCTCTTTTGCCTGGACCGCCCTTTCGGGTTTTCAGTCCACCGGGATACCCTTTTTTGCTCAAGTCGCCTTTGTGGGGTTTTCGACTTGCCGGGTGTACAATTTTCTCATTTTATCCCTAATTTTTGCCCGAACCTTTTTCTGTTTTTGGTTCGCCGGGATGCCCATTTTTGCCTGGACTATTTTGTTCTTTTCGTCCAGCGGGTCTCTTATACGAAGTATTTTTTAACTGTGTCCGCATTCACAGGGGATGGAAAATCCTCGCCATCCATGGTCGTTAACAACAAGGCTCCACCAGAGAAAACCTTCTTGACCACGAATGGACCTTCATAATTCGGTGTCCATTTGCCCCTTCGATCGTTTTGAGGAGGAAGGATCCTTTTCAGCACCATATCACCTACGTGATATACCCGAGGTCGCACCTTCTTGTCAAAAGCACGCTTCATCCTTTGCTGATACAACTGCCCATGACAGATGGCCGCTAGCCTCTTCTCCTCTATCAGGCTCAACTCTTCGTACCGGGTCCTTACCCATTCCGCCTCTTGCAATTTCACGTCCCTCAGAACTCTCAAAGAGGGAAACTGAACCTCAACGGGTAATACAGCCTCCATCCCATATACCAATGAGAAAGGAGTTGCCCCAGTAGACACACCGAAGATCAATACCCAGGATACCAGCTTCGTACTCGGTCACCATCGTTGGTACATTCCATCGTGCCCCAGGAAGCACTAACTCATCCACCTTATCCTCCCCATCAGACATCATAATCCGTTCGGATTCAGGGTCAGGCCCCTCCTCCGGGATCGGTCACTCTCAATCTTTCGATTAGAGCACCTCGAGATGTCCTCATCAGGGAACTCAAACTTCATCGGTTGATAATCCTCAATGGGTTGCAGAGCGATGTAATCAGACAATACACCCCTTGATTGCTTTCTGAGCGGATCACAAATCAGTCAACATTCTTTTGCTCTCCCGCAACCCGTCCGGTTGATGCTGGCTCTTTCGGAAATTTACCTGATCAGATCCATCTCGAAATCCACAAAGTGGTATGAATCAGCATATACTGTCTCAGTCGGCGAGCAGCCTATGCCAAAGTACATCAAGTTTTCCCGAACAGTGAATGTATTGTTTCACAGTCGGTAAACTTTTTGCTAAGGTAAATTGCATGCTCTTTTCGACAAGACTCGTCATGCTGACCCAATACACCTCGTAGACCCCTCGAAGGCTGTCAAGTACAAATTAACAGTCTCTCCTCCACAGGAGGCAATAGAATCGGAGGTTCCTGCAACTTATTCTTTTATTTTTCAAATGCCCCTTTGGCAATCATTATTTCACCTGACCGTTTGATTTTTTTTTTTCAACATCTTGAATATAGGTTCGCACGTGGCTGTTAGATGAGATGTGAACCATGACAGGTAGTTCAATCTATCCAGGAGACCACGAACCTCTCTTTCCATTCTCGGTTCAGGCACATTTCTTTTTTTTTTTTTTTTTTTTTTTTTGCAGGATCAACCTCGATTCCTCTCGGACACTTATAATGAACCCCAACGATTTACCGGCCCCACACTCTGATAGTGCACTGATTCGAATTCAACCTCAGTCTGAATTGTCAACTGGTCAAACGACCTGCCCCAGTCTGCCAGATGCCCCACTTCTGACTGGGACTTTGCTATCATGTCATCATCATAGCATGATTTCATGATGAATCATATCATGAAACAAAGTCACCATAGCTCTCTGATAAGTAGCACCGGCGTTCCGCTTCTCTAGAGGACAATCTTCTTTCCATGGTAGCTTGTACACAACGACATCGGTATCCGGCCCTGGCATATCCTGACATGACCAGGCGAAGGTATCCACATGCTCTTTTCAATAGGACTACCGTTCTACTCTCGACTCGCCTCTGAAGCGGCCCCAATTTTCCTATTTCCTTCCTGACCTCGGCGGTGCTTGGAATAACAATCTCAACCTGCTCCGCATGCAGCTGAATCACCCTCTCCTCTGGTTTTAACATCCTGGTTAATTCCAGCAGATCACAGTCTTCTTCGCCTTCTTCTTCAGCAAGATTGCTCGGATTGTCGAAGTCATATGAGGGGTAACCAAATCGTTATCAACGAGATCCGAAGGATTATTTTTTTGCATTCAGAACGAGACAAATCAAAAAAGAAAAATGAAAACAAACATTGCCATTTTTATTTGTTTTTAAACTGCAAAAATAAATGAAAAACATGGAACACCGCTTTTTGACTGAAAAACATCCATTTATTAACGATGCAGAAATGTTGCAAATGTAAACATGAGGTGGCCCTTACAATGGACCATTACGTGTCGGGCAACACGTATGGCTTTCATGCAAATAAAACTAAAAACAGGAAATCATTACTCTTCAGGACGAGTGACAGTGCTGATCTGTTAAGCCTTCCAGCCTCCTGGTACGCACGGCTTTATCCAACCACTGAACTTGCAGTCACTGTCAGTCTCTCCACCTACCGCACAGGCGCGATCTGAATTTTCAGCAATTGCACCCACCATCGCCTGTCCATGCGCCGGCATGGGATTGGCATCAGCATTCAATGACAATGTAAAATTGAGGGCCTTGGAATCCACCAGGTCTTGGACTACGTGCTTAAAAGCTTTGCAGTCCTCTACACTGTGCCCGGGAGCACCCGAATGGAATTCACATTTGACATTTTCATCAAAATTGGCTGGCCTTTGATCAAGTCCCATAGGTGCCAAAGTCCTCAACTGTACCAGCCCCATATCTTTCAGCTTTTTCAATAGGAAAGAATATGTCACAGGCGGCCTGTCAAAATGCCGATCACTCATCCTCCTCCTGACTGGATATCCTACCCTCGGAGACCTCCGCTGAAATGGTTGACGCTGCTGTTGCTGTTGTGCAGGCTGATTGTCAGCAGGAATAGTTACCGCAGCGGTGTGCTGGTAGTAACGACCCCTACCGTGTCCTCTCGGGGCGTACACAACACTCGATTCACCCTCATCCTTGTGCTGGTCATTACCAAAAGATTTCTTCGGTCCAGACGACGAAGCGTTTCCTTGCATGTTCCCCATCTTCAGCCAGTCTTCAATCCTCCTCACCTTTTCGGCAAGTACTTTCTGCTCTAAGGCGAACTCTTGCATGACACTGATCAGTTCTCCCATCTTCTCTTTCAGCTCGAGAATGTCAGCGTTGGACGGATCCATCAGTTTGGATTTGTGCCGGGTGAAGTATCTGTGAGGACGGGTTGAGTGCAAAGGTACAACTCTACGAGCGCGAGCAATGATTCCTGCAAAACAGCAAACAGGTTAATATGCATGAATGCAACATCTATCCATATGAGGAAGATTCTGTCCTTTGATTCTGGTTTCATCGAGACAGATAATATTTCACCAATAACATTCTGACATTCAGATGTCTCTCAACCAGATTCTCAATCCATCATACTCCCCATATGGCTAGACGTAAGTCTGGTGCAGATGGATGCAAAATGAGGATGATGTATGAATGCAATGCACTGTGCCATCCTCCCAGTCATCTGATCTTCTGTTGCACTGAATCTGGTCTCTGAACTGATCATAACCATCTGAGGAACAAACAAACACAATTCTGACCCACGGGTTCCGAAATAAACGGAAGACAGATACATCATCATCATCACTGGTCTCTGAGCAGACACACCATCACCATCTGAATCGGCCCAGGGAATCCGAAATAAACGGATCCCCACTGATAAATATCTCGGCCCGGGGAATCCTGAAATAAACGGATCCCCACTGATAAATCACGGACAGCACTCCGGCGTCACGGTAATAAATGACCATAAATCCGACTTATAAATAAAACTTGGATCCACTGAACGCAAAGTCACCATCTGAGTCCATCTGATCAAAACACCCTCCCCTCACAGGTAAGTTCTAATCAAGCCATCCTAAGGCGGATAATAGTCTCGACAATCGGGCGGAGATACTCAATGGGTTTGCCCTTTCGGGTGTGCCATTGTAGCTCTCTTAAAATCGTCTAAACCAAAGATCCGGGAATGATCGGTCACCAGAGTCAACAACTCAGATGGAGTGACTCAAACAAAGTGGATACTCCACAAAGATGAGCACTATCAACTGAGCCTCGTCCGGCTTGTGGCACATCACGCCGCCAGGCACATGTTGATCTAACATGAAAGAGGCAACGTGAGACCACACTAGTCCTAGGTGTATACTCGGGCCTGGGTTTTAGCCCCACTCAGAACACCCACCCCCAAACAGAGGAACCACCTGCATGAGGACGGCAACAACATGATAGTATGATGCATGCAGACATTAATGCAAATATATACACACTGGTTAGAATAATAAAATGCAATAAATAATAACACACAATAAGCAACCCAAACCAATCCTAAAACGCTAGGAGAGACTCGCTTAGGGACGATGGACCAGCATAGGTCTACATCAGAATGTTCCCCAGCAGAGTCGCCAGCTGTCGCATCCTGCGAAAAATCAACCGGCGAGACTCAAATAAAAAAACAACACAGAGCCGCCACTGCGCGTTATTTATCCCAAAATAGGGAAAGGAAACGCTCAGAGAAACCTGGAAAAGACATGGTCTCGCGACCAAGAGAATGGGTTCGGGAGTCGGTTACGCAAGGGGAAGGTATTAGCACCCCTCACGTCCGTCGTACTCGACGGGATCCACGTCCTAGAATAAAGAATAGGTTGCTAAAACATCACACACACACAGGGAACGCAGGTGGGGTTAAGAGGAACGAGCTCGATAAGGTATCGCACCTTATGCCTACATATCTTGTCTGGAACAAGAATCAGAGCCTCTGTAGTTCGGCTTACGCACGCCAAACAACACAAAACAAACAAACAGATGGCAAACATGGAGCCCGACAACCACTGGATGGAATTACGTCGGCATCCGAACCAAAACACACTCAAAAGGGCAAACGTGGAGCCCGACTGCCAATCCTGGGCTTACGTCGGCATCCGAACCCAAACATACAATCAGATAACAACAAATACAAACAAACACACGCAAAAAAGAAAAAGGCGCCCGGAGTGGTCTCGTACGACCACCTGCCTACATACCTTGTCTGGAACAAGGATCAGGGCGATGTAGTTCCCCTGAAAGGGACTGAATTGCTAACCAGAAACCGGGGAAAGATACACAACTAGGGAGCTGAGACTCGAGCCTAATGTTGTCATGCATCGTTAACCCTAAGTTCGGTTTTCTATCCTACTTGCATAAGCAAACTAACCTAACCAGGAAAGAAGCTAGCACACAAGCATACAATCATATATCATCAAATGAGAACAGGTATCTCAAACAAGCATGTCAATCAGATATCCACATAACACGCACTATAGCCAAACAAGGGGGCTCAATCAATCAGGTTTGACTGCCTAAGCAATCGTCTGTACGGGCTGGGTTTGCTCTTAACCTTGCCATTACGAGGCTAAGGTGAAGCAGATGATGGGATGAAGTGAGGATCAGACCTCACAGCTCTTATCCCTAACCAGGGAGAGCTGACAAATGAGCATGGGTCCAGAATAGGGGAACCCTTCTATACTCGATGACTCTGACTCAATGTGCACTGCACAAGATCTTGGGCTAGGATCTCAATGCTACAACCATGTAATGGGAGCAAGGAGAAGACTCACTGAATAGTGGGGGACAGACTGCTTGTCCCTACCTTCCACCAATTGCCTTACTTGAAGGACTTTTCCTGCTTGGGCTTAAAATTAAACATACACAATCATTGCCTCTTAAGGAGGACTTCAGACAATTTGCCCGGCCCGGTAACAGCCGGGTCTCCAGACTACATGAAGTAAGAAGGTTATACCTCTATGCAAGTTGCTTAAGCAAAGCAAAGCAAAAGCAATAGTTCACAAGGAACTGAGCAACTAAAGTACCTGGAAACAATCAAACACAGTTAGTACTCAGACAGACAAATATAAACAGCAAGTGTTCAATCAATCAGAATATACAACTCAATGCTCAACACAAGCAAGCTCAAAGCTTAAGCCCAAGCTTCAAAACCTACAAAACAATGTTATGTTAGTGTACCAACATCAACAACATCAATTAAAATAGATTTGGATCATTCTCCATGTGCATTATGCCTTTGATCCTGAAAAATCAAGCAAACATTAGCAACTAGACCACTAGGCCAAGCCTAGGGTCCAAAACAAGAAAAATCCTTAAACAGCAAGGCATTCACAAACCAATCTCAAATTAAAGTCAAACAAGAGCAAACATCCTTGGTCTCATGTTTATATCATTCATTATGCTCATGTTATGCACAAAACAATCCAAACTAGCTCAAATGAAGCACCAAGCATACAAACAGAACTATTGCATTAAAATCCACACCAAAACACTTCCAAAAATTCTCAAATAAATTACACCTAAATAGGGCCTAATCCAGGTATGGCACACCAAATTTGAGCTTAATTGGGCAAATGGAACCATGTCAATGAAAATCAACAAAAACAGTCACAATTTCATGCTCCAAATCACATCATCAATACATGCTTCCACTTCAAAAATTCATAACTCAATGAAAACAAAAAATAAATGGATGAGACCAAGACAGGGATGTCACATTATGTGTCTATTACAGGCATGCCAAATTTCATGATCATACAGTACCACATGAGCATTTCTCAATCAATCTACCAACATGTATCATATGAGCTTGCAATTGTGACCAACAGAGATGAAAAATCATGATCAAATAGAAAATGCAATGTAAAATTCCACAAAATTTCTCATAGCTTCCTAACATGTTAACTAAGCATCATGCAAAATTTCAATCAATTTCAACATGTATAGGTCACTCAAATAATTCCAGCAAATTGACAACAAGAGGTGTGACACAAATTGTCACACCTAAGTTCCAAAATTCACATCTCAATGGCTAGGTATCAAAAATGCATGAAATTTACATATAAATGAACATCAACCAGTCAAGAATCACCACAAAAATTGCCAAGAATTTATTTTACAATATGTGCATTTCATGAATCAATTGGCAAAAAGTGTCAAAATGTAACACATGTGAGAAAACCCTAGGGCAAATGATTTTTCTACCAAGCACAACTTTGACCAATAGGTCAAAAAAATCCTACACAAGTCAACAAAGTCATAGAAAAAATCTCCACAATTTTCTGATTTTTCTCCTATTTTTTATGATTTTTTAAAGGTGTTAAAATATTTGTTAAGAATTAATTAAAATTAATTAAAATGCCAGTGGCATAACTGTAATTAAATATGGCGCGGGAGGGAAACACATATTTCAAATTTTCAAACGAGTTTCTGGATTGAACAGTAAAATTTCCAGAAATCGTCTTCTTCTCCAACAGCCACGCCAAGAACACTCAAAATTCAAAGCATCACCAAAATGAGCATGCGACATACCATTCGAACCGTATGAACCTAAGGATCTCAAATATCAATTCTATTTGTTCTAACAAATGCTATATCTCAAGAATCGAATCACTTAGGGTTTGGTCACGAAACTTCCAATTCAGATTTCATGCACTACAGTAATCCATTTGCAAAACTAAAGCTATCATCGTACTCTACATGAAATGAACTACCAAACGCATCCAACAATTCATGAAATCTTGAAACTCGAAAACATCCAAACCTAAGATGGCAGCGGAGAATTTCCAGCTTTTCGCGTGTGCTGACCACAAACAGATGCGCCAACAGCTTCAGGAAGATGAATCATGCACTCGGAATCAATTGCTATGGCCTTTGTTGCTCGAAATCCGCATTTGCCATGGATGATGTGATATTGAACAGTCACGATTCAGCCTTCCACGTGCTCCATTCTTCACAAACAGTTGGAGAAGATGATTAGAGGAAGTGAATGCAAAAAGAATTTCCAAGTTTCGTCCACAATTGATGAAGATTGATGAATTTGAAGTTTAGATTGTTCTTGAAGAAATGGATGAATGTGAGAGGTTTTGAGATCCAATTTGGGGAAATGTGATTTCTGTTATGATTAGAGAGTGTTTATGTTTATATATGATAGCTTAATCCAACTCTAATCAAGTTAATTAGCAAAAATGGATTTGTTAATGAAAGTGTAATTTCCAAATGAGGGGTAAAAATGGAATTTCACTATGCCAGCTAGTGCCACCTGTCTTGACAGCACATACACCTTTCAATTATCACATGTGAGCTGTAGAAACTTGCCTCATGCTCATTGGATGTGTAAATCTCAAAATCACCATGTGGATGCATTTGTCCATTTTTAACCATTCCACTTTTCAAGCCAAATCCCAATTTACAAGGCCTATGCATGAAATGATGATTCAAACAAGCTTAAAATGCCATTTATGAGGTGTAGCAAAAAGTCCCATCTCAAAATTCCAATTATTTTGAAAGTTGGACAATTTTGCCCCTGGTCCAATTCAGCTGTCCAGTTGAAAAGTGACTTTTTGCATTGACCACTTTTGGGAAAATCCAATTATGCACCATGAAAGTACATGTCAAATGGAGTTTGTGCATATAAAGAACTTGCAATTTGGACAAACCATGTGGAAGTTATGGCCTCCTGATTATGGGTCATTTTTGAATTTCACTGAGCCCTAACTTTCCAACCATACATGGGATTCTCAAGTTCTTGGACTTTTTGGAAAGGTGAGAACAAGATCTACAACTTTCATGTTGAACAAATTTTCATTTGAAGCTTCCTTGGACACGTGGCTTTGAGGTCAAAAACTTTCCATTTTTGGAAACTTCAATTACAAGTCACTTTCTATTTTTGGCAGTTTTTGTCCTGACTTGATTTCCTTCATTCTTAAGCTTTGCAATGTCATTTAACACTTGTTCCAACATAAATGAAGTGTATCTAACTCATTTCCACCTCCAAATCCATCAGATCATGTACAGTCGACCACAGTTGACTTTTTCATCTGATAGATGAATTTTGCCAAGCATAGATCAATCTGAGCTCCAATCTTCAACTGAAATGGCTCAAGGGTGAAACCCTAGCCTCAATAATCTCCATATAATCACAAAATGAACCCCATAATCATCAGAAACCTCATCTCCTGATCCAGCCCAGACTGGCCCAATACAACTGATTAGGGTTGACCAGTGGTCAAAACCCTAATCTCAAGGAATCAGCCTCAATCTTCTGATGACACCCAACCATGATGATGATGATGTATCACTTCAATCAAGATGAAGACCAATATCCATTGAGAACCATGAAACCCTAATTTGACAGCCCAATCCTCAGATGGCCAATGATCAATCAATAAAACCCTAGGCTTACACTTTGACTTCCTCATCTTCTGAACAAGACTTGGGAGGATGGCTTGCACAATGTAACCACATGATATGCAATATGTAATGCCTAATGTCCTAAAATAATATGCAATATGATAATGCTAGTCCCAAGAGAGGAGGGCAAATTTTGAGGTGTTACAGTGTATACCACCATTCGACCTGAAACCACTATGGACCCTAGATGTAGAGTCGAGTGCCTTATTGCTGATCAAACATTGTCTGTAACTGGATGATCATAAAGACAGTTGATGGGTACTCCACGAAGCATGCTAAGGGACATGAATGACCTAGATGGAATTTGCCCATCCCGCGTAACAGGATAAATGTCTATGGGCCCAATATTGAACTGGACAAGGATGACACGGTCTATGCCTTGTGTTCAATATAGACATAAGTGTTAATACCTTAGGATTGGCATTAATTTATGTAAAACAAATAATGTAATCATCTCTGTTGTTTTAATATGTTGGGTTGAAGAAGTTCAACATCTGGACCAACATGTCATGTACGATGTCACAACATCATGTCTGTGACATCGCACATGTGTAGAAAACTGAATTAATTAATTCAGTATATATTCTGGGATTAGTAAGGATATTTGGTGAATATCCTAACTCCCATGTGGAGGTCTTAAAGACTCAATCAGAACATATATAGGCTCAAAATAAGAAGATATATGTGGAGAGATTCTAGGATTGAAGACCTTGTTTGTAGCAGAAATTTTCTGCTGTATTTGTAACAGCAAAGAACAAGTTTGCTGCGATTTCTGAAGGCCCAAATCCAGGTGGGTGATTAGGTTATAAATAGCACATTGTAACCTAGTTTTTGTAAGCCTCTTAGAATGAAGTTTTAGGGGTGTGTGTGAGGTAAACCTCCCAATCTGTGGGAAGGTTACCATGTGTTTCTCAGTGGTCAAAGCTGAGAGTATTTGTAACTCAAAGCCTGTAGGCAAGAGTGATTTTGTTCTTGAATGAAGCTGTGAAGCAAGTTCAAGGTGTGTTAACATTACATTGTATTTATAGTGATAGGAATGGAAACTGGAGGTTTCTATCTAGGAGTTCCTAGGTATAGATTGCATTGGGTAGGGATTAAGTGAAGAGTTGTAAACGGGGGAGTTTAACTCTGAATTAATACTGCTAATAGTGGATCTTCTTCCTGGCTTGGTAGCCCCCAGATGTAGGTCATGTTGGACTGAACTGAGTTAACAATTTCCTGTGTTTGTTTTCCTTCTGCATGTGTTTTTATTACTGTCATAACTCAGCAGGTATTCCAGTCAGCTTATCAAGATGATAACAGACCTGGTATATAGCCTTCTGTTTGAATGTCAATCATAATGTTGTAACATTCATCAGTGACAGCGTATACTGAATAATATGCAGGTTAATTTCAGTTCAGTATTTATTTAAGTCTGTTCTTTTCAAGGATAACAGACCTGGCTGAAGGATCATTGTGAAACTGTCAAACTGGATGTTTTGACAGTTGATACTGAAGGTTGATACTGAAGTAGAGACTAGTTGGTCTTTTACAGTACTGCAAACTTAGCACAGTACGTTTCCAGGAACATAACAGAATCAGCATATGTTCTGGATGTCGAACTGAATGTTGTGACATTCATTCCCAACAGCAGGTGCTAAAGTGTAGGATGATTGGTTTTTCTAGTTCAGTATTTTTCTCAGGCTATTCTTCAGGGATTCAACAGCTGAGCTAAAATCCAGGAAACCAACTACTGACCTACAATTAATGAACCTAACAAATAGCCTAGTTGTTAGCAATCTAATAAGTGGAAATTAGATTAACGTGTTCAACCTTTAATTCAGGAAATACAAGTAAAAGACAAACACACTGGAACAATGTAACAGATGATGTCCAAAATCAACAGTAAGACATCATGCTGATAACTGTGTAAGAAAACAACAGAAGTGAGTGCTAGGATTGATCTCTGTTAAGTCTTTCTTCCTGATGCACAAAACCAGGTGTTCATCCATTCTAGGGTGACATAGAATGAGATGTCGTGACAGTGGTTAATAACTATCTTGCTGTATTAGTTACAATGTTAGATCAGATGGCATGACTTGTAGTAGAACATCTGAATTCTGACTACACCAGAATTTCAAATGGTATCAGAGCAGGCATCCTGTTCTGCTTCTGGATGAGATCCATGGGTGATACTTTCTGGTATCTTGCAAGAAGTTATGTTGGAACCTGTGGAAGGTTCTGTATTCTCCCTGAATGGTCCCTTGAAGTAGGTGGATGGACTGTTCATGACAGGAATGGTGTGTACCTGTCTCTGGAGGTTGGCTATGGACCTTTGTGTGGGACAGCTGTGCCAGTATTGAATCACATTCAAACTTGGTATGGTCTTGGAGGCTGATCTGGCGACGTGCGTGTTCATAGGTTGAGTTGTATTATGATTTCCGCTGCATAATACCTGGCAAAACTCAAACTCTGATGTAGTTTCCCCTCATGTGGATGAAAGGCTGCTGTATTCAATATTTCATCATAATCTATTGAAGATGTCAAAGATACTCGTGTCTCCTCAAGTCCACTCATCATGACGCTCTCACTTCAGGATGGTAAGAATCAACTGATCACTGATTCTTTTACTCTTTTGGGTAATGTATATGAAGACCTTGAAAAATTTCAACGAAAGTTTGTTCCAAGGAGGTGGAACTAATGTTCTATGTGATGTTAGAACATGTTGTTCAACAAGTATGCAGCTACTGGTTGAAGAGCAGATGTTTTTAGGTGTCAAACAAAGGGAGACCTTGTTTGGAACCTACTCCTGACCTGGAAGAGGAGACATCTGTGTGGGCTAAGTTGACAAGGGTAGGGTCAACGGTGTGTATGCTCAAGAAGGTCACATGTAGAGGTCTGGTCTCTAGAAGTGGAGCTGGGTGAGATGTGACATTGCGCAATTTCCTGCTGCTTGTCCTACTCCTGTAGATTGATCAGGGCTGGATAGCTGTTCTCTGGAGTACTATGGAGTGTTGGAAGACAAGTCCTCTGGATGTTAGAAGTCATCAATGGGGTAACCTGACTGCTACTTCATTTAAGAGGATTGGGACCATGAATCTTGCTATTCAAGCACCACGATCAGAAGTGGCAGTTCTTTCAAGGAGTGAGAATATGAAGATTCATAGGTTGGTTGATGTAGTATGCTCTGGCAATGCATATCTGCTATTGACTGGTGTTCCTCTAGTAACAGGTACATTTTTGATGTAGTATGCTCTGGCAATGCATATCTGCTAATGGATGGCTCATTCTGCTACTCAGATGCTACCTAGTGACAGGTACATTTCTGAATTGTGGTCTAGCATACGACTACCCCCTTTTATCATCAGATTCAGCCTAATGGACGGCTCATTCTGCTCAGATACGGTTTAATGTACGATCCAGTTAGACCTTCAGCTCCTCAGATGCTACCTAGTGTACGGTACATTTCTGAAGTGTAGTCTAGCGTACGACTACCCCCTTTCATCATCAGACACAGCCTAACGGACGGCTCGTCCTGCAATACGGTTTAGCATAAGACCCATTTGGATCTTCAACTCAGATACGATCTAGCATACGATCCGGTCTGATCTTCTATCCCCAGTGAAATCACCCGCTTAAGGGAGGCCTCATTTTGCAACTCAAAGACGATCTAGCGTACGATCCATTCTGATTTTTCATCCTCGGCAAAGTCATCCGCCTAACGAACAGCTCACTCTGGTATTCAGATACGGTCCAGCATATGATCCATTCTGATCCCTTATCCCCAGCAGCGTATAGCACACCCTGACTCCCCAGTGAAGTCAACAGCCTAATGGATAACTCACCGTATAGTCTAGCGTATGACCCGGTATGACATCCATGTCTTCAGACATCGTCTGATGTACGACGCGCCCTGAAGCTCTCATCATCAAATTCCCTGGATGGCATCTTTAAGCCCATCTCCATCAAGACTAGCTCCTGATTGACAAGCGCAAATTTTTGGGGCATTCTAGTGTTCAATAATCTTCCACCTCCAGACCACGAATGGTGCACATACCATTCTACTGTCTCGGTTCAAGAATATTGAACAGGGGCAGCTGTCATACCCCAAAATTTGCCCGTTGATATTACAAGGCACTTTCCAAGGCACTCCGACTTATTCTACAAGGCCCTAACATTAAAAGAACAAAAGCCCAGCTCACGACAGGCCCAATCCAGAAAATGGCCCAAACTCGCTCGCTCGCTAGGCGAGGAATTCCTTCGCCTAGCGAACCCCTCGTTATGACACTCGCCCCAGCGAAGCGTCAGATCCAGTAAAAGCCCAAACTAGCTTGCTCGCTAGGCGAGCAATTCCTTCGCCTAGCGAAGCTTGCGAATATCAGAATTTCTGGGCTTCATTCTGAGCCCATTAGGTCATAGCAAGAACATTATAAATAGCCAAGCCTTCAGTCACGAAAAGGGACAGACGAAGACGGACGGAAACCCTGGCCTAGAAACCCTGGAGACCAGCTTAAAGAATTCCGAGGGAAGAAACCCTGAAGTCCGCTCCTCCGCTCCGAAGCTACCGCCGCCCAACTCCGTCCGATACCAAAAGTGATCAGCCCCGTTAACATAGCAGCTGAGTGGCAAACAGGTTTGCGCATCACTACTATTTTATGCTTTTAATTGGTAATCTCTATATCCATAAAGCATCATGACTGGAGTTTCGAATATGTAATTTGATTTCGCATGCGAAATTAAATATGCTTGAATATCATGAATGTTTGTCCATGTTATTCCTGTAATCAAATGCCATACAAGTTCAGGTTTTCGGAGGTCATGCTGTTGTCAAACTCCAAACCCGTGGCCGCTCGCTAGCACATCGCTAAGCGAGCCTGTAGCGAGCATTCGCTGAGCCTTCGCTAGGCGAAGCAGAGGCGAACGGGACAGTGGCTGCTTCGTCTCTTTGCTGTTCTATCTTATGTTTATCTAATCATGATTTATTATAGTTTTGCATCATTTGGCCTGAGTTCATGACTGTTATGTTTATTTTATGGTGCAATTGTCAAATCATACTTTATCTCAATGCTCTAACCCGTGTGTTGAATGGTGTAAAGGCTTACATATTCTCGAAGAAACGGCCGGCTAGGTATTCCACCTTATGTGTGGGATACCCTTATGGAGATTCACCCCGAATTATTCAATTGATTTTAATGTATTAATGTTATGGCGAAGATCCACCCTAATGGCTTAATTGTTCTTAATGTATTGATTTTAATATGGACCTAATTACCTACTTGATCACGGCTACCTAATTAATTGTAAAACTTTGCCTTTAAATAAGTGATCTCGGACCTCTCTTTGTTACCCTACGATTATGGTATTACGGTCATGTCCCGCGAATGTGGGGATGCACTTAGCAAAGACCCTTCGGTTAAATCATCATAGTCCCTCGAATGTTGCCTTTGTCCCTCGATGACCCTTCGGTGTAGCCTACGGTTAAATGATGATAGTCCCTTCGAATGCTAAGGTATCCTCACAACTGTTGCCTTCAATGACCAATCGATGACCCTACGATGACCCTTTTACATCCAAAGGATAAAACTACTTACTTCTCAATAGTAAGGACAGTTTTACCCTCATAAGGATAGGAAATGCCCGGAAAGACCTCGGACAGGTATAACCCTTAATTGCTCATTCATAACCTAAAATACTTTCCACACCTCACACATTTCAAAACATCCTTTTTAGAAAATCACCACTTGGCATACATTCATACTAGAATCATTGCCGAGTTATATTTTTCTAAACAACTTTCAAACTAAACGAGATAACCACTTTGTATACATTCATACGAGAATCATTACAAAGTTAAACTCTCCTTTTCAAAACATTTTTCACACATTTCTCAAACACTCTTGCAAACAAGAAAAACATAAATGATTGAGCAATTAAGAGCTCATGGATAACCATGGATACAAAGGGTGCTAACACCTTCCCTTTGTATAATGTACCTCCCGAACCTAAGAATCTAAATTAAGGTCTTTCCTGTTCTTTTCCGCCTTTCCTTATTGGATAAAAGAAAAGTCGGTGGCGACTCTGGCTAACCGCGACATTGCGATTAAAAACACATTAAAGTCAGTTCACCGTATGACAGAACTGGCGACTCTGCTGGGGAATACAAAGAGAGGTCACCTTAAAAAATCATTTATGTTTTCCTAATTGTTCCTTCTTTTAAGGGTATTGTTGAGTGAAAGATCCTACACCCGGATCTAGTGTACCTTAGGTAAGTAGCAATAGATCATCGCGACTATCCGGCGTATACTGGAATGGTTAAAATGATAGCTACGGTTAATGTGACACTTTGGATGTCCTGATGTTCCTCATGTTTACTTGAGGAAAAATTTGGCATTCGCGCGGTGTCATCAAAGCATTAACCAGACCTTTAGAACCCTAATTGACTCATCCTAGCCATTAGAAAGTAGTGAGATAACTGGCTTCGGTTCCGACTGAGGTTGGTTGATACTCGATACTACACTCCTTGAGATTGGATTTTAGGGAAGCTTTGGTCAACCACTTGGTGTTGCACTGAAGTGGACTTAAAGGAAGGTCAATGATTGGAGATCCTTCTAGAACCTGGTTACTATTCTAGGACAGGTTGAACCAACCAAACTTCAGTGGGGAGGGTACTTACCTATGGAACTCATGCAAGCCTTAAAACTTAGGAATGATGGTTGTGTGACTTGCTTGTGCTTGTTATTTACCTAACGTCATAACATCATAACATCATAACATCATAACATCATAACGGTGTACTAACCATTTCGAGGACTTAGGGATCTAACTTTGCTCTGTTTTGTAAAAAAAAAATAAAAATAAAATAAAATAAAAAATAAAAATAAAAAAAAGTTTCCTTTTTTGGTAGTTTATGCAAAGTTAAATTCCAAAAGTCCTTGAAAACATTTCATACATTGCATAGTACGACATAACATTGCATAACAGGTACTCTAAAGGGATCAATGTTCTCACGGTTTTCCTCCAAACAGAAAAATGGACCTCGAACAAATTGTCAAAGATCTCCAGGCTCAGAATGCTCAACTCCAGGAGATGATCTTGAACTTATCCAAGGGGCAGGAGGAACTGAAGGCTCTCTTGCTCGAGAAAAAAAAGACAAGAAATCTGTGAGGCACACTAACCCGGGAAGAAGGCAGTTTACGAGGATCAATATGACTTTAGCACAGGCACTGCAGGGTATGCTAAAAGCAAATTTGATTACCCTCAGAGATCCTCCTATGAAACCCAACACTACTTCTCCTAGTTATAATCCCAACGCCAGGTGTGCGTATCACTCCGATAGCCCCGGGCATAATACAAACGATTGTTGGTCGTTGAAGAATAAAATTCAGGATATGATCGACGCCGGAGAATTTGAATTGGATCCGCCTGAGACTCCTAATGTCATCACTGCCCCTCTGCCTAATCATGACAAGACTGTCAATGTTGTGGAAGATACTGATAGCGATTGCGACCTGGATAGCTGGATTTTCCCAACAATTGGTGACTGACTCAATAATTGGAAGGCTGGAGACACTATCCCGATTTCCTTTAGTCAGGAATAATTGTTATTGCTATTTTTGTGTTTCAAAGCATTGTGTCTATACCCGGGGCATAATAGCTAATTTTTCAAGGGTTTTGTCATTTTCATAAGCATATTTACATTCAATAAATCAATGGACTTTTTGCATTCAAATATTGCGCTCTTTATCTTTCTTGTCGTCTTTCAAACAAGCTATGTTTTCTTGCACACACTCACGTAACAAATTGCATATCCATATCCACTATGGATCCTGTTGATAATAGTTCTGCTACTGTTCATTATGACTTTGAAATTCCGATCTACCAAGCCGAGGATGGAAGTGAGGAAGATTGTGAAGTACCTGGAGAACTTGCCAGACTGGTACTACAGGAAGAAAAGACCATACAGCCGCATGAGGAATCAATTGAAATTGTAAATCTGGGTACTGAAATAGACAAGAAAGAAGCAAGAGGTTTCTTAGGACACTTGAATTACATTGCCCAATTCATTCCACACTTGACTGCTACCTGCAAACCCATCTTCAAATTACTAAAATCAAGAGATGGTATGGAATGATGAATGACAAAATCAAGAAATATCTCCAAGAACCTCCAATTCTGATGCCACCAGTTGAAGGAAGACCTCTAATCATGTATGTGACCGTATTAGAAAATTCAATAGGGTGTGCTGGGGCAACATGACAAGTCTGGTCGAAAAGAGCATGTCATACACTGCCTTAGCAAAAGGTACCGACTGTGAAACAAGATACTCACAGCTCGAGAAAGCTTGCTGTGCTTTGGCTTGGGCTGCTCGCCGACTAAGACAGTATATGTTGAATCATACCACTTTATTGATTTCTAAGACGGATCTTATCAAATATACATTCGAGAAACCTGTTGTCTCCTGAGAGAGTTATCACTGATAATGGTACTAAACTGAACTCTACACGCAGTTCAAAATAAAGCACCATAACTCTTCTCCGTACCGGCCAAAGACGAACGGCGCCGTGGAGACTGCTAACAATATCAAGAAGATCATACAGAAGATAACAGTAACATACAAAGACCGGTATGAGATGTTGCCCTTTGCTCTCCATGGTTATCGCACTTCAATACGCACTTTGACAGGGGCAACTCCCTTCTCTTTAGTATACGGAATGGAAGCCGTCTTACCAATGGAAGTTCAGATTCCCTCTCTAAGAATCATGAAAGAGGCGGACTTAGATGAAGATGAATGGATTCAGACTCGACTCGATCAAATAAATTTGATTGATGAGAAGAGACTGGCGGTTGTTTGTCATGGGCAGATATATCAGAAGCGCATGACCCAGGCATTTAACAAAAGAGTCAAGAGACGGATGTACCAAATTGGCGACTTGGTGATCAAGCGTATCATTCTACCACAAGGTGATCCCAGAGGCAAGTGGACTCCCACCTACGAAGGGCCATTTGTGGTTAAGAAAGTATTCTCTGGTGGAGCCATGATGCTTGCTACAATGGATGGTGAAGACTTCCCGCATCCTGTGAACGCGGACATAGTTAAAAAATACTACGCGTAAAAGAGACCCGCTAGGTCGACGTGCCTAGGCAAAAGTAAGGGCATCCCGGCGAACCAAAAGGGTTCGGGCAAAAATTAGGGATAAACATATAAAAATGTACACCCGGCAAGTCGAAAACCTGAAAAGGCGGCTTGGGCAAAAAAGGGTATCCTGGTGGACTGAAAACCTGAAAAGGCGGTCCAGGCAAAAATTAGGGATTAAAGCGTATAACTATGTCCCGTTCTCAGTCAGCTTCAACCATGTTCCAAGGACTGAACAAGCCAATCACCTCTATCCGACAGCAAGGTGAGGAGATGCTTGAAGACATAATGACAGTAGTGGAATTAAAATCAATAGGACTTTTTCTGCATAGCTTTCTCTTTGTTTTCCTGACAATTTCCTCTTACTAGGATTTCTGTCTCCTTGTATTCAAATTGCCTGTTTATAGGCTCTCTTTCAAAATCAATACGATTTTATTTTCAAAAAGATAATTTTGTTTTACTTTTTCTATCTTGTTTGCATAAACGTCCATTGATTTAATTTGAATTAATATATGCATTTGAATGTGATCAATGTTTACCAAAAATACATGCATAAAATAGAAATAGCGATTACTACAAGACTTCAGGACCAAGGAGAAGGTCTAACCACGCTTTCCAATGAGTCCGTCGCTAATTCTATTCCCCAACAAGAATCAGTTATTTCCCAGAAGAGGTTGGCATCACCAGACAGACTGGTCATCTCTTCCATCCCCAGCCAGGCTCTGTTGAGTGTTTCCACCATCAGACTGAAATCAAGTATCCCTAGCTAAGAAAGGGTCATCAATACAAATATCTCCGACCAGAAGACTGAGATTTATTTCCCCAGTAGAGTCCCCTGGAAGAACGTTTCAGACGCATAGTGCATTCATTACATCATTTCATAACATATACATGCATACAATGTTCGCATTTCTTTTCAGACGCATAATTCATTCCACAGCATACGCCTGCATACATTGTTCGCATTTAGTTTCAGAAACATAAAACATCTCATGCATCATGACATAGCATGAAGCTAACTTTATTTTTCAGGTCAATTATCCTCCTGATACAGTCAAAACAAAGGTCCATTCAGACGGACATCTTTATCAATTACATTCAAGATTCAACTATAACCCTCAGATACTGCCTAGCGTACGGTATATTCCGAGGTGTAGTCTAGCGTACGACTACTTTCTTCTTCAGATACATCTTTCAGATATACTCCATGTCAACATTCATTCTGACATCCTCATAACGATGGCATCTATAAGCCCATCCCAGACATTTATCGCCAATACAACATATACAAATACTATCAGATATAGCCTAGCGCACGGTTCATTCTGATTCAGCTCAACATATGACTCCTTTAACTCAGATACGATCTAACATATGATCCATTCTGACCTTCAACAACTCCAATACGGTTTAATGTACGACCTAGTTAGACCGTCATCTACATTTCTGAAGTGTAGTCTAGCATATGACTACCCCCTTTTATCAGCAGATTCAGCCTAATGGACGGCTCATTCTGCTACTCAGATGCTACCTAGTGATAGGTACATTTCTGAATTGTAGTCTAGCATACGACTACTCCCTTTTATCAGCAGATTCAGCCTAATGGACGGCTCATTCTGCTACTCAGATGCTACCTAGTGACAGGTACATTTCTGAATTGTAGTCTAGCATATGACTACCCCCTTTTCATCAGATTCAGCCTAATGGACGACTCATTCTGCTACTCAGATGCTACCTAGTGACAGGTACATTTCTGAATTGTAGTCTAGTATACGACTACTCCCTTTTATCAGCAGATTCAGCCTAATGGACGGCTCATTCTGCTACTCAGATGCTACCTAGTGACAGGTACATTTCTGAATTATAGTCTAGTGTACGACTACTCCTTTTATCAGCAGATTCAGCCTAATGGATGGCTCATTCTGCTACTCAGATGCTACCTAGTGACAGGTACATTTCTGAATTGTAGTCTAGTGTACGACTACCCCTGTTTTCATCAGATTCAGCCTAATGGACGGCTCATTCTGCTACTCAGATGCTACCTAGTGACAGGTACATTTCTGAATTGTGGTCTAGCATACGACTACCCCCTTTTATCATCAGATTCAGCCTAATGGACGGCTCATTCTGCTCAGATACGGTTTAATGTACGATCCAGTTAGACCTTCAGCTCCTCAGATGCTACCTAGTGTACGGTACATTTCTGAAGTGTAGTCTAGCGTACGACTACCCCCTTTCATCATCAGACACAGCCTAACGGACGGCTCGTCCTGCAATACGGTTTAGCATAAGACCCATTTGGATCTTCAACTCAGATACGATCTAGCATACGATCCGGTCTGATCTTCTATCCCCAGTGAAATCACCCGCTTAAGGGAGGCCTCATTTTGCAACTCAAAGACGATCTAGCGTACGATCCATTCTGATTTTTCATCCTCGGCAAAGTCATCCGCCTAACGAACAGCTCACTCTGGTATTCAGATACGGTCCAGCATATGATCCATTCTGATCCCTTATCCCCAGCAGCGTATAGCACACCCTGACTCCCCAGTGAAGTCAACAGCCTAATGGATAACTCACCGTATAGTCTAGCGTATGACCCGGTATGACATCCATGTCTTCAGACATCGTCTGATGTACGACGCGCCCTGAAACTCTCATCATCAAATTCCCTGGATGGCATCTTTAAGCCCATCTCCATCAAGACTAGCTCCTGATTGACAAGCGCAAATTTTTGGGGCATTCTAGTGTTCAATAATCTTCCACCTCCAGACCACGAATGGTGCACATACCATTCTACTCTCTCGGTTCAAGAATATTGAACAGGGGCAGCTGTCATACCCCAAAATTTGCCCGTTGATATTACAAGGCACTTTCCAAGGCACTCCGACTTATTCTACAAGGCCCTGACATTAAAAGAACAAAAGCCCAGCTCACGACAGGCCCAATCCAGAAAATGGCCCAAACTCGCTCGCTCGCTAGGCGAGCAATTCCTTCGCCTAGCGAACCCCTCGTTATGACACTCGCCCCAGCGAAGCGTCAGATCCAGTAAAAGCCCAAACTAGCTTGCTCGCTAGGCGAGCAATTCCTTCGCCTAGCGAAGCTTGCGAATATCAGAATTTCTGGGCTTCATTATGAGCCCATTAGGTCATAGCAAGAACATTATAAATAGCCAAGCCTTCAGTCACGAAAAGGGACAGACGAAGACGGACGGAAACCCTGGCCTAGAAACCCTGGAGACCAGCTTAAAGAATTCCGAGGGAAGAAACCCTGAAGTCCGCTCCTCCGCTCCGAAGCTACCGCCGCCCAACTCCGTCCGATACCAAAAGTGATCAGCCCCGTTAACATAGCAGCTGAGTGGCAAACAGGTTTGTGCATCACTACTATTTTATGCTTTTAATTGGTAATCTCTATATCCATAAAGCATCATGATTGGAGTTTCGAATATGTAATTTGATTTCGCATGCAAAATTAAATATGCTTGAATATCATGAATGTTTGTCCATGCTATTCCTGTAATCAAATGCCATACAAGTTCAGGTTTTCGGAGGTCATGCTGTTGTCAAACTCCAAACCCGTGGCCGCTCGCTAGCACATCGCTAAGCGAGCCTGTAGCGAGCATTCGTTGAGCCTTCGCTAGGCGAAGCAGAGGCGAACGGGACAGTGGCTGCTTCGTCTCTTTGCTGTTCTATCTTATGTTTATCTAATCATGATTTATTATAGTTCTGCATCATTTGGCCTGAGTTCATGACTGTTATGTTTATTTTATGGTGCAATTGTCAAATCATACTTTATCTCAATGCTCTAACCCGTGTGTTGAATGGTGTAAAGGCTTACATATTCTCGAAGAAACGGCCGGCTAGGTATTCCACCTTATGTGTGGGACACCCTTATGGAGATTCACCCCGAATTATTCAATTGATTTTAATGTATTAATGTTATGGCGAAGATCCACCCTAATGGCTTAATTGTTCTTAATGTATTGATTTTAATATGGACCTAATTACCTACTTGATCACGGCTACCTAATTAATTGTAAAACTTTGCCTTTAAATAAGTGATCTCGGACCTCTCTTTGTTACCCTACGATTATGGTATTACGGTCATGTCCCGCGAATGTGGGGATGCACTTAGCAAAGACCCTTCGGTTAAATCATCATAGTCCCTCGAATGTTGCCTTTGTCCCTCGATGACCCTTCGGTGTAGCCTACGGTTAAATGATGATAGTCCCTTCGAATGCTAAGGTATCCTCACAACTGTTGCCTTCAATGACCAATCGATGACCCTACGATGACCCTTTTACATCCAAAGGATAAAACTACTTACTTCTCAATAGTAAGGACAGTTTTACCCTCATAAGGATAGGAAATGCCCGGAAAGACCTCGGACAGGTATAACCCTTAATTGCTCATTCATAACCTAAAATACTTTCCACACCTCACACATTTCAAAACATCCTTTTTAGAAAATCACCACTTGGCATACATTCATACTAGAATCATTGCCGAGTTATATTTTCCTAAACAACTTTCAAACTAAACGAGATAACCACTTTGTATACATTCATACGAGAATCATTACAAAGTTAAACTCTCCTTTTCAAAACATTTTTCACACATTTCTCAAACACTCTTGCCAACAAGAAAAACATAAATGATTGAGCAATTAAGAGCCCATGGATAACCATGGATACAAAGGGTGCTAACACCTTCCCTTTGTATAATGTACCTCCCGAACCTAAGAATCTAAATTAAGGTCTTTCCTGTTCTTTTCCGCCTTTCCTTATTGGATAAAAGAAAAGTCGGTGGCGACTCTGGCTAACCGCGACATTGCGATTAAAAACACATTAAAGTCAGTTCACCGTATGACAAAAGGTCTACAGGGTTATAGATTAGATACTTCAAAAAGGTCGTTCTCATTGCAGTTCTTTGAAGTTGCTGGATAGAAAGGATGTTACATGTTCATGTCTTAGAGAATCTAAGTTTTGTTCAACATGTAGCTTGAAGTTCAAGTCTCACTTGGAAGGTCAGAATATCTTTGGGAGAGGTCTGATAGACGTGGAGAGGTCAAAGAATGGCATTTGACTTTTTCATATGAGGATTCATGACGGAGGTAATCAACCAGTGGCATTTGGTCTATCTCAGTAGTGAGTTCGAAGAATCAAGATAATCCACATATGGCAGCTGATTATTCTTGAGGAAAGTCTGAGACAAATTACTTTTGGGCAGAAAAGTAGTAAGTTGAAGACAAAAGGAGGTGTTTTCTATTCATCTCTTGGAGCTTGTGGTAGAAGTTCTAAGCCATCTATGGAAGATTATCTCTTGTAATGGGATGAAAATGTATATGTCCCAAGGTATGTCTGGGTTCTTCTTGATCAAGCCGGTGACTCAGTGATATCTGAAGACTATCAGATGGTGTGCCTTGTCTTGTTATGAAGGATGTCCCAACTGATGTTAGAACATCTTGTGAAGTGGTCTTCTGTTCTGGTTAGAAGAGAGATTGACACAGAGTGTGAATGTGTTCAGCTAAGGGGGTTGAACAGAGGGTGTGCTCTTGAAGACATGAAGATGCGTCTTATGTTTTCCATTCATCAAGTGGTCTGGATTCTCTTTGAATCAGGAAGTATGTGAAGGTCCAACTTTGGGATATTGGATATGCCCATGTGTGATCTCCAAGTTTCAAGAGGAGAGTGGGTTGTTCATGACAGGGGAGTTCTGTCTGTGTGCTGCAAGAAATCATCAAGCTTGTAGTCTACGTATTCTCAAATAACTAGATATGGCACCTTGTCAGTTATCAGGATGCTGTGATGTATGTCAAGGCTGAGTGAGCAGAAGAATGTCTGACCGGATGTCATGACATTGCCCTGAACAATGCTATAAATTCCTTCTGAGTCTTAAAGTCATTAGGAATTATAAGGGTGATGTGTCAAATTCTGATAAATCAGAATAAGCCTGATGGCTACAGCTGTGTGGTACAGGGGGAGTAACCATCTGCTGAAGTGTGGGAATTTGGCTGTAGCAGTGCCATATGTCAAGTCCCTACTGGAGGTATGACATGAGTCTTGGGAAATGTTGAATACTGGCAGAATGCAGGAAAAAGCCGCGTGGAATGTTAAGACATCGCGTGCAACGTGTCTGACTGCATATATGGAATAGTCTCCATGCACTGGAACTGCTGTTTTGGAAAAGAAACAGTCAAGAGCTATAAAAGGTATTCAAAGATAGTCTGAGATTTTGTTGGTGATTCTCTGACTATTTCTCAGCAAAAATTAATGAATCTTGACCAAGCATTCATTCCTACCGTTAATTCCTAAGCACGGGCTGGACTATTTAAAGGATGTAATAACCCTCTTCTTCTCACAAGTGAAACACTCCATTCCCTCAGAATCATGGGGTATGTTAAGGTTTGGGCAAGCTGCGCCTGGATCTGGTTTTGTGAGGGGTGCCTTTACAAATGTTTAGCTAAAAAGGGGGAGAGAAATACAGTCCTGGGGTTGAGAATGTACCAGAAGCAAGCTAACTGTGGTAGCAAACAAAAGTTGGTGTCAAGCAGAAAATCCACCAACTGGGTATATCACTTGTGTCTTGTGATCTGAGTTAAGAGGACAGTTGTGTCTTATGATCTGAGTTACATTATCTATGTATTCAGCATTACATATTCTTCCGGAAGCTCTCCTGTTGAGGGGAAGGGTTCTGGTACAACTGATCCGTGTACCTCTACTTTCTCATGTACACCAACTTTGGTGTTTGTGGTGGTGGAGTCAATGACAGAGATGAAGAGCATACCCATAATGGGATGTTTTGTCCAGTGTAATGTTTATTTGTTTTAGCTAAAATTTGCCAAAGGTGGAGATTGTTAATACCTTAGGATTGACATTAATTTATGTAAAACAAATAATGTAATCATCTCTGTTGTTTTAATATGTTGGGTTGAAGAAGTTCAACATCTGGACCAACATGTCATGTACGATGTCACAACATCATGTCTGTGACATCGCACATGTGTAGAAAACTGAATTAATTAATTCAGTATATATTCTGGGATTAGTAAGGATATTTAGTGAATATCCTAACTCCCATGTGGAGGTCTTAAAGACTCAATCAGAACATATATAGGCTCAAAATAAGGAGATATATATGGAGAGATTCTAGGATTGAAGACCTTGTTTGTAGCAGAAATGTTCTGCTGTATTTGTAACAGCAAAGAACAAGTTTGCTGCGATTTCTGAAGGCCCAAATCCAGGTGGGTGATTAGGTTATAAATAGCACATTGTAACCTAGTTTTTGTAAGCCTCTTAGAATGAAGTTTTAGGGGTGTGTGTGAGGTCAACCTCCCAATCTGTGGGAAGGTTACCATGTGTTTCTCAGTGGTCAAAGCTGAGAGTATTTGTAACTCAAAGCCTGTAGGCAAGAGTGATTTTGTTCTTGAATGAAGCTGTGAAGCAAGTTCAAGGTGTGTTAACATTACATTGTATTTGTAGTGATAGGAATGGAAACTGGAGGTTTCTATCTAGGAGTTCCTAGGTATAGATTGCATTGGGTAGGGATTAAGTGAAGAGTTGTAAACGGGGGAGTTTAACTCTGAATTAATACTGCTAATAGTGGATCTTCTTCCTGGCTTGGTAGCCCCCAGATGTAGGTCATGTTGGACTGAACTGGGTTAACAATTTCCTGTGTTTGTTTTCCTTCTGCATGTGTTTTTATTACTGTCATAACTCAGCAGGTATTCCAGTCAGCTTATCAAGATGATAACAGACCTGGTATATAGCCTTCTGTTTGAATGTCAATCATAATGTTGTAACATTCATCAGTGACAGCGTATACTGAATAATATGCAGGTTAATTTCAGTTCAGTATTTATTTAAGTCTGTTCTTTTCAAGGATAACAGACCTGGCTGAAGGATCATTGTGAAACTGTCAAACTGGATGTTTTGACAGTTGATACTGAAGTAGAGACTAGTTGGTCTTTTACAGTACTGCAAACTTAGCACAGTACGTTTCCAGGAACATAACAGAATCAACATATGTTCTGGATGTCGAACTGAATGTTGTGAAATTCATTCCCAACAGCAGGTGCTAAAGTGTAGGATGATTGGTTTTTCTGGTTCAGTATTTTTCTCAGGCTATTCTTCAGGGATTCAACAGCTGAGCTAAAATCCAGGAAACCAACTACTGACCTACAATTAATGAACCTAACAAATAGCCTAGTTGTTAGCAATCTAATAAGTGGAAATTAGATTAACGTGTTCAACCTTTAATTCAGGAAATACAAGTAAAAGACAAACACACTGGAACAATGTAACAGATGATGTCCAAAATCAACAGTAAGACATCATGCTGATAACTGTGTAAGAAAACAACAGAAGTGAGTGCTAGGATTGATCTCTGTTAAGTCTTTCTTCCTGATGCACAGAACCAGGTGTTCATCCCTTCTAGGGTGACATAGAATGAGATGTCGTGACAGTGGTTAATAACTATCTTGTTGTATTAGTTACAATGTTAGATCAGATGTCATGACTTGGAGTAGAACATCTGAATTCTGACTACACCAAAATTTCAATAAGGGCAAAAGGGTAATTGTACACATAAGTATTATCACAAAAGGATTTGTCAGATCACATGACATTTTCGTGTCTTAGGTAGTAGTGATGTGTTGCTAGATACCGCTCACTGTTTATTATGTTAAATACGTGATTTAATATAATTGTCAATGTCGCGAAAACCTATAGGGTCACACACAAAATGACAGATTGATGAGAGATAGAGTAACTAAGGAACACCGTAAGGTACGGTGTACTTAAGTGAATTGTAGAACATCGTAAGGTACGGTGTACTTAAGTAGAATACGAAATATGGTAAGGGACCACGCACTTAAGTAATTTTGGCATATTATAAGATATGGGCCACATACACTTGAGTGGGCTTTTTAGCTTGCAGCCCACAGAAGTGGTTCTATAAATAGAACCCTTGTGTAGAAGCATTACAGTAGTTGCAATTTCGTTTCTCTCACTCTCTCACTCAAAGCCTTCATTCCTAGCAGCTAGCACTGAGATTGAAGGAATCCGTTCGTGTGGACTGATTAGAGGCGTTGTCATCGTTCAACGTTCGTGATCGCTCCGTAGATCTGCATCAAAGGTTACAATCACCACAAGAGGTTACGATTATATCACTGATCATGCCCATTCGTAAGGATCACTAAAGGAGAAATTTTAAATTCCGCTGCGTTTTGGATCGCTCTTCTCCTTCAGTGGTATTAGAGCCACTTACGAAACCATGCATCTGATAGCTGTTTATTTTCTATATTAATATGATTAAAAGACAGAATGAATCAAAGAATAAATGGGTAATTAAATTTGGCATCATGTGTGTACGATTTGGATGATTGATGTTGACTATGCTTCGGAATCCGACATTAGTATGGTGAAGCAGCGATACATCGACCGTCCATAGGTTATGCAATTGAGATCGATCAAGTTATATATATGATATAAGTAATCTTGATGCAAAACACGGTATATATGATATACTATTTCTGTTTCGTTCATTCAAACACTTAATGGTTGTTTTCCTTTGAGCGATCAATGGTCGTTTGCTTCTTGATCCGACATTAGTATGGTGAAGCAATGATGTGTTGATCAATCATACTGAATCAACAATCGAGATGTGTTTGACGGTCTGAAATTGGTGCATTAGGGTTAATGACGGCACAAGGGTTGTGTTGTCAAAGAGTTATGCGATTAAGGTTGTGACTGCGCAAGAGTTGTGCTTTAAAGTATCAAGTGTTGATGCGAAAAATGACGTCGATTTCAAATGAATTGTTCATTAAAAATTTCGGCCAGGGGCGCTGCCCCTTCAACCCCGCAAAGGGGCGCTGCACCCTTGACCCCCGTCCACTGATCGGTCAGCGGAACCACCATCCGGTGATCGGTCAGTGGAACCCCCGTCCCGCTGACCGAGCAGCGGACCCCCGGCTAACTCTACGTAGTGTGATCGGTCTCCGAAATTTAATTTGGTTTTAATAAATTAAAAGAATTAAAATTAATAATAATAATGTGTTTATTATTATTGTCTTGTGGTGATCGGTTATGACCTTAGTTTTCCTTTATTTTATTTTGGGTTTTTAAAATACGACCTGCGTGTCGTGCCTCTCTTTTAATCTCTTAATGTAACTTCTTTTCTCATCTCACTCCCTCGTATGTAAAACGAGTTTCTTTTATGTAATGTAATGTTATGAAGAAAGGGAATAATTCAATATCAAAGGAAGACAACCTTGAAGATCTTGCTTGGAGAAGCTTAGATCGTTATTAGGTTAGCTTAGGTTCTCTCATTGGCCTGGGAGAACAATTGCGCTAGGGGCCATAGCTGTTTCATTATGTATGTTGATGCGTGTGAGAGACAGTTTATATGATAAATAAGTCGGTGAGATCAGAATAATTGCAAATTCCCTCAAATTAAATATTAAGTTTATGCTTTCCAAGTTTTAGCACTCACCAAGACTAGTATCGGATAATGTAGATTTCGCCTACGCGAGGTGCATGTTCTATATTAATAAGGTGCGATGGGATAATTGTAATATCCAATTGCTAAAACAATGGGTCAAAACTTAACTAAACAAATTATAATAAGATTATATATGTTTAGAAGTAAGAGTTGGAAATGATCCATGTGATAGATTGGAATAAAGAGTTAATTACCCAACTAAAATATTCGAGAGTTGTATTAGATACAATTGGAAGGAGTTCCTGTAACAGCCCATTTTTTTAAGTATTTAATTATTATTATATTTTAATTTAATTATTTGGAGTGTTAAGTAATTAAGCGGTTGTGAGGTAGTATAATAATTGATTAATTAATTTAATTAGTGTGGTAATTAATTATTTAGTTGATATGAGATATAATTAAATAATTATTTATTAACCTAGTGTGCATAGTGAGTGCTTAATTATTTGAATTTAAATAGAGGTATTTAAATATTAGGTATTATTGGGACTAGTGATTAAATTAGATGATTTAAGCCCAACTAGAATACTACTATAAATAGTAAGAGTGAGGGAGGTGAGAATTAGAATTCACTTGAGCACTGAAAGCAATAGAGAAAGAGGAGAGGAAAAACGAGAGGAGTCAAGAGTTCCATCAAATTGACAAGGTAAGGGGGGAAATCCTTATCATTGTGGGTTAGTATAATTGGGTTAATGAGTAGGAACATGATTTAGGTTGAAATCCTTAATTGGCATGGTTTTGGAATTATTAGGTCTTGATAAATACTCTTGAATTGTGATGATTAAATTATGCTAAAATTGTGAATGAATATATAATTGGATGATTCATAATTTTCTGAACGTGTAGCTTTTTACGGAATCGAAATCGGAGGTCCGGAAGTCCTCCAACGATGAAAAATGCGGGGAAATCTGCATTCTGTTTCGTGTTAGCGCAGGAACAACATTCTGTCTTGCGTTAACCGGTTAACCCAGGGCGTTAACCGGTTAACACTGTTACGATATTGAAAAAATTGCATTTTGTCTTGCGTTAACCGGTTAACACTGTTAAAAATTGCCAAGAAGCGCATTCTGTTTTGCGTTAATCGATTAACCCATGGCGTTAACCGGTTAACACTGTTTGAAAAGTGAAAAATTGATATTTAAATGTTGTGTGCGTTTTGGAATGAAATCTATGTGTACATATTTGATGATTGGCCTATATTGGTGAATAATATATTGTATGAATGTGTATGTATACCATTATTGAATTGTGAATGATTTATGGTTATGGATGTGTATATGTAATCGTAATTGATGTGTTGTGATGAATGTGTATATGTACCAATTGTGAGTCATGGTGATATGTGGGATGTTAAGACGGTATATAGATGGTCTTAATTGCATATGTGTTGGTATGTGTGCATTCATTCATAGCATGGTTGACTTCATTGTGGAAGTGGTTAAGCGGTGATCCTTCATTGGAAACAGACGTAGCAGACGTTAATCCTTAAATGGGATTAGGCGTAGTATTAAGCGGTGATCCTTCATTGGAAACAAATGTAGCAGACGTTAATCCTTAAGTGGGATTAGGCGTAGTATTAAGCGGTGATCCTTCATTGGAAACAGACGTAGCAGACGTTAATCCTTAATTGGGATTAGGCGTAGTATTAAGCGGTGATCCTTCGTTGGAAACAGACGTAGGGCTTTGGTGTTGTCCGGATCGGAAGCGTGGCTTGGATTCTAGATATTGAATCGGAAAGCGGTGAAACTTTGAGTTCACATTGAGGTACCACATGCATGGAGTCACATTGTCTTGCATTGAGTCGTCTATAGTTATGTGATCATTGAATGCATGTATTGATGTGAATGCGATGTACGTTTGAAATATGTGAGATGATTGTTGGTTAATATTATTGACGTGATTATACCAAGTGTGATGAATTCTTAAATTGTGTTTTAATTCATTGTGCCTTATTATGCTATTTCATAATGATTTGAATTCTCACCCTTTCTGTTTGAATGTTACCTTTACATGGGTATCGTGCAGATACATCAGAGTAGTATTGCTGGAGTAGGTGGACGGTAGCTTGCTCAAGAAAAGCTGGAGAGTTTCCGTATTTAGTTTGAATTTAGGTAATGAGTCAATGCTCTGGTCATGTAACACTGGGTAGATTAGTGGTATTGAACTCATATCTTATCTTGATATGCTTTATGTCATTAATTGTTTTATTTTGTTTGAAGTGATTATTGAGAGATGATCATGGTATGGGACATGGATCATTTTATGAAATACATGAGTATTCTTTATTTTCCGCTGCGAACGCATATTGCTTGAATATTCATGATAAGTGAAATGTGTTATCTTGAATGACCAGGTGTATTGTTGGTTTTTGAAAGTTTTAAGTTTCGAAAACGTCGATGTGACGCCCTTTTCTTTATATGCGTGCTTATTTACTCTGATTATATGCTAAATAATTTGGGGTAGAAAAAGGGGTGTTACAGTTCCTACCTAAATAACCTAGTTTTGTGTAATCCGCCTACGTGGACTTAAAACAAAGTGAAATGTGGATCTCGACACACTAGAAAATCTTCCAACGGGATTTTTCGAATCAAATGGTGAGGGTCATTTGTTGAGTAAAATAGTGAGAGCATATTTAATTAAAGGCCTAATTAAATATGTTATTGATACTTACATTTTCATTATTTTCTTGTAGATTACCATGACAACAAACACCTCTAACAATATTTTGTGATCAATCCTTGACAAGGAAAAATTGTCTGGGACAAATTTTCTGAATTGGCACCGAAATCTGAGGATTGTCCTCAAACATGATAGAAAGCTGTATGTCTTGGAGAAACATGTTCCTGAAGAGGAACCTCCTAGTTCTGCACCTAAGGCAGAAAGAGATGCTTATAAGAAGCATGTCGATGATGCCAATGAAACTGCTTGTCTCATGCTAGCTACCATGAACTCAGAGTTGCAAAAACAACATGAGAACATGGCAGCGTTCAATATGATCGAACACCCGAAGATGCTTTATCAAGAGCAAGCAAGGCATGAAAGGTTTGAAGTTTCAAAAGCCCTTTTTCAAGGCAAGTTAGCTGAGGGAGCCCCTGTAGGTCCCCATGTACTCAAGATGATTGGGTATGTGGAAAACCTTGAGAGGTTGGGTTTTCCCCTCGGAAAGGAACTTGCGATTGATTTGATCTTGCAATCGTTGCTAGATAGATTCAATCAATTTGTCCTAAATTTCAATATGAATGATATGGACAAATCTCTTCCTGAACTGCTAGCCATGTTAAGAACTGCTGAGCAGAATTTGAAGTCAAAAGGAAAGTCTATTCTGATGATCGGAAATGGAAAGAGACAGAACAAAAGACCCACCAAGCAGGGTGATAAAGGTAAAGGCAAGGAAGTTGCCAAACCCAAACCCATTGTTGCTGCTTTGAAGCCTAGTGGAGGCATAGCAAAGGAAGGCACCCGCTTCCATTGCGGTAAGACCGGACACTGGAAGAGAAACTTCCCAAAGTAGCTGGAAGATTAGAAGAATGGAGTAGAGACTTCAACTTCAGGTATTTTTGTTATTGAAATTAATTTATCTACTTCTGCATCATGGGTATTAGATACTGGATGCGGTTCTCACATTTGTACCAATGTGAAGGGGCTAAAAAGGAGTAGAGATTTGGCAAAAGGTGAAGTTGACCTACGAGTTGGCAATGGAGCAAAGGTTGCTGCTTTAGCCATAGGAACTTATGTATTGACTTTACCTAGTGGTTTAATAATTCAGTTAGAGAACTGTTATTATGTACCTGCAATTAGCAGGAATATTATTTTCATTTCTTGTTTGGACAAGTTTGGTTTTTCATTTATAATAAAGAACAATTGTTGCTCAACTTATTTGAATGATATATTCTATGCTACTGCACAAATGAACAATGGACTATATGTCCTTGATCTTGAAATGCCTATTTATAACATTAATACTAAAAGGATGAAACCTAATGAGTTAAATCTAACTTACCTTTGGCATTGTCGATTAGGCCACATAAATGAGAAACGCATTTCCAAACTCCATAAAGATGGACTCTTGGACTCTTTTGATTATGAATCATACGAGACATGCAGATCTTGTTTAATTGGAAAGATGACAAAGTCTCCATTCACAGGAAAAGGTCAAAGAGCTAATGATCTTTTGGCCCTCATACATACTGATGTATGTGGACCACTGAACATACCAGCCAGAGGAGGTTTTCAGTACTTCATCATATTTACTGATGATTTCAGTAGATATGGTTATGTGTATTTAATGAAACACAAATCAGAGTCCTTTGAAAAGTTCAAGGAATTTAAGAATGAAGTACAAAACCAACTAGGTAAGAATATTAAAACTCTTCGATCAGATCGAGGTGGTGAGTATTTAAGCCTAGAGTTTGATGACCATCTGAAAGAGTGTGGGATCCTATCCCAACTTACTCCTCCTGGAACACCCTAATGGAATGGTGTATCTGAGAGAAGAAATCGAACCCTGTTAGACATGGTCGGATCCATGATGAGTCACGCCGATCTTCCAAACTCCTTTGGGGACATGCACTATTGACAGCAGCTTACACACTTAACCGTGTTCCATCCAAAAAGGTTGAGAAGACCCCATATGAGATATGGAGTGGTAAGAAACCACATATGTCTTACATGAAGATTTGGGGTTGCGAAGTTTATGTGAAACGACAAATTTCAACTAAGCTTAAGCCCAAATCTGACAAATGTTTATTTGTGGGGTATCCTAAAGAAACAAGAGGGTATTACTTCTACAATCCTTCTAAGGGCAAAGTGTTTGTCGCTCGAACTGGAGTTTTCCTAGAAAAGGATTTTATTTCCAAAGGAATCAGTGGGAGGAAAGTAGAGCTTGAAGAAATTCAAGAATCACAAAGCATTGATACACCTATGGAGGAATTAGAGCAGGAAACACAAGTAGTTGTGGAAGAGCAACCTGCTCAAGTAGAACAAGACCAGCGTAGGTCAAGCAGGATACGTCACCTACCTGAGAGATATGGATATCTCATAACTGATCAAGGTGATGTATTACTCATGGATCAAGATGAGCCTGTGACCTACCAAGAGGCCATAACTGGTCCCGAGTCTGAGAAGTGGCTAGAAGCCATGAAATCTGAAATGGATTCCATGTACACAAACCAAGTTTGGACCTTGGTAGAGCCTCATGTAGGAGTTAACCCTATAGGATGCAAGCGGGTCTTCAAAAAGAAGATTGACATGGATGGTAAGGTACATACCTATAAGGCAAGACTGGTTGCAAAAGGATATAAACAAATTCATGGGGTTGACTATGATGAAACCTTTTCACCAGTTGCAATGCTTAAATCTGTTCGGATTTTACTTGCTATCGCTGCATATCATGATTATGAAATATGACAGATGGATGTCAAAACTGCTTTCCTTAATGGGAATCTTCTTGAGGATGTGTACATGACACAGCCTGAAGGATTTGACATACCAGAAGAAGCCCAAAAGATATGTAAGTTACAAAGATCAATCTATGGATTGAAGAAAGCTTCCAGAAGCTGGAATCTTTGTTTTGATGAAACAGTAAAACAATATGGATTCATCAAGAACGAAGATGAGCCTTGTGTCTACAAGAAGGTTAGTGGGAGCATGATCGTTTTCCTGGTATTATATGTAGATGACATATTACTCATTGGAAACAATGTCCCTACCCTACAAGAAGTAAAGTCTTGGTTGGGGAAATGTTTTTCTATGAAGGACCTAGGTGAAGCAACCTATATATTAGGAATCAGAATCTATAGAGATAGATCACAAAAACTGCTTGGCCTAAGTCAGAGTACGTACATAGACAAAGTGTTGAGACGCTTTAACATGCATGATTCCAAGAAAGGATTCATACCTATGCAACATGGCATGTGTCTATCAAAAACACAATCCCCTTCAACTAAGGAAGAAAGGGATCGCATGAATAAGATTCCATATGCATCTGCAATAGGATCTATCATGTATGCCATGTTATGTACTCGACCAGATGTCTCGTATGCTTTAAGTGCAACGAGTAGGTACCAATCTGATCCTGGTGATGCTCATTGGGTAGCTGTCAAGAATATCCTTAAGTATTTGAGAAGGACTAAGGACTCATTCTTGATATATGGAGGTCAGAAAGAGCTGGCTGTAATTGGATACACCGATGCTAGCTTCCAGACAGATAAGGATGACTTTAGATCGCAATCTGGTTATGTGTTTTGCTTAAACGGTGGTGATGTGAGTTAGAAAAGTTCAAAGCAAGATACAGTTGTTGATTCTACAACCGAGGCCGAGTATATTGCTGCCTCAAGTGCAGCAAAGGAAGTTGTTTAGATAAAAAATTTCATTAGTGAACTTGGCATAGTTCCTAGCATTGTGGACCCCATTGGTATCTATTGTGATAACAATGGTGCTATAGCACAAGCTGAGGAACCTAGATCTCACCAATGATCCAAACACATACTTAGGCGTTATCACCATATTCGAGAGATAATAGATAGAGGAAATGTAAAAATATGCAGAGTACCTACACTTGATAATATTGCTGACCCACTGACAAAGCCTCTTGCGCAGCAGAAGCATGATGGCCATACTAGATCTATGGGCATTAGGGGTATGCCTTATTGGCTCTAGTGCTAGTGGGAGATTATTGGTGTAAGCCCTAGAGGCCAATACTTTTGGTACTTGTATCGAATTATTTATTAATAATAAAAGGCTTTTTCTTTATTATTTTTGTCTAATAAAGTCCCTAGAATAGATAGTCCGTTTAATGTATCAAGTGTGACTTAATCATGAGATCACATTAAACATAAGGACATTATTTTTAAAGTATCCATAGTCGAGCTTTATTGTGAAGTGGGATAACATTAAAGCATTAAGACTATTATGTATATAGACTGATGATCACATCTCATGGATCATGGATAAGGAGTTATCAAGTCTTAAACATAGGTATGAATATTAAGAGTAATATTTATACTAGATTGACCCGCTATGAGAATACTATATAGAATGTTATGCAAAGTGTCATAAGTTATTCTCATGGTGATAATGGTGTATACCACCCTTTGACCTGAAACCACTATGGACCCTAGATGTAGAGTCGAGTGCCTTATTGCTGATCAAACATTGTCTGTAACTGGATGATCATAAAGACAGTTGATGGGTACTCCACGAAGCATGCTAAGGGACATGAGTGACCTAGATGGAATTTGCCCATCCTGCATAACAAGATAAATGTCTATGGGCCCAATATTGAACTGGACAAGGATGACATGGTTTATGCCTTGTGTTCAATATAGACATAAGGGCAAAAGGGTAATTGTACACATAAGTATTATCACAAAAGGATTTGTCAGATCACATGCCATTTTCGTGTCTTGGGTAGTGTCATACGGTGAACTGGACTTTTTTGTTTTTAATCGCAATGTCGCGGTTAGCAAGAGTCGCCACCGACTTTTCTTTTATCCCATAAGGAAAGGTGGAAAAGAACAGGAAAGACCTTAATTTAAATTCTTAGGTTCGGGAGGTACTTTATACAAAGGGAAGGTGTTAGCACCCTTTGTATCCATGGTTATCCATGGGCTCTTAATTGCTCAATCATTTATGTTTTCTAGTTTGAAAAAGGTGGTTGAGAAATGTGTGAAAAATGTTTTGAAAATGAGAATTTAACTTTGTAATGATCCTTGCATGAATGTATACAAAGTGGTTATCTCATTTAGATTTGAAAGTTATTTAGAAAAATATAACTCGGCAATGGTCCTAGTACGGATGTATGCTAAGTGGTGATTTTCCAAAAAGGATGTTTGAAATGTGTGAGGTGTGAAAAGTATTTTAGGTTATGGATGAGCAATTAAGGTTATACCTGTCCGAGGTCTTTACCGTCATTTTCTATCCTTGTGAGGGTAAAACTGTCCCTACTATTGAGAAGTAAGTAGTTTTATCCTTGGGATGTAGAAGGGTCATCGTAGGGTCATCGGCTGGTCATTGAAGGCAACAGTTGTGAGGATACCTTAGCATTCGAAGGGACTATCATCATTTAACCGTAGGCTACACCGAAGGGTCATCGAGGGACAAAATCGTATTTTCGAAGGCAACGTCCGAGGGACTATGATGATTTAACCGAAGGGTCTTTGCTAAGGATATCCCCATATTCGCGGGACATGACCGTATTACGTAATCGTGGGGTAATAAAGAGAGGTCCGATATTATTTATTTAAAGTCCGGATTTTAACAATTAATTAAATAGCCGTAATCAGTTAGGTAATTAGGTCCACAGTAAATCAATGAAATCAATACATTAAAAATCAAGCTTGGTGATTCAAGATGAATCTCCACATTAAACTTAGGTCATCCAAAAGCCATCTCCTCAAGAGTGTCCACACCTAAAGCGGCATGCCTAGCCGGCTATTCCTTTGGAAGTATGCTAGCCTTTACACCATGCAACACACGGATTAGAGCATTGAGGTAAAATACAATTGGAAATTGCACCATAAAATAAACATAACAGTCAGGAATTCAGGCCAAGTGATGCAGAACCATGATTAGATAAACATAAAATGGACAACAAGGAGACAAAGCAGCCACTGTCCCGTTCGCCTCTGCTTCGCCTAGCGAAGGCTCAGCGAAGGCTCGCTGCAGGCTCGCTTAGCGATGAGCTAGCGAGCGGCCACGGTTTTGGAATTTGACCGCAGCATGACTTCCGAAAACCTGCACTTTCATGGCATTGGATTATAGGCATAGCATGTACAATTATACAGGATATTCATACTCGGATTCACATGCGAAATCAATTTATATATCAAAACTTTAATCGGAATGCATCATGTATGTAAAGAAGATCAATTGGAAACGTAAAACAGCGGTGATACGCAAACCTGTGTGCAATTGCGATATTGAAGGGGACTGATTGCTTGGAGGCCGGATTGAGTTGGGCGGCGATAGCTTCGGCGCAGATGGGCTGCCTTCAGGTTAGCAGGGTTTTTGCACCAGGGTTTCCGTCCTTCGTCCGTCTGTTCGTGTGTTTCTGTGTTTCTCCCTCCGGGTCTGTGTGTTATTTTCGTGGCTGAGGAGCTGGTATTTATAGTAGTAGTGGTGGTGACCTAATGGGCTTAACATGAGGTCCAAAACTTCAGATTTTCGCACGCTTCGCTAGGCGAAGGAATTGCTCGCCTAGCGAGCAAGCTATTCTGGGCCTTTTTTCTGGATCTGATGCTTCGCTGGGCGAGGGTCATGATGAAGTGTTCGCTAGGCGAAGGAATTGCTCGCCTAGCGAGCAATCTATTTTGGGCCACTTTTGAATTGGGCCTGTTGTGAGCTGGGCTTTTGTCCATTTGATATCAGTGCCTTGCAGAACAAGTCGGAGGGTCTTGAGGAATGCTTTGTAATATCGACGGGAAAATTTTGGGGTATGACAGCTGCCCCTGTTCAATATTCTTGAACCGAGAGAGTAGAATGGTATGTGCCGTTCGTGGTCTGGAGGTGAAAGATTATTGAACACTAGAATGCCCCAAAAATTTGCGCTTGTCCATTAGGAGCTAGTCTTGATGGAGATGGGCTTAGAGATGCCATCCAGGAAGTTTGATGACGAGCTTCCGATTGTGTCGTACATTAGACGATGTCTGAAGACATGGATGTCATACCGGGTCATACGCTAGACCGTATAATGAATCATCCATCATGCTGTTGACTTCGCTGGGGAGTCAGCGTGTGCTATATACTGCTGGGGATAAGGGATCAGAAATGTACCTGTCCGAAGGTAGCATCTGAGTAACAGAATGAGCCGTCCGTTAGGCTGTATCTGCTTTAAAGGGAGTAGTCGCATACTAGACTACCCTTCAGAAATATACCTGTCCGAAGGTAGCATCTGAGGGGATGAAGGTCTAACTTGGTCGTACATTAAACCATATCTGAGCAGAATGAGCCGTCCGTTAGGCTGAATCTGCTGAAAAGGGAGTAGTCGTATACTAGACTACCATTCAGAAATGTACTTGTCCAAAGGTAGCATCTGAGTAACAGAATGAGCCGTCCGTTAGGTTGTATCTGCTTTAAAGGGAGTAGTCGTATACTAGACTACCATTCAGAAATGTACCTGTCCGAAGGTAGCATCTGAGTAAGGGAGTAGCCGTATACTAGACTACCATTCAGAAATGTACCTGTCCGAAGGTAGCATCTGAGTAAGGGAGTGCCGTATACTAGACTACCATTCAGAAATGTACCTGTCCGAAGGTAGCATCTGAGTAAGGGAGTAGCCGTATACTAGACTACCATTCAGAAATGTACCTGTCCGAAGGTAGCATCTGAGGAGATAAAGGTCTAACTTGGTCGTACCTTAAACCTTATCCGAGTTGTTGAAGATCATAGTGGATCGTACGTTAGATCGTATCTGAGCTGGAGGTCCAAATGGGTCGTACGTTAGACCGTATTGGAGTTGCAGAATGAGCCGTACGTTAGGCTGTATCTGAAGAAGAAAGTAGTCGTACGCTAGACTACACCCCGGAATATACCGTACGCTAGGCAGCATCTGAGGATTTGAAGGTCCAAATGGGTCGTACGTTAGACCGTATTGGAGTTGCAGAATGAACCGTACGTTAGGTTGTATCTGAAAAAGAAAGTAGTCGTATGCTAGACTACACCCCGGAATGTACCGTACGCTAGGCAGCATCTGAGGATTTGAGTATCCAAATGGGTCGTACGTTAGACCGTATTGGAGTTGTTGACAGCCAGAATGGATCGTACGTTAGATCGTATCTGAGCTGAAGGAGTCATATGTTGGGCTGAATCAGACTGAACCGTACGTTAGGCTGTATCTGATAATATTTGTTGTATTTGCAGTGAATATCTGAGGCGGGCTTAGAGATGCCACCGTTGGGAGGGTGTCAGAACGTTCGTCAGATGGATTATATCTGAGAGCTGTATTCGAACCTTGAATGTGATCAGGAGGATAATTAGCCTGAAAAATAAAGTTAGTTTCATGCAATGTCATGATGCATGAGATGCAAATGTTGTATGCATGTGTGTGCCGTGATATGATGTGATGAATGAATTATGCGTCTGGAATAAATGCGAGCATTGTATGCATGTATATGTTATGAAATGATGTAAAGTATATGATGCGGAATGAAAATTGTATGTAGGTGTGTAATATGAAATGATGTAATGAATGCACTATGCGTCTGAACATTCTTCCAGGGAATTCTACTGGGGGAATAAATCTCAGTCTTCTGGCCGAAGATATTTGTATGGAAGACCCTTCCTTAGCTAGGGGATACTTGATTTCTGTCTAATGGTGAAAACACTCCGCAGAGCCTGGCTGGGGGTGGAAGAGATGACCTATCTGTCTGGTGATGCCGACCTCTTATGGGGAGTAATTGGCGTTGTCGGGGAATAGGATTAGCAACGGATTCATTGGAAAGCATGGTTAGACCTTCTCCTTGATCCTGAAGTCTTGTAGCAATCGCTATTTCTATTTTAGGCACGTATTTTTGTAATCATTGATCATATTCAAATGCATATATCAATTCAAATTAAATCAATGGACGTTTATGCAAACAAAACAGAAAAGTAAAATAACAATATTTTTTCAAAATGAAATTGCATTGATCCTGAAAGAGGGCCTATAAACAGGCAATTTGTGTACAAGGAGACAAAAATCCTAGTAAGAGGAAATTGTCAGGAAAACAGAGAGAAAGCTACGCAGAAAAAGTCCTATCGATTTTAATTCCACTACTGTCATCATGTCTTCAAGCATCTCATCTCCTGCTGTCGGATAGAGGTGATTGGCTTGTTCAGTCCCTTGGAACTTGGTTGAAGCTGACAGAGAACAGGGCATAGTCATACGCTTTAATCCCTAATTTTTGCCTGGACCACCTTTTCAGGTTTTCAGTCCACCGGGATACCCTTTTTTTGCCCAAGCCGCCTTTTCAGGTTTTCGACTTGCCGGGTGTACATTTTTATATGTTTATCCCTAATTTTTGCCCGAACCCTTTTGGTTCGCCGGGATGCCCTTACTTTTGCCTAGGTACGTCGACCTAGCGGGTCTCTGTTATGCGTAGTATTTTTTAACTATGTCCGCGTTCACAGGATGCGGGAAGTCTTCGCCATCCATTGTAGCAAGTATCATGGCTCCACCGGAGAATACCTTCTTAACCACAAATGGCCCTTCGTATGTGGGAGTCCACTTGCCTCTGGGATCCTCTTGTGGTAGAATGATACGCTTGATCACCAAGTCGCCAACTTGATACACCTGTCTCTTGACTCTTTTGTTAAATGCTTGGGTCATGCGCTTCTGATATATCTGCCCGTGACAAACAACCGCAAGTCTCTTCTCATCAATCAAGTTTATCTGATCGAGTCGAGTCTGAATCCATTCATCTTCATCTAAGCCCGCCTCTTTCATGATTCTTAGAGAGGGAATCTGGACTTCCACTGGTAAAACAGCTTCCGTTCCGTAGACTAAAGAGAAAGGAGTTGCCCCTGTCGAAGTGCGTACTGAAGTGCGATAACCATGGAGAGCAAATGGTAACATCTCATGCCAGTCTTTGTACGTTACTGTCATCTTTTATATGATCTTCTTAATGTTCTTATTAGCAGCCTCCACAGCGCCATTCATCTTTGGCCGGTACGGGGAAGAGTTATGGTGTTTAATTTTGAACTGCGTGCAGAGTTCAGTAATCATCTTGTTGTTCAAATTAGTACCATTGTCAGTGATAATTCTTTCAGGGATGCCGTATCGACAAATAAGGCTATTCTTGATGAACCGTGCCACCACATTCTTGGTGACAGAAGCAAATGAAGCTGCCTCTACCCACTTCGTAAAGTAATCAATAGCGACGAGAATGAAGCGGTGTCCATTAGAAGTCGTGGGTTTAATCTCTCCAATCATATCGATGCCCCACATTGCAAAGGGCCAAGGTGCTGTTAACACGTTCAATGGAGCAGGAGGCATATGTACTTTGTCCGCATAGATCTGACACTTGTGACAGGTTCTGGAGTGACGGTGGCAGTCAGCTTCCATGGTAGACCAATAATACCCTGATCTCAGAATCTTCTTGGCCATTGTATGTCCATTAGAATGAGTCCCAAAAATACCGTCATGCATGTCTTCCATAATCTTTTCTGCTTCCTTTTTATCCACACAGCGAAGCACAGTCGAGTCATGATTACGTTTGTATAACACTCCATTACTCAGAAAGAATTTAGCGGAGAACTTCCTCAAGAATTTTCTGTCATTGATGGATGCCCCCTCAGGGTATTCCTGAGCTTCTAAATATCTTTTTACGTCGTGGAACCAAGGTTTCTCCTGTACGTTCTCAGTGTTAAGTTCATAACAGTATGCCGGTTCATCTAATCGTTCAATGGTAATCCTGGGAGCTTCACCGTCCCATCTGACTCTGAACATAGATGACATGGTAGCCAATGCATCTGCCAACTGATTCTCCTCTCGTGGAATATGTTCAAATGTAATCTCTTCAAAGTATGGGATTAATGTCATCACCCACTCTCGATAAGGGATGAGATTCAGATGTTTGGTGTCCCATTCTCCTTTGATCTGACTGATTACTAATGCTGAGTCTCCGTACACACTCAAAAACTTGATTCGCCAATCTATAGCAGCTTTGAGTCCAAAAATACATGCTTCATACTCAGCCATATTATTGGTACAATGAAAACATAGTCTAGCCGTGAAAGGCGTATGGTATCCTCCGGGGGAAATGATTACAACACCAACACCATGACCCAGTGCATTAGAAGATCCATCAAAGACCATAGTCCATCGGGATCCTAGTTCGGGTCCTTCATCCGGTCTAGGTTTTTCGTAATCAGTAACAAGCATGACATCCTCATCCGGAAACTCAAAATTCATAGACTGGTAATCGTCCACCGCTTGATGAGCCAAATGATCAGCGAGCACGCTTCCTTTGATTGCTTTCTGGGTAGTGTACTGGATATCGTACTCTGTTAAGATCATCTGCCATCTCGCTATTCTTCCGGAGAGGGCAGGCTTCTCGAACATGTATTTGATGGGATCCATCCTAGAAATCAACAAAGTGGTATGATTTAACATATACTGTCTTAGTCGGCGAGCAGCCCAGGCCAAAGCACAGCAAGTTCTCTCGAGCAGTGAGTATCTTGTTTCACAGTCGGTAAACTTTTTGCTCAGGTAGTATATGGCATGCTCTTTTCGACCAGACTCGTCATGTTGCCCCAATACGCACCCCATTGAATTTTCTAACACGGTCAAATACATGATTAGAGGTCTTCCTTCAACTGGTGGTATCAGAATCGGAGGTTCCTGGAGGTAGTTCTTGATTTTGTCAAAAGCTTCTTGGCATTCGTCATTCCATATCATTTCTTGATTTTTCCTCAGTAATTTGAAGATGGGTTTGCAGGTAGCGGTCAAGTGGGAGATAAATCGAGCAATGTAGTTCAAGCGTCCCAAGAAACCTCTGACTTCTTTCTCCGTACGGGGAACTGGCATTTCTTGAATAGCTCTCACTTTAGCCGGGTCAACCTCAATTCCTTTACCACTGACAATAAAGCCCAAGAGTTTACCGGATCTTACTCCAAAAGTGCATTTGTTCGGATTCAATCTCAACTTGTACTTCTTCAACCTCTCGAACAGTTTGTATAAATGATCGAGATGTTCTTCTTCAGTATGAGATCTAGCTATCATGTCATCCACATATACTTCTATCTCATGATGAATCATATCATGGAACAAAACCACCATAGCACGCTGGTACGTTGCCCCGGCGTTCTTTAGACCGAATGGCATTACTTTGTAACAGAAAGTGCCCCATTGCGTCACAAACGTAGTTTTCTCCATGTCCTCAAGTGCCATCTTAATCTGATTATAACCCGAGAATCCATCCATGAATGAGAATACTTTGTGTTAAGCGGTGTTATCTACCAGAACATCAATGTGCGGGAGTGGAAAGTCATCTTTGGGACTCGCTTTATTCAAATCTCGGTAATCTACGCACATTCGCACCTTACCATCCTTCTTCGGCACTGGCACCACATTAGCAACCCATTGAGGATAAGAAGTAACGGCTAGGAAACCGGCATTGAATTGTTTCATAACCTCGGCTTTGATTTTCTCAGACATTTCAGGACGCATGCGGCGAACCTTTTGCTTAACAGGACGACAGTCTTCCTTCATGGGCAGACGATGCACTACTATGTCAGTATCCAATCCTGGCATGTCTCCATAAGACCAAGCGAAAACCTCTACATAGTCATGTAACATCCGAATCAGTCTTTCTTTGACACTGTTTTCCAATCCTGCTCCTATTCTGACTTCTTTTCTATCCACTTCAGTACCTAGATTTACGACTTCGAGTGACTCTTCATGCGGCTGTATAGTCCTTTCCTCTTGCAGTAATAGTCTGGCAAGCTCTCCAGGGACTTCGCAATCTTCCTCACTTCCATCTTCGGCTTGGTAGATTGGATTTTCAAAGTCATAATGAACAGTAGTGGAATTATTATCAATAGGATCCAGAGTGGATACGGATCTGCAATTTGTGACGTGAGTGTGTGTAAGAAAGCATAGCTTGTTTGAAAGACGACAGGAAAAATAAAGAGCGCAATATTTGAATGCGAAAAGTCCATTGATTTATTGAATATGAATATGCTTATGAAAATGACAAACCCTTAAAATTAGCTATTATGCCCCGGGTATAGACACAATGCTTTGAACCACAAAAATAGCAATAACAATTACTCCTGACTAAAGGAAATCGGGATAATGTCTTCAGCCTTCCAATTATTGAGTCCGTCACCAATTGTTGGGAAAATCCAGCTATCCAGGTCGCAATCGCTATCAGTATCCTCCACAGCATTGACAGTCTTGTCGTGATTAGGCAAAGGGGCAGTGATGTCGTTAGGAGTCTCAGGCGGATCCAATTCAAATTCTCCGGCGTCGATCATGTCCTGAATTTTATTCTTCAACGACCAACAATCGTTTGTATCATGCCCGGGGCTATCGGAGTGATAGGCACACCTGGCATCGGGATTATAACTAGGAGAAGTAGTGTTGGGTTTTGCAGGAGGATCTCTGAGGGTAATCCAATTTGCTTTTAGCATACCCTGCAGTGCCTGTGCTAAAGTCATATTGATCTTGGTAAATTGCCTTCTTCCCGGGTTAATGTGACCCACAGATTTATGGTCCTTTTTCTTCTCGAGCAAGAGTGCCTTCAGTTCCTCCTGCCCCCTGGATAAGTTCAAGATCATCTCCTGGAGTTGAGCATTCTGAGCCTGGAGATCTTTGACAATTTGTTCGAGGTCCATTTTTCTGTTTGGAGGAAAACCGTGAGAACATTGATCCCTTTAGAGTACCTGTTATGCTATGTTATGCTATGCAATGCATGAAATGTTTTCAAGGCCTTTTGGAATTTAACTTTGCATAAACTACCAAAAAGGGAAACCTTTTTTTTTTTTTTTTTTTTTTTTTTGAACAAAACAGAGCAAAGTTAAATCCCTAAGTCCTTGAAATGGTTAGTACAATGTTATGATGTTATGATGTTATGATGTTATGATGTTATGCAAGCACAAGCATGTCACACAACAATTATTCCTAGGTTTTAAGGCTTGCATGAGTTCCATAGGTGAATACCCTCCCCACTGAAGCTTGGTTGGTTCAACCTGTCCTAGAATAGTAACCGGGTTCTAGAAGGACCTCAGATCATCGACCTTTCTTTAAGTCCACTTCAGTGCAACGCCAAGTGGTTGACCGAGGCTTCCCTAAAGTCCAATCTCAAAGAGTGTAGCATCGAGTATCAACCAACCTCAGTCGGAACCGAAGCCAGTCATCTCACTACTTTCTAATGGCTAGGATAAGTCAATTAGGGTTCTAAAGGTCTGGTTAATGCTTTGATGACACCACGCGAATGCCAAATTTTTCCTCAAGTAAACATGAGGAACATCAGGACATCCAAAGTGTCACATTAACCGTAGCCATCATTTTAACCATTCCAGTATACGCCGGATAGTCGCGATGATCTATTGCTACTTACCTAAGGTACACTAGATCCGGGTGTAGGATCTTTCACTCAACAATACCCTTAAAAAGGAACAATTTAAAAGATAAATGATTTTTTTAAGGTGACCTCTCTTTATGTCCCCAGCAGAGTCGCCAGTTCTGTCATACGGTGAACTGGACTTTTTTGTTTTTAATCGCAATGTCGCGGTTAGCAAGAGTCGCCACCGACTTTTCTTTTATCCCATAAGGAAAGGTGGAAAAGAACAGGAAAGACCTTAATTTAAATTCTTAGGTTCGGGAGGTACTTTATACAAAGGGAAGGTGTTAGCACCCTTTGTATCCATGGTTATCCATGGGCTCTTAATTGCTCAATCATTTATGTTTTCTAGTTTGAAAAAGGTGGTTGAGAAATGTGTGAAAAATGTTTTGAAAATGAGAATTTAACTTTGTAATGATCCTTGCATGAATGTATACAAAGTGGTTATCTCATTTAGATTTGAAAGTTATTTAGAAAAATATAACTCGGCAATGGTCCTAGTACGGATGTATGCTAAGTGGTGATTTTCCAAAAAGGATGTTTGAAATGTGTGAGGTGTGAAAAGTATTTTAGGTTATGGATGAGCAATTAAGGTTATACCTGTCCGAGGTCTTTACCGTCATTTTCTATCCTTGTGAGGGTAAAACTGTCCCTACTATTGAGAAGTAAGTAGTTTTATCCTTGGGATGTAGAAGGGTCATCGTAGGGTCATCGGCTGGTCATTGAAGGCAACAGTTGTGAGGATACCTTAGCATTCGAAGGGACTATCATCATTTAACCGTAGGCTACACCGAAGGGTCATCGAGGGACAAAATCGTATTTTCGAAGGCAACGTCCGAGGGACTATGATGATTTAACCGAAGGGTCTTTGCTAAGGATATCCCCATATTCGCGGGACATGACCGTATTACGTAATCGTGGGGTAATAAAGAGAGGTCCGATATTATTTATTTAAAGTCCGGATTTTAACAATTAATTAAATAGCCGTAATCAGTTAGGTAATTAGGTCCACAGTAAATCAATGAAATCAATACATTAAAAATCAAGCTTGGTGATTCAAGATGAATCTCCACATTAAACTTAGGTCATCCAAAAGCCATCTCCTCAAGAGTGTCCACACCTAAAGCGGCATGCCTAGCCGGCTATTCCTTTGGAAGTATGCTAGCCTTTACACCATGCAACACACGGATTAGAGCATTGAGGTAAAATACAATTGGAAATTGCACCATAAAATAAACATAACAGTCAGGAATTCAGGCCAAGTGATGCAGAACCATGATTAGATAAACATAAAATGGACAACAAGGAGACAAAGCAGCCACTGTCCCGTTCGCCTCTGCTTCGCCTAGCGAAGGCTCAGCGAAGGCTCGCTGCAGGCTCGCTTAGCGATGAGCTAGCGAGCGGCCACGGTTTTGGAATTTGACCGCAGCATGACTTCCGAAAACCTGCACTTTCATGGCATTGGATTATAGGCATAGCATGTACAATTATACAGGATATTCATACTCGGATTCACATGCGAAATCAATTTATATATCAAAACTTTAATCGGAATGCATCATGTATGTAAAGAAGATCAATTGGAAACGTAAAACAGCGGTGATACGCAAACCTGTGTGCAATTGCGATATTGAAGGGGACTGATTGCTTGGAGGCCGGATTGAGTTGGGCGGCGATAGCTTCGGCGCAGATGGGCTGCCTTCAGGTTAGCAGGGTTTTTGCACCAGGGTTTCCGTCCTTCGTCCGTCTGTTCGTGTGTTTCTGTGTTTCTCCCTCCGGGTCTGTGTGTTATTTTCGTGGCTGAGGAGCTGGTATTTATAGTAGTAGTGGTGGTGACCTAATGGGCTTAACATGAGGTCCAAAACTTCAGATTTTCGCACGCTTCGCTAGGCGAAGGAATTGCTCGCCTAGCGAGCAAGCTATTCTGGGCCTTTTTTCTGGATCTGATGCTTCGCTGGGCGAGGGTCATGATGAAGTGTTCGCTAGGCGAAGGAATTGCTCGCCTAGCGAGCAAGCTATTTTGGGCCACTTTGGGATTGGGCCTGTTGTGAGCTGGGCTTTTGTCCATTTGATATCAGTGCCTTGCAGAACAAGTCGGAGGGTCTTGAGGAATGCTTTGTAATATCGACGGGCAAATTTTGGGGTATGACAGGTAGCAATGATGTGTTGCTAGATACCGCTCACTGTTTATTATGTTAAATACGTGATTTAATATAATCGCCAATGCCGCGAAAACCTACAGGGTCACACACAAAAGGACGGATTGATGAGAGATAGAGTAACTAAGGAACACCGTAAGGTACGGTGCACTTAAGTGAATTGTAGAACATCGTAAGGTACGGTGTACTTAAGTAGAATACGAAATATGATAAGGTACCACGCACTTAAGTAATTTTGGCATATTATAAGATATGGGCCACATACACTTGAGTGGGTTTTTTAGCTTGCAGCCCACAGAAGTGGTTCTATAAATAGAACCCTTGTGTAGAAGCATTACAGTAGTTGCGGTTTCGTTTCTCTCTCTCTCTCTCTCTCTCTCTCTCTCTCTCTCTCTCTCTCTCTCTCTCTCTCTCTCTCTCTCTCTCTCTCTCTCTCTCTCTCTCTCTCTCTCTCAAAGCCTTCATTCGTAGCAGCTAGCACTGAGATTGAAGGAATCCGTTCGTGTGGACTGAGTAGAGGCGTTGTCATCGTTCAACGTTCGTGATCGCTTCGTAGATCTGCATCAAAGGTTACAATCGCCACAAGAGGTAACGATTTTATCACTGTTCATGCCCATTCGTAAGGATCACTAAAGGAGAAATTTTAAATTCCGCTGCATTCTGGATCGCTCTTCTCCTTCATTGGGATCATATCTTGGCATCCTCCTTACCCCGCTTCCATTGGGTTTGTTTTGGGAGATATCACCAAGAAATTTTTGATTATATCATACTTGTATTTTATCTTTTTTTTTACTAACCAAAATACCAAAATATATGTCTTTGCATTCGCCTAACTCTTTTGTAGGTAGGGCATGATCCCATTGATCTATCAAGTTCACATCTAGGGTTTGAGACCCTCATGAACAAAGAACACAACCATGAATTGATACAAGAATGGTTATGAGCATCATATATGAGTCCCAATAATTTCTACATGTTATATTGATCAAGTTCTCTTCAAGAGTTTGAGGGTGATTTGCCTTGGAAACCCTAGTTTGACTAGGTATCTTGAGTAACTTCTCCAACATGCTATCTCACAAATTGATCAAATTTCTCAAGGGTAACTTCAAAATTTCATCATCTTATACATATATGATCTACCATGAGTTTAGAAAGTCAAGAGAATTGAAGGTTAGCAAGTTGGTTGATGGTGGTTGGCCAGATGAATTCATTTGATCAAAACTGGGCCTCCCTAGACCCTATCTCCTAAAATTTTCACCATATGAAAATTATTATAAGAGAAAACTTACTCTAAATGACATTCCAAACAACTTTCATGTTGAGACCTAGAGCTAGTTTTTCTTGGAAAATGATTTTCTATGTTGAAACATTATAGGTCATTTTGTATAAACCCTAATTTGAAAGTCAACTTCTCAAGGCCATAACTTGCTCACTTTTTATGATATGAAATATTTCCAGGTTTTACAATCAAATTCAATATGTCTACTTCAACTTTGATGTTTGGAGTGATATCTAATTCAACTTTTATGAGTGTGTGATATGAGGGTACATTATAGGTCACTTTTGACGTATACCATTGAACAAGTGATTTTTCCAAACTTCAAAAATGCATAACTCTATCATTTCAAATCCAAATGACATAAAATTGGTGACCATTTTGAAGGTCTTTTAAGGATCTACAACGTTGATGAGGACACTTTTCTCATTTGAAGCTCACCTAAAAAGTTAAGCAAGGTGGAATATTGAGATATATGGCTTGACACTTAGAAAAAATTTCAATACGTTGAAATTTCCAAACTTCCACCTCAAAATTAATTAGGATACAAGCTCCAAATGGAAAAATGTTGAACATGAAAGTTGTTCCTCTTGATCTAACCTTTCCAAAAAGTCCAAGTTCATCCACTTTGGACAAGAATTGCTAGGGCTGCGCATGGCATGAACATGGTATCATCATTTGGCAAAGATCAAACTTCAAATCTTCACACACACTTGCCTTGCAATCCAAGTTGATTTTAGACCCTCTCACACTCATCCGTGGACCTTAATAAATGATCTCATGGGCCTATACACGCCCATGCACCCATGCATCATCAATTGCCAATTTTGGAAAGTGAATTTGAAGGTGCAAATATCATGAGCTGCAGCTATAAATAGAAGCCCTTATGCTCAGAATTGAAGACACCTTGCGCGCCAGATTTGCCCCCCATTGAAACCCTCTCATTCCAAAGGAAAACCTGATAAATTTCAACTTAAAAATTGAGTTTGAATCTCAACTGTTGGAGATTCAAAAACTCCAGGATCCAAAGCCTTGCAACCTCATCAATCACTTTCAGCTAGCTTCTCAAGTGTGATGAGATCGTGTTTGGAGCAAGCAACATCAAGAATTGCATTGCATTGAAGGTAATTTTCAGAAAACTTCATCTCTTCGATTCTCTCTCAATCTTGCTCAATTCTCTTGATTCTTTGGTTGTCTGAAGTCCTACCAATGTAGGCAAGAAGATTGAGTTGCTTAGAGGTCAAATCGAAGCAACTCAGTTAACATACCTCAAATTTCAACTCCTCATATCTTTCAATATGTGAGGAGTTAGTTAAAATTAAGGTGATATTCGTTATCTACACCATTTTTCCTTTCATATCATGTCCTTCTTTTTCATTTTTGATAAGGTAATGAATAAACCAGTCCGGCCAAGGTCGCCTGAGAAGACGACCGACGCTTTGCTTCGGCAATGATGTGGCGTGGTCCTGAGCCATTGGATTGATTTAATTTGTTTTAATCATGAGCGTGCGTTTTAATTACCAAGCGTGTGGACATTTGACTCAGGCGCACCATGAAACGCGCGTTGGTGGTCACTTGATCTGCCACCTCAATTAATGAGGGAGATCAAGTGGTCCACGTTTTTTCTGATTATTTGAATTTCCTTTTAATTGCTTTATTTTCATTAATTCATATTAATTTTAATATTGATCCAAAAAATATGAGAGTTTCACCAAAAAATTTCAAATATTTTCCTCTTTCATATTCTGAATTAAAAAAAAATTGGGTCATTATTAATATTTTTCATGATTTAATTGATTTTTCATTTGTTTTTAATTGTTTAAAAATACTTTTAAGTCTTTTAAAATTCTGAAAAAAATTCTCCAAGGTCCTTTGACCTTGTTTAACCTATGATAAATCTCATGGCCATTTATTTGGTGTTTTGATGAGGTTTTAGGAATTTGACAAACCATATTTAATTTAAATGTTTTATTTTAGTATTTTTAATTGGAATAAATGCCAAATAAATTTGCTAACCAATTGTGATGACTTGTTGGTGTTTGACTCTTATTGTTGGGCCTTGATCAAGGTTGATTTGACTTTGTCAAATTAATATCATTGGATTTAGGGGATTGATGGAATGTACATTCCATCTCCCAAAATAAATGAATGATATTAATTTGGTAAAAGTCCTCCTTTGATCAATTTGAGATTTCATCTATTCCCCTCCCTCTTCATCTTATTCCCCTTATTTATGCATTCATCTCATTTGACCTATGATATCTCAAAGTCCTAATGCTAGTTGATTGAAAAATTAACATGAGTATGAATAAGATTAGGCCACACCTTTTGCATATTATTTTTGTGCGTGCTATGTTTCATGAGCATAATTCATAATACTATGTCTCTAACATGCATTAACACCAAAATTCTATTGCTCGACCTCAAATAGTTGTGACTTCTACATAAGTCCAATTACGATTGCTTAACATAGCGCTAAATTTGTGACATAAAAGACATAGCATTCTAGTTAGTGAGATTGTAAGTCTCCCCTCTTTCATGGTATTGTGTGGAAACTTGGCCTTCTTTCCTTCCTTTGGAAGATGTTTTGGCTCAAGGATTCATGCTTGTGATAAGTGAGTTGAGTGTTCTCCAAAGAATGTCTAATAATGAAAAGCAAAAACAAAACAATACTAACTTCAAACCTATTAACTACTAACTTTTAATTTCAAGCCATTTACTTTAATGCCATTTAATTCTAGTTTTTATACATTTGTCATTGTTCATATCATTCTAATTGTTTATGTTAATGCAATTTTCACTTCGTCCACTTGGACCATATTGTGTGATATACTTTGTTTGTGTATGCTTTGTTCATTTGTGTGGTCTTTGACTATTAATGTACATAATAACAACAAAAACCCTAAAAAAAACATTGTGTGGGCTGCTGGCTTGATCTTGGACAAATGGACTTAGAATTTAGGCAACATTCCTATGCTAAAGGACTTGGACAATGCCAATTTATTGAGAAACCAAGTGCATGCAATTTGAAACTTCATCTGATACATCATTCAAGATCTCTCTAAGTTCATATGCAACATGATCATTGTGAAGCTGTTATTTTGAACCTGTGACTTGTGGATTTCATCTGTTACATGGGTTACCTTGAAGAAGATCATGGAATTGATAAGCTTGGATGTGGTCATCTTTATTTGATGTCTTGCTCTTCAAGATAATATAATTATGCATTTGTGTGTTGCTTAATTCTAAAAGTCCAAGGGAATTATGGGTTTCTATTGACATTCTTGTCTATTGGATTGCTACTCATTTGGTCAGATCTTTTCAACTCTAACTTTTAATTTTGTAGATAGGATAATCTCTTCATCTTCTCCCCATTTCTTTAATTTCAAAACATCTCCCTTCTTTTTCAAAACCTTCTTTGATTGAACTTATTTTGTTCTAAACCTTGACCACTTTTGCAAAAAAGATAGAAACTTTGGCCTTATGCCATTGCATTTTCAAACTTCTTTTCTTAAATCAAACTTGCAAATAAACTTAACCATACTTGACTTAAACTTCCAAAAAGCCAAAAAGAACTAACTCATTTAAACCATTTTTAGGCCTTTGTGCCTTTCAAACTTAGTTTTTGTTAAAAACAATGCATCCATTTTGAAATTTGTATCACGAACTACGAGGTTTTGATCCCTCATTTTTATGTTGGTACGTAGGCACAAGACCAAAGGTCTTGCCAAACACAAAAATATAATTAATGAATTCTTTTCTCATCCCCCCATTCTATTTGTTTGTAAACATCACTTTGTACCAAATACATATGCACACAAAAAGGGCTCTCTATGAGTACCTAGGACACTTTGGGTGTTAACACCTTCCCTCTGTGTAACCAACCCCCTTACCTGTAATCTCTGACATTTTATTAGTTTTGATTTGAAAACTTCTTACTTTTTTGGGTTTTGTTCGTACTTTTTCCATTTTCCCTTGGAAACAATAAAAACGTGGTGGCGACTCTTGTTATTTGATCTCTAGCTTATCCATAGCTTGATGATCATGAATTTACCGCTACAATGATCACAAGCGATGATCGATGATTAACTCCTCTACTCAATCAAAACGAACATAGTTCCTTCAATCTCAGTGATAGCTTCCACGAATGAAGACTTTGAGTGAGACAAAGAAATTACAGCTAGAGTTTCACAAACCGAATTTCATCAAGTGAGAAAGCTTATGCACAATGGTTCTATTTATAAAATCACTTCTATGGGCTAGAAGCTAAAAATCCAACTTAAGTGCACCAAATCTTAATAATAATAATAATAACAATAATAATAATAATATTGTTATAACAATTATAATAATAATTATTATTATTATTATATTATATAATGTTTCATATTCCACTTAAGTACATCGTACCGTATGGTATTCCATAATCCTCTCAAGTACACCATACCTTACAATATTTCTTATTTATTTTATCTCTCATAAATCTATCCTTACGCGTGTAACCCTGTAGGTTCTCGTTACGTTGATAATTATATTAAACCATACATTTAATATAATAAATAGTGAGCGTTATCTAGCAACACACCACTGTTAACCAAGTTACGAAAATGTCATGTGATTTGACAAAACCTTTTTGTGATAATATTATTGTGTACAATTATCCTTTTACCCTCATATCTATATTGAGCACAAGATATAGACCTTGTCAACCTTGTCCAGATTAATATTGGGCCCTTAGAAATTTATTATGTTACATTAGATAGGCAAATTCCATCTAGATCACTAATGACTTCTCGACAAGTGTAGCGATAATCTCACAGTAATAAAAAGATATTGAATCCACATGGAATGTTATTTAACAAAATAATATTTGTGCAAGTTGTAGAAGGTAGCAATTTTTTTTTCTAGGTTTGAATGCGAAAAATAAAAGTTGTTATGAAAAATGCGAAAGCAATAAGGTTTTGTATAGAATCCCTTATTTATCCCATGTTGATGTTTGATGCATTACATGAATGAGAAAGTCGTTATATTTCCATGATGAATTAATAAAACCATTATACCCAATCCCTTGGTGTATAGCTCAATACTTCCTATTATAGGTCTCTTATCCATATTCAACCCGCGTAAGTGAAATTAGGCAATGCAATAATACGTTAACTCAAATGCCACTATTAGATGTCTCTTATCCCTATTCAACTAGCATAAGTACAATAATTGCCTTAGTTCCAACATATAGACTAATGGTCAATATTCCCTATATGTACATAATCAGATTAAAAGAGTATCTCACATAAAATCATTAAACATAATAGGCAATTAAATAGAAATATAACTTCAATTATTCATGCACTGACAAATCAAACATATGTCCGAACAAGTTCAAAGTAAGTTCATCACACAAAACCTAACTTAGAGAAATTTAGCTACTCATAACGATATAGATAAATACCAAGAAATAAAATGAAGTTTGCATATGAGAATACTTAAAGAACTAGCCTCTAATGGCTTCCAATGCTCTCAAAATCTCCCTCTTGATGCTCTTTACCGTCCTTTTTAGTCAAAATTGTAAAACCCTTGAAAAGATGCCCAAAACTCCCTTGTAAAGTTATCAAATCAGTCTAAAACGCGTCCGAATAGTCCTAGAAAAGGACCTATGCACGTGTGATAACCTTCATCCTGTGCGCGATGCTGACTATACATCTTTATCACGTGCGCGATGTTGCGCGTGATTACTCTAGTAGCTACACGCTTTTGCTCCTTTTTCCATAATATTTTCACTAAGTCTTTATTTCTTCATACTTGATCATTTTTGCATATTTCTTTGGTCTTTATTCATCATTTTTGCTCATCTTTGACGTATTTTGCTATGTTTCTTCGACAAAAGAACATACAATGACAAAATATCATCACAATCCTAAACTTGAACTGGTGCTTCTCATTAAGTAACTTGTCTACACTACAAATTCCAAACAGAAAACAAGTTTCTGCAATAACAAGTGAACATCACCATATGAACTTTGTTTTACCTCACCACCATTCTAGATTCCAACTACAATCCAGTAAATTCAAAAAACATCCTCAATCTTTGACAAGTACTCAACTTGTCTCTCATCTCATCATGACTCACTCAATTGACAAGATAATTTCTCAATCAATATGCAAAATAGTTTATACTGAGCTTGATCATATTCTAATAGAATTCTTTAAAGAAATCAAAACACACACACACACTTGGGGGCTTTTTCGGTTGTAACTTGGCTTATGTTTGGGTATGACATTTTGGGGAAAGTAGGTTTAAATCTTTGGAGTTAGATACCTAGTTCTCCTATTATTATCATACCAATTTTTTTCCTGATTAACGATACTAGAGATATTGCTATTGTGGTCCTCCATATTCATTTTGCATTCTTTTTCTCTTTTTTTTAAAGTTACTTTTAACTTATTATTTTCTCAAGAACTTTTAATCTTGTCTTTCCCTCCAAAATCCAAGCTTTGAATATTTGAATAATGAATGAATCTTTTGAAATCTGAATAAAACTTGATCTTGAGTTCTAAAGTTGGAGTTAGGTAGAAATGTTTAGTTCTAAAGTTGTATGAAAATGAATAAGTTTGGGGTTGCTCTTAGAAGTCATCAAAGTTTAAGTTTGGGGTACTAGAGAAAAAATGGTAATAAATTCAAAAAAAATTGAAAAAATAAGGAGTTAACAATTAACTTCTTCAAAAAAAGAGAGAGAAGAAGAACGCAAGATGAATATTGAGGACCACAATAACAAGATATCTAGTACCATTAATAAGGAAATGAGTGGGATGATAACAAAAGGAGAACTAGGCACCTAAGTTCAAAGATTTAAACCTACTTTCCCAAAAATGTCCTACCCTAACATAAGCCAAGATACAACCAAAAAAATCCTCATATGTGTGTGTTTTGATTACTTTGACGAATTCTATTAGAACATGATCAAACTAAGTATAAATTATTTTTTATGTTGATTGAGAGATTACCCTATCAATTGAGCTAGTAATGGTGAGATGGGAGACATGTTGAGTACTTGCCAAAGATTGAGGATGTTTTCTGAATTTGTTGGATGGAAGTGGGAAGCTATAATGATGGTCAGGTAAAGAAAATTACATATGTCTTTGTATACAAAAATTTCCATACAATTTTGTCGGTATCTTGAGTTTTGGTATGCCCGAAGATCAAAAGAACTCTTACCCTGTCTGGAGACTTCCACATAGTACTATCAAGGTCAATCTGGAGAGAAGAATCTTCTTCTTTTTTCCATTGAAATTATCACAACCAAACACAACACCACACAATATGGCAAGCCTTTGAAATCTTAAGCAAATCTTCAAAGAAACGTTAAATCCAAAAATGAATCTCTTCAATCAATCACGAATCTATCAAGATGAGATTCAGATCTATGCAAAAATGGAAAAAGAATGAAATAGAAGATGCAAGAAATTGTTTGCAAGTATTCAAGAAAGATTCAAAACTCTTTTGAAAATGTAAGAACAAGTGGTTTGCGAGTTTTCAAATTATCAATGAAAGAATGTGTTTTCTAAGATTATTAATGGTTAAATGATGAAGGTGGTTTATAGGTGCTAGAGATTAAGCACAAAAACAAGTGAAACAAAATCATGTTTGATTCGAGTCAAGAGCATTTGGTGATTTGAGTCAAGTGGCAAAGTAATGTGGAACAAGATCAACACTTAAATAGAGACCCATTCTTTAGTGATTCGAGTCAAGACTAATGCATGATTCGACTGACACAAGTCATGATTTAAGTCAGGACATGGTCATGATTCAACTCAAACTTGACAGTGGAAGGAGAAGGATATGTGATTCGACCCATGTTCAAATTGTGATTCGACTCATGTGCAAATTGTGATTCGACTCACAACGTGCATGAGTCGATTATGTTTTGAGATTCTACCTTTGACATAACTTTATTCAATCTCAATTATAGTTCTTGTTCCAAAAACCTGACTAATTGACTTAAAGCATAATGTTCAAACTCAAACCCAAACACTTTGAATTATGTATGCTAAAATGCATATTCAAAACTCGATCTTAAAAGATATGAAATTGAAGAGGAAACTTAAGTATAAAACTAAATTCAAAGTCAAACTTAAGAGACAAACAACAAAATCACATGGGGTTCTCCCCCTTAATGTATTAGAGACATACAACTTCAAATCTGATATTGAACTTTGTTCTTGATTTGATCATTTTCTATTTTTTGATCTTTTATCTTCATCCCATAGAGTCATCTTTTCCGTTATATCATTACAATTAACAGTTTCTCCTTTTATCTACTAGAAATTATTTCAAGGGATATATATTATAGAGTCAACTCAACTAATACTCTTATTTTTTTTTAAATATTAGATTAATGATGGTTAAATAGATACTATTAATATCTAAAATATTCCACAACTAAAATATTTGAAGATAAATAATCTATCATTTTATGACAAGTGTCTCTCTAACCTAGAGAATTCATTTTAAAATAAAATTTATCTTTTATTTTTTAATATATATAATACTTATTTTAAAAATCTACCATTAAATTAATACTATATGATTTTATTTTGAGCCATACATAATAAAAAAATACATATATTTCAATATATTTATTATTTTTATTGGTATAATAATTACATAAATCTATTATTCGATTATAATTTAGTAATATTAACTTTAATATATTATATATTATAGTTTACATCAAATTTGTTATTTTATTGTGGTTTTCAATTTTAATCTTAATAATAAAATTACAATTTAAAATTTAATTCAAAATAAATTATATTAATTTTGACCAAAGAAGATCAAAAAAATTTAAATAATAGTTCAAACATAGGACTCGTTAAAATTATTAAAAAAAATATTACTGTCAAAATTAGATTAAAATATATATTAAAATGACTGAGATAATTTAAATATATATTAATTGAATTAAATGAATTAAGCTATTAGTTCAACCTTCAATCTAGTTGTTTGAATAAGTAGTTAATAATTATAAATCAACTACTTAAAAACATTAAAATATATATTTAACATTCTATATAAAAATCTTTAAAAAAAAAAGTTAATTTTCACTATATACATTACACTCTATAGAAATCAAATTAAAAAATAATTAATAATAAGAAAAATTAAAGGACATTATCGGTGTAAAGTAAAGAAATATTACACTGATATTCAATCCAAAAATTTTATATTATCCAATCATAACATTATTTTAAAAATAAAAATATAATATGATAGGATACACGAATCTCATTATTAATAATATAAAAATATTTTACACTATCCATGTGTTTTTTTTTTCTGGTCAAAATATGGAGTACAATTAATATCTTATCAAAATAGAGAGTTACTCTTGAGAAAAAATAAATAAATATATATATATATATATATATATATATATTCTACTTAATTTGTTTATTTAAGAAGGGAAGAAAAAGACACATACCTGCTTTTTTGCGTTTTGCTTGTTGAGTTTCGACTTCGACTCAATCTCCCACCTCTCTACTCTGTATCCATATTTCTCATGGCTATTCGCAATGTGCTCAACGGAAAATTTCTCAACGGAAGCTCTGTTACCGGAGCTAGGTTCATGTCTTCGTGGTTCAGAAACATCGAACAGGCTCCCAAGGATCCAATCCTCGGAGTTACCGAAGCTTTTCTCGCTGATCAGAGTCCCAACAAAATCAACGTCGGAGTAGTAAGTCCTCCAACTTTTCGTTCTTTCCCTGTTTCGGATCTTTTTCTGCACGTTTTCCTCAGATTCAGTTCGATTCCGAAAGAGCATGAAATAAAATTATCAAATCTAATCACCAGAACAGAGCAACACTGTTTTTCTTAGTTGAATTTCGTTTATTTTTTCTATTCAGATTTGTTTTTCGAAAACCATATTTGCATGCACGCTAAATTCTGATTTCTTGATATGATTTATTTGGAATGGATCAATATGTAACTTGAATTTCTGTTTTATTTGCAAATTACGAAAGGGTGCATATCGTGATGACAACGGAAAGCCAGTGGTTTTGGGATGTGTTAGAGAAGCAGAGAAGAGAATTGCAGGAAACCAATTCATGTGAGTGAAACTTGTTTTTTTTTTTTGTGGCTAATTCTAACATTGATTTTAGGGTATTTGTTATAGATTTGAAAATACTGTATAAAAAGTATGAGAACCTGTTAAATACTTTATTTTTGTTAAATTAAGTGTTTGATTTTTGTGTTTTCAACTTTACTTGTATGAATGGAACTTTGATTTGGTTGCTTTCATGTGGCAATTTGTGGTCGTCACGTAACGCAACCCACTAGTTGGTTTTGCTTTTTGGGTTTGTGTTGTGGATGGCATAATCTCTTTGGAACGCTACCTAATTGCTGTTGCTGTGTCCTTTGACAGCTAAGCTATTCATGATTCCTTGATCTGTGTGGTGTTTGTGTAACGTAATTGGTTCCTCTCTCTAGGTGTTTTGGGATTATGTAAGGAATCCTGTTATTGCTTCTGCTTTTTTCTGGTTTCAAAGATAGTAAAATTTTGTGGGTTCCACATCTCATAAATTTTTATTGGAACGCGTACCAAAGTAGCTAAATACTGTAAGATGCTTAATGTAATTGGACGTTTGTAGAAGGTGCAACTAGTTGGAAACTTCTGTTTTCTTATGTCAAATTTTAAATATTATTATAAATAAATTTGACTTTTTTTTTTGGTACATTTGACTGTTAATGTATTTAGTTCATATATGAATCAGATACATTGACATTCAAATGTACCAAAAAAGTCAAATTTGTTTATAATAGTGATCGGAAGGTGTAGTAACAGTATATTGCTACAGTGCATGATCATTTTTATTTTATTTTTTCAACTTTGCCTTTTTATTAGAATAGTAGAGCATCTAACCTTGAATCCTTATCTCACCAACTGAGCTGCCTTGTGACATTTTTTGGTTGTTGAGAAGTAAAAAAACATTTGAAGTGGAAGCCACTAACTCTTTCCATTTGTTGGCTTCTGCTACCCTGGCTTGAAAACCAATTTGTTGATTTAGCTTTTATCACTTTTGGTTTTTAAAAACAATTTGGAATAAATAAATAAATGATAGTTCATTTCTCAGGGTGCATTGAGCTAAGCTATGTTTGGTTCTGCGATGAGGAAAATTGATTTCAAGAGAATTGATTTTAGTTAAAAGTGAGTTGAAGATAAAATGATTTATGTTTGGATAAATTCTTGCAAAAATGAGTTGAAAATGATAAATTTCAGTGTAAGAATCACGTTAGACTCAAAAGCGACAAATCCTAGCTGTAAGTTGAATAGAATTTGGAAAGTATAATCAATTTTTACTTTCTACACACCGGAATCAATTTTTGGTGCTCCAAACGTGAAATCAAAGATTCTGGCCTACATTCACTTACTACAAACTTCTAAGAGTAGCAAGCCCCTAGTAATATTCTCCTGGAACAGTTTTCTTTTAGTATTGCATAATTTAGTTTATGTCATTGCTTTACATTGTTGCAAATGTTTGAGCAGGGAGTATCTTCCTATGGGTGGAAGCTTACATATGGTTCAAGAATCACTGAAGCTGGCATATGGAGATAACTCTGAGTTCATCAAGGATAAAAGAATAGCTGCAGTTCAGGCTTTATCTGGGACTGGCGCATGTCGACTTTTTGCTGCATTTCAACAGCGCTTTCATCCCAACTCGCAAATATATATACCAATTCCCACTTGGTCCAAGTGAGTTTTATACAAATCTTCCTTTAAATACCTCCATTGATCTTTTGAGTCTAAAGAGTTTGGTATTTAGTTATAAATTTTGAAATTTCTGATAGATATGTTGCATGGAGTTATTTTTCTTATGAATGTAATGAATTACAGCCACCATAACATTTGGAGAGATGCTGGAGTGCCCATAAAGACATTCCGTTACTATCATCCCGAGTCTAAAGGACTGGATTTTTCTGGACTGCTGGAGGACATTAAGGTATATTGCCCTGATTCATAGCATTTTCCCACGCACTTTATTAGAGGTCAATTTTATAGATGATGTTTTGCTATTACCCTGTACTCTTCACTCCATGAGGTGTCAGCTCCCTAGTAGGAGTTTGACATTGTAACATCAAAGGGCGAAATTCAACTCCCCTCGAAGACAGTTTTGCAAATGACCATTAGTGTCACTTCAATTGATAATGATTTTTTCTTTCTAAAACATATCATGCACTCTTGTTACCTCTTAAAATTACACAGAATGCTCCCAATGGTTCCTTCTTTCTGCTTCATGCTTGTGCTCACAATCCTACTGGGGTAGATCCTTCAGAAGAACAATGGCGAGAGATTTCTTCCCAAATCAAGGTAAACGGGAATGATAGATTGAATTGTGGGATTTTGTTCTTGTTGTTTCAGTTATTGATTTTTGTTGCTGTTCATTGTTATGATTGTTTGCAGGCTAAAGGTCATTTCCCTTTGTTTGACATGGCATATCAAGGTTTTGCTAGTGGCAATCCAGAGAGAGATGCAAAAGCCATCAGGATTTTTCTCGATGATGGTCATTCAATAGGACTTGCTCAATCATTTGCAAAAAATATGGGACTGTATGGCCAGAGAGTAGGATGCCTTAGGTAATTTTATATTAATCTTTTGAACACAGATATTTCTGTAGTAAATGGACTGTTAAAGTATAACTTCAGAGTAAATTACATTTTGCAAAGATAAAACTCATGATTTTGAGTTCATTGCATTACAGCTTGCTTTGCGAAGATGAGAAACAAGCTGTGGCAGTAAAAAGTCAGCTGCAGCTGATTTCCAGACCCATGTACAGTAATCCACCTCTTCATGGAGCACTTGTTGTTTCAACCGTCCTTGGTGATCCAGAGTTGAAGAAGCAATGGCTCACAGAAGTTAAGGTAAAGCGTTATTATATCGAACCTCCCACCTCTCTCAACCATTTCTTTTTCCCTCAAGAACTTTATGCTAAAAACACCATATCTAATGCTGCAGTAGTAGTATGCCATTTTTGTAAAGTGGTGGGTAGAATATATCATATGCATACTGTTAGTCACTGAACAATCATAGCATTCATGAGGCAATATCCGCATTTAAACAATTTTAAATACAAATTTCAATTTGGCTTCAAATTTAAACAAATTTGCAAAGTTTTATTCTATATTGGAGTAAGACTTTGGTTTTTGTTTTTATTTTATTTGGGATGGTTGCCAACTTGCTAAAATGGTATATGTGGATGAACAGTTCTATATGTGTTTTAATCTCCAATGATATTATGTCTATATACTGTAAATGAGAATGCACAATTAACATAATTGGTGGAACATCAACATACATCATTGCTATGTTACTAGTCTTTTCAGATTACATTACTTCTGTAATACATGCTACTTATTTCTGTTTCTATACTTAGTTATTTATGTTATTATATATTAATATATTCCAAATGGTATTTTAAGAAGAATATGAACAAGCATAAATAAGTTGTGGCAATGGATAGAAAATGAACTTTAACATAAATGGCTTCTTTACAGGTTATGGCAGACCGCATCATTGGAATGAGGACTGCACTACGGGAGAACTTGGAAAATCTGGGGTCTCCTTTGCCATGGAACCACATAACCAATCAGGTTCAGTCGAATTTGTTGAATGCACTTCTCTTTCAACCACTTTTTTTTTTCTTTCTTTGCTTATTTTAGTTGCTTCAGATGCTTTCACCCCCTCCCCCCTTACTTTTATGGTATCTTGGAGACCAAGCATCATAGAAAGGGAGATGGATCAATGGTTTATTGAAGTATTAAGCTTAAGCATCATTATCATATCAAAGTGTTAAAAATAAGTTTTCAAAGAAGTGTATGTTACTATTTATGCAGATTGGCATGTTCTGCTACAGCGGTATGACACCAGAACAAGTTGATCGTTTGACAAGCGAGTTTCACATTTACATGACTCGTAATGGTCGTATAAGGTGACACACTTAATCTTAAGTTTTTTCTTTCTACCACCATTTACTTTGCATTATGAGCTCCTTGGAGATGATAGCTTACTGTTTACTTACATTAAATATATGTGATTATGACAGTATGGCTGGTATTAATTCGGGCAACGTTGGATATGTGGCTAACGCTATCCACGAGGTTACAAAATCAGCTTAGACTGATAATTCAGTTATGCAGAGTAGCAAATTTTTGTCCTTGGAAACAACAAACACCTTGGAAGTAGTATTTATTGGAGGGAGCACAATAAAATCTGGGATATTGTAAACCATATATGCAAATTCATTTCATTTCATTTGCTATTCAAAAGATTGAATAGTTTGAGAAGTGGATTGAATAAGAGGTTTCATCATTGATTATTCTTATACAGTTTTACTGTGTGTGGAAAGAACTATTATTGGATGTGAATCTTTATGATTTTGTTGATGCTAGAAGCCTAAAAGCTCAGGTTATTTTATAATCCTTATAAGTTCGATTGAGACTGGTGTGCGGATAATTTGATGTCGTGCTAATGTTTCTGCCTATATTTAAAAAAATGGAAAAAACATCTTAGTTTAAATTCATAGAACGAAGTCCTTATTCCACAAGACAAGACAATTAAATATTTTTCGGTTTTATTTCCAACCAAAAGTTTTTTATTGTTCATGTGCTGTCTAAGGCTTGAAGCAAATAAAGAGTCTTGATAAGATGCCACTAGTGTTGGGAATATGTGCATTAAATGCATCCCTTATGTTGAAAATTGTTGTCTAGCACATGAAACAAATGAAGAGTCTTGATGAAACACCACTAGTGTTGGTAACATGTGCATTAAATGCATCTTGTGTTGAAAATTGTTGTCTAGCACATGAAACAAATGAAGAGTCTAGATGAAACACCACTAGCGTTGTGTGCATTAAATTTCGTGTCCCTTCCATTGCCATTATCGATGACCCTTTTGTTATAGGATATTTAAGTGTCTGGAACGATTTTCAAGGAGATTTGAACTGTTGTTATGGTGAGTTTTTTTAATTTACCACTTCCCGACTCTTTGTCATTTGGAGAGCTCAGAAGCTTCTTCTTTACTTCACATGTAGCTTTCAACGTTGCTACTAGTACTCCCACGCGAAGCTTTGCTACAAGTTTGTCATGTCTATTCTCATTATATAAGATTCAAGCTTCACCATCCTTAAGGTAATGCTTATTTTTCTTTTCTTTATTTTCATCTTGTTCGTCAAGGTTTCAAGAAAATGGGGTGGTGATGTCTAAAGTGGTGATTCATCAATTGTCAACTCATTATGGGAGAACGTGCTTAGGACATAGATGTTTCTACTTTGTGTGTAATAAATTTTATTATTGTTGACATCCATAGGTATGAGGGTTCATATTTATGTTTGAACTTTGCTTCGCTCGCCCGTTCCACATTGTTTACTCTAATCTCTTTGCTGCATAATTTCGTGTTATGGAGTTTGCGCCAACTATGCTTTGGAAGGGAAATATGGACATCTCAATTGATTAGGTGGACCCAGAAGCATTAGGGATTGTCACCGCTTTCGTCTGCGAGGGCGGCCTAAACCATGCTTTTATTGAGGTGGGACATTCGTCAGTCTAGGCGGTACTCTCACCAGATGGAGATAAGAAGTTGTGTAGAGAATACGCCAAGTGTGTCAATCCCTTCCACGGATATTTGTTCTCCCTCGTAGGCTTTCGTCTTTCGTTCAACGACTTCGAGATCGGCGTCATAAATCATTTACTAATAGCTCTTTCGCAACTACACCCAGGGAGCTGGGTGTTTGCCAAGGTTTTTTAATATTTGTGCAAATTCAAGGGGTGTGCCGACCTTAGCACTCTTCTTTCACCTATTTAAGACCTAAAATAACACGACTAATAGTTATACCCTAAAATTTGCCCCTCCGCCCACCCCCTTTTCAGTTTTCATCTAACCTATGACTTGAGACTTAATCATGCCTCATTCATGTGCATCATTCATTCATGATTAATACTTTCTAACAAGCATCATGGATTCAATATTTATGGTAGATAAAAATCAGAGTTTTGCTTGAAGATTATGGTTTTCCTCATCATGTGGATTTGAAACCCTAATTGATTGATTCTTTGGGACTTTGATTCATGAAGCCTACACCAGGGTGTTCATTTGGGCATCCCAATCCTAATTCTTGATTTTGCTCTTATGGGAGCTTGTGTTTGACCTTCTGTGTATCTGACTTGATTTCAAAATCCTAATCAGGGACAGTTGGTGCTTGAGACCTTGGAGATTACATCAAGGTGTTCATGCATTATCCAAACCCTAATCCTGGATCTGGAAAAGGGATGAATCCTCTGGTTTGCTTGACCTAAGGTTTGACTGAAGCTAACCCATAATTTCTTGGTTTATGTCATTTGTGGACCTTTTGGTTTGCGACCTTGGATTGGGTAACTTGTACCTTAATCTTGTGGTTGACTTGAAACCCTAATTGAGGATGCTCATAATGGCGATTCATCTGTTGCCCCCTTGTTGAGCCATGAAGCCTTACTTTTGGTTGTTTGACTTTTGTCAAGGGGGTTGATCTTATAAGGCCCTAATTTATGGATTTTGACTAGTTGGTCATCATGGTTTGATTGATTGACTTTTTGTTTGATGATCATTTTGACCTAATGCTTTGTTTCATCCAAGTTTGTTCTTGCTTGCATTCATGGGCTTAAGTTTGTAATGCATTGATTCAGACATTTTGATTCTTGGTCATTGCATTTGTTTGATTTGGATTGAGGTTCATACGCTCATTGTTAATGGTTCATGTCTCATTGCAAGTTGCCCTAGGGCTTGCATTTCACTGATTCGATTTGTCTTAGGTCATGACATTACATTGGTGCAAGGTGCAATCTTCAAATATAAGTCATTTGGTTGCTTAACTTGCAAGTTTTGTTTGTCATTTTGATCCATTCATCCATTGCTCATTTATTTCAAGATTTGTCACAAGCATTATACATGAAAGTGCATGATTTTTACCTAAGTTGACTATTGGTCAATTGTTGACTTTTTGGTCAACCAGTTGACCAAAGTCAACAATCAAGGTGGGAATATCCTAAGCCTAACTGAAATTCTAGTTATCAGACTTTCGATGTCACACGGGTTATTATGACATCCAATTCTGCACAGACAAGAATTATGCAGAACTTAAAAGTAAGTGCACTAAATAACACAAGTAATTGTTTACCCAGTTCAGTCCAACATGACCTACGTATGGGGGCTACCAAGCCAGGGAGGAAATCCACTATCAGTATTATTAATTCAAAGCTAAACTCACCCGTTTACAACTCTTCACTTACTCCCTACCCAATGCAATTTCAATCTTACACTAAGATCAGAGTTTCTACTCACTCCCCCTCAATCACCTCAGTGATTACTACCTTTAATCAATATTAAAGACAATTTTGAAGTCACACTTCAAACAATTCTTGATTGTGCTTAACAGCTTTAATCAAGATATACAGCACTCACGCTTAAAAGCTTAGAGTGACACAACACTTACAACTCAATGAACACCCTACACCAAAGCAATCATCTACGAGATAACAACTTGGTTTACAAGATATGTCTAATACAAGACTCACAAAAATACAACAGTGAAGTATGATGGACACACTAAATCTTCACGCCTCAAAATCCCCAGTTCTGAATGAAGGAACGATTTCCTTTTATATTGCAGTACTTGGGCTTTGCACTTGTACTCTCCTGAATTTAAGGTCACCCGAGTTTCCCTAAATTCCACATCTAGGTTACTAACAAATATGTTATTTGTTAGGTTCATTAAATGTGGCTTGGTTGTTGATTTCTTGGATTTTCTCTCAGCTGTTGAATCCCTGAAGAATAGCCTGAGAAAAAGCTGAAACAGAAAAACTACACAACCTACAATCTAGCATATGCTGTCAGGAATGAATGTCACAACATTCAGCTTGACATCAAGGACCATATGTTAAGTCTGTTTTTCCTGAAAACAGACTGTACAAGTTTGTTGAACTGTACAGGACCAAACTGTCCATTCTACAGTAGCAACTTACATTAATAAATGTCAAAGCATCCAATTTGACATTTACACACTTAGCCTTCAGTCAGTTCTGTTATCCTCTTGAAGAACAGACTGAGAAACATACTGAAGTGTAGCAGAACACCACTCTGTCTATTGTTCAGTATATGCTGTCAATGATGAATGTCATAACATCCAGTTTGACATTCAGATAGTAGGCCTTATGCCAGGTCTGGTATTTCCTTGATAACCAGACTGGAAATGAATACTGAGCTTTAACAAAACACCAACTGTTCTATTCCTCAGTATCTGCTGACAGGGATGAATGTCACCACATACAATTTGACATTCAATAAATCCTGTATTAGCTAATCCTGCAGTAAGCTACTCAAGTATGTCATGACATTAGTCAAGACATCAGAGTACAGTTAGATATTCTAACCTACAATGTAGTTACACAAACGCCTTCACAACATGTCATGACATCAGTCAAGACATTAGAATCCAGCTAGTGTTTTACCATATAATGCAGCCAATTAAACACCTACAAACTCCCCATTTGGAAAAAATTTGGCTAAAACACTTTGATCCCACAACAGAGTTCATAGCAGCGGAAATCACACATCTAGCAGGAAATAGACCTAGCTAATACACTCAGAGTGACAGCCCACTCACACACATGGAAGTTAAATAAAAACTTCACACACACATTAGCACACAAACAGAAGTTAAATAAAAACTTCATCACACATCAGCTGCAGGGGAGGGAATCTTGAATCTGTCACAATAATCTGTTGTCCTGGGGTATCACCTGTTACTCCCCCTTTTTGTCAAAAATGTTGCCAAAGCAACACTTTAAATTACAGACCACACAAATGACAGAATTACAGACTTGGTTTTGCCTCACAGTTTCAACCAAGTTAGCACCCACTTGATCTTGCTTCACAGCTTTGATCAGGTAATCACCCACTTTTGCTTTACAGTAGGTACAACCATATCAGATGCCATGACTTTGTTTTTGACATCCAGAACCACTCCTGCATGAACATCGTCCTTGAACTCCTGCAGGTGCATAGGCCGCCTCACGTTAGGATATCTCCTTATCCTCTTGTTGCCACACTTGTTGTAAGTGGCATAGCTATGATCTGTTGACCAATCAGAGCATAGTTCCAATTGTTTAATAGGCAGAGATATTAAACAATACATTCCAAACATCATTGGTTGCTATAAGTTCTCAGAGAGACATATTCCCAGTTTGCCCCTTAAGTTTTCAAACTGAGTAGCATTCAGAGCCTTTGTAAATATGTCAGCCAGTTGAAGTTCGGTGGCTACATGTTCCAAGGTAATCACCTTGTCTTCCACCAGATCTCTGATGAAATGATGTCTAATGTCAATATGTTTGGTCCTGCTGTGTTGGATGGGATTCTTGGAAATATTGATGGCACTGAGATTATCACAGAACAATGTCATGACATTTTGAGTGACATTGTACTCAGTGAGCATCTGTTTCATCCAAACCAGTTGGGAACAACTGCTTCCAGCAGCTATGTATTCAGCCTCAGCAGTGGACAGGGATACACAATTCTGCTTCTTGCTGAACCAAGATATGAGATTGTCTCCCAAGAAGAAACAACCACCTGATGTGCTTTTTCTGTCATCAGCACTCCCAGCCCAGTCAGCATCACAGTACCCAGATAGGACAGGCTCAGAACCATGTGAGTACAACATCCCATAGTCACAAGTCCCATTGATGTACTTGAGAATCCTTTTGACTTAATTCAAGTGACTCACTTTAGGCTCTGCTTGGTATCTAGCACACACTCCAACTGCATAAGAAATGTCAGGTCTACTTGCAGTTAGGTATAGTAGACTGCCTATCATGCTTCTATACAGACATTGATCAACACTAGGCCCTCCATCATCTTTGGTTAACTTTAGATGAGTAGGAGCAGGAGTTCTCTTGTGCCTAACATTATCCATACCAAACTTCTTAACTATGTTTTTGGCATACTTGCTTTGAGAGAGAAACATAGAGTCCTCCATTTGGTTGACTTGCATTCCAAGAAAGTAAGTCAGTTCCCCAACCAGACTCATTTCAAACTCAGATTGCATTTGGTGAACAAAATATTTTACCATTTGTTCTGACATTCCACCAAAGACTATATCATCCACATAGATTTGAGCAATCATGATTTTCCCTTCTTCATCTTTCACAAACAAGGTTTTATCTATCCCACCTTTTCTGTATCCATTTGAGGTCAGAAATTCAGTCAACCTTTCATACCATGCTCTAGGAGCTTGCTTCAACCCATACAAGGCTTTCTTCAACTTGTACACATGCTTAGGTTGGTTAGGATCGCAGAACCCTTTAGGTTGTTCCACATAGACTTCTTCATTCAAGTAGCCATTCAAGAATGCACTCTTCACATCCATTTGGAACAGTTTAAACTTCAGAATACATGCTACACCTAACAGCAATCTGATGGACTCAAGCCTAGCAACAGGAGCAAACGTCTCATCAAAATCTACCCCTTCAACTTGAGTGTATCCTTGAGCTACTAGTCTTGCTGTATTCCTAGTAATTACTCCTTTCTCATCAGACTTGTTTTTGTAGATCCACTTGGTATCAATGATGTTGGTCCCTTCAGGTCTCGGAACTAACTCCCATACTTCATTCCTTTTAAACTGCTCAAGTTCCTCTTGCATGGCATTGATCCAGTATTCATCAGTCAGGGCTTCTTTCACATTCTTTGGTTCAACCTTGGATACAAAACAGGAATTTGAGCTTATTCCCCTTGACCTGGTAGTCACACCACTATTGGGATCCCCTATGATAAGATCCTTAGGGTGGTCTTTTTGAATTCTGATAGATGGCATTTTGGTGGTTGCATCTACTTCACATTCAGGAGGAGGTTCCTGTACTTCTTCAGACTTGATTGGAATGTCTGTTGAACTGTCAAGGAATGTTTCAACATCCTCTATGACATCGATTCCTTCCTCTTTATCATCCACAATAACATTTATGGATTCCATCAGGACATTGTTCCTGTAGTTGAACACTCTGTAAGCTCTGCTGTTAGTGGAGTATCCTAGAAATATACCCTCATCACTTTTGGGATCCAGTTTCCTTCTCTGTTCACGATATGTGAGAATGTAACATTTACTTCCAAAGATATGAAAGTACTTCACAGTGGGTTTTCTGCCTTTCCATATTTCATACAGAGTGGAGGAGGTTCCTTTTCTCAAGGTGACTCTGTTGTGAACATAGCACGCGGTATTCATAGCTTCAGCCCAAAAGTGCATAGGGAGCTTCTTTGCATGAATCATAGTTGTCATACCCCAAAATTTGCCCGTTGATATTACAAAGCATTCCTCAAGACCCTCCGACTTGTTTTGCAAGGCACTGACATCAAATGAACAAAAGCCCAGCTCACAACAGGCCCAATCCAAAAATGGCCCAAAATAGCTTGCTCGCTAGGCGAGCAATTCCTTCGCCTAGCGAACACTTCATCATGACCCTTACCCAGCGAAGCGTCAGGTCCAGAAAAAGCCCAAAACTAGCTTGCTCGCTAGGCGAGCAATTCCTTCGCCTAGCGAAGCTTGCGAAAATCAGAAGTTTTGGACCTCATTCTAAGCCCATTAGGTCACCTCTACCACTATAAATACCAGCTCCTCAGCCACGAAAATGACATAGACACAAACGGAGAGACAAACGGGAGAAACACAGACGAAGACAGACGGGAACCCTGGCATAGAAACTCTGAAGGCCGCTCATTCGTTCCGAAGCTACCGCCGCCCGACTCCGCCCGATACCAAAAGCCATCTGCCAGTCCAGTGTTACCATTCAGCTGCCACAGGTTTGCGCATCACTATTGCTTTATGCTTCTAAATTGCAATCTCTATATACATAAAGCATCATGATTGAAGTTTCGAATATGCAATTTGGTTTCACACGCAAATTTAAATGTACTTGAATAATACTGGTCCATGTTGTTCATGTAATTAAATGCTATGAAGTCCAGGGTTATAGAAGCCATGCTATTGTCAAACTCAAAATCTGTCGCCGCTCGCTAGCACCTCGCTAAGCGAGCCTGGAGCGAGCCCTCGCTAAGCATTCGCTAGGCGAGGCCGGGGCGAACGTACCAATAGCTGTTTTTTTGTGTTTGTCTTATGTTTGTCTTATTATAATCATGCATTACTTGGCTTTATGACTGCTGTGTCCATCTTGTAGTGCAATTTTTCTATTGCACTGTATCTTGGTATTCTCACCTGTGTGTTTGAATTGTGCAAAGCTCGCATACTTCCGAAGAAACGGCCGGCTAGGTACTCCACTTTACGTGTGGGAAACCTTCATGGAGATGGATTCTAAATTACTTTATTGTGAAGATTCATATTGATTGCCTAATTAATTTTAATGTATTAATTTTTAATGTATTGGTTTTAGTGTATGGATTTTAATGCGGAGATTCGTCCTAATCACATAATTAATTTTAAAATATGGACTTTAAATAAACGATATCGGACATCTCTTTTTTGTGACCCCACGATTACGGTATTACGGTCATGTCCCGCGAATGTGGGGATACACTTAGCAATGGCCCTTCGATTAAATCATCATAAAATAAATCATGGTCCCTCGGATGTTGCCTTCGAAAATACGATTTTGTCCCTCGATGACCCTTCGGTGTAGCCTATGGCCAAATGATGATAGTCCCTTCGAATGCTAAGGTATCCTCACAACTGTTGCCTTCAATGACCAGCCGATGACCCTACGATGACCCTTCTACATCCCAAGGATAAAACTACTTACTTCTCAATAGTAAGGACAGTTTTACCCTCATAAGGATAGGAAATGCCCAGAAAGACCTCAGACAGGTATAACCCTTAATTGCTCATTCATAACCTAAAATATTTTTCCCACCTTACACATTTCAAACATCCTTTTTGGAAAATCACCACTTAGCATACATCCGTACTAGGATCATTGCTGAGTTATATTTTTCTAAATAACTTTCAAATCTAAATGAGATGACCACTTTGTATACATTCATGCAAGAATCATTACAAAGTTAAATTCTCCTTTTCAAAACATTTCCTACACATTTCTCAACCACCCTTTTCAAACTAGAAAACATAAATGATTGAGCAATTAAGAGCCCATGGATAACCATGGATACAAAGGGTGTTAACACCTCCCCTTTGTATAATGTACCTCCCGAACCTAAGAATCTAAATTAAGGTCTTTCCTGTTCTTTTCCACCTTTCCTTATAGGATAAAAGAAAAGTCGGTGGCGACTCTTGCTAACCGCGACATTGCGATTAAAAACACAAAAAGTCCAGTTCACCGTATGACAGAACTGGCGACTCTGCTGGGGATAACAAAGAGAGGTCACCTTAAAAATCATTTATGTTTTAAATTGTTTCTTCTTTTAAGGGTATTGTTGAGTGAAAGATCCTACACCCGGATCTAGTGTACCTTAGGTAAGTAGCAATAGATCATCGCGACTATCCGGCGTATACTGGAATGGTTAAAATGATGGCTACGGTTAATGTGACACTTTGGATGTCCTGATGTTCCTCATGTTCACTTGAGGAGAAATTTGGCATTCGCGTGGTGTCATCAAAGCATTAACCAGACCTTTAGAACCCTAATTGACTCATCCTAGCCATTAGAAAGTAGTGAGATAACTGGCTTCGGTTCCGACTGAGGTTGGTTGATACTCGATACTACACTCTTTGAGATTGGACTTTAGGGAAGCTTCGGTCAACCACTAGGCGTTGCACTGAAGTGGACTTAAAGAAAGGTCGATGATCTGAGATCCTTCTAGAACCCGGTTACTATTCTAGGACAGGTTGAACCAACCAAACTTCAGTGGGGAGGGTATTTACCTATGGAACTCATGCAAGCCTTAAAACCTAGGAATGATTGTTGTGTGACTTGATTACTTACATAACATCATAACATCATAACATCATAACATCACGGTACTAACCATTTCAAGGACTTAGGAATTTAGCTTTGCTCTGTTGAACAGGTTATGGCTTCCAGGAAGACTATCCGGATCAATCTTGTAACGATCTCTCCTCAACTCAAGGATTTGGTGTCAGAACTTCCCGATCATGCTCAGTTCAACAAGAGACATGGTTCTCTTCTCAATTTAGTTACCACTGGTTTCAAAGAAGATATGATGAGAGTCCTATTTCAATTCTTCGATCCTAAACATCATTGCTTCACTTTCCCAGATTATCAGTTGGTACCCACATTAGAAGAATTCTCCAAGTTGCTTGGGATACCTATCCTTGATCAGATACCTTTCAGTGGTCTGGAAAAGATTCCGAAGTCTGAAGAAGTCGCCGCAGCTTTACACATGATAGAGTCCGACATTGAAATTAATTGGGTAACAAGAAGTGGAGTTAAGGGCTTACTTGCCAAATTTCTGATAGGTAAGGCCCGAGAATTCCTAAAAGCTATGAATGTCCATGCTTTTGAGGATGTCTTAGCATTACTGATTTATGGTTTGGTGTTATTCCCTAATCCAGACCAATTCATAGACATGAATGCTATTAAGATATTCCTCACTCATAACCCTGTGCCTACCTTGCTTGGAGATGTTTTGCATTCCCTTCACACCCGTACTATGAAGAGACAAGGGACTCTCATGTGCTGCGTACCTTTGTTGTCTAGGTGGTTTATTTCGCACCTTCCTCAATCAGTCTTGAAGAATGATCAAAATCTGAAATGGTCTCAAAGGATAATGACACTCTCCCATTCAGACATCCGGTGGTGTTCTAATCTCAGAGAAAATGTTATCATCATCGACCGTTGTGGAGAATTCCCTAATGTACCCCTCATGGGGATAAGAGGAGGTATTACTTATAATCCCGCCTTAGCCCTACGTTAGTTTGGGCATGCTCGAAGAGATGGTCCACATGAAATGATTATTCAAGGTACAGTGGTTGACTATGACGATGACTCTCAAGGTCTCCGTCAAAGGTTTATACGAGCTTGGGGCATGGTGAAAAGAAGCACTTTAGGACAGAAAAATTTTATTCCTATGGAGCCTTATCTCAGATGGGTACGCGCCAGAGCTCGTGAACTTGTCATGCCATATCCTGCAGTCAGACCATTGATTGTTGAATCAGAGGTCGAAGGAGGTACTTCCCAGATCATTTCTTACCCAGATATGCCTACCGATGTTGAGGAATTGAAAAGATCCTGGACCCAGTTGAGAGAGGAGAGAGATACTTTCGAAGCTCAGTTCAATGCAGAAAGGAAGAAAGTACTAGAGCTCACCAGCCAGCTTAATGAAGAACGAAGACTCAATGCATATCTTCGCCCAAAAAGAAGTCGCCCCTGGGAGACTTGAGCTTTCATTGTTATTCCTTTTGTAATGAACATTGATCAAAAAAATTAGCAATAAACATTTCTCTCTTGTTGGTGATTTACGCAAAGTTAAATTCCACAAGTCCTTGAAAACATTTCATGCATTGCATATCATAACATAACATTGCATAACAGGTATTCCAAAAGACCATATTCTCACGGTCTCCCTCTTAAACAGTAAAATGGATCTCGAACAAACTGTCAAAGATCTCCAGACTCAGAATGCTCAATTCAAGGAGATGATGCTAAGCTTATCCAAGGGGCAGGAGGAACTGAAGGCTCTTTTGGTCGAAAAGAAGAAAGACAAGAAAGCTGTGAGTTTCATTAACCCGGGAAGAAGGCGTAAAGGACAGGCTACGGGAATCAAATTTGGAATCCCGAATGGTCCAGAAGAGGGGACGGAGAATGATTCAGAGGAAGAGAATGCTGACTTCTCCAACCCTGAGGATGACGATGAAGAGTATGAAAATGAACAGTACTCTCCAAGAGATGATAAGTACAAGTTGCTGGAAGAACGTATGCTAGCTATGGAGGGTCAGAAGGCGCCTGGTCTGGATTTCGAAAGTTTGGGTTTGGTCTCCGATGTGACCATTCCTCGCAAATTCAAAATCCCCACTTTCACTAAGTACGATGGTGCGTCTTGTCCTCAGATGCATCTGAGGGCTTATGTGAGAAAGATTCAGCCGCATACCACCGATAGGAAGCTGTGGATCCACTTCTTCCAAGAAAGTCTGTCTGGCACACAGTTGGAATGGTATTATCAGCTCGAGAGTTCTGACATCCGCACCTGGACTGATTTAGCGACAGCTTTCTATAAACAGTACCAGTATAATTCTGAGCTAGCGCCTACTCGGCTACAGCTGCAGAATATGGCTCTGGGATCTAAAGAAAGCTTCAAAGAGTATGCCCAGAAATGGAGAGATTTGGCCGGCAGGGTCAAACCCCCTATGACTGACCGAGAATTAGTAGACCTGTTCATGGGTATCCTGACGGGCCCATTCTACAGCCACCTACTGGGGAGCTCTTCATCAGGTTTCACTGAACTTATACTAACAGGTGAACGGGTGGAGAGCGGCATTCGAAGTGGAAAGATACAAGCAGCTACCTCTACAAGCAGTAAAAAGTCTTACCATGGGAAGAATGAATCAAACGCTGTGTACGGTCAAAAGAATCATAATAAGAAAAATGGTGACCACGCCGTTGGAGCAGTGACGATCGCAGCCCCGCCAGCTCAAAACTTCCAGCAAAGACAAGACAGACCAAAAAGGCAGTTTACCAAGCTCAATATGACTTTAGCACAAACACTGCAAAGTATGCTAAAGGTAAACTTAATCACTCTCAGAGGTCCTCCTGCAAATGTCAACACTGCTTCGCCTCGTTATAATCCCAATGCCAGGTGTGCATATCACTCCGATAGCCCCGGGCATGATACAAACGATTGTTGGCTGTTAAAGAATAAAATTCAGGACATGATCGACGCTGGGGAAATTGAGTTCGAGCCTCCGGAGACTCCTAATATCATCAATGCACCTATGCCTAATCATGACAAGGCTGTTAATGCTCTCGATGACGATTCTCTCATCACTACTGTAGCGGACTTAACATCTCCTCTCCCGATCATAAAGAGGAATTTATTGCAAGCTGGTTTATTTCCAGGTTGTACTGAAGATTGCAATCTCTGCATACTCTGGCCCGAGGACTGTTTGAAATTGAAGAATGGTATTCAACGGCTGATGGACGATCGCACAATTCTCTTTGAAAGGGTTTCTAAGGCGGAAAACCCTATTGAAGAAGTATTTGTGATTGCAAGGTCCAAAGTTCCAGTGAAGATTACTGCTCCCAGAGTACCTGTGAAGATTATTGCTGAGCCCAAGGTAGCCCCCCTGATCATTACTGCACCTGGCCCAGTACCGTATTCTTCAAGCAAAGCCATTCCGTGGAATTATGGAGGTGATGTTTACATCCATGGCGTAAAGCAAGTTGGTGATTCTGCTAACCCTAATGACATTGTTGGGGCTAGTAAGGTCACTCGAAGCGGAAGGATCTTCTCTCCAGAGATCTCACCTCCAGTTCCCGAAAACCGAGGAAAGGAACCAGTCAACCCTTCTTGGTCAGAGATACCGATCGAAGCTACTACTGAGGACATTGCCAAACGAGAAATAGAAGAAGTGCTGAAAATCATTCGCAAGAGTGATTTCGATGTGGTAGAACAGTTAGGGCATACTCCTTCCAAAATCTCGATGTTATCCTTGTTGTTATCTTCTGAATCTCATGCCCATGCCTTGATAAAATTCTTGAAGACTGCTCATGTACCTCAGGAAACATCCGTCGATCAGTTCGAAAACTATGTTGCTAACCTGACTGTTGGCGATGGCCTAGGTTTTTCCAATGCTGACCTGACACCAGCAGGGAAGAATCACAATAAGGCCCTGCATATTTCTATTGAGTATAAGGGAATCACCCTGTCTCATGTGTTGATCGATAATGGCTCTTCTTTGAATGTGCTACCGAAAGCCGTGCTCGATAAACTCGACTATAAAGGCATTGAATTGAAGCCTAGTGACATTGTGGTGCGTGCTTACGATGGTGCAAAGAGTGTTGTCCACAGTGAAGTTGTTCTCCCTATCAAGATAGGACCTCAAGTCTTCAATACTACCTTTCATGTAATGAACATCCGCCCCGCCTATTCCTGCTTGCTGGGACGCCCTTGGATTCACGGGGCAGGTGCTGTAGCTTCGTCTCTCCATCAAAAGCTGAGATATCCAATAGAGGGAAAGATTGTCACTGTGTGTGGGGAAGAGGAGTATATTGTCAGTAGTGTGCACACCTTCAGATACATCGAGATGGATGGTGAATTCTTCGAGACTCCGTCTCAGTCATTTGAAGTGGTTCCGCCGCCCCGTCCTGTCCTTAAGCCAACTCCCCTTGTGCCCAAGGTTATTCGAGCTCCTCCTTCCATGGTTTCCCTGAAGGACGCTCAAGCTGTGGTTGAAGATGGTGGCTGTACTGGCTGGGGTCAACTGATCAACATACCCTACAAGTCTGATAAATCTGGTCTGGGATTTAGCTCTGAAAAGATGGTCAAAGATCAAATCAATGTTGTAGAAGATGCTGACAGTGATTGCGACCTGGATAGCTGGATTTACCCAACAATTGGTGACGGACTCAATAATTGGAAGGCTGAAGACACTATCCCGATCTCCTTTAGTCAGGAGTAATTGTTATTGTCCATTTAGTATTGCAAATTTTTTTTATTTTTTCAATTGAACTTCTCCAAGCGTTGTGTCTATGCCCGGGGCACAATAGCTAATTTGTTAAGGGTTTTGTCATTTCATAAGCATATTCATATTCAATAAATCAATGGACTTTGTTGCATTCAAATATTGCGCTCTTTATCTTTCCTGTCGTCTTTCAAACAAGCTATGCTTTCTTACACACACTCACGTAACGAATTGCAGATCCGTATCCACCCTGGATCCTATGGATAATAATTCCGCTACTGTTCATTATGACTTTGAAAATCCGATCTACCAAGCCGAAGATGGAAGTGAGGAAGATTGTGAAGTACCTGGAGAGCTTGCCAGACTATTACTGCAAGAGGAAAGGACTATACAGCCGCATGAAGAGTCACTCGAAATCGTAAATCTAGGTACTGAAGTGGACAGAAAAGAAGTCAAAATAGGAGCAGGTTTGGAAAACAGTGTCAAAGAAAGATTGATTCAGATGTTACATGATTATGTAGAGGTTTTCGCATGGTCTTATGAAGACATGCCCGGATTGGATACTGACATAGTAGTGCATCGTCTGCCCATGAAGGAGGACTGTCGTCCCGTCAAGCAAAAGGTTCGCCGCATGCGTCCTGAAATGTCTGAGAAAATCAAAGCCGAGGTTATGAAACAATTCAATGCCGGTTTTCTAGCCGTTACTTCTTATCCTCAATGGGTTGCTAATGTGGTGCCGGTGCCAAAGAAGGATGGTAAGGTGCGAATGTGCGTAGATTACCGAGACCTGAATAAAGCAAGTCCCAAAGACGACTTTCCACTCCCGCACATCGATGTTCTGGTGGACAATACCGCTCAACACAAAGTATTCTCCTTCATGGATGGATTCTCGGGTTATAACCAGATTAAGATGGCACCTGAGGACATGGAGAAAACTACGTTTGTGACGCAATGGGGCACTTTCTGTTACAAAGTAATGCCATTCGGTTTAAAGAACGTCGGGGCAACGTACCAGCGTGCTATGGTGGTTTTGTTCCATGATATGATTCATCATGAAATAGAAGTATACGTGGATGACATGATAGCCAGATCTCATACTGAAAAAGAACATCTCGATCATTTATACAAACTGTTCGAGAGGTTGAAGAAGTACAAGTTGAGATTGAATCCGAACAAATGCACCTTTGGAGTAAGATCCGGTAAACTCTTGGGCTTTATTGTCAGTGGTAAAGGAATTGAGGTTGACCCGGCTAAAGTGAGAGCTATTCAAGAAATGCCAGTTCCCCGTACGGAGAAAGAGGTCAGAGGTTTCTTGGGACGCTTGAACTACATTGCCCGATTTATCTCCCACTTGACCGCTACCTGCAAACCCATCTTCAAATTACTGAGGAAGAATCAAGAGATGATATGGAATGACGAATGTCAAGAGGCTTTTGACAAAATCAAGAAATATCTCCAGGAACCTCCAATTCTGATACCACCAGTTGAAGGAAGACCTCTAATCATGTATTTGACCGTGTTAGAAAGTTCAATGGGGTGCGTGTTGGGGCAACATGACGAGTCTGGTCGAAAAGAGCATGCCATATACTACCTGAGCAAAAAGTTTACCGACTGTGAAACAAGATACTCACTGCTCGAGAGAACTTGCTGTGCTTTGGCCTGGGCTGCTCGCCGACTAAGACAGTATATGTTGAATCATACCACTTTGTTGATTTCTAGGATGGATCCCATCAAATACATGTTCGAGAAGCCTGCCCTCTCCGGAAGAATAGCGAGATGGCAGATGATCTTAACGGAGTACGACATCCAGTATACTACTCAGAAAGCCATCAAAGGAAGCGTGCTAGCTGATCATTTGGCTCATCAAGCGATAGACGATTATCAATCTATGAATTTTGAGTTCCCAGATGAGGATGTCATGCTCGTTACTGATGATGAAAAACCTAAACCAGATGAAGGACCCGAATTGGGATCCGGATGGACTATGGTCTTTGATGGATCTTCTAATGCATTGGGCCATGGTGTTGGGGTTGTAATCATTTCTCCCGGAGGTTACCATACACCTTTCACTGCTAGACTGTGTTTTCATTGTACCAATAATATGGCTGAGTATGAAGCATGTATTTTGGGACTCAAAGCTGCTATAGATCGGCGAATCAAGTTTTTGAGAGTGTACGGAGATTCGGCCTTGGTAATCAGTCAGATCAAAGGAGAATGGGACACCAAACATCCGAATCTCATCCCTTATCGAGAGCGGGTAATGACATTACTTCCACACTTTGAAGAGATTACATTTGAACATATTCCACGAGAGGAGAATCAGTTGGCAGACGCATTAGCTACCATGTCATCTATGTTCAGAGTCAGATGGGACGGTGAAGCCCCTAGGATCACTATTGAACGATTGGATGAACCAGCACACTGTTATGAACTTCGCACTGAGAGGGTACAGGGGAAACCTTGGTTCCACGACGTAAAAAGATATTTAGAAGCTCAGGAATACCCTGAAGGGGCATCCATCAATGACAGAAAATTCCTGAGGAAGTTCTCCGCTAAATTCTTTCTGAGTAATGGAGTGTTATACAAACGTAATCATGATTCGACTCTGCTTCGCTGTGTGGATAGAAAGGAAGCAGAAAGGATTATGGAAGACATGCATGACGGTATTTTTGGGACTCATTCTAATGGACATACAATGGCTAAGAAGATTCTGAGATCAGGGTATTATTGGTCTACCATGGAAGCTGATTGCCACCATCACTCCAGAACCTGTCACAAGTGTCAGATCTATGCGGACAAAGTATATGTGCCTCCTGCTCCATTGAATGTGTTGACAGCACCTTGGCCCTTTGCAATGTGGGGCATCGATATGATTGGAGAGATTAAACCCACGGCTTCTAATGGACATCGCTTCATTCTCGTCGCTATTGATTACTTTACGAAGTGGGTAGAGGCAGCCTCATTCGCTTCTGTCACCAAGAATGTGGTGGCACGGTTCATCAAGAATAGCCTTATTTGTCGATACGGCATCCCTGAAAGAATTATCACTGATAATGGTACTAATTTGAACAACAAGATGATTACTGAACTCTGCACGCAGTTCAAAATTAAACACCATAACTCTTCTCCGTACCGGCCAAAGATGAATGGCGCCGTAGAGGCTGCTAATAAGAACATCAAGAAGATCATACAAAAGATGACAGTAACGTACAAAGACTGGCATGAGATGTTACCGTTTGCTCTCCATGGTTATCGCACTTCAGTACGCACTTCGACAGGGGCAACTCCTTTCTCTTTAGTCTACGGAACGGAAGCCGTTTTACCAGTGGAAGTCCAGATTCCCTCTCTAAGAATCATGAAAGAGGCGGGCTTAGATGAAGATGAATGGATTCAGACTCGACTCGATCAGATAAACTTGATTGATGAGAAGAGACTTGCGGCTGTTTGTCATGGACGGATATATCAGAAGCGCATGACTCAGGCATTTAACAAAAGAGTCAAGAGACAGGTGTATCAAATCGGCGAATTGGTGATAAAGCGTATCATTCTACCACAAGGTGATCCCAGAGGCAAGTGGACTCCCGCATACGAAGGGCCATTTGTGGTTAAGAAGGTATTCTCCGGTGGAGCCATGATACTTGCTACAATGGACGGCGAAGACTTCCCGCATCCTGTGAACGCGGACATAGTTAAAAAATACTACGCATAAAAGAGACCCGCTAGGTCGACGTACCTAGGCAAAAGTAAGGGCATCCCGGCGAACCAAAAGGGTTCGGGCAAAAATTAGGGATAAACATATACAAATGTACACCCGGCAAGTCGAAAACCTGAAAAGGCGGCTTGGGCAAAAAAGGGTATCCCGGTGGACTGAAAACCTGAAAAGGCGGTCCAGGCAAAAATTAGGGATTGAAGCGTATGACTATATCCCGTTCTCTGTCAGCTTCAACCAAGTTCAAGGAACTGAACAAGCCAATCGCTTCTATCCGACAGCAGGAGATGGGATGCTTGAAGACATAATGACAGTAGTGGAATTAAAATCAATAGGACTTTGCTGCATAGCTTTCTCTTTGTTTTCCTGACAATTTCCTCTTACTAGGATTTCTGTCTCCTTGTACACAAATTGCCTGTTTATAGGCCCTCTTTCAAAATCAATACAATTTCATTTCGAAAAAAAATGTTGTTGTTTTACTTCCTCTGTTTTGTTTGCGTAAACGTCCATTGATTTAATTTGAATTGCTTTATGCATTTGAATATGACTAATGTTTACAAAAATACATGCCTAAAATAGAAATAGCGATTACTACACGACTTCAGGACCAAGGAGAAGGTCTAACCATGCTTTCCAATGAATCCGTTGCTAATTCGATTCCCCGACAACGCCAATTATTCTCCAGAAGAGGTCGGCACCACCATACCGACAGGTCATCTCTTCCATCCCCAGCCAGGCTCTGTTGAGTGTTTTCATCGTCAGACAGAAATCAAGTATCCCCCAGCCGAGACAGGGTCATCAATACCAATGTCTCCAATCAGAAGAGGAGATTTATTTCCCCAGTAGAGTTCCCTGGAAGAATGTTCAGACGCATAGTGCATTCATTACATCATTTCATACCTGCATACAATGCTCACATTTACTTCATTCTGCATCATATACTTTACATCATTTCATAGCATGTATAGGCATACCATGTTCGCAAGCATAGAGCATCTCATGCATCATGACATCGCATGAAACTAACTTTATTTTTCAGGCTAGTCATCCTCCTGATCACATTCAAGGTTCGAATACAGCTCTCAGATATAATCCATCTGATGAACGTTCTGACATCCTCCCAATGGTGGCATCTCTAAGCCCACCCCAGATATTCACTGCAAATACAACAAATATTATCAGATACAGCCTAACGTACGGTTCATTCTGATTCAGCCCAACATATGACTCTTTCAGCTCAGATACGGTCTAACGTACGATCCATTCTGACTTTCAACAACTCCAATACGGTCTAACGTACGACCCATTTGGATACTCAAATCCTCAGATGCTGCCTAGCGTACGGTACATTCCGGGGTGTAGTCTAGCGTACGACTACTTTCTTCTTCAGATACAGCCTAACGTACGGCTCATTCTGCAACTCCAATACGGTCTAACGTACGACCCATTTGGACCTTCAGCTCAGATACGGTATAACGTACGATCCATTCTGACTTTCAACAACTCCAATACGGTCTAACGTACGACCCATTTGGACCTTCAAATCCTCAGATGCTGCCTAGCGTACGGTACATTCCGGGGTGTAGTCTAGCGTACGACTACTTTCTTCTTCAGATACAGCCTAACGTACGGCTCATTCTGCAACTCCAATACGGTCTAACGTACGACCCATTTGGACCTTCAAATCCTCAGATGCTGCCTAGCGTACGGTACATTCCGGGGTGTAGTCTAGCGTACGACTACTTTCTTCTTCAGATACAGCCTAACGTACGGTTCATTCTGCAACCCCAATACGGTCTAACATACGACCCATTTGGACTTTCAACTCAGATGCGATCTAACGTACGATCCATCCTGATTCCACCTTCGTCAGATACAGCCTAGTGTACGGCTCATTCTGCAACTCAGATACGATCTAGCGTACGATCCATTCTGATCTTTCATCCCCAGCAAAGTCATCCGCCTAATGAACAACTCACTCTGGTATTCAGACACGGTCTAACGTACGATCCATTCTGATCCCTATCCCCAGCGGTATATAACGCACTCTGACTCCCCAGCGAAGTCAACAGCATAATGGATGACTCTCTATACGGTCTAGCGTATGACCCGATATGACACCCATGTCTCCAGGTATCGTCTAACGTACGACGCAATCTGGAGCCCTCATCATCAAACTACCTGGATGGCATCTTTAAGCCCATCTCCATCAAGACTAATGGACAGGCGCAAATTTTTGGGGCATTCTAGTGTTCAATAATCTTTCACCTCCAGACCACAAACGACACATACCATTCTACTCTCTCGGTTCAAGAATATTGAACAGGGGCAGCTGTCATACCCCAAAATTTGCCCGTTGATATTACAAAGCATTCCTCAAGACCCTCCGACTTGTTCTGCAAGGCACTGACATCAAATGAACAAAAGCCCAGCTCACAACAGGCCCAATCCAAAAATGGCCCAAAATAGCTTGCTCGCTAGGCGAGCAATTCCTTCGCCTAGCGAACACTTCATCATGACCCTTGCCCAGCGAAGCGTCAGGTCCAGAAAAAGCCCAAAACTAGCTTGCTCGCTAGGCGAGCAATTCCTTCGCCTAGCGAAGCTTGCGAAAATCAGAAGTTTTGGACCTCATTCTAAGCCCATTAGGTCACCTCTACCACTATAAATACCAGCTCCTCAGCCACGAAAATGACACAGACACAAACGGAGAGACAAACGGGAGAAACACAGACGAAGACAGACGGGAACCCTGGCATAGAAACTCTGAAGGCCGCTCATTCGTTCCGAAGCTACCGCCGCCCGACTCCGCCCGATACCAAAAGCCATCTGCCAGTCCAGTGTTACCATTCAGCTGCCACAGGTTTGCGCATCACTATTGCTTTATGCTTCTAAATTGCAATCTCTATATACATAAAGCATCATGATTGAAGTTTCGAATATGCAATTTGGTTTCACACGCAAATTTAAATGTACTTGAATAATACTGGTCCATGCTGTTCATGTAATTAAATGCTATGAAGTCCAGGGTTACAGAAGCCATGCTATTGTCAAACTCAAAATCTGTCGCCGCTCGCTAGCACCTCGCTAAGCGAGCCTGGAGCGAGCCCTCGCTAAGCATTCGCTAGGCGAGGCCGGGGCGAACGTACCAGTAGCTGTTTTTTTTGTGTTTGTCTTATGTTTGTCTTATTATAATCATGCATTACTTGGCTTTATGACTGCTGTGTCCATCTTGTAGTGCAATTTTTCTATTGCACTGTATCTTGGTATTCTCACCTGTGTGTTTGAATTGTGCAAAGCTCGCATACTTCCGAAGAAACGACCGGCTAGGTACTCCACTTTACGTGTGGGAAACCTTCATGGAGATGGATTCTAAATTACTTTATTGTGAAGATTCATATTGATTGCCTAATTAATTTTAATGTATTAACTTTTAATGTATTGGTTTTAGTGTATGGATTTTAATGCGGAGATTCGTCCTAATCACATAATTAATTTTAAAATATGGACTTTAAATAAACGATATCGGACATCTCTTTTTTGTGACCCCACGATTACGGTATTACGGTCATGTCCCGCGAATGTGGGGATACACTTAGCAATGGCCCTTCGATTAAATCATCATAAAATAAATCATGGTCCCTCGAATGTTGCCTTCGAAAATACGATTTTGTCCCTCGATGACCCTTCGGTGTAGCCTATGGACAAATGATGATAGTCCCTTCGAATGCTAAGGTATCCTCACAACTGTTGCCTTCAATGACCAGCCGATGACCCTACGATGACCCTTCTACATCCCAAGGATAAAACTACTTACTTCTCAATAGTAAGGACAGTTTTACCCTCATAAGGATAGGAAATGCCCGGAAAGACCTCGGACAGGTATAACCCTTAATTGCTCATTCATAACCTAAAATATTTTTCCCACCTTACACATTTCAAACATCCTTTTTGGAAAATCACCACTTAGCATACATCCGTACTAGGATCATTGTTGAGTTATATTTTTTTAAATAACTTTCAAATCTAAATGAGATAACCACTTTCTATACATTCATGCAAGAATCATTACAAAGTTAAATTCTCCTTTTCAAAACATTTCCTACACATTTCTCAACCACCCTTTTCAAACTAGAAAACATAAATGATTGAGCAATTAAGAGCCCATGGATAACCATGGATACAAAGGGTGTTAACACCTTCCCTTTGTATAATGTACCTCCCGAACCTAAGAATCTAAATTAAGGTCTTTCCTGTTCTTTTCCACCTTTCCTTATAGGATAAAAGAAAAGTCGGTGGCGACTCTTGCTAACCGCGACATTGCGATTAAAAACACAAAAAGTCCAGTTCACCGTATGACAATAGCTCTGACAGATTCTTGAATAGTTCTATTTTTCCTTTCAACTATCCCATTCTGCTGGGGAGTTATAGGGGAGGAGAACTCATGACTTATTCCTCAGACGAGTAAAACTCATCAAACTTGGAATTTTTGAATTCTGTACCATGATCACTCCTAATTCGGACAACACAACTGTCCTTTTCCCTTTGGGGTCTGATGCACAGGTCTTTGAAGACATCAAATGTATCTGACTTCTCTCTGATGAAGCTTATCCACGTGTATCTGGAATGGTCATCAACCACCACGTATGCATATCTCTTTCCACCCAGACTTTCAACCTGCATAGGTCCCATTAAGTCCATGTGCAACAGTTCCAGAACTCTGGAAGTAGTAGGATGTCCCAGCTTCGGATGTGACATCTTGGTTTGCTTGCCCACCTGGCATTCTCCACAGACTCTTCCTTCATCAATAAGCAGCTTTGGAATTCCTCTGACTGCTTCCTTGGATATGATCTTCTTCATTCCCCGTAAGTGGAGATGTCCAAGGTGTCTATGCCACAGCTTCACCTCCTGTTCTTCCTTGGCTGAAGAGCATATTGTGGAGAAGTTTGAGACTTTAGGTTCCCACAGATAGCAGTTATCTTTGGACCTGGATCCTCTCATAACTTCCTGATTGTCACCATTCGTCACAATACATAGCTCCTTAGTAAACTGAACATAGAACCCTTGATCACACAGCTGGCTTATGCTGATGAGGTTTGCAGTTAGTCCTCTTACTAACAACACATTATTCAGTTTTGGAACTCCAAAGCAGTCCAGCTTACCCACACCTTTTATTTTTCCTTTAGCAGCATCACCAAAGGTCACATAGCTGGTAGTGTGAGGTTGAATATCTACCAATAGATTTTCCATACCAGTCATATGTCTTGAGCATCCACTGTCAAAGTACCAGTCTTCTTTGGTAGAAGCCCTTATAGCTGTGTGAGCTAACCTAGCATACCATTGTCTCTTCTTGTTGGAGACATGGTGCCTATATGTCTTATGCTTAGGCCTGACATGGGGGGCTTGGTTCGGGTAACCATGAAGCCTGTAGCAGAAGGCTTTTATATGCCCAAGCCTACCACAGTGGTGACATCTCCATTTCTGGAATTTCCTCTTCTGATGATTATTCATCCTGGTTCCCCGATGTTGAGACATTGGATGTGACCTCCGCTTGAATTTCTGAACTTTAGCCTTTGGGCGTTTGCGTTCAGCTGAGGATCTTTTCCCAAAGCCTAAACCAGATGTGGTTCCAGACTTCTGTCCCACCTTTAAGATCTCTTCCAAGGTGTCAGTTCCTTTATTCATCATTCTGATGGATTTAGTCATCTGATTCAGCTTGGAGGTCAGCAGGGTTATCTCACCATTTAGACCCTCTATGGCCGTCAGATGCTTCTGTCTCTCATCTTCCAGCTCCTTGATGAGTTTCTTCTGGTTTTCTCCTTGTACACGCACTTCTGCATTGGTGACACACAACTTCTTATAAGCTGCAGCAAGTTCATCAAAGGTCAGTTCATCTGCACTTGAGTCATCATCAGAGGCACAAACACTGGTTAGTGCAGTGACATGTTTAGCAGATTCTCCTTCAGATTCACTTTCAGAATCTCCTTCAGACCATGTGATAGCTAGCCCCTTCTTTTGCATCTTGAGGTAAGTAGGGCATTCAGCTCTGACGTGTCCATACCCTTCACAACCATGACACTGGATTCCCTTGCCTTGGTTGAACTTTTCTTCAGAAGTTGATCTTTTCTTGATGTCAGACGAGATGTTCTTGACATTAGGTCTACCTCTTTGATCAATCTTCTTCACGAACTTGTTGAACTGTCTCCCAAGCATGGCTAAGGCTTCTGATATGCTTTCATCACCTCCAGTATATCCTGCTTCTGACTCCTCTTCAGCATTAGATACAAAAGCTACACTTTTGTTTTTCTTTTCGGCATTCTCACACAAGCCTATTTCAAAGGTTTGGAGAGAACCAATGAGCTCATCCACCTCCATATTGCAGATGTCCTGAGCCTCCTCTATGGCTGTGACCTTCATAGCAAATCTCTTAGGCAAGGACCTGAGAATCTTTCTTACAAGTTTCTCTTCAGCCATTTTCTCACCTAATCCACCAGAGGTGTTTGCAATTTCAAGAATATTCATGTGAAAGTCATGAATAGTCTCATCCTCTTTCATCCTCAGATTTTCAAACTTGGTGGTCAGCATCTGAAGTTTGGACATCTTCACCTTGGAAGTACCTTCATGAGTTATCTTGAGGGTATCCCAAACTTCCTTAGCTAGCTCACAGTGGTGTACCAGCCTGAAGATGTTCTTACTGATTCCATTGAACAATGCATTCAAGACCTTAGAATTTCCAAGGGCTAATGTCTCTTGCTCCTTGTCCCATTCTTCTTCAGGAATTTGCACACTGACTCCATCTTCACCTGTCTTCGTTGGATGTTCCCATCCTTTGTTGACAGCTCTCCAGACTTTGCTATCTAGAGACCTTAAGAAGGCTATCATACGAGGCTTCTAGTCATCATAGTTAGAGTCATCCAACATGGGTGGTCTATTTGAGTGTCCTATATCCTTGTCCATGGTACTAGAAAGTAACTTCCCTAGATCTCACCCAGAAATTAACAGGCAGGGTGCCTGCTCTGATGCCAATTGAAATTCTAGTTATCAGACTTTCGATGTCACACGGGTTGTTATGACATCCAATTCTGCACAGACAAGAATTATGCAGAACTTAAAAGTAAGTGCAGTAAATAACACAAGTAATTGTTTACCCAGTTCAGTCCAACATGACCTACGTCTGGGGGCTACCAAGCCAGGGAGGAAATCCACTATCAGTAGTATTAATTCAAAGCTAAACTCACTCGTTTACAACTCTTCACTTAATCCTTACCCAATGCAATTTCAATCTTACACTAAGATCAGAGTTCCTACTCACTCCCCCTCAATCACCTCAGTGATTACTACCTTTAATCAATATTAAAGACAATTTTGAAGTCACACTTCAAACAATTCTTGATTGTGCTTAACAACTTTAATCAAGATAAACAGCACTCACGCTTAAAAGCTTAGAGTGACACAACACTTACAACTCAATGAACACCCTACACCAAAGCAATCATCTACGAGATAACAGCTTGGTTTACAAGATATGTCTAATACAAGACTCACAAAAATACAGCAGTGAAGTATGATGGACACACTAAATCTTCATGCCTCAAAATCCCCAGTTCTGAATGAAGGAACGACTTCCTTTTATATTACAGTACTTGGGCTTTGCACTTGTACTCTCCTGAATTTAAGGTCACCCGAGTTTCCCTAAATTCCACATCTAGGTTACTAACAAATAGGTTATTTGTTAGGTTCATTAAATGTGGCTTGGTTTATGATTTCCTGGATTTTCTCTCAGTTGTTGAATCCCTGAAGAATAGCCTGAGAAAAAGCTGAAACAAAAAAACTACACAACCTACAATCTAGCATATGCTGTCAGGAATGAATGTCACAACATTCAGCTTGACATCAAGGACCATATGCTAAGTCTGTTTTTCCTGAAAACAGACTGTACAAGTTTGCTGAACTGTACAGGACCAAACTGTCCATTCTACAGTAGCAGCTTACATTAATAAATGTCAAAGCATCCAATTTGACATTTACACACTTAGCCTTCAGTCAGTTCTGTTATCCTCTTGAAGAACAGACTGAGAAACATACTGAAGTGTAGCAGAACACCACTCTGTCTATTGTTCAGTATATGCTGTCAATGATGAATGTCATAACATCCAGTTTGACATTCAGATAGTAGGCCTTATGTCAGGTCTGGTATTTCCTTGATAACCAGACTGGAAATGAATACTGAGCTTTAACAGAACACCAACTGTTCTATTCCTCAGTATCTGCTGACAGGGATGAATGTCACCACATACAATTTGACATTCAATAAATCCTGTATTAGCTAATCCTGCAGTAAGCTACTCAAGTATGTCATGACATTAGTCAAGACATCAGAGTACAGTTAGATATTCTAACCTACAATGCAGTTACACAAACGCCTTCACAACATGTCATGACATCAGTCAAGACATTAGAATCCAGCTAGTGTTTTACCATACAATGCAGCCAATTAAACACCTACACTAATGTATAGTATTCTAATCCTAATTGACAATTACCATTGAATTGCTCTATGCCATGGCGTGAAGTTTGATCCATATAATCAAGTTTTGTTCTATTTGAATTAAAGTGATTCGTGTGGAATTAAAGCATTGAATATGTTGTCATTAGGCCATTTCATACAAAAATCTCATGCAAAAAAACAAGTGGAGATAGTTTGAATTTTGAGTCATATCTTGAACCAACCATCATAATTTGTTTTACAACATACCATTCAAAATCCTATAGAAATTCCAATAAATTACATCTATTTGAATGAAATTCCAATAAATTACATCTAACCATACATTAAACCATTACAAAAAAATTCCAATACATTCCAAACCACAATCCAAACATTTCAATTCATCCAACCATAACACGCCATAGTTCATTCAATGACATTACAACCAAAGCATTCATAGACAACCAAAGTAACCAATTGATATTTCAACATGGCATGACTAAAATGAAACCAAATACATAACCACATACAATGCCCCAGCTATACATTAGTGTTGTTGCTGATGTATCAATTATCAAGCTATGAACTTTCCAAATCCAACTCATGCCACATCATCTTCTTCTTCCTCGTACACACTCACTTATGTTAACTCTAATCCTGGGAAAATTATGTAATTGCTGGTTTTTCTCCACAACAATTAATTCACCTGCATTTTTCATAACAGAACAATTTAACCAACATTTTTTTGACATGGTAAAACCATTCAACCTGCATCCATTATTTCTTAACCTTTTCATCAGCTTTAAACTAACAATTCATAACAAACTATAACAGTTCATCAGCACCTTATAACAGAACCAACAAAACTTGTGCTGCTACAACTTCCTAACAGAAAATTCAGAAGTAAGTTGCATTAACATTTTGAGTTCATTGACCCATGTTAGCATTTCATAATTAATTGTGTCCATCAACCAGTAAATAGCAGAATTTCATTTTTTCCAATAACTGACATCTTAGCAACTAACTTGTAACTTGCTAACTCTAAACCAAATTCACGTCAAAACAAACACCACATACCAACTAACTTCAGCCTGCAAAATCGAGATTTCACTAATTAATTTCCAAATTAACAAACTAATAAAATTAACGAATTCCAACTCATTAGTTTCACTCAATTCGTTTCACTCTCTAACCGAATCCTTCAACAAGCTAACTAACTTTTTCACAGTGTTAAAAATTGTCCAATAGAATTACACAGAAAAGCTAACAGAGATTAACATAAAACATTTTCAAGCCATATAAATCAATTGCAGTTCACGACTCAGGGGAGGCGGTTTAAATCGATTCTATTCATAAACTTTAGCAAAATTTAAATCGAATAATTGATATGTCTTTCTACACAAATATCATAGGCAGACTGAAGATCAAACTTCAACCTTTTAGGGTTTCTTCTCTTCCCTCTTGTTCTCTCGCAGTAAAACTAAAACTATTTTGTGAATAAACTTAAAAACAATTAATAATACGGTTAGAATTGTACGCTACGAGCCTTAAGCAATGGAGAAAGAATGAGAGTGGAGAATTCATATCCTCATTCTGAATATCTTTGGATGTGGGACGAATGGCCCAGTTGCTCACTATATTAATCTTCATTCATAGACTTTAGTATGATTCAAATCATGACTCTCTTTCCAGAATAAAAGCAAACTCACCTCATCAAACTCAGTTTTGCCTTTGGGCTTCATTTTCAATTAAAATATTTTCGGACAGTACATGTTACTTTCGTTCTACCATGAACGAAGCTTAAGCCTTCATGTGTGAGCAAACAATGTTTAACTCCTAGAGTATGATCTGAGTTCATCCATTATATCGCAAACAAACAGACGCTTAAGTCTCACATGCTCGAGCATACAAGCAAGTTGATAATAGAAAGTGAACGCTAATATTGTTCATTAAAAATAATTAACGCATCTGTCTTAGTTCCAGGAACTACGGAGCTTTGACTTCCTCATTGCACGAATGACACCGGGGCCCAAATCCTTGGCGATCAAATTTATTTATTACCTTTCTTTTTTCACATTAATTATTAGTAATCTTTAGATAATAAGGATCTTAATACATTCTCCTCGCATAACCGATTTCCTTACCCTTTTCTCTTCCCCCGGATTTTATCGATGTTTTCTCTTTCTTTCGAGAATAAATAAAGTTCATTGACGACTCTATTGTATCTTTGAGTGTGCGATGCACATAGATAAATTTCTTGTAGCTTCACTAATCACGCGTCGGGTATTAGTATGATTACTTTGAGTCAAGTCTCTAAATTCTTCGAGGTCAAACATTTCAAATAGTTTTTGTTCTTGGTCATTCCTCCCAAAGAACAAACTCTGCAAAGAATTCTTGATGAAACTAATAGATGGCTCTTTGGTGCGGGTGCACTAAACTTCCGATAGGTTGGTGTGGGGTGTACTTACATCGGACTGAGAAAGTAGTATTTACATATGGTAGTTTTAACAACACAAAACTCATTTTCACACAAAAATCTTGTTTATTTATGGAGTGCTTATTTCCTGTATTTGTTTGAAGCTTAATAAATTATGTTAGAATACTTTTTATATCTAAGAATATAATTAGTTTTTCACTTGATCATTTTTATTCTTATGCTAAATGATGAAAACCTTACATTTTAATGAAAATATAAAATGATTAATTATAATTTTTCACTCTCTTATTAATTTAACACGATTATTTTTTAGTTTTCAATTTTAAAATATAATTAAAATAAAACTTAAAAATATTATTAAAAACTTTATTAATTTTCCAAACACAAATAAAAATAGAGTTCTTGATAATGATATTCCTAATAATGATATTTCTTAAACTATGAATTTAATCCATAAAAAAATAGCACCCCTAAATGTTTTAGGTAAAAGATATACAGTACTTGTCAAATTTTGTTCCATTTCTTTGTAAAAACAAATAGGTTACCAAAATTTCTTTGGAATTGTGGATACTAAAACTTCTGAATGGGAACTGTAAGTTCTATCCCGTCCAAAAAACAAATGTATCAGACTGTTGAAACGTTGAATGAGGAGAGAGTGGGGGCCGTATAAAATATTAGACAAAATCTATTGATTAGTGTGATTTATCTAATATTTATTTCATCCTAATTATTTGGATCAATTATTTTATAGTAAATAATTTTTTTTAATCAAAATTCATCATTTTTTTTCTATAAATATACCTGATTCATTTGATTTGAACATAAAAAAAAGTATTTTTTTTTATTTTTTTATTTAACCTCCAATAAACTTTTGTTTGTAATTCTACTAGTCATTTACCCGTGCCATGCACGGAAATTTGTTATTAAATTATTATTAATTATTAAAAAAAGTTATAAAATCAATTTATAATTTTAATAGACAAATTACCTATAATATTTGTTACTATTTTCATTCAAAAGTAAATGAAATAAAAAAAAAAGGAAAAAATGAAAAGAAAAAAAAGTCATACACAATGCTGTAAGTAAAAGTTTGCTAAAATTAATAAATAATTATAATATATCACAAATATTTGTACTAATTTTTTGAAAGAAATTTAAAGTGATGCTCGTACGATCTTCCATCCATGATATGATTATACCATCAAAATAAAATTAAAATGTTGTTGAATTGTAATTTCTTGTGTCGAAATAGGTTGCTCGACAAAAGCAAGAAAGTGTCGAATCACATAGTGCTTTGAGTTGTATTAGTGTGTTGAAGTGTCGAAGTATGTTGCTTCACACAAGATATCGACTTAGACATATGTTAGTAGTGTTATCTATTTTGGGCTTTTTATAGTTTTGGGTTTTGCCTTAGGGTGCAAGCTAACCTAAATCTATAAATAGACGGAGTAACTCTTATTCTTATAATGAAGTGAATAGGACATTCATAACATTGTATTCATGGTATTTTGCAGTTGCAAAGTGAATAACAAGTTTTCCATAGTTTGTGGGCAGAGAGAAACTCTGCAGAACTTTATTACTCTTCTCCGTCATTGTTCTTTCTTTCTTTCTCCATCGTTCTTCTCTTTTATTGTCACTATGTAGGTGATAACAATCTTGTTCATCAACATTTATTGAAATTCTTCATATGTTGTGGTGGATTTCCAACATTTGGTATCAAGAGCACTAGTTTAAACAATTTGTGGGAAGAAAACCACCATGGCAATGAATCATCCAGATGGGCATTTTCCAGCAAATCTTCCGATTCTCAAGAATAACAATTGTGAGAATTGGTGCAAGCAGATAAAGGTTATTTTTTGTTATCAGGATCTTGTGAAGGAATGAATAACAACTCTTGTAGATAACGCGACAGATCAAGAAAACGTTGCACATAAAGAATTGAAGAAGAAAGATTATAAAACTCTCTTTATAATCCATCAATGTGTTGATGCAGATAACTTTGAAAATGTTAGTGACGTAGAGTCAGCGAAAGAAGTATGAGAAATTCTGGATAAGTCGTTTGGAGGCGCTGAGAAGGTGAAAGAGGTAAGGTTACAAACTCACAAAAGGACGTATGAATTGCTTCAGATGGAAGATAATGAAAGATTGACTGATTTCTTCACCAAGGTTACAAAACTAGTGAATCAAATTAAGATATGTGGAGAAGTGTTGACATCAAGATCTGTTGTTGGAAAGATCTTGAGGTCGTTGACTCCAAAGTTCGACCACGTGGTAGTAGTCATAGAAGAGTCGAAGGATTTGTCAAAACTGACAAAGGAAGAGCTTCAAGGGACGCTTGAATATCATGAACAAAGAATGGCTAAAAGATCTGCAGGAAAGTCGAAGAGTGATATGGATTTGCAGGCTCAATCAGCAAAAGAAAGAAAAAGCAGAGGAAGCATGAATGGCAACAAAGGCAGAGGAGGCTACAACAATTCGACTGGTCGAAATCAGCAAGAAGGAAACTGGTCGTATCAGAGAAAACCCAAGAACCAAGGTAACCAAAGAGGTGGTGATGTAAGCAGAGGAAGAGGTAGAGGTCAAAATCCAGACAAGAGTCACATTCAATGTTACAATTTTCAGAAGTATGGTCATTATTCTAGTGATTGTCCAGAAAAGTAGAAGAATCAAGAAACGTATGCAAAGTTGGCGAAACATGAAGAAGAAGAAGAAGAGACGTTGTTGATGGTTACATCAAGATATGAAGAGAGACTTAAGGACCAGTGGTACTTGGACTCAGGATGCTCATCACACATGTCTGGAAGGAAAGATTGGTTTGTCAACATAAAGTCCTCAATGAAGAACATGGTGAAATTTGCAAATGACAACACTCTAGCAGCTGAAGGTGTTGGTGATGTTCTGATTATGAGGAAAGATGGCAAGAGGTCATTAATTTCAAATGTGTTGTACATACCAGGCATGAAGAGCAATTTTCTCAACATATGGAAGTTAGTTGATAAGAACTACAAGGTGTCGATCGAAGACAAGATGATGAGAGTTCTCGACTCAAATGGAAGGTTGATCTTGAAGGCCCCAATGTCTCAGAGTAGAACCTTCAAGATTGAATTTAATGTGATGAAGCATAAGTGCCTTGCAACAGCAGCTAGAAGAGATGAATGGATATGGAATTATAGACTTGGCCATCTCAATTGCAAATACATCAGAGATTTGAATAGAAGAAATATGGTTTAAAGATTACAGAAATCGATATTCCAAACAAAGTATGTGAAGAATGTGTGCAGGCAAAGCAGCATAAGAACAACTTCAGTAAGGATGCAGGAAGCAGGTCGAAGGCAATTCTTGAAGTCATATACTCTGATGTATGTGGTCCTCTCTAGGTGGATTCGATTGAAGGTAACAAATAGTTTACATTCATAGATGATTTCAGTCGAAAATTATGATCTTACCTGATCAAGAAGAAAAGTGAAGTGCTCGAGTTATTTGCCAAGTTTAAATCTATGGTCGAAAGACAGATAGTCGAAAGATCAAGATTCTGAGGACTGATGGTGGTGGAGAATATGTGTCGAAAGACTTCGACGCATTATGTGTGAAAGAAGGGATTGTGCATGAGGTGGTGCCACCCTACATTCCACAACAGAATGGAGTCGCATAAAGGAAAAATATAACCATCATGAATATCGTTAGAAGTATGTTGAAAGGAAAGCATCTACCCAAACAATCATGGGGAGAAGTTGTGTCGACTGCAACATATATCCTGAACAGATGTCCGACGAAGAAGCTAGAAGGAATCACGCCAAAAGAATTTTCATCTAGTGTCAAGCCTAACTTGAGTAATCTGAAAGTGTTTGGATCTATACCACACAGACATGTGCCAGATCAGTTTAGAAGAAAACTTGATGATAAGTCGAGTCAGATGATCCCGATAGGATATCATTCGACCGGAGGATACAAGTTGTTCGACCCAGTGAATAAGCAAGTGGTGATCAGCAGGGACGTGATCATAGATGAGCTTAAGGAATGGGTTTGGACTGAGAATGTCAAGAAAGATTTAGTGAGAATCTTATGTGGAGAACCAGCAATTAAAGTCGAAAGAGAAGTTCGACAGGAAGAAGTCAGAGGTGAAGCAGGCTCAAGCAGACCTCAAAGAACAAGACACATGCCTGCAAGGTTGCAAGAATGTGTGCTTACATCAGATGATGTGGTTAATGAAGAAGGTGAGCCAGTACACTATGATTTCTACGCATATCTCGAACCAGTCAATGCAGTTGAGGCATTGAAAGATTCAAAGTGGATGAAAGCAATGAACGGAGAGCTGAAGTCAATCGAAGTCAACAACACTTGGTCACTTATCAAATTTCCCCAAGACAAGAAGGCAATCGATGTGAATTGGGTATACAAGATGAAGTTGAATCCCAAAGGAGAAGTGACTCAACACAAGGCGAGACTTATGGCGAAAGGATTTCTTCAAAAAGAAGGAATCGACTTCGATGAATTTTTTGTACCTGTTGCTAGGATCGAAACAATCAAGTTGGTTATTGGTCTAGTAAACATGAACAACTGGAAAATGTGCCAGATGGATGTGAAATGTGCATTTTTGAATGGCCCCTTAGAAGAAGAAGTTTATGTTGCACAACCAGATGGACTTGTGAAAGAAGGCGAAGAAAGAAAGGTGTATAGGCTGCATAAAGCCCTGTACGGACTTAAACAAGCTTCAAGGGCTTGGAACAAGAAGATAGATGACTTTCTAAGGGAGAAGGATTTTGTGAAGTGAAAATCTGAACATGGAGTATATGTAAGAAGAAGCAAGAGTGAATTGCTTATATTATGCTTCTATGTCGATGACTTATTGATAACAGGTAGTTGCAAGAAGGAGATCTAAGACTTCAAAGGTGATCTCAACAAGGAATTCAAAATGTCAGATCTGGGTGACATTTCATACTTCCTTGGCATTGAATTATACAAGAGTAGTAGAGGTTTGATGATGCATCAAAGAAGGTATGCAAGCGAAATACTCAAGATATTTGAGATGCAAGATTGCAACCCAACTTCGACTCCAACTGAGCCTAGATTACAACTATCAAAAGATTCAGATAAAGATAAAGTCGACCCAACCCAATATAGAAGACTTATTGGGTCACTTCGATACCTTTGTCACAGAAGACTTGACTTAGCATACAATGTAGGTATGGCAAATAGATTCATGCAGAAGTCAAAGGTATCACATCTAGCAGCGGCGAAGAGGATACTAAGGTATAAGGAACTCTCGACTCTGACATTTTGTTTCCTGCAACTGATGAAGGAAAAGAATGCAGACTAGTGGGATAAAACGATTCAAGTTGGTGTAGTGATGTTGAGGATCGAAAATCCACAAATGGCTATGTGTTTATGCTAGGTGGTGCACCAATTACTTGGAGTTCGAGAAAGGAGCCAGTAGTGACATTATCGTCGTGTGAAGCAGAATACATAGTTGCTTCTCTTTGTGCATGTCAAGCAATGTGGATGGTGAATTTGGTCGAAGAGATAACAGTGAAGAGTCATTGAGCAATTACCATGAAGATAGATAGCATGCCAGCTATCAATTTGGCGAAGAATTCGTAGCATATGATCGAAGCAAGTACATTGAAATGAGGTTCAATTATCTTCGAGAGCAGGTAGAAGATGGGAAGATGAATGTGGAACACTATAGAACTGAGAATCAGATTGCAGATATCATGACGAAGGGAGTGTAGGTCAAAGTGTTCAGAAGACTAAGAGCTATGATGAATGTAGATAGCTTAGACACAATGAATTAGGTGGTGTGTTGAATTGTAATTACTTGTGTCAAAGCAGGTTGCTCGACAGAAGCAAGGAATTGTCGAATCACCTAGTGTCTTGAATGGTATTAGTGTGTCGAAGTGTCGAAGCATGTTGCTACACGCATGTGTAGCACCTCAAATTTGCACCTATCATTGTACATACATTCTCATATTAGGTCATAGCATATCATGGTCCACTGCATAGCATTGCATTGTCCCAGTTGCCTCAAGTGCAAGCCAATCAGAGAATTAGGTCAAACTGGTCAGGAGATCAGTCAGTCAAGCAAGCAAGCACAATTCTCAAGGAGCCAAGGCCCTAGGGTTGGTCCAACATGTTCACATGACTTGGGGATCCATTTGAAGTGTTTTGGTCAAGGATTGGATGTTCAGAGGTCATCAGTCAATGCACAATCAGTCAGAAACCCTAAAAAGTCAACTGTTGGTCAACTGTCCATTTAATCAGTGATTTGATGATGGAAATTGGTTTGAGAGGTCTCATTCATGTCCAAATAGTCCTCATATATCATGTCAAACACCATCATGGAAGAATTTGAAGCCAGATCAGAAATTTCCAAAAATGGAAACTGGACCTGTAACTGAAACTTACCAAAAATGGAAAGTCTTGATCCTCAAACTTACATCATGATACAAGCTTCAAATGAATTTTTGCCCAACATGAAAGTTGAAGATCTTGTTCTCCCATTTCCAAAAAGTCCAAGAACTCTCAATTCCCATGTGTGGTTGGCAAGTTATGATCGAATCGATTTCAGAAATTCTTGAACTTCAAAAGGCCATATCTCTCAAACCATTTGGCCAATTTGGGTGGGGTTTTTTCCTACAAGTCACATTTGATCCCCTCTTTCCAAAAATGTAACTTTCATGTACCAAAACTTCACCAATCAAAATGGCATTTTTTGACTTGCATGAATTAAATTCAAGTGAGTGGAATTTTGACTTTTCAAATTAATCATTTCCCACCATTCTTACTAACCAAATATGTTCAGAAATATGGTTTTGGTCATGTTACAAAGTCAAAATTATGCAGTACATGTAGCCCATGCCAACTTGCTTGAAACTTGGAAAAAAGTACAATTTTGCAACAACTCTATCCCACCATTTCATGGACCATACTTGGTACTATCAAACAGAGATTTTGGAGATGATTTTCTGCAAGAACAAACCCTAGTAGCAGCCACATTTTGACAGCAAAAAAACCTTGGCTCACTCATTCTCTCAAAATCACATTTTGGCCATTTTCTCAAAAGTTGTCCAAAACTTCCAAAGAGTTTGACATGGCCTTGCCTAAAGCAACATCAAACAGCATATCAAAACATGATTTTCTGCCATTGTAAACACAACTAGCAGCCATCAAACACATTGCAACACAAAAATCACTCATTCTAAAAAAACTTCATTTTTTCACACTTTTCCAAAACCAGTCAGAAAACTCCAAAGAACCAAGCCTGGCTAACATTGTTTCACCATCCAAGCATCATTGTGAAACTGTTTTTACCACCATTCTCCAACTGGAACCACAGCACACGACTGTTTTCACAAAGCACTCATCAATGGCAGTTCAAGTTCTGGGCCATTTCGAGGGTTGCTGAACCAAACATCAATCATCATTCATCATTGGAAGACCTAAGGAGCATCTGTTTCAGGCCCAAAAGACCAAACAACCACCGAATCGACATCTGCTCTCCAATTTGGTAAAATTTCGAACTTCTTCATTCGCAAAACCATGATGCACACTTGGTAGATCACCTTTCCCTGATCACACTGCACTTTGAATGATTGAAAATGGTTGTTTATTTTGAAAGTTATGTTGGATTGAAGTTTGATGTGTGAATTTGTTTTGGCTCGGTTCATCCTCGTTAGTTCGTATTAGGGTAAATTGATCTTGGAATATTGATGAGCATTAAGAGATGAACGTTTTGATATATTTGTTTTTGATTTTGGTTGCAAATTTATTTTTCTGCTGGAGATTACATGAGGGACGCGTGTTACTGTTGCTGTTTTTCTTCTGCCGCTGCCATTCTGGTTTCGCTACAGTGCAGCGTGTTGTTTCTTGAAGAAACACGCTGATTGGCCCAGCGCTTCGTCCATGCTGGCGTATCTTCGGTCCAGCGGAGCATCACGCGGGCGCGCTATTGGCGGTACCATGGTTGACCAGGCCACGCGGGACAAGACCACTTAAGTGGTCGCCACATCAGCAAGCGGATTGGACTTGTTTTGGCCCCCAGTTTCTTCATTTAATTACAGTTCTGCCACCGGTCCTTTAAAATCTAAATTAATTCTTTTTTTTCATTTTATTTGGCAATATTTATTTCATTTAATTACTCAAACTTTGAAAAATCATAACTTGTTCATTTTTAATCCAAATTTAATGGGATTTTTTGTGTTGTGTTCATCATGATCTCTACTTTTTTATCACATTTTTTCCAGAATTTTTGGATGGTTGGTTTTTAATTTGTATGAGGGTTTGTGACATGTATGCACATTTTGTACACTTTGCCAAAACATTTGTGAAATGATGATACTTTATCCAATGGCTCCCAAAATTTTTGTGCTTAAACTAGACACACTCATGGTGATTTTGGTGTAGAGTTTGTGAATTTATCATTTGTGGTTTGTGAGTTATGATTTTTTGAATTAGGGTGTGACAATTTGTGTCACACCATTGATGTCCAACTTGATGATTTTTGATACCATGCTTCTTGACCTCCAATTGATCTGATTTTTTGCATGAACCTACTCTTGTATGTCTAGTTTACATGTGAATTTTCTTGGAATTATTTATGGCATTTCCTAATTGTTTGAGATTTTCCCCCCTGTCTTGGTCATAGGTTGACTTTTTGTGACACTTGTTCCCATTTCATTTGTGAAATTCTCATACTTTATTAGATGGACATGAAATTTTACATGAGATAACTAGACATCCTCATCTTTGCCATGGTTTTGATCCCATTCATTTATCATACACCATCTCTGATTTATGAATTTTCTAAGTTGATGCATGTTTGGTTGACTTCTTTGAGCATGTTCAAAATTGCTTTGACTTTCTGATTTTCATTGACTGCCTTCCACTTGTCCAAATGAGATGAAATTTGACATGCTTACCATGCTGTGGGTTGTGATTGATCATGATTTATTTGGTGATTTTTGGAAATGCTTAAGTTTGCTTTTGATGCAAGTCTTGCTGTTGACTCCTATGAGCTTCTGTTTGTTATACTTTGACCTAAATTGTTCATGAAATGATGATGATGATTGATATGAATGTGAGACCAATTGGGTTTGTGTCTTAAATGTTTGAACTTGATTTTGGACACTTGTCATTTGCTGTTTTGACTTTCTCATTCTCTTTTGACCCTAGGCTTGCCCTAGTGGTCCTGTTACTCACCTTTGAGCTCATGTTTTCAGGTTAAGCCACAAATACTTCAATGAGACCAATACAAATTGATTGAGTGTGCTTGTTTATCATGACTAACATGCTTGTTTTGTAGGTTGCTTGGCTCACATGCCTTGAACCTTGTGCATTGCACATCTATCTGCTTGTGCTGACTGTTAGCCTTTGTTTCATTCTGATTTAACTTTGACTTGTATACTGATCTGTTTGACCATTTCAGGTACCTTTAGTTGCTTAGTTCTTTGAACTTGCTTTGCTTTGCTTGTATAAGCAATTTGCATTGAGGTATACTTCTAATCTTCATGTAGTCTGGAAGACCTGGCCTGTTACTTGGCCAGGCAACTGTCTGAAGTCCTCCTTAAGAGGCCATGTTTGTGTATGTTTAATTTTGTCCTTGCATAGAGTCAAAGACCTCCTAAGTGAAGAGGCAATTGGCAGAACCCAAGGGATATGCAACCTATCCCCTGCTATTCAGTGTGTCATCTGCTTTGCTCACACCACTGTGTTGATGCATTGCAGATACAAACCCAAGATCTTGTACTACTGTACAGTTGAGTCAGTTTTAAATGTGTAGAAGGGTTCCCGCTTTCTGAACCCACACATTCCTGTCTTAAGCTCTCCCAGGCCAGGGATAAGAGCTGTGAAGTCTTATCTTCACTCACCTTTCATCTGCTTCACCTTAGCCCCTCAATGGCAAGGTTAAGAGCACATTCACCCAGTTCCAGAGGTTTGTTTGTTGAGGTTGATATGACCCCTCGACTAAAACCTAGCCTTGTTTGAGCCCCTTGCTTGTGTATAGTGTGTGCTATCTGTGCTTGTAGGATGGTTTGACTTGCTTCCTGTGCAAGTTAGGTTTGTTTGACTTGCTTCCTGTGCAAGTTAGGATTGTTTGACTTGCTTCCTGTGCAAGTTAGGATTGTTTGACTTGCTTCCTGTGCAAGTTAGGATTGTTTGGCTTGCTTCCTGTGCAAGTTAGGTGTGTGTGTGACTTGCTTCCTGTGCAAGTCATGTTTAGGATAGGCTTGCTTCCTGTGCAAGTTAGCTAGAAACCTTAACTTAGGGTTGATTTTGCATGACAACATCTAGGCCCGAGTCGTAGTCTCCCTAGATTTGTGTCTCCCTCTGTTATCTGGTTAGGCTAGATCCTTATCCCTCTGTAGGGGAACTACATCGCCCTGATCCTCATACCAGATGAGGTACGTAGGCAGGAGATGAGCAGATCTCTCCGGGCGCCTGTGTCTTTGTTTTGTCTTGTTGTGTGCTTGGAAGTTGATGTAAGTCCATCGAGTGGCATTCGGGTTCCAGTGTGTGTTTGTTGGTCCGGATGCTGATGTAAGTCCAGTGATTGGCAGTCAGGCTCCACGTTTGCCTCTGTGCGTGTGTTTGGTTCGGATGCTGATGTAAGTCCAGTGATTGGCATTCAGGCTCCACGTTTGCCTTTGCCTTTGTTTGTTTGTGTGCGTGTCAGCCGAGCTACGAATGCTCTGATTCTTCTCTCGTCCGAGAAGATACGTATGCATAGGATGCGACATCCTAGCGAGCATGTGTTGTTTCCCCAGTCCGAACCGCTTCGACTCTGATGTCTATGCCTGATAGACTAAGTAGGCCCAGGATGCGACATCCTGCCAAGTCATTCTTGTCTGTTTTCTGTGTCTCTTTCAGCCAGAGTGTGTGTGTGAGTTTGAGCAGTGTTTTAGCAACCATTTTCCTTTCTTTTGTGCGTGGATCCCGTAGAGTACTACGGATGCGTAGGGGTGCTAATACCTTCCCTTCGCATAACCGACTCCCGAACCCATTCTCTTTGGTCGCGAGACCATGTTCTTTCCAGGTTTACTCTGAGCGTTTCCTTTCCCTCTTTTGGGATAAATAACGCACGGTGGCGGCTCTGTTGTTTCTTTCTTTTCCCGCCGGTTTTTCGCGTGATGCGACAGCTGGCGACTCTGCTGGGGATAGAAAGAGAAGTTGACCTGTGCTGGTCCGTCTTCCCTAAGCGAGTCTCTCCTAGCGTTCTCTAGGTTAGGATTTTGGTTGCTGTTTGCTGTTGTATTTATTGCATTCATTTGTATATATGTGCATTTATCGTTTGCATCTATTGTTTGCATTAATGTTTGCATTCATATTCATCTGTTCACCTGGCTGGTTGTCTGTTTCTCTCTGTTGGGGTGGGAGTTACATGAGGTAAAAGGACCAATACCCAGGCCATGAGTGAAATCTAGGATACTTAGGAATAGAGTGATTCATGGGAAGCGGGTGGTATTGCGCCACTTAGCGGAACATTGATATCACGAGCAGTTCAGACCCTAGTGGGATATTATCGTTACATACTTCGGGTGTGTATATGATGATGTTCTGCGAAAGGTTATTTATGCTGCGTTTCTCTCGACCTTACCCTGGCCTAGATGACACCCGTGAGTGGGGAGGGAAGGATCATTATTACAGGTACAGTTGGTGACTTGTTGGTGACTTGTGATCCTGTTGGTGACTATCGGTTCAGAATTTTGGGGTCTCAGATGACTTTGGGTTTCAGATGAATTTGTGGTTCCGAGTTCAAGCCGAAGCTTTGATCCTGTGTTCTGAGAGACACAGCCAACCAGTCCAGTCTGCATCATTTGCATCATAGCATATTTATTTTTCAAAAGAAACGCAATAAAAAAAAGATACAAAAAAAAAGAAAAGGGGAAAAAGAAAAGAAAAAAAACTAATCCCTGCATGCATATCATTTCTCAGGTACATTCCAGAGCTTGTTCACTGATAGAGATGGCAACAGTCCCAGAGTTGAAGCGGAAGACTTGTTCCTACAGCTTTCACCGTGAACCTTTGACGTCTCTGATTGAGTTGAGCAACCTTATGACCAGTGGTAACCAGAAGGGGTTTGTTGACCAGTATGGAGATATTCTGACGTTGTTGAAGATGGTAGTCGATCCGGTGCCGTTGCAGACTCTTCTACAGTTCTACGACCCAGAGCTTCATTGTTTCACCTTTCAAGATTATCAGTTGGCGCCTACCCTTGAGGAGTAGTCCATTCTGCTGAGTGTCCCGGTCCGGTATCAGGTTCCTTTCTTGGATGTGCCCAAGGAGGTTGATTTCAGAGTTGTTGCCAGAGCTCTCCATTTGGGTATCAAGGAAGTCAGTGATAGTTGGAAGTCCAGTGGGGATGTTGTAGGATTGCCTTTGAAATTTCTGTTGAGGGTAGCTAGAGAAGAAGCAGAGAAGGGAAGTTGGGAAGCCTTTCATGCTCAGTTGGCCGTCATGATCTATGGGATCGTCTTGTTTCCGAGTATGCCCAATTTTGTTGACTATGCTGCAGTCAGTATTTTCATTGGAGGAAATCCAGTTCCTACTCTATTAGCTGACACTTACTATGCTATTCACAGTAGGCATGGTAAGGGTGGGGCTATCAGGTGTTGTCTCCCGCTTTTGCTCAGATGGTTCTTGTCTCTTCTGCCAGTCAGTGGACCTTTTGTGGATGCTCAGAGCACGCATAAGTGGACTCAGAGGGTTATGTCTCTTACTTCCTATGATATCAGGTGGCAATCTTACCGGATGGATGTGCGTAACGTCATTATGAGCTGTGGAGGATTCCGTAATGTGCCACTCGCAGGGACTAGGGGTTGCATCAATTACAACCCGGTTCTTTCTCTCCGCCAGTTGGGGTTTGTGATGAAGGGAAGACCACTTGAGGCTGAGGTAGCAGAAAGTGTGTATTTTGAGAAGCAGAGTGACCCGGATAGATTGGAGCAGATAGGGAGAGCTTGGAAGTCTATTGGTGTGAAGGATGGATCTGTCTTAGGGAAGAAGTTTGCCGTCGCTATGCCCGATTACACTGATTGGGTCAAGGAGAGAGTAGAAACTTTGTTGTTACCCTATGATAGGATGGAGCCGTTGCACGAGCAACCACCTTTGATCCTTGCTGAGAGTGTGCCTGCGGAGCACTACAAGCAAGCCCTGATGGAGAATCGCCGTTTGAGAAAGAAGGAGCAAGATACCCAGATGGAGCTGTACAAAGCCAAAGCTGATAGGTTGAACTTGGCTCATCAACTCAGAGGAGTGCGAGAAGAAGATGCTAGCAGACTGAGAAACAAGAAGAGATCCTACGAGGAGGTGGAGAGCATGTTAGATGAAGAACACCGGGAGTGCTTGAGGCTGCAGAGAGCTGAGGCCAGATATCAGAAGAAGATCAGAGACTTGGAGAAGCAACTCAGAGATAAAGACATCCAGTTGAAGAAAGAAGTAGACTTGAGACAGGCATCAGAGAACCACCTTGGAGGAGAAGTGGTAGAGCTTAGACGACAACTGAAGGAGAAGATCACTCTTTTGCCAGAATGTTCAGAATGTGACCTGTTGATAGACCAGTGTCAGTACTTGAAGACTCTCATTCCGGGAGGCCGTTTGTCTTAGCTTGTATCTTTGATGTGTATGTTGAGAATCACCTCCAGGCTTGTTGGATGGGATTCATTGTTGTACTCCGATTGTTCGGATTTTCTTTGTCGACTTTGTTGTATGATCTTGTTACTCATATAGATGAGGTTGTTGGTTTCACCTTGTACTCATCACTCTTGTGTATGTTGTTTCTGTGCTTCTGTGTTGTTCTTGCTGCAGGTTGCCATCTTTGGAGGATGACTCAGGCTCTTTGAATGCCTGAGGAATGAACATATCATGTGCATCATACGCATCATTAGCACCATACTCATATCATTTTGCATAACAGGTGTTCTTGGTCGTGACTTCTCACTCTGGTTCCTGTTTAAGGCAGGATAGCTGGTCAACGTCCGCACCGCTACTCAACTAGATTAAATCAACAAGAGGAGTATGGATCAAGTTCAGGAAGAATTGGCCGAGATGAGGGCAAACATGGCCCAGTTCATGACGATGATGCAAGGAGTTGTTCAGGGGCAAGAGGAGCTGTGTGCCTTAGCCCAGAGACTGGAAGCCGTGATTCCACCAGTCCACCGTGCTTCACTAGTGAGTGTACCCGTTCATGAGAATGCTGCTGTCACTATTCTCGTCAATGATTATGCCGTGGGTGATGAATTGAGGGGGATCAGAATCAGTGAACGGCCTCTTGCTGCAGAGACTGTTAATGTCAGAGCAACCCGCGCTCCGGTTCGCCATCCTGGCTCTTCAAGTTCTTCCAGTTCTAAGAAGACATACTCTGGGGCACCCAAAAGGGGAGAGATTGAAACAAATGATGTGCACCGTCGGAGGAGCGCAAACAGAGGACAGTATCGTCAGGCTGCCGCTGTGACTATTCCAGCAACTCAACAGCAACCGAGAAGACCAGCTCAGCAATATCAGCATCAACAACGTCGTCCTCAGCAGCAGGCTTCCCAACAAGCCAGTACGAGTAATGAGAGGAAGAAGATCATTTTTGATCCAATCCCCATGTCCTACGCCGAATTGTATCCCTCTCTGTTAGAGCGGAACTTGATTACTCCCAGAGACCCGCCGGCTAAACCCGACAACCCTCGGTGGTGGTATAGGCCCGATCAGCATTGTGTGTATCATTCGGGTGCTCCTGGTCATGATGTGGATAGTTGCTTTCAGTTGAAGATGAAGGTTCAAGACCTCGTAAGGTCAGGTATTTTGAACTTTGAAGACTTGGGTCCCCGTGTTAATCAAGCCTGAAGATAACAAGTCCTGGGCTGGCGCCGACTTTTTCTTCAGAAGGGTTGTTCAGAAAGCAGAAGTTGCTGATGCAAGAGATACTGACAGTTGTCATCCCCGGTGGGATCTATCACAATTGGGTCACAGTGGGCGTTCCTACAGTTGTTCATAAGTCGGAGTAATAATCACTTTGTTTAGAAACCCTTCTCCCATGAGGAGATGTGATGACATTGTTGGCAACGTTTTGTGCAATGATATTTTCATTCAAATAATTCATGTTAAAACATTTGTTTTCCAATTGTTTTCCCTTTTCGCTTTTTGCATGAAATTGGTGATCACAAAAAACCCTAAAAAACAAGAATAAAAGCAATCTTTTCATCTGCATAACGATTGTCTTGTTTGATTTCCAAAAAGCTTTTATACTCAAAATCTTTATGCAGGTTGTTTCTTAGACCCATTGAACATAGTGATCAGACGTCATCTCCCAATTTTGAATTCCCTGTATTCGAAGCGGAAGAAGATGATGTTGAAGGGATTCCTGACGGTATTTCCCGACTTCTTGAGCAAGAAAAGAAGATCACTCAGCTGCATCTCGAGAATCAGCAGAACAGCCAACTGGGGCATCGAAAAAAAAGAGAGAAAAAGAAAAAGAAAAAGAAAGAGGAGGGTGCAAAATCAAAAAAAAAAAATCAAAAGAAATCCAGATCAAAAGAAAGAAAAAGAAAGAAAGAAACAAAAAAAATAGCACCCTCAAAGTCCCAAGTTGGCTGATGCTGAATTCGATCGAAAGGAAGAGATCAACTGCCGTGTGTCATGGACAGTCATGTCAGCAGAGAGTAAAAAAGCATTCAACATGAAGGTCAAGCCTCGTGTGTTCCGAGAAGGTGACCTTGTGTTCAAGAAGGTCTTGTCTTTCGCGCCCGATTCCAGGGGCAAGTGAACCCCCAAGCTATGAATGTCCATATGTTGTCAAGAGAGCCTTTTCAGGCAATGTTTCGACACTTACAACAATGGATGGAGAAGTTCACTCGTCCTGTGAATCCCGATGCAGTCAAGAAATACTTCGCCTAAGACGAAAAAGCAAAAGCTCGCTAAGTCGAACACCCCAAAAGGCGACTTAGGCAAAAAGGAGCGTCTCGGTGGATTGAAAACCCGAAAGGGCGATCCAGGCAAAAGTTAGAGACATTGAAAAAAGAATTTGCATCCCGCTAGATTGAGCACCTCACACTGGGGCAATCTAGGCAAAAATTAGGGATTTGGCAAGTAACTGCATCTTGACAAGACTGTGCTCTATATCTGTCATCCGTCAGGAATTCTCGATTTGTCGTCGACTGAAGCTTTGAATACATCGAAAATTCAGAATGGTAGAGGAAAGGTCATTATGTTCAATGTATCCCTCTCCAATATACATCACCGATTTCAAACTTGCACAGATCTATGGAGTCTCGCCCTTTGCAGACTACCATTCCATCACATCAATTTGAGCTTTTATCCAATTATTTGCACTCTTATTTGTTTCAACTCAACAAACGTTTTGCATGTTTTAATTGATAAAGTATCATTGTTTTTCAAAATAAACAAATTTTTCAAAAAAATTTTGTTCTTAAACAAAGTGAACATTCACAAAGATGGAAGAATACTTAGGAGACCCACGGTGCTCTCCCGGGGGTGGTATGATTACCAACAGGTAAGACAATTGTTCGTATCTCGAGCATGACTGTATCTTTGTCCTGCAGAACCTCGTATGGTCTCTCCTCAGTGAAGTTGCCCGATGCAGTGTTGTTTGAAGTTGTTCATCTTCATGTTCCCGGCAGTACAGATTCTTCCTCCAAATCCCTGTTAGCTCTATTGTGGGGCATCCCCAGTAGAGTGCTGTTTGAGCCCTATCGTGGGGCATCCCCAGCAAGTTTGCTGTTTCGGACATTATTGTGGGGCAGCTCCCCTAGCAGAGTGTTTACCGAAGACTTCAACTTTCGCCTCTCCAGCAGAGCAGTCTTCATCTCTCCCTAGCATGGGTGCTTTTCTTGGAAGATTCAGTATTTTGCAAATTGACATCCCAGTACTCCATCATGTCCCTCAGATAGATTCCCCAATGGAGTTATTGGCATGAAAAGCTTTCTCAATGCCTATCTATCTTCATCAGAGATCTGATCGCTTCTTGGTATCTCTAGCACAAGTTGTTGTGGCGCATCCGCTTGTATGTTGAACTCTTCTCTCCGGTTGTGACCGACGATCCCTCCGGAAGCCTCGGGTGGCCTTTCTCCCCTGCAGGATGTTGATTGTTTCCTATTGTCCCAGCCTCCAGTGGATTTTCTTGGCTCTCTGGTGACTTTGGTTTTCTCTCCGGATGGTTGATTCCCGGACCTGCGTGTTAAGCATGTCTGTTTGTCAACATTCATCATGCATTTTAGGTATAAAGCATACATGCATAATCATAGCATTCAGGTACTCATGTTGCAGCTGTTGCCGTGTATCTGGTGATGATTGCCTCCTGCTATTTGGTAATACAAATCTCCCCAGTAGATTTTCCTAGCAGAGTCGGGTGTGTCTGATCTCTCCATGTAGAGCCAACCCCTTAAGCAGAAAGTGTCTATCCTTTCCTGCCATTTCCCCACTGAGATACGTCCTCGTGGATGACGGTTGTTTCCGTTCCCTCCCCACACGGGATGGGTTTTCCCTATTGAGTTCTTTCCTCATTAGGGTGAGTCTTGGTTCAGTTTGCCTTTTTGGATCGATCCTAAACTGGCTCCCCGTTGACCGTCTCTTGTGCTTCCCTGGGGCATAAATGAATAGTCGCTCACCAACTGGCACTCATTCATCTTATCCTCAGCGGAATTTGTTGGCCTCTACCTACGAACTGGTAGTTGTAAGTCCTATCTTTGTGGTTTTCTACCTACTAGTTGGTAGTTGTAAAATCCCACTTTCATCCCCTTGTTGGAGTTAACCCTTTGTGCTCATCCTATCGATGACTGGCTACTTTTCCGTGGTTTTCTGCCTACAAACCGGTGGATGTAATCCCCTCCTTGCAGTTATCAGTATCCGGTTTGCGGTGTTGATATTCTTTTCCCCTCTGGATACTTGTCTTGATCAAGCAGTATTGTCACCATTGGGTCTTCCCCTTCTTTTTGGATACTTGCTCCGAGTAAGCAACTTTATCCTCTTTTGATTGGTCATCTTTGCATACCTAGTCCCGGTACTGATGCCTTTCTTTTCGGTCGATTTATCCATTTAACAACCTGCAACCCGGTTATGGATAATCTTCCATGCGAGTGTATTATCTACGTTTTGACGGCTATAGATAATATATCTCATGCACTATTTGGTCAATCTTTCGATTGTTATCCCCGAGTGGAGCGGGTCTCATGAAATACATCTCCAGCAGTGATTCTCCTACATATGGATTGGTTGGGTCGTCCCTAATGGAGTAGCATTTATTTCTCCAGCAGAGTTCATCCTACCAGTGGATTGGACGGGTTTCTGTAGTAGACTGATATCTGCATCCCCGGCTGAGTTGATTCTACCTATGGATCGCGTGGGTTATCCCCAGCGGAGTAACAGACATTCTCCAAAGCAGGGTTTACCCTATCTGAAGATTGGTTGGGTCTTCCTCCCAGTGAAGTCGTTTTGCCATTCCCCAAGCAGAGTTCCCCGCAGAGTATTTCCCCAAGAGAAGTCTCCCCACAGAGTCAGAGTATCTGATCATTTCGGCTCCCTAGCCAGGGTTCATTTGCATTTTGCATGTAGTAATCATTGCATCCTCAAAAATCGCGTAGCATTTCCATTCATAAATGGAGCATTACGCCATAGAAAAATCAAACATATGCATTCATATGTTCGAAACCCCATTAGACCGTATTCCCTGCAGAGACGGATTTTTGTTCAACCTGTACAACGCATTTGCTACAGTTGCTCCAGTCAACAATTGGTGTTGATAATCCCCCATAGAGGTTTATTTCCTCATCCGTTGGTGAAAGAAAAGCATGTTTCTCCCCAGTGAGACCCCCTGCAAGTGTTCGGCCTTGCCCGTTCATCTTGTAGATGTCATTATCCCGTCAGCACCCGCGTGTGTTGTTTCCTTGGTGTCGGTAAACACCATCTTTCGGTGATTTCCAGTCATGCGTAAGTGTCTGGTCTTCTTTTGATGTCTGTAAACATCATCTTTCGATGTTCGTAACATCGTCCCCCTTCCCTAGTGAAGCTTTTCTCCTCTCCGTTGGTGTCGATAAACGTCGAGTTTTTCCCGATCATCCGTTGATGATTTGGTTGTATACACTCTCCCCAGTAGAGTTTCCTCCTCTCCGTTGGTGTCGATAAACGTCGAGTTTTTCCTGGTCATTCGATGATGTCTAGTTGTACCATTCCCCATGTGGATTTATCTCTCCGTTGGTTTCGATAAACGATGAGTTTTTCCCATTCGTCCGTTGACGTTTGGTTGTATTTCTCTTTTTCCCATTCATCAGTAAATGTCTGGTCGATCTTTTTTGGTGTCTGTAAACATCATCTTTCGATGTTTGTAAACGTCGAGTATTCCCATTCATCTGTAAATGTCTGGTCGATCTTTTTTTGGTGTCTGTAAACATCATCTTTCGATGTCTGTAAACGTCGAGTATTCCCATTCATCTGTAAATGTCTGGTCGATCTTTTTTGGTGTCTGTAAACATCATCTTTCGATGTCTGTAAACGTCGAGTATTCCCATTCATCTGTAAATGTTTGGTCGATCTTTTTTTGGTGTCTGTAAACATCATCTTTCGATGTCTGTAAACGTCGAGTATTCCCATTCATCTGTAAGTGTCTGGTCGATCTTTTGGATGTCTGTAAACGTCGAGTATTCCCATTCATCTGTAAGTGTCTGGTCGATCTTTTGGGTGTCTGTAAACATCATCTTCCGATGTCTGTAAACGTCGAGTTTTCTCCCATTTCGTCCGTTGACGTATGGCCGAGTCCTCCCAGTCATTCATTAATGTCTGGTTACCTCTCCGTTGGTTCCGATAAACGTCGAGTTTTTCCCATTTCGTCCGTTGACATATGGTTGTATCTCTTCCAGTCGTTCATTAATGTCTGGTTACCTCTCCGTTGGTCTTGCTAAACGTTGAGTTTTTCCTAGTTGTCCGTTGGCATCTAGTTGTGATTTCTTTTCCCATTCATCGTCGTTGCGATGTCTGGATGTAGCACCTCAAATTTGCACCTATCATTGTACATACATTCTCATATTAGGTCATAGCATATCATGGTCCACTGCATAGCATTGCATTGTCCCAGTTGCCTCAAGTGCAAGCCAATCAGAGAATTAGGTCAAACTGGTCAGGAGATCAGTCAGTCAAGCAAGCAAGCACAATTCTCAAGGAGCCAAGGCCCTAGGGTTGGTCCAACATGTTCACATGACTTGGGGATCCATTTGAAGTGTTTTGGTCAAGGATTGGATGTTCAGAGGTCATCAGTCAATGCACAATCAGTCAGAAACCCTAAAAAGTCAACTGTTGGTCAACTGTCCATTTAATCAGTGATTTGATGATGGAAATTGGTTTGAGAGGTCTCATTCATGTCCAAATAGTCCTCATATATCATGTCAAACACCATCATGGAAGAATTTGAAGCCAGATCAGAAATTTCCAAAAATGGAAACTGGACCTGTAACTGAAACTTACCAAAAATGGAAAGTCTTGATCCTCAAACTTACATCATGATACAAGCTTCAAATGAATTTTTGCCCAACATGAAAGTTGAAGATCTTGTTCTCCCATTTCCAAAAAGTCCAAGAACTCTCAATTCCCATGTGTGGTTGGCAAGTTATGATCGAATCGATTTCAGAAATTCTTGAACTTCAAAAGGCCATATCTCTCAAACCATTTGGCCAATTTGGGTGGGGTTTTTTCCTACAAGTCACATTTGATCCCCTCTTTCCAAAAATGTAACTTTCATGTACCAAAACTTCACCAATCAAAATGGCATTTTTTGACTTGCATGAATTAAATTCAAGTGAGTGGAATTTTGACTTTTCAAATTAATCATTTCCCACCATTCTTACTAACCAAATATGTTCAGAAATATGGTTTTGGTCATGTTACAAAGTCAAAATTATGCAGTACATGTAGCCCATGCCAACTTGCTTGAAACTTGGAAAAAAGTACAATTTTGCAACAACTCTATCCCACCATTTCATGGACCATACTTGGTACTATCAAACAGAGATTTTGGAGATGATTTTCTGCAAGAACAAACCCTAGTAGCAGCCACATTTTGACAGCAAAAAAACCTTGGCTCACTCATTCTCTCAAAATCACATTTTGGCCATTTTCTCAAAAGTTGTCCAAAACTTCCAAAGAGTTTGACATGGCCTTGCCTAAAGCAACATCAAACAGCATATCAAAACATGATTTTCTGCCATTGTAAACACAACTAGCAGCCATCAAACACATTGCAACACAAAAATCACTCATTCTAAAAAAACTTCATTTTTTCACACTTTTCCAAAACCAGTCAGAAAACTCCAAAGAACCAAGCCTGGCTAACATTGTTTCACCATCCAAGCATCATTGTGAAACTGTTTTTACCACCATTCTCCAACTGGAACCACAGCACACGACTGTTTTCACAAAGCACTCATCAATGGCAGTTCAAGTTCTGGGCCATTTCGAGGGTTGCTGAACCAAACATCAATCATCATTCATCATTGGAAGACCTAAGGAGCATCTGTTTCAGGCCCAAAAGACCAAACAACCACCGAATCGACATCTGCTCTCCAATTTGGTAAAATTTCGAACTTCTTCATTCGCAAAACCATGATGCACACTTGGTAGATCACCTTTCCCTGATCACACTGCACTTTGAATGATTGAAAATGGTTGTTTATTTTGAAAGTTATGTTGGATTGAAGTTTGATGTGTGAATTTGTTTTGGCTCGGTTCATCCTCGTTAGTTCGTATTAGGGTAAATTGATCTTGGAATATTGATGAGCATTAAGAGATGAACGTTTTGATATATTTGTTTTTGATTTTGGTTGCAAATTTATTTTTCTGCTGGAGATTACATGAGGGACGCGTGTTACTGTTGCTGTTTTTCTTCTGCCGCTGCCATTCTGGTTTCGCTACAGTGCAGCGTGTTGTTTCTTGAAGAAACACGCTGATTGGCCCAGCGCTTCGTCCATGCTGGCGTATCTTCGGTCCAGCGGAGCATCACGCGGGCGCGCTATTGGCGGTACCATGGTTGACCAGGCCACGCGGGACAAGACCACTTAAGTGGTCGCCACATCAGCAAGCGGATTGGACTTGTTTTGGCCCCCAGTTTCTTCATTTAATTACAGTTCTGCCACCGGTCCTTTAAAATCTAAATTAATTCTTTTTTTTCATTTTATTTGGCAATATTTATTTCATTTAATTACTCAAACTTTGAAAAATCATAACTTGTTCATTTTTAATCCAAATTTAATGGGATTTTTTGTGTTGTGTTCATCATGATCTCTACTTTTTTATCACATTTTTTCCAGAATTTTTGGATGGTTGGTTTTAATTTGTATGAGGGTTTGTGACATGTATGCACATTTTGTACACTTTGCCAAAACATTTGTGAAATGATGATACTTTATCCAATGGCTCCCAAAATTTTTGTGCTTAAACTAGACACACTCATGGTGATTTTGGTGTAGAGTTTGTGAATTTATCATTTGTGGTTTGTGAGTTATGATTTTTTGAATTAGGGTGTGACAATTTGTGTCACACCATTGATGTCCAACTTGATGATTTTTGATACCATGCTTCTTGACCTCCAATTGATCTGATTTTTTGCATGAACCTACTCTTGTATGTCTAGTTTACATGTGAATTTTCTTGGAATTATTTATGGCATTTCCTAATTGTTTGAGATTTTCCCCCCTGTCTTGGTCATAGGTTGACTTTTTGTGACACTTGTTCCCATTTCATTTGTGAAATTCTCATACTTTATTAGATGGACATGAAATTTTACATGAGATAACTAGACATCCTCATCTTTGCCATGGTTTTGATCCCATTCATTTATCATACACCATCTCTGATTTATGAATTTTCTAAGTTGATGCATGTTTGGTTGACTTCTTTGAGCATGTTCAAAATTGCTTTGACTTTCTGATTTTCATTGACTGCCTTCCACTTGTCCAAATGAGATGAAATTTGACATGCTTACCATGCTGTGGGTTGTGATTGATCATGATTTATTTGGTGATTTTTGGAAATGCTTAAGTTTGCTTTTGATGCAAGTCTTGCTGTTGACTCCTATGAGCTTCTGTTTGTTATACTTTGACCTAAATTGTTCATGAAATGATGATGATGATTGATATGAATGTGAGACCAATTGGGTTTGTGTCTTAAATGTTTGAACTTGATTTTGGACACTTGTCATTTGCTGTTTTGACTTTCTCATTCTCTTTTGACCCTAGGCTTGCCCTAGTGGTCCTGTTACTCACCTTTGAGCTCATGTTTTCAGGTTAAGCCACAAATACTTCAATGAGACCAATACAAATTGATTGAGTGTGCTTGTTTATCATGACTAACATGCTTGTTTTGTAGGTTGCTTGGCTCACATGCCTTGAACCTTGTGCATTGCACATCTATCTGCTTGTGCTGACTGTTAGCCTTTGTTTCATTCTGATTTAACTTTGACTTGTATACTGATCTGTTTGACCATTTCAGGTACCTTTAGTTGCTTAGTTCTTTGAACTTGCTTTGCTTTGCTTGTATAAGCAATTTGCATTGAGGTATACTTCTAATCTTCATGTAGTCTGGAAGACCTGGCCTGTTACTTGGCCAGGCAACTGTCTGAAGTCCTCCTTAAGAGGCCATGTTTGTGTATGTTTAATTTTGTCCTTGCATAGAGTCAAAGACCTCCTAAGTGAAGAGGCAATTGGCAGAACCCAAGGGATATGCAACCTATCCCCTGCTATTCAGTGTGTCATCTGCTTTGCTCACACCACTGTGTTGATGCATTGCAGATACAAACCCAAGATCTTGTACTACTGTACAGTTGAGTCAGTTTTAAATGTGTAGAAGGGTTCCCGCTTTCTGAACCCACACATTCCTGTCTTAAGCTCTCCCAGGCCAGGGATAAGAGCTGTGAAGTCTTATCTTCACTCACCTTTCATCTGCTTCACCTTAGCCCCTCAATGGCAAGGTTAAGAGCACATTCACCCAGTTCCAGAGGTTTGTTTGTTGAGGTTGATATGACCCCTCGACTAAAACCTAGCCTTGTTTGAGCCCCTTGCTTGTGTATAGTGTGTGCTATCTGTGCTTGTAGGATGGTTTGACTTGCTTCCTGTGCAAGTTAGGTTTGTTTGACTTGCTTCCTGTGCAAGTTAGGATTGTTTGACTTGCTTCCTGTGCAAGTTAGGATTGTTTGACTTGCTTCCTGTGCAAGTTAGGATTGTTTGGCTTGCTTCCTGTGCAAGTTAGGTGTGTGTGTGACTTGCTTCCTGTGCAAGTCATGTTTAGGATAGGCTTGCTTCCTGTGCAAGTTAGCTAGAAACCTTAACTTAGGGTTGATTTTGCATGACAACATCTAGGCCCGAGTCGTAGTCTCCCTAGAGTTGTGTCTCCCTCTGTTATCTGGTTAGGCTAGATCCTTATCCCTCTGTAGGGGAACTACATCGCCCTGATCCTCATACCAGATGAGGTACGTAGGCAGGAGATGAGCAGATCTCTCCGGGCGCCTGTGTCTTTGTTTTGTCTTGTTGTGTGCTTGGAAGCTGATGTAAGTCCATCGAGTGGCATTCGGGTTCCAGTGTGTGTTTGTTGGTCCGGATGCTGATGTAAGTCCAGTGATTGGCAGTCAGGCTCCACGTTTGCCTCTGTGCGTGTGTTTGGTTCGGATGCTGATGTAAGTCCAGTGATTGGCATTCAGGCTCCACGTTTGCCTTTGCCTTTGTTTGTTTGTGTGCGTGTCAGCCGAGCTACGAATGCTCTGATTCTTCTCTCGTCCGAGAAGATACGTATGCATAGGATGCGACATCCTAGCGAGCATGTGTTGTTTCCCCAGTCCGAACCGCTTCGACTCTGATGTCTATGCCTGATAGACTAAGTAGGCCCAGGATGCGACATCCTGCCAAGTCATTCTTGTCTGTTTTCTGTGTCTCTTTCAGCCAGAGTGTGTGTGTGAGTTTGAGCAGTGTTTTAGCAACCATTTTCCTTTCTTTTGTGCGTGGATCCCGTAGAGTACTACGGATGCGTAGGGGTGCTAATACCTTCCCTTCGCATAACCGACTCCCGAACCCATTCTCTTTGGTCGCGAGACCATGTTCTTTCCAGGTTTACTCTGAGCGTTTCCTTTCCCTCTTTTGGGATAAATAACGCACGGTGGCGGCTCTGTTGTTTCTTTCTTTTCCCGCCGGTTTTTCTCGTGATGCGACAGCATGATTTCGACTTATGCCTATTTTAGTAGTGTTATATATTTTGGGCTTTTATAGTTTTGGGTTTTGGCTTGGGGTGCAAGCTAACCTAAATCTATAAATAGAGGGAGTAACTCTTATTCTTGTAATGAAGTGAATAGAACAATCATAACATTGTATTCATAGTATTTTGCAGTTGCAAAGTGAATAACAAGTTTTTCACAGCTTCTCTTTTATTGTCATTGTGTGGGTGATAACAATCTTGTTCATCAAGATTGATTGAAATTTGTCATAGGTTATGGTGGATTTCCAACAAAGTCATAAGTATAAAATAAAATATAAAAATAAAAGAAGAAACTTTATCATGTTGATATATATCAAAAAGAATACCTTGTAATTTATAATTTGAAAAACTATTGCAAAAATCAAGAAAAACACAATTATAATAAAAATTGGTAAAAATAAATTTACCTAAAAAAAGGTGATCTTAAAAATTGACAAATAAGATGTTGTTCTAAATATGAAAAAATAGTGAATACATTATAAAAATTGAGTTAATAATAAAAGTGGTTGGTGGAGAGAAGAATATATAAATGACATGTTTGATATATGAAAAAAAAAATATAATACATTATATTTTGTATCTTAAAAAAAATTAGAAAAACACAATAATCCTAAAAATTAATATAAGGAAGGTTACCGAAAAAAAATTGATGCCAAAAATAAAAAATTTAAATGTAAGTAAAATAGTGAATATATTATAAGATTGAAGTAGTGGCAAAAGTAGTAGGTGGAGAGAAGAAAAATTGAATTAAGAGAAAATATGAAACTTATTTTAAATTACTATGCGAGTTTACTTTATTTAATTGAGTAATTGAAAAAGGGGGTTTTGCATTTTTAAAGTTAATAATTATTATTTAATTAATTATAATTATTTATAACATTTCATAAAAATAAATAACATTAGAAAAAAGTAAAATATTATAATATTAAATAATAATAAAATTTAAAATAACAAAGAATATAAATTTTCTACATATATTGTGATGCTTGAAAGTTTGTATCTGCACTTTTTTTAACAAACATCAAGAAAGTTAGAAATAAGATGGTATAATATTGATAATGAGAAGAAATTAAGAATAATAAAGAAATAAAAAACATAAATCTTCTACATTCATATTGTAAACTTCTAAATCTTGTACCTATAAAAAAACCAAAATTAACCAACATCAACAAAGTTAAAAGAAACAAAAATATATATAATTACATAGTAAAAAGAAAGTAATACTAATAAAAACAATAAAAAGTGATAATTGTGATTATATATAAAATAAAAATAGAGAAGAAGATATGCAACTAAACCACAATTAAAAAAAACTTAAAAATGAAAGCTCTTATACAAAATATCAAAAAATTAGAAGAAACAAAAATGATATATATATATATATATATATATATATATATATATATATATATATATATATATATATATATATATATATATATATATATATATATATATATATATATATATATATATATATATATTTGAATTGTAATTCTTTGTGTCGAAGCAGGTTGTTCGACAGAATCAAGGAAGTGTTGAACCACCTAGTGTGTTGAGTAGTGTTAACTATTTTGGACTTTTATAATATTGGGCTTTTATAGTTTTGGGTTTTGGCTTGAGGTCCAAGTTAACCTAAATCTATAAATAGAGGGACTAACCCTTATTTTCATATAGAGGTGAATAGAGCATTCATAACATTGTATTCACAGTATTTTACAGTTGCAAAGTGAATAAGAAGTTTTTCACAGTTTGTGGGCAGAGAGAAACTCTACAGAATTATATTACTCTTCTCCTTCATCGTTCTATACACTCTCTCTTACTCTTCTCTTTCATCGTTCTATACACTCTCTTTTACTCTTCTCCTTCATCGTTCTATACACTCTCTCTTTCTCCATTGTTCCTTTCTTTTCATTGCCATTATGTGGGTAATAGCAATCTTGTTCATCAAGATTGATTGAAATTCTCCATAGGTTTTGGGGAATTTCCAACATTTGGTATCAAGAGCTCCGATTGAAACGATTCGTGGGAAGAAAATCACCATGGCAACGAATCAGCTAAACGGGCATTTTCCAGCAAATCTTCTGACTCTCAAGAACAACAATTATGAGAATTGGTGCCAGCAAATAAAGGTTGTGTTCTGTTATCAAGATCTTTGGGATCTTGTGAAGGAAGGAGTAGCAACGCTTGCAGAAGCCGCGACGGATCAAGAAAATGATGCACATAAAGAATTGAAGAAGAAAGATTATAAAGCTCTCTTTATAATCCATCAATGTGTTGATGCAAATAATTTTGAAAAGGTTAGTGATGCAGAGTTTGGAGGCGCAGAGAAGGTGAAAGAGGTGAGTTTACAAACTCACAAAAGAATGTATGAATTGCTTCAGATGGAAGACAATGAAAGATTAACTGATTTCTTCACCAAGGTTACGAAACTGGTGAATCAAATCAAGATATATGGAGAAGCGTTGACATCAAGATCCGTTGTTGGAAAGATCTTGAGGTCGTTGGCTCCAAAGTTTGATCATGTGGTAGTAGCCATAGAAGAGTCGAAAGATCTGTCAAAACTGACAAAGGAAGAGCTTCAAGGGACGCTTGAATCTCATGAACAAAGAATGGCTAAAAGAGTTGCAGGAAAGTCGAAAAGTGATATGGCTTTGCAGGCTCAATCAGCAAAAGAAAGATAAGGCAAAGGTAGCTGGAATGGAAACAAAGGCAGAGGAGGTTACAACAATTCGACTGGTCAAAATCAGCAAGAAGGAAACTGGTTGAATCAGAGAAAACCCTGGAACCAAGGCAACCAAAGAGATGGTGTTGCAGATAGAGGAAGAGGCGGTGGTCAAAAGTCAGACAAGAGTCACATGCAGTGTTACAATTGTCAGAAGTATGGTCACTATTCTAGTGATTGTTCAGAAAAGCAGAAGACTCAAGAAACTTATACAAAGCTGGCAAAACATGAAGAAGAAGAAACGTTGTTGATGGTTACAACAAGAGAAGAAGAGAGATTCCAGGACCAGTGGTACTTGGACTCAGGATGCTCATCACACATGTCTGGAAGAAAAGATTGGTTTGTCAACATAAAGCCCTCAATGAAGAACATGGTGAAAATTGCAAATGACAACACTCTAGCAGTTGAAGGTATTGGTGATGTTCTGATTATGAGGAAAGATGGCAAGAGGTCATTAATTTTAAATGTGTTATACATACCAGGCATGAAGAGTAATTTGCTCAGTATAGGGCAGTTGGTCGAAAAAGAATTATAAGGTGTCAATCGAAGACAAGATGATGAGAGTTATCGACTCAAATGGAAGGTTAATATTGAAAGCTCCAATGTCTCAGAATAGAACATTCAAGATTGAACTAAATGTGATGGAGCATAAGTGCCTTGCAACAGCAGCCAGCAGAGATGAATGGATATGGCATTATAGACTTGGCCATCTCAATTTCAAAGACATCAAAGATTTGAAGAGAAGAAATATGGTTTCAGGATACCGAAAATCGACATTCCAAACGAAGTATGTGAAGAATCTGTGCAGGCAAAGCAGCATAAGAACAACTTCAGTAAGGATGCAGGAAGCAGGTCGAAGGCAATTCTTGAAGTCATATACTTTGATGTATGTGGTCCTCTCCAGGTGGATTCGATTGGAGGTAACAAATACTTTGTTACATTCATAGATGATTTCAGTCGAAAATTATGGTCTTACCTGATCCAAAAGAAAAGTGAAATGATCGAGGTATTTTCCAAGTTTAAATCTATGGTCGAAAGACATAGGGGTCGAAAGATCAAGATATTGAAAACGGATGGTGGTGGAGAGTATGTGTCGAAAGACTTCGATGCATTATGTGTGAAAGAAGGGAGTGTAGGTCGGAGTGTTCAGAAGATTAAAAGCCATGATGAACATAGATAGCTTAGACACAATGAATTAGGTGGTGTGTTGAATTGTAATTCCTTGTGTCGAAGCAGGTTGTTCGACAGAAGCAAGGAAGTGTCGAACCACTTAGTGTGTTGAGTAGTGTTAACTACTTTGGGCTTTCATAATTTTGGGCTTTGGCTTGAGGTCCAAATTAACTTAAATTTATAAATAGAGGGAGTAACCTTTATTTTCATATAGAGGTGAATAGAGCATTTATAACATTGTATTCACAGTATTTTGCAGTTGCAAAGTGAATAAGAAGTTTTCCACAGTTTGTGGGTAGAGAGAAACTCTGCAGAATTATATTACTCTTCTACTTCATCGACATTGGAAGAAAATTTAACAGCTCCTTGAAAAACAATATATATATATATATATATATATATATATATATATATATATATATATATATATATATATATATATATATATATATATATATATATATATATATATATATATATATATATATATATATATATATAAAAGTTACTAAACCATTTTACAACTTTTGGCTTCATTGGATAGTTTTATAATTTTAATAGTTCTTTATTTATTTTTAATCTAATATTATAATATATACCTTCTTTCATTTAATTAATCAAATATATTTTCTTTCAAAATTATCTCATTAACTAACCATAAATATTCATTCAACTTCCCACTAACTCAATTCTATAACTTAATTAATTAAATAAATAAAAATATCAATTATTTAGTTATTAAACTTCCCACTAATTCACATTCCATTATTTCACAATTTTAATTTGTTTTATAATTATAATGGCTCAAAGTCACTCCTTATAATAATTTCATTAAAGCATTATCTCATAAAAATTTCATCCATACTTACAACAATATTTATTTTTATTCAAATGATTTCTCTTTTCGATTTTTTATATTATTTCTCGTTGTATAAGAATTTCATTTTAAAGGTTTTTTTTTAATTTTGATTTAGTTGCATATCTTCTTCTCTATTATTTTATATCTTATATATAAAAGTTGTTAAGTCATTTAGTTATTTTTGAACCCAAAATAAGTATAATTTTATAATTTTAATAGTTATTTATTTATTTTTATCTAATATTATAATATATATAGCTTTAATTCATTTATCATGTTAAGTCATTTAGCAAATTTTGACGTCAAAATAAAGGATAATTTTGTAAATTTAATAATTATTTATTTATTTTTTATCTAATATTATAATATATATCTTTAATTCATTTAATAAATAAAATAACTTTTTTTTACAATTATTCTATTAACTAGCCATAAATATTCATTCAACTTCCCAATAACTCACATTCTATAACTTAATTCATTAAATAAACAAGGTCACTCTTTATAATAATTTCATTAAACCATTATCTATAAAAAAATCATCCATACTCGTAATAATTTATTTCTTTTCAAATGGTTAGTGAAGGATAGTTTTATAATTTTAATAATTATTTATTTTTTATTTAATATTATAATATATACCTTTACTTCATTTAATTAATAAAATATATTTTTTTCGCAATTATTCCACTAACTAAACATAAATATTCATTCAACTTCCCACTAACTCGCATTCTATAACTTAATTAATTAAAATAAATAAAAAAGATCAATTATTTATTTATTAAACTTTCCACTAACTTACCTTCCATTATTTTACAATTTTAATTTGTTTTATAAATATAACTACTCAAAGTCACTCTTTATAATAATTTAATTAAACCATTATCTCATAAAAATTTCATCCATATTCATAACAATATTTATTTATTTTCAAATGGTTTCTCTTTCCGACTTTTTATATTAATTCTCTTTGTATAAGAGCTTTTATTTTTAAGTTTTTTTTTGTTTTCTTTGGTTTAGTTACATTTCCTCTCTATTATTTTATATCTTATACATACAAATTCTTAAGTCATTTAACAAACGCCAAAATGAAGGATAATTTTATAATTTTAATAGTTATTTATTTTTTTATCTAATATTATGATTTATACCTTTAACTCATTTAATTAATAAAATATATTTCCTTTCACAATTAGTCTTTAAATCATTATCTCATGAATATTTCATTCATACTCATAATTTTTTTTTCAAATGGTTTATCTTTCCGATTTTTTATATTAATTCTCTTTGTATAAGAGGTTTCATTTTTAATTTTTTTTTAAATTTGGTTTAGTTGCATATCTTCTTTATTATTTTATATATAATAAGAATTACTATTCTTTATAAGTATTACTACTCTTTATTGTAGTAATTATTATTATATATAAAATAATAGAGAAGAAAAAATACGCGATTAAACCAAAATTAAAAAAAAAATTGAATGAAAGGTTTTATGCAAAAAGAAATAATATAAAAAATTGGAAAGAGAAGCAATTTGAAAAAAATATATATGGTTATGAATATGGGGTATGTTTGTTTCAAGTTTAAAAGTAACATTCATTGGAATCTTATTCCCATCATTATTATTACTTTGAATAATATTCATATTCAAGTGTTTGGTAAAAACTAAATTTTCTAGGGATGTTTATAATATTTATTTAATTTAAAAATTATAAAAAATAAATAAATAAATGTAGTAGTGGGGAGTTGTAGTCAATTGAGTCAAAGCAATTAAGGAATTACAACTCATGATGACACAATTGTCATTATGAGACAATTGTCATTATCTGCATCATTATGGACAGAAATGCAACAACATTATTTCCTTCCTTTTATAGCTATGTACAGTTACTGTCATTACTATTGTAATTATAAATGGCTCAATTATAGAAGAATGACCATACACTATTATGTATATTTAAGCACTGTTGATACAATGAGAACAGTATCCGATTATTCCCAATTTCTAACTTGGTATCAGAGCTTTAAGCTTGAAAGCTCCCTTTCTTTTATTCGATCCAACCATGTCTTCTACGGCCAACACAAAGAAAAATGACCTGCCCACAATAGTTTCTGTCAAGCTGGATAGAGACAACTACCCTCTATGGAAATCCTTGGTCCTTCCATTAATCAGAGGCTGCAAACTTGATGTTTACATGTTGGGAACAAAAGAATGCCCAGACCAATTCATCACATCAAATGAAACAACAAAGAAGGCCAATCCCGACTATGAGGATTGGATTGCTCGAGATCAAGCACTCCTTGGATGAATAATAAACTCTATGACAATAGACATAGCCACACAATTGATCCACTGTGAAACATCTAAGGAAGTTTGGGATGAAGCTCAAAAGCTTGCTGGAGCACATACAAAGTCAAGGACAATCTACCTAAAATCAAAGTTTCACAACACTCGTAAAGGCGACATGAAGATGGAGCAATATCTCATGAAGATGAAGAATCTTGCAGACAAACTGAAACTGGCAGGATCACCTATCTCAAACTCCGATCTGATGATCCAAATCTTGAATGGATTGGATGCTGACTACAATCCTGTAGTAGTCAAACTTGCTGATGAAATCAATCTCAGTTGGGTTAATCTACAAGCACAACTACTAGCCTTTGAAAGTAGAATAGATCAACTCGACAAACTCAGCGGTCTCACAATCAATGCATCTGCAAATTTTGCCAACAAGACTGAGCACAGAGGAAACAAACATGGAACACGAAACTGGAGAGGTTCCAACTTTAGAGCTATGAGAGGAGGCAGAGGTAGAGGAAGGCCTATCTTCCAGATATGTAATAGAGTCGGTCACACTGCTGCTCAATGTTACTATCGGTTCGATAAGTCCTACACAGAACCAAACAACTATGGTGAGAATGCAAAACAAGGAACCCACAGTGCCTTCATAGCCTCACCCTACCACGACCAAGACTATCAATGGTATTTTGATAGTGGAGCTAGAAATCATGTCACACATCAAGGTGGCCAACTTGGAGATCTTAGTGAAAACAATGGTAAGAACTCACTACTTGTTGGTAATGGAGATACATTAAAAATATTGGCATCTGGTTCTACTAAGTTAAATGATGTTAATTTGCATAATGTACTATATGTGCCTGAAATCACCAAAAACTTGTTAAGTGTATCCAAGTTAACTGCTGACAATAATGCTCTTGTTGAATTTGATGAAAATTGTTGCTATGTGAAGGACAAAGTGACAGGGAAGGAACTTCTAAAAGGGAGGCTTAAGGATGACCTATATCAACTCTCAACCAATAAAGATCCTTGTGCCTACATGTCACTCAAAGAAAATTGGCATAGGAAACTTGGACATCCCAACAATAAAGTTCTGGAAAAGGTACTGAAAGATTACAATGTAAAGACATCACCTAGTGACCAATTTACATTTTGTGAAGCATGTCAGTTTGGCAAATTGCACCTGTTACCTTTTAAATCCTCTTCCTCTCATGCTAAAGAACCTTTAGATCTGATTCATACCGATGTATGGGGCCCTGCACCAATATTGTCTAAATCAAATTTTAAATATTATGTGCATTTTATTGATGATTTCAGCAGATTTACTTGGACTTTTCCCTTAAAACAAAAATCAGAAATTGTGCATGCCTTTAACCAGTTCAAAAATTTAGTGGAAAAACAATTTAACAAGGAAATAAAAGTGATTCAGTGTGATGGTGGAGGTGAATATAAACCAGTACAAAAACTTGACATAGACTCTGGTATCCAATTTAGAATGTCTTGTCCATACACCTCCCAACAAAATGGAAGGGCTGAAAGAAAACATAGACATGTAACTGAACTGGGATTAACATTGTTAGCACAGGCCAAAATGCCAATGTCATACTGGTGGGAAGCTTTCTCTACTGTTGTTTATCTCATAAATAGACTGCCGTCATCTATAAATCCAAATAAAAGTCCTTACTCATTATTGTTCAATAAAGAACCTGACTACACGATCCTGAAACCGTTTGGTTGTGCTTGTTACCCTTGCCTCAAACCTTACAATCAACACAAGCTTCAATTTCACACAACTAGGTGTGTATTTTTGGGTTATAGCAATACTCACAAAGGCTATAAGTGTGTTAACTCTCATGGAAGAGTGTTTGTGTCAAGGCATGTAGTGTTCAATGAGAATCACTTTCCGTTCCAAGAAGGTTTTCTTGACACAAGAAATCCTATAAAAATTGTTACTAATGATATTTCTATAGGATTTCCTTCTTATCCTGTAGGTGTAGCTACAAACAACATAGATGATGCAACCGGCAACGTTGTTGATCAACAAGAGCCAGAAGCAAATGACAATAACACCATAGAAGATGAACCAGTCGTGGGTGAAAATTCTAAACCTACAAATAACAACAATCTCAGAGACAGTAGTAGTGAAATGGAAAACCCAACAGAAGCGGTTGGAAGAGAATCGGTGGAGGAAATCACTCAGACATTCTCAGAAAATAATTCACCACCGCAGCAGAACATCACCAACACACACTGGATGAGAACAAGAGGCAAGGCAGGAATATACAAGCCCAAACTACCTTACATAGGGCTAACTGAAGCATCTAAAGAAGATAAGGAACCAGAGAATGTAAGAGAAGCACTAGTCAGACCAGAATGGATAACAGCAATGGACAAAGAGTACAAGGCATTGATGGACAATAAAACTTGGACCTTGGTACCATTTCAGGGACAAGAAAATATCATTGACTCAAAGTGGATCTACAAAACAAAATACAAGGCAGATGGCACAATTGAGAGGAGGAAAGCAAGACTTGTTGCTAGAGGTTTTCAACAAACAGCAGGATTGGACTATGACGAAACATTCAGTCCAGTCGTAAAATCTAGTACTATAAGAATCATTTTGTCAATTGTTGTACATTTTAATTGGGAAGTCAGACAATTAGACATAAACAATGTGTTCTTGAATGGAAATCTCAAAGAAACTGTTTTCATGCATCAACCGGAAGGGTACATTGATCAAACCAAACCACGTCACATATGTAGATTAAACAAGGCAATATATGGTTTGAAGCAAGCCCCGAGGGCCTGGTATGATAGCCTGAGACACACACTATTAAGTTGGGGGTTCCAAAACACCAAGAGTGACTCGTCCTTATTTGTCCTAAAAGAGGTTGATCACACTACATTCCTTCTCATCTATGTCGATGATATTATAATAACCGGCAGCAACAATAACTTCCTAGAAGCTTTCATCGGCCAACTTAATTTTGCCTTTTCACTAAAAGACCTTGGGAATCTACACTATTTTTTGGGAATAGAAGTCTATAGAGACAACAGTGGGATGTACTTGAAACAGACAAAGTACATAGGAGATTTACTCAAGAAATTCAACATGGAAAATGCAGCATCATGTCCTACGCCAATGGTAACCGGGAGGCAATTCACAACAGAAGGAGAACCAATGTCCAATCCTACACACTATAGACAGGCTATAGGCGCTCTACAATACTTAACCAACACAAGGCCTGATATAGCCTTTGCAGTCAACAAGCTCAGCCAATACATGAGTTCTCCAACAATAGATCATTGGCAAGGTATAAAGAGAATACTGAGGTATCTCCATGGAACAACAAACCTAGGCTTGCACATTAAACCTTCAACGGATCTTGACATAGCTGGGTTCTCAGATGCAGATTGGGCCACAAGCATAGATGACAGGAAATCCATGGCGGGACAATGTGTGTTTCTTGGTGAAACTTTGGTGTCGTGGGCCTCAAGAAAGCAAAAAGTGGTGTCCCGGTCAAGTACAGAATCAGAATATAGAGCCTTAGCTGATCTAGCAGCTGAAGTAGCTTGGCTGAAATCATTACTAGGGGAACTCAAACTGCCAATACTTCGAAAACCTGTTTTGTGGTGTGATAACTTGAGTGCTAAGGCACTAGCCTCCAATCCGGTTATGCATGCTAGGTCTAAACACATTGAGATAGACATTCACTACATACGTGATCAAGTTATTCACAATGAAGTTACAGTTGCCTATGTCCCTACTGCAGACCAAATTGCAGACTGTCTAACCAAGGCTCTAACTCACACTAGATTCAACATCATGAGAAGCAAACTTGGTGTCATTGAGTCACCACCAGTTTGAGAGGGGGAGTCAAAGCAATTAAGCAATTACAACTCATGATGACACAATTATCATTATGAGACAATTGTCATTATCTGCATCATTATGGACAGAAATGCAACAACATTATTTCCTTCCTTTTATAGCTATGTACAGTTACTGTCATTACTACTGTAATTATAGATGGCTCAATTATAGGAGAATGACCATACACTATTATGTATATTTAAGCACTGTTGATACAATGAGAACAGTATCCGATTATTCCCAATTTCTAACTAATTGAACTTTATTCTCATGGAAATGTTGAATTCTCAGCCTTTAAACCTTGGAATTAATATAGAAAAACCATATGTAAATAAAGTTTCTGGGAATAAAATGTCTTGGAATAATTTTTTAAAAATTGAATCAAATATGAGAATGTTGTTTTCCCATGACAATATTCCCGAGAATATTTTTCAAAACCTTGAAACAAACACACCCTGGATGAATTTTTTTATTAGATAATGGTTTAATGAAATTATTATAAAAAATGATTATGAGTAATTATAATTATAAAAAGAGATTAATTACTATGCACTGTCAACGTAAAAAGATTTACATTGTCGATTCTTCACCATCACCCGTTTGTATTACTTTATAGATTTTTTAAATAAAAGTCAAACTTATTTCAATATCCAACGGATAAGATTAACTGATGGTGTAAAAACTCTTTTACACTTTCATTGTATATCAATTAAATCTTTATAAAAAAAATTATAAAATAATGGAATGTAAATTATTGGGAAGTTTAATGAATAAATAATTGATCATTTTTATATTTTTAATTAATTAAATTATTAGATGTGAGTTAATGGAAAGTTGAATGAATATGTATGGTTAAGTGGAATAATTGTGAACGAAAATATATTTTATTAATTAAAGATACATATTATAATATTTGATAAAAAAAATAAGTAACTTATAAAATTATAAAACGATCTTCTATTTTATTGCAATAAATTATTAAATGATTAAACAACTTTTATATATAAGATTATTTTATTATAAATATGGTTTCTATCATTATCTATTATTTTACTACATGACATTCGATAATTGTGTTTAAAAAATTGAAATAAATTATTATATTAGAAAAAAATTATTCAACTCTCTTAATAATGTAAATTTAATTTTGATCAATAATTATTATTAATATATAATTACAAAACATAAAAGAAATAAAAATATGAAATAAAACCAGTGGGGTAGGATGTTAAATTTTATTAAATAGAACTATTGTAGTAATAAGTAACAGCTAAATGGGTGTTGAGAAAGAAGAGGTGGAGTTTAAAACATAAAAAAGGATGGTGTTGAATATCCAAACCATTGTCTATAATCCAAAATGACAATATTGAAATCACGGTTATCTTTTCTTTTTCTTCCTTTTCAGATTTTGAAATACAATCGATTGTACAGTAACTGAATATTAATTACAAGCCTCTCAATAAAAGTACGCATTATAAACACCAAAGTAGTTTATTAAAATTTTAAGGATTCCATTGTCAAATAAAACTCATAAACGAGAAAAAGAAAAAATTGGAATTACATGGATTGATACACACAATAAATATGTATCCGCTAGATTAGAGGTGCCTAAACTAAACTATCAACACAGAACAAGACCTAGAATCTAAAGTCATCTTTCAATCTAAGCTTTCTTAGGAGTTTTCTTGGCCTTTGGAGATTTAGGCTCTTTTGCAGAAGAAGAAGCATTTTCAGTCCTCTTAGGCAAAAGAACAGGGTTGATGTTAGGTAGAACACCACCGTGAGCAATGGTAACACCGGCAAGTAATTTTCCAAGTTCATCATCATTCCTCACAGCTAACAACAAATGTCTTGGACTAATCCTATTTTTCTTGTTATCGCGTGCTGCATTTCCAGCCAATTCAAGCACCTTCACATAAAAAAATATAAACAACAATTCATCAGAAATTCCTAACTAAGAGAAATCAAAACTCAAGCAGAAGATGAAAATCGAAATTTACCTCGGCAGCAAGATATTCAAGAACAGCTGCTAGGTATACAGGAGCACCTGTACCAACACGCTGAGCGTATCTGCCTTTCTTCAAAAAACGGCCGATTCTTCCGACGGGAAATTGAAGTCCGGCTCTGACAGATCTTGTCACCGATTTCTTCCTCGATCCTCCTCCTTTCCTTCCTCCTGCTCCTTTCTTCACCTTTGTGCTTGCGTCCATTTTGAATAACTCGCTGTGTTGTAAGAAATTTTGAATATTGGAAATGGTGAGATGATGGAGGGAATTGAGGTTGGCAGGGTTTTATACTTTCACGGGATGTTGCTTTGAAAACAAATCCACCGTTGGATTACAACTTATCTACGGCTTACTGTCACTTACCTGGCTATCCGTGTCTTCCAAAACTGACCAATGGGAAGATAGTTAGATGGTATGAACTTTTCTATACTTTTTTGAATTTGAGTAGCCATAGTAGTAGTTGTAAATACCCTTTAATTTGATCACACACCGCCGAGATTCCATTTTCTTGGTATAAAGTGACTTCACTTATTATATTATATTATTTTACATTTTTAATTATTTAAACATGTTTTGTTTGGAAACCAAAATCGGATGATTTTACTCCACCAAGAAATTATAATTGAGAATAGTTGAATAATTGGTGATTTTGAATGGTGGTTTCAATCTCTTTTACGGTGATGCGGGGTGGACTTGCATAGTTAGCACTCCAACCTTCAAATTAATTCAAAATTCAAGATAAGTATAATGAAAATGAAGATCAGAGATTTTTGTATACCTTGCTCTTAATATGTGAATTGTTTTTATAATTTGGGTCGAGTAGAGTGGATTGGGTCTTGGTCCATTGAACATTTGCCCGATCCAAAACAGTTGTCCCAAGGCTTTGTCGTGCGTTGAAGGAGTCAGGAAAATCCTTAAATAATGCAAATCTTCCTCTAAGACGAGGTCCGGTGCGATGTGGAACTGAAACACTTTGAAATCTATTGAAAAGTAGTGAGGGCAACAACATTAATTGTTTTTCTTGTCCTATGAACGTTTTGATACATGCTACAATCACGTCATCCTAATGACGCAAGTTAGGGAATGGTTTCTCTATCTGGTACACTCGAGTACTTCTGTCAATTCCGTTTTTACATAGAGGAGCGGCGTGTTGATTGCCATTGGCAGTGATTGACCTTGGATTAATATTTTATCCTTAATCTGGATCATTAATATTTGATTGGTTTTTCTATAAAATTGGGTTTTAACTTCTAGTCTTCATTTTTCTCTTCTTTATGCTCCTTGGTGGTTTCCTCTTTGCATCATTGAACATCGTCTTCTTAGTTTTAGCTTATTGTTTCCAACACGATTCTATTTCCTATTCATCTAGATATGTTATCGCGTCTTTTTTTAAGTTGGTGAAGCTTTATTTTTATTTTTATCATTTAGAGGGTCAATGCTAAAAAATATCTCAAAATTAAATACTTCAAGATAGTGAAGGAAAGGGCATTTGATGTATAAAATTTGGAAGGCTACGAGGAATTACTAATACGGTTGGAAAAGAGAGGCTGGAAGAGGTTGAATAACATGATTAAAGAAACAAACAAAACCATTGGGTTCAAGTTCTACGCCTATACTACCTTGTGTCCACTCAAGAACTACAATCATGTGTGCGAGATAAGTGTATTGATTATAGTCCTTCTAAAATTAACTTTCTTCTTTACTTACAACCTCCCTCTAAATGTAATATCCAAAATAGAAGGAACCTCATTATGACTGAGGCAAGGTGTGAGGAGATGATAAATTCATTTTGCCAACCAGGGGCAAATGTGTGATTATGAATGGGAATCATTAAAGCTTAGGACTAGTAAGATGTGCCTTATACCAAGGGCAAGGGCATCATTTATTGTGCAAACCTTAGAATAAGCATCCAACCAATATGAATTTATTGTGAAGCGGTGTCACGGTCTGATGTCCATTTTAAACTGGGAAGACATTGATGTTGAGAAATTGATTGTTGAAAATATTAAGTATGTGGCTGACTCGCCACAACGAGCTTGTGGATATTTTTGTATTTTTAATTAATTATGCAGGTTAGTTGGAGTACCAAGTCATCCTGATGATGAGATGATAAGACATATGATGCTAATCAGAAGGAGCGCCATGAGAGGACTTCCCACACAAACGATCAATGAAGGTGTCCCCGAGGAAGCACAACAAGAAAGGGTCAATTCTACCATCTTGAAATCCATTAACCTAAAGGACATCCACAACAACAACACGCATCTGACCGCTTACAAGGCTTGAGGATTATGCTCTAGGCATGACAAGTTGGTCCACCGAATTGGCTACAACCTTGTACTGCGAAGCTCCCAGATTTGGATCAAGTTATCAGGATTTCTATGATGAGCACAAAGACCATATGCTGGTTCAAAACTTAAGGGAGCGGTTTCCAACAGCTGAAGCAATGGAAACACATTTTAGAGAACAATATCAAGCCTTGGAAAATCAAAGGGAAAGATGAGGACTACCTGGAACAAGCAAGATCAAGATTTCAGGGATGAGATGGAGCGAATGCATGACTTCTTCAACTCCGATAACATGTGACTTAGGAGTTTTTAGCATTTTCCAGTTTTTATTTTATCTTCTTTTTTGTAATATGATCCATAGAAGAGTATTAGCTAGTTTAAGAAAAGTTCTTTCCTCTTTTGTACTTCCCTTTGTGTTAATTAATGAACTTGTTTACTTCTATTATTTATTTTAATTTTAATTTTGCTACCTTACTAGTGCCAACATGAAAAGAAAGGAAAAAGTCCCCAGAAAAAGAATGAACAAAGTGATCATCATGGGAGTTCCATTATAGATTGAAGTTTGATGAAGAAAAGAGAAGTCTGTGAGTGCAAATTCGTTTAGATGTATTTTGTATGATGCCAAAACTATGATACTTTAGCATTAATGTATATGGGACGGTATCCACTGATTCTCTATGTGCATCTTAGAATTAGAAAGCATAAAAGAATTTGGAAACAACTTGGAAAAGGTCTCATGTATCCAAAATGCATGAAAAATAAGTTTTTGTGAAAAATGTATGAAAAATAAGTTTTTGTGAAAATTGCATTATAGTTTGACACATGTTGTCTATAGGTTGTCACATGATATCTACAGGTCGATGCGTGTTGTCTACAGGTCATTTTCACTACTATAGGTCGACATATGCATTTTGTAGGTCGACACATATGTTGCAGTACTAAAGCTTGTAGCTTCTGTTTCATGTGTTGACTCCTCAGGTCGACACATAGGAAGCACATAGCTGTTACATGTCGACGCATGACCTTGAACAAGTCGACCCATGTTGTTTACTGGTCGACCTATACGATAAATTTTTTGAAAAATTCATAATTTCTCCAAGTTATTTGCATTTCCTTTTTCCATTAACCACCCATGCATATAAATACTTCATACATGCATCGTTCTCTAATAAGGTTTCTACAGTGAGTAAAACATATATGAATCCATGATCTCAAAGCATCTCATCATCTTCAATTCAATCTATGCATACACACAATCAAACTACACATAATCATTTTTTGATTGGATGCCATCTAGATTAGGATTGATAACGTCCAATTAGGTTTCTTGTACCGAGAATATTGGGTTGCGATCTTTGAGGGATTCAAATAAGAAAACTGATTTGGGGTTTTCCTTCAAGATCTTTAGGGTTTGAAGGTTTTTGACAAGATTGTGCAATTTGGATCTGATCGAGTGAAAGCCTTGGGACTAAGTGTGTCGTGGAAGGGAGTAGCGTGAAACGGTGGATCATGTTGACAAATCTTGGGTTCAATAAGTGTGTGCTTAGGATTAATTCAGTCGGGTGAAAGCTTTGAGACAATGAGGTCGTGCAAGGAAGTAGCAACAACAAGTGAATTGAAGTGGCATTGTTGGTTACATGATCATGTGATTGGGATTAATTCAGTTGTGTGAAAGCCTTAGGATAATGGGTGACTTGCAAGGAATTAGCAACAACAGGTGAATTGAAGCGGCATGGTTAGTTACTTGATCAAGATTGATCAAGGTTTTTGGAGGTGCTAGAGTCAAGAATAAACTTAGGGTTTATGGGATTTGATTTCTCATCTCTTGTATTCATACATTTGCAAAGTAAGAATTATTATATTAATATCTTAATTCAAATTCTAATTGAGGGAAAACGTACCCATAGCGAGGTCGATTAGGGAACTACCTAAATAAATTCTTTTGTACTCTCTTTCTCTCTATCTCTATCTCTATCTATCTCTTTATTTTTCAGTTTATAAATGGTTGATTACTTTGGTCTCTTGTTCAACATTGTTTGGATGATAACTCTTAAATCATTTGTTAAATTTGTGTTGTTGTAGTAATCACATACCATTTGGTAGTGATTGGATTTCTAATAACTACAAACACTATACTAATATCTAAACTTTGTTGATCACACGCAAAGTGCTCGACAAATTATTTCAACTAGTTTTTTGTGTGTTGTTATCATTGGAGATAGACCTTTACTATTATGGAGTATTCAATTTGTTGTTTAAAGTATTTTTAGTCAACTTGTGGATTATTATCATACCATTGACACTCTTACGCATATTCGGGCTTTTTAATAGTAGGTTCGGTTAGACAATTTTGGATCCAGAAAATATTTGAAACTTGCTTTCGCGCCATAAATTTTTCTAAATCAAATTTTGAATAAATTTTTAACTTGGGATCTATTCACACACCCCCCCCCCCCTCTAGATCTAGGTTTATCGTCTAACAAGTGGTATCACGAGCTCCAGTTGTTTCCAGTCTTAAGATTTGCTTATTAGATAATGGCTACTGAACCTAAAGGGGCGTATAATAGAGCACCTGTTTTTACCGGCGAAAATTATGGCTATTGAAAAGCTTGTATGTGTATAGGACGTCATCATCAATGGTCCTAATGAAATTACTGTGACCAGTGTTGAAGGCGTCATCGTACCAAAACCGGAAAAACGGCTTGGAGTTCTTAAGGCAGGACTTTGAGGGTTTGGGAAGTCATTAAATACATTTATCTTCTTTGAATTTCATGTACTTTTCATCTAAACTCATGGTAACTCTAACACACACTATAAGTGAAGGAGAAGAGCGATCCAAAACGCAACGGAATTTAAAAAAATTCTCCTTTAGTGATCCTTACGAATGGGCATGATCAGTGATAGAATCGTTACCTCTTATGGCGATTGTAATATTTGATGCAGATCTACAGAGCGATCACAAATGTTGAACAATGACAACGCCTCTACTCAGTCCACACAAACGGATTCCTTAAATCTCAGTGCTAGCTGCTACGAATGAAGGCTTTGAGTGAGAGAGAGAGAGAGAGAGAGAGAGAGAGAGAGAGAGAAACGAAATTGCAACTGCACAAATGCTTTTACACAAGGGTTCTATATATAGAACCACTTGTGTGGGTTGCAAGCTAAAAAGCCCACTTAAGTGTATGTGGCCCATATCTTATAATATGCCAAAATCACTTAAGCGCGTTATACCTTACCATATTTCGTATTCTACTTAAGTACATCGTACCTTACGATGTTCTACAATTCACTTAAGTGCACCGTACCTTACGGTATTCCGTAGTTACTCTATCTCTCATCAATTCGTCCTTTTGTGTGTGACCCTGTAGGTTTTTGTGGCATTGACAATTATATTAAATCACATATTTAACATAATAAATAGTGAGCGGTATCTAGCAACACATCACTGCTACCCAAGACACGAAAATGTCATGTGATCTGACAAATCCTTTTGTGATAATACTTATGTGTACAATTACCCATTTGCCCTTATGTCTATATTGAACACAAGGCATAGACCGTGTCATCCTTGTCCAGTTCAATATTGGGTCCATAGACATTTATCCTGTTAAGCAGGATGGGCAAATTCCATCTAGGTCACTCATGTCCCTTAGCATTCTTCGTGGAGTACCCATCAACTGTCTTTATGGTCATCCAGTTACGGACAACATTTGATCAGCAATAAGGCACTCAACTCTACATCTAGGGTCCATAGTAGTTTCAGGTCGAAGGGTGGTATACACCATTATCACCATGAGAATAACTTATGACACTTCGCATAACATTCTATATAGTATTCTCATAGTGGGTCAATCCAGTATAAGTATTACTCTTAATATTCATACCTATGTTTAAGACTTGATAACTCCTTATCCATGATCCATGAGATGTGATCATCAGTCTATATACATAATAGTCTTAATGCTTTAATGTTATCCCACTTCACAATAAAGCTCGACTACGGATACTTTTAGAATAGTGTCCTTATGTTTAATGTGATCTCATGATTAAGTCACACTTGATACATTAAACGGACTAGCTATTCCAGGTACTTTATTAAACAAACATAATAAAGAAAAAAATCTTTTATTATTAATAAATAATTCGATACAAGTACCAAAAGTATTGGCCTCTAGAGTTTACACCAACAATAAGTAGCTAGATTCCTTAGATTAGGTCTTTTGGGACAAACTTGCTTGTACCTTGTTGGATCATATAGGTGTTTGAGATTTATTGAATTCTTTTATGTGATTGTTATTATTTTATTTTTCTTGATTTTAATGTTTTTTATTTATGGACGAATGCATAAATCAATATCAGATGAGTATAAATTATTAATTGTAAGTCTACCAATCCGATATTGGGCAACTGTTCAACTTTATAATTAACTAGGGATAGATAATTAGAAGTTATGGTTTTTGAATTAACGAACTTAGAACGCCTAGATTAACACTGAATTGCCCTAAGGAATTAGGAAATTATTATGTAAATTTGTGAGTTGCACACCAAGGAATTGGATATAGTGGCCTAGTTAATTTGGTGTATGACTTTAACATATGAGTGGTTCAATTAATACATAGTTCATCAACAAGTATAAGTAGGGGAGTTTAAAGAAATAACTAATCGCCTTTAATCATTGAATTTTATCTCGTAAAATTTCTCGTTATTATTTTTCATACCACACCAATATTGAAAACCACTCTTTTGGTTATTTACTTAAATTCTCATTATCGCTACCTTGTTAAAATTCGTAATCCCTATGGAGACGAATTTTATTTATTATTTTGACGAGACTAGTACACTTGTTAAGATTGCCCATTGATCTTTAACCATTTTAATCTATTACACTTAATTTCTCATTATTAGACATTCAATTGTCATCATTAGTTGTCATCATCAAAATTTGTTGTCTTTATTAAAGGCATGTAACCTAGAAGTAATCTGCAAAACAAGCTTCCACGTCCACTACCTAACACCCTTGGATTGGCTAGATCTGATGGGGTGTGCCAGCTATGCATCGATGTGTGTAATGCATTTTAAGCCTTTCAAGATATGCAATAACATGTTTAGTTTGTATCAGATATGCATAAAAGTATGGAATGCGCTTTAAGTCGTATCAGATATGCAATAATATGTTTCGTCCGTATTGGATACACATGAATGCAATTAATTTCCATTTTCTATTGTCCTACAATATGACAAATAGAAAAGATTGCAATAGGAGAATAACAATAGATGGATAGTTGTATTCATACCAGATTCAGTTAGTTACATAAAAATGGAATTAAAATAATCATTACCTATAATATCGCTTCAACTAAGTGATGTTTTATGTCATCGCTAATTGTTATCCTTTGAGAGATTTTATGAGATACGTCCCTCTCCCAATGCCAGCTTGTACTCGGTAGAGGCCTTCCCAATTAGCAACTAATTTTCCATGTTGAATGTTTTTCTTTCTGATGTGTGCCCTTCAGAGTACCAAATCCCTGAGTTGGAATTCTCATACCGGACGCGTCAATTGTACCCTAAATTCGTGCTTTGTTTAAAGACAACGTTGGTGAAAGCGGATACCATTATTTTTTCTTTCAAAAAGTGGATTTCCTCTTTGATAGATTTTCCATTGCTTTTTGCTAGCAATGGATTGGTTATCCTCTAGCTCATCTCTTCAATCTCTATCAGGATAACAACTTATATCCCATATGTTAAACGAAAAAGAGTTTCTTCTGTGGTATAATATGGTGTAGTACAGTAACCCTACAAGACATGTGGTAGTTCATCATCCCAATTTCATTTGGCTTCTTCCAATATCCTTTTCAAGTCTCTTACTATTACTCGATTGGCAACCTCGACCTAACTGTTTGTTTATGGATGTCGTACTGATGTGAAATGTTCTTTGACTCTCAATTCTTCCAGGAGGTTTGTTAGGCTTTTGTCTATAAATTGTGTTCCATTATCTATGACAATGGTTTGGGTCACTCCTAACCTGGCCAATATGTTTTTCTTAAAGAATTTTATGATGTTCGTTATGGTGATATTAGCTAATGCCTTGGCTTCGATCCACTTAGTGAAATAGTCAACAACAACAATAAGATATCTAAGCTACCCTGGTGCCTGAGCGAAAGGGTCGAGGATATCCATTCCCCACTACATGAATGGCCAAGGCAACATTAATATGTGCAGTTTAATGGTTGAGGTATTGAATACGTCATCGTACATTTGGCATTGGTCTCATTTTATCACGTATTCCTGCGCGTCCTGGGCAATGGTCGACCAATATTATCTTGCCCTCAGAACCTTTTTAGCTAGTGCTCTTGCCCCCTGGGTGTTTCCCGACGATTCCTTCATGCACCTCTAAGAGAGTGTAATCATCCTCTGCTTTCCATAAGTACCTAAGTAATGGCGTGGATAAACCTCTTTTGTACAAAGTTCCTCTGACCATGGTGTACCTTATGGCCTTCTTTTTATCAGTGTCGCGTTGGTTGGATCTATTGGAAGGATTCCATACTCAATATATTGCTGAATCAAGGACATCCAAGAGGGTGGAATTGTGTCGCTTACTATTGCTATTGATTTCCCCTTCGTTTTGGCGTTGGGTGTCTTTTTTTTATTTCCTAAATGAAAGAATGGTTGATTCTGGGGATTTTAGTACTGCCTAGCCGAGATAGGACATCGGCTCGGGTGTTTTCCTCTTAATGTGCATGGTTAATCTCCAACGCTTCAAATTCTGCTAGCTTTCCCATAACCAGTTTGAGGTAATTCTGGAAAAAAAAAGTCTTTTGTTTGGGATTCTCCTCTTATTTGGGAAATAATCAATTGGGAGTTCTTTTGTAACTTAATGCATTAAGACCCTCTTTCTCCCGCAAGTATGATCCCGATGATATTGACTTCATATTCGACTTGATTGTTGGTTGTTGGGAACTTGAATCCTACATACACTTTAACTACTAAATTAGAATTTATTTCTAAGATCACACTTGCACCGTTCCCCTTGTTGTTGTTGGACAACTCATCAGTAAAGACCACTCATATACGATCTGGCTTCGAGGGTATGTGATTCATTTCTGCTAAGAAGTCGACGAACAACTTTCGGAGCTTTTCCTTAATTCGATGTAGACTTAGAACTCGAGCAACTCAATGTCCCACTCAATTGTTTCTAAATCTTCCTCTGAGGCAGAGTATAAGGCATTAGCAAACGTATATTATGAAGCTTAATAGCTTATTTATCTTCTTCGAGACTTTCACATACTTCATCCTCAACCTATAACAAAGCACATTACGATGGATTGCCATCAAATTTGGGATACACTACTCAACAAGGATATAGATCTGCAATCAATTAATTAAGCAAATTAAATTATGATATATTCACAAAACCGCTACATTCGAGCCCATTTTTTTAATCTGGTGTATAAACTACACTTGTATATGTAATTAGCTAAGTAGCTAAGACCTTGCTTAAGCTAGTTTCTAATTTGACAAATAAACGTTTGCCATTTAAACTAGATAAAAAACATTTGTATATGATTAACCTAAAGTTCATTATATTCATTGAATCAATTGAAGAAATTCTTCTCTATGCATTGGAGTTATTCATTATCCTTATGTCACAAACTAACAATAAGTGTCAAATTTTGATCCATTTCTTTTGCATAATAATATTTCCAGTCCGAAAAACAAATGTGTCAGACCTACTTATAGATTGAGTTATAACTTTGCTCATGAACGGACAATATTGCAATCATGGTTGATAAACACCATAGTTGTTTAATATAAAAGGATTTCATTACCAAATAAAACTCATAAATCAAAGAAAGAGAAATCGGAATTACATATAGATTGAATAATGCATGCTAAAATTTCTGAATGGAAACTGTAAGTTCTATATCTCGTCCAAAATATAAACGTTTCAGACATACATATAGATTGAGTTATAACTTTGCTCATAAAATGACAACATTGCAATCATTATTATCTTTTCTTTTTCTTTCTTTTCAGATTTTGAAATACAATTGACTGTACAGTAACTGAATATAAATTAAACGCCTCTCAATAACAGTACACATGATAAACAACAAAGTAGTTGATTAAAAATTAAAGGATTCCATTATCAAATAAAACTCATAAACGAGAAAAAATTGGAATTACATGGATTGATACACACAATAAATATGTATCCGCTAGATTAGAGGTGCCTAAACTAAACTATCAACACAGAACAAGACCTAGAATCTAAAGCCATCTTTCAATCTAAGCTTTCTTAGGAGTTTTCTTGGCCTTTGGAGATTTAGGCTCCTTTGCAGTAGAAGAAGCACTTTCAGTCCTCTTAGGCAAAAGAACAGGGTTGATGTTAGGTAGAACACCACCGTGAGCAATGGTAACACCGGCAAGTAATTTTCCAAGTTCCTCATCATTCCTCACAGCTAACAACAAATGTCTTGGACTAATCCTATTCTTCTTGTTATCGCGTGCCGCATTTCCAGCCAATTCAAGAACCTACACATAAATAAATAAGAACAATTCATCAAAAATTCCTGACTAAGAAAAAACAAAACTCAAGCAGAAGATTGAAAATCGAAATTTACCTCGGCGGCAAGATATTCAAGAACAGCTGCTAGGTAAACAGGAGCACCAGTACCAACACGCTGAGCGTATCTGCCTTTCTTCAAAAACCGACCGATTCTTCCGACGGGAAATTGGAGTCCGGCTCTAACGGATCTTGTCACCGATTTCTTTCTCGGTCCTCCTCCTTTCCTTCCTCCTGCTCCTTTTTTCACCTTTGTGCTTGCGTCCATTTTGAATGTGAATTCGCTGCGTTGTAAGAAATTTTGAATATTGGAAATGGTGAGATGTTGGTGGGAATTGGGGTTGGCAGGGTTTTATACTTTTATGGGATCTTGCTTTGGAAACAAGGCCACCGTTAGATTAGAACTTATCTATGGTTTACTGTCACTTACCTGGCGATCCTTGTCTCCTAAAACTGTCCAATGGGAAGCCAGTTACGCGGTCTGTACTTTTCTTTTCTTTTTTTAATCTGTCTCCTTGCAATTTTGTTTATTTTTCCCCATAAACTAGTAAAATTCATTTAATTAAATCACAACGAGTTTTAAAAGCTTCCGCCAGTCCACCGCCTAAGAGCACCCACACTTATATATGCAATATACATCCAACTAGTCGTCAATGGGATACATTGTATTTAAGATCTTTGTCCATGGAACACTTGTAAGTATTTTTCTTTATTTAATTAATTATTGTTTGATTTGATTTTTAAAGAAGGTAAAAGATTATATATTTTAAAGGTGTAGAATTGATTTTAAAAGTAATTTTGTGGTGTTTAGTTTTTTTAAAATAGAATTAATTCGGTTTTTAAAACTGTTTTATTTTAAAATTATAATTTATAGTTTTTGAATTTAAATGTGGTTTTTATATATAAATTTATTGTTCAACTCATTTTTGACTTTCAGAGTCGATGCGGCTACCTCTAGGAAGGATGTCATGTCATCGATGAGAGCTTCGTATTCGGCTTAATTGTTGCTATCTTTGAACTCAAATTTCAGGAATTACTAAGTCTCCTTACAGTCACCACCACTGCCAATGTGAGTCTTTCAATCTTCTGATACCAAGCCTCAACACCTTTGAACATCATGATCACGAAATAGACAAATTGTTCCACTTTATCTATTTCTTGGATGATTACTAAGCTCGTTTACTAGTTAGTAACAAATAAACAAAGGTATAAGGACGAAGCTGCTACCAGACACGTCAAGATGGGATATTCACAGACTTTCTAGATGATATCATAGAAGTATTCATGGATGATTTTTCAATATGTGAATCAAGCTTTGAGGGGTCCCTTTGCTAACTTAGAAAAGGTACTAGAAAGATGCGTGAATGTCTGTTAGAACAATATTTGGTTCTGTATCTATAGCTTGAGTTTTAATGATAATAATATTGTATTTATGTGAGAACAATTTTGGTACTCTGATGGTTTGTTATTGTGCAGCTTTAACAACCAATTCTGATTCTGAATATATAATGTGCGACGTTATCAGTTTCTGAATGCTATGTTCCAAATTCGCTTATGCGCCAGCTATTAGAAGTTCTGAAAGATGTTCAATATTGATGTTGTAATGTTCTTTTTGCTTCTGTGTTGATTCACTTTTGAGAAGCTTTTAAGGAGACATTATGTTGCTTCTGCAATGTTCTCTCAGCTCATGCTTCTGGACGTGACTTTGATCACCAAACTTCTGAAGATGGCAAGCTTTTGAAGTTATGTTATGTAGCTGAAGATTATAAAGATCTCAAGTCACATGATTGAAGTTATCAAGGTTCTGACTGAAGATTCTAAAGACTCTGAAGATCTTAAGTCAGACTACTGACGTTGTCAAGGTTCAAACCAAAGATTTTGAAGTTTCTGAATCCAGCTTTATCTTTCTTCATTTCATACTTCATCAACTTTCATCAGAAGCAAATGAACTAGAAGATAAGATCAAATGAGAACGTGATCAAATAGTACATAATACAAAACAAACATCCTTTCCACTACCTGATTTCATGGGCAAGGACAATATTATACATCACATTTGTTATTAATTTTGTAGGCGAAGGATAATACGTAGTATCACTCCTTTCCCATCCAACAGTGGACAGCCGCTCTATGAGTTTTTTCCATTATGTCCTCCAACCGTCTTCTTCTTATGCTATATAAGTAAGACTTGGAGACTTGAAGAAAACTATCGGTGACACAATATTTTGACAAGTCTATTTTCTTTTTGAAAAGCTATCAATTATTTTTCTATACAGTTTTTCTTTAAGTGTTTGTTATTCATTTGTGTAAAATCTGCTTGTATTGAAGCATCTTGTAACACATAAAATATTATTCAAACTGTTTGTTTGATTCTTTAAGGAGGTTATCCTTGAGAAGACAAATAAGGTTGTTCTTTGTGAGTTCTTAAGCAGACTAAGGTATAATTGGATCCTTAAGAAGACAAAGAAGGTTATTCTTTGTGATTATTGTAATTTGTTGAATATAGTGGATTAAGTCCTTGTGTATAAGGAAAAATCACCTTGGCGGGTGGACTGGAGTAGATTTGAGTTTCAAGCGAATCAGGATAAAAATACTTGTGTTTTTTTATCTCTTTGTTATTAACTTGTTAAGTGGTGTTCTTGTTTTGGAAAAAACTTTTGCTTGTAAAACCCAATTCAAACCCCTATTTCTTGTGTTTTTCACACATTCAATTGAAATCAAAGCTCCGATTCTGATTGTGATATAAGTTTTATCAACACCTCACTGTGTTTAGTACCAATCCAGTTTGTGTGAGAAACAATGGTCGCTGCTAATGTTGTTAATAGTAATGAAAGAGATCATTACAGTACAAAACCACCAATCTTTGATGGTGAGAAATTTGACTATTGAAAAGATAGAATAGAAAGTTTCTTTCTTGGTTACGATGTTGATCTCTAGGATCTTGTAGGCGATGGCTATATTCACCTAGTGAATGCTGAAGGAAATACTATAGTAAAAAGTGTTGTGATTGATCAACAGAAGAAATACTTCAAAAATCATCATAAGGCTAGAACCATATTGTCAAAAATCTCTTATACGGAGTATGAGAAGATAACAAACAAAGATTCTATCAAATCCCTTTTTGAATCTCTGATGATGACTCGTGAGGGGAATGCTCAAGTAAAGGAGACAAAGACATTGACCTTAATTCAAAAGTACAAGGCATTCAAAATGAAAGATGATGAAACAGTTGAGACTATGTTCTCAAGGTTTCAAATGCTTGTTGTAGGACTAAAAGTTTTGGACAAAGGATACTCTACAGCTGACCATGTCAAGAAAATGATCAGAAGTCTTCCCAAAAAATGGAGACATATGATAACTTCCTTGAAGCTGGCAAAGGATCTCAACAACATTAGTCTTGAAGAACTTGTTAGTTCTTTAAGAAGCCACGAAATTGATCTCGAAGAAGATGAACCTCAAAAAAATAATGAGGCGATGGATAACAATGAAACAAAAAGGTATATACAACATCAATACCCTAACCCTAAAAATGACAAAATCAGTGGATTTACGCAATCAGCAAAGAGTTTTACATCAGTGGAGCAAGACAAACAAAACTGTATAAAGAATATGTGGAAAAAGTTAGAAGACTTACGAACACAGAGCTAGTCTGGGGAACACCGAAGCCGGCGAAAGATTTGACAGCTAAGGTTACGAAATCGACTCTTTTATACTATTTATTTATGTTTTCTTCTTCTCCATTCTGCTTCGTCTAGATATGCTCTTTTGCTTATGCGATTATCTGTGAATTGTGTTCTGGAAATTGGTGTTTTGTATTGAATTTACAGGTGTTATGTGTTGAAGGTTAGAATGGTTTTTGAACCTGCAGGTTAATGATGGATTTTTATGTGTTCGGTTAAAATGATGAGAGGTGATTCATCATTGAAGATGAAAGGTTTTCTTTTTGAAAAAGATTCTGTGAAATGAGTGAAGAATAAATAAGTCTATATTGGAAAGGTTGGTTTAAATCAAATTATAATTAATATTTTATCTAATTAAAAAATAATTTAATTAAATAAGTAGTAATCATGATTAGCAATCGACAAATTACAAATTACATAATATTAGTTTTAATAGATTAATTGATATACACTGACAGTGTAAAGATTTTTTACACTGACAGTTAATCACAACCACTAATTCATTTAAAATGTTTGACTTTTATTTGAAACATTTAAAAAATAATATAGATTGATGATTGTAATGCATTCACAGTGTAAAACTTTTTACACTGACAATGCATAACAATTAATCTCTTGTTTTAATCATAGATAATGAAGTAATTTTATATAGTACATAATTGAGTAAGGCCCAATTTATAGAATTCAACTAGAAATAATAGATGGGGATGTTATTAGATTTTTATAAAGATAGAATAATAATTTTGCTCATAAAATGACAATATCCTAATCATGTTTTTCTTTTTCTTTTTTTCTTTTCAGATAGTAACGGAATATAAATTAAACGCCTCTCAATATTGCAAGTCAATAACAGTAAGCATGATAAACACAGTATTTGGTTAAAAACAAAAGGAGTTTATTATCAAATAAAACTCATAAACATAGAAAGACAATTAGGAATTAGATTGACTGGTTTACACTAAATATGTATCCGCTAAATTAGAGGTGCCTAAACTAAACTATCCATGCAGAACAAGACCTGGAATCTTGCCATCTTTCAATCTAAGCTTTCTTAGGAGTTTTCTTGGCCTTTGGAGATTTAGGCTCCTTTGCAGAAGAAGTATTTTCAGTCCTCTTAGGCAAAAGAACAGGGTTTATATTAGGAAGAACACCACCATAAGCAATAGTAACACCAGCAAGTAATTTTCCTAGTTCCTCATCATTCCTCACAGCTAACAACAAATGTCTTGGACTAATCCTATTCTTCTTGTTATCGCGTGCCGCATTTCCAGCCAATTCAAGAACCTTCACATAAATATAAACAACAATTCATCAAAAATTCCTAACTAATAGAAATCGAAAGTAGAAGAGAAAGTGAAAATTGAAATTTACCTCGGCGGCAAGATATTCAAGAACAGCTGCTAGGTAAACAGGAGCACCAGTACCAACACGCTGAGCGTATCTGCCTTTCTTCAAAAAACGGCCGATTCTTCCGACGGGAAATTGAAGTCCGGCTCTGACGGATCTTGTCACCGATTTCTTCCTCGGTCCTCCTCCTTTCCTTCCTCCTGCTCCTTTCTTCACCTTTGTGTTTGCGTCCATTTTGACTCTGAATTCGCTGTGTTGTGAGAAATTTGGAATATTGAAAACGGTGAGATGTTAGTGATTATGGCGTTGGATTATAACTTATGTATGGCCTACTGTCACTTACCTGGTGATCCATGTCTCCTAAAACTGACCAATGGGAAGCCAGTTAGGCAGTATGTACTTTTCTACACTTTTTTGAGTTTGGCTTCATGCAATTTTATTTATTTTTCCCCAATAAACTACTAGTACAAATTATTGATATGTTCATATCACTCATTTAAATCATATTTTACATTAATATATAAAATATATAATTAATATAATTTAATTCAATTATATTAAAATGTTTTAAAAGGAAATAACATATATTTAAAATTAATTAAAATATTCCAAAAATAAATAAATACAAACAAATAAAAATTATATTAAATAACACACTACATAAATAATAATGAAACCACTATTAGAGAATATACTAATCGATTAAAATAATTTTTAGTTGTGGTTATTCATTTTTCCAAAATGTTCTTATATATATTCTATCAAGTTTTGTTTAGGTGTCAATGAATTTCTTTACCGTGAACATGATATCTTCTATGTAGGAATTCCTGAAAATCATTATTATAAATATTTGGTAGTTCAATCAGGTTATTGCCTAGATGATCATAAGAATAATCAAAATTTATATCATGTGTGGCACGTTCATCTTTAACAATCATAACTCAAAATGCTTGTTTGATATCCTTTCTTGTGTCTTCTTGATGTTAAGCATACAATTTTATATTATCACATTGTGACATTAGGATAATTTTCACAAATGTGGCACATTCATGATAAATACCAACTGATATATAATAACTCATGATGTATTCAATATAATTGACTAGTTAATGGGCCTCAAGATCTCACATATGCATAACATCGTTGAAGACATCTAAATGGTTCAACAAACTGATATCGATGTTTGAACTGCTACCCTAAAAAATATGTGTTGTAGTGATATATGTGTAAGGGGCCCAAATAAGGCGACACGAGTCCTTTGTTAGGCGTCCTCCCAATAAGGCATCGTGTTGGGCAAGTCCTTTACGTGGCACGGAAGTTCACCCTAAGAGAAGACGTGTATAATATCAGTTATCCAGTCCCTAACTTCATATGTGGAATCATGTCATGACTTCCTAATAAATAGACAGTTAAAAGTTCATCAAGTCAATAGGGAGCAATTACCGCTTCTTGAAGATTCCCTAAACCCTAGGCCCAAGTGGGAGTAGTTGTCGCTTCTCGACACAATATCCTTGCGCCTCCAGTCCCAAAGGAAAATGTTATGGGACCTGATCCAGGCAGATAATGTAAGTTCCACAAAGTTAAAGGGCACCACGCAGAAGAATGTTATCAACTCAAGAAAGAGATCGAGTGCCTGATCCAAGAGGGACACCTCAAGAAGTATGTTAATGGAGACTACTCCCAAGGGTCAGGTGGGCCCAACTCTCGAGGGTGGGATGATGCATGAAGTTCTAGATCTTGAAAAGGAAATGAGCCATCCAAAGAAGAGGGTGGGATGATGCAAGAGGATTTGATGGAGACGGAGAGACTAGCTCTATCCGCAAAAGGTACGCCCGTCAAATATTGAATATAGAGGATCTCCCCAAGGAGTCAGAGGAAGGAAAAACTAAGACGCTAGAGACCAAGATCTTCTTCTTTGAAAAAGATGTAGTAGGCATCCACCCTCATAATGATGACCTCATGGTTAGGCATGGCAACCTAACCCGTATCCGCGGGTACCCACCCGAATCCATCCCGAAGTTGACGGGGAAACTCGCATTGACTGGGTTTGGATTTTCCTCGATTATAAAATACGGGGACAAATCGGGTAATGGGGACACTAGTACCCACCCTGAACTCGTCCCATTTATTTCATTATGTACATTATTATTTATTTTTGATAATTTAGAATATTAAATATGTGATCAATATTTTGATATTTTAATTTTAATTTATTATTTAAAATATTTGAAACATATGTATGAAATTTTTTTAGATTGTTTTATTTTATTATTTGTAATCTAATTCTATTTTGAAAAAAATAAATATTTTTATTAAAAAAATTGATTTCAATAAATGAATGGTGCCAGGGCAAGGATACCCGAAACCAATCCGAACCCGTTTGGGACGGGTTTGGATTTTGATTCTCCATCCCCGTTTGGGTTTAGGGCGGAGAACGAGGACTGTTTGGGGATCGAGATTTGGGTTTGGGGAAGGTAAACACCGTCCCCAACTCGCCCCGTTGCCATGCATATTTGGTTATCACCGTCAAGTGCGATGGTTGAGAGATCAAAAGAGTTCTCGTTGACCAAGGGATTTGTGCGAATATTCTTTATCGGGATTCCTTCGAGAGGCTTCGCCTTGACCCAAACGACTTAAAAACTTTCAAGGGATTGATAGTGGAATTCTCTAAGGAAGAGGTGGGGGTGGAAGGTTTCGTCACGCTAAAGACCACCTTTGGGGTGGGAGAACTTCTATGTCCTTGATAAGGGGAAGGTAAAGGCAGAAATAAGAAGAGGAGAAGAAACAAGTATGGTAACCCTCTCTGAAGGCGAACATGCCTCCATAATTACCTCATTTTCATTTTCTGAAGAAAAAATGTTCATCTCCTCTCGAATGGAGAGGATTTGTTCTTTAGTGACATAGGTGGACATCTTTGACTTATTTAGGTACGCCGGAAGGGACAACATTTATCTCTTTGTTCATGAAAGTGTAGAAGAACAAAAAGAAATCACTACTACTCTCACAATCGCCAACAGTACCACTAAAGCTTCACATATCTACACCAACCTAAGCCACACTACAGGTCTTTCTTATAAAATTCCTAAATCACGTGTCTCCCCCATCGGCCGCAGGCATTTAATGCTTTCAATGACTGATTTTCACAAATATTATGGCCTAAATACACTTATCACACTCTTTATAAATTTATCAACACATTTTAGTGTCGTAGTTTCACTTATTCTCAAATAGTCATCCACACTATCAACAAATATTCCATATGCCAACATATGAATACCTATAGTGCATTTTTGTAACATAAAGAGATTTTATTTACAAGTGGCATCAACCTTATGCGGAAAATACTCATCATGTTGACCAAGAAGGAATCCATGTTTATGCATACATGTTTATACATTCAATGTCTGTGACAAAAAAATCATTTGTGTACATTGATGCCTCGGAAAAATAATCATTGAATAAGTACCTGTCCTTCATGATTCTTCTCTATGTTCTTTCTTTGGCGTTTAAGCCTACTGAGCTCACAACTTCTTGCATTTCACTTTCTAAGTAGTCTCGCAAGTGAGGGGAAAATCCCCAAGAGCCACAGCCACTACCATTCAGACACACGATGCTGACGGAATTGCCATTCCTAACGAAGGTGCATCATTACTGTGTATCAAACTTAGTATCAAATTGCAACATTTGTGGTTTATTATATTACAAGGAGATGTGATCGTGAAAACCACTGCGCATGAAACAAAGCTTTGGATGAAATTTCAAATGTTGTAAATTCACTTGGTAGGTTTTTCTTCTATAATAAAAAAAAAATCATGATATATAATTGAATAATTGTCATGTAAAATCTGTTTGCAGGACATCAGTACAGCATGGTTTAAAGATAAACAAATAAACCACTAAGTCCAGAAAATGAAGTGGTTAGCTTAGTATTACAAAGAATAAGTTTAGTATGCCATATGTTTCAGTGTTGCAAGGAAGACCGTGAAGCACAAGAAAAATCCCATACAAAAAAAAAAGTTAAACATTCTAATTACTTATTGCCACCTATATCACAGAACAAACTTTAGAAAATCAATGGTAATGAACAAAAAAACTACGGCAACATACAAATCATCAAAATTCAGCTTCATGTTGGAAGCCTGCCACTGCCCCCTATTCACATGATTCATACCACATGCGCTTTCTTATAGTTATCTGCTGCTTTGGATAATGATTGAATTGATACAGGTATCCCTGGGCCAATCTGCATCAATACAATTTCAATGAATAACTTGAAACAAAGAACAGATGTAGAAGAATGTGACATTGCTCATCAATCACCGCAGATAATGACACACTAGCAAATTAATGGCATTTCTTCACATGTCAAGTTGTGTGGTTGTGTCGACTGACAATGATATGTCTATCATATGCTATATTTGGGTAAATACCAATACGTGCATCTTCATATTGATCATTTATATTCATCTACAGATATACAAAAGGCTAAAATATACTTGAAATTTCAGTACCAAACATGCCATATAACCTATAAGCACTAAGCAATAAACAAATCACAAATTATAATGTTCCACAGAAAGGCATTAATAACGGCGTCTTCCTTTTTATGTCTTCCTTTTATCTTTCATTGTGGACTATATATTGATGGCTAAACATTGTTTTCCACTCCATAAAACCCTACCCATGAATATAACCACATTTCACAATAATTATAACCAGCAAAATGTTTGGCAGACGTTCCATCCTTTTCAAAATTCAAATTCCATTACTGCATTCTTGTTTCCAGACGTGCGTATGAAGCACAGACACAACACTGACACACATCAACATCGATAATGATTTGAAAAAAAAAATCAAATTATATAATGTAATCAAATTTATTGGTGTCAGACAAATTACACAAACTGAGCATTAGAAAAAGATATATAAAAAAAACAGAATGTGATGCAAGAGCTTACCGTGCTGCATATATGGACTGACAGCACATACCCAGCATATTTGGAAGCTGGACAACAAAAAGCAAGTGTAAGATGATAGAAATATTCTCAGCATACAAAATGGGAGATCACATTACACCAGCATCGAGAAGGCACCATGTCATCATTTTGGCATCATTTTTTTACTGTTTTATTATTCCATATAACCTCAATAAATCCTTATTATTATTTTCACTGGCAATTCTAAGATTTTTATTCAACTTTTATTTTTCAGACCTGGTGGAATTTTACTGATATTTCTATTTCCTAGTAGTATCTTGAATATAAGCCCGGTTTTATGATACCTAGGAGTTATTGGACCTGGTTTTGTGTCTAAGCTTCTTGGAGGTCTAATAGCAGTATGTTTTGGTGCTAATCTTTATAGAATTAGGTTGCTGTACATACCTAATCATTGTAGGATAAGTTAAAGGTGGTTTATTAAAATATTCAAATGCTTTCTCTCACATTATCAGACTTATGGTGACAGTATATTCTGTCTTCTCTTGTGTGCTATATAATCAAATAGCAGACTCTTTTCTTTTCTCGTTATGTTTGAAATTCTTTAGGTTATAAAGTGAGAAAAGGATGGAAAATGAAGAGAAAGAACAACCATAACATCAATGTTTCACAGGAAACCAAGTCAAATCCTACATTAAATTAAGAGACCATAAACATAACCACATATACGGAGCTTAAATAGCTGAATTCTGTAATACAAAATATTGAAACTTTGAGAGTATAAAGATCCCAATTGAAGTCTTTATAATGTTAACTCTAAGTTTATGAGTCATAAAGGTTTGGACCTGGATTTCACACATGCTTAGTTATTTTATAATCCAGATTGAGAAACTATATAAACAAGGCCTCAGACACTTGTAAGCAACTATTGGCAGATATCTGCTTTTTTTCACACACTTATGTACTAGGGAAACATGTCTACAACACTATGATTTCCCTTTGGAAGGGAGAGGCCTGTAACAGTTCTGACATTTCATCTTTACTTTTCTCCAAGGAACAAAGGGAAGGGGTGGAGAACAGCATAAGAGTTTGTATACTACTTACTCTTTTTTAAGCCAGCAGGCTTTGCTTGCAATACAGCATTCATAAATGCACCAATATTCTCCCGTAAAGACTCTTCTTTGTAGCTTACCTGTGGATATTATGGTAAGTAAGCACATGAGAATATCTCACCCAAAACACTTATTACTTTTATTAAGAAATGTATAACGAGTTGAAGGAAACACAATATTACCTTTCCAACTCCCGCATGCAAAATTGATTTACTTTCCATTTTAAACTCAATACGTCCCTGTCTTAGCTCTTTTAACTGCCCAGCAATATCACTAGTCAGAGTACCTAGCTGCAAAACATAGTAAGTAATAGAACCAAATAAGAGTTAAATACAATACAATACAACACATGTACCCTACACTTCAAAAAGAATATAAAATGTCAACATTGAGAAACTAACTTTCTTGTCCGGCATCAGTCTGCGCTTTCTAAGATATTGTGCTATCTGCATATCAGTTCATATAAGCTTTAGAGGAAGAAACTGCTAATTTAGATGATTGTACAAGAAAAAGAGGATTCGAATCCAATATACCTTTCCAAGATGAGGTGCCATTCCAGGGGTGGAGAAGCACTTGTCAACTTTGAGCTTATTACTACCACCTGTAATAGTATAAATACTATTAGATATGAATAACACTGTACATATTCTACATAGTATAACCTCACTACACTATTGAGTGACACTTGAAATGTTTCTTATCATGAAGTGATGAAAAAAAGTAATGTCATGCGTTTAACTAAAACAGCATATACTATTATAATTTAGACATAAGGACAAACAGAGCACAACAGAAAAATGTACAGTTACGCTAGCATAAACCACAAATCGAGCATTCAGATATAAAAGGGAGAAGAATGTCGCTGAGAAAAGCAAGCTTAGAACCAACAAGAGACAATATGCATCTGCACATTGTCTCCATAAATTTAGAAGTGGAAAAAGCTATCGGCATGATTAACTAAATTGCTCGGAGAAAGAGATCAGTTCATTACTAGCAATCTCCTCAATAAGCTCTTTACCACCAACTATATCAGCTCCTGCAGCTTTTGCTTCTTCTGCCTCCGCCCCTTCTGCAAAAACAGCCACACTGACGGCCTGGGAAGTATGGATAATTAGATGACAAAACTACCTTTATATGATATATCAATTGCTTAACATTCATAAGTTACCTTAGGAGCACCATGAGGCAAAATCACAGTACCACGAACTGCCTGCCAGAGTTAATACAGTTAACTTCTAAAATAAAGGATTGAGAAAGAAGAACATAATACTTTTTATCCAAAAACTTAATAAAAACAGAAAACCGAATATAACAGTGATATTGTATGTGCAAGACCAGAAAGTCTACAGAAGAGACATAATGATAATTTTTAAGATCCTATTTGTTTTGTTGAGTAAATAATCATTCAACAAAATAATAACAGAACTACCAGTATGCCATATTTAGCATATTTGAAAAAGCTATATCATCACTAAAAGATATTTATCAAAAACATGTCCTTAGAAAGGCTAATAATTCAAAGTATACTTGCAGATACAGGGTAGGTGATTCAGATGGAATAATTCAAAGTCCTCATAGACAGAGAACAATATTCTAGCACATGGCTATATAGATGAGAACCTACTTCTTTAGTTATTTGCAATAACTACTAGATGTTAGTCTTCAAAGGGCATATGACTCTCAAGTTTTGAGAGTATCAATGAAGATAGGATGTAGTTCATTGAATATGCCAAACCTAAAGAACTTAAGTCAACAAGTCAAATTTAAAATTTACATGGTACTCATAGAATCACCCTAGCTCACAAAAAAAAACACAAACACAAGAAAAACAATAAAAAAGAAAAAGAAGTATCTTGAAACATACCAGTTCTGTTCGCTTGGAATCGATGCCCAGTTTTATATGTGCTTCAACAGTTTCGTCAAACTTTGCCTTGGCATTGGCCTGAACAATATATAATTATATTAAATGATACAGTAAACAATGGAACATTGCAGGTAAAACAGGAACGATGTAATTGTGTCCAGTATCCCTAACCCAATCCATGGCACCAAAACTTAGACATAAGTAAGGGAATGGATGAAAGTATATAAATCACAAAAAACATTTGGAAACAGACCAATATCTTAATCAATCAAGAATACAGTACACACACACAAACATTTTTGAAATGTCTCTTTGTTTGTGACTTTTAGCTATATCCTAAATCCTAAAACTTCATTAATTTAGAATAATTTGTCATAGAGAAAATCTTACATGTGCAGGATTGTATGGGATCAGCCAATAGATTTGTTATAAACAATGAATATTTGAAATCCAAACTTCAAAGTGCAACAGAGAGAAACTGTCTCAGAGTACATCAATAACAGTAGCACAGAATATATAATACCTACACATACATGCAAAAATGTTCATATGTATGAGAGTGCACATACACAGAATCAGAGGGAAAAACAGGATGTTAACTTTTATACTCTCTAAATTGGTTTGCTAAACAAAAAAGAACATTAGTTTTGCATCAGTATATCTTCAACTTGTGACTGCAATTTTTAGAACTTCATTGTGCAATAGGTATTTCTTTTCAGGAAGATTTGCTGGATTCATTTTCAGTCCTTAAAATTTACAAGGCATTGTATATTATGGACAGCATACATAACCAACTAAGGTTCAACCTTTTAACATAATATCAAAACATGTGTTTTTACGAAGTCTGAAAATAACAACATACACTTTCTTTCACAAAAGCAATAGCTCTTAGGGGCAAGTTTGAACAAACTTCAACCTTTTAGATACTTTTCAACTCAGTGATGTATTCAGCTCCTAATTTACAAAATAAGCTCTTGAAAATTTGTAGGAGTTTATCGACAAGTTAGGCGAAAAAGCATCTGAATAAGTTAAGGTACATAATCATTTTAAAAAGACATGGACATTGTAAAATTATTTCAGCATTTATTTTCCTATTAGTACTTGTTGAAAGTTCCCGAGACAGACACAAAGTTATGAATCATGGTTTGTCTTAGAACGTTTGGGTTTGCCCTTATTCATCTCTACAAAACCGGCTTGTAAGGTAAGGATTGTCCCACTTTTAAACACAACACAGGCCATATCTCTAAGCAATATGAGACTAAATTCACCCCTTCAAACCCAACACAATAAAGATGTTGGAACCCAAGACAATAAAGGTGTTGGAGGCTGCAATGAAGGCAAGTCAAATGCCGCAATTACACGACTAAAGGTGGGCCGTTGCAACAAGTGATCTAGGATAGGCTCTGATACCATCTTAGAATGTGTGGGTTGGGCCTAACTCATTCCTATAAAACTGGCTTGTAAGGTAAGAATTGTCCCATTTTATACACAAGACACATGTCATATCTCTAAGCAATATGACACTAAATTCACCCCTTCAAACCCAACAGAGTGAAGGTGTTACTGGCTTGTAAGGTAAGAATTGTCCCACTTTATAAACAAGACACATGTCATATCTCTAAGCAATGTGACACTAAATTCACCCCTTCAAACCCAACACAATGAAGGTGTTGGAGGTTGCAATGAAGGCAAGCCAAATGCCGCAATTAGGCGATTAGGGGCGGACCGCAATGAAGACGGAAATTTCAACAGTCTGCAACCACATTATAAAGGTTTCAGATGTCTTTCCAACAGCATCACAACCGCAATTGCAACCGCAATGGCCACATTGGTTTTCATAAGTTCGCAATGTAACCATAACCACAAATTAGAAAAATCATCCAAATAAATTGTACAAAGTTTTAGTATGCCTTTTTTATTGGGTTACCAAGACTCCTTTTTTCACAAACAATTTCCCAATCACCAATGAGTTAGGCACATGTTGTTTGCAACAACCTAATGCTAAGTTTGAGTGACAAAACCCAATCCCCGCTGAATTAATTAAGTAGAAAATGAAAGAAAGAAAGCAAATTTGAAATGAGTAGAATAATATTCTCTTGTCTAACCTTAACTTGGCGAATGGCCTCAGACAAATCAAAGAGAGGTGGTTTCTCCTTCTGCTTGGGCTTTATCAACAAAGGAAAAGGCACCTTCAACTTTTCATCTTCCGAAGCTTTAAGCATCTTCTTCCTCAGCTGATCCTCTGCCTCAATTCTCCTCCTCTCCTTCTCCATTTCGTCATTTTCAGCTGGACCCTTATCGTCCGGGAGTGGAGCTACCCGAACAGGGTAAGACACCGGAGTAATCGACGGGGCGTCCTTCACGTAGCGAATATCTTCGCGCGTCCATGCCCGTGGTGGTTCGGGACCGTCCGCTGATTTAGGAGGAGGTGGGGAAGGTTGACTGAGGGATGGGGCATCGGAGGAAGATTGGGGCTCCGGTGGAGGTGGGTCTTGGGGTTTAACGGGGTAGGAAACGGGTTGGATTGGAATGGGTTCGAAGGGTGTGGTTGAAGGGTTTGATTCGGATGAAGAAAAGGATCTTGTTTGAGAGAAGAAGGAATGAGAAAGGGGAGAGTGGACATGAGAAGGGTGATTGGTGAAGCAGTGGCGGCGAGCTTGAGAGAGGAGAAGCTTCAGTGACGCCATGGCAGGGAGGGAGTAACGAGTAGCGTGAAGTGTGAGAGTGTAAGAGAGGGTTTTTGGGGTTTGGGCAACCGGGTCAAGATGCGAGTAACCGAAGCTCCTGGTTAGTTCGGGTTTTTTAAACCCGAACACATTCAAATGCTAGGGGAATTCAATACGGTAGAGATTGTACACAATTTCTAATTGGTTTATTCGTTTTTATATTTGAAAAAACAGTATAATATATGTGACAGTGTATGTGTATGGACAAGTAAATCTCATTTAATACTAAATAAGTCATATTTTGTCACCACGGTAAACCTATTTATAATCATTTTAGTCTCCTCTAGTTTTAGAGAGTTTTTGTTATATAATTATTGCCTTTTTGTATCATGTTCCTCCCTTGTCTGAAAGTTGACCGCACGATATATATTTATGGTTTTATTGTTATGGTTGTTTATAACCATTATGGCAGTTACATCTTCGTGTCATTATTATCATGTTCATTTGTTTAGGATTGTGTCTCATAATATTTGATAAACAGTTGCATGACTCATGGTTGTGTCAACTCATTTCCTTTAGAGTTGAGTTGATTTATAGTTTGGTGACTTCGCCCATTCATAAGATTGTGATGGGTTAGTCGATCCAACTCTAGGTCGGATTTGCCACACCCACGTTGATTCAAACACAGGGGATGAGTCAGGTCATGTTGATTCTAGACAAGTTTGGTCCATTAGGAACATATTGATACATAACCCCTCAAGCACGAGGTCTGTAGGGGCGAAGTGATTTAGAGAATATTTAATAGTTCACAATCCCTGAATGACGAGGTCTATATGGGCGAAATGATTTAGAGAATATTTGATAGTTTATATTTCTTTAAGCATGGGACGTGTATGAGTAGGGTGTTTTATAGAATATTTGATAGTTCATAGTCGCTCAAGCATGATGCTTGTAGAGACTGGGTGATCTAGAAAAAGGATAGTTATAAAGGTTGTTATCGTCATGTTACTAATGACATTACTAATTTAATCATTTAATTTAAGTGAGAGTGTTCAACTTTTTAATGAAAAAATTTAGAAAATCTTTTTAACTTCCTTTTTAAGGTTGTGATGATTAATTTTATATTGGGAATGGTTGATTAATTCGGGTCATCCATTAATTTTCATGCTTGGAATGGGACTCGTTGATGCTCTGTCATGCTAATGATCACTTCTAAGTTGGATGGGTAAGTCTATGAGTGTATAAATATTAGAACATTTGTCTCTTTCTTTTAACGCTTTCTTCCATAATAGCTCCCACTCTTTGTAAAACCCGTATTTCATTATTCTTGTCTTCATCGCAAACTCAATCTCATTAATCATTCACAAAGCCTAACTACGGGTACATCATTCTTCCCTTCTTTATCTTTTTATTTTGTGTTTCTAAGATGGTATTCATTAGGGATTATGATGAAAGTAGTAATATATTCAAGCTTAATACTCATGAGAAAAAGTGTGAGTTATGGTGGCGTTGAGTTGAAAGTTCTAGAAGAATATATGGAAAAGTAAATTGGAGTTTTATTAAAATGAAGATGTTCGAAAGCTATGACAATAGTTATAGTAGCTTTGATAATGAAGAAAGTAGGGATAACAATGTTACTTGGTATCTTCTTACACATGATCGACAAAACACTTATGGAGATTTCACACGGAAGCATGGTCGCTTTTCGTAAGAATGTGGCGAGCTTCAACTCAATGTATATCAATGATTCCCTAATAAGATCTTTCTGCCAAGGCTTATTGTCGTACCTCATAGAAAAAATGGGAATACGACCTAAGCGAAGCGCAATCGCACGCTCACAATGATGGACTGAACAGAGTCGCCACCGAACTTTATTTATTCCTAAAAAGGAAAGGAGAAATATCGATAAAACCCAAGACAAAACGACAATGATTATTGGTCGTCGCAATCAAATCAGGGTTCGGGAGTCGATTACGCAAGGGGAAAGTATTAGCACCCCTCACGTCCGTTGTACTCAACGGGAACCATTAGGCCGGTTGTGCGCGTTAATGTTAGTTTAAAATGTTAGGTTTTTCAAGTTATTAAGTGGGAAAGAATAGAAGAGAGGAGAATATTTTTGGATTTTTGACGAAGGACTAAACCTAAGTTTTTTATTAGTGGGCCTGACAAGATTAACGAATCCTGCTCCTACGTATCTCAAAAGAGAAATCAAGGCTTACGTAGTTCTGGATAGAAAAAATGTTTGTTGGTTGGTCGATTTTAGCGAAAGCTACTTTGTGTCAAATCGACAAAAACATTGTTGGACTACCCAAAACAAGTGGAAAAACATTGCCTTGCATTATTTTGAAACAAAGTACCTTTCGTTTGAAAAAAGGTTTGAGGGGTTAATCGCACGGCGGCGAGAAAAAGAAATTGATTGGTTTGATGTGTTTTGAATAATGGCGAGAACTTGGATGAGCGAGATATACATCTCGAATCCTAGTCTCAGGAGTGCGTGGTATACACCACGTTCCATTTCCATCTTACTTGCAAAAATGTTTAATAAGCATTAAGTGTTTTCGAGGTTTGATTGAGAAAGGGTTTGAAGAAACCGCATTGACAATTTTAAATGATGGCGAGAGCTAAGATAGGCGAGACATACGTCTCGAATCTTAATCTCAGGAGTGCACGGTATACACCATGTTCCATTTCCATCTTTATTGAAAAGTGTTTAATAATGGAATTAAGTATTTTTGAGTTTTTTGTGAAAATGACTTGACCCTAGATCAAGTATTGATGGACGTTTAAGAGAAATTTGAATGAGTGTTTGAGAGAAAACAAAGTGGATAAATTTGGATGATGGCGAGGGCTAGGATTGGCGAGATATACATCTCGAATCCTAGTCTCAGGAGTGCGCGGTATACACCACGTTCCACTTCCATCTTTATTGAAAAGGTCTTGACTATGAATTAATATTTTTTGAGTTTTTATTAGGAAAAATGGTTTGACGTTGAATCAAGCGTTTGATGAAAGTTTGAAAGAAATGAAATAGAATGGGAAAAAGAAATGGATTGATTTGTTTATTGAGAAAATACTCGACGTTGGATCGAGTCTTATTTTTGATCTTTTGGAAATTGTTGATTTTATTCTTGTGTTAGTAGCTAACTAAACAGTCAAAGAAATAAAACAGTAAAATTATTACACATCGGGGAGTGGGGTACATTTTGTCAAATGGGGATTCAAAATACTGGAATAATTAAATCGGGCCCAAACAACAAATAATGCAATGAATGAGTGTAAGTGCAAGAGAACTGTCTCATTGTAAGAAGGCCCAAGAGTAAGCCATGTGAAAATAACACAACAAGTTATATTTACAAGACACTTAAAAATTAAATCGAAAAAAGGGTAAAATCGAGATTTATACGGATGGACATTGAGGAACACACAAAACCTAAATAATGTGCTCAAAGCCGGTTTGCACATATTGACAACAATTGAAATGTCATATGCGATTAATCGAAACGCGGCGAAATACTATCAATATATCGATAAAAATAATCATGGATAAATAACAAGAAAATTGTCAAATCCATAAATTAAAAATCGATGTTTAACATTAAAATCAACAAGTGTAAAAAAGGAGAAAAAATAAATAAATAAATAAAATGTTTAAAATAATAAAAAAATGGTAATAATAATGAAAACTAGTAAAAAAATAGAAAGTATGTTAAAAATGAGAAATGTTGAAAACCAGGGATTAAACCCAGAACCTAGAGTTTAGCAAAGCACCTCTTTACCAACTCAACCAGATAAACATCCTTGTCATATAGTTTCAAACACTAATACATAATATAACAAACGACGCACCAAACCTTTTAAATAAAACACAAAGTTGAAAACAGTAACTACGAATAAACAAAGCTCATGATGAAAACAGTAACGACGATGACCAAGCTCAGTCTTCTTTCCATTTTGAAAATCAAAGTCTTAACAGCAAGTTAACATCACAATCAAACAGGCAGCGGTGTTGCTAAATCAAACATGAAGTTCAAAGCATAATCGAAACATGGAAATAAAGCTCGGAAAGGAAACTAACCGGTTGCGGCGAGCTCGACCGACAAATGTGAGTAAGCGTTGCCTTCAATTCTCTCCTTTTCTTTTCTGAATGGTAGCCGTCAATCCTCTTCAAAATTAGGGTTTTTTTTCTCAGCTCTTGAACAATGGCATCCCTTTTATAGTCATATTGCAAGAGTCTTTTGAATTGGCCTCTGAGACCAAAGGGGTGTCGAACTTGGAAGTGCTTTTGGTGCTGCCAGTTTGTCTATCCCATTTTGGTGCTTGCTCTGAAAAAGGTAACTTGTACCTTGTACCTTCTCCTGGAAATATTTTGATTCCCTTTTATTTGTGGATTTTTACCGCCGGTAAAAAGCTATTCACTGCTGCGAATTCACTTGAATATGATATGTATTATTTGATGCTTGCAGGAAGGAGGTGTGTATAATCCGAAGCATGGTTGCAATCTGGGTGCATTTTTGCTGAGAGAGGAACTTGACAAAAGCCGAAGACCATAAATCATTGCAGACTCAATCCGTTGGTGAAAACAATAATACACGGAAACCTGAACAACTTCGGATCTCAGGGATGCTCTTGTGATTACATCAGCCATTTTTTTGTTGATTCTTCATCTAACAAGGGATCTTGTCGGTGATCCATAATTTATGTCCTCCGCAATGCACTGATGGGAAACAAAATGGCACTATTTCTGTTAAAAAGGACATCCAGAATATTAATCAACGACCACGCAGCCATGCATGCTTCAGAAGCAGCCTGTAGCATATTGGAAGAACCTGCAATAAGACCTGAACCTGAAGTCGCTAAGCACGAGAACAAACGGTCAATTAAAACAAATGTTTCCGCATGCTCTATAATTCTGTTAGCTGATTCGTTCAGTGTCTCAAAGCTTGAAATTTGAGATGATTTAAGCACCTGAGCAACTTAGACAACATGACTGTAATGCAAGCACTAGGCTCATACAGAACTCTTCCTGATGCATCATTTGTGGAAGTTACAACCTGAGAATAGATGTCAATCAATTCAACCCAGTGGTTTGCATATGAGTTTGAACAGAATTTCCCACCAATATCTAGCAAAACTTTGGTGATCGAGAAACCCTTTGTTAACAGGTCAAAACTTCAACAGACTTCATTGCTACAACAGATCTGGTAAACAAAAGAAGCTCACTTATGAGTTCGTCTAATTGTCCAGTGGAATTGAAGACACCGGCATCAACTAGATTTGAGAATTCTTAATGACTGGTTTGAAGCAGGAAGATCTTGATCACTGCAAATATTTTGAGATCCCTTCGACCATCTTAGGGGTTGTAGAACAAATCCATATGCTTCATTGTCTTGCCCAATTACTTTTGCACCTTTAACAGTGCGAGAGTTAGTTTCAAGTCTGTCCAGTCTTTGGCAGCCTGACTCTGCTACATCATTTTGGTTTGAAAATCCAGGAGACTCATCAAGCACTCTAGAATTGGTTTTGTTCATGTTAGGACCATCTAACTGAGCTTCAATCTGAAGTGGTGAAGAAATATGCTCTGTCAAACCTGTTTTGTGATTTTTTTTCTGTTTGAAGTTTGAATGGTTTTTCTTACAACCCTCTGTGTTGTATCACTGTCCTTTGGCGAACCACTTTTCTCATGCAGTTCATTGTTGCTTTCCACGTTTGTCCCTCCTTGAGACTCTGAACTGGTCCCAATTGTAACCTGGCTAAATAACAGCAATGATCTTTGCAAGAAAAGCGACTATCACTATGACAGTTATAATCCAAGCAGCCCGAAAGTTGATTTTGAATATATCAGTCTGCAATCCACTGACAACAAGGTATATGCAATCTGTCATCATTTGCATCCTTACAAGAAAAGCACCATCCGCATTTTTCCTTGTGGGCAACTGCATTCAGGTTTTGAATACTTGGCCAACAAAAATTGGTGGACTTCTTAATGATGAACTTTGATTAAAGGCTGCCAAATTACTAGCCCCTGCATTAGACTGAGATACCACAACTTGACTATCCCCTTGAGGATCTTCTCGACTCATTTCCGCTGGCACAAAATCACCAATATGTCCATGATTTGGTGCAAATTCACTAACTTGGCCCTGATTTTTAATGACCCCGTCAACCGGCTCAGCGTCGTCGATTGCTGTAAATTCAGTAATTATTCTATCCGGTAATTCAGATGTCATCCCATGAGAATATATATCAGATAGAGCATTGGGCAAATCCCCAATCAATTCATTATTTGAATTACTGATGGTAAATCCATCCCCAGCGACAGGACAGAAGATGTAAACTGATCATCGCAATTTGGTCGGCGCTCAGGAAAGTGGCATTGGAAGGTAGCAGCTTGAGTTCGATTTGGTCTAATTCTTGCAGGGCCACAATTGTGTTTGCTGTAGTGACAACACCGACATTCACTTACGGTAAGCTTTTTCTTCTTTGTTCAAGCTTTTCATGGCATATGACAGAGTTGGTGAATTTATGCATAATTGCTGCATTTGATGTTTTCTCAATCTCTTCCTCTGTGCAGCCTTTAGCGTTATCACGTTCAAGAAGGGAAGCTTGACAGCGCCTTTTAACTCCGTCAAGTAATTCAACCAATCGAATTGTCTCGGTGCTGCGAGTCTCGAATCGTTTTCCATCGTCGCCAAGAACAAGGCCAAAAACTACATGAGTGCATTTTGGATATCCATTTGCATCCTTTGGGAGTCACCCTGCACGCCTGTAATCCTTAAAGAGCATGTTAAAATGTTGCCACTGCCCAACATCTGTAACATATATATTCCATTCAATATTTTCGACATTCAGACGGTACCAAATTGATGTTAGATCAGTTGAAGAGTAGTTGTAACCACCATCTCTTTTCACAGCAATCTCTAAGGCAAACAGGTTGTTCTTGCGCATGAAGCTTGGTGATACCTAATTCATCGCCACGACATCCACATAGCAAAGAACTCATATCCCTCCTCCACCACCTGATGAGCCAATACTGACTGGTTGATTCCACCATTTATCACGAGCCTATAAGCTGCATCGGCAACCGCAAAGGGATGTGGACTTAAATCAACAAATGCTGCTCCTCGGTATAGAAACAAAAGCCATTGTGGAATTGGTCTCTGAGAATCGGTCTGTAATCTGTCATGATCATCGGGCTGAATAAAAGGTCTTTAGTTTAAATTGGAAGGTGTTTGCATGTTACTGTTAGCCCAAACTGATTGTTGTTTGCTGCCATCAGTAGTTGAAGGTTGCTCATTTCCAGATAACTGTCCCATATTCCGAAAACCAAAACCACTCCACTCCTCCTGGATACCCATGTCACTACTAGGTGTTTCTGCTACAGCAAACTACAGAAGCACACTCCAACTCCCGCTCTAAAGGGATGGAAATCCACTAGAACTATCTGTACCATCCAGCATATTAATGTCACTTATATTTGTACCAAATCCATCCCACAGGCTGTCATCTGAGCCAAAAAAAATCTTCTCTTCAGTTGGATCTAGTCTAGCTATGTTCTGTGAAGAAGGAACCTGCACTATCTTGTCTTGTGATGATAGCTCTGAAGATCCAGCTAGTTCTTGTCTCCTGTTAAAATCTTGCATTGATACAAATCTTTGCTCGTGATTCATTTGCTACAAGTTTTCCACATTGACTCTACTATTTATACCATGAGCAGTAGGTCCAAACATGCTCTTTTCTTGAATATTCTGTCTTGAAACTAAAGGTCCATCATTTGTGTTATTCTGATCTGATTTTTGGAATTGAGTTGCTGAAGTTCAGCTTCCAAATGATCGAGACTGGAAAACGATTCATTGTGCTGCTGAGAGTGTATTTCTTCAGATTTAAGACCGGCACTGATCTTCTATTTCATGACTAGAGCATCTGATTCTGCTGTGTTTAAAGATGCTTGAACCATATGCAGAAGATATGAAATTCTTGATTTCTCAAACTCTACATCTGCGACCAGTTGCTTGAGATGGACCAACTCCTGCCTGTTCATATCAGAATCTTGCACGTGGAGTTGGTATCTCACCTTGTTGTGTGGGGCGAGACCATTCCATAGTTTGCAAATCGAGAACATGTAAATCATTGTAGCAAGTTGCATGTGAACCCCCTCCGAAGATGAGCAAGTATCGCTCCGCATGTACAGTAACAGCATGATCAGACCTTGGGGAAGGAGGCACTCCAACGACATCAATTTTGTCCCAAGTCATAGTTTCCAAGTCCAGAATATGCAGATCATTCAAGAGAGTCCTTTTTTGCATCTTAGAAACTTCATGTATTCATGTGATGAGATGTTTTTTTTTATAAGTTATTCATATGTCATGTACATGGATGATTATGATTGAATGAATGAACGAAGTAATCGAACTATGAATGAGTATGTGGAAATTCTTGAATATGAATGAAAAAATTTCCAATGTAAATGAAGAAAATATGAATGTAAATTTGGAATGTGAAAAACGTAAAAAATATGAAATAGTAAACATGAACATGAATGAAGGATATGAAGGTGAATGAAGAAAGAATGAAAACGAGTGATTGATGGGGAAAAAATTTCAGGGCCAAAATCGGGGTATGACAGTTGCCCCTATTTAAACATTCTCCACCAGAGGAAAATGAAATGGCACTTTTCATCGGATCGCAGTGGGGGATGGTTAAATACCATGGAGACCCAAATTTTGACCCTGAAAAATGCAAATGCTATGATATGATATGCATGGGTGCATGATTCTTTATTTTTTTTGCATTTATATGTTAGGGACACAGTGAATCCTTAACATGAGATGCTACTGGACAAACCGATCTGTGGGGAATGCTGATGGTCCACAGGGAGACAGACAAATGGTAAAAACCAACTCGCTGAGGAAAATAATCCTGCTGGAGAATCAGACACACACTAGAGAGTACTCAAAGTGAAATTCGATGAACGACACTTAGAATATAAGAGATTTCGGTAGTAAGTTCACACATGACTTACTAAACCCAAACTTTTTTTTTTGAGAAAATTTCCACAACAAGTTCATACATGACTTGACAATGCTGGAATAACAAGAACGGTTCTGACAACAAGTTCAAACATGACTTAACAAACTCAGAAAAATTCAAAAAAAGTATATCAACAGGTTCATACATGACCTGATGACAAACTTGAACATTTTGAGAAAATTTCCACAACAAGTTCATACATGACTTGGTAAAACTGGAATAAAAACTCAAAAACAGGTTCATACATGACCTGGAATAAAGGCTCAACAGCAACGGGTTCATACATGACCTGACAATGTTGGGGAATACCAAGAATTTCTTACAGCAGGTTCAGACATGACCTAACAAAACTCAGAAAAATCAAAAAGGGTATATCAACAGGTTCATACATGACTTGATGACAAACTTGAATACTTTGAGAAAATTTCCACAACAAGTTCATACATGACTTGACAACGTTGGAACAAAAGGTTCAGCAACAGGTTCATACATGACCTGACAATACTGGAATAAAGGCTCAACAGCAACGGGTTCATACATGACCTGACAATGCTTGAGAATATTAAGAAGTTCTGACAGTAGGTTCAGACATGACCTAACAAACTCAGAAAAATTCAAAAAGATTATATCAACAGGTTCATACATGACCTAATAACAAACTTGAACATTTTGAGAAAATTTCCAGAACAAGTTCATACATGACTTGATAACATTGGAAAGATTCTTCAAAAACAGGTTCAGACATGACCTGGGAATATTGGAATAAAAGCTCAACAGCAATGGGTTCATACATGACCTGACAACGCTGGAACATCCAACGAATTTTCAACAACAAGTTCATACATGACCTGATAGAACAGGAACATTCAAAGAATTTTCAACAACAGGTTCATACATGACCTGATAAAATAGGAACATTCAAATAATTTTCAACAACAGGTTCATACATGACCTGATAGAACAGGAACATTCAAAGAATTTTCAACAACAGGTTCATACATGACCTGATAAAATAGGAACATTCAAAGAATTTTCAACAACAGGTTCATACATGACCTGATAGAACAGGAACATTCAAAGAATTTTCAACAACAGGTTCATACATGACCTGATAAAATAGGAACATTCAAAGAATTTTCAACAACAGGTTCATACATGACCTGACAACACTTGACCATTCAAAGAGTGCTCAATAGCAGGTTCATACATGACCTGACAACACTTGGGAAAAACCAAAGGGAGTTTTATCAATAGGTTCATACATGATATGAGAATATTGGAAAACATACGAAGGAACATCGTTGGAGTTTTCTAACACGAAGAACCTCCAAGCTTATGGAAATTCCTCAAGATGATAAGTCATACATGACTTTCACGGAACCATCAGGAAAGACAAGGTATTCAAACTCTCTGTACGTGCCAACAACAATTGGACTTTGACCGTAAGCAATGGATTACAACCAGATTCCTTAACGGATTTTGCCAACAACAATTGGACTTGATGAAAGTCATTAGTAAACAATTATCGGCTACAACGGAGTTTGCCAGCAACAACTGGACTTGAAATGATGTTGGCGACAACCAAACTTCATATATCAATCACAAATGTATTTACAAACAGACTGACAGTGATGCCAACGACAATTGGGTTTAAAAATAAATGTTGGTTACAACCAGACCTTAAAGGATACCAGTTACAACTGGATTTGGTCAAAGACACTGGTGACAACCAGACTTAACAGACGATGCCAGTAACAACTGGTCTCAGAGGTCAAGGGATACAATCAACAACGAGACCTGAGATTATGCAAATGAGCGCGAAGCACTTTGGGCTATGCATGATTTGGATTTTGCTTATATGCATGATGTATGAATGATCATGAAATGCAAATGCTGACAATATACAGACTGGAAGTTAGGGAAATCTTTATGGAGGTACTGAATCCTCAACACCAATAACTCAACCGAAGGAGTGAGTAAATGCATCAAAGGAGGATCTATCAAGCTGAACAGTTACAACTGGCCCAATAATCCTTCCAGAGAATGATAAATTTGTGCTCTTTGGAGATAGATGTTGATCATCCAAGGGGAGTCTTGCAACTTGAGACTTGCGGGGAAAGACGAAAGATTTCCTTTTAATATTTCCACATGTCAAAGCAAAATTGTGTTTCTCAATATGTTGAAAAAAATCTTTTTGGGTTCAAAATTTCATTATTAACAAATAAATGACACTTTGCATAACAAAGAAAATCAGAAAATGATAGAATTTGATATGCAAACTTGTATTTATTCAAGAATGGTAGCACACAAATGGCGTAGCTCCATGGAATGTTACAAATTTGAAAATGGCAATAGGGAAAGGTTTACATTGAATCGCAATGACTACTACTATCCCTAATAACAATGACTCCACGAGACCTCGCTTCCGAAGGGAGTAACTAGATTGATCTTCCCTTTTTAGCTCTTCTGTGTTGATCAGTGACAGACTGATGCAGTATATGTCGTTTGTCCCTAATTTTTGCCTGGATCGCCCTTTCGGGTTTTCAATCCACCGGGACGCTCTTTTTTCCCTAAGTCGCCCTTTCAGGTTTTCGACTTAGCGAGCTACCATTTTTTTTATATCCCTAACTTTTGCCTAGACCGCCCTTTCGGGTTTTCAGTCCACCGGGGTTTGTTAGGCATAGTATCTTTTGACTGCATCAGAGTTCACAGGGTGAACGAGCTCTTCGCCATGCATAGTTGTGAGAAATAGAACACCTCCAGAGTACGCTCTCTTTACAACGTATGGGCCTTCATAGTTGGGAGTCCACTTCCCACGTGAATCTTTGTGTACTGGCAAGATCTTCTTGAGCACGAGATCTCCTTCCTTGAACTCTCGAGGACGGACCTTTTTGTCAAATGCCTTCTTGATTCGTTGCTGGTACAATTGTCCATGGCACAAAGCGGTCATTCGCTTCTTATCAATGAGATTAAGTTGATCATAGTTATTCTGGATCCATTCAGCTTCATCCAGCTTGGCTTCCATCAATATTCTCGTGGAAGGTATCTCTACTTCGATTGGGAGGACTGCGTCCATCCCATATACTAAGGAGAATGGGGTTGCCCCTGTTGAAGTGCGGACTGAGGTCTGGTATCCATGCAAAGCAAAGGGTAGCATCTCGTGCCAATCCTTATAAGTTTTCACCATCTTTTGCAGGATCTTCTTGATATTTTTGTTGGCAGCTTCAACAACATCATTCATTTTTGGACGATATGGAGAAGAATTATGGTGGTCAATCTTGAAACTCTCACATAATTCTGTCATTGTCTTATTGTTCAAGTTTGAACCGTTGTCGGTGATGATCTTGCTTGGGGATTCCATAGCGGCAGATAATCTCCTTCTTGATAAAGCGAGCAACCACATGTCTCGTCACATTGGTGTAGGAAGCAGCCTCTACCCATTTAGTAAAGTAATCGATGGCGACCAGGATGAAACGGTGACCATTGGAAGCCTTAGGTTCTATAGCACCAATCATGTCGATGCCCCACATTGAGAAAGGCCAAGGGGATGTTAAAACATTCAGTCGTGTTGGCGGTACATGCACTTTATCGGCGTAAATTTGGCATTTATGACATTTTCTTGCATAGCTGAAACAATCAGACTCCATGGTCAACCAGTAATAGCCAGCTCTCAAAATCTTTTTGGCCATGGCATGTCCATTGGCATGGGTCCCAAAGGATCCTTCATGAATCTCCTTGATTAACATGTCTGCTTCGTGTCTATCCACGCATCTGAGCAGAACCATGTCATGGTTTCTCTTGTAAAGCACATCATTGCTCAAAAAGAATTTGGACGATAACCTCCTCAGAGTTTTCTTATCCAACAATGTAGCATCTTCTGGATACTCTTGACTTAAAAGATATCGCTTTATGTCATGAAACCATGGTTTACCATCAGTTTCTTCTTCAATCAGTTGACAATAGGCAGACTCATCTCTTCGCTCGATTCGAATAAGTGGAGCTTCATTATGGAATCTGACTTGGTACATTGATGCTAATGTTGCCAAAGCGTCCGCCACTTGATTTTCTACTCTTGGGATGTGATGGAAAGTGATATCGTCGAAGTATTCTATCATCTTCATAACATGAGCGCGATACGGGATCAGCTTCGCATCGCGAGTTTCCCATTCACCTTTGACTTGATAGATCACCAAGGCTGAATCTCCATACACCTCAAGGATCTTGATTCGGAGATCAATTGCAGCTTCAAGACCAAGGATACAAGCTTCATATTCTGTGACATTATTCGTACAATCAAAGCATAACCTCGCTGTAAAAGGGGTAAAGCCACCATTTGGATTCATCAAAACAGCCCCCACACCATGACCACTGTAATTGGAAGAACCATCGAACGCGAGCTTCCATCGAGATCCTGGTTCTGGTCCTTCATCTGGGTCGGGGGTCTCACAATCTTTTATCACCATTATATCCTCATCAGGGAAATCAAACTTCAATGGTTGATAGTCTTCAACTAGTTGATGAGCAAGATACTCTGCTAACACACTTCCCTTGATTGCCTTCTGGGTTACGTACTGGATGTCGTATTCTGACAAAAGCATCTGCCAACGGGCAAGTCTTCCAGTCAAGGCAGGTTTCTCCAAGATATACTTTATTGGATCCATCTTCGAGATAAATAAAGTAGTATGGCAAACCATGTACTGCCTTAAACGACGAGCGGCCCATGCTAGCGCACAACAAGTTTTCTCCAAAAGTGAATATCGACTTTCACAATCGGTAAACTTTTTACTCAGATAGTAAATAACATGTTTTTTCCGACCAGTTTCGTCATGTTGCCCCAGCACGCATCCCATTGATCCTTCAAGCACAGTCATATACATGATTAATGGCTTTCCCGGGACAGGTGGAATTAAAATAGGAGGCTCTTGCAAGTATTGACGGATCTTCTCAAAAGCATTTTGACAATCAGAATTCCATTCAACATCTTGGTCTTTTCGAAGCAATTTGAAGATAGGCTCACACGTGGCCGTCATGTGTGAGATAAACCTTGAGATGTAATTCAAACGTCCAAGGAAACCTCTGACTTCTCGCTCGGTGCGTGGAGCAAGCATTTCTTGTATAGCTCGGACCTTGTCAGGGTCCACCTCAATTCCTCGTTGACTAACGATAAAACCAAGCAACTTCCCTGAACGGATACCAAATGTGTATTTTGCAGGATTTAATCGTAATCTAAACTTCCTAAGGCGTTCAAACAGCTTCTTCAGATGGCTCATATGATCTTCTTCATTCTGAGATTTGGCGATCATGTCGTCAACATAGACCTCTATCTCCTTGTGCATCATATCATGGAAAAGAGTGACCATAGCTCTTTGGTAAGTTGCCCCGGCATTTTTGAGACCAAAGCATTACCCTGTAGCAAAAAATGCCCCAAGGGGTGATAAAAATGGTCTTCTCCATGTCACCTGGAGCCATCTTGATTTGATTGTATCCAGAAAAACCATCCATAAAGGAGAAGACAACAAATCTTGCAGTGTTGTCTACCAAAGTATCAATGTGTGGTAGAGGGAAATCGTCTTTTGGACTAGCTCTGTTTAGATCCCTATAATCAACGCACATCCTCACCTTTCCATCCTTTTTGGGCACAGGTACAATATTAGCTACCCATTGTGGGTACTTCGCCACTGCGAGAAAACCAGCGTCAAATTGTCGTTTGACTTCTTCACGAATCTTCAGAGCCATATCTGGTCTTGTTCTTCGGAGTTTTTGTTTTACTGGCGGGCATTCTGGCTGAAGCGGGAGCTTGTGCTCAACGATGTCGGTGTCTAGACCTGGCATATCCTGGTATGACCACGCAAATACATCCACATATTCTTGTAGCAGCTTGACCAATCTCTCTCTGATGCTTGCTTCAAGCGTGGTGCCGATTTTGACTTCTTTCTTCTCTTCCTCTGTGCCAAGGTTGATTGTTTCCACCGGTTCTTCATGTGGCTGAAGGGCTTTGGACTCGTGCTCGAGTAGCCTTGCCAATTTGTCGGGGATGTAACAATCTTCTTCACCCTCTTCTTCGGCTTGATAGATAGGGGAGTCAAAGTTATGAGAGGTAGTAAAGTCATTGGATTCAACGGGGTTATCATTTATTCTGCATGTTTGAATGATTGATTTCTTTTAGAAAAGTGAAAATAGAAAATGCATAAATGAAATAATATTTTTTGTTTTTGAAAAGATTGCCATTTTCTTATGAGAAAGCCAAGTAAATGAATAAAAAGAATTTAACAAAATGCCTTTCATTCATTGATAATGATTATTTGAAAAATGAAAAGGGCCCATACAACATGATCCATTAGCCTTGGGCAGAGTTAAGGATTTGAAAGGAAAAAGACAATAATTATTACTTTGACAAAGGAAAAATTTCGGGGATCTCAACCGCCTTCCAGTTGTTCAAAGCTGTCTCACACCGGTAAACCAAACATGGCTCATCTTCATTTTTGGTGCTATCTTCAATTGCATTGACTTGATCTCCATGGATGAATCATGTGCTGAGGAATACTTCCTGGATGCTTCGGGTGTTGTCCTTTGTAGGGACTCGGGCTCCTTTCGCAGCGGAAGGCACATATCCCAGACCAAAGCGATCATGCTTCTCACGAATATCAATAAGCTGACCCCAACCTTCAGGGTTTCCTCCTTCAATGCTAGACTTTGCGCTTTTCAGAGAAGCGAAAGATGAACAAGCTTTCCCAACAGGGTCCTTCATTTCCACAAAAGTGGCATTGGCTATTTCAAGAGCTTGGAAAGAGGTTTCCAAAGCGTCCTCATCAGCCTCAATGTATCTGAAGGATGAAAGGTGACTGAAAGTCCTCCTCTCCAGAAATGATGATTAATTGATTGTCCACTACAAACTTCATTTTCTGATGTAAGGTGGAGGTAACTGCCCCTGCAGCATGAATCCAGGGACGTCCCAGCAAGCAGCTATATGCTGGATTAATATCCATGACTTGGAAATTAATCGGGAATACACGAGGGCCAATCAATATGGGCAGTTCCACCTCTCCAATCACGGTTCTCCTGGAACCATCAAAAGCTTTCACTACCAAGGCACTAGGCTTCATAGCTGGTCCTTGATAAGACAACTTGGCGAGTGTTCTTTTTGGCATAACATTCAGAGAAGATCCGGTATCAACCAACACTCTTACCAAAGCATCATCTTTGCATTTTACCGAGATATGGAGAGCACGATTGTGATTTTGTCCATCCTCAGGTAATTCCTCTCCACTGAAGCTCAAAGTATTACAAGCTGTGATGTTTGCAACTACTCCATCGAATTGGTCAACTGTTATGCTTTGTGTTACATGAGCTTGAGCAAGCACCTTCAACAAAGCCTCCCTATGGGCTTGGGAGTTCAATAGCAGAGACAAAATAGAGATTTTAGACGGCGTTTGATGCAACTGGTCCACCACTTTGTAGTCACTTCTCTTGATTAACTTCAAGAATTCAACAACATCTTTGGATTGGACCACTTCGGGCTCTTTAGCAGGAGTTACAACTGTTGATTCCTTGGTCGGCCCTTGAGGAGTCATATTGAATTCGGGCGTATAGATTCGACCACTACGGGTCATTCTGCTCATTCCTGCAATATTTGTGACATCTTCACTTACAGCTTCTATCACTTAAGCGTCTGCACTTCCTTCAACAACCTTATCCACAGCAGTAATCTCATATTTCCAAGGCACGACCTTGGTGCTCTCGTAGGGAAAAGGCGTGGGCATACATATTTCCACAGGCGACGGATGACTATTCTCAGGCGCCACCCTTCTGAGATAGTAAGGGATTTCAACTGGTTCAGGTAAATTGAAACAAGGTTCAATTACCAACACATCTTCATTCTTCACAGCACTGGATATTTGAAGCACTCCCTTATCCATTAAATTTTGAATGTTGTCTCGTACCACCTGACATCCCTTTGCGTGTGTGGCACACTCTTCACAATTGTCGTGATCAACATTAACCAGGCCAACTTCCACCAATCGAGCATGGAATGCTGCCAAAGGAGTCTTTACATCATCCACCTTCTCAACCATAACAATAGTAGATGCATCTTCAATGGCGTTCACCGCAGGATCTCCATGGGGAGGAAGAGGATTGCTCTTCACATTCGGTCCCATGTCCTTAAAAGACAAGATCTTACTTTCAATTAGCTCACGAACCCTATGCTTCAGAGCGTAACAACCCTCTAAGTCATGCCCGGGGGCACCTTCATGGAAAAGGCAGTGTGCATTAGGGTTGTACCATGGAGGAAGACGATCAAGTGGAGGTCCCATAGGCCTGGGAACCACCAACCCCTTTTGCAATAGGGAGGGATAAAGCTCAGTGTACGACATTGGGATTGGATTGAAGGTCGCCCTCTCCCCTTGCCTCTTATTTTGGTTTTGAGCATTTTGCTTTGGCGCTTGAGCTCTCGACTGTTGATAAACAGGAGCTGCAGGTGCTTGTTGATAAGCTGGAGGAGCCGTAGCACGTTGCTGAACTGGAGCTGGTCGGTAAGCTGGAGGCGCTTGATAAGCCTGAGCAGGCTGTTGATTGAATGCAGGCGTCACAGCAGCCACGTATGGTTGCGGAGCATACTGGACGGGACACATGGGTTGCTGATAGGGAATTGGTTGTTGAACATACTGCTGAGGTGGATATTATTATGGTCTCCTTCTTGGAGGAGCCCTTCCCTGTCCAACAGTCACAACATTTGTTTCCCCTTCCTTCTTTCTAGGAAACCCTCCAGAGAACTTCTTTGGATTAGCACTTGAAGTTCCAGCTACAGCCGCCAGTTTGCCATTCCTTACACCATATTCCACGCGAGCTCCTATAGCCACAAGCTCTGAGAATCCCAAGGAAGCACTTCCAACCATCTTCTCATAGAATTGAGGCTGGACAGTGTCGATAAACAGTTCGGCCAATTCTTTCTCAGCAAGAGGTGGTTCAACTTGAGAAGCCAGCTCCCTCCATCTCTGAGCATATTCTTTGAAGGACTCTTTGTCATGCTGGAACATGCTCTGCAACTGTCTTCTGTCGGGCGCCATGTCCATATTATATTTGTAATGTTTTATGAACGCGTCTGACAGGTCTTGGAAACAGCTGATCCTATTCTGATCCAGACTTAGATACCATTTGGAAGGAGCCCCACTTAAGCTGTCCTGAAAACAGTGGATCATTAGCTTGTCGTCCTCCACGTGTGCAGCCATTTTGCGGTAATACATGATGAGATGGCTTTTTGGACAAGTATGCCCCTTGTATTTGTCGAAGTCCAGAGTTTTGAATTTTGCTGGAATCACCAACCCGGATACAAGGCACATTTCTTTGGCAGCAGATCCAAAGACGTGGTCTCCTTCTAGATCTCGGAATTTCTTCTCAAGGAGCTGCATGTTCTCCTTTACTTCTCTGAAATCCTCAAGCCTTACTTCGTCACCAGCAACGGTTGAGTCGACAGTCTGATACATGTGTTTTTGATCTTCATAATGAGGAATATGCCTAGCATAGGCAGCTGGTGGAACCACAGTATGGATGACTGGACGTGCGTCAGTGTAAACCGGTAATGGCACGACTTGTTGGACAGATTGCCCCATGTCGTGCACCACCTCCGCTCGGGGGACGAAGTCATAAGGTAGCCCATACAGAGGAAGGGTTAAGGGTAACGTCCTCTGAGGTGGGACTTCCACTGCTGGGCCTGTGGTCTCTGAAATCACAGTCGCTTGCGGAATCTCAAACCTGAAGGTCAAAGCTTGCAGCATCTCTCGCATCTGAGACATGTCTCCCTTGATTTCGTCTAGTTCGGCTCTAACTCGGGCGCTCTCTTGTTCTTGTTCAGCCATTCTCTGTCTTGCTCTGGCGCGAGTATTATACCGGTGTTGAAGATTCAGCGTGAAACTGGAGGAAGAAAGGGCGGAATGAGACTCTATTTTTTTTAAGAATGTATGAATGCATCTTGTTTGATAAAAACCAAGAGTTTTGCTTTTTATGCATATGCAATGAATGGATGGATGCAATGTTTTTTTCTCTTTTTTTTGGTACGGGTTCAAAGGTCTGAGGTATGGATAAATTTGATTGCTTTCCAAAACGGGGTTCTCACCGGGTATGATCTAGGGCTTTGTTACAAAGGATCCCCAGAGTCATTGATTCACAAGAATGTTTGACGCTTACGGGAAATACTTTCCGGTCGTCAACTCCATCAAGGGAATCTATTCTGGGTGAGGTTCTCGTACCGACTCTTACGAAGTATTCACCTCGGGAGTCCGCACTACGCAACCATCGACTCGGTTCTAGACAGGGTACTCAGAGTCATGGATTCAAAAGACTGTTTGACGCTTACGAAAAATACTTTCCGATCATCAACTCCATCTAGAGAATCTATTCTGAGCGAGGTTCTCGTATCGATTCTTACGAAGTATTCACCTCGGGAATCTATACTACGCAACCATCATTCCAAGTTGGCCAAAGGTTCAATGTTCTAAAAGGTTCTTAGAGTCATGGACCCCTTTGAAACATCGAAGCTTACGAGGTATACACCTCGGGCGACAATATTTGCAAAAGGATCTACTCTAAGTGAGGTTCTCGTACCGACTCTTACGAAGTATACACCTCGGGAGTCTGTACTACTCAACCATCGTCCTATCTTATGTTTTTTTCACTCTAGACTCAGGTGTAGAGTCTTTCCCACATGATTTGCAATCAAATACCCAAGTACCCAACACAGTGGAACCAATATTCAACAAATATATCAATATAATATTAAAGATAATGAAAAGCAATAAATAAGGAAAAGCCACACTATTAAATAGACAAAGGCACACAAACGTCTTAACTAGGCTTGACTCGCTTAGGGATTGGGTGTAGTCCCTAGCAGAGTCGCCATCTGTCGTACCTCATAGAAAAAATGGGAATACGACCTAAGCGAAGCGCAATCGCATGCTCGCAATGATGGACTGAACAGAGTCGCCACCGAACTTTATTTATTCCTAAAAAGGAAAGGGAAAATATCGATAAAACCCAAGACAAAACGACAATGATTATTGGTCGTCGCAACCAAATCAGGGCTCGGGAGTCGATTACGCAAGGGGAAGGTATTAGCACCCCTCACGTCCGTTGTACTCAACGGGAACCATTAGGTCGGTTGTGCGCGTTAATGTTAGTTTAAAATGTTAGGCTTTTCAAGTTATTAAGTGGGAAAGAATAGAAGAGAGGAGAATATTTTTGGATTTTTGACGAAGGACTAAACCTAAGTTTTTTATTAGTGGGCCTGACAAGATTAACGAATCCTGCTCCTACGTATCTCAAAAGAGAAATCAAGGCTTACGTAGTTCTGGATAGAAAAAATGTTTGTTGGTTGGTCGATTTTAGCGAAAGCTACTTTGTGTCAAATCGACGAAAACATTGTTGGACTACCCAAAACAAGTGGAAAAACATTGCCTTGCATTATTTTGAAACAAAGTACCTTTCGTTTGAAAAAAGGTTTGAGGGGTTAATCGCACGACGGCGAGAAAAAGAAATTGATTGGTTTGATGTGTTTTGAATAATGGCGAGAACTTGGATGAGCGAGATATACATCTCGAATCCTAGTCTCAAGAGTGCGTGGTATACACCACGTTCCATTTCCATCTTACTTGCAAAAATGTTTAATAAGCATTAAGTGTTTTCGAGGTTTGATTGAGAAAGGGTTTGAAGAAACCGCATTGACAATTTTAAATGATGGCGAGAGCTAAGATAGGCGAGACATACGTCTCGAATCTTAATCTCAGGAGTGCACGGTATACACCATGTTCCATTTCCATCTTTATTGAAAAGTGTTTAATAATGGAATTAAGTATTTTTGAGTTTTTTGTGAAAATGACTTGACCCTAGATCAAGTATTGATGGACGTTTAAGAGAAATTTGAATGAGTGTTTGAGAGAAAACAAAGTGGATAAATTTGGATGATGGCGAGGGCTAGGATTGGCGAGATATACATCTCGAATCCTAGTCTCAGGAGTGCGCGGTATACACCACGTTCCACTTCCATCTTTATTGAAAAGGTCTTGACTATGAATTAATATTTTTTGAGTTTTTATTAGGAAAAATGGTTTGACGTTGAATCAAGTGTTTGATGAAAGTTTGAAAGAAATGAAATAGAATGGGAAAAAGAAATGGATTGATTTGTTTATTGAGAAAATACTCGACGTTGGATCGAGTCTTATTTTTGATCTTTTGGAAATTGTTGATTTTATTCTTGTGTTAGTAGCTAACTAAACAGTCAAAGAAATAAAACAGTAAAATTATTACACATCGGGGGAGTGGGGTACATTTTGTCAAATGGGGATTCAAAATACTGGAATAATTAAATCGGGCCCAAACAACAAATAATGCAATGAATGAGTGTAAGTGCAAGAGAACTGTCTCATTGTAAGAAGGCCCAAGAGTAAGCCATGTGAAAATAACACAACAAGTTATATTTACAAGACACTTAAAAATTAAATCGAAAAAAGGGTAAAATCGAGATTTATACGGATGGACATTGAGGAACACACAAAACCTAAATAATGTGCTCAAAGCCGGTTTGCACATATTGACAACAATTGAAATGTCATATGCGATTAATCGAAACGCGGCGAAATACTATCAATATATCGATAAAAATAATCATGGATAAATAACAAGAAAATTGTCAAATCCATAAATTAAAAATCGATGTTTAACATTAAAATCAACAAGTGTAAAAAAAGGAGAAAAAATAAATAAATAAATAAAATGTTTAAAATAATAAAAAAATGGTAATAATAATGAAAACTAGTAAAAAAATAGAAAGTATGTTAAAAATGAGAAATGTTGAAAACCAGGGATTAAACCCAGAACCTAGAGTTTAGCAAAGCACCTCTTTACCAACTCAACCAGATAAACATCCTTGTCATATAGTTTCAAACACTAATACATAATATAACAAACGACGCACCAAACCTTTTAAATAAAACACAAAGTTGAAAACAGTAACTACGAATAAACAAAGCTCATGATGAAAACAGTAACGACGATGACCAAGCTCAGTCTTCTTTCCATTTTGAAAATCAAAGTCTTAACAGCAAGTTAACATCACAATCAAACAGGCAGCGGTGTTGCTAAATCAAACATGAAGTTCAAAGCATAATCGAAACATGGAAATAAAGCTCGGAAAGGAAACTAACCGGTTGCGGCGAGCTCGACCGACAAATGTGAGTAAGCGTTGCCTTCAATTCTCTCCTTTTCTTTTCTGAATGGTAGCCGCCAATCCTCTTCAAAATTAGGGTTTTTTTCTCAGCTCTTGAACAGTGGCATCCCTTTTATAGTCATATTGCAAGAGTCTTTTGAATTGGCCTCTGAGACCAAAGGGGTGTCGAACTTGGAAGTGCTTTTGGTGCTGCCAGTTTGTCTATCCCATTTTGGTGCTTGCTCTGAAAAAGGTAACCTGTACCTTGTACCTTCTCCTGGAAATATTTTGATTCCCTTTTGTTTGTGGATTTTTACCGCCGATAAAAAGCTATTCACTGCTGCGAATTCACTTGAATATGATATGTATTATTTGATGCTTGCAGGAAGGAGGTGTGTATAATCTGAAGCATGGTTGCAATCTGGGTGCATTTTTGCTGAGAGAGGAACTTGACAAAAGCCGAAGACCACAAATCATTGCAGACTCAATCCGTTGGTGAAAACAATAATACACAGCAACCTGAACAACTTCGGATCTCAGGGATGCTCTTGTGATTACATCAGCCATTTTTTTGTTGATTCTTCATCAAACAAGGGATCTTGTCGGTGATCCATAATTTATGTCCTCCGCAATGCACTGATGGGAAACAAAATGGCACTGTTTCTGTTAAAAAGGACATCCAGAATATTGATCAACGACCACGTAGCCATGCATGCTTCAGAAGCAGCCTGTAGCATATTGGAAGAACCTGCAATAAGACCTGAACCTGAAGTCGCTAAGCACGAGCACAAACGGTCAATTAAAACAAATGTTTCCGCATGCTCTATAATTCTGTTAGCTGATTCGTTCAGTGTCTCAAAGCTTGAAATTTGAGATGATTTAAGCACCTGAGCAACTTAGACAACATGACTGTAATGCAAGCACTAGGCTCATACAGAACTCTTCCTGATGCATCATTTGTGGAAGTTACAACCTGAGAATAGATTTCAATCAATTCAACCCAGTGGTTTGCATATGAGTTTGAACAGAATTTCCCACCAATATCTAGCAAAACTTTGGTGATCGAGAAACCCTTTGTTAACAGGTCAAAACTTCAACAGACTTCATTGCTACAACAGATCTGGTAAACAAAAGAAGCTCACTTATGAGTTCGTCTAATTGTCCAGTGGAATTGAAGACACCGACATCAACTAGATTTGAGAATTCTCAATGATTGGTTTGAAGCAGGAAGATCTTGATCACTGCAAATATTTTGAGATCCCTTCGACCATCTTAGGGGTTGTAGAACAAATCCATATGCTTCATTGTCTTGCCTAATTACTTTTGCACCTTTAACAGTGCGAGAGTTAGTTTCAAGTCTGTCCAGTCTTTGGCAGCCTGACTTTGCTACATCATTTTGGTTTGAAAATCCAGGAGACTCATCAAGCACTCTAGAATTGGTTTTGTTCATGTTAGGACCATCTAACTGAGCTTCAATCTGAAGTGGTGAAGAAATATGCTCTGTCAAACCTGTTTTGTGATTTTTTTCTGTTTGAAGTTTGAATGGTTTTTCTTACAACCCTCTGTGTTGTATCACTGTCCTTTGGCGAACCACTTTTCTCATGTAGTTCATTGTTGCTTTCCACGTTCGTCCCTCCTTGAGACTCTGAACTGGTCCCAATTGTAACCTGGCTAAATAACAGCAATGATCTTTGCAAGAAAAGCGACTATCACTATGACAGTTATAATCCAAGCAGCCCGAAAGTTGATTTTGAATATATCAGTCTGCAATCCACTGACAACAAGGTATATGCAATCTATCATCATTTGCAACCTTACAAGAAAAGCACCATCCGCATTTTTCTTTGTGGGCAGCTGCATTTAGGTTTTGAATACTTGGCCAACAAAAATTGGTGGACTTCTTAATGATGGACTTTGATTAAAGGCTGCCAAATTACTAGCCCCTGCATTAGACTGAGATACCACAGCTTGACTATCCCCTTGAGGATCTTCTCGACTCATTTCCGCTGGCACAAAATCACCAATATGTCCATGATTTGGTGCAAATTCACTAACTTGGCCCTGATTTTTAATGACCTCGTCAACCGACTCAGCGTCGTCGATTGCTGTAAATTCAGTAATTATTCTATCCGGTAATTCAGATGTCATCCCATGAGAATATATATCAGATAGAGCATTGGGCAAATCCCCAATCAATTCATTATTTGAATTACTGATGGTAAATCCATCCCCAGCGACAGGACAGAAGATGTAAACTGATCATCGCAATTTGGTCGGCGCTCAGAAAAGTGGCATTGGAAGGTAGCAGCTTGAGTTCGATTTGGTCTAATTCTTGCAGGGCCACAGTTGTGTTTGCTGTAGTGACAACACCGACATTCACTTACGGTAAGCTTTTTCTTCTTTGTTCAAGCTTTTCATGGCATATGACAGAGTTTGTAAATTTATGCATAATTGCTGCATTTGATGTTTTCTCAATCTCTTCCTCTGTGCAGCCTTTAGCGTTATCACGTTCAAGAAGGGAAGCTTGACAGCGCCTTTTAGCTCCGTCAAGTAATTCAACCAATCGAATTGTCTCGGTGCTGCGAGTCTCAAATCGTTTTCCATCGTCGCCAAGAACAAGGCCAAAAACTACATGAGTACATTTTGGATATCCATTTGCATCCTTTGGGAGTCACCCTGCACGCCTGTAATCCTTAAAGAGCATGTTAAAATGTTGCCACTGCCCAACATCTGTAAAATATATATTCCATTCAATATTTTCGACATTCAGACGGTACCAAATTGATGTTAGATCAGTTGAAGAGTAGTTGTAACCACCATCTCTTTTCACAGCAATCTCTAAGGCAAACAGGTTGTTCTTGCGCATGAAGCTTGGTGATACCTAATTCATCGCCACGACATCCACATAGCAAAGAACTCATATCCCTCCTCCACCACCTGATGAGCCAATACTGACTGGTTGATTCCACCATTTATCACGAGCTTATAAGCTGCGTCGGCAACCGCAAAGGGATGTGGACTTAAATCAACAAATGCTGCTCCTCGAAATAGAAACAAAAGCCATTGTGGAATTGGTCTCTGAGAATCGGTCTGTAATCTGTCATGATCATCGGGCTGAATAAAAGGTCTTGAGTTTAAATTGGAAGGTGTTTGCATGTTACTGTTAGCCCAAACTGATTGTTGTTTGCTGCCATCAGTATTTGAAGGTTGCTCATTTCCAGATAACTGTCCCATATTCCGAAAACCAAAACCACTCCACTCCTCCTGGATACCCATGTCACTACTAGGTGTTTCTGCTACAGCAGACTGCAGAAGCACACTCCAACTCCCGCTCTGAAGGGATGGAAATCCACTAGAACTATCTGTACCATCCAGCATATTAATGTCACTTAAATTTGTACCAAATCCATCCCACAGGCTGTCATCTGAGCCAAACAAAATCTTCTCTTCAGTTGGATCTAGTCTAGCTACATTCTGTGAAGGAGGAACCTGCACTATCTTATCTTGTGATGATAGCTCTGAAGATCCAGCTAGTTCTTGTCTCCTGTTAAAATCTTGCATTGATACAAATCTTTGCTCGTGATTCATTTGCTACAAGTTTTCCACATTGACTCTACTATTTATACCATGAGCAGTAGGTCCAAACATGCTCTTTTCTTGAATATTCTGTCTTGAAACTAAAGGTCCATCATTTGTGTTATTCTGATCTGATTTTTGGAATTGAGTTGCTGAAGTTCAGCTTCCAAATGATCCAGACTGGAAAACGATTCATTGTGCTGCTGAGAGTGTATTTCTTCAGATTTAAGACCGGCACTGATCTTCTATTTCATGACTAGAGCATCTGATTCTGCTGTGTTTAAAGATGCTTGAACCATATGTAGAAGATCTGAAATTCTTGATTTCTCAAACTCTACATCTGCGACCAGTTGCTTGAGATGGACCAACTCCTGCCTGTTCATATCAGAATCTTGCACGTGGAGTTGGTATCTCACCTTGTTGTGTGGGGCGAGACCATTCCATAGTTTGCAAATTGAGAACATGTAAATCATTGTAGCAAGTTGCATGTGAACCCCCTCCGAAGATGAGCAAGTATCGCTCCGCATGTACAGTAACAACATGATCAGACCTTGGGGAAGGAGGCACTCCAACGGCATCAATTTCGTCCCAAGTCATAGTTTCCAAGTCCAGAATATGCAGATCATTCAAGAGAGTCCTTTTTGCATCTTAGAAACTTCATGTATTCATGTGATGAGATGTTTTTTTTATAAGTTATTCATATGCCATGTACATGGATGATTATGATTGAATGAATGAACGAAGTAATCGAACTATGAATGAGTATGTGGAAATTCTTGAATATGAATGAAAAAATTTCCAATGTAAATGAAGAAAATATGAATGTAAATTTGGAATGTGAAAAACGTAAAAAATATGAAATAGTAAACATGAACATGAATGAAGGATATGAAGGTGAATGAAGAAAGAATGCAAACGAGTGATTGATGGGGAAAAAATTTCAGGGCCAAAATCGGGGTATGACACTTATCCATATATGTAGTGATATGTTTGTAATGGGGCCCAAATATGGTGACATATGTCCTTCGTTGGGCGCTCACCCCATGCGACACTGCCCAAGGCGTGTCCTTTACATGGCATGAAGGCTCACCTAAAAGGGATATGTGGATAATATCGTTTATCCAATCACTAACTGAATGGAGTCATGCCATGACTCCATATGAAATATGCAGTCAATAATGTCCCCCGGTTAAGGGGAACTTGTTACCATTTCTTGAGGATTCCCTAAATCCTAGACCCATACACCTCTATAAATACCTCAACCTTAGGGTTGAAAAAGACATATTGTAATAATAATTCACCTTTAATAGCAATAAATTTTTTCACCTCATGTGAAGTTTCTCTCTCATTACCGTAAACACTACCAATAAGGGTCTCTCGCCACCGCATGCAACCCTAGACCACTAGAAAAATACTCTAGCCTCTGGTCACCCAGACTAGCTCCGGGGTACCCTTATTTTGCCAAAATTTAGACTAGAGATGCATATTTGTATCAATATTAAGGTGAGTCCAAAGATGCATCTCTATAACAACTCTTAATTCAAAATCTAGTGAGTTTTATAGAGAAACATCTCTAGAATATGCATGTTACGTCAAACCATAAACAATTGCAGAAAACAACACATATTAACATTCAAATACTTAAAATTATATAGATAATCGTTAACATAAATTTAATATTACATATCATTACAAACTGGTGGTTCAGGACGTTGTAACATCCATAGAATATCTTCGGTCGATCTTGCAATCAACATATTCACTACAATCAGACCCTTTATTGAGTAATAGTAAAATGTATTCCACATAACTTTTAAATCCTCGTTTGTCTTCAGTTCAAGCTTGGTGAACCGTATCTTCCATTCACCATTAATCAAGAGTGAACGATACTCGAACTTGATAACTCTTTAATTTTTTGGATATCGCAAAAGATTATTCAGTTTGAATTTTAGATCAACGAGATGTGTGTCCTCGGAGACCCTAAATTGAAGTAAAGGGGTTTGCGCCATTGAAATACACAAAAGTAAGATGCGTATATGTATTCATTATGGTTTGTTGTGTTTTTGTAAAGAAGATGTAATGAGATACCCATCCCTACTTATACAAGTTTTAGATCAATTTGGACCATATAAACAATATCATTTCATCAAGGCATATTTCAGATATACATATCCGGACACGTCCTATTTTTTACAAAATAAGCGTGCTTACGAAGATACACATTTGTAAAATCCCATATTTTGCTTTTTTACAATTAAAATGAGGTGTGTCCAGAGATGCACGTCCGAAATTATCTTGTATGGCACTATTCTTGCAGAACAATTATATTATGCAGGGTAAAATATTATCCAAAAATTATCCCCAAATTCTATAACATTAAAGTAGAATACACATTACATATGTCTCAAATTAGATTGAGATTACATCATTGACAACATTACCACTACTACAAAATATACCTTTGGTAAGACCATATTACTACGGCCACCTAAATCACCGTAGTAATAACTGATATTTGCTCGGCTTAATTTTTTAATATTTTATTAAAATATATTTTATCACGGTCCTTCAACACAACCGTTGTGATATATTAAAGGTTACTTGCTCTGATTCCCAACACCAATATTTTTTTCTTCTTTTCGTTACAAAAGCGAAGTTATCAACCTTTTCCTTAGAATAGTTGTCACTCTCTTAACAAAACCCTAACATTGCTCTCTTTCATATGCAACAGACTCATCCTTATTAGCATATTCAAACTTAAAGGTATTGAAGTTCATCCGCTTTCTCTTTCGTCTTCTTCTTCATATGTTTTCTTCCATGCTATTGATATGTTTTCTTCCTATTTTTTCAAAATAAAACCCTAAATTTATCTCTTCAAATGCAGTGAACTCGTCCTGATAACCTTCTTCAAACCAAAAGATAATCTTTTCCATTAGCTTTCTTACATTTTTCATATATGTTCCGTTCCATGTATGACACTAGTTCTTCTTAAAAAGTGTTTTTTTTCATTTGACATGATTTACTTCCTTTTTGAGTCATTTTTCCGTTTAGGTTAATACTAGTTTATGTTTTCAAAATAGATTAACATTCTGAAAGTTGTTTATATTTTGAAATATGGTTCAAGAGAACTCATACTATGAGTGTGGCTCATAAATGGTTTGTATTGCTATGTAGAAACAATATAAGAAGTATGAAGCTATTTTGGAAGCTTCATTCGCCCTGTATTTTTTTCTTCATATCAACACAAAGTAGATCAAATTTAGATCATTCCATGAATCTTTTCAATAAAAGGCATGTTGTTATCATTTTGTTGATAAATGGTGATGTATTATGTTGTTGTTGTTGTTGTTCATAAATGGTTTATGTTGTTGTTGTTGATAAGTGTATGTTATTATTGTTGTTGTTATTGATAAATGTTGTTATTGTTGATGTATGTTATTATAAAGTTTATTATAATGTATGTAGATTGTTTATTTCACTAACCCTTCATTGATCATGCATTCATTTTAAGTGATTTAGAAAATAATAATTTGAAAATTAAGTTATATTTGAAATGCAACTTAGATCAAACATGTTTTTCAAACTGCATGCATCTTGTAATTCATCTATCGCTCTTTAACACGTAGAGTTTGGTTTATTTCCCTAACTTCTTCAGAATAACAATTCGTTCTCTATTAATTTATATTGCAAAATATCAAATTTGCTGAAAAATTGAATAATTTTCATTGTTGTCATCATAATTATCTTCATCGTTGATTAAAATAATGATGATGATAACGATGATGATGATTCTGAATTAGTCAAAATATTGATGCTTTACAAAATAAATTAGGAATGAACTGTTGCATTGAATAGCTCGAGGGATTGAATCAAATACTACATGTTAAGTAGCAAGGGATGAATTACATTATGAATGCAATTTGAAAAACAATGGTTTGTTTAAGTTGGTTTTCAAGAATAATTTAATTTTTAAAATATCTTCTACATCAATTTTAATAGTTGTATATGTTTAGTGAGGTGTAGGAAAAACAAGAAATCTACATATTTTATAATAAACTCGGGGGTACTTTCCATAACGGTTATCTTCTGTAACTGTGGTGCAATGTTAATTATATTTCAAATAAATTGTTGTTGTTGGGTTTAGAACTCATGACCTAAATATATATCACAACAGTTGTTTAATATAACCATTATGATATGTGTTATGCTACCTAGCTTATAACCACGATAACACGTCTGTTATGGAAATCATCATACATACAATCACACGCTACCTAACAACGGACATGCAACCGTCATTATATATGTTTTGCAATTGTCATTATATGTGTTTTCTGTAGTAGTGTACATACGAAAAATGAATTACATTGTTAGGTAAAAACTAAAATGTATCAAAACATGCGTCACTACCTAAATCTATTGATGGATCCTTCTTTGACCTTTCCTTATTTGATTCTCTTTCAATGTCGCTCAACTTGGTGAAATCTTCCATCATTTCTAGAAACTGATCCGGCCAAGTTTCAACATCATTTTATGAAATGTGACATCCACTTTGGTGATGTCTTTCGTATAGGACATCCCAGTTTCAAATAAACTTGAACATAATGTTGTGTTTTTGAAAACCATACAATACACATGATGCACCTAGATGGATTTTAAGGTGGTCTACTCCGAAGTGGAGAAAATATTTCCGAGAAAAAGTATCTTGTTGGATCGATATACACTCTATTATAAGCACACTACAACAAATAACGCTTTTTATGACGAAGCTTTCACCATGAACAATATAAAGCTAAGGGTGTATGTAACGGGAGAGCCTTGTTTTATTTATAAAAAAATCAATCTGTTACCTTGGTTTTATGAAAAGCCGACATAAATATATGCTCAGGGTTTGAGATTCGATTCCCAACTCCTACAGTTTTATGTTTTATATGGAACCAAAAAGACGCCTTTAATTTTTATAGATTTTACATTGGATATCTTACCTCGGTTTTCATTAAAACCGAGATAAATACTCTCTAATTTTTTATTCTTTTTGGAACCAAAAAGGCGCCTTTATTTTTTTATAGATTTTACGTCGGATATGTTACCTTGGTTTTCAGTATAATAGTGATAAATACTCTTTATATTTTTTATTCACTTGATGTTTACCTTATTCACTTCTCAAGCCCTAGCGAAAGAACATTTCTTCTCCAGCCAACAAAAGAACACTTATTCTCCAAGGAGCCTTAGCGAACGAAAAAACTCTCTCACCATTATTCTTCGGTATGTTATTATTGTTATTGTTGTTATTGTTGTTGCTTTGGTTCATTACTGTTGTTTTTGTTATTCTCCATTACTGTTTTTCTTGTTATTCTCTTTATATTTTTTATTCCCTCAGTGTCTACCTCAATCACTTCTCGAGTCTTAGCGAGAGAACACTTCTTCTCCAGCCAACGAAAGAACATGTATTCTCCAAGGAGCCTTAGCGAACAAAAAAACTCTCTCATTTTTATTCTCCAGCATGTTATTATTGTTGTTGTTGTTCTTGTTGTTGCTTTGGTCCATTATTGTTGTTCTTGTTATATTCCATTATTGTTGTTCTTGTTCTCTTTATATTTTTTATTCCCTCAGTGTTTACCTCATTTATTTCTCGAGCCCTAGTAAAAGAACATTTCTTCTCCAAACAACGAAAGAGCACTTATTCTCCAAGGATCCCTAGCGAACGAAAAAACTCTCTCACCATTATTCTCCAGTATGTTATTGTTGTTGTTGTTGTTATTGTTGTTGCTTTGGTCCATTACTGATGTTCTTGTTATTCTCCATTACCATTGTTCTTGCTGTTGTTGTTATTATTGTTGAGAAGCTTTATTTTTGTTGGTTGTGTACTATTTTAATTTTTTTCCATAAGCTTTATGTGATTATGGATCGTAGTTGGATGAAAGTCAATAGATTAAGTAAAGAGTATGAGAATGGATTGAAATAATTTCTCGATTTCGTGGAAAAAAACCTTTTGGACAGTAATGGGATTTTTTGGTGTCCTTGTAAATACTACTTTAATACAAAAAAAAACATCATAGGGATGTTATATTCAATCATTGTGGTTGTGATAGAATTATTCAAAATTACACGAAATGGGTATGGCATGGTGAAGCGACAAAAAAGAGACCTAAGTCACATACAGTTGAAGATAATGAAGTTATGAATGATACTCTAAACAACATCATTTATGATATTGGAGTTGATGCTTTCAAGAATGCTAATGTGGTAGATACTTAGCAAAAAGACATGGAAGATTCGTTGTATCTGGGATGTAAATTTTTTATAAGATTTTAAGTTGTGTTAAGACTATTTAATCTTAAGCAAGACGTGGGTGGATGGATAAACATTTCACTGAATTACTAAAATTGTTGAAAGAAATGCTTCTCGAAGGTAACATGCTACCAAGCCGTACTCATGAGGCCAAGAAGATATTATGTACAATGGGTCTAGACTATGTCAAAATATATGCATGTCTTAATGATTGCATATTATATAGGAAATTTTTTGAAAACTTGAAAGAGTGCCCGAGGTGCGAGGAGTCGCGCTACAAGAAGAAGGACAATGGTGTTGATGACTGTGATGGTGTAACTAGCAAGGTTATTCCTGCCAAGGTGATGTGGTACCTACCAATAATTCCAAGGTTCAAGATATTGTTTGCTAATGTTAGTGACGCAAAGAATACTAGATGGCATGCATATGAAAGAATGTGTGGTGGAAAAATTCTCCATGTAGATGATTCATTGCAATGGAAGAAAATTGATTCCTTGTATCCAAATTTTGCCCTTGGACCAAGGAACCTTAGGCTTGGACTTGCCACTGACGGAATGAACCCTTTTGGTAATTTGAGTACTAATCATACATCAAGGACTGTTCTTCTCATAATTTATAACCTATCTCTATGGTTGTGCATGAAGCGCAAGTATATGATGCCATCAATGATGATTTCGGGTCTAAAACAACCAGGGAACGACATTGATGTGTATTTAACGCCATTTATTGAAGATTTAAGACTTTTTTTAGAGGAAGATGTTGATGTTGATGATACATATACATGTGATAACTTTAAGTAGCATGCCATGTTGTTTTGCACAATCAATGACTTTCCTGCATACGATAATTTGTCTGGATACAACGTCAAGGGACATAAAGTGTTTCATATATGTGAAGTTGATAGATGTCACCACCAATTACAAAATGGAAAAATACAATTTATCTTGAGCATCGAAAATTTCTAAGACCTAATCATCCATATCGTAGATTGTAGAAGGCTTTTAATGGAAAGCAGAAGTTTGATATCGCTCCAAAGCCCTTAACTAGGAAGGAAGTTTATAGAAAACAATGACATATTAAGGTTGTCTTTGGAAAGAAACAAAAAAAGTATGTGGAGAAAAATATTTGGAAAAAGAGACCGGTATTTTTTTATCTTTCATATTGGTCTAGTCTTGATGTAAGACATTATCTTGATGTGATGCATGTGGAGAAAAATGTATGTGATAGTCTAATTGAAACACTTCTCAACATTAAAGGCAAGACAAAAGATACTAAGAAATCCCATGAAGATATGGTTGTGATGGATATACAACAAGAGTTAGCCCTAAAAGAGGTAGGAAATAGAACCTATTTGCCCCCATCATGCCACACTCTTTCTAAAAAAGAAAAAGAAAAAGTTTTTTGCAATTGTTTGCAGGGTATCAAAGTTCCCCAATGGTGCTCATCAAATATGAAGAAACTTGTGTCAGAGAATAATCACAAATTAGTTGGCTTGAAATCTCATGATTGTCATGTCTTGATGCAACAACTTATATCATTGGATATCCATGGCATTTTACCAATAAATGTAAGGGTAACTCTAACAGATTATGCTTATTCTTCAATGTTATACATAGTAAAGTTATTGATCCTGGAAATTTAGATGACTTGGAACACGAAGTTGCAGTTATCTTGTGCCAATTAGAGATGTTTTTCCCTCCACCATTCTTTGATATTATGGTTCACTTAGTTGTTCATATAGTAAGAGAGATTAGAATTTGTGGTCCAGTTTATTTATGGTGGATGTATCCGGTAGAGCGTTACATGAAGATTTTTAAAGGGTATACAAAGAATCATCACCGTCTGGAAGCTTCGATCGTAAAAGGGTAAATCACAGAAGAAACTATTGAGTTTTGTATAAACTATTTGTCAGAAGCTTGCTTTATAGGAATTTCTAAGTCTCGTCATGATGGATTTTATGATGGTATAGGTGTCCAAGGTTTAAATGTTAAGACATTTTCCCGAGAAGTAATTCTTCAAGCATATTTGGATTGAATAACCTTACTGAAGTTCAATCTCACTTGGCCGCTCAAAAAAGTCTTTTAAACGAAAAATTCCCCCAGATGAATGAAAAATGGTTGTTGATAGAGCATAACAAAATGTTCATAAATTGGTTTAATGAAAGTATTTCTAAAGAGAGTAGTGCATCAGATCTTTGCAAATGGTTGTCATGTATGCCTAGGTTTAATGTAATTACTTGGAGTGCATACGGAATTTATAAATATTCATTCTATACAAAATTAAAGGATGGTCGTAGCACCATGCAAAAATAGCGGGGTTATGGTTGAGGCTGAATCCATGTACTTTTCCAGTTCCAAAGATAACAATCTTGTACTAGCATCTAGAGCGTACTTTGGGGTCATTGAGGAGATTTTGGATATTGATTATGTTTCTTTTAAAGTGTCTTTATTTAAGTGCGAGTGGGTTGACAATAACACTGGTGTAGAAACCGATGGGTTGGGATTTACTCGTGTTGATATTTGTAAGGCAACTTATAAGAACAAACCTTTCATCATGGCAACCCAAGCAAAACAAGTTTTTCATGTCACTGATCCTTCTAACACTAGATGGTAAATTGTTCTTCAAGGTAAACATATTCCCGATAGTAATAATGAAAATCAAGATTTTAACTATGAGACGCCTTGTTTAGCAACATATGTACATCAAGCATTTGAAGAAAAGGATTCAGATGGTATGTATGTTATTCGTCGTGATCATGAAGAAGGGATGCGGGGAAACTAGTAAGTAAATGTTTTATATCCTTTTGAAATTTATAATTAATCATTTTACTCATTTTTAATCATTGTACTATATATTTAAAGTTGTTGTGGATTGAACTAATTAGTTTCAAATATTGTTCAAACTATAGGTGGTTAAGGACCAATGACAAATCCTATTGGATAATCTACAAAACTTTCCATTTTGGTTATTGCTTTTGTTTCAAAATCCTTTGTTTTAGTTTTGATGTAAAATTATAAAGTATGTGCCATTTTGGGTTTGCATTTGGTTTAATCAATGAATATTTATAGTACAATGTTTCAGATTAGTAAATTAGCAAAATGTACAATTTCTATTTCTGGAATCTGCAAAATATGGTTATATATTCAGGAATATGGTTCTGTAAATGGTTCTGTAATACAGGTGCAAACGACAGTATAAAAAAAACTTATCTTCTCGGTGTTTACATAAAACCGAGGTAATAAAATTGAGATATTACCTCGGTTCTACAAAACACCAAGTGTTAATATTAGGCGTGTCATCCAGTTATGAAAATAATAAAAACGCTGATGTTGGGAATTGAACCGACGACCTTTTAATTTCTAACCTCGGTTTTAAAAACACCAAGGTGACAAGTGATTGCTTTTCATATTGTCCTTTGTTACCTCGCTTGTGTAGTTGAGGTTAAATGCACTTCGTGGTCGACATTAGATGTGTTATTTGTAATGGTGGCACTTGTTGTAAGATGTCTCATTTTTGGGAAGCGCGTCAATTTTTCAAACTATGTTAGATCACTAACATAAGTAATAAGAGCATTGTGAATTGCAACATATTTTTCCCCATATAGTGACGTGTATGGTTCCCTATGCATCATCAACTCTTGTATAAGGTGATGGCAAACAAATTGGTGGTCATTCTCTCCATTACCGAGCAACTCAAAACGGATCGAAAACCACAATTGTCATCACCTTTAACATTTACAATCTGCTTAATGTATTTCTACAAAAAAATGGTATCTTTTCAATGAAGATGATTTTTGGTAACGGTGGTGGAGATGGTTTGCTAATGCGAGTGCCCTTGAAAACAATTATTTGAGATTTTGGTGTTGGTGAAACTGGAAAATGTGAGCCAACATATTCAAAGTATGAAGGATATTGTCTCGTAGAGTTGTCATTATGTGTCAGTTTGACCTTTTTAGGGGCACCATTTGTTTTAATCGGTTCTGACGATGGTCTCAAATCCCTTGTTTCATGATAGGAAATCTTTCTCAACTGTTATTTGATGTGAAATATCATGATGTCATTAACTTTCGAACATATCTCTTGTATTACTTCTTATTCAATCATAATATTTATACTTGATTTATCATCCTTCATCACACCATCATCATTAAACCAAATATTTTTCTAGTGAGTATAAACTTCATGCATACGTATCGATTTAGTAAGCTTCATCTTTTTTAAAATTAATCAAGAGCATGGAAGACTGTACGTGTTTCTAAGTGTACAACTATACTTTGAGTTATCTAAACATGTGTTTATCTACTTGCTTGGCTTCATCAAAAATAAAATTCAACCCTGCCCAAGATATGTTACCAACCAACTGGGAATAAAGGTTATTTTCTTTAAATTGACGTTCTAACACAGTAATGCTCCTACCAAAATATGTTTGTATCTTATTATGTTTGGTTTTGAAGCATTTGGTTCACGGTGTCCCAATCTCGACAAAAATCCCATTTACTGTTTCCCAACCAATTATTCACTATAGTATGTGCATATTCAACTATGTTAGTTGTTTTATTGTCAAAGTGTCTAACCTAATGGGTCCAGGCACAAACAGTCTTCTCTTCCACCTGGTCCAAAATAATACTCTTACCATATTTTAGGAAATATGATATCTCGCACGCACCATCCTAAAATTTCTTACAGATTCAATATATAACTCTTTCGTGGAAGAATTTATTATTCCATTCCATGCATCCATTATATTTTCCAACACGACACAAGGTTTGACCATTTTCCATCTCACCTTTGATTTGTTTGGTGCCAACCATAAGTTTTAGTTGACTTCTTATATTTTTGGCTATGTGATACTTACAAAGTAATGCATACCATGTAGGAAACACAAATGCAACCAAATTCATCAGCGCGGTGTCGCGATCGGTGACAATTACATTTGACATGTTTTCCTTGATCCTTCAACATAGTCTTGCACATTACCAAAACCCATGTAATATTATTTTCTCTTTCGGATTCCAAATATGCAAAACCGATTGAAAAAGTCATCTCCATAAAAGTAACACTAATAATTTTCAGGAGTGAAAGTTTTGTATTTTGGATCAATTATGAGCACATTGGGAAATATGTTGAATCACTTGATGGAATCGGGATGAGTCCAAAATATATCTTAAATTGTGACTTTATCCTTACAAACTTTTTACCTAGAAACATAGTGGTCATCCTCCAAAAGCTTCAACCGTTGTTACATTTCATATCTAAGACCTCTTATTTCCTTGTTGTTTCGGGCACGCACATTGTATACTTGTTTAATATTTGAACCATTTTGAGGTCTTTTATGTTTCAAATTTGCAAGTATGTTATTCGGCCCACCATGTTTAATATCATGTCCGAAACAAGTTTATTCTCCTGCGAAATAAAGCGATATACAATAGAATGATCGACTAGCTTGTCACTCAAGGCATGATTATGTATACCATACACCATATTAAATTTCCATGTATCATTCGCCTTACGATATTCACGCAATTTAAACAAACACTCACATTTTCTCAATCCGGTGTCATCACGCTTCAACTTGCTAATCGGTGGATGGTATGTGCCACTTCTTTCATGTCTCATTGTTATAAATACTTGTCTTCTATCATAACCATTGTCATACCTTCATATTACAATTCCAAAATCCAATTTACCAGCCTTCATGTGGACCCATTATATCATATGTTCAAGAAAAATAAACTATTATTTATTTATAAATTATTGACGAACATATACCTCGATAATAACCGGTCTAGCATCCGGTTTAACATCATCTGGTTTAACATCATTTCACTTAATCCAATTTAACATCGACTTTCACTTCATCTAGTTTAACATACATCCTCATAGTAGCTTTAAGAAACATATTCGGCTGTAATATATCTAACATGAATCATAAAAGAAAAACATATTAAAAACTCAAAGTATAAGTCACGTCCGGAGATGGATCTCCAAAACAAATAAAATTCAGTCTGAAGATGCATATGTGGACTAAACGTTCATATTTTCAGCTCATACAACACATTAATGTAAGTAATGATGGATGAAATAAATGAAGCTTACATTAAATTCCAACATTCTTTTGCTCCCTTTTTTAAGGGTTTTGAAAGTGAAGCTCCCTTTGGTCACGAGAGAGAAGAACATGCAAGGTATTTTATCCTATTTATCGTATGGAATTTTCAGAGATGCATCTTCAAAAACATCACTGAGTCATTAAATAAAACAACTCAGTGAATAAAAACATCATAAATAAGTACATGAGGTGTTACGAAAATGCATATTCGAATACACACCGAAGATTTTTCAGAAATACAGTTCGGACCCTTTTTTGACCCAAAAAAATGGGTGTGTGGCTGAATTACGAAGAGATGGTGTAATTTTAGATGTGTCCTAAGATGCATCTTCGGGAAAAACAAAATTACTTTTGGGTTTCAAGAGGTGTGGGTCGCATCCCATGAAGTGAGATGAGTATTTCCCAAATCCAAATCAACTTTGTCCAAATCATGGTATATGCAAAGAGCAAGGGATCCACAATGCCACACCTAACTTAATAGGTGGAAAAATTATGAGTGCAACTTTTCATTAGATGTATTTTGTATGATGTCAAAATTAGGATACTTTAGTGTTTATGCATATTGGACGGTATCCTCAGAGTCTTGATGTGTATCTTAGAACTATGAAGCATAAAGACATTTTGAAATGAGTTAGAAAAAGTTTCATGCATTAAAAAGAAGTTTTTATGGGAAAACAGTCTATGTGTCGACACATACGTATTATAGGTCAATACATAGAAGAAATATTTTTCTATGTGTCGAAACATACGAATTACAAATCGACTCATGTACCTCATTTTTAAAGCATGTAGCTTTTGTTTGATGTGTCGCCTTTACAGGTCGACACATGACGTATACAGGTCGACACATGCATTGAACCGGTCGGCACATGCATTAGAATCTTGAAAATATACATTGTTTTCTAAACCTCTTGCATTCCTTTTGCTTATAACCTTCGTACATATATATACTTCATTCATGCATCATTTCTAAAAAGGTTCTAGAGTAAACTTACATGAAACCGAGATTTCAAAGAGTTCTCATCATCTTCAACCTCATTCTATGCACACACACACACACACACACACACACACACACACACACACACACACAAACTACACATAATTATTCTTTGTTTGGGTGTCATATAGAATCGCTTGATGACGTCCAATTTAGGTTATTGAATTGTAAATTGAGTTGAGATATTTGAGGGTTTCAAATAAGAAAATCAAATTGGGGTTTTCCTTCAAGATCAATTAGGAATTTGAAGGTTTTGGACAAGATTATGCAATTTAGGTCCGATCGAGTGAAGACTTTGAAGAACGGAAGGTTCTTGCAAAGGAGTAGCGTGAGACGGTGGATCACAATGGTAAATCTTATGTTACAATAATTTTCAATTTGGATTCGATTGAGTGAAGGCTTTGAAGAATAAAAGGTTCTTGCATAGGAGTAGCGTGAGACGGTGGATCATATTGGTAAATCTTGTGTTAGAATAATTCACAATTTGAATTCAGTCGAGTGAAGGCTTTGAAGAAATGAAGGTTCTTAAAAAGGAGTAGTGTGAGACGGTGAATCAAATTAGGATTGTTGGGTTACTTGATCAAGATCATATCAAGGGAAGAGAAAATGTTAGAATCAACATCAAATTTAGGTTTTGTAGGGTTAGATTGATACATTTCTCATGTATTCTACTTTTGCAAAGTAAGGTTAATTTCATCATCCCAATTCGAGTTTGAATTTAGGGAAAACGTACCCATAGAGAGGTCAATTGGGGAACTACCTAAATAAATCCTTGTGTACTTTCTCTATCTCTATCTCTTTTATTTTTCACTTATAAATTGTTGAATTCATCGATTGTGCGATCAATATGTTTGAAAGAGGCTTTGTTGAGTTGATCACAATCAATTAGGTTGTGATTTGATTTGCAAATCAAAAAAATCATACATAACTCTAAATGAAATCGATTACACACAAGATGTTCGATAATTTTTCTCAATATTATTTTTGTGTATTTTATTATTGGGAATAATATCTACTATTAAAGTAGCATTCAGGTGATTGTGACTAAAAGTGTTGTGATTAATTTTGTTGTCATTATAATTACTTTGATTGTAATTAAGCATATCCAATCTTTTTGGTATTTGTTCGGTTTAGACGATTTAATCCGGGTCACTTCCGCTCGCCATAAAAAAATTCAAAATATTTTTTGTTCAAGTTTTTAACTTGGGATCTATTCACCCCCTCTAGATTGTTGCCTATCATCTAACATGTGATATCATGAGCTCCGTTTAATTTTGTGCTTCAATATTCTCTTATTAGAATATGGCTGCAAAACCTAAAGGAGCATACAATAGAGCGCCCATTTTTACCGGTGATAATTATGGCTATTGGAAAGCTTGTATATGTATGCATAACAACTCAGTTGATAAGGGTGTTTGGGACATCATCACCAATGGTCCTAATCAAATTACAATGAGCAATGGTGAAGGTTTCGTCGTACCAAAACCGAAAAGCACAATGGAATGATAGTGATAAGAAATTATGGTCACATTATTGGAAGGCACAAAATATTCTCATATTCGCACGTGGTGTTGATGAATATTATCGTGTTTCCCATTGTGAAACCTCTAAATCTATGTGGGACACATTAGAAGTTTCCCGTGAGGGAACTAATGAATTCAAACAAGCTAGGATCAATACCTTGAATCAATAGTTTGAACTATTTCGCATGAAGCATGGTGAAACCATTGCCGATTGAATGCTCTAGGTAAGCTTATTTCCAATGATATTGCTACTAATAAAGTTTTGAGGCTTAATAGGGAATGTTAACCCAAGGTCACCGCAATCAAAGAAGCGAGTGATCTTAAAACACTTGATCTCACAATTTTATTTGGCAAGCCAGAAGAACATGAGAAAGTACTCACTTTCTTGGAAAAACATGAAAAAGAGCATGAGAAGAAGATAAAGAAGGAGAAAGTTTAAGACAAGGAGGTATAAAAGAAGTCTATTGCTTTAAAAGCTTCAAGTTCAAAGTCCTCAACCAATGAGCAAAGTGATTGTAAAACAAGTGATGATGAGAATTCTGATGACGAATATATGGGGTTGTTTGTCAAAAGGTACCATATGTATATAAGGAAAAATGAAGTTAATCACTCCGACAAGAATATAATCAAATTTGGAAGGCTTTCTAACTCGTCAAAGGAAGATGAGAATAAGAAGGGTAAACTTAGAAGTTTATGCTACAATTGTGGGAAAGTCAGTTATTATAGGCCAGATTATCCTATGAACAAGAATGATAAAGAGAAATTCCATCACAAGAAATCTAGCAAGTCTACAAGAGCTTATGTTGCTTGGGAGAGTGAAAGTGATTCTTCAAGTAATGAAAGCTCAAGTTCAAGTGTCGAATCGACCAAGCTTTGCTTCATGACCAACAAAAAGAAGAAGAAGAAGAATGTAAGCAATTCTAAGTTTGAATCTACTAATCAATTATCTTATTCTCAATTACAAAAATCTTTTGAAAATCTACACAGACAAGTCATAGACGCTTTTAAAAAGTTAGCTTCAAACAAAATAATCTTTTCACATTTAGAAGCTAAAGTTTTAGAAACAGAAAAAAAAATATGGAAGCTTTTAAGCAATATATGGTAAATATTCTAAAATATAAGAATGAGAATAAATAACCTTCATATTTTGGTTGTGAAACTTGTCATATTTGGCAAAAGGAGGTAAATACTCTGCAAGCTAAATTGGATAAGGAATTACAACCAAATGTCACATTTGCTATTGATACTACCAAATATAAGATTCCTTATTATAATCTTTTGATAAAGTATAACTTTTTTGAAAAGGATGAAAATAGCAAAGGTCACTCTTCTCACAATTTAACTTGTCACTTTTGTTGCAAGAAAGGTCATACCATTTCAAAATGCAAGTTTAAGAGACTATTTGTTCCTAAATGTGATTTTCAATGGTTTCCCAAATGCAACCAAGGTTTCACTAATCCTTAAGGACCCGACAAAGATTGGGTACCTAGCGTTTTTTGTTAATCTTGTAGGATGCATGTCTTGGCTCTATGAAGAGAGTATGGGATCTCGTTTGTGAAATGTAAAGACATATAACAGGTGACATCTCCCTATTTCATTAACTTTGTGGCAAGGAAGAAGGGTGGTGTGACCAAGGAAGTCAACAACTGGTGTTTATTAATTGGTAAAAGTGTGTAGATTACGTTTAATGTTTCCTATCCGAGAAATGTCAAAAAAGGTATTTTGTTTCATGATGCAGACATATCTTCAAAAGGACATACCCAAGGACATAAAATAAGGGATTGATCAACCTAAGACTATGAATATTAAGGACGAGTAAGATAACTATGATTAAAAGAACAAGAATGAAAGTCCAACAAAAAAGGGATGATCATCAAATCAATAACTTGCTTGGATTCATTAAAAATTACATTATCTGGTACTTGGTCAAAGTGAAAAGTGGTAAGAGTGTTGATGTCAAAAGTTTTTATGCCACATTTTTCATTTATTTCAACTTTCGTTTGAGAGTTCCTTGTGGAACGCAAGTGCATCCTCCGTCATTTGTACGATGAAGTAATATCATTTCAATTTTTGCTTTGTAAGTAAGTACTTTCTTTTACCTGTTTATTTTTCAAAGATATATCATACACTTTGTGTATGATATATTTTATGAGTGTTCATTTCCAAAAATTTCAATTGATAACCATGGCGTGTTTCAATTTACATGTTTTTAGTGACCTCAACTTAATATCTTCACATGTATTCTATACTATTAATATTTTATGTTTGCTCCAAAGATTTCTTCTAGTTCAAGTTTATATTGATAATATCATCTTTGGTTCCACTAATATGCAATTAGTCAAGGAGTTTTCTAAGCTAATGCATGGTGAGTTTGAGATGAGTCTCACGGGGGAGTTGAACTACTTCCTTGGTCTTAAAATCAAGCAACTCAATGAAGGTACATTCGTGTGTGAAACAAAATATTGCAACTAATTGCTAAAAATATTTGGTATGGAAGATGCAAAATAAATTGACACTCCAATGCCCACAAATGAAAACTTGGAAAAATATGAAAATGGTAAGGATGTTGATGCCAAGAAGTACAAAGGTATGATTTGATCTCTTATATATCTTACTGCATCTAGGTTGGAAATTATATTTAGCATGTGTATATGCACTTCTTATCAATCGGCTCCTAAGGAATCGCATTTAAAAGGCGTAAAACACATTCTTAGACATCTTCATGGTATATCTAAGTATGGGCTTTGGTATTCCAAAGAAGCGATTGTAATTTGGTTGGTTGTATCGATTCCGATTTTCCCGATTGCAAATCGTATAGGAAAAGTACTAGTGGAACTTGCCACATGTTTTCAAATTCCTTAGTAAGTTGGCATAGTAAGAAACAAGTTCATGTTGCTTTGTCAACTGCCGAGGCAGAATACGTAGCAACTGGTAGTTGTTGTGCTCAACGTATTAAACTATAACATATTCCTATTATGTGTGACAACACTAGTGCTATTAATTTAACCAAACATCTAATGTTACACTCTCGCACTAAACATATTGATATACATCACCACTTCCTATGTGATCATGTTAAAAAAAAGGAGATGTCGTATTTGAGCATGTTGATAGCAAAAATCAACTTGCGAGTATCTTGACAAAACCTCTTGCGACTGAAGCGTTTTTCAACATTCGAGGGAATTTGGCATACTTGATATCTTAAATATTTCCTAAATATGACTTGTTGCATGCACTTTATATTTTTTTTCTCTAACTTTCCTTGGAAGTTCAATCGCATATGAGTGCATCCTTCATCAATTCATAAGCGAGGTAATATTGTTCCATTTTCCCTATTTGAAAGTAAGCCTTTTACTTTTGCATGTTGTATATGTTCTAAATGCTTGATATGCTTGATGTATGAACTAATTCATGAATGTTTTAATTTATATGCTTATAGTGACTTCGTGCTATTTTTCTTCCATATTTGAAATATAATCTTTGTGTATAAGCTTGATACCTGTTATTAGTTCTTGCATGGTATATGTGGGGTTGTTGTTTATCTATTCTAGAATGAGATATGCTTGAGCATGTTATAATGTAAATGAAATTCTTGTAGTATGTCATTTTTATGATAACGTTTATGTTTTTGGGTTGAGTGGTACTAAATATAAATAAGCGCCTTGCTATAGCACATGTATGTGCAACATTCAGGAGTACCAAAAGTATATGTCACGTAAACGTGATGCTTTTGAAGCAACTCAAGAGTTTTTTATTACATCGTATCCTTCATATTTTGTGTTTATTGTATATGTTATTTGACATGAATTATGGCAACCATGTTATATTGTTGCTTTAAATGCTTTTGTTTATGTTTAGGCATTTTCAATGCTTACATCATTCTATGTGAGTGTTGTTTTATTGATGATCTTATCTTTGCAAACGCCTCTGTGTGGTATATTGATATATGTTTCATATAAGATACTTCTCATGGATTGCTATGTGTCCTTTTGATGTTGTCAAAAGGGGAAAAGCATCTGCAAGATGAAGTTAGGATGCACACATTCACGGGGAGCCTTCATGAAGACACGAAACACATCGTCTCAAGTTTTGCCATCATAAAAAAAGGGAGTATGTGAGTGCAAATTTTCATTAGATGTATTTCGTATGATGTTAAAACTAAGATACTTTAACGTTTATGTATATTGGATGGTATCCTCGGAGTCTTAATGTGCATCTTAGCATTAGGAAGCATAAAAACATTTTGAAATGAGTTAGAAAAAGTTCCATGCATTAAAAACAAGTTTTTATGGGAAAAACAGTCTATGTGTCGACACATACGGGCTATAGGTCAACACATACGAGCTATAGGTCGACACATAGAAGAAAAAATTTCCTATGTGTCGACACATACGAGTTACAAGTCGACTCATATACCTCATTTTTAAAGTCTGTAACTTTTGTTTAATGTGCCGCCTCTGCAGGTCGACACATGACCTATATAGATCGATCATGACTTATATAGATTGATACATGCATCGAACAAGTTGACACATGTCTTACATAGGTCGACACATGCATTAAAAATCTTGAAATTTTGCATTGTTTTCTAAACTTCCTGCATTCCTTTTGGTTCTAACTTGCATACATATATATACTTAATGCATGCATCATTTCTAAAAAGGTTATAGAGTAAACCTACATGAAATCGGGATTTCAAAGAGTTCTCATCATCTTCAACTTCATTCTATGCATACATACAAACAAACTACACATAATCATTCTTTGTTTGGGTGTCATATAAAATCGATTGATAACGTCCAGTTTAGGTTGTTGAATTATAAATTGAGTTGAGATATTTGAGGGTTTCAAATAAGAAAATCAAGTTGGGATTTTCCTTCAAGATTAGTTAGGGATTTGAAGGTTTTGGACAAGTTTACACAATTTGGATCTGATCGAGTAAATGTTTTGAAGAATAAAAGGTTCTTACAAAGGAGTAGTGTGAGACAGTGGAACAGATTGGTAAATTTTGGGTTACAATAATTCGCAATTTGGATTAGATCGAGTGAAGGTTTTGAAGAACGAAAGGTTCTTGGAAAGGAGTAGTGTGAGACGGTGGATCATATTGGTAAATCTTGGGTTACAACAATTTGCAATTTGGATTTGATCGAGTGAAGACTTTGAAGAACGGAAGGTTTTTGTAAAGGAGTAGCGTGAGACAATGAATCAAATTGGCATTACTGGGTTACTTGATCAAACTTAGATCAAGGGAAGAGAAATTGTTATAACCAACATCAGAATTAAGGTTTGTAGGCCTAGATTGCGACATTTCTCTTATATTCTACTTTTGCAAAGTAAGGTTAATTTCATTATCTCAATCCAAGTTCGAATTTAAGACAGACATACTCATAACGAGGTTGATTGGGGAACAACCTAAACAAATCCGTGTGTAGTCACTCTCTCTCTCTCTCTCTTTTATTTTTCACTTATAAATTATTAAATTCACCGAATGTGCGATTAATAGGTTTGACAATTTTTTTGATAACCTTTTGAAAGACGTTTTGTTGAGTTGATCACAATCAATTAGATTGTGATTATATTTGCAAATCAACAAAATCATACATAATTCTAAACGGAATCGATTGCACACAAGGTGTTTGATAATTTGTCTTAATAGTATATTTGTGTATTTTATCATTGAGAATAGTCTCTACTATTAGAGTAGCATACAAGTGATTGTGATTAAAAGTGGTGTGATTAATTTTTCGCCATTATCATCACTTTGTTTGTAATTACGCATACTTGAACTTTTCGATAGCGGTTCGGTTTAGACAATTTGATCCGGGTCATTTCCGCCCGCCATAAAATTTTTTAAAACAATTTCTGTTCAACTTTTTAACTTAGGATCTATTCACCCCCTCTAGATTGTTGCATATCATCTAACAAAAACACCCTATGAAAATTAAAAAATATCCCTTAGGTTCTGGAAATGCATCTCCAAACGCACCCTTTGACTCAATGAAACATGTCCTAAATGAGTGTCACCCCATATTTTTTCCAGAATTTATTCTGGAGATGCATCTCTAGACAAATCCTATCAATTTATTTTTAATTTAGAAACCCGATGACTTTTCTGAAAGTGCGTTACCAGATTTTTGAAGCGGAAATTTGAAAACCGGACACCTTTCCATGTCAGTCATTTCTGGAAATATCAAACATGATTTTAATAAAACAACACCCTATATGATCCGACTTCATACCCGTTTTTACCCAAAACCCTTTTAAAAAACCCTTCCATTCTCAATCAATATTTTCACTCCAAAACTTCATTCTTATGTTTCATCACATCAAAAGAAGCAAAAGAAGTTGTGATTCAAGAAAAATATCGTTTATTTCATTCCTCATTGCTCACATTAATCTTGTTTTGTAGTTGAAAAACTTACATTTCATCCGAAAATGTATTTCCGAATTTTATATGAATTTCTCTGAAAATTCATTTCCGTCTGTCTGTCCATGCTACACTAAAGAATTGATTGGGAAATAGTAAGGGTAATTTGTGTAGAGATTGATACTATGTGAACCAAACGATCCAAAATCACCATAATGAGATACAAACATCATTTGATCGCAACATCACAATGTTGGAATACATATTCAAAGACAACAATCTTTATTCTCAGTTGGTCGATAACATATCTCGAGCAGGACTGGATTTTATTTTTCACGAAGCCAAACAAGCTGAGAATGTAGGTTTCGATAACTCAAAGTGTGGTTGCACACTTATGAAAATGAATGGTCTCCCATGTGCTTGTCATATTTAAAGGAAGGTGAAACTTGATAGCCCGATACGAATGGATGGAGTTTGCACTCACTAGAAAATGCTTAGGTTTGATGATGATGATGATGTCATGAAGGACGGTAAATCGAATATCTCTATCTTGACCGAACAGAAAGTGATACAAGAGAGATTTTTAAAAACCGGTAACAATATGAAACTCCGCATCAAAGAGCAATTGAGGAAGATTGCTTATTCAAAAATCACAGACTTGAAATCTCTGTCTCAATCGGTAAAAAGAAAATGTTCTCTTAAGAAGGTCAAATCAACATTGAGTGACAATTCAACGATGTGGTCTCCTACCTATTTTGAATATGTTAGACAATTTATTTCCGGATTCTCAACTCCAAAATCTCAAAAAAGTGTTTTCAAAGGAGCTCGCATTAGCAAACCACATCCTTCACCGCCTCCACCAAAAATTCAATTCATTGATGAGATGCCGATTTTTATGCACAAATACATTGAACAGATCATCAATGTTGAGGGTGACGATAATTGCGGTTTTCGAGTTGTTTCTACTTTGCTTGGTAAAGGAGAAGAGAATCACACACTTGTCCGCCATCAACTTATCAAAGAGTTGAAAGGCCATAAAGAATCATACACGCGACTATATGGAAGAATTTTTTTTGATGCAATTTATGAATTTTTTGTTCCTTGCATTAGTGGATTGACACGGTAGGATAAATGGACGCGCTTCCCTGAAATATGTCATCTCATATCAAATGCGTATGAAAGAGTGTGTATTGATCTTACAAGATACTGTTTTTCGAAAATACCTTTTCCATTGTGCATTGCCTCACCTCAAAATCCAAATGATTGTATTATTATGTATGTTGGGTGAATTTCAAATCCGCGGCACTTTGTTCAAGTGTATTTGAAACCAGGATGTCCTATACCACTTACATCACGGGAATGGACAATTCATTCAACAACGAAAGTCGAGACTTTGCAATATCATTTTATGGAAAGGATGAAAGAGTTCACCAAATTAAACGAGATTGATAAAGAATAAAATAAACAAAAATCAGAGATGATACCACCCATAGATGTAGATTTAGCCGACGACACAAGTTTCAATTCATTTTAGTTTTTGTTCGACAATGTAAACTATATGTATATTTAAAATACATTGTTTCTACTTCATTTAGTTATGAAAATACACCTCAGCAAGATATTTACATAGATACATTTTCAGAAGCAAAATATACACAAATCTGAGACGTGACTCAAAATCAGCATAGTTTGTGTTTGAGATGCGTCCGGAGATACATTTCCAAAATCAATGAATATTTTGAATATTTCGCGAGGGTGTGGTAGCAACATATAAGTGCCTTAGGTAATTCCTTTTTTTTTTGTCAATGTTACTGGCTTTGAAACTCTATCAGACAACATACCGGCCTTTCTGCAATATCCAATGTCCATTATTTATATTTTAGGAAAACCAATTGACTCAATGAAAAAAAATCTTTTTCTCTCTATTTCCATTTGTAAAGATTGAAAATAAAAATTAATCTGCCTATATATGTAAAAGTTATAAATTACAACATACAGAATTAAGGAAAACGAAACTCATTTTAGCTTCAAACTCCTAATTTATTTGTTGATGAAAGAATTAAAAATAACTCGACTCCCCTAGCAGCAAATCGAGCATATCATCAGGAGTAAGAAGAGTTGTTCCACCAACAAGCAACTCTATATCAGGTCTTCCGCTTTCAGCCAATGCCTCCATTGCTTCTCGCACCTAGGTGAAGAAAAGTAACGCATAATCAATGTCATCTTTTAGAAAATATTTGTAGACTTAGAAACCAACTAGGTATAGATGAGACCAAGGCATTCAAGAACTTTACCTCTAGTCCGTTAATGCCCCCAATGACAAACACCAAAATGACATTTTGATCAGCAAGACTTGGTTTAGCCTGCAGCATTTGTATCGACAGGAAGGATAGAAAAGGGAGAAAAAAATAATGATTAGCATATTTGAAAAAATGGACGACTAAAACAAAAGTCCTGCATATGTTAAGGAACCATAATCACCTGACCAAGGCCAAATCTTCCAAACCCACTCTTAAACAGGCGCCCCACAGTGGAAGAATGATATTCTAACCCAGCCACATCGTACTTGCCCAGCACCCTAGTCAGTAGCTTATAAACCAACCCTTTTCCTACATAGGTATCCTCGTCAAAATTGCCCCCCACAGTCAATGAACCATCCCTCAATGGTACATTCTTTCTTTTCAGATCAGATAATTTATGAAGAAACTTGAAGAAGTTATCCACCCTATCACGCAACTCCAACTTTAGTTGCATGTCACCGTATACTTGTTCATTTTTATTATCATCCTCGTCATCTTCTTCACCCCATTTGCCCCACTGATCATCATCAAAATCATCAATATCCAGCACTTCAGTAGCTTCCTCTGATTTTAACTTGCTTACATTAGCTTCAAGTTCTTTCTTTAGTCCATCTAGAAACTTTAGATTTACTACAGATGGGTTTTCAAGAAGAGCATCTACAACGGCTTCTTTTAACATTCGTTCCTCTTGCCAAGAAAATGGCCCATCAGAACCAGATGTTGGAAAATTCTCACCTGCCAAAATATATCCGATGATCATTAACAGCAAAGCATCTTGCAAAGAAATCAGACCCTTTGAGATATCCCTTTTCCCTTTATTTTCGTGTGATCCCAACAGAGCACTCTTATTTATGAGATCACCAATTTGAGCGGCAAGACTTTGACTGGTTTCTCCTGAGCTTACACTCAGAATTTTCACTGCACTGCTAAATGCATCCCATTTGGTGCAATTTGATTCCTCAAGGGCTGATAATGTGGCTGATGCTAATTGGATAATTCCTTTGTTCCTTAGAAAAGAAGATTGGCTCCTGGACAATGCTTTGATCATAGCTTGCAACTCAGGTGTTGTAACAATAGAAGGACGAGATTTCACATTCACAGTAACATTTTCCTTGCGCAAAGTTTCCTGTAGCCATTTCTTTACCAGTAAGGCCCCATCTTTTGTTCTTCTATCTAGTATAGCTTCCAAGAATGGCATGCCACGAAAATTATCAGAGGAGACAAAAGACCCAGTGAGTATATCTATACCGGCGTGACTAGGCTTGTCGTGAATTTTTTGACAAAGATTAATCAAGTCTGCAACCTGAGAATCGGAATTACCAGAGTTCCACCCGCATAAAAAAGCTTCAACGCTCTCTAAAAGCCGAAAATTGTCTACTTTCCAAGCTTCTTCATTAAGGATCTTTGCAAGTGGTATCTGAACATCTAAAGGAGCGCGTTGAAGGTAAGAAGAACCAAGTTTGAGTTGGCTTCCTGAACCTACGTGGGAAATTGTTCTTTCTCTACGAGGCAAAGCAGAAAATATACGGTCAATAAGTGAGTCCCCGTGACAACAAGGAGTGAGAAGATCGAGTGTGCGATCAATGAGTAAAAGCCCCGCAGAGCGTTTACGGCGCCCTATGTCATAAAGACTTGACATGTCAGTCAAAATTTTCCCAACAGTTTTTGACGTATCACCGAGGGAGAAAATTTCCATTTTCAAGTCCATCTATACCATAAACAAAAGGAAAAATGGTCAAGGTAACAAATTAGCGTAGAAACAACAAACAAAAAGGTATTCTAACTGATGGAAAATATAACAATATTTTCTATACAATAACAAAATCCTATTCCCTATTAAGTGGGGTTAGTTACATGGATTAAATGACACTGTCATGTTCTATTAAATACCAAGTTTTTGAAAAGGAAATATAGATCAAGGTATATTTCAATCGGTAAAATCTTAAAAGATAAGTTTCATTCAAGTATTATTATTTTTTTCAAAAAAAGGCTTTAAGTGATTCTGGCATGCAGCAGTTCTATGACAGGTCTTTCATGATGTACAAGAATTCTTAGAAATTTTTATCCAGAAAAAAATCGTGAATTCAAGTCACCAAAAGTTGCTGCACACATTTCAACCAAATAATGCATGTCATCTGTTACCTTGGCTGCCAAATGGTAGAGAAAGTGTGCCGTGAGAGTTGCCCCAGGAGGCACATCATCAGTATCGGAGAGCAAGCCAGTACTCAAGGGAGGCAAACCAGGACTAATGGAATCTTCATGTCCAGCTGATAAGTATGATTCAGACACCAATCCTTCTGAAGGAAGAACAAATGCTCTGGGGGAAATGGGACATAAAATCATGGGAAAATGGTGAACAGAAATAACCAATTTCTGCACAGTATCTGCAATATAGTCTAATGGATTGTGTTCATAAAAATCTCTTCCACTTGAACTAGCTTCAAGATGAGGAACATCCTCTCCACCGGAAGGAAACTGCAAGCGGCCTCCATCTTCAAAGTCAAGTTTTTCCTGTAAGAGGCTACCAATATGCCTAGGTTTTTTCCCAGATTTCTTACTTAGCTCTTCATAATCTTGAACCAGTAAAGATTCATATTCATGATATGCATCTGGTCCGAGAGGTGAATCAGGAAACACTGAGTGAGCCATCTGCATTTTAACTAGAATTATAAAATCCAAAAAAAAGGATAAAAACAAAAGAAAACTGGTAGCAAAGAAGTGTTGGAAAAAATAGCTGTAAATTGGTATTAGCACTACAGTATCGTATTTATAGATAAATAGTTTTACCCTTATTATTTTTATTTTTTTAACAAACTTTTTACCATTGTGTTGATCCTTGCTTATTTTAAAGATTTGACTCATCTAAAGTGAGCAATTCACTTTGGAAGGTAAAGTAAGTATTCTTAATCTTAATGAATAAATCAGCGGTAGGTGTTAAGAGCACATACACAACAAACCGTAAACGTGTTGAGATTAATTACTTTATCTTCCAAAAATGTTCATTTTAGAAGATAAATCCTTCAACTAAAAAATGATTTCATGCATTACCTTTGGCGAAAAATAACTCCTCTTATCCAGATCAATATAAGTTTAAGAAAACTAAAATTATTACTGCTGATCAACTAAGCTACCTCAATTGCTTATGGCCTGTGTTGACTTATTCCTATGACATACACGTATGAAGTATTGGAGACAGCCCAAACTTTTTTTAACACAGCTAATCAATTCCACTCTTACCATAAGAACAATTTTTTAAAATAATTAAAAGCAAGACTGTCTTTGAGGGCATGCAAGGAAGGCTACCGTACAAAGCCCAAAATTTGACAAATTTAAACTGTGGCTAACAAAGGTCCGTATTTGATTTGCCACACTTAAACCGTGGTTAGCCCTACACAGAACCTCCGAAAACTTACGACGGCCCAAATTATAAGAAACAGTTACTTCTAGTCACCTCTAATTCTATCAGTCAATTACCGGATTTGCAACTTTCCAACCAGTAACATATTATGAAGATCTGCGTGCTAATAAACAAACCATGGATAATGGTGCAGCATAACTCATTCTTCAGAGACTAGTAGCTAATTTTACCATTGCAACAGAAAGACAGAGACGTCATTATTATATATGCTAAGTTAATAGTGTTATATTCTAAAACTATCTCGGATTTTATGTAAAAAGATTGAGAATAGAATTACATGGTCAAAGCAAAAACTAAATTGGAATATCATGCTCCAATACTGAATTACATATAAAGTTAACCTCATTCAAAGAAGAAGAAGAAAAGAACATAGCTTTCATCCAGATCAAATTATTCCAAAAATATGAACTAAGGCTTGTAAATAAATATTTGACATGATTGTGTCATATTTTTAAGAAAAGACGCGGCACATTCTAATCCAGAGGTAAAATCAATCTCTTTTTTTTTATAAATATAGGTGAAACCAGCATCAATTTTATAGAGCATGGAACAATAATACCCAAACATATACAGCCAAGAAAAGAAAAGGAAAATAGAAAGAGAAACGAGCAGAAACAGTAAATAAGCACCTCAGAGATAGATGTAAATATAGTGCATTGACGAACAACTTGATGTGACGTCAAACAACGCAAAATATACCGATGTGCATCACTTAGTAGGCGCGATATGATAACCACAATTTTTCTCGCAGGATCAGAATGCGAGTTCCAATCACCCACCTGAATAAGGAACTGTCAATAAAAGTATATATAATGTGGCTAACTCAAAAGTAGTCATAGTCTATTATAGAACAAACACCTTTGGTACACACAAAAATATAAGCCATAAATATAAGCCGGCAGATGTAAAGAATTTACACACGCACAAAGATGATGTGAACTACACGTGTGGATGGATACATAGAGCACTTCTTATGAATTAAAACTACAAAAGGATGTAAAGGATATGTCTGATCATTATCTGCAAGTGCTAAAACTTCCCAGTTTTGTGTGTTCAAATAGATGTATATGCGAAGTTTATGCGATTAAAAACAATATTCAAAAGGGATCTTAAGAGGAGAAGTTGAATACGACCTTCAATATTTGTGGCACAAAGAAGCCCGCGTCTTATATAGAGATAAACAGCAAAAAACAGCATGCTCTATTCACACAAAGAATGAAAACACTTTGTATATTACAGTATGCACAGAAAGACACTTTGACAACATGCGAAACTAGTACTCACCGCATCAAGTACACTCGTGTTTTCCAAACTACAGACAGCCCACGCTCCAAGTTCAAGAAGTACAGGATATGCCCCAATAAATTGGAAACTCTCGGTAGCTCCAGCATCTAAATAAACCACTGCACCTTCAATATGTTCTGATATCTGAAAAAGAAGAGGAATGACTAAAATTCAAGAAATAATTACAAGAAAAGGATCATAACAATAATGCATTCGGGGTACTATCTTCCCTAAAACTATACAAACGTAACCAAAATCACCACTTAAAATATTTACTATACATATACCTAATTGATTCTAAATTGTGTCAAAATTAAAGAACACAATGGTTCAAATTGTTGAATGTATTATATAAACAGAATAAAAAAAGTAATGATGAAAAGAAAATATGAAATTTTTATTCAATTGAATGCACTATGAATTTGGCTATAAAACCAAATTGAAGTTTCTTGTTAGAAAGGGTTGGTTCTCAGTTATAACGGTTTGTAGCATTTGGATACCTGTCTAATGGAGTCGATGCAGGATTTGATAACATCGACGGAAGCCATTTTACCTCTTCTACTTTTTCTGCTTCAGCAGAAGAGAGTTACTTTGAGCAGAAACTCGATGCCTCAAACATGCGAGGGAAGGTTGAATTGGGATAAAATTGAATTCGTTTGGGAAGAAATTGCGTAATGGTTTGGAATTGGGAATTGAGAGGGAACGGGTCAGAAGTGCGTTGTTCCTGATTCTGATAGAACAGAATTGGGTGTCAGGAGAAATTGCGATTAGAGAGGGCGGATCCTGCTGATCGGCTTTGCTCCTTTCCTCCACGGAGAGTCGGAGCACAGTCCGTTTTCTTATTGGTAAAAAGAAAAAAAAATTGTAACTCTTTCTTTTTCTTAAAAAAAAAAAAAAAGAGTTTGCATCTCTTTTCCTAATAAAGGGTTAAAGTCCAATTCATTTCAAATTCATTTCACTTGATTAAAAATATATAAGTAGTTTACATGCAAAGAACAATGTATATTTTTTTATCTCTACTTTTATTATACTCATCTTGAATGTTGAACTGATTTTGGGGTTAGAGTGTTAACCGTGAAGGTCCATCTCGCGTCGTCGTGACGGAGATCAACACCACAATTCAAGATCATCAATTCTCCAATTGCATCTATCTTTGGTTCTCAAATGGATTAGTGATGCCATTTGTGGAAATCGACTTCTGATTCTTACGATTTCCATGATTTCAGATCCAATCTCCGATTTATCAATTTATAATCTCCTCAGGTCACCGAATGAAAAACACTCAGAAGCAAACACAAAGATTTATCGCAGTCGATTCAATTAATCATCGTTTCAATTACGATTCGTTGGATTTCAAATCTATGATTTCCTCGAGAACTCCGTAAAGCAAAAAAGAAAGAATCTTATATCCAGATCTAGGTTTACACCAAAGACCGAAGGCAATTTCCTTGAAGATAATGTTAAAGGTTCACGATCCATCCCCCGATCTAACGTCGCTGATACTTCCTGCTACTAACGAGGTACTCACTGTAGCAAAAGCGAAGATACGACGAGTTAACAGTTAAAGTCATCGGGATAAGACGAGTTCATAGTTAACTACGGGCATGGAGCTGGTACCAAAGCTCCTTCTATAGGTACCAAAGGATCTCCATATGAGTAATGGAGACCTCTGCTAGCCTGATCCAATAGTTCGTGATGAATCTCACATGACAAATGAAGCTACATCACCCCCAACAAATCAAAATGGATGTCAAACACAAAGTTGTTTGTGGTTTAGCATGTCGACCCTGTTACATCCTTTCCATATCGCTTGGGCCAATCAAATAATGTAAGCCCACAAAATATGTTAAGGATAAGGCGCCCAAGACTCATGCGCGCGGAAATTGGGCGTCAATTATCTCTAATCCCCGACCAGATTCGATGTTCCAAAGGAAAGACTGGATGGGAAGAACAATACATGTTCCTTCGATTGAGGTCATAGAGGCGGGTATCTCAAGGAACATCGCCCATATCTGACTATCATCCTGGGTCACCCCAAACTGGATCTTTTATAAGCAAATCTTCAACCACCTGTTGATCGCTTAAGATAGATACCCACTTCGGAGCAAGATAAGAATCAGGACGTCTTGTCTCGGTGATCAGAAAATGTTACGCACTAGAATATCCGACAGAAACAATTATGGGGTCCTAAGATTCCAACAGTTGTCCTTACGACACGTACTCGATGGGGTCAACCATACAATGGTACACCGACTCTCCAAGATAAGGTGGGGCACCCTAACATCCCACCTAACCAAAGAAGATCATACTCATCAAAAGGCAGAATTGTTGTTGAAGATCTATTTATTTAGTCATTCCATTATGTCACTATAACAAATTCAATATATTATTAATATAAATGTTTATCCATCCTCTATTTTGTTCCTTTGTTGTATTACTCCCTGTCTCTCTTTCTTTTAGAGTGCTCAAGACATGGGTAACAAATCTTAAATGCATTTCTCGCATGACTGCGTATTTGATACAGACTAAACGCATTTATGCGCATTTGATACGGCTTAAACACATTCCTCACATGAATGTGTATCTAATATAGACTAAATGTGTTTATATGCATCTAATATGAGATGAATGTGTATCCAATATAGATTAAACGCATTTCTACGTATTTGGCACGACATAAACGCATTCCTTACATGATTGCGTATCTGATATAGAGTAAACACATTTATGAGCATCTAATACGACTTAGACGCATTCCTCACATGACTTCTCATCTAATATAGATTACACATATTTATGTGTAGCTGACGCACCCCCTTCAGATCTAACCAATCCAAAGGCGTTAGTCGGTAGCAAGGACAGGGATCCTACCCTTGGCAGGGGAACTTTCCTCTGTGGTGCAGAGCATGGTGCAAATATATGACCATAACTTTTTCAGTCTCACTAGTGCTAAGAAAATCGCTAGATACATAGAATAAATGTAGTAACCAAAAGTGATAGTTAACGTCATTCAATGCACTAAGTCGCCAATCACAATGGCAGAGGGAGCACATCTATTAGCTGGAATTTTCGACAAGGGAAAATATCTCAATACAATTAGAAGACTTCGAGCAAGTTAAGGTCAATTAGATGTTTTTCAAAATGTTATGGCGAAAAGGTCGAAGTTTCAAGAGGAGGGGTGCAAATGGGACTTGGAAGTTTTCGGGAAAAAGGAACATTTCTTCTAGAATTTTGACGACATGATGGTTTGAGTTTTCAACTATGTTGAATAGCAGTTACTTAGGCGCGAAGAAGTGTTTTATTCAAATAAATAACTACTTCTCAGTCTTATCCAAGAAACACATTGAGAATATTCAGAAGCAAGGCGCGTGCAAGGATCTGCATGGTGAAGGATGGAGAAATGAAAATTAGGAAACAATTATTTTAAACTTGTACAAATAGGGATTCTAGTGTTAGAATTTAGGGTATTCATTTAATTTCACTATAAATTCTCACAAATACTCAAAGTATCAACGTTAGAGAGAAATGAGTTCACTGAGAAATGTATGAATCTTGAAACACCATTTTCATTCAAATGCAAAGTATTTCATTTCAGTTTATGATCTTTGTCAATTTACCTTCATTTTTCTTTTAACTGCATTGTTATTGTACCTTTACTTTACAAACTTTTTTCCTTTTTCTACATTGTTGAAATCACTATATTTTTAAACTGTTTCGACCACGTCTAAATCTTTCACAATCTTTACACAAACTATAAACAAAAGGTTTTAGCACTATGTCCTAGGGTTCTCTAGTTGATTCTGCAAGTAACCTTCAATAAGAGACTAGTGGTTGTTTACTAAATTTCCTAGTAAACAAATTGTTATGCCCAATGGGATATGTGTTAAACTCTTATCTTTTATAGATACACATAAGTTTTCTCTTATAAAACTTGTTTTGTGTTCATGAATTGTTCTGGGTAGTTTGTATGTGTTTAAGAAATGGAAATTCTTTACCAAAAATGATGTGTCCTCCTATAGATAACACCAGATCATAGAACAATCCCTAGAATCTAGTAGAAAAACCAGTCGAATCGACGATTGAAGAGGTCGTTATTTTAACACCCGTTAGGACGACTTCCCCAGTGGTATCATCAATGCCAGTTGCACCAGTACCATCACAAGGGATAACACCCCCACCATTGCCAAATAATACCATATTAAACCCTATGGTCGCAAGGCCCCTGTTTGGGTTCTCAATGCCAATGAATAATAGGGAGTACCATTATGGCATGCCAACATCGATGACGGTTGACCTTCATGCTAATATGTCAACTTTTAGTGATAATGCAATGGCCACTGAGCCATCACATAATCCATAAAATGCCTCGACTTTGACCATCAACAATATGGTTCGACCAGGAGGGATAGGCTACATCCCTTAGATGACGTTATCTTTGAACATCACTTCCATGATGGCCATGAGGCAATAAATAGACGAGAGTAGCTTAGTGTTAGTTAACACTCTCACCAACAAATGAGGACCATTTTCAATATGTTGATTATGAATACAAACCAACCCTATGAATTATTGGCAAACAAAATAGGGCAAATAACTGACTTTTTTTGCCACTCCTCAATTTTTGACTCGACCAACCCCTCAGATATGAAAACGGGATAACATTAGTGAATGTAGGCCAAAACCAAGGATTTCAACCAGAACCAATCCCAAATAGGGAAACATAATAATACATAGGTCAGCGCAACCCCATACCTTTAATGGTTCAGAGAAACCAAGATATTGATCAAGTTCTCCGACATATCCAACAAAACACTTCTAGAGGACATAACAACATAACCAATGTGGTCGAACAGATTTTGGCCCAAAATGGCCTAAATGTGGGACTCCACAAACCTAACTTTATATCTCATTTATCAGAATACGTTCGACAAACAGAGTTGCCCAGGGGTTGGAAAGTCCCCAAATTCACTAAGCTCGTTGGCGACACTAGTGAGTCGACAGTCGAACATATCGCCGGGTATCAAACCGAAGATAGTGACATTCTGAACAATGAGAATTTGAAACTGAAATATTTTCCAAACTCTCTTATAAGAAATGCCTTGACTTGGTTCACCATACTTCCTCCATACTATGTTTGGCTAGTGTTAGGCGGAAAGTTCCTGAGTCGATTGATGATCTTCTAAACAGGTTCAGATTTATTAAAGCAAGATGCTTTACACAAGTCCATGAACACAAGTTAGTCGAAATGGATGCACGTTGTCTGGATTATTCCATTGGAAAGAAGTTGGATACTCAGTACCTTAGGGACATGGCACAATTGGAAGACAGGGTTCGCCGGGTCGAACGCTTGAAGGCAGAAAAAGCCAGAAATAATAAGTATCATATAAAAGAAAAAGTTGCGTAAATAAAGGCAAACAAATACCTCTCAGACATAGGTGACGAGTATGTCGGAGAGAGTGAGGTCAATGTGGATGAACTAAATCTAGGACCTCCTTATGTATGTAAATTGTTGAAGCCATCGAATAAGAAGAATCATGTCGAACCATACAAGAATGAAAAATTCGTCACAAAAACATATACTTTTGATATAACAAAATGTGACAAGATTTTAGATTTGTTAGTCACTGATGGACAAATAATTATGCACCGGGCCTAAAAACTCCTATCATATAACAGAGGAAAAAGAGAGGTTTTTGTAAGTACCATAACTTTTTGGGTCATAAAACATCTTAATGTGTGATTTTTAGGGATTTGGTGCAAAAGGCTTTGAAGGAAAGCATGATGCAATTTGGCAAGAAGCCAAAGGCATCAATGCAGGTGGATAGTGACCCATTGCAAACTGAGGATGCTCACTATATTAAGCCCGTTGAAATCTTAATGGTCAAAGCTACTGAGGTTTCGACATGTAGGTCGAGAAAGGTGAGCAGATATTTACAGTTGCTGATGTAGAGATGCAAATGGTCTACCCTTAAGTTGAGGAGGGTTTGATCGACTTCCCGAAGCGCTGCAAATTGAGTGACTCTAAGATAATGATATGCCCAAGGTGTAGTGCGGTCTTCAACGAGGAGGCAATTAAGAAACTATAAGACACCAGGGTGTAGGATCCCATGAAAAGCAAAGGAGGAAAACCAAGATGTTAGGTTCACTTCAGACAAAAAAGCGGCCCTCGCAAAAACGAAGAATACAAAAGGTAGCTGTGACAGCCTCATAAGAGAACTTATCGCCCCCCAACAAATGCACCTAAAGGAAAGTGGGTCAAGCCTCTGAATTAGCGGGGGGGGGGGGGGGGGGGGAATCAACCAAAGTGGAAGGTGTTTGACCCTAAGATAGGGTTTCTAGAACAGAAGAATTAGAAGGTGTCGAAAGGGCAATCACATACCCCTCAAAAGTACAAGGGAAATAACCCCATGACATGGACACAATGGAGGTGTCACCAAAGGAAGAAGAAGGCTGAAACAGAAGCCTTTGCAACCAAGCATGAAGCACATGTGGTGAAACGTGATATGGATGTGTTGAAATCTCATAAGAAATGTCACACAAGGAAGCTGAGTGATAAAGACAAGAAAATAACCAACCAAAGATTGTCCATGAGGGTAACACATATGGGTAAAGACGATTCTAAGGCAAGAGTGAAGATGCCTGAATACACTCTTCAACTAGAGAAGGAAGTCCCTGAATACACTCCTCAACCTGAGGACAAAACTCTAAAATAAACTCCTCAGTCATATGACGAGATGGTCGAAGATAACTTTGACACAGAATCTGAAGATGACTTTCAAATCAATAGTGGCATAGTTTTTGTACTGCCTGTAGAGTATGATAGAGTGTCAGAGGTGTCGCAACTAAGGATGACTACATACAAGACAAGGCTGAAAAATAAAAGCCTTTGTGTTATTACATTATGAACAATGGCGTCATTGAGGAAAAACATGTCATTTTTGACAGGCCATACCCTATGATGATGTATCATCTAAAAACATTGTCCATTAGGGCGAAGATGGATAACTTGGTCGTCAACAAAGTTTTCGTTGGCGAGGGAGCAACTGTCAATTTGATGCCGCATTCATTATTTAAAAAGATTGGGAAGACAAACGTTGATATTCGACCTTACAACATGGTTTTGTCGAATTACAATGGAAAGACCAGTCAAGTCCTGAAGGTTATCTAGTTTGAACTATCAGTTGACTCCACTACTAGGCCAACATTATTCATGGTAATCACATCCAATACTAATTAAATTTTGTTACTTAGGTGTGAGTGGATCCATGGAATAGGTGCAGTTCCTTTGACTCTGCACCAGAGGGTTACCATCTGGTGTGAAGATGGTATAGTGGAAAACATCGAAGCCGACCAAGCTATTACATGGTTGAATTCAGTAAAGTCGACACGAAGAACTTTGACAAATACTTGGCGAATATATGCCATGTTACACAACATACGAGGCTTATACTCCTCAAAAAGATGTTACCCATTTCCTGAAACTTCACCATAATCATGGGTTCATTTATGATAAAGAACGAGTAGAGAATCAATTTATCAAAGAAGCCAGTATGTTACCCACTGGGTGAGCCATGGTCGATGAAAATGATTACTGAGTCAAATTCATTAGCTCAGATTTCGGCTTACATGGCCGAAAATAGGTTAAATTCGTCCCTTGAGGATGAAGCATTGCAGAATATGGCTCTTTATGGCCAGACAACAGCTTCTGAAAGCCGAAGGCTTGATTGTATTTATGAGAACGAGCCTTTAGGGTTTGAAAAGGACCCGTTTGGTTCAACTAAAAAGATGGAGGCCCGAGATCCCTTAGAAGATGTATATTTGGGCGATGTAGTAGCGAAAATACCAACCTACATTAGTGTGAAAGTCGAACCAAGCGTGAAGAAGAAGGTGGTCTAATTGCTCAAAGAATTCAAATATTGTTTCACTTGGGACTACAACGAGATACCAAGGTTGAGTCGAGATATGGTGGAGTTAAAGCTGCCAATTTGACCTGGCAAGAAGCCGATGAACAACTACCAAGAAGTTTTGCACCAGAGATTATGTCGAAGATCAAAGAGGATATCAAAAGGATGCTCAGGAGTAAGTTCATTAGAACGGCCAGGTATGTCGAATGGTTAGATAATATTGTACATATTATAAGGAAAAAATGTAACTCTTAGAGTTTATATATATTTTATGTGTTCAGGTATGAATCCATTAAAATGTCCTTTATGTGTTCATGCAGTGAATTTCTTGAGGTTTGTGGTGCATAAGAAAGGCATGGAGATCAACCAGAACAAAACGAAAGCAATATTGGATCTCAAACCTCTTTCGACAAAGAAATAACTTCAATATTTGTTGGGGAAAATAAATTTCATAAGAAGGTTCATCTCTAACTTAAGTGGCAAGACTCAGCCGTTCTCGCCATTACTTAGACTCAAGAAAAAGAGCGACTTCATATGGGGGAGGGAGCAACAAGAGGCTTTCGACAACATTAAAGATTATATTATGAAGCCTCATATCTTGTTACCTCAAAGTAGAAATAAGAGTACGGAATTGTACACAGTTGCATAAGATTCTACCATAGGAAGTATGTTAGCCTAACAGGATGAAAGTAGCGTCGAAAGATCCATTTATTACCTCAGTCGAATCTTTATTGATGTGGAGACTAGGTATAATGTAATTGAAAAATTATGTGTGTGCATATATTTCTCATGTACAAAACTAAGAATTATATAAAACCAGATGATTTTTATATTTACTATCATTTTGGCGTTATTAAACATATGTTATCGACGCCTGTATTACGTAGTCGAATAAGCAAGTGGGATTTAGTAGTCACTGAATATTCATTGAATTATTATCCTTTGAAAGCAGTAAAAGGACAACTTTTCACAGACTTCATTATCGACCACTCAGTGGTCGAGGCAATAGAAGGTTATATAGGTACTAGGTCTTGGAAATTGTACTTCAACGGTCCTAGGCATAAAGATGGAACTGGAGTTAGAGTATTCATTATTTCGCCAAAGCACATATCGGCCAAGGTCAAGTTTAGAATCATAGGCCTTTGTTCGAATAATGGGGCTGAATACGAAACCTTAATAACAAGACTTCATATTTTATTAGACTTTGGGGCAAGAGACGTCGAAACAAAAGGAGACTCAGAGTTGGTGGTTAGACAACTGAAAAAGAGTATAAATGCATCAAAGTGAATTTAATGGTGTACTTTATCAGGGCCAAGTCATTGCTAAAACATTTCGACCATGTCTCTATTGGCCTCATACCTCGACTGGAGAATCAATAAGCAAATGACTAGCCTAAATTACTTCAGGTTACAAAATATCTAAGGAGAGATCAGAGGAGTTAGTCAAAATAAAATATAATTTGATCTCGATAGAAAGCTCTTCGGAGACCTTGTCAATTTTATAACTTGGGGGGTCAGGTGAAACTAAGATAACATCAAACATATAAAAATATGAATTTATCAGAGATTTTGAGACTTATGAAGTTTTAGCCATTGACTTAATGCTAGATAATGATTGACGGAAACCCATTGTCAAATACTTGGGAAACCCGACAAGAGTGACTGATCAAAAGGTCAAGTATAGAGCCCTAAGTTATGTAATTACGGGGAACGAGTTGTTTAAGAAAACTCCTGAAAGGATTCTTCTTAAGTGCCTTGGAGAGAGTGAAGCATATTTAGAAATCTCTGAGGTACATAGAGGATCACGTGGCTCTCGTCAGGCAAGCCATAGGATGAAATGGTTGCTATTTCAATTAGGGGTTTATTGGCCATCTATGTTGAAGGATTGCATAGGTTTCGCCAAAGGTTGACAGGAATGCTAAAAGCATTCAAGTATCTAACATGTGTCTACAAGTGAGTTACACTCAATAGTCAAGCCATGGCCTTTAGATATAATTGGTGAAATTAAGCCATCATCATTGAAATGGAACATATACATCTTAGTGGGGATAGATTATTTCACTAAATGGATAAAAGCCATCCCTATGCCTAATCTCGACCAAGAAGAAGTGATTAATTTCATCCAAAATCATATTATATATAGATTTGGAATACTTGAGACTATTACCATTGACCAAGGCTCAATTTTCACAGGGCGAAAAATGGTGGAGTTTGCCTCAGAAGTTAGATTCAAGCTACTAACTTCGACACCTTATTATGCCCAAGCTAATGGTCAGGTCGAAATAACCAACAAGATCATGATTATTTTAATAAAGAAGCACGCAGGTCAAAAACCAAGGAATTGGCATAGGACGTTGATGACAGTCTGTCATTGCATATATTTAGTCGAAGAATCTGAGCAAAACAAGTGAAAGTTGAGCAAAAATGAAGAAGAATGACCAAAGAATGAGGGGGAAATAACTAAGCGTGCAAATTATGGACTTAGTAAAATTTTGAGTGAAAAAGGAGCAAAAAAGAATGCAACTTTGGAAATAATCACATGCATCATCGCGCAACATCACGTACGTGATAGGGTCATTAAAGTTGCATCACACGCGTGATGCAAGGTATCACACGCATAATGGTCAGTTTTCTGGTCTTTTTCTAACGCGTTCTAGTCCATTATGATGCCTTTAAAAGAGGATTTTCTGCACTTTCACAAGGGTTACGATTTCGGGAGATTGAAACACGAATTTGGAAGCACAAACAAATATTTTTAAGCATTTAAAGTCATTTGAGGCCATCACTTCAACGGACTTCTTATGCTATTTTCATCTATCAATTATGGTATTTTTAACTGTACTATGAGTAGCTAAACTCTTATAGGTTAGGTTGTGTTATGATGAACTTATTTCTATTTTATTGAATTCTATGTTGATTTGACCATTGTATGAACCTATTGATCTATAATCTTATTCAATTGCTTCTTGTTCGTAATATTTTTTATGTGAGATACTCTTTTTATCTTATTTTGGGCACATAGGGAATACTGACCATTAGTCTATGTGTTGAACCTAGGGAAATTATTTTACTTACGCTGGTTGAATAGGAATAGGAGACCCCAAATAGTGGCATAGAGAATTAATGTTCTATACATCACCTAACCCTGCTTACGTTGACTAACTAGGGATAGAAAGCTCCGAGTAGTGGTTAGTGAGTTATCTTGTGAGGGATCCGCTATAAAGGTTTTGTTAATTCTCTGTGGGATTATAGTGATTAGATTTTTCATACAGGGTATTAAACATCAACAATAGAGGAATATCAAATTCTACAACAGAACTTGACTGCTTTCGTGACATTGTTTACTCGTGTATTTACTTTTCGCACTGAACCTCGAACCCCCCTTTTTACTTGTTTTTGTATATTTCACACATTTTGTCTTGCTTGGAGCTAGTCCCCGTGGATTCGATCTTTTCGTTACTTTGAAATTATCGGTACACTTACCGAGAAGTCATCGAGTTTTTGGTGTCGTTGCCAAAGACTGTTGATTTTTCAACAAGGCGACGTTTGTGCAATTTTTTAAAATTATTTTTAGTATTTTATTTTTCTTGTTTATCATAGTGTTACTAAGGTATTTTCTCTTTGTGTATGCGCAATTCAGGATCAACATTAATTCCATTGGATCCAGAAATTAAAAGAATCACACGTGCCTTCAGAAAAGCAGTTAGAGAAGCAACTCTAGACATAGAAATACCATAAGAAGAGCAACTATCAAGTTCTTTTGACTCTAAAGAAGAAGTCATGGCAGCTGCACAACTTCTAACTATGGGGGATTACTATAAATGCACCGACAAGTTACATGTTTCAAGAGGGTTCAACGACATATCCTGCTAACTTTGATATTAAAAATTATGTACTTTCAGGTTTAAGATAAAATTCATTCGACGAGAACACGATTAGAGACCCATATATACATCTTGCACGCTTCTATGAGACTGCCTTAATGTGCAAACCAACCGATGTCACTGAAGACCAGGTTAAATTGAGGTTGTTTGTGTTCTCATTGATTAGGAGGGCGGAAGATTGGTTGCTTTGCCTTCTGAATGGAACAATCCAAACTTGGAAAAAATTGGAGGATAAATTCCTTATAAGATTTTTTACTACCACTCAGTTTACCGAGCGTCGAGCAAAATTTGTCAATTTTGAACAGCAGGAAATTGAGTCACTTTATGACGCTTGGGAAAGATTCAAACTTTTGTTGTGCAGATGCCTAATCACAAGATGAATAATATGGAGAAGATGTAAAACTTCATCAAAGGTCTCAAGAGTCAAACTCACATGTTATTGGATGCTTCCGCGGGAGGTACTATCTGCTAAATGACCAAACCACAAGTAAAAGGCCTCATTGAGAAAATGTGTATGAATGAGTAATGTTCGAAAAGTGAAAGGTCGATCAAGCTTGAAACTGTTGGCACCCCTAAAGGTATGTTACCTCTTGATACTCATACTGCTCTTTTAGCTCAAATTGAATTATTGAATAAAAATATAGTTGAAAGCAGCTTAGGTATAACTAACGTGAGCCATGTACAATCACTTAGGTATGATTTCTATGGAGGAGAACACATGAATGGAAGATGCTCGTTGGAAGGGACACGTGAAGAGGTTCAGTTTGCAAATTTCCAAAAGAACAACCCGCATTCTAACACATACAATCCGGGTTGGAAAGATCACCCAATTTTCTGTTGGAGCAATAATCAAAATTTAAATGCTAGCCAAGGTATACAACATAGCCAACAAGCTCTGTTTCAAAGGAAGCCATCATAGTTGGAAGAGACCTTGCAGAATTTCATTAAACTCACGTAAAGTAGTTTTGATCAGGTAATTAAGAACCATGAGGAAATATGTAGAAACCAGGACGCGTCTATAAAAAATATAGAGATGAATATTAGTCAGTTATCCAGACAAATAGCTGCTTTTCCAAGCTCGAGTGGAGGATTCACAAGTAACATCGTAGACAATCCTAAGAATGAAACATGCAAGGTTGTTGATACAAATTTAGGGGTGAATATTAGAAAGGATAAAGATGAGATAGAAAAAGAATAGAATACCAATTAAGGTGACCAAGAGGAAATATGAGTCACCCTTAATCAACTCATTGATAAAAACTGTCCTTGGATAAGAACGAAGAAGCGGATCTTGACTGAGCCAAACCCTCATTTACTGGATTACGTAAAACCACCATATCCCATCATTAAAAAGAAACCGATTCAGGATGATGAAGCGAGGATATTTTCAAAGTTCAAGGAAATGATAGCTACTCTCTGGGTAAGTATTTCTTTCCATGAAATCTTAGAACTAATTTCAACCCCTCCCTTATCGGATTACGTAAACCCACCATATCCCATCATTAAAAAGAAACCGATTCAGAATGATGAAGCGGGAATATTTGCAAAGTTCAAGGAAATGCTAGCTACTCTCCAGGTAAATATATCTTCCCATGAAATTTTAGAACTAATGCCTAAATTTGCTAAATTTATAAAGGCATTACTAAAGGTAACGAAAGACAAAATGGTTAAGGAACATGTAAACATGACCGACAAGGATGATGTGGTAGTACCTCAAGCTTTCCCACCAAAATTAAAATATCCTGGTAAGTTTAACATTTCTTATCGGTGAGGTGAATATTTCGCAGCTCTATGTGATCTTGGATCTAGCATGACTCTCACTTTAGATGACTCATCTATTACTCAACCGGTTGGTATTGTACACGACGTGTTAGTACATGTCGACGAATTAGTGTTCCCTGCAGATTTTGTTAGTTCTTAATATAAAAGGAGATTCAAGAGGATCTATTATTATCGGATGACCCTTCTTGGAAACGGGGAAAGCAAATACTGATGTAGAAACGAGTGAGCTTATCGTAAAGTTCAATAAAAAGAAAGTTGTTTTCAAGGTGTATGATTGGACACCGTATGTTGAGAATTTGGATACCTTCTACCACATGGAGGAAAAAGGTAGCAAGGTAGACAAAGGACAAATAAGAGGTGAAATGACCAGCTTGAGGGTATCTCTTGCGCCTAACGTACCTTAGACGTGGACCATCAGGCTAATGACATAAAAAAGCGCTTGATGGAAGGCAACCCATAAGTAAGAATTTATTTTTTTATAAGTAATTGTGATTTTTTATTTTCTTTTTAACATTGTCAATTTTGGTGTGATGTTATTGAAGAAAAAATAGGTAGAGAAGAAAAGAAAGAAAAAGAAAAAGGGAAGAAAAAAAGAAAGAAAAGAGAGGCAAGTTTCAGCCACTGGGATCATCATGCAGCCTGGCACGCGTGTGATAGGGCTCCATTACGCACACGACATAGGCATCATGTGCGCGATAGAGACATTAGGGAGATTCTGGGTACCATTAGCATTGTGCACGTGATGAGTCTATGACACACATGATATGACCATTGTAGAAGAACATCAAAGGTAGTCGTTGGCATTGCGTGATGCAGGTATAATGCGTGTGATGGGAAACAACTAGTTGGCCTATAAATAATGATTTTTAAAATCACTTTCTCCTCACAATTCTCTTCTACTCCTCTGCTTTCTACTTTTCATTCTGAGTCATCTTTGTGCAATTTCCTTCAATCTTTTTCGCTGTGTGTAATATTTTTGTTGTTGTTATTGTAAGTATTATGGCTTCCAAAAGAGGACTCATGTCAAGAGGCTCATCATCAAGGGCTTCCCCAACGCCTAGTCCTCCAACCTTCATAAACCTCAAATTTTTATATGAGGCGCATGCTGAAAAAATTCTCAAGATACTGGATTACCATATTTTGAAGGAAATATTTGATTTAAATGATTTGTGAGGCTTTAAAGAAATAGGAGAACATTTGCAATGAAGGGAATCATAAGCTTTAACAATTTGATTCATGAAACGAATAAGAGTATTGACTTCAAATTTTATGTGAATGTGGCTTTTGGTGATGTGAACTCTTATACCTCCTATGTGCAAGGTAAGTACATTGACTATTCTCCTTATACTATAAACTCTCTTTTTAATTTGCAATCTCCTTCTGTGTGTGCTCTCATGAACTATAGGCAAGAGCACAAGGTCATAAATGAGAAAATGACCCAGGTAATGTTAGATCTTTTTTGTAGGCCAGGGGGCGTGGGTGATTGAGCATGGGTTAGCAATACGTCTCAAAACCGCCGATTTCTACCAAATAGGGCATGGGTATAATTTTTTGTTTAAAATTTAGAGGTTGTATCTAATCAATCACAATTCATTGTGAAATAATGTTTGGGTTTACTAGCTCTCTTGAGGGGGGAACCTATAAATTTGGGGTTGTTAATTGCTGATAATACTAAATATATGGTTAACGCTGCATAAAAGGCTTGTGGGCATTTTTGTGTTATAAATGAATTATACAGGAGAACAGGTATGTCAGTTTACTCTGATGATAAGATACTTAGTCTGAAAGCACCACTCAATGCTTCAGCCATTCAGAGGTTGCAAAATATGCATAAAGGAGAAGTTGCTCAAAATGATCAAGAAGAAAATCAACAAGGTAATGATGACGAATTCAACCACAACTAATGTAAGGTCAACAAGTATAAAAATTTCAAAGAAGGATGGAAGTTCACACATTAGGGGTTACAAGGTGGATAACAGAAGTTTCACTCACTTTGTATGTTGAACCTCCCAGATTTGCATCAGTGTTCAAAGACTTTTATGAACAACAAGAAGACCATATGTCGACTCGGAGTTCAAGAGCCCGGTTCATCGATCAAAGACATGGAGAATTGCTTCACAAACTAATATCAAGAGAAAGCAAGGAGGAGAGACCACATGCGTGCATAATGGACAAGGCAGAATAATGAATTCAACGGTACAATGCACAATATGCATGATCTTTTCCGCAAAAATAACATGTGAAAAGACATGTAGTTTGTTTTAATTTTCAAAAGCTTTTGTTTTTATTTTTCAAATGTAACCTGGAGAAGAGAAATAGTTATCACAAGTGATCTTTCTATCCCATTGTATTATCCAAATTAATTGTTTTTAATAAACAAGTTTGTAGTTGTTTTATTTCTTTTAGATTGCAAGTTATCACTTTAGAATTAAACATATGATCCAAAATAAACTTGATCACCACAATAGAAACTAGCAACTTAAAGACGAAGGATGAGTAAAGAATCAACGGATTTGTACTCAACCTACATATACCTCATCTAGTAAGGTTTCGCCAAATATTTCCATTGTTCACTTTTCTTTCTTTATGAGTGTATCCATGCATCATTCTTTTATCTGGGTTGATTTATTTACGATTAAGTTATTTGGTTTGATCAACACACACTGAGGCAATTTTTTGTTTATAACTTTGAGCCTTTTTAAAACCACCATGTAGTGATAGGTATAACCATTTCTAGCCACGTTGAGCCTTAGTCTTTCTTTCGGTGACGTAGCCTAAAATTCTTAGTCATATGACTTGAAAGATCTTTTCTTTCCACCCTCTCTTTAGATTTAGATAGAAGTATAGTTCCTAAAGTATATGAAAAATATTAAGTTTGGGGTTGCACTTGGAAGTGAGAAAATTTGTAAGTTTTGGGTTGGGGTACTAGAGGATATGGTCAAAAAAATTGATTTTTTTTGTGTGAAAAAGAAGTGGAAAAAGACACTTAAAAAAAGAATGAGAAAAGAAAAGAAAGATAAGGACCAAAACACTCTAGTATCATCAAAAAGGAATAAAGAGGTATGATGATAGAAGGAGAACTAGGAACCTAACTCCAAAGGTTTAAACCTACTTTCCTCAAAATATCCTACCCTAACAAAAGCCAAGTTATAACCTAAAAATACCTCTAATGTGTGTGTCGTGATTTCTGTGATGAACTATATTAGAACATGATCAAGCTAAGTTTAAGAACCCAATTTTTAGTATTTATTTATTATACTATTATTACTTATGTGGAGTGTTAATTAATTATTTAGTTGATAGGAGATATCATGAATAATTGAATTAATTAACTTGGTGGATATATGATGTTAGTTTAATTTATTTGAATTAAATAGAGATATTTAAATATTAGGTCTTATTGGGCCTATTAATTAAATTAGAAGTATAATGACTTAAGCCCAAATAGAATACTAATATAAATAGTAAGAGGTGAGGAGAGTGAGAATTATGATTCATTTGATCATTGAAGGCAATAGAGAAAGAGGAGAGGAAAAGTAAAGAGGAGCTAGGGTTTCAAGAAAATTGAAGAGGTAAGGGGGGAATCCTTATTATTATGGGTTAGTATGATTGGGTCAATGGGTAGAAGCATGTTTAGGTTAAAATCCCTAATTTTGTATGGTTGTTTGGAATTGTTAGGTTTGATGAGTATGCTTGATTGTGGTGATTTAATTGTGTTAAAACTGAAAATTAATCTTATATAATTATGGTATTGTATGAGTTATAATTTTCTGAACGTGTAGCTTTTTACGGAATCGAAATCGGAGGTCCGAAAGTCCTCCAACGATGAAAAACGCAGAAAATTCAGCATGTTGTTTTACAGTAACCGGTTACTCACCGAGCGTTAACCGGTTACTTGCTTAAAAATCTGCATTCTATTAAACTAAGTAACGGGTTACCCACCGAGCGTTAACCGGTTACTTGCTTAAAAATCTGTTAAATCTGTTTCACAGTAACCGGTTACTCACCGAGCGTTAACCGGTTACCACTGTTTGAAAGGGAAAAATTGAGATTTTAAATGCTGTATTTATTTTGAAATGCAATCTAAGTGTGTGTAGTTGATAATTAGCCTATATTTGTGAATGATATACTGTTATGAATGTGTATATGTACCATTGTTGGATTGTGAATGATATATTGTTATGAATGTTTATATGTACCATTGGTGGATTGTGAATGATATATTGTTATGAATGTGTTTATGTGCCATTGGTGGATTGTGAATGATATATTGTTATGAATGTGTATATGTACCATTGGTGGATAATTCATGGAGTTGAATTATGGTGATATGTGGAATGTTAAGATGGTAGAGATGATCTTAATTGCATATGTATTGGTATTTGTACATTCATTCATGGCATGCATGGTCGGCTTCATGGTGGAAGCGGTGAAACTGTGGGTTCACATGGTAAATAGACGTTGATCCTTAATTGGAAATAGGCGTAGCAGACGTTGATCCTTAATTGGAAACAGGCGTGGTAAATAGACGTTGATCCTTAATTGGAAATAGGCGTAGCAGACGTTGATCCTTAATTGGAAATAGGTGTGATAAATAGACGTTGATCCTTAATTGGAAATAGGCGTAGCAGACATTGTTCCTTAATTGGAAATAGATGTGGTAAACAGACGTTGATCCTTAATTGGAAATAGGCGTAGAAGACGTTGATCCTTAATTGGAAATAGACGTGGTGGCTTGGATTCTAGATATTGAATCGGAAAACGGTGAAACGTTGGGTTCACATTGGTACCACATGCATAGAGTCACATGTCTTGCATTGAGTCACATTAGAGTCATGTGATAGTTGAATGTTTGCATTGTTGTGATTGTGATGTATGTATGAGATATGGTAATTGAATTTGGTGATGTTTGGATACATAACTTGGCAAATTATGTGATTATGTGATAATTGTCGTTATGTGTATTTTGGGAATATACTATTGGATTTGAATATTATACTCCTTGAGTTTTTATGTGTGCTTGAAACATGTGAAATAAATGTTGTTTAATATTATTTACATGGTTATATGAAGTGTGACGAATTCCTTTAATTGTTGATTTAATCATTGTGCTCGATTATACTTCTTCATAATGATTTGAATTCTCACCCTTTCTGTTTGAACGTTACCTTTACAAGGGTATCGCGCAGATACTCAGGAGTAGTATCGCTGAAGTAAGTGGACGGTAGCTCACTCGAGATTAGCTGGAGAGCTGCGATACTGCGTTTAGAGACTAAGTAGTGAGTCAATGCTCTGGTCATGTAACACTGGGTAGATTGGTAGTATGGAACTCATATCTGATTTGGATACGTTTTATGTTATTAATTGTGAACATGTTTAATTGAAGAGATTATTGAGAGATGATCATGGTATGGGACATGGATCATTTGATGAAATGCATGGATATTCGTTATTTTCCGCTGCGAACGCATATGCTTGAATATTCATGATAATTGAAATGTGTTATTTTAAATGACCAGGTGTATTGTATATTGATGATGAATGATGTTGGTTTTTGAAAACTCTTAGTTTTTGAAAACGTCGATGTGACGCCCTTTTGTTTATATGCGTGCTTATTTACTCTGATTATATGTTAAGTATTTTGGGGTAGAAAAAGGGGTGTTACACTAAGTATAATTTATTTTACATGTTGATTGAGAGATAGTAAGCTGAGAGACAAGTTGAGTACTCATCAATGTTGAGGATGTTTTCCGAATTCGTTGGATAGAAGCTGGAAGCTAGAACAATGGTCAGGTAAAAGAAATATTTAAATTGGTGATGTTCAATTTTTATTATGCGACTTGTTGTCTATTGAAATATGTAGTTGCATACGAGTTACTTAAGGACAAACAACGATTCAAATTTGGGATTATGATGATAGTAATTCATTGCATATATTTAGTCGAAAAATCAGAGTCAAACAAGTGAAAGTTGAGCAAAAATGAATAAGAATGACCAAAGAATAAGGGGTAAATGCCTAAGTGTGCAAATTGTGGACTTAATGAAAATTTGAGTGAAAAAGGAGCAAAAACGGATGCAGCTTCGGAAATAATCACATGCATCATCGCACGCGCGATAGGGTCATTAAAGTTTCATCATGCACACGATGCAAGATATCACGTGCGTGATGGTCACTTTTATTGGCTTTTTTCTAACGAGTTCTGGTCCATTCTGACGCCTTTAAAAGAGTATTTTCTGCACTTTCACTAGGGTTATTGTTTTAGGAGATTGAAGCACAAGTGGAGATTTTTAGAGCATTTGAAGCCATTGGAGGCCATCATTTCAAGGGACTTCTTATGTTATTTTTATCTATCAATTCTGATATTTTTAATTGCACTATGAGTAGCTAAACTCTTATAGGTTAGGTTGTGTTATGATGAACCTATTTCTATATTGTTGGATTTATGTTGATTTGAGTATTGTATGAATCTATTGATTTATAATCTTATTCTATAGGTTCTTATTTGTAGTGCTTTTTATGTGAGATACTATTTTAATCTGATTTTGGGTACATATGGAATACCAACCATTAGTCTATGTGTTTAACCTAGGGAAACTATTGTACTTACGTTGATTGAATAGGGATAGGAGACCCCAAGTAGTGGCATAGAGAATTAACGTTCTATAAATCGCCTAATATTGCTTACACTGACAGACTAGGGATAAAAAGCTATGAGTAGCGGTTAGTGAGTTATTTCATGAGGGATCGAGTATAGAGATTTTGTTAATTCACCATGGGATAATAGTATTTAGATCATTCATACAGGGAATCAAACATCTACAACACAATTTGACCACTTTCGTGACATTATTTACTCATTTATTTACTTTTCGCACTGAAACTCGAAAACCCCCTCTTTTTACTAGTTTTTGTATATTGCACATATTTTGTCTTGCTTGGAGGCAGTCCCTGTGGATTCTATCTTTTTATTACTTCGACATTATTGGTACACTTTCCTATAATTCATCAATCTTTAAACTAAGTGTTGTGGGAATATCTAAACTCTCCCAAAGATTCGACTAATTCTACACCATTTCGACTTGTTTATGGTCATGATGCAGTACTCCCTTTAGAAATTCATTTGCAGATAGTTAGAGTTCAAAGGCAAGTTGATATTCCAACTACCGACTATTTGGGTGTGACGTTAGATGAGTTAAGTGACTCTAGATGTCTTAATGAGGGAAAAGGAAAGGGTAGTTAAGGATTATAATAAGAAAGTTAAATAAAAAAATTTCATGTTGGGAGACTTGGTTTGGAAATTCATCCTGACCATGGATAAAAAAGACAAAACTTTGGGCAAATGGTCCTCAAATTAGGAAGGACCATTTAGAATTCTACAAGTATTTACAAACAATGCGTACGAAGTCGAAGAATTGACCCCTGAAGGTCGAGTCCTACGAAATAAATGGCAAATATTTAAAATAGTATAGACCTATATGTTGCAGGAGATCCATATTAACACAAATTAAAAATATCATTTCAAAATTAAAAAGGCTAAAACATTTGCCTTAAAATGTCAAAATTCCACGAATGACATATTTAACAATTACAGAAATTCAAAATGTTGTGTCAAATGATATAGAAACTTTAATGAAATAATGATGAAAAAGCAAGTCCTAGAAAGGGAAGAAGTCCTTCAGCCTGTCATACTAGATTCTAGTTGTAGATAATAGACGATCAACCTGTCGTGGCGAGACCTTCAATCTCAACATCCATACTGATGAAAATTTCTAAGTGTTGTATTACAACTAAGGACTCTTCATCTATTTGTTGTTGATTGACTTTCCAGAGTGCTTTCTTTTCACTTTCAGCTTCTTGCACTTTTTTCTTCAATGCTTCAATCTCATTCCTCCAATTGAGAATTTTGGTATCCAAAGAGCGACAACTCCATATTCCTGGCGAAGTGCTTCCTCCAATTGTTTAACACATTTTTCATAATCATTAGCTAAGTTCCATGCCTTCGACCTAACATCTTCCTTAAGCACCATATTTGTTTGAGCATCATTTTTTCTTTGGAAACCAGCAAAGATTTGGTCGAAAAAGGGTCCAAAACCTACCACAAAATCAACAACCTCGTTGGGGGCATCAATTACGCCGAGCTTCTTCGGCAGTGCTTTAATAACATATCCATGAATGAAGTCTTTTTCAAGTGCTTCAAAAAGGTCAACTTCTCCAAGTGCTGAAGAACCCCATCAACAATTTCAGGTGTGGTATTTCCTCTAGAGATGGCTGAAGAGCTTGAGCACTTACCCATCGAGCTACCTTTGTTGCTCATCATCATTTTTACATAGGCACGAGGATTTAGCTTCTTCAGTTTTTCCATTTCCTCTTGGGATAAAGTTTTTTTGGTTAAAGGGGTAGCTTTAGCTGTCGAAAATTTTGAAAGGTCTTTTTTGATAATTGATGTGGTTTATGCAGTTGGATGTTTAGTATTGGTCAGAGGAACAATGTTGTATGGTTTTTTGTGAGCTTCCTGGGGTGGCTCAGGGCTATTAGGAGGAGAGGTATGTCTTGGCTCTTCTTGCTTGTGATTTTCCCCATGGGAAGTATCGTCCACGTCCGTTTCATTTCCATATCCTCTATCAGCTGTTGAAGATGTTGACTCAGAAGGTGGATTTTTATTGGTTGAATTATGGGACACATTGCCATCTACCTCTTTGGGATGATTAACCTCCTTAATGGTTTATACGATGGGATTTGGTTGATTGGTGGGGGAACTGGTAGTTTGAGGCATATGGCATTTAAAACTCGATGCAGGTTTGGTCGAAGGTTTGTCCTACAAGAGTCAAGTGTTAGTAGTTGCAAAAAAAATGAGAATAAAAGGATAAAGAAAAGTAGAGTTACATTTTTGCATATGCATCTGGACTTGAATATGCGCTTTCATTGGAGACAAGTTTTCTGGATGTCTTGGTTGTTTTGTCGCCTTTGTCTAAGGTGATTATTTTCTCCTTCTTTGTTTTGGGAGTAAGGGCTACCTTTGGACTTGGCGCAATTTTTCTAGTGCAAACTCTAGTGGCTTTTGGTTTTTTCTTCTTCGTTGGAGGTTCAGGAGATGAATCTTCAACATGGATAGGTTCAATCTCGACCTCAGCGGCTTCTCCATTAGCAATTGTGTCCTCAGTCTGTAAAAAGATAAAAAAAAAACTCATGTGGTGAAAATCATATAAAGTTTGTACAGTGAGCAATTTAAAGTCAAGTTTTTTGAGAAACTTACCTGTGTGAATTTTTTGGGAGTTGCTTCGAATATGGGTTTCCTTAGTGCCACTTTACCCTTAGCAACATCTCTAGTCCTCTTACTATGTTCGACAACTGAAAATATGCAAACCCAAATATGAACAAAGAGGAAAAGACTTGGGGATTAAATGTATTTTTGAAGAAGATCCTTTTGCTTTCCTCACCTTCATGTATGGGGGTTTCAACCCTGACATGATTTATGTTGACATGAATGTGGCCTTTGAAACTGTATATGTCATGCTTAGTCGGAGTCACTCGCTTGGTAGGTATCGAGCTTTCTATTATGAGCACCTTTATATCTTCGCCCATAAGTAAACCACCTTGGAAATGGATGGGAGAAAGCTAGAGCTATCTTACTAGTGGGAAATGAGGGAAATTTAGGAGGATAAAAACTCAATGTAAAACTGTATTTGTCCTTTATATAATCAAGAATTCTCAAGTTGGGAAGTTTTGCCATCATTTTCTCTTTAAGAGTTACAACTGCTTCACAGATCATCTGACTAAGGTCATTGGGGTTATACACAGTTTCAAAGTATTTTTGGAAAGCTTGGATATTTTTTACATGTTTGGTTCTACCCTTGTTGAATTTTTTGCTGCAGAGAAGAGAAAGCGTCAGTTAGATATTGGGTTAATGTTCCAGCATTTGAAAATTCTTTGGCATGATATGCTTTACACCAAGTGTCGAACTCTTAGGTGCAATAAAAAGATGGTTCAAAAGCAAATGAGGTAAGCAAAAGACGGTTAGTAGCATGTCGATCCAGTCATCGAAGGTATTCATCTTCAGAGTTATCAACGGTGCTAAGACATAGCTCACTTTTTCGGTTGAAGAAGGGCTTGGGCATGGTTTGACTGATTCCAAACTGACGCGACACCCGGTTAGATTGATAATAAACGATTTTCACATTTTCTTTGGAAGTTCCAAGTCTGGTTGAGAGAAGCTTTTGAGTAAGGAAAGCTTCCCATATTTTCTTCGACTCATGCCCTTGTTCTCTAGTAGTATGAAACTTCCGGGTAAACCACTGAGGTTTGTGAGTTCTTTTGGCAAGAGGAACCATTGTTGGGTTGAAGTGATAATGTTTGGCGAACATTAGAAAATAGGACAAAAATGCTTATCGATTTGATATGTTCTTATCAGTCGGAGTCATTTGGGCCATTCGAACACCTTCAACGCACCTATTCTTCATAATGTCGTTAGCATTGTTCGGCTTGACGACATCTAGAGAAATTTCAAATGTGGCATTAAGCCGGAGCTGTAACAGTCAGAAAGGTCCAGAAAACAACAAATTGTCTTTGGGTTGTAGATTTTTTAGAGCATCAATAGCTACGCTTAAAGATTCATAAATTGATCATATAATTAATTGGTTAAGGCAAATATGGCAGCCTTCATGCAGTTGATTGGATAAGTTAAGTATCTCTTTGCCACCTTCAAAGACTTGTAGCAAAATATGCATCTTAACATCCATAGAGCGAGGAAGACAATATGTTCTTCGTCGGAAACTTCAGGATTATCAGTAACGTGATAATCCTCAATACATTTTCCCAAACTGGAACGGTTCGTGTCGAAGTCGATGGTATATTCCTCCCTATCGTTAGGATCAATTTTTTTGCTAGTTGGGTGTCAACATTCCACAAATAAGCTGAAAGGTATTGGTAGTACTCTCCCAGATGTACAAAGAGGCGACCAACATATTTTGGCAATGAGCTGGGCCAGTTCTCAACAACTGGATAAAGCCGAAGATACCTCTTGACTTCCAGGTTTCACCCATTTTTGCCTCAATTTTGTTCAGCCAGAGGATGTAATCCTCATTCTTTATAGTGGGAGGTGCTGAACAGAAAACATGCAAGGTGGCAGTCATATCTTATAGGTTTAAAGGCTCGTTAATATTAACCATGGGTTTAGTCCTATGATAAGAATGGAAAAAGTCCTTAATATTAGTAAGATCTACAAAAGGATCAGGCATTGGACCCATGAATGCATGTGTTTTTCCAAAAATGGAGTAAGGAATGATTACCTGGGATTTGTAGATTCATAGTTTTTCTTCATAGTTAGATGACTCTGGTACATACTCTTGATTTCCAATGGAAACGACATATATGAGCATGTCATCTAACAGAAGAGTCTCTTTGGTTTCTTCAGTGTTCTTCGTTTTGGAAGTCATTGTTGTGAGCATGAATTTGATTGTTGGAAGAAAAAGATATTTCACAAATATAGCTTCTGATAACAATGGATGGAAAAAGAGAAGTAGAGTGAAAGAAGAGGTATTTATACTGGAAGAATAAAAACTCTTCAGTTTTTTGTTTTACAAATGGCTCAAATTTTATTGACATGTGCCACCATTTTAGAGGCGAAATCAAAACAGTTTTGTACACCTAGCCACACCACCGTACAAAGACGGAACCATGATGAGGAGTTATCAGTTAGTGGAAAAACACACCTTTTTTATGTGACGATTGATGGAAGGATCATGATGTCCATGACGTCAGTCCACTAGCTGAAATAGTGTTTGAGAAAGTAAAAAACACTCATATCTCCTTTTTGTTGAAAAATGCCTTTTTGTGGGGCAATTTGTTAGCTGAGATTTTTGACAAGGGCAAAAATCCCAGTACAGTTAGAAGACTTGGAGCAAGTTAAGGTCAATTAGATGTTTGTCAAAATGTTATAGTGCAAAGGTCGAAGTTTCAAGAGGAGAGGTGCAAATGGGGCTTAGGACTTTTAAGGAAAAAGGAATATTTCTTCTAGCATTTTGACGACATGATGTTTTGAGTTTTCGACTGCGTTGAATAGTAGTTACTTAGGCACGAAGAAACCTTTTGTTCAAATAAATAACTACTTCTTAGTCTTATCTAAGAAACACGTGGAGAACATTCAGAAGTAAGGTGCGTGCAAGGATCTACATGGCGAAGGCTGGAGAAATAAACGTTAGGAAATCGTTATTTTACACTTGTATAAATAAGGATTCTAGTGTTATAATTCGGGGTGTTCATTTAATTTCACTACAAAATCTCACAAATACTCAAAGTACCAACGCCAGAGAAAAACGAGTTCACTAAGAAATGTATGAATCTTGAAACACCACTCAAATGCAAAGTATTTCATTTCAATTTATGATATATGTCAATTTACCTTCATTTTTCTTTTAACTGCATTGTTAATGTACCTTTACTTTACAAACTTTTTCCTTTTTCTACATTGTCGAAATCTTTCACAATCTTTACACAAACTCTAAACAAGATATTTTAGCATTATGTCATAGAATTCTCTAGTTGATCTTGCAAGTAACCTTTAATAAGAGACTAGCGGTTGTTTATCAAATTACCTAGTAAACAACATCGATCACTTTGTTGCAATAAAGTGTATTTTCTCCCTTTTAGAACTGGCAATTAAGGTTCTCACATCCAGAGCTTGTGGTACACTAGCGTCAACCGTTATCCGAGGCGAACTAACCTTATATTATAGGGTAAAAGAAGCAAGCTTCAGAATTACAACAATTCGTAAAAAAAAAGACAGCATAATGAGAATGATTTGAAACTAGACAGAAAAGTCTAAATTAAATAATACCTAAATCATTTAGAAAAAAACATTTTCATAAATATTAATATTCCATATACAAAGACATAGAAGCTTGTGAAGTGTTGCATAAAATGAAATAATAAAAAAAAAAGTCGAAATTTCCAAAAAACGATAGGTGTGACCATTAAACTTGATTAACATTACACATCGGTTTTCTTTCGTGACATCCAAAATCACCCGTAAACACAAAGCAAATCCACAAAATAGAATAATAAATAGGCTTGACTACATAAATTTCAATCTATTTTAATTTTATTAAAATACAACTAATCACTCAATTTACAAGTTACGAATTCAACTATTTTAAACTCACATAACCCACTTAAATAGAGTTATCACTTATATCCCATCTAAGAAAAGATAAATTATGATAAAGTTTAGCCATTTAATGATTTCCTTATTCACAGCTTGTTTCATGCAAATTAAGATATTTTTTCCCCTCATTGCTATTTTTAAAATAGTCCTCCCATTAAATCAAATCGTATGCAACAAAATATGAAATATTACACCTTATCACTTTCACACTTTTCTTCAAAACACAAAACATCAATTCTTCTTGAGTTGTATCCAACTAAAAAGAAATAATGATAATTAGTATCTCATTTTTCCCTAAGTCACTCTGACTACCTAGAAGAGGAAATATTAAATAAATGCAAGTTTTATTTATTTTAAAAATGAGTCATGCTAACCAGTGTTATGTAATTAAAAAATTTAAATAAAAAATATTATATTATTTAATACATTGAATACATACAATATATTTTTTTAAAATTAATTATTTATGTTTCATACATATATTTTTTAAAATATTTTTTTTAAAATTTTTTAAAAAATATTTAATTTATCTTTTTAATCTTTTAAAGAGTATCTATGGAACGGTAGTTAGCATTTCTCTTAAAAATATTATAAACAAAACATATGTTTAATGAATTTTGTATGCAAAATAACTTATTTAAAATGCAAAGCACAAATACTGAAAATACAACAAGTAAAATTAAGTCAAAACACTTCAAATTGAATGGGATGTTCAAGTTGGACTTTGTTTAATCTTAACAACCAATAACCAATCATCTCAAAATTGAGTTGATATTGATTAACCTCAATCACAAACAATGATAAGGAAATAAAACTAATATGAATCATTGTAAGCACTTAATTCACAATTAACATGTGAGTGTTAACTTCACAATTTGCACACAACACTTCACAAACATTATTACGAACTTGTGGAAGAGTATTAAAGTAAGTTAAGTTATATATTTTCTTTTGTATTTTCAAACCTTAAAATAATTTTCTCAAAGTTTCAAAATTAAAAAACTGTCTAAAAAAATTAATTTTGTAATTCACAATATCACAAATTAAGATTGAGTAAGCAAGCAATTAAATAGAAAAAATAAAGGATAAAGAAGAGATGCTAAGATTTATATTGGCTCATTTGTATCTTCATTGCCAACAAACTAATTCAGTTTTATTTGCAATGACAATAAAATTTCTTCCTTTAATACGATGAACATCACGTGTTTGTACAAATGGTCACAAGAAAACAAGTTCCCCTTTTAAGCAGTTTAATATCCAAATTCTTCTTGCCTTCAATTTGTTACCGAGAACTAAATAACTCTAATTTTGAATTTCTCAAAATCAATCTTCAAGCTTTTACCTATATTTTACTTATGTATTTCCCATCATTTCCATACAAATTTAAAATTACCTTTTCCAAAAGTTATATTTTGTATGCAACTATATTTTTCAATTGACTTTGCTTTTTAGAATTAATGTGCTTAATTTAATTTGCTTTAAGAATATATCTGGTCGGTGTATATCATATAATCAAATAGATATATCTATTTTAGTTAGACAAATTATTATAAGAGTATATTTAAGTGAGTATATCATATAATTAGGTGTATATATCAGACTATTTTTAGACCGTTTGTCTTAAATTTAATTTGGGTGACTAGTGCATTTATAAATACCACTCCTCATTGTAATTGAAATACACACAATAATCAATATTTTTCCCTCGATCACTCTTTATTTTTCTCTCAATTCATCATAATTTGTCAAGTAACTTGTGATATATGTTACCCAATAAATTGGTATCAAAAGCACTAGTTAGTCCTCAATCTCTAGCCATGACGAAAACAAGCACTACCTCTAACCAATTCCCAGCTAATATACCAATTTTCAAGGGAGAAAACTATGATAAATGGTGTGCTAAGATGAAATTCATATTCATATTTCAAGATGTGTTTGAAATCGTAAATGATGGTTTCTCGGCAATAGAGACAAATGTTATTGAGGCACAAAGGATTGTTCATCGTGAAATGAGAAAGAGAGATGGGAAATAATTGTTCTTGATCCATCAGTTTGTGGATTTGAATATCTCTAAAAAGATTATCGAGCAAGAAACAACCAAGTAGGCTTGAGATACTTTCGAGAAGCTACATAATGGAGATGAAAAGGTAAAGAAAGTGAAGTTGCAATCTTTGAGAAAGTAATATGGAAACTTGTAGATGAAAGATGATGAAACCATTGTTGAGTTTTTCTCAAAGATGGTGGCTTTGACAAATCAGATGAATTCATGTGGAGAAAAGACCACTGAATTGCAGAAGGTGGAAAAGGTGTTAAAGGCTTTTCCATTCAAGTTTGATCACATTGTAGGAAAATTAAAGAATCTAAAGACTTGTCAGAGATTAAACTCGAAGAATCGCAAGTATCTCTTGAGGTACATGAGTTGAGACCGAAGCAAAGAGATTCTGAAAATGTATCTGAACAGGTATTGCAAGCAAATTTCTTCAAGAAGAAGAAAGAGAATTTCTCAACAACAACAAAGTGAAAGAAAAATGGAAGAAGAAGTTGAATGATAATGATGATGTTGGTAAGGCTTCAAGAAGCTAAGGTGAAACTAGCAAGGATGATGCTAATCAGAACCAAAAGACCAAGAAGAAGGTTGACATGAAGCAGGTTCAATACCGTTGCTGTAAGAAGCTTGATTATTATGCTAGACACTGCTACCACAACAAGAACAATGATGAGGACAAGGGTGTAACTTAATTTGCTCATGATGGTAACAGTGAATCTGAAGATGTTATCTTGATGGTTGCAACACATTTGGCCTCAGAGGAAGAAAATGTGTGGTACCTTGATGCAGGTTGCAACAATCATATGACAAGAACAAAAACTGGTTTGTCAAGTTGGATGAATTAGTTAAAAGATCAATTTGTTTTGCAGACTACAACATGGTCACATCAAAAGGAATGAGAAACATCAGGGTTTTAGAACTAATATTGTCCGGAAATGTATCATTGAAATATTTAAGAAGATGCATTTTCAAAGTTTTTTAACGTTAAGTCAAAATCATATTTACTCAAGATGCATTCGAAGATGAATCTTCGAAAACTAAAATATTTTTATATTTTCACGCGATACTTTAATAATACGGTATATTAAAAAATTCCATTAGTTTTTGCCTATCTTCCCTTTCTCTTGTTTTGAGTTGAACATCCTTTTACTCCTTTCAATATAGGAATGAGAAACATCAGGGTTTTAGAACTAATATTGTCCGGAAATGTATCATTGAAATATTTAAGAAGATGCATTTTCAAAGTTTTTTTAACGTTAAGTCAAAATCATATTTACTCAAGATGCATTCGAAGATGAATCTTCGAAAATTAAAGATATTTTTATATTTTCACGTGATACTCTAATAATACGGAATATTAAAAAAATTCCATTAGTTTTGCCTATCTTCCATGTCTCTTGTTTTGAGTTGAACATCTTTTACTCCTTTCAATATATCTACTTTTGCTTATAAAAAAAAACCCTATCATCATAAAACTAAAAAAAAAGTCCACATAAAGTGAAAATAAATAAACACTAATCTCAAGTTGGCAGACAAAGCATCATCAAATGGAAGGATAGGTCAACCATCACATTACTTTCTTTTTCCATCCACCAAAGAATAGAGAACACATTTCACATTGATAATTGATGATATAATATCTCATCTTAATCTTTCTTGGATTCTTTCTCATCTCACCACATACTTCTCTTCCCTCATCAACTCCTCACAATATATATCCACTCCCTCAAAAACACAGACACACACGCTCCCTATAACATGGGATTATCACACAAAAAAAGTCCCATAAACATGGCAACAGACACAGAAACACCACCACCACCAACATCATCATCAACAACATCAACAACAACAACAAACCAAGACACATGGAACCAACTCCTAGGAAGCAACAACTGGGAAACACTATTAAACCCACTAGACCTCAACCTCCGCAACCTCATACTCCGTTGCGGTGACTTCATACAAACAACCTACGATGCTTTCAACAACGACCAACACTCTATCTACTGCGGTTCAAGCCGTTACGGAAAATCCACGTTCTTTAACAAAGTCATGCTTGAAAACCCAACACACTACACTGTTGTTTCTTTCCTTTACGCTACTGCACGTGTCTCTGTTCCTGAAGCCTTCTTGCTTCACTCGCTTTCCCGTGAGAGTTGGGACCGTGAGTCTAACTGGATCGGTTACATAGCTGTTACTTCTGATCAACGGAGTAGAGAATTGGGTCGCCGTGAAATATATATTGTGTGGCGTGGTACCACGAGGGATCTTGAATGGATTAACGTGTTTGGTGCTGCACCTGAGTCTGCATCTGGCTTGTTGAGTGCTAAAAGTCTCAGCCAACTCAACGTCCCAAACAAGAATAAAGGTAATCAATCTTTATGCCATGTGCGATAGTCCACGTTAGACGCACTTAAAAGAGTCCTATGTACACTTAAATACAGAAAAATAAACAAAGTTGGTCTAAATTTTTGTGTCTTAACAGTTTGAAACAAAATTAGAATGTGTTATTTATAAATGTAATGTGACAGATGATGGTAGCAGCAGCAGTGACAATGAAGATGACAAAAGGCTGCCGAAAGTAATGAAGGGTTGGCTGACAATATACACCTCAGACGACCCAAAATCTCCTTTCACAAAAACAAGCGTGAGAACACAGATTCTAAACAAGATAAAAAGTTTGTTGAACATTTACAAGAATGAAAATCCAAGTGTGGTATTCGTGGGACACAGTCTAGGAGCAAGTCTATCAGTTGTAAGTGCTTTTGATTTGGTCGAGAATGGTGTAACAGACATTCCCGTTGCAGCCTTTGTGTTTGGTTCCCCACAAGTTGGGAACAAAGCATTCAATGACAGGTTCAAAAAGTTTCCGAATTTGAAGGTGTTACACGTGAGGAATGTGATTGATCTTATACCGCATTATCCAGGGAAGTTATTGGGGTATGAGTATACAGGTGTAGAGTTGGTGATTGACACAAGGAAATCAACGAGTTTGAGTGATTCGAAGAATCCGAGTGATTGGCATAATTTGCAGGCTATGTTGCATGTGGTGGCTGGTTGGAATGGGAGTGAGGGTGAGTTTGAGTTGAAGGTGAAGAGGAGTGTGGCTTTGGTGAATAAGTCTTGTGATTACTTGAAGGAAGAGTGCCATGTGCCAGGTTCATGGTGGGTGGAGAAGAATAAAGGTTTGGTGAGAAGGGAAGATGGAGAATGGGTTGATGTACCAGATAAGGAGGATCTTCCTGTGCCTGAAGAATATTGATTCTGTTTAATGTCTATAGGGGAATAACTCATGTTACCATGCTACTATCATTGTTGTATAATATTGAATTTGTATTGTAATTTGTGTTGTTTGTTGCTCTATTTCAACAATTAATTGATGATATTTCCCACCCTTCTCCCTTGCAATTGTTTTTAATAAATGGCCAATTTTATTCTCAAAACAATCACTCATTCATCAATTTAGTCGCCACTAATTTTAAAAGTCTATGAACAAAAGTTTTGATTAAAGCTCTTGTATTCCCTTCTTCTCAATGTTAAAGGAATCACTTTTGTGGGAACAATCGGTGATAAGACAAACACTCATTGATATCATTTTGATCATTCTCTGTTTATATAACAATACCTGCTTTATAGAACCCAAACAAATGAGGAAGCACCACATCAACAATTAATTCACTCGGCAATTAGTGGGGCCAAGCCGTTATTGGTTTATTCTAGGAGAAAGGGCAGATTGGGAAATAATGGCTAAGGTTGTTAGAGATGATGTGACGTGTATCTGGGAGAGAGCATCACAACATTTCTTTTCCTAGTTATAAGGAGTCAGAGAGAGAATTGAGGAGGATCTTTGCATTTTTTGTGTTAGTGCATTGAGGATAAAGAGTACTGACTCTCTATTGAGGAACCTAGCTCTTGGTAGATCTAAGGATTTGTAATTCCTTATTCTGTACCTTGTTTCTTTATACGTTCATATAATAAAACTCTTTCTCTTAAATACTGTTATTATTATTACTATTTTATTGTGTACTGTGTTGGTACGTATCAAGTGGTCCGACTTGCCAGATTCGAAGCAGCGGTACCAGTGGATGTCGACGAAGAAAACCACAGCGGTAGCTTTAAGGAGAATGGAGGCAAAAGTGACGGCGTTAGAAGGAGAGATCTCGGGAGTACGTTCTACCTTGGAAAATTTCCAGGTAGATGTGAAGGAGAATCACACGAGTTTAATTGCGATGTTGGAAAAGTACCTGGGAAAGGCGGTAAGAGAGGAGAGCAGTGGGAGTGTGTTGAACAAAACTATACCGGAGAACTTGGGGACACTGAAGAAGAAGATCGGAGGAGCTTCAAATGGGTCTCGCGCCGATTCTTTGATCGAGTTCCGTCATTCAGCGAAGAAGGTGAAGCTTCCGTCGTTCGACGGTGAAGATCCTGCCGGTTGGATTTCACGAGCAGAGGTTTACTTTCGGGTACAGGGTACTACGCCGGAAGTGAAAGTGAGTTTATCCCAGTTATGTATGGAAGGACACTCCATACACTTTTTCAACTCACTAGTTGAAGAAGATGAAGGCCTGACTTGGGATACTTTGAAAGAAGCGTTACTCGAAAGGTACGGGGGACATGGCGATGGAGATGTGTACGAGCAGTTGACTGAGCTGAAGCAAGAAGGATCTGTGGAAGAGTACATAACAGAGTTTGAATACTTAATCGCTCAAATTCCGCGGTTACCGGAGAAGCAATTTCAAGGCTATTTTCTTCATGGGTTGCAAGCGGAGATTAAAGATAGAGTTAGGAGTTTGGCAACCATGAGAGATATGAGTAGAATGAAGTTGTTGCAAGTAACTCGTGCTGTAGAGAAGGAGGTAAAAGGGAAGAGTGGAGTTGGACTCACCCGTGGGACAAAAAATGGGCCTTACCGGGTTGGGTCACAGGTTGGAAGCAAGGGAGGGTCATATTGGGTTATGGTAAAAAATAGAGAAGGGGGTGCAAGTGGTAGTATGAGGAATGGGCCAAACAATGACAGGCAGGCCCAAGGTGACAGGAGGCGTGCTAGGCCTCGTGATAGAGGGTTTACACACCTCTCTTACAATGAACTTATGGATAGAAAGAAAAAAGGATTACGTTTCAAATGTAAAGGACCTTTTGGTCCTACCCATCAATATCCAGACAAACACCTTAGAGTGTTAGGGGTGGATGATGAATGTGATGAGGATGGAGAAGCTAGGGTGTTGGCTGTGGAGGTAGGTGAAGAGGAGGATGAGGAGCACAGAGAGATGAGCATATTGGATTTACATCATATAACCCATGAAAATCATCAAACCATGAAGTTTCAAGGAACAATCATGGGGGTAGAAGTATTAATTTTGGTGGATAGTGGGGCATCCCACAACTTTATTTCACAAAGTTTAGTACACCACATGGATTGGCCCATTGAACAAACTCCATAAATGAAGGTTAAACTAGGGAATGAGGTCCAAATAGAAGCGCAAGGGAGGTGCAAATAGCTGGAGATGTACATTGGAAGTTACAAACTAAGGCCGAATTTGCAATTATTTTAATTAGGGGGTATTGACGTGGTGTTGGGCGTTGAAGGGTTAAAAACTTTGGGTGATACTATTATTAATTGGAAGAAACACACTATGAGTTTTTGGGAACAAGGGAAGTGGATAACACTTGGAAACAAAGAGGGGTGCAAAAAGCCATTGATTGCACTGCAAAGTATTTTAGAGAAACCCAGGTCCAAGAAAGATGGGGAGGTGTGGAGAATTGGGGGGGTTGAGCCTAAGGTGGTTTGTGAATTCGTTAGGTCCGAAAGCCCAAACCCAGAGTTGGAGTGGGTGTCGGGTGAGTACGCGAACGTTTTCCAAACAACTTGCGAATCTGTGTTGTCGGAACACCAACACCGGGAGTTGGAGGAGGTGTTAGGTAAGTACGATCACATTTTCCAAATGCATTCGAGCCTACCACCCAGACGGAAGAAGGAGCACGCTATCAATCTCATCGACGGACATTGAGCAGTGAATGTTCGTCCTTACCGATACCCCCATCACCATAAAAATGAGATTGAAAGGCAAGTTAAAGAGATGTTGGCTGCCGAGATAATTCGTCACAGTATGAGTTCATTCTCTAGTCTCGTTCTCTTGGTAAAAAAGAAGGATAACACATGGAGGATGTGCATTGATTACAAAGCACTTAATAAGGTAACCATTCCCGACAAATTCCCTATCCCTGTCATTGAAGAATTATTAGACGAGTTACATGGTGCGAAATTCTTTACTAAGCTGGATCTTAAGTCGGGCTATCACCAAGTAAGGGTGAAGGATTCTGATGTTGAGAAGACTGCATTCAGGACTCATGAAGGACACTATGAGTTCCTTGTAATGTCGTTTGGGCTTACCAATGCCCCTTCGACGTTCCAAAATCTCATGAACGATGTGTTTAGATCATTGCTCTGAAAGAGTGTATTGGTGTTTTTTGACGACATTCTTATCTATAGCCAAGACTGGGGAACTCATATGAAGCATCTTAAAGAGGTATTGGAGTTTTTATCTGCTTATAGTTTGGTGGTAAACAAGAAGAAGTGCAGTTTTGGCCAAAAATCAGTGGAGTAGTTAGGGCATGTAATCACAGGGAATGAAGTAGCTGTTGACCCTAATAAAGTGGTTGGTGTGCTTCAGTGGCCTCAACCCAAGAATGTTAAAGGAGTTAGAGGGTTTTTGGGGCTGACAGGTTATTATCAGAAGTTCATCAGGGATTATGGAAAAATTGCCAAACCTTTAACATAATTAACTAAGAAAGATGGTTTTAAATGGAACGAGAAGGCTCAAGCAGCGTTCGACACATTGAAGCAGAGGCTTACAACAGCACCAGTGTTAGCCTTACCAGACTTTTCAAAAGAATTTGTTATTGAGTGTGATGCCTCAGGTACGGGCATATGGGCTATTTTGATGCAAGACAAAAAAACCGGTGGCTTACTTTAGCAAGGCTTTGGGAATCAAAATTTTATCTAAGTCCGCATATGAGAAGGAGCTAATGGTTGTAGTGTTGGCAATCCAACATTGGAGGCCATATTTGTTAAGAAGGAAGTTTGTAGTATCGACGGATCAAAGAAGCCTCAAACAACTAATGCAGCAAAAAATAGTAACTACAGAACAACAAAATTGGGCTGCAAAGCTGATGGGTTATGATTTCGAGATTATTTATAAACAGGGCAAGCTCAACAAGGGTGCTGATGCACTGTCTAGGGTGCATGAAGGTCGTGAATTGAATACTATGAGCTCTCTAGTAACTTGGGCACAAGAAGAACAAATCAAAGCAGAGGCGCAAGAAGATGAGAAATTACAAATGATCATCGCAAAGATTCAACAAGATCCTTCATCTTGGCCTGGGTACAGTTATAGACAAGGGGTTCTTTTTTATGAAGACAGGTTGGTAATTTCCAACAAATCTCAACGCATTCCTACTCTATTACAAGAGTTGCATTCTACACCACAAGGAGGGCACTCAGGATTCTACAAAACATATAGAAGAATGGCTGCAAATATATATTGGGTAGGTATGAAAAGCACTATACAAGAATTTGTTAGACAATGTGATATATGTCAAAGATAAACATACATGGCATCATCTCCGGGTGGGTTGCTGCAACCACTCCCTATTCCAGAACAGATATGGGAGGATATATCCTTAGACTTCATCACATGTTTGCCTAAGTCCAAACAGTTTGAAGCTATACTGGTAGTAGTGGATAAATTATCTAAATATGCACACTTTATACCCTTGAAACTAGGGGTGGAAAACGGGCATGCCCGCCCCGTTTAGGCCCGCCCCGCAAAAGCCCGCAAAAAACGGGGCGGGGCGGGACGGTCATAATTAAGGATGCGGGCCTAAAACTTAGACCCGCCCCGCAAAAAAGTGATGGCGGGGCGGGGAAAGCCCGCAGGCACTGCACTCTTTAAGCCTAAAAATGCAAAAATTTATGTAAATACGCGTGCCCGCAAAAGCCCGCGAAAAAAACAGGACGGGGCGGGGCAGACACATTTGAGGGTGAGGGCCTAAATCCTTGGCCCGCCCCGCACAAAAATGCGGGCAAAACGGGCATGCCCAGCGGGCCGAACCCGTTTTGCCACCCCTACTTGAAACATCCTTATACAACCCGAAGTATAACAGGAATTTTTTGTAAGGAAATAGTCAAATTACATGGCCTTCCTTTATCAATAGTAAGTGACATGGACCCTATCTTCATGAGTAACTTCTGGAGGGTAATATTCAAGTTGCAAGGAACCAAACTCAAGATGAGTACAACCTATAATCCAGAATCTGATGGCCAAACAGAAGTGGTAAACAGATGTCTGGAAACTTATCTGAGATGTTTTATAGCTGATCAGCCAAGGACTTGGGTGACATGGATTCATTGGGCTAAGTACTGGAATAACACTACTTACCAATTTGAGGTGGTTTACGGAAGACTTCCACCTCGGCTGACAAGATGGGTGCAAGGCGAAACTAGAGTGGCCAGTGTGCAACAGGACTTATTGGACAGAGATGAAGCTCTGAAACAATTAAAAATTCAGTTAGTGAAGGCACAAGAGAGAATGAAGAGTCAGGCAGACAAGAAGATAAGTGATAGAAGTTTTATGTGTGGGGAATGGGTGTTTGTCAAACTTAGAGCCCACAGGCAGCAATCTGTAGTTATCAGAATTAATGCTAAATTAGCTGCCAAGTATTATGGCTCTTACCCAATAATAGAAAGAGTAGGAGCAGTAGCTTACAAACTCAAATTACCTGAAGGATCTAGAGTGCACCCTGTTTTCCATGTTTCCTTATTGAAGAAGGCGGTGAAATTACCAAGAAGATACAGAACTCTCAGACCTGTTGGAAGAACAAGTAGAGGTTTATGAACCTGAAGTTGTACTGGCTACCCGGAAGGTGAAGCAGCATGGGGAAGAGGTGAAACAGTTACTAATTCATTGGAAGGGCAAGACTATGGAGGAAGCTACTTGGGAGGAGGAATTAATGATTAGAAGTCAATTTCTGAAATTTGACCTTGAGGACAAGGTCTATTTTGATGGAGGAGGTATTGATAGAACCCAAACAAACGAGGAAGCAACACATCAGCAATTAATTCACTCAGCAACTAATGGAGCCAAGCCGTTATTGGTTTATTCTAGGAGAAAGGGCAGATTGGAAAATAGTGACTAAGGTTGTTAGAGATGATGTGACGTGTATCTGGGAGAGAGCATCACAATACATTTTGTATGTTAGTGCATTGAGGATAGAGAGTATTGACTCTCTATTGAGGAGCTTATTCTGTACCTTGTCAGTGCCACTGAGAATCAAATCAATATTAAGCAAATCCTCTCACCCACTCGATCTGGGCTTCTTCAAACCTCTGTAATATGATTATTTTCTTTGTTGAAGTAATTTGTTGAATATTGGGTTTATTCATCTCAGAGGCAGGTTTGAATTCATAGATTCCGAGTTGATGGATCTCCTTAGAAGCTCAATAAATGCTATAAGAATTAAAAATTACTAGTATCTCTGTTTTGTGATGTTTTGTCTGATTGGTTCTTCAAGCTAATGATAAAATCACTTGAACAAGAACAAATAATAAAAGGTTAAAATCATAAATTCAGAGAACCGTGCGCTTTTGTCATCAAATGCCAACAATGATGACGGAAGTAGCTTATGGAGTGTTAATTAAAACACTTTATTTTTGATAAAATGGAGAGTTGACTCAACTAAAGATGGCAACTACTCTGCAAAGTTATAACATGTTACAAATTTCACTCTTCCAAGATTCGAAATTCATTGGTGTTCTACATTTAAGTGGGTTCCCTGCAAACCTTGCCAATGAACCAAGATAAACACAGCACTCACTTTCTCTATGAAGCAATCATATCTTACAATCAATGGAAAGGAGGGTTCAAGCTGAAAATGCAACCTTACTTATTCAAACAGGTGAAAACCACAGGTCCTCAAAACCATTTATCTGTCTTACATATACACACTCAGCGAGCAAAGACAAACATGACAACACCTCAAGAGTGACATGCAAACCTAGCGAACAACCATGAAAATAGGTTCCTCATTTCTTGCCACGCAGTTTAGCTCCAAGGGCTCTCTCCAACTTGCCAATTATCTGCTGATTTGGAATGGCTTTGCCTGACTCGTACTCTTGGATCACTTGAGGCTTTTCATTGATGATCTGCAAGTAACCATGCTTGTTTTAGATAATGAATGTGTAACTACAAATGAAGAACATAAGAAACCGATGTTGGGTGGAGATAATACTTGAGCAAGCTGAGACTGAGTAAGCTTTTTGTCCATCCTAGCTTGCATTATAGCCTTCTTCAGTTCAGTTGGTACACGATCATCTGCACACAAAATTCCAGTCACATCATTGTCAACGGGTTTGCAGAAAAAATGAACCAGAAGCTTGAATTTTGGCATAAGAAACACAAAGGTGTCCATAGTTCCTCTTCTATTAAGCATGATATGCTATTACATTACATGAATCAAAATTCCGAAGCATGTTGCATGCACATTCAGTAAAAGAACAAAAAAATCAATGAACACCAGGTTCAACAATGTTTTACGCTCAGGAAGCCAAGAGAAAATTTTGATCAAGACATCTAATTTATGATTCTAAGACCCGGGCAGTTCAACATCTCATCAAACATAAGTAAAAGATAATAACCCGGTACATATAAATTATAGAAGCATCAAGTGAAACAAAGAGGTGAGAGGAACTAATGTTAACTATTCAGATCTTACAAGGACAGTCAAAACTGGATTTAAGTAACATCAATCTTGACTATCCATAAGATTGAACGAGACCATGCCTAACTTCTGTCATCACTCACACACTCAACACAAGTACACACACAGCAAGAAAGAGGTCACATAGTTACAGATGAGTTTAATATTATATAATCTGATGAGGTATTATAATAGAAACTTTATTGAATTCCACAGAGTTCACAACATAAATCTGGTAGATGGACCTCCGCACAAGCTCTCCTTTGAGAAAACAGTTCTCAGTGTTCAAAAGGAAAAATGGAAGTTCATAAACAAGGGCTGCATAATTGTCATAACATATAACCCCTATAACTTTGCCCTTTATTTTCAGTGTACAAAGCCATATTATAAGTTTTTTTCTGCATGATCTGGAACTTGGCCCACATATTGATTTCGAGCCCTAATACAGTAATTCAACAAAGAAGCTGCATAAGTAGAGTGTTGTCGATGGCGGATGGTGGAGAGACAAAATCCCACCATACCGGCTTCTTAACGGCGCCATTACAGAGGATTGTGGCGGAAAATCCTGCAATACCGGCCGATATTTACCATTGCGGCGAGCCCAAAAACCGCCATGTATATCCGCCATAGCGGCCATGGCGCTGCAATTTGATAACACTGAGTAGATAACAACTTTGCAGAAGAAAAAAGAAATTGGTTCTGCGTGATTGAGTTTGAATCATATCATAATTCATAATGTCCATTGATTCCTAAAGGAGGACAATGGAACAAGTTTGCATTCTCATGACCAAGCTATACAATTTTTTTTGGAGTTGCACTTGGACTAAAAATCAGCATTGACTTCTGTAACTTAAATTTGAGTGGTGAATCTAGTGATATCAAACAAGAAAAATAATACTACCAAAACATAATGAATTTTCAAGTAATCATGTAAAAACGGTTCAAAATGTCTAGCAACACAACAGTTCTGTTAAAACACTCCAAAAGTTAGAATTTAGAAGTACCGAATGTTGAATGCATATGGTTCAATTCAACCTATATACTCTAGTATATAAACTATTCAGTTGCAAGAGTCAGAAAACAAGACCAAATTATAAGTTTGAAAATACTAAAGTTGGAGAACAACATTGTCCATCTAATTCACCTCATCACTCTCGGGAGTCTGCATATAACTGCTCCTTCAGAAATTGATACTGAGGTAGGTTCTCACAAAAATAAACAAAAACAAAAACTAGTATATCTATAAGCACAATACTCACGGGCTAGATTCTCTGTATCCTCATCCAGCCTTTTAGTGTTCAATGAAGTGCTGCTAGATGCAGCTTTGTTTGTGGCAGCATTATCTGTAAACACAACAATTGAACAATCACCATTCAAAATCAGAAACCATAAAAAAAAAATAATAAAGAGAAAAAACAATTACACGTAACCCTAAAACTAAAAACTTAAATCTGCTTCGTCAACACCAAATCATCACAGCCAGCAACAACAATTACAATAGAATACGTTAAGATCCGAGAGTTAAAACCATTAGTCAATTAATCTATACACTTTTAACCTGGCATCAAATAACAAACAAAAAAACGAAACAAAATCCTTATATTGTTGAATTAGATTAGGAACTAAAACGAACATTTCTTGACGGTATCGATATCGGCGCCTGCACGGCGAGCGGCGTTAACGGCTTTCTCATCCTTTTTGGCGGCGGCGTTGGGAGCTTTCTTGCGGATGACGACTGGTTCCCAATCCTGAGAAATAGGCCCACCTGACATGCTTATCTCTCTGGTTATGGTTTTTGTGTGTAGGGTTCGAAGCTCAATGAAGGTGGAAATTGAAAATGAAGTTGTCGCGGAGATAATTAGATGAGAATGAAATTTTATTTACAAATTAAATAGTAGATTGCCAAATTAAAATATCCTTTTGTATTGAGTTTTTTTTTAATAACGAATTTTTTATTAAAATAATCCAGTTTTTTTAAAAAAAATTCAAAATAATCTTGATTTCAAATAAGTTCTCAAACTACCCTATTTTTAGGAGGAGACGTCAATCCAATCAACGTCTCCTCTTAAAATTAGAGAAGAGACGTCAATTGCATTGACTAGGGCACTGGTGCAGCCAATTCAATTGGCGTCCATGTGTATGGGTTAAAGGGAGGCGCCGATTGGATTGACACTTCAGTGTATTTTGTAAATTTTTTCAAAAACAGTCTACGTGATACATAATTTCGAAATCTGACCAATTCATATTAATATAAATTCCTGTTTACACAAAAAAGACTAATGTTGATGACCGAGATCACCTAACCAACCTCCGGTCCCACATCCCCTAGCTACCCGAACCCGTGGCCCTAACCCACGTTGATGATTCACCACTGGTGTTTGAGCATCTGAGGGGCTAGGAACATCACTACCAACTGCAGGAGATGGCCTGTTGAGATAGTCAGACAAATCAACATAGTCTTGAGTATGCATCGAAGGTGTACCGCCATAGCTGAGTTCATGACCCATGCCAGAGTAGTTGGGTTGTGTTTGACTTGTTGGTGGGCGACCGAGATGGTTGAAGGGAGACATTGGTGTGAATGATGCGTCAAGGAAAGGTTGGAAAGATTGTTGTGGTGTTCGGTAGAGATAGGGTTGTTGAAGGTTTCGGTTTTGTGAGGTTTGGCTTCTTAGCTATGGTAGGAGGAGGGACGGTTGGTGTTAAATGATCGTTGAGTGTTCTGGATAAGGCGGCTTTGGTAGGGTGATGTGTTGGGTGTGAAACGATGTTGGGTCTCTGGTTGATGATCTATTTGTTGGTGGTGGTACGGTGTATGCTCTTGGTATTGTGGTTAGGTGTATAACATGTTAGGGTTGTATGTTTGTGTGTTTGTTGAACGGAAAGTTTGACGGATAGGGGGTGTGTGTAGCTGGTCTGACAATGTTGTTAGGGGTTAGATGTTGAGGCGTCTGGTGTGTAAGTTTGTTGGCGTGGGTCGTATAGGTACATATCCTCGGCGATGAACTCAAAACCAACCGATTTGTACCAAGCCATATAAGTATGACTTGATTTTTCTTCATTTGGCATCACTGCGTCAGTTAAGACATGGTCATGGCGGTGCATCCATTTGTGACACTCGGATCTAGCGAAGCTTTGCCATGGGTTGAAGTTCCATTGGTCGTTAACTTTGCGCAAATGTCATTCTCCTAGATTTGTTGGGGGATCTGAGATATGTTGAAGCATACCGAACTGCAATTTCACATGATCACTGTTGTGCATCTCCACAGTTGTGAATCTTATGATCGGTGTGCATGCAGTCCATACGGGTACGTTTTCTTCGTTGATTTCATGGTCATGATCTAAATTTAGGTATGAACGCCAAATGAGCTGAAATATGAACGTATGTTAAATTATAAACTTGGTAGAAGAAATTAACAAATTATTAAGAAATAATTAGGTTATTATCCATACATCTGTCGGTCGAAGGTGATCCAAGAGATTGCGATACTGGATAATACAATGTCTAGGACATATGTTATTACTCATACCACATGCCGACCATCCGCACCATAAAGGTAAAAATATTAGTTAGAGATAATAATCGTTAAAGTAAGTAAATATATAGCATTTTAAACAACTTACTTTTGTGCATACGGGAATGTGAAAGGGTTGTTGTTGACGGGCGCTAGGGACGGTAGTCTTGATCAACCCCATGCTTGGAGCAAAACAGCACATCCAGAAAAGGTAGATATGTCTTTGTGTGAATTTTTACACAAAGAGCTATAAAGATAGGCCAGACAAGCGGATCCCCAACTGTAACTTCCTATTCTATCTACATGTCTTAGTAAAGGTAAATACATAACATGCATACTAGAACCACTAACTTCGGGAAATAAAAAATAACCAATTAAAAGCATAATATAACACCTAGTTTTTACTATTCGAGCCTCTTTGGTAGGATGCTCGTCTAAATGTAAATTGTTATAGTATGACTTAAGGCGTGAAAGGAGTATACCTTGACCTCTTGAGTTATCATCTAACAAATCAGTATCCAAGAGGTCCATGCAAATTGAATTCGCATAGTTGGTTTTACCATTTACAACTTTACCTTCAATAGGCAGTCCCAATACCATGTAGACGTCTTCTAACGTCACAGTACACTCACCGGTTGGAAACCATAATGTGTGTGTCTCGGGACGCCATCTTTCGCATAACGCAAGAATGAATTTATTATCCACCGACCAAGACATAATTTTGCTTATATGTCTAAAATCGGCGAGTTCGACATACGGTTGAATCATCGGCTCCATGTGGACATATTCGTGGACCCGAGTACGGAACTTTGAAACATCCTATAAAAGAAACAAGAAAAGACTTTACTAAGTTGATATGTTATTAAAAGGTACTCTAGACAAATAACAAAAGAACTAAACGCTTACATAAGTTGCTATGTTTGCAACTGTTCCTCTGTGCGATTCGCCCATTGTGAGTCTAGACATCTTGTCGGAGATGAAAGAGGTTGTTGCAGATGAAAGATTTGATGTTGTAGACGAAGTAGTGAGTGATTGTGTGGAAGAAATGTTAGAGTCACATTCCTATTTATATGCAAGAGTGTGGAAGCTTAGAAAATGTGATTGCATGTGGTAGCCAAATGAATTGGCGCCCATGTGCATTTCCTACATGCTAGCGCCATTCAAACTGGTGCCTCCATAGGCTCATGCATGACACATATAGCTCTGCATGCTTGGTTACGAGATCTACATGCATGCAAGATATGGTGTCGCCAAATGGACTGGTGCTCATGTGCAAGGATTGCAAGGAGACGCCAATTCATTTGGAGATAAGGCTTACATGTGTGACACGTGGCTTTCCTCTCTCTTGCATGTTTGACACGTCATTTCGGTCTGGCTTGCATGTTTGACACATCACTTCGGACTAGCTTGCATGTTAGACAAATCACTTACCTATTTATTCATCTTACTATCAACATCCAACAATCAACAAACATTCATCTGCAGCAAGAAATTAATTTTCATCTGCACTAGAAATATTACAATGTCATCTTCACCAAAATATAGTGTCAATGTTCATTGCAATGGTGAGACATACGAGTCTGAGTTATACGGGTTTTATTTTCAAAACACCGATACCATTCGACTTACGATCAAGAAAAATGCAAATTTCTTGCATTTGAAAAAACGAATTCAATCCTGCATAGGATCTGGTATTGTGTCAAAGATCACGTATCAAAATCCAATTTTTTTTAGAACAGTCAATGCAAGTTTTTCCCGCCAAAGATACGGGATGATGAAGATGTTGAATCCATGTTTGTTAGTCACGAACATTCTGACTGCAATTGTATTGAGTTGTATATTACTCTTCAACCAAGTATATCATCTCAGCAATCTCAAATAACTAATCATGATGAATCTGATGAATTTGATTCACAATACTCAGATGACGTCGACCCAAAAGAAGAAGCAGAAGTCAATGTCGTTGATGAAGAAGAAGAAGACACTGAGATACAAGTCGATCATATGTTGAACAACGACATTGAAGATGATGATCAACCAACGCCATTACCTCCAAGTCATATCTACAATCCACCTTAACATATGAAAAACATGGATCTGCATGACGATGAAACATCAAACAATGTTTTTTATAACCCGTATCCACGATCAGAATGCGAGTTAAAGGTGGGAGACATGTTCCGCACTAAAGAAGAATGTGTGTGAGCTATCAAAATATTTCACATGAATAACTCTGCTGATTTCATAGTGAAACGCATTGATTCGAGAAGGTATGTCATCGAATGTCGTAACATCCTTTGTAAGTTTCGGTTGGTTGCGTCTCGCAAAAAGAAAAGCGACTATTGGGAGATAGCTTCAATAGACCCACCTCACAGTTGCATTACAACTAACGTTGAACAGGATCACCGTAAATTAAGCGTTGCATTGATATGTCAAGACATTTTGTCGCTTGTTAACAAAGACCCATCAGTGAAGGTGAGTATAATTATATCTCATATCATAACAAGATATAATTATACTCCATCTTACAAGAAAGCGTGGATTGCAAGGACAAAGGCTGTTGAACGAGTATTCGACAACTCGGAGGATTTATACAAAGAATTGCCACGGTTTTATGGGCACTAAAGACATACGTGTCAGGAACTGTTGCAATTATGGAGACATTGCCAGCAATGACGCCATACGGAACCCGTGTTGCTGAAAATAGAATCTTTCGCCGTCTCTTTTGGGCGTTTGACCCATGCATCAAAGGTTTTGCATTCTGCAAACCTATTATTCAAATTGATGGAATATGGTTATACGGAAAATACAAGGGTTCTTTGCTTATGGCGGTTGCACAAGATGGCAACAACAATGTCTTTTCCATTGCCTTTGCTCTGGTTGAAGGTGAAACTGCTGGTGGTTGGGGTTTCTTTCTTCGACATCTCAGAACACATGTGACTCCACAAGCCAATCTCTGTTTGATTTCTGATAGACATGTTACAACTGAGAGTGCTTACAATAACCATGACAATGGATGACAGGACCCTCCTTCTACCCATGTCTATTGCATTAGACATATCGCACAAAACTTCATGCATGCAATAAAAGATAAGAACCTTCGTAAGAAAGTGGTGAATGCTGGGTATGCTCTAATTCAGTCGTCATTTCAATATTACCGTGATGAAATTAGACCGTCTAATGAAGATGCAGGAAGATGGCTGAATAACATACCAGTAAAGCAGTGGACAAGGGCATTTGACGGAGGTTGTCGATGGGGCCACATGACAACAAACCTTGTGGAATGCATGAACGACGTATTCAAAGGCATTAGAAATCTGCCAATAACCGCCTTGGTTAGATCAACCTACTATAGATTGGCTTCTACCTTCGCAACCAGAGGTGAAAGATGGAGTGCGGTGTTAATGTCTGGGCAAATATTTAGTGAGTGTTACATGAAAGTGATGAAAGAGGAGAGCATCAAAGCTAGCACACACACGGTAACGGTGTTTGACCGCCATAGGCAAAATTTAAGCGTGCAGGAAACAATGAACCACAATGAGGGGAAACCAAATTTAGCCTATGTTGTCAAACTAAATAGAAGTTGGTGCGATTGTGGAAAAATTCAGGCCTTCCGCATTCCTTGCTCCCATGTCATTGGAGCATGCGCACATACTCGTCAGGACGCTTACAACCATCTATCTGATGTTTACAAGGCCATCACCGTCATGAATGTCTATAACAAAAGTTTCTCGGTGCTACCAATGGAGGAATAATGACCTCTATATGAAGGTGACATAGTTTGGCACAACGACGAGATGTGTAGAAAAAAAAAAGGGCGGCCAAATAGCACACGTATCAGGACAGAAATGGATACGACAGATAAAATGATAAGACTATGTAGTATCTGTCATCAACCAGGACACAATAAGAACAACTGTCCCAATCGAGGAGCATCATCTGAGTCATAATCTTTTTGTAACATTGGATTTTTGTAACCTTCAATTTTTATATATCATTAAGTTTTTGTTACAACGAGGTTCACAACAAACATCGCTACAACATAAGCAAACTAAAAACAAAATATTTCTAACTGGTTACAACTATCACAGTGATGTCATCTCGTTTAAACATCATTTCCCTAGCATCCTTATCAGTTTTCATTTGCATACAACCAAAGATACTGTCGAGTCTCTCAATACTTCTAATTTTTTTCCTTCTGGTATTTTTCCATCTAACCAACGAATCAGTTCCCTCTTCAGTTGATCGAAAGTAGTGATGTTCTAGAAGAGCACAAACATCTGAGATTTGTCTCTCGAATAAATCACCTTACCGTAGCGGTGACGAACACCAAACATTTTTGCAAAATGATGAAATGAGATATTGCAAAATGATTCACACAACACCTCTATTTATAACAAAAAAAATTGCACTTTGCACTGAGTTGTCAGACCAATTAGTGTCTCCTCTCAAAACATACACATGAGCGCCAATTGAATTGGTTGCACCATGTGCCCTAGCCAATTCAATTGGCGTATTCTCTCTAATTTTAAGAGGGGACGCCAATTGGATTGGCGTCTCCTCCTAAAAGTGAGGTAGTTTGGGATTTTTTTTGAAATCACGGTTATTTTGGGATTTTTTTTTTTAAATTAGGGGTATTTGGGTAAAAAAAAGTTTAATAACTATTTTCTTCAAGTTTTTACTTATATATCATACTTTTCAAAATAATTCTTCCAAAAGGATAATAAAATATTGTTTTCTTGTTCTTTTTTATATATTATATCTAAAATTATTTAATTATCATAAAAAATAAATAATAGATGAAATAAAATTTAAATAATGAAAATAGTTATTAAATATCTTACTTAATAAATAAATTAACAATATTATAAATTTTGTAATATTTTTAAAAAAGATAATAAATGATAAATTATAATAAAAATCACATATAACAATATTTACAAAGTCATTTGTTTTGACGTGGTTTTAGGTAAAGCGTGACAACAAAACTAATATACGAGAGTATACGTTTGTTTTACCTTAAAAAACAGATTTTTTTAAAATTATTTTTATAATTATTTTTTTATAATATTATAATTTTTTTTAATTTATTTATTTTTATAAAATTAAAAACTAATTTCGACATCCTATAACATAAATATATATTATTGAAGATCAAAACATAGTCAAAATTATAATTTAAAAAAATATATTTTAAAAATGATTTTTCTAGAAAGCAATTAGAAATAATTTCAAATTTAAGTCATTTTTTGAAATTTTAATATCTAAAAATATTTAAACCGATTCTTTATAATAAAAAATTTGTTAAATTTTTTCAACAAAAATATGTTTCATTATAAAAATCATTTTTCAAAATAACTGAAACAAACATGCTCTAAGTTTAACGGAAAAAAATCATTTTGTTGAATTCCAATTTAAATTTGAGTTTTCTCTAATTTCAAAAAATGGGTAATCTGGATGCTGGTGTTCACTCCAAACTCATTCTCGAACTCACTTCATTTATATAAATAGGTGTATTTATGTACCAAATTGTTTCCTTCTTGTAATTTTTTTCATTCTCAATCATGACTCAATGTGTAATCGATCATTATGTGCATTTAGACGAGTTAGTGAGTTGTTATGTATGTTGATAGCACTTTAACAAAACTAAAGAGATCTTTTAACAATGACCTTCAGAGTGATAATGATGTTAGAATGGTGAAAAATCTTCCATATTGTTGTCATTACATAAATGGGTGGCTAAACAGGTATGTTCTGCCGAACATGTATGGGTTGCCTGCATTTTATCCGGGGTTGAGTCAAGGTTTTAGACACGCAGTCTCTAATGTGTCTCTCTATCCCATTTTTTTGGGGTTTTTCCAAGCATATAAATTAACATGAATTTTAATAACTTTTAGGCTTTATGGGTGCAAGGCATGTCAGGCTCACCCTGCACCGCCTTCATTTTTTTTACAGAGTGTCATAAATTTTTTGGCCTATGTCCTCTAGTATGATTTTTCCGCACTATTTTTTGTGGACTTTAGCGAGACGAACCTAAACGAGGTGGACATGCCCGCTTGCCATGTTGGCGTAAACTCTATAGACCAATAATTTTATTAGAACTTGGTACTTGTAATGACTTATTAATAATAAAAGGCGTTTCTTTATTATGCCTGTTTTTCCAAAATAATAAAGTCTCTAGAATAACTATTCTGTTTAATGAAACATTAAGTATGACTTAATCATGAGACCCCATTAAACACAAGGACATTATTCTTAAAGTATTCATAGTCAAGATTTATAGTGAAGTTAATAACATTAAAGCATTGAGATTATTATGTAGATAAGTTGATGATCACATCTCATTGATCATGGATAAAGAGTTATCATGTCTTAACATAGTATGAATATTATTAGTCGTATGTATACTGCATCGACCATGAGAATACTACATAAAATATTATGCAAGTCTCATAAGTTACTCTCAAGACGATATTGGTGTATACCATCCTTCGGCTTAAATCCATTATGGACCCTAGATGTTGAGTCTAATACTTTATTGTCAATCAATTATTGTCTGTAACAAGATGACCATAAATATGATCGTTGGGTACTCCACAAATCATGCTCAGAGACATGAGTGACCTAGATGGAATTTTCCCATCCTGTGTAACAGAATATATATCTAAGGGACCCATATTGAACTAGACAAGGATGACACGATCTATGCCTTGTGGTCAATATAAACATGAGGGAAAAAGGGTAATCGTACACATAAATTATCACAATTTTTTTTGTTAGATCACATGACATATTTGTGACTTGGGTAGCAGTGATGTGTTGTTAGATATTATAACATCCCGATTTAATTATTCGTTTATTTAATTATTTATTTAATTTAATTGAGTATTTTATTTAAATAATTATTTTTGTGAATACATGATATGTTTGGCGGATGACGGTATTTGTGGTGTTTTGTGCTAATTAATGGGGTTAGTGGTAATTAATTAATTAATTAATCGGAAATTAGAGAGAATATGTAGAATTAGATCAATTTTGTGAATGAAGAGAATTTAGTGGTAAGTGGAGAGAAAAATGAATTTGAGTCGAGTAAAAAGTATGATTTATAGAACTAAATAAAATAGTATATATATATTCTAAAGCTAGACAAATTAGATTTTTAAAGGCTTTTTCTTCATTATGTGAAAACACAGGATATTGGAGAGAAGAACTTTGAGAAAGGAGTGCTAGGACTTGAGAGAAGAGATCACTAGAGACTTGCTGTACTGAATTTTCTAGAATTACAAGGTATGAATGATTCTTTATCTATGGGTGTTTAATTCATGAAAGAGTGTCATGTCCCAATTTTGTCCTATCATCTATCTATGTCTTAACATACTTGTTTTTCATTTGCATGTCTTACGTTTTTAGGTCTAGGTTAACTTGAGCTTAGGATTAATTGGGCAAAAACTTTTCGTCTCATCCAATGTTTCATCACATTCATAGGTTATCTCATTTGCATTCTCCATATGTTATTTGGCTTAAAGTCATGGACAATCATCATTTGATTTTAAGATTTATGATTAATTTTTATTCTTTTTAATAAAAGATTGCATATGATCAGAGCCGACCCAATCATATCAGAGACCTTTTTATTAATATTTATAAAAAAAATTGAAAATTTCAAATTTTGAAACCTTCTAAAATATAAGGCACTGCTGCACATACTATGTATTTTTCACGTACCAAACAGTGTGTCACTTTGCATACATCATACCTCTTTTAGGTGAACATATTCTAAAAGCAAAGAGTTTTATGTCTTTTCAAATATTAGATACTTAACTTCAGTTGAAATTGATAATTAGGATGCATTCTTCCTCATATTTCATGACACGTCGTTATAGTGCATTTACATATTTCACAAAGTACAAAATATCAAAAGAGTATTAAAATAAAAAGGGGTTTTATTAAAATAATATAGTTTACATGAAGAGATTAATTACTATACACTGTCAGTGTAAAAAGTTTTACACCGTCGATTCATCACCATCACCCGTTTGTATTACTTTATAGATTTTTAAAATAAAAGTCAAACTTCTTTTAATATCCAACGTCTATAATTAACTGATGGTGTAAAACCCTTTTACACTGACAGTGTATTTCAATTAATCTCTTACATGAAACAAAAAGAGTAGCACATAAATGGCCTTTATTTTTACATTTTTCATTTTACAAAACAATTAGAAAAATGGTTAAAAGGGAGAAGCCCCAAATCAGTAGGAACCACGCGCAACTAATTCCTCATCATGTGTGCATCATCATCCTTGCACCAACATGGAAACATCCTTCAATTAACTATGACATTCATCAAATGTCACAAAATCATTTGGTAATATCAACGTTATAGCATAATATACAATATTTTAGCATGACATACATAAAGTAATAGAGCAAAAATTCAAGTCATAATGCACATGTATGAAAAGTATCAATTTATCCATCACATGCTAGTGGCATACATACGGACAATTTAAAAACTAGAAAAAACAAATATCTCAGCAAAAGAACCAAGGATGCGTATCACACCACCACTCACATAAATAATCCCATAAAATCATGGATTCTAAGAAGACCTCTCTAATGAATTGATTCAGAAAGATCACCAACTCATCAAATTTCACACGAGCAAGCATATCTCAATAAATTCTTCACACATATATCACTCTCAAACTCATCTCATATTCTTGCTCCTATAAATAACACTACTACTATTATCAATGTCCATATGAAACAGTGCAGTGGGAAAGCAAAATGCAGTAATGCTCATATGGAGAAAATGGAAAACAAAAATTATTCAAGAAGAAGAAGAAGAAGATAACAGAAAGTTGTTATTGAAACTAACTGTGAAAAACAGAAAGTGACTGGCTATTTATATTACATTATCCACACTATAAGGATAAAAGGAAAATCCTTTAAATATATTTACATGTGATATGCTAAATATCAGCTAACAGCCCCCCTCAAGTTGGGCAGTGGATGGTACAAACTCCCAACTTGACCAAATTGTTCTTCAAGGATGGTGAATGAAGAGGTTTAGTAAAAATGTATGCCAACTGGTTATGTATAGAGATAGGAAGAAGATGAATAAGTTTTGAATTGATCTTTTCCCGTATAATGTGACAGTCCAATTCAATGTGTTTGCTACGTTCATGAAACGTAGGATTATGCGCCAAGTAAACTGCAGACTTGCTGTCACAAAACATAGATGCAGGTTGCTCAAATTGAACTAGGAAATCTTGAAATAAGAAATGTAACCATTGTAATTCACAAGTGATAGAAGCTAACGCACGATACTCAGCCTTAGTGGAAGAACGAGAAACTGTGTGTTGCTTTTTGGATTTCCAGCATAATAAAGAGGAGCCTAACATAACACAGTATCCAATGACTGATTTCCTGGTATCAGGGCATCTAGCCCAGTCAGAATCAGCAAAGCCAAAAAGCTGCAATTTACTGTTGGAGGAGAAGAAAATGCCTTTGGCTGGGACAAATTTGAGGTACCTGAGAATTTGAATGGCAGCCTGATAATGAGGAGCACGTGGCTTGGATACATATTGACTCACATGTTGTACAACAAATGCAATGTCAGGGCGGGAGTTGGTGAGATAAATCAACCTGCCAATTAACCTTCTATATACAAAAGGATCCTCTAAAACATTGCCTTCATGAGCTGATAATTTCAAGGTTAGGTTGAAAGGAACTGCAGAAGGTTTTGCTGCCAAGAGACCAGCATCTTCCAAGAGTTCAAGAGCATATTTTCTTTGATTAAGAAAAATGCCAGTAGGGGATCGAGCAATCTCAAATCCTAAAAAGAAACGTAGTTGACCAAGGTCTTTAATTCGAAACTTTTGATTCAAGAGGTGTTTGACTTGTTGAATTTCAGACAAGGAATTACCTGCCAATACCACATCATCTACATAGACCAATAGTGCAGTGAATTCATGTTTGAATTTCTTAACATAAAGTGAATGGTCAGCCTGAGATTGTGTGTATCCAAGAGAAATAAGGAAAGTGGATAGTTTGGAATACCATTGCCTGCTGGCCTGTTTGAGGCCATATAAAGACTTCTGCAGTTTGCACACCTTAGATTCACCATATCCAGATAAACCAGGAGGGAGAGTCATATATACCTCTTCATGTAAATCACCATGAAGGAAGGCATTGTTCACATCTAGCTGTTCTAAGTGCCAACCTTTAACAGCAGCTAATGATAAAAGAACTCTGACTGTAGTAATCTTGGCTACATGAGAGTGTGTCAAAGTAATCAATACCCTCCATTTGTGTATACCCCTTTGCCACTAGCCCGACTTTAAATCTTTCAATGGAGCCATCTGCCTTATGCTTGATTTTATAAACCCATGTGCATCCTATGGGTGTTTTTCCATGAGGTAGATCAACAATCTGCCAAGTATGGTTTTCCTCAAGAGCAATCAACTCTGCATCCATTGCCTTCTTCCAACAGTCATGTTTATTGGCTTGTTTAAATGTCTTTGGTTCAACATGAGAGGATATAGAAAGGCAATAGTGTTTATAAGAGGGAGAACAATGATCATAAATCAACACAGAGGATAAGGGATATGGAACAGTGGAAAGTTTTGGTTTGGTTTTAAGAGAGATAGGAGAATGATGTATGGTGTTATAGCAATTGTAATCTGCAAGATAACTTGGAGGATGATAAAGTCTAGTAGAATTTTGATTATGTAACATTTCAACATTATTTGCTAGCTCTGGTTCAGGTAAAGGGACATGTGGTTGTTTAGTGGTAGCAGGTTGTTGTGTTGTGGTGGGTACAGCAGGGGAAACAGCTGTAGCAGGATGTTGTAGAATGTTGGATATAGCAGGGGAGACATGGGATTGTCCATTAGGTAATTATAAAGGTGTTAAAGAAGTTTTGATAGGAATAGTTTGATTATTAGACCTATGTGCATCCAACAAAGTGCTAGAGTGGGACATTTGTGAAAAGTCATTCATGACAGGTTGTAAGGTTAGACTGATGTGGGACTGATCATTAATTACCAACTACTGAGGTGTATCAATAATAGGTTGTATATGAGATTGAGGTGAAAGCCTGTCATGAGTTATGGAAAAGGGAATAGGTTGGATAGGTGGATCATCATAGGTGGGACAGGCCATGAGAGATGTGTTTTCAGGTTCAGGTGCATATGTATTAGGGGTTTTAAAGGGGAAGTAAGTTTCATAAAAAACTACATGTCTAGACACAAAGATATTGTGGTGTTACAAATCATAGAGAATATATCCCTTAGTCCCTTCCTTGAAACCAAGAAAAACAACTTTTCTAGCTCTAGGTGCAAACTTAGTTCTGTGAGCTTATAATGAGGTGGCATAGCTCAAACATCCAAAGGTTTTTAAGTGGATGAGAATGGGAGGATGTTTATGTAGCAATTCATAAGGACTTTTGAGTTTCATTAGGGGAGTAGGAAGTCGGTTTATGAGGTGTATGGCATGTTGAACGCAAAAATTCCACATGTTTAATGGAATTGAGGAGTGAAACAAAAGGGTTCTAGCTACATTTAATATGTGTTGGTGTTTCCTCTCTACTACCCCATTCTGTTGGGGTGTTTCAATGCATGACTTTTGGTGAATGATACCTTTAGATAGAAGGTAATTAGTAAGGGCTATAAACTTACTTCCATTGTCAGATCTAAGGCATTTCAAAGAAGTTTTGAATTGAGTCTCAATGTATGCTACAAACTGTATTAAGCTATTCTTAGTTTGATCTTTGGTTTTGAGGAATATAGTCCATGTATACCTAGTATAATCATCAACCAAGGTTAAAAAATATCTATGTCCCAATGTAGAGGTGGTGGCAAATGGCCCCCACAAGTCAGCATGTAGTATTTCAAAAGGAAAAGAAGTAACAGTAGTACTGTTAGGAAATGAAAGTTTCTTTTGTTTTCCAAAATGACAAGAATCACATGGAGTATTATTGTGCACATAAGGGATAAAAGGGAAAGCTTTGGAAATGTATTTTAAACCATCATTAGATATGTGGCCTAATCTTATGTGCCAAAGATTACAAGAGGAAGCAACATTGGAATGAAGGGCTTGTGATTGAGGAGTAGCATCAAGTACATATAGTCCTCTTTGTAGGTTAGCTGTACCAATCACTGCCTTGGAATGGTTTTGCAGAATGGTACAAGAATTAGCAGTAAAGTTAATATGAGATTCATTGTTATTGACAAGTTTAGCAATAGAGAGTAAGTTAACATGGAAAGTGGGAATGTATAGGACATTATGAAGAGTGAGGGTGGGAGATAAAACTATGCTACCAGACATAGAAGCAATAATTTGACAACTATCTGGTAAACTAACATGGACTGGAATTATGTGTTTATATGATTCAAATGAGGCTAAGTCATAGGCAATATGGTGTGTTGCACCAGTATCAAATATCCATAGATTAGGGTTCTTACAATTATCATTGTAAGCATGAGAATTTAGGCCAAATGGGGATGAGGATATGGAGTTGGCTTGAGGTGTGAGTTGGGACTGTTGGATTAAGGCCAAAATGTTGTCGTATTGATCTTGTGTAAAACCAAAACTTGGTTGAGATTCTTCTGACCCTGCATGAACAGATGCATCAACATTCTGATTTGAAGTATTAGAAGATTGGTTTTTACCTTTGCCTTTGAAGCCAGGTGAATATCCATGCTTGAGGAAACAGGTCTCAACTGTGTGATTAGTTCTCCCACAATGTGTGCAAACACGATTGTTTCCTCGAGCTCCACCTTGTGGTTTGCCTCTGAAAAACTGACCATTCTTGCCATTAGCATGTCCTGAATGAGAACTGTGAAGCTGAAATGCAGCTGCTTCTTCGGCGGTTGAAACAGTGGGAATGGCCATGGATGATCCTGCGTAGTTTATCTCTCTTTCTTGTTGAATCACCAATGAAAAAGCTTTGTCAATGGTGGGAAAGGGTTGCATCATCATTATTTGAGATTTGGAATGTGTAAACTTTTCATTCAATCCTTTAAGAAACCTGATAACATAATCTTGCTCTCTGTAATTTTTGATTGAACCAATGGCACCACAAGAACACAGTATTACGCAAGAACATGCTAGTACGGGACGATAATTCTCGAGTTCATCCCACATGACCTTCAATTGAGTGAAATAGTGCGAAACATCATGAGAACCTTGACGAAATTTGTATAAATCTTCTTGAATATCTGAAATGCAGAAAATATCACCCTGCGAAAAACGGAGTTGCAAATTCTTCCATACGCCAGTTGCGCTTTCGATCCACAACATAGACTTAGCAATAGATTTAGAAATAGAACGGTGAATCCATGCCAGAACCATTGTGTTGCACCGAATCCATGAGGCGTATAGGGGATCAGAAACAAGAGGTTTTGTAAGTGTACCGCCAACGAACTTATCCTTGTTCTTGGAGATTAACGCAATGTGCATCGATCTCGCCCAAGTATGGTAATTTTTATCATCAAGAAGAGGTGTAACGAGGACGATTGAAGGATTTTCATTCGGATGCAGGTAATACGGATTCGACAAATTTGTGGAAAAATCGGTGAAGCTCTGGTTAGCCATGAAAACCGAGATTGGAAGGTATTAGGAATCTGAAGAAAAAAAACAGAAATGCAGTGGATTGGAGAAGGAAGAAGAGTGACAATGGTTACCAGAGCTGGTGAAGCTCTGATACCATATCAATGTCCATATGAAACAGTGCAGTGGGAAAGCAAAATGCAGTAATGCTCATATGGAGAAAATGGAAAACAAGAATTATTCAAGAAGAAGAAGAAGAAGAAGATAACAGAAAGTTGTTATTGAAACTAACTGTGAAAAACAGAAAGTGATTGGCTATTTAGATTACATTATCCACACTATAAGGATAAAAGGAAAAGCCTTTAAATATATTTACATGTGATATGCTAAATATCAACTAACAACTATTCATAGATAACATAGAAATTCATACTAAAACGTTGTAGAAATTAATCCAGAATCCTACCAAAACTCTAAAATTTGAAAACTACTCAGAGTTTCACACTGAAACTTTAAGAGAGTTGAGCTTAGCTAACCATAACTGTTCATCCCAAGCAACAAGAATAAGAGATGAGGGATAGTAGAATAAGAAGATAGAGCCGAAGTGTACTAAAAGAGAACCTAGAATCAGAGCATACTTGGAAAAAGCTTTGTTTTCGTGTAGTGGTTTGTGTTGGATCTTCCCCTTTCACGCTTACACGTTTGTTGTTGTTTCATTCTCTCTAAATGTAGATATGCTCTGATATTGTGATGCATGTTTGATTTCTACTGGGCTTTTTTTTATGGTTTGGTTTTCTGATTGATTTCTATTGTGATGGTGTTCATGTGTATAGTGGCTTCGTTGTGAGTTTTTAAGGTTAGGGTTTTCATGAGCAATCTGAAGGGAGAACCGATCCAGTCCCTTGAAGCCTCGGTTGTTCGGTTGGATAAGGGATTCTTGTTCGGTGGAGGATTTTAGATAGGGTCGGTTCTTGGTTTTTTTTGTTGGTTTTTATGGGGGGTCGTCCAGAGAAGGTGGTGGTAACCACCGTGAACCACCATGTTTTTTTTTCCGATGAAGGAATTTTGAGAGAGAGAGAGAGAGGGTGAGGAGAGAAGTGTTTCGTTGAAATAATGGATGGTGTTTTGGTTCGAGTCTGTTAATTGAGTTTTCTTGTTGCCGTTTTCAATTAGAAGAGATAAAATTGAATCCATTAATGATGGCCTAGTTACTCGCATGCCACACGTGCTGCTTTGGGAAGAGGTTGAGGCGGCCGCCTCCCTCATTCCTTTCACTTTTTCTCTATCCTCATTTTAGGGTTAGCTGATTGCATAGGGTTTGGGCCTTAGGCCCAACCCAGTTTATGGAGGTAGTGCCCTAGGTTTTCTGGGCCTTTGTGGTTTGCTCTTTTGGAGCTTTACCTCATTTTCTATTCCCACATTCCCAATCTGCTTTTAATTATTTCTTATTCATTTATTTCTCTAAATGTTAAATAATAATTATAACAATAATAATATAGTAAAACTTATTATTATCTCAATATAATTTTGATATTTGTTTTGCTTGGTTTTATTTATTTATTGTGCTAGGATATTACAATTAATTAATTAAGTAGATGTTTATTAAAATTGATAAGAGAATAAGTTTATATGAATTAAATCTTGGTCTAACACCAAGTATTTATTTTTAACCCGATTAAATCATTCTCGCTTTAATTCAGACCTTTCCCCTATTATATAACATAAAAAAAATTGTTTTCTTAATCAAATACGAAAGAAATGGGTCCTTGGAGTCTCACGTTCCTTGAATCCTTGAATGATTTCTCTCAAGGCACATGTCTTAGGTTAACTTTTCATTCACTCTTTTCGTTTCTAAAATCTTAACTTAAAAACTTGGACAAAAAGATGGGTCATTTGAGTCTAGCATTCTGGTAGAACCTTTGAAGAATCTTTTGCATATTCATTGTCCATTAAACGATTTCTTAATTACATTGAATGAAAAATGTATTGTCGGAGTCTAGCATTCCAACAATATCCTAAATAATTGGTTTTGAGGCTTACGTTTTGTTCTTACCGGATATTCGTCATTCACCTTTTAAAAAAAATGTTCGAACATATCAAACCTACTTTCTCGCCTCCGTGCGATTGAAAGCCTTTCATAAGAGAAAGTTTGTCTAATCCTTTCTAACGCGTACAAACTTACGCTTAAGCCTTTGCCGCGAGTAAGCAAGCCATGTTTTACCGTTAGAATGAGATCTAGATACATATTCAATTCAATACATTATTAATCTATCAAAACCTTTTCAAAAGAGCGACATTTAACCTTGTGATAAATGTGGACTTTGTGTAATTGTTTTCTTTATGCTTTCTTACTTGCTTTCTTTATGCTTTCTCTTTTCATTATATATGCTTGTAGCGGTGTATTCGTCGCTATATGATTTATTGATTAAACCATAAGCAAAGTATACAATGAATCGAGTCGCCACCGCACTTTTATTTATCCTAAGGACTGGTTAAAAAGCGAACAAAAACCTAAGAAGTTTTACACGTAGAAAACCAATAAAAGATCAGAGAATCTGGGTAAGGGGTAAATTACGCAATGGGAAGGTGTTAGGCACCCATCACGTCCTAGGTACTCCTAGGGAGCCCTTTTCACACTTGTTGTATAAAAATGTTTATTTGTTTTGACATATTGTGCAAACATGAATGGGATGATGAGAAAAGAATGTACAAGTTAATTATTTTTGTGTTTGAACGGATGAACCCGTTGCCTACGTACCTTCCATCAAAGGTAAGGATCAAAACGCCGTAGTTCGGCTAAAAGATTTCCAAAAATTAGTGAGTTCAATTTTAAAACACAAGCACTAAGGCTTTTCATTACCAATGGGAGAAAACTCAACCCGAATCAACAATCCACCATGCGAGGACGGCTTCACCATACTAGTGAGGGGTTAATCCTATAATAAGTATGGAAGACTTACAATCAACTCACTAAGGATAAGGTAAGATTTACATCAACCACTATGGTAATTAAAACCTAAGGCTAATGCATGAAAACATATTAACAGTGGACAAAGCCAAAACAATTGAATGGGTGAAGTTAATTGATTATGAGTATTCACAAAATATAGTCAAGGTATGATTAAGATTGATTCAAAGAAGTGTTATGAAAAGTGAAGTTTTGAAAAGTCAAGGACTTATGGTCCAGGTTTCTAATTTTGAAAAGACATGAAGATGTTTGCACAACAAGTCAAAAGTTTTCTTTGAAAGCAAAGTGTGAAAAGGTTTAGGACAAAGAGGGTATGGATGATGGAATGTAAAACTTCTTAGAAAGGTTCACCTCTTGAGATCATATAGAAGATGATTCAAGTGTGTCCTTAGGAATAGGCCACAATGCAAGCAAATAAAAGCAAGGTGATACCGGATGCCATCAATGGACTTATACCAATCTCACAAACAAAAGCGGACATCGGATACCAATAAATGGATTTACACCAATCTCCTAAAACAACACGATGATACCGGATGCCATCAATGGTCTTCTACCAATCTCACAAACAAAAGCGGATATCGGATACCAATAAATGGGTTTACACCAATCTCCTAAAGTAAAACAAAACTTGGATGTCAGATGCCAATCTATCTGGACTTATACCAACCTCCAAAGGATGATCATAGGAATACAAAGGCCAACAACATGGACTTATAATTGCATCCTCACATACAACAAACAAACAAGCACCAGGCTAAGAGGATATGAGTGACCAATGAAATGGTCTTACACTCTATCCCTTCCAAATCATAGGAACAATGGCCAAAGAACATGGTCTTACAATTGTCCTCAATGGGTAAACTCAAACAAACCACAAGATATGCAATGATGATCATGCAATAATGAACAATCAATGATGATAAGTGCACCAAGGCAAGCAAGCAAACATGTACAAATGCAATAAGCAATCAATCAAACAAAGTCATTTAGCACCCACTATAACCAAACAATTAGGCTCAAGCAAAGGGTTAGACTTAAAAGTCAACTGGAATAGGGTAAATGGTGCTCTTAACCTTGACATTGAGAGCCAAGGTGAAGCAGATGAAAGGATATGAGGGGTGTGCCTCATCACTCTTATCCCTGGTCAGGGAGAGTATTGAATATCAGAGGGTGTGGGAGTTCAGAAAGATGGAACTCTCTCCACAAGTTAGACTCGATAGATCTTGGGTTTTTACTCACTATGCATCAACACATGTGGTGTGAGCAAGGTGAGAGACTCACAGAATAGTAGGAGATAGGCTACATATCTCTTTTGTCTACCAATTTCCTCACATGAGGTCTTTACCTGCTTGGGGACAAAGTTAAACAATCACAAACATCGCCTCTTAAGGAGGACTTCAGACAGTTGCCTGGCTAAATAACAAGCCAAGTCTTCCAGACTACATGGAGACAAGAGAGTCTACCTCAATGCTTAAGCAAAGCAAAGCAATAGCAAGTTCTCAAAGGAGCTAAAGCAACTATGGTACCTGAAATCAATCAAATATAATCAGTATTCAAGTCACAAAGTCAAAACATACAGCATAAGAACCAACAGACAACACAATCAATCACATGTGCAAAGCACAAGCTCAAGGCAAGTGAGCTAAGCATCCTACAAAATAAACCAAGTTAGTTCATCACAATCAATTAAACCAAACTCAATCAACTTGAATTAAACTCCTTAAAGCAATTGCTTCTTTAACCTGAAAAAACAACTCAAATGTGAGAAGTAAGACCACTAGGACAAGCCTAGGGTCAAAAGGAGGTGAAAAATTCAAAACAGCCAGTGAAAATTGATCAAAATCAAGATTTATCAAACAAGAATAGAATCCAATTGGTCTCACATCAAAACTATGCACCAAATCCATTTCATACACAAAACATGTCAAACTATGCATTTTGGAATCACATTGGAGCAAACAGAATGATCACAATCAAACCAACACCAAAAATAGCTCAATAAATTCCCAGAAAATTCAAGCTTAAACAGAACACATTCAATGAGCATAACACCAAATTTCATGCTATTTGGACTAGAGGAAGTATGGAAATTAAATTCATGAAGTCATAGTATGCAAGAACATACTCAAACAAGGCCACAAATCATGTATCAACTTTAGGCAAGTGTAAAACAGAAATGGCATAAGATAAATGAACCACACCAAAGCCAAAATGAAGTTAAACATGTTAAGAATCAATCCACAAAATTTCAGCTTCATATGATAAGGCATGAGAATTTCACAAGTCATGTAAGTTGAACACTCCACAAAAGTTCAAAAATGACTAAACAGCAAAGAAAATCCCAATCAAATAGGAAATGAATCTAAAAAATCTACAAAAAACATTCTCAAACTAGACATACAGAAGTAATCACATGCAAAAATTCAGAGCAATTGGCATAGCATAAGCATGGAAACAAAATTCAAGAAGTTGGACAAAACCTAGTGTGACACACATTGTCACACTCATGAAGATCACATCATATCTCTCAATCCAGAAATTTAAAATTAGCAAACCATATACCAAAATCACCAGGAATGAGTCTAGATCATGCATATAAAATTTCAAGCATTTTGGAGCAAGCATCAAGATTTCATGAATGAAATGGCAAAACATATGCAAGAAACATACATGAACAAAGATATTAGACCAAAATAAAAACCATCCGTGCACAACTTGTGTTATCATGCTCATAAAAACTAGATGAAAAATGGAGATGGATGCAAAAATCCCCACACAATTTGGATCATCCACGAATTATTTATGAATTTTTGAAGTTTATGATGAAAAATGAAATAAACATTTAACAATTAAAATGAATATAAAGCTGCGAATGGCAATTTTGTAAATACGCTACGTTATGATGAAACGCAGCGTTTCATTTAATGCACATGGCGCCTTCTGATTGGCTGCCTGGCGCGGGAAACATGAATTTGAAAGCAAGGCAAGGCATATTGGATCAAACAGCATTCTGGACGTGTTCTTGAGCATTCATACAAGTTCTTCATTCCAGAAATCCATCAAGAACAATTGTTCACGACACATGGCAAATTATACATCATTGGACGCGTCTAACCAAGCACAACAACAATATCAACATGATTTGACCTAATCCTAACTATACAGCGCGAATCGATCCAAGAAAGTTTTGGTGTTCAAACTTTAAATCCAGATTTCTTCATCAATTCTCAATGAAAACACGCGATTCAACTTGCATTGTACTCTATGAACACGATCTATCAAAACCACATCAAGATTTTAGCAATTATGAGATTCGAGTTCCAACCTTATGAAGATGCAGTTGCTCGATTTAATGGATTCAAGGCTCCAATTGATGAAACAGATGCGGATTGATGATGTAGAAGATGAATGGTAAAGATTCTTCAGCTCAAAACAGCTCCAGCTCGAAGGAAATTCAAAATGCCATGTGAAGCTCCAAGTGCAACAGTGATGATTCTTCAAGGTTTTGGCCACGATCTTGTCAACAGTTCTTCAATATCCTCTGCAAATGATGATCAATACAAAAAGAAGCAAAAAGAATGATGAATTCTTGATGAACAAGTGAAAAAAGTGTGAGAAAATTGAGAGAATTTGGAGAATTTTGAGATTGGATCTGAGGGAATGAATTGTGGATCTGGAATTCAGTTATGATTAAGCTTTTATACCCTCTGTTAATCCAGCTACTAAACATGATTAGCACAAACCAAATGGATTAGTAAAAATGAGCTTGTTATGTAATTTGGCAAAATTGCCCTTTTGATGATGCAGCCAATGGAACAGTGAAATATCTGTTGAAGCAAGTCACAAATCATGTTTAGAAGCTATTCAAATTGGTTTGGCATGAAAATTCCATGTATTTTTGAAAATGGCCTTTTTTCCCACCAAAATTTAAATTGATCACTTGAAAAATGACCTTTTTATGTGATGCTTTTTGGTGAAATGTGATGATGCCTTATGATAGTACATGTCAAATGGGATTTGCTCAAAAAAGAACCACCCAAATTGGCCAAATGGTTTGAAAGTTATGCCTCCTTGAAATTCCAAAATTCTTGAAAATGATTTGATCATAACTTGCCAACTGTAAATGAGAAATGAGTGTTCTTGGATTTTTTGGAAAGGCAAGAGCAAGATATTCAACTTTCATGTTGGACAAATTTTGATTTGAAGCTTTCTTGGACGTGTAATTTTGAGGAGAAGGACTTTCCATTTTTGGCAGCTGAAAATTACAGGTCATTACTATTTTGGGAAACTTCTCGTCTGACCCCCAATTCCTCAATGATGATGTTTGAAATGTTATATGAGGCTTATATGGACATGAATGAGACCTTTCCAACCATCTCACACCTTCAAATTCCTTATTAAATGCACAGTTGACCACAGTTGACTTTGCTAGGGTTTTGGTTGACTGAGCCATGCTTTGATGAATTTCAAGCCTCTTTCTCTTGAGATCTTGATACCAAATGATACCATAACTCATATGAATCTCTTATGAATGATCATGGTGCCCAAATTCTTCAAGAATGGCCACCATCCATTGCTCAATGAATGATTTGACTGTTTTGACCTAGTTTGCTTCAGCTGCAAGTAACAAGGTTAGATGACAATATTTTTGTACTTTTGGTTAGTAAACAAATGAAAAGCAATGATATACAAGTGCTAAACATGCTTGGTGATCAAGAACCACACTCACAAGATACCCACCCACTAGGAGGCAAGCAAAGGTGCACAATGATCCTTGAGGCAATGATATGATATGATATGATGCCATGAGGGATCTTAGGGCAAAAATTGAGGTCTTACAGATGCCCCTATTTAAGGTCATTCTAGCCGGAGAAGTGAAGTTTAGAAATCTTCATCTCGACGCGGTAGAATGAGCTTAAATAACAGTAATGAGACAAATTTTGGTCCCTAAGAGACCTCATGATGCAGATGTATGCATGTAAAAGACACAAACTCTGTGGGGAATATGGTTCACACAGAAGAAAAGACGATCCATCGGAGTAATGCACTCACCAGGAACAGAGACTCTAACAAGACTCTTATTGGGGATAATAAAAGAAAAAGAATGCGTGAGCAGGACACAACTCTGATTTAGGGAACACAGAAAACAGACTGGAGACCTTACTGGGGGAAGTAAAGGACTCACACTAGGGATAAGAATCGATTCCAAAGGAAACATATCCATTGGAATGACTCAAGCTGACTCACATGATGCACGTACTAGAGATAACACCAATACAGCAACACAAATAGCAATACAACTCTGCTGGGGAAATCTAGAAAAAGACTCTCCAGGGGAAGCCAAGGATGAGATGTTACCGGTATAAGGGCAACAAACTCAGGAAGAATGAATATCTAAGACCGGTATAAGGGTGAGATATATCAATCGACCAAACATCTGAGAAAGACCTGAAAAAGGTACATCAACTCAGGCAAATCTGACTCCACAGGGGACCAAGGTCATAATAGGGAGCAGAAAGGAAGGAACACCAGGGATACCGAGGTATATAATAGGTGACCGACTGAAACGTGAATTGGTATATATGCCAAGACACTCATCATCCGAAAGGAGGGCTTGAAAAGCAAATCGACTTACAGGATGGACGTTCGAATCCACAACAGGAAAACGAATCTTACTCAACTGGGGACACAAACCCAAAGAGTGCATGAGATACAATATCCATTACCGTCAGAACGTGGATAGAATACTCGCATGAGATATATTATCTATTACCGGCAGACCGTAGATAATACACTCACGTGGTAAGAAGCACCAGGGATACCGAAGTATATAATAGGTGACTAACCAAAAAGAGAGACAATCGATACCAAGCATCCGGGTAAACGAAAGACAACTCAAAGGGGATAAATTGCAAGCATCCGGCAATTATCCAAACAACAAATATTCGACTCCGCAAAGGGAATAACGAATCTTACTCGACTAGGGAAACACGAAAGGCTTCGACTGAAGAGTGCATGAGATATATTATCCATTACCGTCAGAACGTGGATAACACACTCGCATGGAAGATTATCCACAACTGGTTACTGGGTTAACAAAGGATAAATCGACCGAACAGAAGGGCATCGGGATACCAAACTAGGTACATAATGATGACCAATCAAAGGGAGCAACAATCATTACCGAGCAAACGGGTAAATGAAAGGCGATCCGCTGGGAATGAATTGCAAGCATCCGACAATTATTCACAGGGCCTAGCTGGGGATACATTGATAAACAATCAACGATCCGGGGAACAAATCACTGGCAAACGGTGAAAAGACCCACTAGCAACTTCAAAAGGGATAACATTGCGAGCATACGGCAATGATCCAGAAGACAACTTGCTGGGGATAAATTGCTAGCATCCGGCAATTATCCATAAGCAAAGGGAGGAATATCAACATCAAATATTGAATGAAGATAACCACAAAGAGTAACCATCATCGGTTAGGATGAACAACAAGGTTAACTCTGCAAAGGGGAGAAATTAGGGTTTACAACTACCGAATACGGGATAGAATACCAAAAATCTGGCTGAGGAAACAAGAGGTTAACACTACCGACTACTGGGTAGAAACCAACGACTCAGCTGGGATAAAATTGCAAGCATCCGGCAATTATCCACTCGTACCATAAGGCACAAACTCCGATGGGGAGAACAATCACAGCATGGGATTTATAACTACCGAATACGGGGTAGAAGACCACAAACTCCACTGGGGATAGGGTGAATGACAGCAAAGTACTGAGCACTTATCCAACTTATTCCACAGGGGAACGCAAACTCTGTTGGAGATAAAAACCACAACAACAGAAAATCCACCATCAACCAGAACGAACCGCAAAGGTTACCTCTGCTAGGGAAGAAAAGGTAGGACTTACAACTACCGAATACGGGGTAGTAGCCAACAACTGGTGGGAGAACCACAAATTAGGGTTTACATCTACCGAATAACTGGGTAGAAAACCAACAACTCCGCGTGGGGATGGGAAACAATCACAAATCCGCACGGGAAACAAAATAGGGTTTATAACAAAACCACACACTGCTGGAGAGCAGGCAAATAGGATTTACGACTACCGACTACTGGGTAGAAAACCAATAACTCTTGCTGAGGAATGAAAGGTATATAACCACAAATTCCGCCAAAGAAGCAAGGAACATAGGACTTACAACTACCGGTTACTGGGTAGAGGCCCAACAAAACTCCACTAGGGATAAATGAATTGATGCCGGTTACTGGGCAAACCATTCATTTCTTCCACAGGGAAGCACAAGAAACAACTAACACAACGCCGATTCGGGATTGATCCGAAAAGACAGACTGAATCAAAACACGTCCTATGAGGATATAACTCAATAGGAAAATCCATCCCAATATATGTGTTGGGAGGAAACGGAAGAAACCGTCATCCACGAGGACAATCTCAGTGGGGAACTGCAGAAGGAGAAAAACCGACACTTTTTGCTTATGGGCTGACTCTATATGGAGAGATTAACCACCCCGCATTTGCTTGGGAAGATCTATAGGAGAGATTTATATCACCCAAAGCAGGAGACAACAAACAAAAGATATATGGCAAACAATGCAACATGAATATCTGAATGTTTATGAATATGCATGAATATGCGTGATTTATGTTTGATGAATGCTGACAAAACAGACATATCTAACACAAACAGGCCCAGGAATCAAACGCCCGGTACTATACTTCCAGGGGGAAAACCAACTGGAAAGCCAATCTGCTAGAGACCCACATGCTGTAAAGCAAAGATCTGCGGGTACTGCAGGGGATCAGGAGAATCCTGAGGACATCTGTAGGGGATCCCAACATCAACTGAGAAACACAAGTTCATGGCTCAACCAAGAACTGCTGCAAAGGCAACTCCAAACAACTCCGGGGAACAACCCACTGCAGGAGCATCATCCGAGTAGAATCTAACTGCATAAGCAACTCTCTTGGGGAACACTGTCAGCTACTCTCTTGGGGAACAACCCACTGGGGAGGAAAGATCGCACAAGTAGATTCTGCGACAAACCACTCTTCTTGGGGAGAACGTACATCCGACGGATCACACAAGTAGATTCTGCAATAAGCCACTCTACTGAGGATCAAAAGTAATTCAGGAAATCACTCCAATCTTTGGGATGCTGGAACCACCAACCGACCCTACTGGGGATTGAGATAGCTTTCAACAGGCAGAAACTGCCACAACAACCATTATGCAGACTAAGCTGGAAAAAATGGAAAGCAACCATGCTGAGGAGAGACACAACAACTCCGCTGGCGACTGCACAGGGGAGAGACTACTGCTGGAGAAGAACGCGAAGTCTTCAACAACATCTCTGCTTGCGACTATGCTGGGGAGAGCGGTAAAGTACCGGGATATCAATCCATCAACCACTGAATCTACCACAATGAGAACAAACATGCTGGGGAGATTACTGCTGGAGAAGAAACTGGGTCTTCAACAACATCTCTGCTTGGGGAACCACCCCAACAACAACTCTGCTTGGGGAGCAACTGTAACACCCCGATAAAATATGATAAGTATTTAATTTAAGTTAATAGTATATTTATTAATTTAATTAAATAATTGGAATATTATTGGATTATTATTATTGGAATAATAAAGTTGGAATATATATATAAGGTTCCATTTGGTAAAAAGGGTTTTTTTTCACGTGAAAAGGGAGAAGCGACAGAAAAGTGGAAAAGGGCAAAGAGGAAGAGCAAGAGAACAAGGATTGAAGAAGGGAAAAGCTTGAAGCTAAAGGATTTGCCGGATTAACTCAGGTAAGGGGGGTTTATCGTCGTTTAATGGGTATTATGGGTTAACATGTAATGGGTAGTAATAAGCCATTGAATTGACCCTAATTTGGATGATGAATGTTGCATATTGTGATGACCAAATTACGTTGAAAACTGTGATTGAATTTATAGTTGGGTGAATCGTAAATTTCTGGACGTGTAGCTTTTTACGGAATTGAAATCGGAGGTCCGGAAGTCCTCCGACGGCGAAAAATGCGGGGGATTCTGCATTCTGTTCGTGTTAGCGCAGGAACAGCTTTCTGTCTTGCGTTAACCGGTTAACCCAGGGTGTTAACCGGTTAACACTGTTATGAATTATGAGAAATTGCTGTCTGTCTTGCGTTAACCGGTTAACCCAGGGCGTTAACCGGTTAACACTGTTAAAATGTGCCAGGAAGCGTGTTCTGTGTTGCGTTAACCGGTTAACCCAGGGTGTTAACCGGTTAACACTGTTTGGAAAGTGGAAAATTTATATTCAAATATTGTGTACATATTGGACGTTTGGCCTATATTGGTGTATGATATAGTAGGGATCATTTCCCGTTGTTTTGAGCAGTATAGGTATTAGTAGAGTGTGCTAATACTGTGATTTATTATTTGGCATGATATGAATATGATTCTGTGATAAATATGCTGATGATGTATGATGGTATGCATAATGCTGTGAATGTATCTGTTATGTATGCAATTGTGGATGGACTGTTTATGGCTTAGAGTGTGAGCATATGTCCATTGTAGATTGTTGTTGATGGTTGCATGCTAGGTGATTTAGCGTGCATAGTATGGCCTTTATGGTGGTAGCTAATTCCCATGGTGAGGAATTAGTGAGTGAGTTATTGTGGATTGTTGTTGATGTTTGCATGCTAGGTGATTTAGCGTGCATAACATAGCCCTTGGGGTGGTAGCTAATTCCCATGGTGAGGAATTAGTGAGTGAGTCACTAGGTCTCAAATGAGTGGGACTAGTGAGCTTGGTAGCCGTATCTGGATTTGATCGGTGAGGTTGAACTATGTGTTCACGAATAGTCGGTACCGCATGTATGGAGTCTCATTGCATAATGTATGTATGGCGTATAATATGAATGGATGTATTCCAATATTATACGTGTGTTTTGTGTTGGGTTGAGTATGATTATGATTTTGAGTTGATGTTGCCGTTGCTGAATGTGTGATCTGATTTGGGTGATGAAATGTGTTAAATTACTTAGCATTACATGATATTTTATAATGCTTATTATATCGATTGAGGAACTCACCCTTACAACTATGTTTCAGGTAACGAGTAGTGATTGAGTAGAAGCTAGTGCTTGGAGTCTAGTGTAGTTCCTTAGTGGGTCATGCTTTGGTAGATGTAACATCGGGACGGGATGCTTTACTTTGTTTTCATTTTGGTTGTTGAACAACTTTACATGTAATGTGTTACATGGGTTGCATGATTGATTAGATCTCTATCCGCTGCGAATTGTGCAATGTTTTATTTTGATTAATAAATGAGCATGACAAGTTATTATGGTGAATGGTGTGAAGTGTCAAGTGTGACACCCTTAAATTGCATATCTACTCTGATTTATATTTTGTTGAATTAATTAATTATTGGGGTATTGTAGAAGGGTGTTACATAAGTGGTATCAGAGCATAGTCGGTCGAGTCGAGTCGTAATTATTCTGTTTCCCTGTACGTGATAGGTGTTGTGTAACCCTATCAGTACTTATTATTTTAGCTTGTTGGGTTTTCAGAATAGAGATGGCTGGAAGAGGTAGAGACGATGCTGCGATTGCTGAGGCTCTGGGTATGCTAGCTGGAGTACTTGGAGGGAATCCGAATGTTGTGGGATTGGGAGCTGCTCGTCAACTGAGTGAGTTCCAGAAGAACAATCCTCCAATGTTCAAGGGAGCATACGATCCAGATGGTGCTCAGAAGTGGTTGAAGGAGATCGAGAGGATCTTCCGAGTGACTGAGTGTGCCGATAACCAGAAGGTCAGGTTTGGTACGCATATGCTGTCTGAAGAAGCAGATGATTGGTGGGTTGCTGCCCGCACTGAGTTGGAAGCTGCTGGGGGTGCTGAGATCACTTGGGCGGTGTTCAGAGAGAGATTCCTGAGGAAGTACTTTCCAGAGGATGTCAGAGGAAAGAAAGAGATAGAGTTCTTAGAATTGAAGCAGGGCAACCGGTCTGTTACCGAGTATGCTGCTAAGTTCACAGAGCTGTCGAAGTATTACACTCCCTATGATGAGGCTACTGGGGAATTTTCAAAATGTGTGAAGTTTGAGAACGGGTTACGTCCCGAGATCAAGCAGGCTATTGGGTAGCAGCGGATCAGAGTGTTTTCTGACCTGGTTGACTGTTGCAGGATCTTTGAACAGGATACCAAGGCCAGAACGGAGAGCTATCAGCAGAGGGTTGATAGGAAAGGCAAGAATCAGAATGATCGTGGGAAGCCGTATGCAGCTGGCAAAGGTTTCTAGAGACAGAGTGGGATGAGGAGACCTAGTGGGGGAGACTCCAGTGCCCCTGCTAAGTGTTACAGATGTGGTCAGGCTGGACATCGTATCCATGAGTGTACCAGTACTGATAAGAAATGTTTCAAGTGTGGCAAAGGTGGTCACTTGGCTGTAGAGTGCCGGTTGAAGACTATGACTTGTTTCAACTGTGGAGAGGTGGGTCATATCAGTCCACAGTGTCCTAAGCCGAAGAAAGAGAACCAGTCGGGAGGCAAGGTCTTTGCTTTATCGGGTTCTGAGACTTCTGCAGATGATCGTTTGATCCGAGGTACGTGTTATATTAATGGCTTTCCTCTTGTAGCTATTATTGACACAGGTGCGACTCATTCCTTTATATCTTTGGATTGTGCTGTGAAACTTAAATTAGAGATATCTGAGATGCATGGGAGTATGGTGATTGATACTCCTGCGAAGGGTTCAGTGACTACTACTTCAGTTTGTTTAAATTGCCCTTTGAGTATTTTTGGTAGAGACTTTGGGATGGACCTCGTGTGTCTTCCACTAGTGCAGATTGATGTTATCCTGGGTATGAACTGGTTGGTGTTTAACCGAGTTTATATCAACTGTTTTGATAAGACTGTGATCTTTCCTGAGATTGAGGAAGGAAAGAGTTTGTTTCTATCAACAAGGCAGGTGAATGAGGCAGTAGCAGATGGGGCAGAGTTGTTTATGTTGTTAGCGACTTTGGAGGCTAAAGATAAACTGGTGATTTGCGATCTAGCCGTGGTGTGTGATTTTCCTGATGTGTTTCCAGAAGAAGTGAATGAATTACCGCCAGAGCGTGAAGTTGAGTTCTCGATTGATTTGGTACCTGGTACTAGGCCGGTGTCGATGGCTCCGTACCGTATGTCTGCTGTTGAGTTAACTGAATTGAAGAGTCAGCTGGAGGATCTGTTGGATAAGAAATTTATTCGTCCGAGTGTGTCACCGTGGGGCGCACCAGTGTTATTGGTTAAGAAGAAAGAAGGTACTATGAGGTTGTGTGTGGACTACAGGCAACTGAATAAAGTGACAATCAAGAATCGATATCCTTTGCCGAGGATTGATGATTTGATGGATCAGTTGGTTGGTACGAGTGTGTTCAGCAAAATAGATTTGAGATCGGGGTATCATCAGATACGTGTGAAAATTGAGGATATTCAGAAGACTGCTTTTAGAACAAGGTATGGACATTATGAGTATTCTGTAATGCCTTTTGGTGTGACTAATGCGCCTGGGGTATTTATGGAGTATATGAATAGGATTTTCCATCCGTACGTAGACAAGTTTGTTGTGGTGTTTATTGACGATATTTTGGTGTATTCGGAATCTGAAGAAGAGCATGCTGAACATTTGAGAGTGGTTTTAGGGGTTCTACGAGAAAAGAAGTTATTTGCTAAACTGTCCAAGTGTGAATTTTGGTTAGAAGAGGTTAGTTTTCTTGGTCATGTGGTTTCAAGAGGTGGTGTTGCTGTTGATCCTTCTAAGATAGAAGCGGTATCTAAGTGGGAAGCTCCGAAGTCAGTTTCTGAGATAAGGAGTTTTCTTGGACTTGCAGGCTATTATAGGAAATTCATTGAGGGATTTTCTAAGTTGGCGTTACCGTTGACGATGTTGACTAGAAAGGGGCAAGCGTTTGTTTGGGACTCAAAATGTGAAGAAGGTTTCCGAGAGTTAAAGAGAAGGTTAACTACTGCTCCTATTCTGATATTACCAAGTCCGTCAGAACCATTTGAGGTTTACTGTGATGCTTCATTGTTGGGTTTGGGTGGTGTTTTGATGCAGAATAAGCAGGTTGTAGCTTATGCTTCGAGACAACTGAAGGTTCATGAGAGGAACTATCCGACACACGGTTTAGAGTTGGCAGCTGTGGTATTTGTTCTAAAGTTATGGAGGCATTACTTGTACGGGTCAAGATTTGAGGTTTTCAGCGACCATAAAAGTTTAAAGTATTTGTTTGATCAGAAAGAGTTGAATATGAGACAGAGGAGATGGTTAGAGTTTCTGAAGGATTATGACTTTGGTTTGAATTACCATCCGGGTAAAGCAAACGTAGTGGCTGATGCATTGAGTCGGAAATCATTGCATATGTCTATGTTAATGGTTAAGGAATTGGATTTAATTGAGCAGTTTAGAGACTTGAGTTTGGTGTGTGAGAGTACTCACAATAGTGTCAAATTGGGAATGTTGAAGTTAACGAGTGGTATTCTGGATGAGATTAGAGAGGGTCAGAAATCCGATATGCTTTTGGTTGATAAGTTGACTATAGTGAATCAAGGTCAAGGTGGTGAATTCAGAGTTGATGAGAATGGTGTTTTGAAATTTGGTAATCGGGTGTGTATTCCGGATGTTACCGAACTTAAGAAGAGTATTCTTGAGGAAGGACATCGTAGTGGCCTGAGTATTCATCCTGGGGCTACGAAGATGTATCATGATTTGAAAAAGTTATTTTGGTGGCCGGGAATGAAAAGAGAAATTGCGAGTTTTGTTTATTCTTGTTTGACTTGTCAGAAGTCAAAGATTGAGCATCAGAAGCCGTCTGGGCTAATGCAACCGTTGGCTATTCCAGAGTGGAAGTGGGATAGTATCAGTATGGATTTTGTTTCTGGTTTACCGAGGACAATTAAGAATTTTGAAGCTATTTGGGTGATTGTTGACAAATTGACAAAATCGGCTCATTTCATTCCGATCAGAATGGATTATCCGTTAGAGAGATTAGCTGAGTTGTATATTGAGAAAATTGTAAGTTTGCATGGTATTCCGTCGAGTATTGTTTCGGACAGAGATCCTAGATTTACATCGAAGTTCTGGGAAGGTTTGCAGAGGGCTTTGGGAACTAAGCTGAGATTGAGTTCTGCATATCATCCGCAGACTGATGGTCAGACTGAGAGGACGATTCAGCCACTGGAGGATCTTTTGAGGGCTTGTGTTTTGGAGAAGGGAGGTGCTTGGGATTGTTATTTACCTTTGATTGAGTTTACCTACAACAATAGTTTTCATTCGAGCATTGGTATGGCACCGTTTGAAGCTTTTTATGGTAGGAGATGTCGGACACCTTTATGTTGGTATGAGTCCGGTGAGAGTGCTGTGGTTGGACCGGAGATTGTTCAACAAACTATGGAAAAGATTAAGATGATTCAGGAGAAGATGAGGATTGCTCAGAGTCGTCAGAAGAGTTATCACGACAAGAGGAGGAAGTCACTTGAGTTTCAAGAGGGAGATCATGTGTTTCTTCGTGTTACTCCGATAACTGGGGTTGGTCGAGCTTTGAAGTCGAAGAAGTTGACACCTCGATTTATTGGTCCTTATCAGATTTTGGAGAGGATAGGGGAGGTAGCCTATCGTATCGCTTTACCGCCGTCACTTGCGAATTTGCATGAGGTTTTTCATGTGTCTCAGTTGAGGAGGTACATTCCTGATCTGTCGCATGTGGTCAAAGTAGATGATGTACAGGTGAGAGATAACCTGACTGTTGAAACATCACCTATGAGGATCGAGGATCGAGAGTTGAAGCAGTTGCGGGGTAAAGAGATTGCCTTGGTAAAGGTAGCTTGGGGAGGACCAGCAGGTGGCAATGTGACTTGGGAACTTGAGAGTCAGATGAAGGAGTCTTATCCAGAGTTATTCGCTTGAGGTATGTTTTCGAGGACGAAAACTCTTTTAGTGGGGGAGAGTTGTAACACCCCGATAAAATATGATAAGTATTTAATTTAAGTTAATAGTATATTTATTAATTTAATTAAATAATTGGAATATTATTGGATTATTATTATTGGAATAATAAAGTTGGAATATATATATAAGGTTCCATTTGGTAAAAAGGGTTTTTTTTCACGTGAAAAGGGAGAAGCGACAGAAAAGTGGAAAAGGGCAAAGAGGAAGAGCAAGAGAACAAGGGTTGAAGAAGGGAAAAGCTTGAAGCTAAAGGATTTGCCGGATTAACTCAGGTAAGGGGGGTTTATCGTCGTTTAATGGGTATTATGGGTTAACATGTAATGGGTAGTAATAAGCCATTGAATTGACCCTAATTTGGATGATGAATGTTGCATATTGTGATGACCAAATTACGTTAAAAACTGTGATTGAATCTATAGTTGGGTGAATCGTAAATTTCTGGACGTGTAGCTTTTTACGGAATTGAAATCGGAGGTCCGGAAGTCCTTCGACGGCGAAAAATGCGGGGGATTCTGCATTTTGTTCGTGTTAGCGCAGGAACAGCTTTCTGTCTTGCGTTAACCGGTTAACCCAGGGTGTTAACCGGTTAACACTGTTATGAATTATGAGAAATTGCTGTCTGTCTTGCGTTAACCGGTTAACCCAGGGCGTTAACCGGTTAACACTGTTAAAATGTGCCAGGAAGCGTGTTCTGTGTTGCGTTAACCGGTTAACCCAGGGCGTTAACCGGTTAACACTGTTTGGAAAGTGGAAAATTTATATTCAAATATTGTGTACATATTGGACGTTTGGCCTATATTGGTGTATGATATAGTAGGGATCATTTCCCGTTGTTTTGAGCAGTATAGGTATTAGTAGAGTGTGCTAATACTGTGATTTATTATTTGGCATGATATGAATATGATTCTGTGATAAATATGCTGATGATGTATGATGGTATGCATAATGCTGTGAATGTATCTGTTATGTATGCAATTGTGGATGGACTGTTTATGGCTTAGAGTGTGAGCATATGTCCATTGTAGATTGTTGTTGATGGTTGCATGCTAGGTGATTTAGCGTGCATAGTATGGCCTTTATAGTGGTAGCTAATTCCCATGGTGAGGAATTAGTGAGTGAGTTATTGTGGATTGTTGTTGATGTTTGCATGCTAGGTGATTTAGCGTGCATAGCATAGCCCTTGGGGTGGTAGCTAATTCCCATGGTGAGGAATTAGTGAGTGAGTCACTAGGTCTCAAATGAGTGGGACTAGTGAGCTTGGTAGTCGTATCTGGATTTGATCGGTGAGGTTGAACTATGTGTTCACGAATAGTCGGTACCGCATGCATGGAGTCTCATTGCATAATGTATGTATGGCGTATAATATGAATGGATGTATTCCAATATTATACGTGTGTTTTGTGTTGGGTTGAGTATGATTATGATTTTGAGTTGATGTTGCCGTTTCTGAATGTGTGATCTGATTTGGGTGATGAAATGTGTTAAATTACTTAGCATTACATGATATTTTATAATGCTTATTATATCGATTGAGGAACTCACCCTTACAACTATGTTTCAGGTAACGAGCAGTGATTGAGTAGAAGCTAGTGCTTGGAGTCTAGTGTAGTTCCTTAGTGGGTCATGCTCTGGTAGATGTAACATCGGGACGGGATGCTTTACTTTGTTTTCATTTTGGTTGTTGAACAACTTTACATGTAATGTGTTACATGGGTTGCATGATTGATTAGATCTCTATCCGCTGCGAATTGTGCAATGTTTTATTTTGATTAATAAATGAGCATGACAAGTTATTATGGTGAATGGTGTGAAGTGTCAAGTGTGACACCCTTAAATTGCATATCTACTCTGATTTATATTTTGTTGAATTAATTAATTATTGGGGTATTGTAGAAGGGTGTTACAGCAACCCCAACAAAAAGCAGGGAGAAAGAGGATACAACCAAACCAGGAATATGAACAAATGTCTTACCTGTTGGAAATCATGCCACCCTCGGGAGAGCACTGAGACATTCTTAAGTATCCTTTCATCATTGTGAATATTCACTTTGTTTAAAACAACAATTTGACAAATTCTTCGTTTAAAACAATGATATTTTATCAATTAAAACATGCAAAACATTTGTTGAATTGAAACAAATAAGAGTGCAAATAATTGGATAAAAGCTCAAATTTATTTGATGGAATGGTAGCCTGCAAATGGCAAGACTCCATAGATCTGTACAAATTTGAAATCAGTGATATATATTGGAAGAGGTCTACATTGAACATAATGATCCTTTCTCTACCAATTTGAATCTCGATGTATGCGAAGCTTCAGTCGACGACGAATCGAGAATCCTCTGATGAAAAGACGGCTGCGGAACAGAAAGTCTTGTCAGGATGCAGTTACTTGCCAAATCCCTAATTTTTGCCTAGATTGCCCCAGGGTGAGGTACTCAATCTAGCGGGATGCAAATATACTCTTTTTTCAAGTCCCTAATTTTTGCCTGGATCACCCTTGCGGGTTCTCCACCGAGACGCTCATTTTTGCCTAAGCCGCCCTTTCGGGTTTTCAACTTAGCGAGCTATTCTGTTTTTTCATTTGCATATTGTCGCAACCTAAAAAATACAGTGCGAAAAAAAACAACCGGCGAAAGAAAAAGACAGAAGAGTCGCCACCGTGCGTTATTCATCCCAAAGGAGGAAAAGGAAACGCTCGAAGTAAACCTGAAAAAGGAAAGGACAAGACAGGGTCTCGCAACAAAATCTTAGGTTCGGGAGTCGGTTATGAGAAGGGAAGGTATTAGCACCCCTACGCATCCGTAGTACTCTACGGGATCCACTTTTGTAGTTTTCGTCTAAAGGGTGTGGGTTTATCTTGTGTTGTTTACCAAAAAAAAAGGGTTAAATGAAAATGACTCGCGCGGATGTCGCATCCACTGCATACGTATCTCATCTGAATATGAGAATCAGAGTCTTCGTAGCTCGGCTGACCTATGGGTTGGGGGGATGTGTGCTTGCTAAGACATCGCGTCTTATGCCTACGTATCTCATCTGGCCTGAGAATCAGAGCAAAACGTAGTTCGGCTAACTACGGGGTTATGGATTGGGTTTTGGACGAACGACGTCACTACGCAATCTACCGGATGCTCGACCTTTGGAGACTTACTCGCCTGTAGTAGAAGGAGTTAACGTGTTGCTTTGGGTTTTAGGGTTTGGGATGCTCGAGGGCAAAAAGGCAGTCCTTGACGAAGGAACCGCGCTACCTGCAGGGATATGAATACAAAACACAAAACATGTATCTCAAAGTAAAATGCCACCAAGGGGCTCAAACGTTGCCTCCTATCGAGGTCTTCCAGCTAGGAAAGCAGTAAAATGCGGGAAAAATGTAAAAGTACCACGCGGATAAAGATCCGAAGTAACAACAATTAGAGGAATGGGAAACCCTGAGATCCTTCCAAGGTAATGCCATCAAAGAAAAGTGAGTCAGTATAGGTAATCGGAATGAATCTCCAGGGGTTATCCCACAAATAAAGTGGGAAACCATGCAAGTTATCCCTGCAAAAGTCATGTGAGCCCTCACAAAAATTCAACAAAAGGGTTAGTGAAACACCATAAGCATTTTTTCATGATCAACAGTATGGTTTCAGAAACCTCAAACCCTGTGGCATACACTCAAAAATTAAATGGTTAAACATTCAAGGCATTGTTTATACATTCATATACATATTAAACCCATGGGCAAATGTAATGGGAATAATGGCAAACCTGATTGGAGAGCTTGATTGAAATTGAGTTGCACCCGTGAGGTTTACAAAACAATCTTCAAGGTTTATGTGAGGCAGAGGTGATTCTGTGTAGTTAAGTTCCCTTCGGGGTTTGGAGGCTGCTCTGAACTCCGTTAGGTCTTCTCTCACTATCTTTTTCCTCAGGGTTTTGTTCCAAGGAAACCTCAGAGTATTTTGCTTCTCTTCTTTCTTCTCCTCTTCTGTGTGTGTTCTCTCAAGTGAAGCCTTGGTATTTATAGACTGAATTTCATGGTTTTGTGGGCTCAAATGAGAGAGACCCAAGTCCAAATTTTTTTTATTATATTTTTTTTATTTAATTATTTATTTAATTAATTAATTAATTAAAAAAAATTTATTATTATTTTTTTTTTTGTAAAAAATTATATTTTTTTTTTTTCGTTTTTTTTTTTTTTTTTTTGGATCTAATTCTGATTGACATGATGAAATGCAATATGAAATGCTAAATGAATGCATGAATGAGGAGGGCAAATTTTGGGGTGTTACAGCTGCCCCTATTCAAACATCAGCTAACCCGAGTAGGATGAAAGCGAACAGCTTATCAGACAAACGGGGTGAGCTGTGATTGAATACCAAAGATAGACCGAAAATTTGCGCTCCAAGAACACCACAAAAACACGGAAATACACCGCGCTGTTTATTTTCCTTCCGATCCTCTGGCTTAATCTGGAGTTTCGATCCTCTGGCTGAACCTATACTCAATTTAGTCCTCTGGTTGGATATTAATTTTGATCCTCGGGCTGGATACGATTTTGATCTTCTGGCTAGATCTTCTTCGATCTTCTGGCTAGATCTCCTTCGTTTCGATTCTCTGGCTGAATCTATTTCCTTTGATTCTCTGGCTGAATCTATTTCCGGTCTTCGGGCTAGACCTGACTTTGATCTTCTGGCTAGATCTGGAGTGTCGATCCTCTGGCTGAATCTGAACTTAATTTGATTCTCTGGCTGAATCTACTTCGATCTTCTGGCTAGATCTGAATTGTTTCGATTCTCTGGCTGAATCTATTTCGATCTTCTGGCTAGATCTGGATTGCTTTGATTCTTTGGCTGAATCTATTTCCGGTCTTCGGGCTAGACCTGACTTCGATCTTCTGGCTAGATCTTCTTCGATCTTCAGGCTAGATCTCCTTTGTTTCGATTCTCTGGCTGAATCTACTTCGATCTTCTGGCTAGATCTGGATTGTTTTGATGATAAATTCCCGTCATTAGGATCCCGCATCTGAGGCATGCGCTGGTTGACCCTCTTTTGAAATCTACACCCAACCTTCATATTAGATATGCAGCTTCGAGCATATTCCACTTTTGGGCTTCGTACATATTCTTCGGGCTAGAACATGTTGTAACGACTCCTCAATTAGACTTGCTGGGGAAATAAAGCTTGTAGGCGACTTCACTGGGGAATCTTCGAAATGACCCTCAGGCTGGATCACTGGAACACGATTCTCAGGCTGAATCTTCGAAATGACCCTCAGGCTGGATCACTCACGCTTGATCCTCTGGCTGGATCTCATGACCTTGGTTATAAAGTAATTCTTCAGTCTGCTTGGAAGAACCTGTTTATCAGCTTATGTGTATGCTTGATATGATATGCATGCAAATGCAAATGTTATGCATGGTGTAAAAAGAAATCTGCTTGGGGGAGCAAACTCCGGTAGGGAACAGATCGTTGTATCAATCCTTGAATGCTCCGTGGGGAATGATCCGTCTGCCGGGACCAATGAGCCACCAAAAATAAATTGGCTGCTTGAAAAGTTGACCTTGCGGGGGGAGTATCAACTATGGAAACTTTGTTCGGCGAGGCTCTGTGAGGAGAGTCTGTGGGGAAAACACTTCCTGGGGAAATGTCGTAGGAAACGACCTTTGCTGGGGATATGAACTTGCTAATCACCCTCAAGTTGGGGATTAACAAATCTGTTAAAAATAATCTGCTGGGGAATGAGATGAACACTGGGAACGCCACCCTTTCATCTGTTGGTTATGAAACCACTCCGCTGTTGCTAGGAAGATACAGTCTGGCACTGTCAACTCCGCTAGGGATATATAGTCTGGATATTGTCAACTCTACTGGGGATAGACAGTCTGGATACTGTCAACTCTGTTGGGGAACATGCTCTGCTGAGGAGAGACTTTCTCAACCGCTTGGGGGATGAGGATTCATGACTTGGCACCCGGTTCCTGTGACTTGCAACCAAAAATACACGTATGCCTCGGGGGAATTACTCAGTTTGAATTCACCGTTCGGGATTAAGCACATTCAAAGCAATTTTAAATGTTTTCCTGTGCAAATCATCTGCAAAAGCCACCATTATGTTCATATGCAATATGTTTTATCAAAAATTCGGACATTTTTGCAAACAAACTGATAAATGAAAAATAAAGAGGCTCTTTAACTGAATTATTCGACTCTTACTGGGGAGAAAATTTGTGCCAGGAATAGGCGAGGGTATCAGGAAGCTGATCCCTAAAAAGAGGTGATCGCTATAAAAAGAGAACTATCCTAATGACAATGTGGAAACGGGGTCCCACTGAGTTTCGACTCTGCTATGGCTCGTATGTCCTCAAGACGCTCTGCTCATCTTGCTTTCTGAAGTGGATGATTAGTCGATCTTTAACCTTCGAAGATTGCCGGATTGAATGAAACGGTGATATAACACTGATGAACTCAGATCACAGTCATTCGCTTATTCCCTAACTTTTGCCTGGATCGCCCCCTTTTCGGGTTTTCAATCCACCGGGATACCCATTTTTGCCTGAGCCGCCCTTTTGGGTTTTCGACTCACCGGGTGTACTCTTTTTTTTTATATATCCCTAATTTTTGCCCGAACCTCTTTATTCTTTTTTTTTTGGTTCGTCGGGATGCCCCTTTTTTGCCTGGACTATTCTTTTTATTGTCCAGCGGGTCTATTTTATGCGAAGTATTTTTTTAACTGCGTCTGAGTTGGCAGGGGACGGGAATCCTTCGCCATCCATGGTTGTTAGCATCAAAGCTCTGTCATAGAAAATCCTTTTAACCACGTACGGACCCTCATAGTTCGGTGTCCATTTGCCCCTGTGATCTGTGTTGGAAGGAAGAAATCTTTTGAGTACCAATTCACCGACTTGATACCCCCGAGAGCGCACTTTCTGACCAAATGCTTTCTTCATTCGTCTCTGACCGAGATACGTCAATTCTGGGTACGTAGTTCCGGCATAGCACCATTTCCCTGTTGGTTTGATTGATGACCAAAGCTGAGTCCCCGTATACATCCAGGGTTTTAATCTGTATATTGACGGCTTCCTCAAGTCTTAGGATCGTGTTTCGTATTCGGCTTCATTGTTGGTGCAGGGAAAAGTTATTCTGGCACCAAATGGCATATGAACCCCCTTCCGGTGTGATCAATACTACACCAACTCCGCGACCATTGACGTGGACCGCCCCATCAAACATCATAACCCATTTGGATTCAGGGTCAGGCCCCTCCTCCGGGAGTGGTTCCTCTCAATCTTTCGATTTGAGAAACATGATCTCCTCATCAGGAAAGTCAAACCTCATAGGTTGGTAATCATCAATCGGTTGCTCTGCAAGATAGTCTGACAAGACACTTCCCTTGATGGCTTTTTGTGAAGTGTATTGGATGTCATACTCTGTCAGTATCATTTGTCACCTAGTAACCTTTCCAGTAAGTGCTGGCTTTTCAAAAATATACTTGACTGAATCCATTTTTGATATCAATAGAGTCGTGTGAGTCAACATATACTGTCTTAGTCGGCGAGCAGCCCATGCCAAAGCGCAGCAAGTTTTCTCGAGCAATGAGTATCTTTGTTCACAGTCGGTAAACTTTTGCTAAGGTAGTATATTGCATGCTCTTTTCGACCTGACTCGTCATGCTGACCGAGCACACAACCCATTGACCTTTCTAACACAATCAAGTACATGATCAATGGTCTTTCCTCTCGGCCTGTAGACTGGCCCCGATCTTGATCTCTTTCTTGTCGTCTTCGGTACCAATGTTGATGGTCTCAACCACCTCCTGATAAGGTGTAATAGCTCGGTCCTCCTGTTTCAACAATCTGGCTAACCCTTCAGGCAATTCACAAACTTCCTCATCCCCTTCTTCGGCTTGATAGATAGGATTGTCGAAGTCATACTTGGCCATAGCAGTGTCGTTAGCAGTGAGATCCGAGTGGTCGGCTCTGCATGATGGAGGATCATGCTTTACCTTAGAATGAGAGATTTTTTTTTGAAAGAAAGGAAAAACGAAAAAAGAAACATTGCCATTTTTTTTGTAAAAAGTTAAAAAAGCTGAAAGAAAGAGAACACAAAATTGTTTGCAAAAGCCGTCCTTTATTGATGATAAAAATAATTGCGAAACGTAACTAAATGGATGGCCCTACAAATGAGTCATTACACCTTGGGTAAAGTGTAAGACTTTATTATGCATGTAATAAAAGGAAAACAATAAAAATCACTCTTTCAGCAGAGTAACCCGGACGGTTTTTTCAGACGACCAATTGTCGAGCTTTTCTCCCGGGACACACGGGCGAATCCAGCTATCTAAGTCACAGTCGCTGTCAGCCTTGTCTTCATCTGCACCATTGACGATGTGGGGAGAAACCAAACCCCCGCTGGAGAGAGTACCAGTTTCATTCTTCTGAGATCCCGGAGCATACCCCAATCCAAACTTGTCTTCTTTGATGACTGGCTCCACAAATTTGCCCCAGCCTTGGGCATTACCAGCTTCAACCACTTCGACAGCATTAATCCCCTGCCCGCCGTGAGCCGGCATCAGGTTCTGGATAACATTAGGCACCGGAGCAAAATTGATAGCCTGGGCATCTCTCAAATCTTGTACCTTTAACTGGAGAGCCTTGCAATTATCTGTAGTATGGCCAGGTGCGTTGGAGTGAAAAACACATCTGGCGTTGACATCATAACCTCTAGGCAAATTATTGGGATCGATTGGTGGGGCCAGAGTTCTCAGCGTAACCAGATTCATGTCAATCAGCTTGGGAAGTAATAATGAATAAGGCATTGGGATTGGCTCGATGACCCGGTCCATCTGCCTTGGACGTTGTTGATAGTGTCTCTGCTGACCCGGATTACCTCCTTGTTGTTGATTGTTGTACCTGGGTTGTTGTTGCGGATAATATTGCGGTTGAGGAACAGGTGTTGGAATGGTGACTGCGGCCACTTGATCTTGATAATAAGTAGGGCGTCCTCTGCCCCTGCCTTTGCTGGCATACACAACGCTTGCCTCGCCTTCTTTTCTTCGCTGACCGTTACCAGCAAACGGTCTCTTGGGACCTGATGAGTTGGAAGCACTATTGTCTTGAATTCGGCCCATCTTCAACAGACTCTCGATTCTTTCTCCAGCAATTACTATCTCTGCAAAGCTGATTGACGGGCAAGCAGCCAATCTCTCAATATAATTGCCTTGAAGAGTGTTCATGAACATGTCCGCCATCTCCCTTTCAGACATAGGGGGTTGGACGGACGCAACAATCTGTCTCCAACGCTAAGCATACTCTCTAAAGGTTTCCTTGGCAGTCTGAGACATACCTTGCAACAAGGTCCGATTTGGAGCCATGTCCAAGTTGTATTGATATTGCTTGATAAAAGCCTCTGCCAAGTCTTTCCAGCTCTTGATGGTAGTACGAGACAAATGAGAATACCATTCACGAGAAGCTCCAGTTAGACTGTCTTCAAAATAGTACATCCACAGCTTTTCATCTTCCGTGTGAGCTCCCAACCTTCCCAAATAAGATTGGAGATGAGTGCGTGGGCAAGAAGCCCCGTTGTATTTCTCAAAAGTAGGGGTTTGAACTTGTGAGGAATCCTTACTCCCTGAACCAGACCAAGATTTGTGACATCAAAGCCTAAGGAATTTTGAGACTCCAAAGATTTGAGCTTCTCAGCAAGCTCATCCATACGGCGAGTGGTCTCGAGGGCTTCGTCGTGCAAAGAAAATTGATCATACTGACAATATTCAGTAACGGGGTGCCCGTTAATCCGAATTCCTTGATTCACATTGTATCTTCCACCAATACCATTCCCAACATTCCCCGTGTTGCCAACATTACCCGGGTTTCCATCAACATTTGCGTTACCCGCGTTACCAGTGTTCACACGGTTATCAGTGTTCCCAGGGTTACCAGGGTTTCCCTCAGCATTTGGTATTTCCACCTCTGGATCGGGTCTCGGTTGCTCAACCAATTCCCTCAGCTTCGCTTGGCCTTCTGTCATACCAGTCATCAATGTCATGAACTGATTCATCCTTTCACGCATATCAGCCAGCTCTTTCTGTACTTGGTCCATCGCTAGTCGTGGACGGTTTTCCTTTGTCGGGTATCTGTGAACTTGCTTGGGACCAATAACTGCCTGATACAGGGAACAAACATTAGACACTGCGGTGACACCTGCAAAACAGACAAGGGTTAATATGCATGGTATGCGATGCATTGCTTGTTCAGTTTTAAGGCACCCCCGTTTTGAAAGGGAATACCCTGCAAATGAATAAGCATGAGATGTTGGATGCAAATATGTAGATGATGTTATGCAATGCAAAGGCATGTCAATCAGAATTGATGGACCCGCTTGAACATCTGTCAGGTTGCACTGTCTGGAGAGAAATTAAGAGCACACCAAACAAAGGTCATGGGATAGATCATGTTATCCTTAATATCAACCACCCATTTTGGTGGATTATGGTTTACACCTTATCAACACCCGAGTTTCATTGATATTAAGGATACCTGATCGGATTAACCATGAATCAAGGGTTTGTTGCAAGTCACGAGCATGGAGTTTAGGTTAAGAACCACCCAAAAGGAGTGTACTAAGGTTTAAACCTGCCAAACATGTTCTACAAAAGGGTTCCCATAGTCATAATCCCATCTTTCGGATATTTTCAGAGGAACGACTACTCGTATTCCAAAAATATTCTCAAGAGAGACTCTTATGAGTGTAGTATCGCGTAACAATCATATCAAATCTTACATTTGAACGACTTTCGCACTACGTCCTACGAATAGGCCAAGATGGGTTTGGTAAACTAAGGTCCTTGGCTTCTTAGGTCTATATTGGAACAAGTAATGTCTAACCACAACTTACTTATGTGACATTATTGATCTCAACATGACCTCCACCAAGTGAATGGGCTTGCAAGTCAACTCGCTAAGGAATACTCCACACAAGTTGACAGGACTATGCCATTCTCCTATCTTAAGTGCACTCGAGTTCGGGTATAGAACTCATCTCACAAAGATCACCAAGCAGCCAGCCAACAGAAACAGCAATGATATATACACAATGCAATAAGGTAAAGCAGGTAAATAAATAACTGCACAAAAGCATGAACACCCAATAAACAAACAAACTACAAAAGCTAGGAGGGACTCGCTTAGGGCAGATGGACCAGCAAGAGGTCAACTTCTTTCAGTCCCCAGCAGAGTCGCCAGCTGTCGCAACCTGAAAAATACAGTGCGAAAAAAAACAACCGGCAAAAGAAAAAGACAGAAGAGTCGCCACCGTGCATTATTCATCCCAAAGGAGGGAAAGGAAACGCTCGAAGTAAACTTGAAAAAGGAAAGGACAAGACGGGGTCTCGCAACCAAATCTTGGGTTCGGGAGTCGGTTATGAGAAGGGAAGGTATTAGCACCCCTACGCATCCGTAGTACTCTACGGGATCCACTTTTGTAGTTTTCGTCTAAAGGGTGTGGGTTTATCTTGTGTTGTTTACCAAAAAAAAAGGGTTAAATGAAAATGACTCGCGCGGATGTCGCATCCACTGCATACGTATCTCATCTGAATATGAGAATCAGAGTCTTCGTAGCTCGGCTGACCTATGGGTTGGGGGGATGTGTGCTTGCTAAGACATCGCGTCTTATGCCTACGTATCTCATCTGGCCTGAGAATCAGAGCAAAACGTAGTTCGGCTAACTACGGGGTTATGGATTGGGTTTTGGACGAACGACGTCACTACGCAATCTACCGGATGCTCGACCTTTGGAGACTTACTCGCCTGTAGTAGAAGGAGTTAACGTGTTGCTTTGGGTTTTAGGGTTTGGGATGCTCGAGGGCAAAAAGGCAGTCCTTGACGAAGGAACCGCGCTACCTGCAGGGATATGAATACAAAACACAAAACATGTATCTCAAAGTAAAATGCCACCAAGGGGCTCAAACGTTGCCTCCTATCGAGGTCTTCCAGCTAGGAAAGCAGTAAAATGCGGGAAAAATGTAAAAGTACCACGCGGATAAAGATCCGAAGTAACAACAATTAGAGGAATGGGAAACCCTGAGATCCTTCCAAGCTAATGCCATCAAAGAAAAGTGAGTCAGTACAGGTAATCGGAATGAATCTCCAAGGGTTATCCCACAAATAAAGTGGGAAACCATGCAAGTTATCCCTGCAAAAGTCATGTGAGCCCTCACAAAAATTCAACAAAAGGGTTAGTGAAACACCATAAGCATTTTTTCATGATCAACAGTATGGTTTCAGAAACCTCAAACCCTGTGGCATACACTCAAAAATTAAACAGTTAAACATTCAAGGCATTGTTTATACATTCATATACATATTAAACCCATGGGCAAAGGTAATGGGAATAATGGCAAACCTGATTGGAGAGCTTGATTGAAATTGAGTTGCACCCGTGAGGTTTACAAAACAATCTTCAGGGTTTATGTGAGGCAGAGGTGATTCTGTGTAGTTAAGTTCCCTTCGGGGTTTGGAGGCTGCTCTGAACTCCGTTAGGTCTTCTCTCACTATCTTTTTCCTCAGGGTTTTGTTCCAAGGAAACCTCAGAGTATTTTGCTTCTCTTCTTTCTTCTCCTCTTCTGTGTGTGTTCTCTCAAGTGAAGCCTTGGTATTTATAGACTGAATTTCATGGTTTTGTGGGCTCAAATGAGAGAGACCCAAGTCCAAATTTTTTTTATTATATTTTATTTATTTAATTATTTATTTATTTAATTAATTAATTAAAAAAAATTTATTATTATTTTTTTTTGTAAAAAATTATATATTTTTTTTTTTTCGTTTTCGTTTTTTTTTTTTTTTGGATCTAATTCTGATTGACATGATGAAATGCAATATGAAATGCTAAATGAATGCATGAATGAGGAGGGCAAATTTTGGGGTGTTACACATATACTTTTTTTTTTAGGCAAAGTATTTCTTGACTGCATCTGAATTCACAGGACGAGTGAAATCCTCCCCATCCATTGTTGTAAGCATCAAAGCACCGCCTGAAAAGGCTCTCTTAACAACATATGGACCCTCGTAGTTTGGAGTCCACTTGCCCCTGGAATCGGGCACGAAAGACAAAACTTTCTTGAGCACGAGGTCACCTTCTCGGAACACGCGAGGCTTGACCTTTTTATCGAATGCTTTCTTCATTCTCTGCCGATATAACTGACCATGGCACATGGCGGTCAATCGCTTCTCTTCAATCAAATTCAGTTGGTCATAACGACTCTGAATCCACTCAGCATCAGCCAACTTGGCTTCCATCAAGACTCTCATTGATGGGATCTCCACCTCTACTGGGAGAACAGCCTCCATGCCGTAAACAAGAGAAAAAGGGGTTGCCCCTGTTGAAGTGCGGACAGATGTACGATAACCATGCAAAGCAAATGGCAGCATCTCATGCCAATCTTTGTACGTAACTGTCATCTTCTGGATGATCTTCTTGATATTCTTATTAGCAGCTTCAACAGCCCCATTCATCTTAGGTCTGTAGGGAGAGGAATTATGGTGTGCAATCTTGAATTCAACGCACAACTCATCCATCATCTTGTTATTCAGATTAGATCCATTATCAGTAATGATCTTATCTGGCACACCATAACGGCATATCAGTTGGTTCTTGATAAACTTCACAACCACCTGTCTGGTCACATTCGCATATGAAGCGGCCTCAACCCATTTGGTGAAGTAGTCAATTGCTACGAGAATAAACCTGTGTCCGTTGGACGCTTTCGGTTCAATCATGCCAATCATGTCGATTCCCCACATAGAGAAAGGCCATGGTGATGAAATCACATTCAGAAGTGTCGGAGGAATATGAATCTTATCCGCATAAATCTGACACTTGTGGCATTTCTTCACATATTTGCAGCAGTCAGACTCCATTGTCAGCCAATAGTAGCCTGCTCTCAGCATCTTTCTAGCCATGGCATGTCCATTGGAATGAGTACCAAATGAACCCTCATGGACCTCAGTCATCAACAGGTTTGCTTCGTGTCTATCCACGCATCTGAGCAAAACCATGTCAAAATTTCTCTTATACAGCACTTCACCACTGAGGTAGAAACTGCCTGACAACCTTCTCAAAGTTTTCCTATCTTTCACAGATGCCCCAGGCGGGTAGACCTGGTTCTGGAGGAAATTCTTGATATCAAAATACCAAGGCTTGTCATCATTCACTTCTTCGACTGCAAATACGTGAGCTGGTCTATCCAAGCGCATCACGGCAATATTGGGAACTTCATTCCAATACTTGACAACAATCATTGAGGCGAGCGTAGCAAGAGCATCTGCCATCTGATTATCCTCTCGAGGGATGTGATGAAAATCAACTTCTGTGAAGAACGTTGAAATCCTTCTTGCATAATCTCTGTACGGAATGAGACCTGGCTGATTCGTTTCCCATTCACCCTTGATCTGATTAACAACCAGGGCCGAATCACCATATACATCAAGATGTTTGATTCTCAAATCAATACATTCTTCAAGTCCCATAATACAGGCCTCATACTCAGCCATATTATTCGTGCATTTGAAAGTTAGCCTTGCTGTAAGCGGAATATGTGTGCCATGAGGAGTAATGATTACTGCCCCAATACCATTTCCGTACTGATTTACAGCGCCATCGAACACCATCGTCCATCTGGAACCAGGTTCCGGACCTTCATCAAGTGTAGGCTCATCACAATCTTTCATTTTCAAATACAGAATCTCCTCGTCAGGGAAGTCATACTGAACTGACTGATGATCTTCAATCGGCTGGTGCGCTAAATGGTCAGCCAAGATACTACCTTTGATAGCTTTCTGAGCTCGATACTCAATATCATACTCAGACAACAGCATCTGCCAACGGGCAATCCTCCCGGTTAAAGCAGGCTTCTCAAAAATATACTTGATTGGATCCATTCTGGATATCAACCAAGTTGTATGATTTATCATGTACTGGCGTAAACGCTTAGCAGCCCAAGCCAAAGCACAACACGTCTTCTCAAGCGTAGAGTACCGAGACTCACAATCAGTAAACTTCTTACTGAGGTAGTATATATCAGATTCCTTCTTCCCTGATTCATCTTGTTGACCGAGGACACAACCCATCGAGTCTTCAAGTACGGTCAAATACATGATCAGAGGTCTTCCTTCCACAGGCAGAGACAAAATCGAAGGTTCGGACAGATATTCCTTGATACTGTCGAAAGCTTTCTGACAATCCTCGGTCCAATCATGAGACTGATCTTTCCGGAGGAGCTTGAATATCGGCGCACATGTGGCAGTCATGTGGGATATAAATCTGGAAATGTAGTTCAAGCGGCCAAGAAAACCTCGGACTTGCTTCTCAGTTTTGGGCGCAGGCATCTCTTGTATTGCTTTAACCTTGGCAGGATCAACCTCAATACCTCTTTTTCTTACCACAAAACCCAACAACTTTCCGGAACGGACTCCAAATGTACATTTGTTCGGATTCAAGCGAAGCCTAAACTTTCTCAGACGCTGAAAAAGCTTCAACAAATGCTCAATATGCTCAATTTCCGTTCAGGACTTAGCAATCATATCATCAACATAGACCTCTATCTCCTTGTGCATCATATCATGAAACAAGGTAGTCATAGCTCGTTGATACGTGGCTCCGGCGTTCTTCAAACCGAAGGGCATCACTCGATAGCAGAATGTTCCCCAAGGTGTGATGAATGTTGTCTTCTCCATATCTTCGGGTGCCATTTTGATTTGATTATATCCGGAAAATCCGTCCATAAAGGAAAAGACTTTGAATTTAGCTGTATTGTCTACCAACATATCAATGTGTGGTAGGGGAAAATCATCTTTAGGACTAGCTTTGTTCAAATCTCTGTAATCAACGCACATACAAACTTTTCCTTCCTTCTTAGGAACAGGCACAATATTGGCCATCCATTGAGGATATGTAGAAGTCACCAGAAACCCCGCATCAATTTGCTTCTGAACTTCCTCTTTGATCTTCACTGCCATATCTGGATGAGTTCTTCTGAGCTTCTGCTTCACAGGCACACACTCAGGCTTCAAAGGCAGGAAATGTTGCACAATATCTGTATCTAGACCCGGCATGTCTTCATATGACCAAGCGAAGATATTGGAATATTCTCGTAGCAAGCTGATCAGATCTTTCTTAACAGACTCTTCAAGAAGTGCCCCAATCTTCACCATACGAACACAATCCTCAGACCACAAGTTGACTGTTTCCAGATCTTCAAGGTGCGGCTGAATGATCTTCTTATCGTGCTCAAGGAGACGGGAAATTTCATCAGGAATTCCTTCAACATCATCTTCCTCCGCCTCGAATACAGGGAATTCAAAATTGGGAGATGGCGTTGAATCATTATGTTCAATAGGTTTTAAGATCAACCTGCATAATGATTTTGGTTAATGAAAAACTTTTAGAATTTAAACAGGCAAATCATTATGCAGATGAAAATGTTGCTTTTATTCTTGTTTTTTATGGGTTTTTTGTGATCACTGATTTCATGCAAAAAGCAAAAAGTGAAAACAAATGGAAAAACAAATGTTTAACAATGCATTAATTGAATGAAAACATCATTGTATTGAATGCTGCCAACAATGTCATCACTTCTCCTTTTGGCATGGGAGAAGGGTTTTAAACAAAGTGAACAATTACTCTGATCTATGGATGACTGTAGGAACATCTACAGCGACCCAATTGTGGCAGACACCACCAGGAATGACAAAATTGTTCAAGTCCTCTGCATCCTCTTCCAAGATAGCAACAACTTCTTCTTCAGGTTGATCAACATGGATAAATCCTCCACTCTTGAACAAACCTTGCTCATTAAATGCCCCAGAACAGTAGCCAATGCCAGCCCGGGATCTGTTGTCTTCAAGCTCGATCACCTTCCCTAAACCAGCTACTGCACCACATTCAATGGCCAGTTTCGCATCTTTGTAGGAAGAAAATGAAGGAGACTTCTTCTCGATTGGTTCATCAATAGATAAAGCTTGGAACGGAGTCCCAACTTCATCCTCAGCGTCAATGTACGAGAAAGAAGACAGGTGGCTAACCAGAAGAGCCTTTTCTCCCCCTACCACAACCAGTTTCTTGTTCTTGACAAATTTTAGCTTCTGGTGTAGGGTGGATGTCACGGCGCCAGCCTCGTGAATCCATGGTCTGCCTAAGAGAGAGCTGTATGATGGGTGGATATCCATTACCTGGAAGGTAACCTGGAAATCACTTGGTCCAATCTTGATTGGGAGATCAACTTCCCCAATCACGGTCTTGCGCTACCCATCAAATGCTTTCACAACGACACCACTCTGCCTCATAGGAGGACCTTGATATGACAACTTGGAGAGAGTGGTCTTTGGCAATACATTTAAAGATGATCCAGTGTCCACCAGCACGTTGGACATGGCATCAGATTTGCAATTCAGGGAGATGTGTAAAGCCATGTGTCGCATCCGTGAAAAAACAACCGGCGGGCTAAAACAAAAACAACACAGAGCCGCCACCGTGCGTTATTTATCCCAAAAGAGGGAAAGGAAACGCTCAGAGTAAACCTAGGAAAAAGCATGGTCTCGCGACCAAAGAGAAAGGGTAAGGGAGTCGGTTACGCAAGGGGAAGGTATTAGCACCCCTCACGTCCGTCGTACTCGACGGGATCCACGCTCAAAAGAAAGAAAAGGTTGCTAAACAAACATCACACACACACACCGAAGATAACACAGGTGGGGGAAAGGAGGAGAGGGCTCGCTAGGACATCGTATCCTATGCCTACGTATCTCGTCTGGAACGAGAATCAGAGCTGCCGTAGTTCGGCTCACGCACGCCAAACAAGACACACACAAACACAGGCCAACATAGAACCCGAACGCCAATCGCTGGACTTACATCGGCTTCCGGACCAAACAAACACAATCAGGATACGGACAACCAATCGCTGGGCTTACATCCATATCCTGACACACAAGAGGATTAACAAGCGAACACACACAAAAAGAAAAAAAAGTGCCCGGAGAGACCTCGCACGGTCTCCTGCCTACGTACCTCATCTGGTATGAGGATCAGGGCGACGTAGTTCCCCTGAACGGGAAAGAAATTCTAACCAGATACAAAGGGAGACACACTACTAGGGAGCTGTACTCGAGCCTAGTGTTATCATGCATCATTGCCCTATGTTATGGTTTCTATCCTAACTTGCACAGGTAGCAAGCTAAACCTAAACAGGCAAAACAAAACACACATGCTCAATCAAAATAAAGCAACCATTCATAAGTAGCACACACTATATCCAGTCAAGTGAGGCTCAAACAAGGGTGGACTGCCGAGGCAAGTCAACTGTACAGGGTAGTGTTCGCTCTTAACCCTGACATTGAGAGTCAGGGTGAAACAGATGAAAGGTGAGTGAAGATTAGACTTCACAACTCTTATCCCTGGCCAGGGAGAGCTTCAGACAAAGGAGCGTGGGTCCAGAATGGAGGAACCCTTCTACACTCAAGACTCTGACTCGACTGTACAAAAGTACAAGATCTTGGGGTTAATGTCTCAATGCGTCAACACAGTGGTGTGAGCAGAGGGACGACTCAACAGAATAGTGGGAGATAGATTGCATATCTCTTTGATCCACCAATTGCCTCATAGAGGTCTTTACCTGCTTGGGGACAAAAGTTAAACAATCACAAACATCGCCTCTTAAGGAGGACTTCAGACAGTTGCCTGGCCAAGTAACAGGCCAGGTCTTCCAGACTACATGAAGACAAGAGAGTCTACCTCAATTGGTTTATACAACCAAGCAGCAGCACAACAAGTTCTTAAAGAACTAAAGCGACTATGGTACCTGGAATCAATCAAGTACAATCAGTATACCAGATAAACCAACATTAAACAGCAAAAGTCAAACAGTTAATCTGTACAGTCAACCAATGCAATGTGCAAAGCACAATCAACTCAATTGAGTCAAGCATCCTACAAAACAACACAAGTTAGTTTACAACAAGCAACCAAACTCAATTTAATCAACTTGCATTTTTCTCCTTAAAGCCTTTGCATCTCAACCTGAAAATCCAAACCAAAAGTGAGAAACAAGACCCCTAGGCCAAGCCTAGGGTCCAAAGGAGATGAAAAATTCAAAACAGCAGGTGAAAATTATCCAAAATCACACTCAAACAAATCAAAAGCAAATGCAATTGGTCCCATGCTCATATCAATCACCATTATCATTTCATGCACAAAATAGCATCAAACATGCAATTTGCAACTTCAAAAGACCAAACAGAAAGATCTCAATCAAAAGCATACCAAAACAATTCAATTAATTCCACAAAAATTCAAGTCTAAACAGAACACATTCAATGGATAGCATGTTAAATTTCAGCTCAATTGGACAAAAGGAAGTAGGTCAATGAAAATCAAGAAGTTCAGATAAGTTCAAGCAAGCCAACACATGGTATCCAAACAAGTATCAACTTCCATAAATCATAAAACAGTGACACAACAAGATAAATGAATGGGATCAAAACCACAATGACCTATAATGTGTCTACAATCCACATGTCAAATTTCACACTCATAAAATCAATGATCAGAATTTCACAAATCAAATGGTAACATGTGTCACAAACAATCAACAAAATGACCAAACAGAGGGAAAAATTCCAATCAAATAGGAAATGCTATCAATAAATCCAGAAAAATTCACATGTCATCTCAACATACATATGTTCATTCATGCAAAAAAATTAGCTCAATCCAACATCCCTAAGCACATCAAATAAAATCATGAAATTCACCAAGCATGGTGTGACACAAATTGTCACACCTCCATTCAAAAATTCATATCTCAACATCCAGAGATCCAAAAACTACAAACTACACATCAAAATCACCATCAAAGAGTCCAGAATAAGCACAAAAATTTTCATCCATTTCTTTGAAAGCATCATCATTTTATGAAAGATATGGCAAGACATGTACAAATGTGACACTACCAAGCAAACCCTAGGCATTTTAATTTTTTACACGTGCACAAGAATCACAAAAATCATGATTAAATTCTACATATTACAAGGAGAATCATGAAAAAAATCTCACAAAATTTGGACTAAGGATGAATTAGATATGAATTTCTAAAGATCATGTAATCAAATGGAATAAAGTTTGAAAAAAGAAAATGAAATGAATTAAAATAACATGAACCAGTGGCACGGTTGTAATTATCAGCAACAACATCAAAACGACGTCGCCTTCATTAACGCAGTGGCGCGTTTTGATTGGCCAAAATGTGGCGGTAAACAACATTTGAGAACAAGGCCAGGCAACTGAAGATCAAACGCGTTTCTGCTCATGTTCTTCATCAAGAACAATTCCAAATTTCAAGAAATCGATGATGAACACTTTCTAACCAAATGCTACAAACTATATACCAAAAGAACCGTCTGAACACGTACATCATGAATATGTAATTTACTTGACCTAATTCTACCTATGTTGCACAGATCGAGCGAATTAAGATATGCACATCAAACTTCAATTCGATATATCTCTCTCAATACTTAATCAAAATCAAAACCACGAGCATCATGTTGATCTATGTTGAACAATCTACAAAACGCATATCAAGATTCAAGCAATGGAGATTTTCAAAACTCCACCTCTTGGAGATTGCAGATCACGATTTGTGCTTTTCCACGTGTAAAAACCAAAAACAGATGAAGCCTGAAGCTATGGAAGTTGATTAGAGTGATCGGCTTGGCTCGAAACAGCTCCAAGTGCAAGAATCATGAAGATGCCATTGTTATGCAAGCTTTGGACAGTTGGAATTCTTGAAGATTTGGCCACGAATTTTGCAAAACAGTTCACCAATACCACATGTAGAGCATGGATCCACGAAGAATCAACCAACATGATGAAGAATTCATGAAGAAATGTTGAAAAAATGTGATGAAGTTTTGAGAGAATTTGAGAGGTTTTGATGAAAAAGTTTGTTGCAATCTTGAAGAATGTGAGTATGATTACCAATTCTGTTACAGTTAAGGCTTTATACCAATGCCTAATCAACTTGCTAATCACAATTAGCAAATCCAAGTGAATTAGTGTTAATGTGGTTTTAAGTGAAAGTCCAAAAATGACCTTTTCAAATTGGCAATGTAACAGTACCATGACAGTTCCAACAAGTCATATTTGCTATTTGGAGTGTGTTGGAAGTGGTTTCATATGCATAGGCCTTGTAAATCTCAAATTCACATGTTCACACCAAAAATTCAAAAGAAGTCACTTAAAAAATGACTTTTTGACTTGACCATTTTTGATGAATTTTGATTATGCAACATGAAATTACATGTGAAATGGGGTTTGCTCAAAGAAAGATCACCCAAATTGGCCATTCCATGTGAAAGTTATGCCACTTTGATTTTAGGCATTTTTGGAAAATGATTGGACCATATCTTGCTAACCACACATGAGAATTTCAAGTTGTTGGACTTTTTGGAAAGGTGAAAGCAAGATCTACAACTTCCATGTTGAACAAAATTTCATTTGAAGCCTTTTTGGACATGTAATTTTGTGGTGAAAAACTTTCCATTTTTGGAAACTTTCATTACAAGTCACTTTCCATTTTTGGCAACTTTTCTCCTGATTTTATTTTCTTCATTCTTGATGTTTGAAATGTCAAATGAAACTTGTTTAAACATGAATGAAGTGTATCCAACTCTCTCCCACCTCCAAATCCATAAAATCAAGCACAGTTGACCACAATTGACTTTTTCAACTGATAGATGAATTTGGCAATGCACTGATCAAGTTGAGCCTCAAACTCCTGATGAAATGGCTCAATGATGAAACCCTAGCTTCCATAAGCTCAATATAGTCATATGATGATCCCCATATCCATTATAGACCCCATCTCCTTGCCATGCCCTGATTAACCCAATGCAGACTGATTAGGGTTAACCAGAGGTCAAAACCCTAATCTCAAGGTATATGATCAATCTCTTGAATCTCTGGGATGATGACAAAACCATGATGATGATGATGTACCATTTCAACCAAGATCAAGACCAATCTCCTTGAGAAATTCTGAAACCCTAATTTGATACACCAACCTTTAGATGATTAGTGATCCATAAACCCTCAGGCTTAAACCCTAACCTCTCTTATCTTCTGACCAAGACTTAGGAGGAATACTTGCTCAATGTAGCCACATGATATGCAATTATGCAATGCCTAATGACCTACAAATGAAACGCAATATGTTAAGCTAGTCCTAAGAGAGGAGGGCAAATTTTGAGGTGTTACAGCTGCCCCTATTCAATCCACTGTGAACCTGTTGATATGAATAGCCTCGGCTTTCAGATGATCAGGATGAAGAGTGATTGAATACCAAGAACAGACGAACAATTTGCACTCTGATGGGAAAATAATTAACAATGCCTGTCAGAATCGGCAAAGAACACAATCTTGAAAGAACATCCGTCTGGAACGGAGAAAGTCGACCTGATCACCGAAACAACAACGTCGACCTGGATACCAAAATAAATGATAACACAGGGATAACCATGGCCCGAACACCACACATCCGCTGGGGATTATTATTACTTCTCTTTATGCTTTTCTTGAACCCCGAAATTTTCTAATCTTTGCGCAAATGATCCCAGATCACTGCATTTGAACCCCGACATCTTGTTTGCCAAATAATGAACCCCATTCTCCATTTGGACCCTAGTCGCCTGACGATAACTTGCAATCGCCATTGTGAACCCCGTTCTCCAGAAAACACCTCGTGTCTCCCTTTCTCCATTTGAACCCCGTTCTTCAATTTCTTGTGATAATTCCGCTGGCACCGTCGGAAATAACACCAAACACCACTCTGAGGGCGACATATCAGAGGGTACACCTTCAACCAGACACTTACTGATGACTGGGAGAAAACTCGACGTTTACTGGACATCGAATCAATGATGTTGACTGGACATCGAACAAGGATGTTTACAGGACATCAAACAAGGATGTTTACAGGACATCGAACAAGGATGTTTACAGGACATCAAACAAGAATGTTTACAGGACATCGAACAAGGATGTTTACAGGACATCGAACAAGGATGTTTACAGGACATCGAACAAGGATGTTTACAGGACATCGAACAAGGATGTTTACAGGACATCGAACAAGGATGTTTACAGGACATCGAACAAGGATGTTTACAAGGCATCGAACAATGATGTTTACAAGACATCGAACAACGATGTGTACAAGACATCGAACAATGATGTTTACAAGACATCGAAAAATGATGTTTACAAGACATCGAACAAGGATGTTTACAGGACATCGAACAAGGATGTTTACAAGACATCGAACAAGGATGTTTACAGGATATCGAACAAGGATGTTTACAAGGCATCGAACAACGATGTTTACAAGACATCGAACAACGATGTGTACAAGACATCGAACAATGATGTTTACAAGACATCGAACAACGATGTTTACAAGACATCGAACAAGGATGTTTACAGGACATCGAACAAAGATGTTTACTGACACCAAAGAAAACTCGACCAGACACTTACTGATGACTGGGAAATACTATTGCTCCAAAATCACGATGCTGAACCCCTCAGAGTAACATCTTCCAACTTCCATCTCGCACGATAGAAATCTTCCTCCAGTATCGCACTACTGGGGAATACCATTGACCTAACGTCACAATGCTGAACTCCTCGGAGTATCATCTTTACTGACCGGCAAAACCCATTCTCGAATGGTAACCACGACTCAAGTCGCGCTGATCGCGTAACATTCCCATCTCGGTCCGACGGAAAAGTCTCCTCCAGTATCGCGCTACTGGGGAATATTGTTGTCACGATACCAAACTCCTCGAAGTAGCATCTTCACCTTTGGGCAAAACCACCTCTCAAACGATGACCACAGTCTGAGACTAGCTCATGCTTGCAATGATGCATGATTGATTTTTCTGCGTAATGCTCCATAATTATGGAAATGCTACGCGATTTATTATATGCAGTATGCTATGCTTATTCTACATGATGAATGCATAAAAAGTATCCCCCTCAAGGGACTCTTCTGGGGAGCTCGAGACACTCTGCTGAGGCACTCGCCAACACTCCAATCTCCATGCTAGGGAATAGCACTGCTGCTGGGAAAAAGGCAACCCTTGCTAGGGAACAACTATCCTTTGCACCCAATCCGCTCGAGGAATTGCTGGGGATAGAACCACCAATACACTCTGTGGGGATACAACAGTCTTTGACTTGCTGGGGATACAACACTCCAGACTCTGTTTGGGAAACCACCATACACAGATACTTCCGCTGGGAAAACTGCAACCTCCAGGCCTGACGACTGGGGAAGCATCAATCTGCAACCTGCTGGGGATAACCATCCTGACCCTGCTAGGGAAGCCACAGACCTTGGATATGCTGGGGAATTAGTCCCCACGACTCTGCTTGGAGAGATGAGGAAACTCTGGTACTGAACACCCGACGACTCGTCGAACCTTTGGCATTCATCATCCAAATCCATGTCATCTTTCCAATTTCGAGAACTCCCAGACTCACCTGGACTTTTCTACTCCATCATCTTGTATTCCAAACCGCTTCGTACTCGACGGAGAGCGAACTCCTGGGATTTATACAGACTTTTCAATTTTCCGATTTTGAAGAGTCTTCTTGATTAATTCCAAGGATCGTCGTACGCCTCGTCGTCTCTTCCACCGTTCTTCTATTCATTCGTCCCTGACTGGACTCCATGGGGACTGTTTTGTCAAAAGCTTCCACATCACAACCTGCAAGTGAGTGAAAATATCTAACAGTACCTGCAAAAGAGATCGTTAGATAAAACCGTGCCCCAGGCGTGTCAAGATTTCAACACTTGGGTCACCCAACCTTCCGAATAAGATTTCAAGTTTCAATCTTATAAGCATGCCTTGGAAGGGACCTGTATGTCTTAAAATGCAAAGATTCTTTATCAAAAATAATCGGATGTTTTTGCAATCAAAGCGGTAATGAAAAACAAAAACAAAATTATTTGACTGAATATGCATTTTATTGATTGAAAAGTGTGTGGCTCAAATTGAGCAATACAAAGGAAGCAATTCCTGAAAAGAGGTAATTACGCATAAAAGGAAAAATCTATCCTAATGGCAATGTGAAACCCGTAATCTCATCGAGTTCCAACTCGGTTACACCCCCTATGTCCTCAGACTCTCCGTGCTTTCTGCCTTCTGAACAAGACGTTTCTGATTGATCCCTACCGGGAATTATCCATGATGCTTTAGCCAAAGCGCAAACGATCATGCCAGACGCAGTTGTTCGTTTCAATCCCTCTTTTGTCTGGACCGCCCTTTCGGGTTTTCAGTCCACCGGGATACCCCTTTTTGCCCAAGTCGCCTTTTCAGGTCTTCGACTTGCCGGGTGCACAGTTTTTTCTTTTATCCCTAATTTTTGCCCGAACCTTTCTTTTCTGTTTTTTGGTTCGCCGGGATGCCCATTTTTGCCTGGACTATTTTATTCTTTTCGTCCAGCGGGTCTCTTTACACGAAGTATTTTTTAACTGCGTCAGCATCTGCAGGGGATGGAAAATCCTCGCCATCCATGGTCATCAGCAACAAGGCTCTGTCAGAGAAAACCTTCTTGACCACGAACGGACCTTCATAATTGGGTGTCCATTTGCCCCTTCGATCGTTTTGAGGAGGAAGGATCCTTTTCAGCACCATATCACCTACGTGATATACCCGAGGTCGTACCTTTCTGTCAAAAGCACGCTTTATCCTTTGCTGGTACAACTGCTCATGACAGATGGCTGCCAGCCTCTTTTCCTCTATCAGGCTTAATTCTTCATACCGGGTCCTTACCCATTCCGCCTCTTGCAACTTCACGTCCATCAGGACTCTCAAAGAGGGAATCTGAACCTCAACTGGTAGCACCGCTTCCATTCCATATACCAACGAGAAAGGTGTTGCCCCAGTAGATGTGCGCACCGACGTTCGGTACCCAGGATACCAGCTTCATTCTTGCCACATCGTCGGCGCATTCAAATGCTAGTCAGGCAGCACAAGGAATGTGAGAATCTCTTTGGCATAACCAAAGCAGCACCAACTCCGCTTCCATTCATGTTAATGGCCCCATCAGACATCAGAATCCGTTCGGATTCGGGGTCAGGCCCCTCCTCCGGGATCGGTTACTCTCAATCTTTCGATTGGAGCACCTCGAGATGTCCTCATCAGGGAACTCAAACTTCATTGGTTGACAATCCTCCACGGGTTGCTGGGCGGTGTAATCAGACAATACACTCCCCTTGATTGCTTTCTGAGAGATATATCGAATATCGTATCCAATCAAAATCATTGGCCCTTCCGCAACCCGTCCGGTCATTGCTGGCTCTTTCAGAAATTTACCTAATCAGATCCATCTCGAAATCCACAAAGTGGTATGAACCAGCATATACTGTCTCGGTCGGCGAGCAGCCTATGCCAAAGCACATCAAGTTCCCCGAGCAGTGAATGTATTGTTTCACAGTCGGTAAACTTTTTGCTAAGGTAAATTGCATGCTCTTTTCGACAAGACTAGTCGTGCTGCCCCAGTACACACCCCATAGACCCCTCGAGGGCTGTCAAGTACCAGATTAACAGTCTCTCTCCATAGGGAGGCATCCGAATCGGAGGTTCCTGTAACTTTTTCTTTTATTCTTTCAATGCCCCTTGGCAATCATTATTTCACCTGACCGTTTGATCCGTTTTTTTTCAACAGCTTGAATATAGGTTCACACGTGGCTGTTAGATAAGATGTGAACCATGACATGTAGCTCAATCTACCTAAGAAACCACGAACCTCTTTTTCTGTTCTCGGTTCATGCACTTCTCTTATTATTTTTTTTTTTTAAAGCAGGATCAACCTCGATTCCCCTCTTACAACGAACCCCAACATCTTACCGGACCGCACTCTGATAGTGCACTTATCTGAATTCAACCTCAGTTTGAATTGTCTCAACCATTCTACTCAGCTTGGCCAGATCTGCCAGATGCCCCTCTTCTGTTTGGGACTTTGCTATCATGTCATCAACATAGCATTCAATTTCATGATGAATCATATCATGAAACAAAGTCGCCATGGCTCTCTGATAAGTAGCACCGGCGTTTCGCTTCTCTAGAGGACAGTCTTCTCTCCATGATAGCTTGTGCACAATGGCATCGGTATCCGCTCCTGGCATATCCTGACATGACCAGGTGAAGGTATCCACATGCTCTTTCCGCAGGGCTACCATTCTTCTCTCGACTTGCCTCTGAAGCGGCCCCAACTTTCGTTTCCTTTCCTACCTCGGCGGCGCTTGGAATAACAATCTCAACTCGCTCCTCATGCGGCTGAATCACCTTCTCCTCTTGTTTCGACAACCTGGATAATCTTCCAGCAGATCACAATCTTCTTCGCCTTATTCTTCGGCATGATAGATCGGATTGTCGAAGTCATACAGAGGTGTAACCAAATTGTTATCAACGAGATCCGGAGAATTACTTTTCGAAGTCGGAACAATATGAATCAAAAAGGGAAAATGAAAACAAACATTGCCATTTTTATTTGTTTTTTAAACTGCAAAAATAAATGAAAAACAGGGAACACCGCTTTTGACTAAAAAACATCCATTTATTTATGATGCAAAATGTTGCAAATTTAAACATGAGGTGGCCCTTACAATGAACCATTACGTGTCGGGCAACACATATGGCTTTCATGCAGATAAAATCAAAAACAGAAACATTACTCTTCCAGTAGAGTGACAGTGATGATCTTTTTTAGGCCTTCCAGTTCTGGATTCCCATCCCTGGTGCGCACGACTTTATCCAACCATCAAACTCGCAGTTACTGTCAGTCTCTTCACCTACCGCACAGGCGTGATCCGAATCTTCAGCAATTGCACTCACCATCGCCTGACCATGTGCTGGCATGGAATTAGCATTAACATTTGGTGATGGCGCAAAATTGATGGCCTTGGAGTCTACCAGATCCTGGACAACATGCTTAAAAGCTCTACAGCCCTCAATGTTATGCCCTGGTGTGCCAGAATGGAATTCACACTGGGCGTTCTCATCATAGTTAGGAGGCCTCTGGTCTGATCTTAACAGAACCATCGTCCTCGGCTGAACCAACCCAAGATCCATCAATTTCTTAAACAGAACAGCATATGTCACGGGCGGCTTATCAAAATGACGATCAATCCCTTTACCCCTCACTTGATACCCGACTCTCTGGTGAGGTGGCTGACGTTGCTGTCGTACCGACTGATTACCAGCAGGGGTGGTTACCGCAGCAGTGTGCTGGTAGTAACGATCCCTACCGTGTCCTCTCTGGGCATACACAGCACTTGATTCAACCTCATTCTTCCTTTGGCCGTTACCGAAGGGCTTCTTCGATGCTGATGACGAAGCATTACCTTGTATTTTCCCCATTCTTAGCCAACTTTCAATTCTTTCCCCAGCCACCACAATGTCAGCAAAGTTGGTGACGGGACAACCCACCATTCTTTCAGCAAATGCCCCCTGCAGGGTACCCATGAAGAGATCAGACATCTCTCTGTCCACCAGTGGAGGTTGCACTCTGGCAGCCAACTCCCTCCACCTTTGTGCATACTCTTTAAACCCTTCACTTGACTTCTGAGACATACCCTGCAGCTGGGTACGACTAGGAGCCATGTCAGCATTGAATTGGTACTGTTTAAAGAAGGCATCGCCAAGATCCTGCCAGCTTTTGATATCAGAAGATTTCAGCTTGGTATACCATTCCAAGGATCCTCCAGACAGACTGTCTTGGAAGAAGTACATCCAAAGCTTTTGATCCATAGTGTATGCAGAGATCTTGCGGACAAATGCTTGCAGATGAGTTTCCGGGCAGGAACTCCCATTGTATTTATCAAAAGCGGGCGCCTTAAACTTCTGTGGGATCACAATCCCCTCAACCAGCCCCATGTTTGACATATTTACCACACCGGGAGTGGCATAACTTTCAAAAGCTCTGATCTTCTCAGCCAGCAACTAAATCTCCTTATTCTGAGGTTGGGCACCATACTGACCGAACGGTTCGTTATGCATGGAGAATTGATCAGCTTCTCGGTCCTCCTCTTTGTCGTTATCAACCCCAAAGAATGGAGGGAACAGACTATCTTTCAGATTAGGACCCATCGGACCAGGTTGACCCCCTGTGGCAGCACCAAAACCACCAGCATTATTCACTACACCCACAGTTGTTCTCTTTCCACCATCTCTGGAACCACCCAGCCCCTGGTTGGAGACACCATCCAGGTTAACACCGCTGTTGGCAGCTGAGGCCCGCTCGAGCTTCTCAACTTTGTCGGCCAAAGCTTTATGACCAACTGCAAACCCTTGCATAATGTTGATCAACTCAGTCATCTTGTCCTTCAGCTTAAGGATATCTGTATTTGGGAGATCCATCAGTCTGGGGGTATTGCGTCTGGTGAAGTATCTGTGCGGGCGTGTTGAGTGCAAAGGTACAGCTCTGCGAGCACGAGCAATGATTCCTGAAACAATCACGCACGTTAGAACTGATACCTGCAAAACAGCAAACAGGTTAATATGCATGAATGCAACGTCTATCCATACGAGGAAGCTTCTGTCTTTCGATCCTGGTTTCATCGAGACAGATAATATTTCGACAATAACATTCTGACATCAGGATGTCTCTCAACCCGAATCTCAATCGAGAATGTACCCTGAGTATGGATAGACGTGAGTTAGATGCCGATAAATGCAAAATGTGGATGATGCTGATGCGTGAATGCAATGCACTGTGCCATCCTCCAAGTCCTCTGATCATCTGTTGCCCTGAATCACAACCCTGATCTCTGAACCGATCATAACCATCTGAAGGAAAATGTAACCACAAATCCAACTTGAGATTCCGAAATAAACGGAACTGAAAGGTACATCATCATCATCACCAGACAAAACTCTGAGCAGATACCCATAACCATCTCTGAATCGGCCCGGGGAATCCTGAAATAAACGGATCCCCACTGATAAATAACTCGGACAGCACTCCGGCGCCTCGGAAATAAACGGCCATAAATCCGACTTATAAATAGGACTCTGATCACCGGAACCAATAGTCACCATCAAAGTCACCATATGAACATGCATCTGCAAGAATCACCCTCCCCTCACAGGTAAATTCTAATCAGGTCACCCTAAGGCGGATAATAGTCTCGACAATCGGGCAAAGATACTCAATGGGTTTTCCCTTTCGGGTGTGCCATTGTAGCTCTCTTAAGATCGTCTAAACCAAAGATCCGGGAAATGATCGGTCACCAGAGTCAACAACTCAAATGAAGTAACTCAACCAAAGTGGAGTACCCCACAGAGGAAAGCACTATCAAATGAACCTCGTCCGGCTTGTGGTACATCACGTTGCCAGGCACATGTTGACCTAACATGAAGGAGGCAACATGAGACCACACTAATCCTAGGTGTATACTCGGGCCTGGGTTTTAGCCCCACTCAGAACACCCACCCCAAAACAAAGGAACCACCTGCACAGAGGACGGCAACATGACAGTATGATGCATGCAGACATTAATGCAAATATATACACAATCAGAATAATAAATGCAATAAATAACAGCACAAGCAACCTAAACTGTCCTAAAACGCTAGGAGAGACTCGCTTAGGGAAGATGGACCAGCACAGGTCAACATCTGGATAGTCCCCAGCAGAGTCGCCAGCTGTCGCATCCGCGAAAAAACAACCAGCGGGCTAAAACAAAAACAACACAGAGCCGCCACCGTGCGTTATTTATCCCAAAAGAGGGAAAGGAAACGCTCAGAGTAAACCTAGGAAAAAGCATGGTCTCGCGACCAAAGAGAAAGGGTAAGGGAGTCGGTTACGCAAGGGGAAGGTATTAGCACCCCTCACGTCCGTCGTACTCGACGGGATCCACGCTCAAAAGAAAGAAAAGGTTGCTAAACAAACATCACACACACACACCGAAGATAACACAGGTGGGGGAAAGGAGGAGAGGGCTCGCTAGGACATCGCATCCTATGCCTACGTATCTCGTCTGGAACGAGAATCAGAGCTTCCGTAGTTCGGCTCACGCACGCCAAACAAGATACACACAAACACAGGCCAACATAGAACCCGAACGCCAATCGCTGGACTTACATCGGCTTCCGGACCAATCAAACACAATCAGGATACGGACAACCAATCGCTGGGCTTACATCCATATCCTGACACACAAGAGGATTAACAAGCGAACACACACAAAAAGAAAAAAAAGTGCCCGGAGAGACCTTGCACGGTCTCCTGCCTACGTACCTCATCTGGTATGAGGATCAGGGCGACGTAGTTCCCCTGAACGAGAAAGAAATTCTAACCAGATACAAAGGGAGACACACTACTAGGGAGCTGTACTCGAGCCTAGTGTTATCATGCATCATTGCCCTATGTTATGGTTTCTATCCTAACTTGCACAGGTAGCAAGCTAAACCTAAACAGGCAAAACAAAACACACATGCTCAATCAAAATAAAGCAATCATTCACAAGTAGCACACACTATATCCAGTCAAGTGAGGCTCAAACAAGGGTGGACTGCCGAGGCAAGTCAACTGTACAGGGTAGTGTTCGCTCTTAACCCTGACATTGAGAGTCAGGGTGAAGAAGATGAAAGGTGAGTGAAGATTAGACTTCACAGCTCTTATCCCTGGCCAGGGAGAGCTTCAGACAAAGGAGCGTGGGTCCAGAATAGGAGGAACCCTTCTACACTCAAGACTCTGACTCGACTGTACAAAAGTACAAGATCTTGGGGTTAATGTCTCAATGCGTCAACACAGTGGTGTGAGCAGAGGGACGACTCAACAGAATAGTGGGAGATAGATTGCATATCTCTTTGATCCACCAATTGCCTCATAGAGGTCTTTACCTGCTTGGGGACAAAAGTTAAACAATCACAAACATCGCCTCTTAAGGAGGACTTCAGACAGTTGCCTGGCCAAGTAACAGGTCAGGTCTTCCAGACTACATGAAGACAAGAGAGTCTACCTCAATTGGTTTATACAACCAAGCAGCAGCACAACAAGTTCTTAAAGAACTAAAGCGACTATGGTACCTGGAATCAATCAAGTACAGTCAGTATACCAGACAAACCAACATTAAATAGCAAAAGTCAAACAGTTAATCTGTACAGTCAACCAATGCAATGTGCAAAGCACAATCAACTCAATTGAGTCAAGCATCCTACAAAACAACACAAGTTATTTTACAACAAGCAACCAAACTCAATTTAATCAACTTGCATTTTTCTCCTTAAAGCCTTTGCATCTCAACCTGAAAATCCAAACCAAAAGTGAGAAACAAGACCCCTAGGCCAAGCCTAGGGTCCAAAGGAGATGAAAAATTCAAAACAGCAGGTGAAAATTATCCAAAATCACACTCAAACAAATCAAAAGCAAATGCAATTGGTCCCATGCTCATATCAATCACCATTATCATTTCATGCACAAAATAGCATCAAACATGCAATTTGCAACTTCAAAAGACCAAACAGAAAGATCTCAATCAAAAGCATACCAAAACAATTCAATTAATTCCACAAAAATTCAAGTCTAAACAGAACACATTCAATGGATAACATGTTAAATTTCAGCTCAATTGGACAAAAGGAAGTAGGTCAATGAAAATCAAGAAGTTCAGACAAGTTCAAGCAAGCCAACACATGGTATCCAAACAAGTATCAGCTTCCATAAATCATAAAACAGTGACACAACAAGATAAATGAATGGGATCAAAACCATAGTGACCTATAATGTGTCTACAATCCACATGTCAAATTTCACACTCATACAATCAATGATCAGAATTTCACAAATCAAATGGTAACATGTGTCACAAACAATCAACAAAATGACCAAACAGAGGGGAAAATTCCAATCAAATAGGAAATGCCATCAATAAATCCAGAAAAATTCACATGTCATTTCAACATACATATGTTCATTCATGCAAAACAATTAGCTCAATCCAACATCCCTAAGCACATCAAATAAAATCATGAAATTCACCAAGCATGGTGTGACACAAATTGTCACACCTCCATTCAAAAATTCATATCTCAACATCCAGGGATCCAAAAACTACAAACTACACATCAAAATCACCATCAAAGAGTCCACAATAAGCACAAAAATTTTCATCCATTTCTTTGAAAGCATCATCATTTTATGAAAGATATGGCAAGACATGTACAAATGTGACACTACCAAGCAAACCCTAGGCATTTTAATTTTTTACACGTGCACAAGAATCACAAAAATCATGATTAAATTCTACACATTACAAGGAGAATCATGAAAAAAATCTCACAAAATTTGGACTAAGGATGAATTAGATATGAATTTCTAAAGATCATGTAATCAAATGGAATAAAGTTTGAAAAAAGAAAATGAAATGAATTAAAATAACATGAACCAGTGGCACGGTTGTAATTATCAGCAACAACATCAAAACGACATCGCCTTCATTAACGCAGTGGCGCGTTTTGATTGGCCAAAATGTGGCGGTAAACAACATTTGAAAACAAGGCCAGGCAACTGAAGATCAAACGCGTTTCTGCTCATGTTCTTCATCAAGAACAATTCCAAATTTCCAGAAATCGATGATGAACACTTTCTAACCAAATGCTACAAACTATATACGAAAAGAACCGTCTGAACACGTACATCATGAATATGTAATTTACTTGACCTAATTCTACCTATGTTGCACAGATCGAGCGAATTAAGATATGCACATCAAACTTCAATTCGATATATCTCTCTCAATACTTAATCAAAATCAAAACCACGAGCATCATGTTGATCTATGTTGAACAATCTACAAAACGCATATCAAGATTCAAGCAATGGAGATTTTCGAAACTCTACCTCTTGGAGATTGCAGATCACGATTTGTGCTTTTCCACGTGTAAAAACCAAAAACAGATGAAGCCTGAAGCTATGGAAGTTGATTAGAGTGATCGGCTTGGCTCGAAACAGCTCCAAGTGCAAGAATCATGAAGATGCCATTGTTATGCAAGCTTTGGACAGTTGGAATTCTTGAAGATTTGGCCACGAATTTTGCAAAACAGTTCACCAATACCACATGTAGAGCATGGATCCACGAAGAATCAACCAAAATGATGAAGAATTCATGAAGAAATGTTGAAAAAATGTGATGAAGTTTTGAGAGAATTTGAGAGGTTTTGATGAAAAAGTTTGTTGTAATCTTGGAGAATGTGAGTATGATTACCAATTCTGTTACAGTTAAGGCTTTATACCAATGCCTAATCAACTTGCTAATCACAATTAGCAAATCCAAGTGAATTAGTGTTAATGTGGTTTTAAGTGAAAGTCCAAAAATGACCTTTTCAAATTGGCAATGTAACAATACCATGACAGTTCCAACAAGTCATATTTGCTATTTGGAGTGTGTTGGAAGTGGTTTCATATGCATAGGCCTTGTAAATCTCAAATTCACATGTTCACACCAAAAATTCAAAAGAAGTCACTTAAAAAATGACTTTTTGCCTTGACCATTTTTGATGAATTTTGATTATGCAACATGAAAGTACATGTGAAATGGGGTTTTCTCAAAGAAAGATCACCCAAATTGGCCATTCCATGTGAAAGTTATGCCACTTTGATTTTAGGCATTTTTGGAAAATGATTGGACCATATCTTGCTAACCACACATGAGAATTTCAAGTTGTTGGACTTTTTGGAAAGGTGAGAGCAAGATCTACAACTTCCATGTTGAACAAAATTTCGTTTGAATCCTTTTTGGATATGTAATTTTGTGGTGAAAAACTTTCCATTTTTGGAAACTTTCATTACAAGTCACTTTCCATTTTTGGCAACTTTTCTCCTGATTTTATTTTCTTCATTCTTGATGTTTGAAATGTCAAATGAAACTTGTTTAAACATGAATGAAGTGTATCCAACTCTCTCCCACCTCCAAATCCATAAAATCAAGCACAGTTGACCACAGTTGACTTTTTCAACTGATAGATGAATTTGGCAATGCACTGATCAAGTTGAGCCTCAAACTCCTGATGAAATGGCTCAATTATGAAACCCTAGCTTCCATAAGCTCAATATAGTTATATGATGATCCCCATATCCATTATAGACCCCATCTCCTTGCCATGCCCTGATTAACCCAATGCAGACTGATTAGGGTTGACCAGAGGTCAAAACCCTAATCTCAAGGTATATGATCAATCTCTTGAATCTCTGGGATGATGACAAAACCATGATGATGATGATGTACCATTTCAACCAAGATCAAGACCAATCTCCTTGAGAAATCCTGAAACCTTAATTTGATACACCAACCTTCAGATGATTAGTGATCCATAAACCCTCAGGCTTAAACCCCAACCTCTCTTATCTTCTGACCAAGACTTAGGAGGAATACTTGCTCAATGTAGCCACATGATATGCAATTATGCAATGCCTAATGACCTACAAATGAAACGCAATATGTTAAGCTAGTCCCAAGAGAGGAGGGCAAATTTTGAGGTGTTACACCATGTTGTGGTCTCTTCCCTCCTCAGGGAGATCAGCGTCACTAAAACTCAAAGTGTTGCAAGCGGTAATGTTTGCAACAATACTATCAAATTGCTCAATCGTGACGTCGTGATCAACATACGCCAAATCCAAAACCTTTTGCAGAGCCTCCCTATGGGGTTCTGAATTCAACAACAGAGATAACACGGAAATCTTGGATGGCGTTTGTAGAAGCTGGTCTACAACATTGTACTCACTCTTTTTGATGAGCCTCAGCATCTCATCAGATTCTTCATTCAAAGTGCCACTCGGGCCAACAGAGGACTCAGGAGTCTTTTGTACAGAGGAGGAGGGTTGTCTGGCAACAAATGCCGGATTCTGAATATTAACAGCAGTCCCTACCGGACGCTCAACAGTATCAGAAGCAACAGGAGCCTTGAGAGGTGCAGAGAATACCCGACCACTACGGGTCAACCCGCTCACATCAGCAATGTTGGTTACAGATGTTGAAGGCAAAGGCACTTCTACCCCATCTTGCACAACAACGGGATTGTACCTGAATGGCACGGCTCGGTCTGAAGAGTAAGGCACAGGGCCTGCAGGCTTAATGACCAACGAAGGAGAGGCCTTCAGCTTGCTGCTATCATAGCGAATAACAACAGGCTCGGGTAGCTTGAACACTGGTGAAATAACGTTCACCTCCGGTTCGTCTTCATCCACATTGCGATTTTGGAGAATCTCAATGGTACCCTCATCCAGCAATTCTTGGAGTTCTCTTCGTACCTGATTGCAACCCAGACGGTTAACTGAACAAATACGGCACTTGTCGTGGTCATGCTCCATGTGGCTGTATTGACACAACAACCGATGTAATTCGACCAACGACTGTCTAATATGGCTTACATATTTGACCTTGTACTTGCCAGGACACCCCTGGACCATATTGACAGATTTCCCATGCGCGGGCAATGGGTTCTTGGTGACATTTGGGCCTGAATCTTCAAAGCTCAAGATTCCACATCTCATAAGGTCTTGAACCTTAGTCTTGAGTGGATAGCAATTTTCAATATTATGACCCGGAGCACCGGAGTGATAAACGCAGTGCTGGTCTGGTTTATACCACCATTGGGGATTTGCACGCACGGCAGGAGGATCCCTGGGAGAAACCAACTTCCTTTCCAACAAGGAAGGATAAAGCTCTGCATATGACATAGGAATTTGATCAAAGCTGATCTTCTTCCTATCATAATTCAAATTAGCTTGGTTGGTTGTACTTCCACGAGGCTGGTAAGCCTGTTGTTGTGGACGCTGTTGCTGATACTGAGGCTGTTGTTGATGCTGATGTTGAGGTTGCTGGTATTGAGCACTGTCTCTGAATACAGGTGCTATATGAGCCACCTGGTGTTGATTGCTATTGCGCCGGGCAGGCTTCCTCTGAACAGAGGGTCTTCTGGGCTTGGCATGGGATTGCACAGCATTTGCTTCCCCATCCTTCTTCTTAAACGCCCCATACCGTTTAGAAGAAGAGCTCTCATCCTTTGCTAATCGTCCTTCACGGACACCTTCCTCAAGTCGCATCCCCATGTTCACCATCTCGGTGAAATCAGAGGGAGCGCTTGCTACCATTTGCTCGTAGTAGAATGAGCTAAGAGTCTTTAAGAAGATCTTAGTCATCTCTTTCTCCTCCAGCGGTGGAGTAATTTGAGCAGCCAGCTCTCGCCACCTCTGGGCGTACTCCTTGAAAGTTTCCTTTTCCTTCTGGGACATGGCCCTGAGCTGATCACGGTCAGGCAACATATCAACATTATATTTATACTGCTTGACGAAGGCTTCGCCAAGATCTTTGAAGGATCGAATATTAGCATTGTCCAAACTCATGTACCATCTGAGTGCAGCGCCAGACAGGCTGTCTTGAAAATAATGGATCAACAGCTGATCATTATCGGTTTGGGTTGACATCTTCCTGGCGTACATGACCAGGTGAGCGAGTGGACAGGTGTTCCCCTTATATTTTTCAAAGTCAGATACTTTGAATTTAATCGGTATCTTGACACCGGGAATAAGGCACAACTCGGCAGCAGACTTGCCGAACAAATCTTTACCTCTGAGGGTCTTCAATTCCTTCCTCAGCTCAAGGAATTGGTCATTCATGGCGTCCATCTTCTCATTAACATCCGGGCCCTCAGACGGCTCGGAATGATAGATGGTGTCGTCTACCCTCGGCATGGTATGCACGACAGGAGGAGCAGCAACAGGGACCGGGCTAGATGCCGGCATATGAGCAAAAGTTGGAGCAGGGATATCCGGCATGAAACCCGGAGGCATACCCCAAGGGAACCCGACTGGCATGGCGTGAGACGCAAAATGAGCACTGGCGGCTGGCACGGCCAGAGCTACAATCTCAGAGATGACAGTCCTCTGAACAGGAGTTGCAGGCGGTTGAGCAGACTGATTCTGAGCAGCAAGAAGTTGCTCCATCAAAGCGCCAAGTCTGGCGACCTCTTCTTTCAGTTCTCTGTTCTCTTGTTCTAGCTGATCCATAACTCTGGCAGAATTTGCTCTTGTATAGTACCGGTGAGTCAGCTTGTCTTCAAAATAAATGAAGAACACAGAGTCAGAACAAGAAGATCAGAAACAAGGTACCTGCTTATGCAAAATGATGCATGAAATGCTCGTGCATATGCTTTGTTTATTTTCAAGGAACCCTTAGGGTATTATTTGCAATTTTGCATTTTTAAAGCATTTTAATTTCTAACGGAAAATATCTCATTCAATATAATCGAGGCAAAGAAATACAACATTTTTTGATTCAATTACAAGGAGAAAAGGAAAATAACATCCTATGGATCTCTAGTAGCTCGGGACGCTGGAAGACGAGAAGTGCACAGCTTCTTGATCTCTCTCTCATAGGCTGCTTCCATGTCTGCTTTCTCCTTTGCAAGCTGATCATACCTCCTCTTCCAGAACTTGGAAGACTGAGGAAGCAAGGAAGTCCAAGTGTCGTTGGGATCGTCGATTACCCGATGCTCGAGGAACTCAATCAGAGCGTCCTTCTCCTTAAGCTGCTGAAGCAATTCTTCTCTTTCACGGATCCAAGCACGTGAAAGGTCTTCTTCTCTCAACTCCTCTACACGTTGGGTAGGGAGGGTTGAAGGCCCAGCCACATCCAATGGTGTAGGTCTCGGATGGTCGTATGGCATCAAGTACACGACAACTCTCTGTCTAACCCAAGAGGTATAGGGCTCCAAAGCAATGCAATTCTTCGGACCCAATTCATTCTTACTCTTCTTGCAGATCTTGCGCCAAGCGCGGACGAATCTGGCTTTCAGGCCTTGGGGATCTTTACCCTCCTGAAAGAATACACCTTCTAACAGAATGTTATGAGGTTTATCCTTTAGGGGGAACCCAAGCTGACGACGTGCTAGAATAGGGTTGTAGCTGATCCCACCACATGTACCAAGAAGAGGCACATTAGGGAATTCACCACAATAGTCAATGATCTGAACGGTATCATACACGCGATCATACCAAGAGATATCATCATTAGTGAGAGACATGAGTCTCTGAGACCACCGTAGACATCCCTTGTTCTCCTTAAAAGCAAGAGTCTGCGGCAAATGCAAAATAAACCACTTGTACAGCAGAGGCAAACAGCAGACAATAACTCCTCCACCCTTTGCATTCCTCAGATGCAAAGAGACATAAGCATCACCCAACAAAGTCGGAACGGGATTAAGGACTGAGAAGATCCTAATGGCGTTCATGTCCACGAATTTGTCGAAGTTGGGGAATAAGACCAATCCATAGATGAGCAGCACAAATAAAGCCTCAAAGGCATCCTCACTCATGGCTTTCCCATAGATGGTAGCTTGAGCGACGAGGAAATCGGAAGGAAAACCCTGAATTCCACCTTTGGTAGTCAGATTAGCTTTAATCAAAGCTTCATCTATGTGCAACAAATCTGCAATCTCTCGAGCGGTCAGAATACTCTCCAAGCCACTGAACGGCACCTGATCCAGAATCGGGATCCCAATGAGGTGAGAATACTCCTCCAAAGTAGGCAGCAACTGGAAGTCCGGGAATGAGAAGCAGTGATACAGAGGATCGTAAAACTGAGCTAAAGTACTCATCAATCCCTCATCAACCTGAGTCGTCAACAGAGGCAGAAGCTTCCCATAGCGAGCTTTGAAACCCAAGGGATCTAATAAATAAGATGTCAGATTCCTTAACTCTTTCACATCAGGCTGCTTAAAGCTGTACTTCTTTGTATGCCTTTTTGGTCTTTCCATGTCTGAAAATTTTGCAAATAAACCCTTTAAGTTCCTTGAAAATTTTCCTTTTTTGTGATGACATGAAATGCAGATGAATGCATGAATGCATGAATGCAACAATCACACTCAAGGATCAAGCAAAGCACACCAAACAAAGGTCGTGGGAAAGCTCATTGTATCCCTAATATCAATCATCCATTTTGGTGGATTTAGGTTTTCACCTTATCGACACCCAAGTTCCATTGATATTAACGGTACATGAACCGACTCTGACATCCCTAATATCAATCATCCATTTTGGCGGATTATGGTTTACACCTTATCGACACCCAAGTTCCATTGATATTAATGGTACATGAACCGGCTCTGACATCCCTAATATCAATCATCCATTTTGGCGGATTATGGTTTACACCTTATCAACGCCCAAGTTCCATTGATATTAACGATGTTTGAACGACTCAACCACGAATCACGGGTTTGCTGAGAGTCACGAGCATGGAGTCTTGGTTAAGAACCACCCAAAGGGAGTGTACTAGGGTTTAAACCTGCCAGACATGTTCTACCAGAGGTTCCCATAATCATCGTCCCATCTCTCGGATATTATCGGAGAAACGAATACTCGTATTCCAAGAATATTCTCAAGAGAGACTCTTATGAGTGTAGTATCGCGTAACAATCGCATCAGAACTGACATCTGAACGACCTCCGCACTACGTCCTAAAAATAGGCCAAGATGGGTTTGGTAAACTAAGGTCCTTGGCTTCTAAGGCACATGATTGAACGAATAATGCCTAACCACAAATAACTTGTGTGACATTATTAATCCAACATGACCTCCACCAAGTGAATGGACTCACAAGTCAACTGGCTAAGGAATACTCCACACCAGTCAACAAGACTACGCCATTCTCCTATCCTAGAGTGCACTCGAGTTCGGGTATAGAACTCATCTCACAGAGATCACCAAAGCAAACAACAATTGTATATCAAGCAATTCAAACATTACAATCAATACAGTAATCTCAAATTGTACAAAAATATGTCAAATAACACATAAACAGATATCATGCAACAAAGGTGAAAAGTAGGCAATACCATCAGGGAAGGTTTAAATTTCTCCCCAGCAGAGTCGCCACTTTTCTGTAGCAGTGTATTCGTCGCTATATGATTTATTGATTAAACCATAAGCAAAGTATACAATGAATCGAGTCGCCACCGCACTTTTATTTATCCTAAGGACTGGTTAAAAAGCGAACAAAAACCTAAGAAGTTTTACACGTAGAAAACCAATAAAAGATCAGAGAATCTAGATAAGGGGTAAATTACGCAATGGGAAGGTGTTAGGCACCCATCACGTCCTAGGTACTCCTAGGGAGCCCTTTTCACACTTGTTGTATAAAAATGTTTATTTGTTTTGACATATTGTGCAAACATGAATGGGATGATGAGAAAAGAATGTACAAGTTAATTATTTTTGTGTTTGAACGGATGAACCCGTTGCCTACGTACCTTCCATCAAAGGTAAGGATCAAAACGCCGTAGTTCGGCTAAAAGATTTCCAAAAATTAGTGAGTTCAATTTTAAAACACAAGCACTAAGGCTTTTCATTACCAATGGGAGAAAACTCAACCCGAATCAACAATCCACCATGCGAGGACGGCTTCACCATACTAGTGAGGGGTTAATCCTATAATAAGTATGGAAGACTTACAATCAACTCACTAAGGATAAGGTAAGATTTACATCAACCACTATGGTAATTAAAACCTAAGGCTAATGCATGAAAACATATTAACAGTGGACAAAGCCAAAACAATTGAATGGGTGAAGTTAATTGATTATGAGTATTCACAAAATATAGTCAAGGTATGATTAAGATTGATTCAAATAAGTGTTATGAAAAGTGAAGTTTTGAAAAGTCAAGGACTTATGGTCCAGGTTTCTAATTTTGAAAAGACATGAAGATGTTTGCACAACAAGTCAAAAGTTTTCTTTGAAAGCAAAGTGTGAAAAGGTTTAGGACAAAGAGGGTATGGATGATGGAATGTAAAACTTCTTAGAAAGGTTCACCTCTTGAGATCATATAGAAGATGATTCAAGTGTGTCCTTAGGAATAGGCCATAATGCAAGCAAATAAAAGCAAGGTGATACCGGATGCCATCAATGGACTTATACCAATCTCACAAACAAAAGCGGACATCGGATACCAATAAATGGATTTACACCAATCTCCTAAAACAACACGATGATACCGGATGCCATCAATGGTCTTATACCAATCTCACAAACAAAAGCGGATATCGGATACCAATAAATGGGTTTACACCAATCTCCTAAAGTAAAACAAAACTTGGATGTCAGATGCCAATCTCTCTGGACTTATACCAACCTCCAAAGGATGATCATAAGAATACAAAGGCCAACAACATGGACTTATAATTGCATCCTTACATACAACAAACAAACAAGCACCAGGCTAAGAGGATATGAGTGACCAATGAAATGGTCTTACACTCTATCCCTTCCAAATCATAGGAACAATGGCCAAAGAACATGGTCTTACAATTGTCCTCAATGGGTAAACTCAAACAAACCACAAGATATGCAATGATGATCATGCAATAATGAACAATCAATGATGATAAGTGCACCAAGGCAAGCAAGCAAACATGTACAAATGCAACAAGCAATCAATCAAACAAAGTCATTTAGCACCCAGTATAACCAAACAATTAGGCTCAAGCAAAGGGTTAGACTTAAAAGTCAACTGGAATAGGGTAAATGGTGCTCTTAACCTTGACATTGAGAGCCAAGGTGAAGCAGATGAAAGGATATGAGGGGTGTGCCTCATCACTCTTATCCCTGGTCAGGGAGAGTATTGAATATCAGAGGGTGTGGGAGTTCAAAAAGATGGAACTCTCTCCACAAGTTAGACTCGATAGATCTTGGGTTTTTACTCACTATGCATCAACACATGTGGTGTGAGCAAGGTGAGAGACTCACAGAATAGTAGGAGATAGGCTACATATCTCTTTTGTCTACCAATTGCCTCACATGAGGTCTTTACCTGCTTGGGGACAAAGTTAAACAATCACAAACATCGCCTCTTAAGGAGGACTTCAGACAGTTGCCTGGCTAAATAACAAGCCAGGTCTTCCAGACTACATGGAGACAAGAGAGTCTACCTCAATGCTTAAGCAAAGCAAAGCAATAGCAAGTTCTCAAAGGAACTAAAGCAACTATGGTACCTGAAATCAATCAAATATAATCAGTATTCAAGTCACAAAGTCAAAACAGACAGCATAAGAACCAACAGACAACACAATCAATCACATGTGCAAAGCACAAGCTCAAGGCAAGTGAGCTAAGCATCCTACAAAATAAACCAAGTTAGTTCATCACAATCAATTAAACCAAACTCAATCAACTTGAATTAAACTCCTTAAAGCAATTGCTTCTTTAACCTGAAAAAACAACTCAAATGTGAGAAGTAAGACCACTAGGACAAGCCTAGGGTCAAAAGGAGGTGAAAAATTCAAAACAGCCAGTGAAAATTGATCAAAATCAAGATTTATCAAACAAGAATAGAATCCAATTGGTCTCACATCAAAACTATGCACCAAATCCATTTCATACACAAAACATGTCAAACTATGCATTTTGGAATCACATTGGAGCAAACAGAATGATCACAATCAAACCAACACCAAAAATAGCTCAATAAATTCCCAGAAAATTCAAGCTTAAATAGAACACATTCAATGATCAGAACACCAAATTTCATGCTATTTGGACCAGAGGAAGTGTGGAAATTAAATTCATGAAGTCATAGTATGCAAGAACAAACTCAAACAAGGCCACAAATCATGTATCAACTTTAGGCAAGTGTAAAACAGAAATGGCATAAGATAAATGAACCACACCAAATCCAAAATGAAGTTAAACATGTTAAGAATCAATCCACAAAATTTCAGCTTCATATGATAAGGCATGAGAATTTCACAAGTCATGTAAGTTGAACACTCCACAAAAGTTCAAAAATGACTAAATAGCAAAGAAAATCCCAATCAAATAGGAAATGAATCTAAAAAATCTACAACAAATCATGCTCAAACTAGACAAACAGAAGTAATCACATGCAAAAATTCAGAGCAATTGGCATAGCATAAGCATGGAAACAAAATTCAAGAAGTTGGACAAAACCTAGTGTGACACACATTGTCACACTCATGAAGATCACATCATATCTCTCAATCCAGAAATATAAAATTAGCAAACCATATACCAAAATCACCAGGAATGAGTCTAGATCATGCATATAAAATTTCAAGCATTTTGGAGCAAGCATCAAGGTTTCATGAATGAAATGGAAAAACATATGCAAGAAACATACATGAACAAAGATATTAGACCAAAATAAAAACCATCCGTGCACAACTTGTGTTATCATGCTCATAAAAACTAGATGAAAAATGGAGATGGATGCAAAAATCCCCACACAATTTGGATCATCCACGAATTATTTATGAATTTTTGAAGTTTATGATGAAAAATGAAATAAACATTTAACAATTAAAATGAATATAAAGCTGCGAATGGCAATTTTGTAAATACGCTACGTTATGATGAAACGCAGCGTTTCATTTAATGCACATGGCGCCTTCTGATTGGCTGCCTGGCGCGGGAAACATGAATTTGAAAGCAAGGCAAGGCATATTGGATCAAACAGCATTCTGGACGTGTTCTTGAGCATTCATACAAGTTCTTCATTCCAGAAATCCATCAAGAACAATTGTTCACGACACATGGCAAATTATACATCATTGGACGCGTCTAACCAAGAACAACAACAATATCAACATGATTTGACCTAATCCTAACTATACAGCGCGAATCGATCCAAGAAAGTTTTGGTGTTCAAACTTTAAATCCAGATTTCTTCATCAATTCTCAATGAAAACACGCGATTCAACTTGCATTGTACTCTATGAACTACGATCTATCAAAACCACATCAAGATTTTAGCAATTATGAGATTCGAGTTCCAACCTTATGAAGATGCAGTTGCTCGATTTAATGGATTCAAGGCTCCAATTGATGAAACAGATGCGGATTGATGATGTAGAAGATGAATGGTAAAGATTCTTCAGCTCAAAACAGCTCCAGCTCGAAGGAAATTCAAAATGCCATGTGAAGCTCCAAGTGCAACAGTGATGATTCTTCAAGGTTTTGGCCACGATCTTGTTCAACAGTTCTTCAATATCCTCTGCAAATGATGATCAATACAAAAAGAAGCAAAAAGAATGATGAATTCTTGATGAACAAGTGAAAAAAGTGTGAGAAAAATTGAGAGAATTTGGAGAATTTTGAGATTGGATCTGAGGGAATGAATTGTGGATCTGGAATTCAGTTATGATTAAGCTCTTATACCCTCTGTTAATCCAGCTACTAAACATGATTAGCACAAACCAAATGGATTAGTAAAAATGAGCTTGTTATGTAATTTGGCAAAATTGCCCTTTTGATGATGCAGCCAATGGAACAGTGAAATATCTGTTGAAGCAAGTCACAAATCATGTTTAGAAGCTATTCAAATTGGTTTGGCATGAAAATTCCATGTATTTTTGAAAATGGCCTTTTTTCCCACCAAAATTTAAATTGATCACTTGAAAAATGACCTTTTTATGTGATGCTTTTTGGTGAAATGTGATGATGCCTTATGATAGTACATGTCAAATGGGATTTGCTCAAAAAAGAACCACCCAAATTGGCCAAATGGTTTGAAAGTTATGCCTCCTTGAAATTCCAAAATTCTTGAAAATGATTTGATCATAACTTGCCAACCATAAATGAGAAATGAGTGTTCTTGGACTTTTTGGAAAGGAAAGAGCAAGATCTTCAACTTTCATGTTGGACAAATATTTATTTGAAGCTTGCTTGGACATGTAATTTTGAGGAGAAGGACTTTCCATTTTTGGCAGCTGAAAATTACAGGTCATTACTATTTTGGGAAACTTCTCGTCTGACCCCCAATTCCTCAATGACGATGTTTGAAATGTTATATGAGGCTTGTATGGACATGAATGAGACCTTTCCAACCATCTCACACCTTCAAATTCCTGATTAAATGCACAGTTGACCACAATTGACTTTGCTAGGGTTTTGGTTGACTGAGCCACGCTTTGATGAATTTCAAGCCTCTTTCTCTTGAGATCTTGATACCAAATAATACCATAACTCATATGAATCTCTTATGAATGATCATGGTGCCCAAATTCTTCAAGAATGGCCACCATCCATTGCTCAATGAATGATTTGACTGTTTTGACCTAGTTTGCTTCAGCTGCAAGTAACAAGGTTAGATGATAATATTTTTGTACTTTTGGTTAGTAAACAAATGAAAAGCAATGATATACAAGTGCTAAACATGCTTGGTGATCAAGAACCACACTCACAAGATACCCACCCACTAGGAGGCAAACAAAGGTGCACAATGATCCTTGAGGCAATGATATGATATGATATGATGCCATGAGGGATCTTAGGGCAAAAATTGGGGTCTTACAGATGCCCCTATTTAAGGTCATTCTAGCCGGAGAAGTGAAGTTTAGAAATCTTCATCTCGACGCGGTAGAATGAGTTTAAATAACAGTAATGAGACAAATTTTGGTCCCTAAGAGACCTCATGATGCAGATGTATGCATGTAAAAGACACAAACTCTGTGGGGAATATGGTTCACACAGAAGAAAAGACGATCCATCGGAGTAATACACTCACCAGGAACAGAGACTCTAACAAGACTCTTATTGGGGATAATAAAAGAAAAAGAATGCGTGAGCAGGACACGACTCTGATTTAGGGAACACAGAAAACAGACTGGAGACCTTACTGGGGGAAGTAAAGGACTCACACTGGGGATAAGAATCGATTCCAAAGGAAACACATCCATTGGAATGACTCAAGCTGATTCACATGATGCACGTACTGGAGATAACACCAATACAGCAACACAAATAGCAATACAACTCCGCTGGGGAAATCTAGAAAAAGACTCTCCAGGGGAAGCCAAGGATGAGATGTTACCGGTATAAGGGCAACAAACTCAGGAAGAATGAATATCTAAGACCGGTATAAGGGTGAGATATATCAATCGACCAAACATCTGAGAAAGACCTGAAAAAGGTACATCAACTCAGGCAAATCTGACTCCACAGGGGACCAAGGTCATAATAGGGAGCAGAAAGGAAGGAACACCAGGGATACCGAGGTATATAATAGGTGACCGACCGAAACGTGAATTGGTATATATGCCAAGACACTCATCATCCGAAAGGAGGGCTTGAAAAGCAAATCGACTTACAAGATGGACGTTCGAATCCACAACAGGAAAACGAATCTTACTCAACTGGGGACACAAACCCAAAGAGTGCATGAGATACAATATCCATTACTGTCAGAACGTGGATAGAATACTCGCATGAGATATATTATCTATTACCGGCAGACCGTAGATAATACACTCGCGTGGTAAGAAGCACCAGGGATACCGAAGTATATAATAGGTGACTAACCAAAAAGAGAGACAATCGATACCAAGCATCCAGGTAAACGAAAGACAACTCAAAGGGGATAAATTGCAAGCATTCGGCAATTATCCAAACAACAAATATTCGACTCCGCAAAGGGAATAACGAATCTTACTCGACTAGGGAAACATGAAAGGCTTCGACTGAAGAGTGCATGAGATATATTATCCATTACCGTCAGAACGTGGATAACACACTCGCATGGAAGATTATCCACAACTGGTTACTGGGTTAACAAAGGATAAATCGACCGAACAGAAGGGCATCGGGATACCAAACTAGGTACATAATGATGACCAATCAAAGGGAGCAACAATCATTACCGAGCAAACGGGTAAATGAAAGGCGATCCGCTGGGAATGAATTGCAAGCATTCGACAATTATTCACAGGGCCTAGCTGGGGATACATTGATAAACAATCAACGATCCGGGGAACAAATCACTGGCAAACGGTGAAAAGACCCACTGACAACTTCAAAAGGGATAACATTGCGAGCATACGGCAATGATCCAGAAGACAACTTGCTGGGGATAAATTGCTAGCATCCGACAATTATCCACAAGCAAAGGGAGGAATATCAACATCAAATATTGAATGAAGATAACCACAAAGAGTAACCATCATCGGTTAGGATGAACAACAAGGTTAACTCTGCAAAGGGGAGAAATTAGGGTTTACAACTACCGAATACGGGATAGAATACCAAAAATCTGGCTGAGGAAATAAGAGGTTAACACTACCGACTACTGGGTAGAAACCAACGACTCAGCTGGGATAAAATTGCAAGCATCCGACAATTATCCACTCGTACCATAAGGCACAAACTCCGATGGGGAGAACAATCACAACATGGGATTTATAACTACCGAATACGGGGTAGAAGACCACAAACTCCACTGGGGATAGGGTGAATGACAGCCAAGTACTGAGCACTTATCCAACTTATTCCACAGGGGAACGCAAACTCTGTTGGAGATAAAAACCACAACAACAGAAAATCCACCATCAACCAGAACGAACCGCAAAGGTTACCTCTGTTAGGGAAGAAAAGGTAGGACTTACAACTACCGAATACGGGGTAGTAGCCAACAACTGGTGGGAGAACCACAAATTAGGGTTTACATCTACCGAATAACTGGGTAGAAAACCAACAACTCCGCGTGGGGATGGGAAACAATCACAAATCCGCACGGGAAACAAAATAGGGTTTATAACAAAACCACACACTGCTGGAGAGCAGGCAAATAGGATTTACGACTACCGACTACTGGGTAGAAAACCAACAACTCTTGCTGAAGAATGAAAGGTATATAACCACAAATTCCGCCAAAGAAGCAAGGAACATAGGACTTACAACTACCGGTTACTGGGTAGAGGCCCAACAAAACTCCACTAGGGATAAATGAATTGATGCCGGTTACTGGGCAAACCATTCATTTCTTCCACAGGGAAGCACAAGAAACAGCTGACACAACGCCGATTCGGGATTGATCCGAAAAGACAGACTGAATCAAAACACGTCCTATGAGGATATAACTCAATAGGAAAACCCATCCCAATATATGTGTTGGGAGGAAACGGAAGAAACCGTCATCCACGAGGACAATCTCAGTGGGGAACTGCAAAAGGAAAAAAACCGACACTTTCTGCTTATGGGCTGACTCTATATGGAGAGATTAACCACCCGGCATCTGCTTGGGAAGATCTATAGGAGAGATTTATATCACCCAAAGCAGGAGACAACAAACAAAAGATATATGGCAAACAATGCAACATGAATATCTGAATGTTTATGAATATGCATGAATATGCGTGATTTATGTTTGATGAATGCTGACAAAACAGACATATCTAACACAAACAGGCCCAGGAATCAAACGCCCGGTACTATACTTCCAGGGGAAAAACCAACTGGAAAGCCAATCTGCTAGAGACCCACATGCTGTAAAGCAAAGATCTGCGGGTACTGCAGGGGATCAGGAGAATCCTGAGGACATCTGTAGGGGATCCCATCATCAACTGAGAAACACAAGTTCATGGCTCAACCAAGAACTGCTGCAAAGGCAACTCCAAACAACTCCGGGGAACAACCCATTGCAGGAGCATCATCCGAGTAGAATCTAACTGCATAAGCAACTCTACTAGGGAACACTGTCAGCTACTCTCTTGGGGAACACTGTCAGCTACTCTCTTGGGGAACACTGTCAGCTACTCTCTTGGGGAACAACCCACTGGGAGGAAAGATCGCACAAGTAGATTCTGCGACAAACCACTCTTCTTGGGGAGAACGTACATCCGACGGATCACACAAGTAGATTCTGCAATAAGCCACTCTACTGAGGATCAAAAGTAATTCAGCAAATCACTCCAATCTTTGGGATGCTGGAACCACCAACCGACCCTACTGGGGATTGAGATAGCTTTCAACAGGCAGAAACTGCCACAACAACCATTCTGCAGACTAAGCTGGAAAAAATGGAAAGCAACCATGCTGAGGAGAGACACAACAACTCCGCTGGCGACTGCACAGGAGAGAGACTACTGCTGGAGAAGAACGCGAAGTCTTCAACAACATCTCTGCTTGCGACTATGCTGGGGAGAGCGGTAAAGTACCGGGATATCAATCCATCAACCACTGAATCTACCACAATGAGAACAAACATGCTGGGGAGATTACTGCTGGAGAAGAAACTGAGTCTTCAACAACATCTCTGCTTGGGGAACCACCCCAACAACAACTCTGCTTGGGGAGCAACCCCAACAAAAAGCAGGGAGAAAGAGGATACAACCAAACCAGGAATATGAACAAATGTCTTACCTGTTGGAAATCATGCCACCCTCGGGAGAGCACTGAGACATTCTTAAGTATCCTTTCATCATTGTGAATATTCACTTTGTTTAAAACAACAATTTGACAAATTCTTCGTTTAAAACAATGATATTTTATCAATTAAGACATGCAAAACATTTGTTGAATTGAAACAAATAAGAGTGCAAATAATTGGATAAAAGCTCAAATTTATTTGATGGAATGGTAACCTGCAAATGGCAAGACTCCATAGATCTGTACAAATTTGAAATCAGTGATATATATTGGAAGAGGTCTACATTGAACATAATGATCCTTTCTCTACCAATTTGAATCTCGATGTATGCGAAGCTTCAGTCGACGATGAATCGAGAATCCTCTGACGAAAAGACGGCTGCGGAACAGAAAGTCTTGTCAGGATGCAGTTACTTGCCAAATCCCTAATTTTTGCCTAGATTGCCCCAGGGTGAGGTCCTCAATCTAGCGGGATGCAAATATACTCTTTTTTCAAGTCCCTAATTTTTGCCTGGATCACCCTTGCGGGTTCTCCACCGAGACGCTAATTTTTGCCTAAGCCGCCCTTTCGGGTTTTCAACTTAGCGAGCTATTCTGTTTTTTCATTTGCATATACTTTTTTTTAGGCAAAGTATTTCTTGACTGCATCTGAATTCACAGGACGAGTGAAATCCTCCCCATCCATTGTTGTAAGCATCAAAGCACCGCCTGAAAAGGCTCTCTTAACAACATATGGACCCTCATAGTTTGGAGTCCACTTGCCCCTGGAATCGGGCACGAAAGACAAAACTTTCTTGAGCACGAGGTCACCTTCTCGGAACACGCGAGGCTTGACCTTTTTATCGAATGCTTTCTTCATTCTCTGCTGATATAACTGACCATGGCACATGGCGGTCAATCGCTTCTCTTCAATCAAATTCAGTTGGTCATAACGACTCTGAATCCACTCAGCATCAGCCAACTTGGCTTCCATCAAGACTCTCATTGATGGGATCTCCACCTCTACTGGGAGAACAACCACCATGCCATAAACAAGAGAAAAAGGGGTTGCCCCTGTTTAAGTGCGGACAGATGTACGATAACCATGCAAAGCAAATGGCAGCATCTCATGCCAATCTTTGTACGTAACTGTCATCTTCTGGATGATCTTCTTGATATTCTTATTAGCAGCTTCAACAGCCCCATTCATCTTAGGTCTGTAGGGAGAGGAATTATGGTGTGCAATCTTGAATTCAGCGTACAACTCATCCATCATCTTGTTATTCAGATTAGATCCATTATCAGTAATGATCTTATCTGGCACACCATAACGGCATATCAGCTGGTTCTTGATAAACTTCACAACCACCTGTCTGGTCACATTCGCATATGAAGCGGCCTCAACCCATTTGGTGAAGTAGTCAATTGCTACGAGAATAAACCTGTGTCCGTTGGACGCTTTCGGTTCAATCATGCCAATCATGTCGATTCCCCACATAGAGAAAGGCCATGGTGATGAAATCACATTCAGAAGTGTCGGAGGAATATGAATCTTATCCGCATAAATCTGACACTTGTGGCATTTCTTCACATATTTGCAGCAGTCAGACTCCATTGTCAGCCAATAGTAGCCTGCTCTCAGCATCTTTCTAGCCATGGCATGTCCATTGGAATGAGTACCAAATGAACCCTCATGGACCTCAGTCATCAACAGGTTTGCTTCATGTCTATCCACGCATCTGAGCAAAACCATGTCAAAATTTCTCTTATACAGCACTTCACCACTGAGGTAGAAACTGCCTGACAACCTTCTCAAAGTTTTCCTATCTTTCACAGATGCCCCAGGCGGGTAGACCTGGTTCTGGAGGAAATTCTTGATATCAAAATACCAAGGCTTGTCATCGTTCACTTCTTCGACTGCAAATACGTGAGCTGGTCTATCCAAGCGCATCACGACAATATTGGGAACTTCATTCCAATACTTGACAACAATCATTGAGGCGAGCGTAGCAAGAGCATCTGCCATCCGATTATCCTCTCGAGGGATGTGATGAAAATCAACTTCTGTGAAGAACGTTGAAATCCTTCTTGCATAATCTCTGTACGGAATGAGACCTGGCTGATTCGTTTCCCATTCACCCTTGATCTGATTAACAACCAGGGCCGAATCACCATATACATCAAGATGTTTGATTCTCAAATCAATACATTCTTCAAGTCCCATAATACAGGCCTCATACTCAGCCATATTATTCGTGCATTTGAAAGTTAGCCTTGCTGTAAGCGGAATATGTGTGCCATGAGGAGTAGTGATTACTGCCCCAATACCATTTCCGTACTGATTTACAGCGCCATCGAACACCATCGTCCATCTGGAACCAGGTTCTGGACCTTCATCAAGTGTAGGCTCATCACAATCTTTCATTTTCAAATACAGAATCTCCTCGTCAGGGAAGTCATACTGAACTGACTGATGATCTTCAATCGGCTGGTGCGCTAAATGGTCAGCCAAGATACTACCTTTGATAGCTTTCTGAGCTCGATACTCAATATCATACTTAGACAACAGCATCTGCCAACGGGCAATCCTCCCGGTTAAAGCAGGCTTCTCAAAAATATACTTGATTGGATCCATTCTGGATATCAACCAAGTTGTATGATTTATCATGTACTGGCGTAAACGCTTAGCAGCCCAAGCCAAAGCACAACACGTCTTCTCAAGCGTAGAGTACCGAGACTCACAATCAGTAAACTTCTTACTGAGGTAGTATATAGCAGATTCCTTCTTCCCTGATTCATCTTGTTGATCGAGGACACAACCCATCGAGTCTTCAAGTACGGTCAAATACATGATCAGAGGTCTTCCTTCCACAGGCGGAGACAAAATCGAAGGTTCGGACAGATATTCCTTGATACTGTCGAAAGCTTTCTGGAAATCCTCGGTCCAATCATGAGACTGATCTTTCCGGAGGAGCTTGAATATCGGCGCACATGTGGCAGTCATGTGGGATATAAATCTGGAAATGTAGTTCAAGCGGCCAAGAAAACCTCGGACTTGCTTCTCAGTTTTGGGCGCAGGCATCTCTTGTATTGCTTTGACCTTGGCAGGATCAACCTCAATACCTCTTTTTCTTACCACAAAACCCAACAACTTGCCGGAACGGACTCCAAATGTACATTTGTTCGGATTCAAGCGAAGCCTAAACTTTCTCAGACGCTGAAAAAGCTTCAACAAATGCTCAATATGCTCAATTTCCGTTCAGGACTTAGCAATCATATCATCAACATAGACCTCTATCTCCTTGTGCATCATATCATGAAACAAGGTAGTCATAGCTCGTTGATACGTGGCTCCTGCGTTCTTCAAACCGAAGGGCATCACTCGATAGCAGAATGTTCCCCAAGGTGTGATGAATGTTGTCTTCTCCATATCTTCGGGTGCCATTTTGATTTGATTATATCCGGAAAATCCGTCCATAAAGGAAAAGACTTTGAATTTAGCTGTATTGTCTACCAACATATCAATGTGTGGTAGGGGAAAATCATCTTTAGGACTAGCTTTGTTCAAATCTCTGTAATCAACGCACATACGGACTTTTCCGTCCTTCTTAGGAACAGGCACAATATTGGCCACCCATTGAGGATATGTAGAAGTCACCAGAAACCCCGCATCAATTTGCTTCTGAACTTCCTCTTTGATCTTCACTGCCATATCTGGATGAGTTCTTCTGAGCTTCTGCTTCACAGGCACACACTCAGGCTTCAAAGGCAGGAAATGTTGCACAATATCTGTATCTAGACCCGGCTAGTCTTCATATGACCAAGCGAAGATATCGGAATATTCTCGTAGCAAGCTGATAAGATCTTTCTTAACAGACTCTTCAAGAAGTGCCCCAATCTTCACCATACGAACACAATCCTCAGACCCCAAGTTGACTGTTTCCAGATCTTCAAGGTGCGGCTGAATGATCTTCTTCTCGTGCTCAAGGAGACGGGAAATTTCATCAGGAATTCCTTCAACATCATCTTCCTCCGCCTCGAATACAGGGAATTCAAAATTGGGAGATGGCGTTGGATCATTATGTTCAATGGGTTTTAAGATCAACCTGCATAATGATTTTGGTTAATGAAAAACTTTTAGAATTTAAACAAGCAAATCATTATGCAGATGAAAATGTTGCTTTTATTCTTGTTTTTTATGGGTTTTTTGTGATCACTGATTTCATGCAAAAAGCAAAAAGTGAAAACAAATGGAAAAACAAATGTTTAACAATGCATTAATTGAATGAAAACATCATTGTATTAAATGCTGCCAACAATGTCATCACTTCTCCTTTTGGCATGGGAGAAGGGTTTTAAACAAAGTGAACAATTACTCTGATCTATGGATGACTGTAGGAACATCTACAGCGACCCAATTGTGGCAGACACCACCAGGAATGACAAAATTGTTCAAGTCCTCTGCATCCTCTTCCAAGATAGCAGCAACTTCTTCTTCAGGTTGATCAGCATGGATAAATCCTCCACTCTTGAACAAACCTTGCTCATTAAATGCCCCAGAACAGTAGCCAATGCCATCCCGGGATCTGTTGTCTTCAAGCTCGATCACCTTCCCTAAACCAGCTACTGCACCACATTCAATGGCCAGTTTCGCATCTTTGTAGGAAGAAAATGAAGGAGACTTCTTCTCGATTGGTTCATCAATAGATAAAGCTTGGAACGGAGTCCCAACTTCATCCTCAGCGTCAATGTACGAGAAAGAAGACAGGTGGCTAACCAGGAGAGCCTTTTCTCCCCCTACCACAACCAGTTTCTTGTTCTTGACAAATTTTAGCTTCTCGTGTAGGGTGGATGTCACGGCGCCAGCCTCGTGAATCCATGGTCTGCCTAAGAGACAGCTGTATGATGGGTGGATATCCATTACCTGGAAGGTAACCTGGAAATCACTTGGTCCAATCTTGATTGGGAGATCAACTTCCCCAATCACGGTCTTGCGCGACCCATCAAATGCTTTCACAACGACACCACTCTGCCTCATAGGAGGACCTTGATATGACAACTTGGAGAGAGTGGTCTTTGGCAATACATTTAAAGATGATCTAGTGTCCACCAGCATGTTGGACATGGCATCGGATTTGTAATTCAGGGAGATGTGTAAAGCCATGTTGTGGTCTCTTCCCTCCTCAGGGAGATCAGCGTCACTAAAACTCAAAGTGTTGCAAGCGGTAATGTTTGCAACAATACTATCAAATTGCTCAATCGTGACGTCGTGATCAACATACGCCAAATCCAAAACCTTTTGCAGAGCCTCCCTATGGGGTTCTGAATTCAACAGCAGAGATAACACGGAAATCTTGGATGGCGTTTGTAGAAGCTGGTCTACAACATTGTACTCACTCTTTTTGATGAGCCTCAGCATCTCATCAGATTCTTCATTCAAAGTGCCACTCGGGCCAACAGAGGAATCAGGAGTCTTTTGTACAGAGGAGGAGGGTTGTCTGGCAACAGATGCCGGATTCTGAATATTAACAGCAGTCCCTACCGAACGCTCAACAGTATCAGAAGCAACAGGAGCCTTGAGAGGTGCAGAGAATACCCGACCACTACGGGTCAACCCGCTCACATCAGCAATGTTGGTTACAGACGTTGAAGGCAAAGGCACTTCTACCCCATCTTGCACAGCAACGGGATTGTACCTGAATGGCACGGCTCGGTCTGAAGAGTAAGGCACAGGGCCTGCAAGCTTAATGACCAACGAAGGAGAGGCCTTCGGCTTGCTGCTATCATAGCGAATAACAACAGGCTCGGGTAGCTTGAACACTGGTGAAATAACGTTCACCTCCGGTTCGTCTTCATCCACATTGCGATTCTGGAAAATCTCAATGGTACCCTCATCCAGCAATTCTTGGAGTTCTCTTCGTACCTGATTGCAACCCAGACGGTTAACCGAACAAATACGGCACTTGTCGTGGTCATGCTCCATGTGGCTGTATTGACACAACAACCGATGTAATTCGACCAACGACTGTCTAATATGGCTGACATATTTGACCTTGTACTTGCCAGGACACCCCTGGACCATATTGACAGATTTCCCATGCGCGGGCAATGGGTTCTTGGTGACATTCGGGCCTGAATCTTCAAAGCTCAAGATTCCACATCTCATAAGGTCTTGAACCTTAGTCTTGAGTGGATAGCAATTTTCAATATTATGACCCGGAGCACCGAAGTGATAAACGCAGTGCTGGTCTGGTTTATACCACCATTGGGGATTTGCAGGCACGGCAGGAGGATCCCTGGGAGAAACCAACTTCCTTTCCAACAAGGAAGGATAAAGCTCTGCATATGACATAGGAATTGGATCAAAGCTGATCTTCTTCCTATCATAATTCAAATTAGCTTGGTTGGTTGTACTTCCACGAGGCTGGTAAGCCTGTTGTTGTGGACGCTGTTGCTGATACTGAGGCTGTTGTTGATGCTGATGTTGAGGTTGCTGGTATTGAGCACTGTCTCTGAATACATGTGCTATATGAGCCACCTGGTGCTGATTGCTATTGCACCGGGCAGGCTTCCTCTGAACAGAGGGTCTTCTGGGCTTGGCATGGGATTGCACATCATGTGCTTCCCCATCCTTCTTCTTAAACGCCCCATACCGTTTAGAAGAAGAGCTCTCATCCTTTGCTAATCGTCCTTCACGGACACCTTCCTCAAGTCGCATCCCCATGTTCACCATCTCGGTGAAATCAGAGGGAGCGCTTGCTACCATCCGCTCGTAGTAGAATGAGCTAAGAGTCTTTAAGAAGATCTTAGTCATCTCTTTCTCCTCCAGCGGTGGAGTAATTTGAGCAGCCAGCTCTCGCCACCTCTGGGCGTACTCCTTGAAAGTTTCCTTTTCCTTCTGGGACATGGCCCTGAGCTGATCACGGTCAGGCACCATATCAACATTATATTTATACTGCTTGACGAAGGCTTCGCCAAGATCGTTGAAGGATCGGATATTAGCACTGTCCAAACTCATGTACCATCTGAGCACAGCACCAGACAGGCTGTCTTGAAAATAATGGATCAACAGCTGATCATTATCGGTTTGGGTTGACATCTTCCTGGCGTACATGACCAGGTGAGCGAGTGGACAGGTGTTCCCCTTATATTTTTCAAAGTCAGGTACTTTGAATTTAATCGGTATCTTGACACCGGGAACAAGGCACAACTCGGCAGCAGACTTGCCGAACAAATCTTTACCTTTGAGGGTCTTCAATTCCTTCCTCAGCTCAAGGAATTGGTCATTCATGGCGTCCATCTTCTCATTAACATCCGGGCCCTCAGACGGCTCGGAATGATAGATGGTGTCGTCTACCCTCGGCATGGTATGCACGACAGGAGGAGCAGCAACAGGGACCGGGCTAGATGCCGGCATATGAGCAAAAGTTGGAGCAGGGATATCCGGCATGAAACCCGGAGGCATACCCCAAGGGAACCCTGCTGGCATGGCGTGAGACGCAAAATGAGCACTGGCGGCTGGCACGGCCGGAGCTACAATCTCAGAGATGACAGTCCTCTGAACAGGAGTTGCAGGCGGTTGAGCAGGCTGATTCTGAGCAGCAAGAAGTTGCTCCATCAAAGCGCCAAGTCTGGTGACCTCTTCTTTCAGTTCTCTGTTCTCTTGTTCTAGCTGATCCATAACTCTGGCAGAATTTGCTCTTGTATAGTACCGGTGAGTCAGCTTATCTTCAAAATAAATGAAGAACACAGAGTCAGAACAAGAAGACCAGAAACAAGGTACCTGCTTATGCAAAATGATGCATGAAATGCTCGTGCATATGCTTTGTTTATTTTCAAGGAACCCTTAGGGTATTATTTGCAATTTTGCATTTTTAAAGCATTTTAATTTCTCACGAAAAATATCTCATTCAATATAATCGAGGCAAAGAAATACAACATTTTTTGATTCAATTACAAGGAGAAAAGGAAAATAACATCCTATGGATCCCTAGTAGTTCGGGACGCTGGAAGACGAGAAGTGCACAGCTTCTTGATCTCTCTCTCATAGGCAGCTTCCATGTCTGCTTTCTCCTTTGCAAGCTGATCATACCTCCTCTTCCAGAACTTGGAAGACTGAGGAAGCAAGGAAGTCCAAGTGTTGTTGGGATCGTCGATTACCCGATGCTCGAGGAATTCAATCAGAGCGTCCTTCTCCTTAAGCTGCTGAAGCAATTCTTCTCTTTCACGGATCCAAGCACGTGAAAGGTCTTCTTTACTCAACTCCTCTACACGTTGGGTAGGGAGGGTTGAAGGCCCAGCCACATCCAACGGTGTAGGTCTCGGATGGTCGTATGACATCAAGTACACGGCAACTCTCTGTCTAACCCAAGAGGTATAGGGCTCCAAAGCAATGCAATTCTTCGGACCCAATTCATTCCTACTCTTCTTGCAGATCTTGCGCCAAGCGCGGACGAATCTGGCTTTCAGGCCTTGGGGATCTTTACCCTCCTGAAAGAATACACCTTCTAACAGAATGTTATGAGGTTTATCCTTTAGGGGGAACCCAAGCTGACGACGTGCTAGAATAGGGTTGTAGCTGATCCCACCACATGTACCAAGAAGAGGCACATTAGGGAATTCACCACAATAGTCAATGATCTGAACGGTATCATACACGCGATCATACCAAGAGATATCATCATTAGTGAGAGACATGAGTCTCTGAGACCACCGTAGACATCCCTTGTTCTCCTTAAAAGCAAGAGTCTGCGGCAAGTGCAAAATAAACCACTTGTACAGCAGAGGCAGACAGCAGACAATAACTCCTCCACCCTTTGCATTCCTCAGATGCAAAGAGACATAAGCATCACCCAACAAAGTCGGAACGGGATTAAGGACTGAGAAGATCCTAATGGCGTTCATGTCCACGAATTTGTCTAAGTTGGGGAATAAGACCAATCCATAGATGAGCAGCACAAATAAAGCCTCAAAGGCATCCTCACTCATGGCTTTCCCATAGATGGTAGCTTGAGCGACGAGGAAATCGGAAGGAAAACCCTGAATTCCACCTTTGGTAGTCAGATTAGCTTTAATCAAAGCTTCATCTATGTGCAACAAATCTGCAATCTCTCGAGCGGTCAGAATACTCTCCAAGCCACTGAACGGCACCTGATCCAGAATCGGGATCCCAATGAGGTGAGAATACTCCTCCAAAGTAGGCAGCAACTGGAAGTCCGGGAATGAGAAGCAGTGATACAGAGGATCGTAAAACTGAGCTAGAGTACTCATCAATCCCTCATCAACCTGAGTAGTCAACAGAGGCAGAAGCTTCCCATAGCGAGCTTTGAAACCCAAGGGATCTAATACATAAGATGTCAGATTCCTTAACTCTTTCACATCAGGCTGCTTAAAGCTGTACTTCTTTGTATGCCTCTTTGGTCTTTCCATGTCTGAAAATTTTGCAAATAAACCCTTTAAGTTCCTTGAAAATTTTCCTTTTTTGTGATGACATGAAATGCAGATGAATGCATGAATGCAACAATCACACTCAAGGATCAAGCAAAGCACACCAAACAAAGGTCGTGGGAAAGCTCATTGTATCCCTAATATCAATCATCCATTTTGGTGGATTTAGGTTTTCACCTTATCGACACCCAAGTTCCATTGATATTAACGGTACATGAACCGGCTCTGACATCCCTAATATCAATCATCCATTTTGGCGGATTATGGTTTACACCTTATCGACACCCAAGTTCCATTGATATTAACGGTACATGAACCGGCTCTGACATCCCTAATATCAATCATCCATTTTGGCGGATTATGGTTTACACCTTATCAACGCCCAAGTTCCATTGATATTAACGATGTTTGAACGACTCAACCACGAATCACGGGTTTGCTGAGAGTCACGAGCATGGAGTCTTGGTTAAGAACCACCCAAAGGGAGTGTACTAGGGTTTAAACCTGCCAGACATGTTCTACCAGAGGTTCCCATAATCATCGTCCCATCTCTCGGATATTATCGGAGAAACGAATACTCGTATTCCAAGAATATTCTCAAGAGAGACTCTTATGAGTGTAGTATCACGTAACAATCACATCAGAACTGACATCTGAACGACCTCCGCACTACGTCCTAAAAATAGGCCAAGATGGGTTTGGTAAACTAAGGTCCTTGGCTTCTAAGGCACATGATTGAACGAATAATGCCTAACCACAAATAACTTGTGTGACATTATTAATCTAACATGACCTCCACCAAGTGAATGGACTCGCAAGTCAACTGGCTAAGGAATACTCCACACCAGTCAACAAGACTACGCCATTCTCCTATCCTAGAGTGCACTCGAGTTCGGGTATAGAACTCATCTCACAGAGATCACCAAAGCAAACATCAATTGTATATCAAGCAATTCAAACATTACAATCAATACAGTAATCCCAAATTGTACAAAAATATGTCAAATAACACATAAACAGATATCATACAACAAAGGTGAAAAGTAGGCAATACCACCAGGGAAGGTTTAAATTTCTCCCCAGCAGAGTCGCCACTTTTCTGTAGCAGTGTATTCGTCGCTATATGATTTATTGATTAAACCATAAGTAAAGTATACAATGAATCGAGTCGCCACTGCACTTTTATTTATCCTAAGGACTGGTTAAAAAGCGAACAAAAACCTAAGAAGTTTTACACGTAGAAAACCAATAAAAGATCAGAGAATCTAGGTAAGGGGTAAATTACGCAATGGGAAGGTGTTAGGCACCCATCACGTCCTAGGTACTCCTAGGGAGCCCTTTTCACACTTGTTGTATAAAAATGTTTATTTGTTTTGACATATTGTGCAAACATGAATGGGATGATGAGAAAAGAATGTACAAGTTAATTATTTTTGTGTTTGAACGGATGAACCCGTTGCCTACGTACCTTCCATCAAAGGTAAGGATCAAAACGCCGTAGTTCGGCTAAAAGATTTCCAAAAATTAGTGAGTTCAATTTTAAAACACAAGCACTAAGGCTTTTCATTACCAATGGGAGAAAACTCAACCCGAATCAACAATCCACCATGTGAGGACGGCTTCACCATACTAGTGAGGGGTTAATCCTATAATAAGTATGGAAGACTTACAATCAACTCACTAAGGATAAGGTAAGATTTACATCAACCACTATGGTAATTAAAACCTAAGGCTAATGCATGAAAACATATTAACAGTGGACAAAGCCAAAACAATTGAATGGGTGAAGTTAATTGATTATGAGTATTCACAAAATATAGTCAAGGTATGATTAAGATTGATTCAAAGAAGTGTTATGAAAAGTGAAGTTTTGAAAAGTCAAGGACTTATGGTCCAGGTTTCTAATTTTGAAAAGACATGAAGATGTTTGCACAACAAGTCAAAAGTTTTCTTTGAAAGCAAAGTGTGAAAAGGTTTAGGACAAAGAGGGTATGGATGATGGAATGTAAAACTTCTTAGAAAGGTTCACCTCTTGAGATCATATAGAAGATGATTCAAGTGTGTCCTTAGGAATAGGCCACAATGCAAGCAAATAAAAGCAAGGTGATACCGGATGCCATAATGGACTTATACCAATCTCACAAACAAAAGCGGACATCGGATACCAATAAATGGATTTACACCAATCTCCTAAAACAACACGATGATACCGAATGCCATCAATGGTCTTATACCAATCTCACAAACAAAAGCGGATATCGGATACCAATAAATGGGTTTACACCAATCTCCTAAAGTAAAACAAAACTTGGATGTCAGATGCCAATCTATCTGGACTTATACCAACCTCCAAAGGATGATCAAAGGAATACAAAGGCCAACAACATGGACTTATAATTGCATCCTCACATACAACAAACAAACAAGCACCAGGCTAAGAGGATATGAGTGACCAATGAAATGGTCTTACACTTTATCCCTTCCAAATCATAGGAACAATGGCCAAAGAACATGGTCTTACAATTGTCCTCAATGGGTAAACTCAAACAAACCACAAGATATGCAATGATGATCATGCAATAATGAACAATCAATGATGATAAGTGCACCAAGGCAAGCAAGCAAACATGTACAAATGCAACAAGCAATCAATCAAACAAAGTCATTTAGCACCCACTATAACCAAACAATTAGGCTCAAGCAAAGGGTTAGACTTAAAAGTCAACTGGAATAGGGTAAATGGTGCTCTTAACCTTGACATTGAGAGCCAAGGTGAAACAGATGAAAGGATATGAGGGGTGTGCCTCATCACTCTTATCCCTGGTCAGGGAGAGTATTGAATATCAGAGGGTGTGGGAGTTCAGAAAGATGGAACTCTCTCCACAAGTTAGACTCGATAGATCTTGGGTTTTTACTCACTATGCATCAACACATGTGGTGTGAGCAAGGTGACAGACTCACAGAATAGTAGGAGATAGGCTACATATCTCTTTTGTCTACCAATTGCCTCACATGAGGTCTTTACCTGCTTGGGGACAAAGTTAAACAATCACAAACATCGCCTCTTAAGGAGGACTTCAGACAGTTGCCTGGCTAAATAACAAGCCAGGTCTTCCAGACTACATGGAGACAAGAGAGTCTACCTCAATGCTTAAGCAAAGCAAAGCAATAGCAAGTTCTCAAAGGAACTAAAGCAACTATGGTACCTGAAATCAATCAAATATAATCAGTATTCAAGTCACAAAGTCAAAACAGACAGCATAAGAACCAACAGACAACACAATCAATCACATGTGCAAAGCACAAGCTCAAGGCAAGTGAGCTAAGCATCCTACAAAATAAACCAAGTTAGTTCATCACAATCAATTAAACCAAACTCAATCAACTTGAATTAAACTCCTTAAAGCAATTGCTTCTTTAACCTGAAAAAACAACTCAAATGTGAGAAGTAAGACCACTAGGACAAGCCTAGGGTCAAAAGGAGGTGAAAAATTCAAAACAGCCAGTGAAAATTGATCAAAATCAAGATTTATCAAACAAGAATAGAATCCAATTGGTCTCACATCAAAACTATGCACCAAATCCATTTCATACACAAAACATGTCAAACTATGCATTTTGGAATCACATTGGAGCAAACAGAATGATCACAATCAAACCAACACCAAAAATAGCTCAATAAATTCCCAGAAAATTCAAGCTTAAACAGAACACATTCAATGATCAGAACACCAAATTTCATGCTATTTGGACCAGAGGAAGTATGGAAATTAAATTCATGAAGTCATAGTATGCAAGAACAAACTCAAACAAGGCCACAAATCATGTATCAACTTTAGGCAAGTGTAAAACAGAAATGGCATAAGATAAATGAACCACACCAAATCCAAAATGAAGTTAAACATGTTAAGAATCAATCCACAAAATTTCAGCTTCATATGATAAGGCATGAGAATTTCACAAGTCATGTAAGTTGAACACTCCACAAAAGTTCAAAAATGACTAAACAGCAAAGAAAATCCCAATCAAATAGGAAATGAATCTAAAAAATCTACAACAAATCATGCTCAAACTAGACAAACAGAAGTAATCACATGCAAAAATTCAGAGCAATTGGCATAGCATAAGCATGGAAACAAAATTCAAGAAGTTGGACAAAACCTAGTGTGACACACATTGTCACACTCATGAAGATCACATCATATCTCTCAATCCAGAAATGTAAAATTAGCAAACCATATACCAAAATCACCAGGAATGAGTCTAGATCATGCATATAAAATTTCAAGCATTTTGGAGCAAGCATCAAGATTTCATGAATGAAATGGAAAAACATATGCAAGAAACATACATGAACAAAGATATTAGACCAAAATAAAAACCATCCGTGCACAACTTGTGTTATCATGCTCACAAAAACTAGATGAAAAATGGAGATGGATGCAAAAATCCCCACACAATTTGGATCATCCACGAATTATTTATGAATTTTTGAAGTTTATGATGAAAAATGAAATAAACATTTAACAATTAAAATGAATATAAAGTTGCGAATGGCAATTTTGTAAATACGCTATGTTATGATGAAACGCAGCGTTTCATTTAATGCACATGGCGCCTTCTGATTGGCTGCCTGGCGCGGGAAACATGAATTTGAAAGCAAGGCAAGGCATATTGGATCAAACAGCATTCTGGACGTGTTCTTGAGCATTCATACAAGTTCTTCATTCCAGAAATCCATCAAGAACAATTGTTCACGACACATGGCAAATTATACATCATTGGACGCGTCTAACCAAGCACAACAACAATATCAACATGATTTGACCTAATCCTAACTATACAGCGCGAATCGATCCAAGAAAGTTTTGGTGTTCAAACTTTAAATCCAGATTTCTTCATCAATTCTCAATGAAAACACGCGATTCAACTTGCATTGTACTCTATGAACTACGATCTATCAAAACCACATCAAGATTTTAGCAATTATGAGATTCGAGTTCCAACCTTATGAAGATGCAGTTGCTCGATTTAATGGATTCAAGGCTCCAATTGATGAAACAGATGCGGATTGATGATGTAGAAGATGAATGGTAAAGATTCTTCAGCTCAAAACAGCTCCAGCTCGAAGGAAATTCAAAATGCCATGTGAAGCTCCAAGTGCAACAGTGATGATTCTTCAAGGTTTTGGCCACGATCTTGTTCAACAGTTCTTCAATATCCTCTGCAAATGATGATCAATACAAAAAGAAGCAAAAAGAATGATGAATTCTTGATGAACAAGTGAAAAAAGTGTGAGAAAAATTGAGAGAATTTGGAGAATTTTGAGATTGGATCTGAGGGAATGAATTGTGGATCTGGAATTCAGTTATGATTAAGCTCTTATACCCTCTGTTAATCCAGCTACTAAACATGATTAGCACAAACCAAATGGATTAGTAAAAATGAGCTTGTTATGTAATTTGGCAAAATTGCCCTTTTGATGATGCAGCCAATGGAACAGTGAAATATCTGTTGAAGCAAGTCACAAATCATGTTTAGAAGCTATTCAAATTGGTTTGGCATGAAAATTCCATGTATTTTTGAAAATGGCCTTTTTTCCCACCAAAATTTAAATTGATCACTTGAAAAATGACCTTTTTATGTGATGCTTTTTGGTGAAATGTGATGATGCCTTATGATAGTACATGTCAAATGGGATTTGCTCAAAAAAGAACCACCCAAATTGGCCAAATGGTTTGAAAGTTATGCCTCCTTGAAATTCCAAAATTCTTGAAAATGATTTGATCATAACTTGCCAACCATAAATGAGAAATGAGTGTTCTTGGACTTTTTGGAAAGGAAAGAGCAAGATCTTCAACTTTCATGTTGGACAAATATTTATTTGAAGCTTGCTTGGACATGTAATTTTGAGGAGAAGGACTTTCCATTTTTGGCAGCTGAAAATTACAGGTCATTACTATTTTGGGAAACTTCTCGTCTGACCCCCAATTCCTCAATGACGATGTTTGAAATGTTATATGAGGCTTGTATGGACATGAATGAGACCTTTCCAACCATCTCACACCTTCAAATTCCTGATTAAATGCACAGTTGACCACAATTGACTTTGCTAGGGTTTTGGTTGACTGAGCCACGCTTTGATGAATTTCAAGCCTCTTTCTCTTGAGATCTTGATACCAAATAATACCATAACTCATATGAATCTCTTATGAATGATCATGGTGCCCAAATTCTTCAAGAATGGCCACCATCCATTGCTCAATGAATGATTTTACTGTTTTGACCTAGTTTGCTTCAGCTGCAAGTTACAAGGTTAGATGACAATATTTTTGTACTTTTGGTTAGTAAACAAATGAAAAGCAATGATATACAAGTGCTAAACATGCTTGGTGATCAAGAACCACACTCACAAGATACCCACCCACTAGGAGGCAAGCAAAGGTGCACAATGATCCTTGAGGCAATGATATGATATGATATGATGCCATGAGGGATCTTAGGGCAAAAATTGGGGTCTTACAATGCTTATTATCATATTTATTTATGGATCCTGGGATGGTACCATGAGTAAAGTTCTACACCCGAGCTTTGGAAAAATAAGATGGAACATATAAGTTTAGAATTAGAAGTTGTGTAATGTTAGTCTCCAAGGACCTCTCCTTGTGTTCCTAGCGTCAAGTATTCTCCATCCACTCCGAGATCCATTATTACATATCTTCTCCATCCTCTTCTCAACCTTATTCTATCTCACCTCCATTATTCACTCACTATTTTCATAATAAATTCAAACACTTGATCCAACGTCAAGTACCTTTTTCAAAACATTTTTCATAACAAGTTGGAATGCAAATGGGGTGTACGTGTTTGTACACAACATTCAAGTAATTAGGTTGTCGGCCGTACCTAGCCTGAGGACCCGACACTTGACTTTCCCCCTTAAAACATCTAATGATTCAAACAAGTTAGATCTAGGTTCTATAAGGATGAAAAAGAATAGTTAGGACTTTATTATCCTCTCGATTCCCAAGTACTCTAATTGTTGGATGTACTTAGTCAAGGGTTAGATACTTGTCGCCCTCTAAGTTCCAACGATTAGACTTGCTAAACTTCTTTCACAATTCAAACCTCTTTTTTGGATGAAAAAGAGTGGTTAGGATAACTTGCCCTCTCAACTCCCGAGTTATTGGACCGTTGACTATATCTAGCCAAGGGTCTAATGCTTGTCTCCATGCATAAAATCGACCTAACAAATCAAATCATCCTTTGCCTTAGTGCACTCTATTCAAAACCTTTCAATAAGGACATATTACTTCCGTTCTACCGTGAACGAAGCTTAAGCCTCCATGTGCGAGCAAGTAATGTTTAACTGCTAGAATGCGAACCAAGCGTATCCACTTTACCGCAAACAAGCAAATACTTTCCGCTTCCATGACATAGTATACAAGCGAGTGAACAGTAGCACGTGAACATCAATACTGTTCAGTAAAAACAACCAAGCAAATACGCCATTTTGAGCCAAACTACGAAGCTCTGACTTCCCTATTGCATGTATGGGGATACGTAGGCACGAGGGCCCAAATCCTTGGCAAACACACTAACTTAAAACTTATTTTCTCTCTCATCTTATTCTCTCATCTCATTCCCGATAGCAAGCAACATACAGATAAATAAACATCCATACGCATTTGATACAAGCAAGTGGTTCCCATGGAGTACCATGGATGTGAGGGGTGCTAATACCTTCCCCTTGCATAACCAACTTCCGAATCCTCTCTTGGTTGCGAGACCGTTTCTCTCATTTGGAGTTTTATCGCTATTTTCCCTTTCCTTTGGAATAAATAAAATCTGGTGGCGACTCTGTATTTTTTGCGGCGCGTCACAACGTTTAAAATATTTCAAAAACTTACAGTGGTAAATCGATTTCCCTAAGAGGTATATCGATTTACCTAGTTCAAAAACTTAAATTTTTGCTTCTGGAAAAGTAATGCTTCAGTGGTAAATCGATTTGCCTATGTGGTAAATCGATTTACCTAGTTGAAAAAGTTATTCTTTGCATTTGAAAAATGTGTAGGCTTCAGTGGTAAATCAATTTCCCTAATAGGTAAATCGATTTACCCAGTTTGAAAGTGAGAAATTTAAGCCTAAGTCATTTTCCATGCACTAGGAAAGGTTATGCAATGAATGTATGAATACTTGAGTATTTAAGACTTTAGTGAAGGTAAATATTCTCATTATACCTTCTTGAAATGTTATAGCTTAACTTATTGAATCAAGATGCTTTATCATTAAGTAACATATTTGCCTTCTTGTTACTTAGAGCTTTGTTTTCATAAAAAAACATTCATCATAGAGAAGCTTGACTTCACATTCGTACCTCCAGCCAAAATAAAAATGTAACAAGAAGTAGATTTCCTATAATCAACACACCCAACAAGATCAAAGTCAATATACCCAACTATTTCTAAGTTGTTGAAGCTACACGAAATATACTCGAACGTATCGCACGTTCGAAGAAACAACATAGTATCCATCGAATTTTATTTATCCCAAAAGAGGGAAGGGAAATTATCGATAAAACTCAAGGGGAACAAGAAAACGATTAAGGAAGTCGGTTATGCAAGGGAGGTATTAACACCATTCACATCCATGGTACTCCATGGGAACCGTTTTGAAAGCTCTTACTCGAATGGGTGTTGCTATCTTCATGTACCTACAAAATAGAAAATGGGTTAGAAAAAGAGTGCTCAAGGAGGATTCAGACCCTCATGCCTACTTATTATCATAGTGCAATGAGAAAGTCAGAGCCTCGTAGTTCGTGTAACTAGAGAGAAAAATGGGGGAAAGAAATAAAGGTGGAGAAGGTGCTCGCCAAGGATTCATATCTCCGTACCTACATATCCTCATAGTGCAATAAGGAAGTCAGAGCTCCCTAGTTCGAAGGACAAAGACTAAAAGAAAGATGATTGAGGGGTGATGTTAAAACCAAAAGGAAAAGGCTTACCAAAGCACTGGGTCTAACATTATAAGGAAAAGAAAGCAGGAACTTGTCAAAGCACTGGGTCTAACATGACAAAGGTCTTACAAAGCACTGGGTCTAACATGGTAAGGAAAAGAAAGCATGAACTTGTCAAAACACTAGGTCTAACATCACAAGGGTCTTACCAAAGAATTGGGTCTAACATGTTAAGGAAGAAAAGCAGGAACTTGTCAAAGCACTGGGTCTAACATGATAAGGGTCTTACCAAAGCACTGGGTATAACCTGGTAAGGAAGAAAAATAGGAATTTGTTAAAGCACTAGGTCTAACATGACAAGGGTCTTACCAAAGTATTGGGTATAACATGGTAAGGAAGAAAATAGGAACTTGTCAAAACACGGGGTCTAACATGACAAGGGTCTTACCAAAGCACTGTGTCTAACATGGTAAGGAATGTGTTTAAACCAAGAGAAGATAAGGGGTTAACCATAGAGGTGTGTCCTTGAATTGTGGTGTCAAAAACAAGAAATATGAGGGGTTAAACATAAAGGTGTGTACCAATTTAGGTGATTTCAATGGTGTTTAAACTAAAATGAGAGACATCATAAGCCACAAGGCCAGTTACAGACTTGTCAGTGAATTGAATGGAATTGCACTAAAGGCTATGAACATAAATGAATACTCTGAGTAACTAGGGTTTAAATCATGTACATAGATATATTCTAGACAAGTGTAGGTAAGATACCCTCTCATCATTTTCTGTTGCTTAAGGCTCATGGCATGCAAGCCTAGTCAATGGCTAACGAGTTGTTGAAGCAGGTTCCCAAAGATGCCTATGAGGATGAGTCAGATGACTAAGATCTGTTGAGGAAATATGTACTCCATTATAAGTCTTGTACTTATTGGGAGTATGGATCTCCAAAGTGACAAAGGCAAATCCCATCAAGTTACCAAGGGACTTATGGTCATTTGACAAAAACTAAGGGGTAATGTAACAAATGAAAGGATCTAGTTAATCAAAATGGAGTTTGATCAACCCAAATTAATGGAATAAGATTGATGAGAAAACATATGCATTATCATGATATAGACTATCTTAGGGTCTCATTTTTAGGTAGCCCAAGAGAAAGCCATGTGTGTGCAAAGTGTACTGATCTCAGGTTTCATTGTTAGGTGGCCCAAGAGGAAGCCATGTGTGTGCTAATGTGTGATAACCTAAGCAGATGAATGCAATAAGCAAGAGGCATAAAGCATATGAAAAAAATACAAGCTCAAAAGTTTAATAGGATCAAATCCAAGTCAAAGTGTCCACAAGATCCAAGGGTCCAAGGTCACTCCAAGTCAAGCAAAGGGTCCAAGGCCTAAGTCCAAAGTCCAAAGAGTCCAAGATTCATCATCACTCCAAGTCAAGCACATGTCTTAAAGATCAAGTTTATTCATCTTATCATGTTTTGATTCATGGAGATTAACAAGTAGAATAATCAAACAAGATAAGAAACGACAAATGAACAAGACAAGATGAATAAAATATGAAGTGATATGATAAGTAATGAAGCATTAAAGTAAAGTGAATTAAGTAAATGACATAAAAGTAAATTACATAAACTAAATGACTTGAATTAAAGGGCGAGAATTAAATGGCAACCAAGTAAAGAGCATAAAATACTGTTAGGAGTTAGTGGTCAATTAATTGTGTCAAGACAATTTAGCGCTATGTTAAACAATCGTAAGTAGGCTTATGTAGAAGCTATACCTATCTGAGGTCGGTCAATAACAATTTATATGTCGGACATGTTAGAGAATTAACACAAAGTTAATCTCCTACAACATGTAACACAATGATCAGAGCAAAAGAAGAAAATAGATGAAGATAAAAAGAGTGAAGAGAGTTAAGGAAATCACATAGGGATCAATCTATCCACAAATCAAAGGACTCAAAATATGGCACATCAAGGGATAACCTATCATTAATGCAAAGTATTGAAGATGATTCATGATCATCTATAAACATGTTTGAATCAAAGAAGGTGAATCAACCTCAAGTCCGTCTATCAATAATTTGAAGTGTGGAAGACCTCATCAACCAGGCAATCAACATAAGTCAAAACATCAAGTGAAAACTAAAAATAAATAAAAATGATTTATAAATTATTGTAAGACCCTAATTTTGACCCTAAGATCCCTCATGACATCATATCATTGCTCAATACATTGCCTCAAGGATCATAGCATGTTTGGCTCCTTAACCCTAGGGTGGGGATTTATGTGAGTGGTTTGAGACCACCAAGCATGATTGTATTGTGTATTATTGCTTTTATTATTTTGATTACTAACCAAAAGCACAAAGATATGTCACTAACTCTTTTTGTTTTGAAGCTCAAGTGATCATGTGCTCCAATGCTCCTAGGAGGCTCCTAAGCCCAATGATATGGCTAGATGAAGATGAGAAAAAGCATGACAATGGTCCACAAGGTTCCTAATTATCATATATGTCTCCCAAGTATCTCAATTTTCCAATTTGATCAAGATAACCCAAAGGGCTTGAGGATTGTTTCCCAAGGAAACCCTAATTCAACTGTACTTTGATTGTGCCTTACTCATGAAGCAACCTCAACCTATGATCAAATTAAATCAAGGGAAGTTCTTTAATTCATTATTTTATGCATATATGAGCCTATTTGAGGCCCCTCAATCATTTATTCATCAAGATTGGAAGTTTGGCCTTGAAAAGTTGACCAGTCAAGTCATCTAACTAAACTGAGGATCACTGAGATACAACTTTTGATGTGTTTGTCAAATGAAGATGACCCCAAGAGAAAATATGTTCTTAATAACCATATGAACAACTTTCATGTTCATCAAAAGTCCATTTAAAACTTTTAAGGTCGTCATTAATTTCAAAACATTATAGGTCATTTTGACTGAAACCCTAATTTTGGGTCAACTTCCCAAGGACCTAACTTCCTTAATTTTTATGATTTTGAGGTGAGACCAAATTCATTGGAAATCTTAAGATGTCTACTTAAAATTTTATGTTGGACAAAATTTCATAATCCTAAAAGAAACACATGTGATAATACAAAACATTATAGGTCACCTTGGACCTAAACCATTGAATTTGAAAAAGTACCCAACTTCAAATGCCCATAATTTTTTCATGAAAAATCCAAATTATGCAAAATTGGAGTCTAAATTGATCATCTTGAAAATATATACAACTTTGATGTTGGAGGTTTTTCCATTTGAAGCTTGGATCATGGAAACAGAGGGGCTTGAATAGGCTTGCTTTTTGTGAAAATTTTCAAAGGAGACTTAAACATGTTTTGTACCCAAATTTTCACAGTCAGTTTTCATCAATTTACAAATGCCAAATGAATTTTTGACCAACATGACTTTTGTTCCTTCTTTTAAGGGCTTTCCAACCATTACTCACATTACTTTTTTGGACTTTCCATGTGTGAGTTTCGAAGAACTCTTTATCTATGTTCATTTTTGCATTTCATATTGAAACTTAATGTGCAAGCTGATTCCATCACAATTGCACGTCCAATTCCACTTCATTTGATCTCAGCATGGTTTAGCACCCATCATTGGGCCTCACATGCGCCTGTACAGGCCCATGCACCAAAGTTCAAATTGCCATGCACACGAGGGAACCATGACGCACAACCCTCTTTAGCTATAAATAAAGCTTCATTCTCACTCATTTCTCAACCTGGTGGAGACCTGAAATGCTGCATAACTAAAATCCCAACCATTACCAAAGGAATTTTCAGATTTTTCTCTCTTTTTCAAGCTTGAAATTCAACATCATTAGTTGATTTTCAAAGCTCAATTCCTTAGCCTATAATCTCCATTACATCTCCAGAGTAGAAAGGGATCAAGATCTTGAAGAATTCGTGGCCTTGAGAGCCCCAATTCAGAAGTAGAACTTCAAACTTTTTGGATCTAGATCTTACTATTCAATGTAGTTTTCTTTGGTTGATATGGTTTTCTGAAGTCCTCACACTTGAGGCAGGCCAGTGGTGGTCTCAATTTTTCATTTCGTGCATTTCCAATTGACACACCATGATCTTCCATCTCACATTTCTCTCAAAATAGGAAGAGTGAGGAAGATCCATGGATACAGTTGTGATGTACATCACCTGAGCTTCATTTTGATGTCCTTATTTTTCATTTTCGTTACAATTTTTTTCTCAACAAGTGGTGGTCGGAATCTGGTATCTCACCAGAGAAGATGGTGGTTTCCACCACCATCACCACGTGGTTGCCTTCCCAGCCCTTGGATTGCTTGGCCACGTTCTAATCTTGACCATTCTTTATGTTTACTTACTTTAATGCAACATGCCGCGCGCTTGACTTATGTCTACCATGTGTCCTCACCTCTGAGCCTTTGATCTATGCCATGTCAATTAATGAGTTTGATCTGGTGGCTGCGCTTTTTTCTATTATTTCTATTTTCTTTTAATTTCAGTTAATTCCTTTTATTTTCAAAAATTCATATATTTTTTATTTGAAGTCACAAAAATATGAGACCAATGCCAAAAAATTTCTTGAAAAATCTAGTTTCATATTTTGATTTTTAATTATTTTTGTGACTTCATTTAATATTTTTTTGTGAATTATTTGATTTTTAATAGTTTTAATTCATTTTTAATTACTTTCTGATATATGAAAAAATCCAAAAATATTTTCCTAACACCTATGGATCATGATAAGTCAATGAAAAATAGTCTCATCAATTTCTTATTTGATTTGAGATTTATTTGAGATTTTAATTCATATTATGTTATTTTTTATTGTTTTTAATTGTTTTAAAATAGTTCCTGATTTCCAAAATTGTTGAGAAAATTTGTCAAAATTTATTTGACCATGTTAGACCTATGAGAATTTAATTGGACTTGTTGAAGTTGATTTGAATTAAATTTGAGGTTTGACCATATTTTGATTATTTTATTTTGCATTTTATTTTAATTCAAAAAATACCAAAAAATCATGGTTGACTTGTAATCTTCATTTCTTTTCTGTTTGGCATTGATTGATGATGATTTGGTTCACATTTGATCAATTGAATTTGATACTTGAATTCTCTTTCCCTCCATTTCATCTTCATCTCATTCTTTTCATCATTTGGCCAATGAGTTAATGTCTTATGGCTGGTCTTGACCAATGAGAGGTTTAACCTTCTTTGATCCAAACCAAACCCAACTTGATCCAAGATCAAGTGAGTTGTTTTGTGTCCAAGATAGGTTTCTTCTTCGTCAAGCAAAAAACCTAAAGTCCATACAAGGCCCTTCCCCCTTTTGTTTTGGCATGGCAAGTTTGTGGAGCTTGGCTTACTAGTCATGATCTCTAACTTGTGTTTATTTGCCTATAGTTTTATTGATCGGCCTTTGATAGGTGTGACTACTACATTAGTCCACTTACGATTGCTTAACATAGCGCTACATTGTCTTATGACAAACTAACATAACCATACTAATTACTAACTTTAATTTGAGCATTTAATTTCTTGCAATTTACTTTAATGTCATTTATTTCTTGTTCATTATTCATATTGATTTTCATTTTTGCTCACTTGAGCACATATTTTATGTTTATGTCATTTTTTCTTTTGCTCATTTGAGCTCATTATTGTATATAAATATATTGTTGTCGTGATTGCTTTGTCTTTGTTTTGTGCGGACTTAATGCAAAAAGGAGAAAGGACTTAGAATTAGGACATACCTATGCTTAAAGGAGTTCAAGAGCAACTAGGCCTCATGCCTTTAGAATGCTAAAATTATTGAAGAGAAACTAGGCCTCATGCCTTTAGAATGCTAAATTTCAAAGTTGACTTTCAAGGAATTCTCATTTAAAACTTATTCTTTGTCCATTCCTCTTATTGTGTTGTGAACTTTTTGATGTTTGCTCTTGTGTGATAGGGATTCCATCTTGAGATAGTAAAAAGAGGACCATTGTCATGAGTAGCCAAGTTAAGAGAGACAAGCCAAATGGAGATCCTAGGAGCTTGAGTCCAAATTGTTTGATTGCTTGATTGTTTGCTAAGTCCAAAGGAAATGAGCATCTTGAGTCATCTCTATGACTTCAAGAAAAGGAACTCCAAGGGTTTATCTTTTCTCTCTTATCTTTGTATGCTTTAGGACTATCCCTTCTCTTCTTCTTCCCACTCTAACCAAGCCAAAATCTTTTCTTGCAAACTTTGACTTTGTTTCAAACTAGAAACCTAGGCCTTATGCCTTTGACTTTTCAAAATCTTTTCCTAAATACTCAGTGTGAATAAATCTTTAATCCAACTTTGACTTCATTTTGTAAATAAATTTAACTTGTAAATATAACCCATTTCAAGTTGTTTTGTTTTTCCAATGGCCACCTTGTTAAAATCTTTTCAAAACATTAGTCATAGGTTTGAGTTATCATAGTGGTTGATGTAAATCTCACCTCATCCTTAGTGATTGGATTATAAGTCTTCCATACTTATTATAGGGTTAACCCCTCACTAGTATGTCGAAGCCTTCCTCACATGGTGGATTGTTGATTTAGGTTGAGTTTTCTCCCTTTGATAAGAAAAGACCTTAAGGCTTTTGATCAAATCAATTCACCAATCTTTGAGATTTTTATCACGAACTATGAGGTTTTGATCCTCCTTTGTGATGGTACGTAGGCAATGGGTTTATCCATTCAAACAACAAATTTGTAAATATAATCTATTCTTCTCTCATCCCCCCAATCTTTTGCATAAATCTTTTCACAAATACCAACCTACAACACATATTTGCAAAAAGGGTTCCCTTAGAGTACTAAGGATGTTTTGGGTGCGTAAAACCTTCCCATTTCATAACCAACCCCCTTACCCAAATCTCTGACATTTTTATTAGTTTTTGATTTGATAAAACTTCTTACTTGGCTTTTGTTCGCTTTTTAGCCTTTCCTTTGGACAAATAAAAGTGCGGTGGCGACTCGAATTGTATGTTTACTTTTGGTTTAGTCAATAAACCTAAAGGTAACGAAAACCCCGCTACATCAAAAAGGAAAAATAAAAGGGAAAATTCCAAAGAGATATCAAAACATCAAACAAATTTCCCAAATTTTTTAAGAAAGTCACAAATAATATGAGTATTAAGATCTCAAAAGTTAGGGTGAAAAATGTTTCAAAATGATCAAAAATAAAATATTAGGTGAAAATTAAATGGAAAATAAAAATAAAATATGAATTACATGTAAAATGACTTTTAAAAAATATGAAAAAATTATATGTGGTAGAAAATATTTTTATGAAATTATGAAAAAAAGTTGGAATAAAAAATGATAAAGGAGCTATTTAAAATGAATTTTGGAAGAAAAAGAAATTAAATGAATTGAAATAGAAAAAAGAAAATTCAAATGGCAACGACTAGGTTAGGTGGTGCATGCTGATTGGATGGAGATTTGAAATTTCCCTCTAAAACACGCGAAGAACTTCGTCTTCAACCTCCACGTTGTTGATTTTGTAGGTTCAGGAACTTGGAGGTTTGAGCTCAAATATTATGCGTGCAAGCTTTTACTACCATCATCGTCCCCATCTCTCTGCATCCGAATAATTGATTTGCTATGAGCAGAGAGAATTTGCTCAAATATGCAGAAAACCCTAAAACTTCAAAGTTAAATTAAATGGCTAATACGATGAATAAATCGAAGGTGAGTGAGGACTTAACACCAGAAGATCAAGACTAAGAGGATGGTAACTTGTTTGAAGTGTAACTTTAGTCGTAACTAACTTTTCCAAATTGAGGGTGAAGGTTGAAGATGGTGAAAATGGTTAGAGCAGTTCAAGAAGCCTCAAAGCTTGGTTCTAGTTGGAGAAGGTTCAGAAGACGTCAGTGAAGCTTTCTAGACAAAGAAACTCGAAGGTAAAGGCTTGAATCAATTGAATCATTAGCTGGTTTTTGGTGCTTTCAAACTTTAGCGAGGCATGGATTTCTTGGCTATTGAAGCTTGGAAATGAAGAGAGAATGATCCTATACTTATAGGGAATGAAGTGAGGTCATAGTTCGTGTGAATTAGAGGCAAACTTGTGTGAATTAGGGTTGAGGTTTTGAGTTTTGTAATCCGTATGAAATGCAACATGAAAAGTGTGATTTGATGAGGTAACAAGGTTGTTTTGCACGTGTTCAGGTGCGCTTTAACATGACAAACAAGTTTTCACATGTAAGAAGTGGTCCCAAGTTGATTTTGGCATGATTCCACATTATAGGTCACGATGCAAAACATAGTTTAGGTCACCGTGTTTATGTCTATGCCAACTCCAATCCACTCGTGTGTTTTCCAATTTTCCTTAAGCCAAATGATCTCTTCATGGTCATGAATTAAATGCAAAAAGAATTAACTTGAAAGGAGGTTTGAGGAGAAAGTTACAAAGGTGGGAAGTTGGGGTCGTGACCTGTAATTTGGGTTGGGCATTTGGTCAAGCAGCATGAGGCATGTTTGGTCATTTTGAGGTCCCAATTTGATGACACCATAACTTTTGATTCCCTCGTGGATTTTAAGGCAAATTTGGGCCAAATGATCTTTGAAATAAGCTTAACAATATGCAAAATTAATGGGGTCAAGAGGATGATTGAGTTGGAAATGGAATGAGTGTAAAGTGGTGGTCATGACAAGGTTTTGGCCCATTTTGGCAACATGTTCATTTGCATAAAAGAGGCCCTTAATGATTGAATTGAGATTTTACCCTTGAAGCAAAGTTGTAGACGGGCTCAAAAGGCACATTTGGCTCAAAGAAGCTTTACAATTGGCTAAAAAAATGAAGAAGTTGTGGGTTTTGGATTAAAGGCATGGCATGCTTGCAAATTAGGTCAACCACACTTGTGCCCCTTTGTGAAAACTTGATGTTTTCTCGCAATTCAAACCATAATGATGATAAAATAAGCATTCTTTGATGAAAACTTGATTATGGTTTGAGTAATCTTGAGAAAGGCTTGAAGATTGAGTGACGTGGCATGGAAATAAACACATGAACCACCTTTGAATCAAAATGAAGCAAACTTGCATCTTTCTTGACTAAAAGACCTTTGTATTGCCTTGATTTGGAGCATGATCACCTACATGAGCAAAGTAAGAAACCAATACCATATCTTATTGCAGTTAGGATTAGTTGACAAGCAAATCAAGATGAAAACCCTAATGTTAAGATATAAACCAAAATGTGGCCATGCTTGTGACCCAATGTAGTGGTCATGCATGATATGATTTGATGTATGTAAATGAATCTATGCAAAAGGAAAAAAAGGAGAGTAAATTTTGGGGTATGACATTTGCCCCTATTTAATCATCTTAGACCTGAAGGTGCGAATTGTGCTAGCTTTTCGGGTGTTCAGAGTGGAAGAGGAGTAAATACATAGATAACCAAAAATTTGAGTCCTTCTTTGTTCTGAATACCCACTTACATCCAATTTCCTTACAGTTTCCTGGTAACCCCACCAGTTCCCAAACATCATTATTGGCCATGGATTTCATTTCATTATGCATTGCATCTGCCCACATGCTAGATTGAGAACATGTAAGAGCTTATAGATAATTTTTAGGATCAATAACAATACCAACATCATAAGCATCCTAACTAAGATAAACTATAAAATCATTAGGGATAGCAAGTCATTTTTGTCTTGCCGACATTCAAACATGAATTTGCTCAACTGGATCAACAAGTTGTGTAACCTCAACCACAACAAGAGGATCAAATACATTTTTAACAAGTGGTTCAACCATATTTTCATTTGGAGCAAAGTCTCCATGAGTAATGGATGAGATAACTTATTAAAATTAGGCAGTAGCAGAGTAACAATGTCAGGCATAACAAAATCAATATTATCAGATGCAATGACAGGCTCAACAACATCAAGCTCACAAAATTTTGCATACATGGACTCCACAATTTTATTACCTCTATTATGAAAGAATAATATGTATCCTTTAGCTTGATCTGGATATCCAATGGAAAAACAATGACTAGTTTTGGGGTCAAGCTTTGTCTCAAAGGGATTATATATTTTAACCTCTGCGGGGAAACCCCAGACACGCAGATGGTTCAAATTGGGTTTTCTACCGGTCTAAAGCTCAAAAGGTGTTTTTGGAACCGATTTACTAGGAACTCTGTTTAGTATATAAAGGGATGTTTTCAAAGCGTCAGCCCATAAAAATTCTGGTAAATTACACTTACTCATCATGCTTCTCATCACATCCTTAAGGGTGCGGTTTTGCCTTTCAGTTACACTATTTTGTTCAGGAATACCAGACATGGTATATTGTGGAACAATTCCACAATCTTGCAAGTATTTTACAAAAGGCCCCATATTTTGCCCAATATAATCATATTTACCATAATACTCTCGACCACGGTCAGAACGCACCACCTTTATCAACTCTCCTAGTTGCTTTTCAGCCTCAGTTTTAAAGATTTTAAACTTTTCAAGAGCGTCTAATTTTCCCTTAATCAAGTAGAGATAGCCATAATGGGAAAAATCATCAATGAAAGTGATGAAATATTTATTACCACAAATAATATGAGAAAGGGGGTCGCTAATGTCTGTATGAATTATTTTCAAAAGGTATGGACTTCTAGTTGAACCCTTCTTATTCGTCTTAGTAAATTTTACCCTAATAAAATCCAAACAAGACCCTAAATCATTGAAATATAAGGAAGGTAAAATATCATCTCAAATTAACCTTTCAACTCTTTCTTTAGAGATATGGCCTAAATGCTTGTGCCACGCTAAGGAGGATTTTTCTATAATTTTTGACCTTTTAGCAGTGTCACCCCTCTCCCACTTAGCTAATTTTTCTCCCTCTTTAGATTTACTATGATCATTGATTACAAGTTTGGTGTCATGCAGTGCCATGTCAAGATCAACAATCCCTAATGAAAACTCTTAGTCTTTCTTCCATTTATTAAAATTAGACCTATTTAGGATATCAATAGAAGTAAAACAATTGTTCATAAATAAGGTCATTATTGAAACAAAATAGGAATGCATTAGAACAAATAACAAAGGCAAGATATAACTTTAGTGAACATAAGCTATCACGAAGAGACCAACATTATCACACAATCCCCTTTGGATGGAATGCGCAAACCCAAGTCACAACCAAAGTCAGAATCTCAGATGAGTTACTCAATAAACATACATTGGGTTCGAAAATATATCTCCTTTGGGTATTCTCATACATCAGTACTTACTTATTGAAAACATGATTTGAGAATAAGGGTTTTTGTTCTCGTCACCTTGAGTTGGAATCCTGAAAAGATTAGTGACTAGATCTTCCTCTGTATCTCACACTCCCGTTCATAACTCTCAATGGGACAAGTTGTGGAGCCGTCAGTTGTCTTTCTGATTCGATGATTATAGAGGAGACTTGTTCATATAATATATATAACTATAATCCCTACCTATTATGGGTCAAGGGTTAAAGCCCACACTTTTTCCCACACAAATCGGGTTTCAGATACCCTGCCTTTAATTAAAAAATGTCAGTTAATAAATAAAGGGACTTATTTACGCACCCCATCAGAATCATCATTAACCCGTTTTTCACAAGCTAAAATAACAATTGATTCTAGCCCAAAAAATGTCAGATAAATATAACAATTCGTACTAGGATATTATAGGATATTATATTACTTATTGTGTTTGACATATTTTGAACTTTGGTGGCACTCCCACTATTCTTAATAATATTTAGAGTGAAGACCCATTTTGGTCCCTCACAAAAACTACATAACTCAAATTAATCCTCGAGAAAAACAGACTCTATTTAATCCCTTACAAAATTAAAATGGGTCATATTAGTCCATGTGTTAATATTTTTCTCAAACTATTTTTCCTAATTTTGAATCGTGATTGAACTGCCATGTGTATTATTTATTCCACATAATATACATTTTCTTTTTTCGATTATTTTAATCTTAACAATTATCAAAATTACTATAAAAAATCAAAATTTTGGCAGAACCAATGGTCGAACAACAAACCCCTTAACTACTAAAGGTAATGCTCTACCATTATAGCCAATATGCTTTTGATTAAAATTATACAAATTAAATACATAAATACATTGTTTTACTCTTATAAACAAACCCCTTTCTTGTCGAATTCACCAAGAGAAATCAGATTCCTCTTAAGATCAGGTACATACATGACATTAGTCAATAGTCTTATTGACTCATCATGAGCTTGAATCTGACAGATTCAATTCCTGCAATCTTGCAGGCCTTATTGTTTCCCAGCAACACTTATCTATCATCTTGATCACATAATTACTCAAACACGTCCTTGTTTGGAGTCATGTGCCAAGTACACCCTTTATCCAAAATCCATTCTTTGCTAGAGTCGCTGCTTGAAACCACCGAGACATCAGATGATTCATAACCATCTTACACAATGGCTGCATTACCATTATCCTTTCCACCATGATTATTCAGACGATTATGACATACTTTTCTTGTATGACCCTCCTTCTTAAAATGATAACACTTAATAGTATGAGCATTACCACCATAAGAATTATGTAGAAATTTACCTTTCTTCTTCTCAAACCTACCATCTTTCTTCAAGAATTTCCCCTTAAAGGACAAACCTTCACCAACTGTCGATGACTTGTGCTCCTTTCGTTTGTTCAAATCCTTAGAGTACAAGGCATATTGAACATCTTCAAAGGTCAACGATTCTCTTCCATACAAGAGAGTTTCTTTTAAATGAGCATGAGACTTAGGTAAAGAACACAACAGTAGCAACACTTGATCTTCATCATCAATCTTGACCTCGATATTCTCAAGCTCAAGAATCAACTTGTTGAACATATAGAACTGCTAAACCAAGGCTTTGTCTTCACTCATCTTGAATGAATACAATGCTTGCTTCAGGTAGAGACGATTAACCAACGATTTCGTCATTACAAACCTTCAAGTTTCATCCACACACCAGCTGCAGTTTTCTCATTTGAAATCTGTTAGAGAACCTTATCACCAAGGCTCAATAAAATGGCACTGTGGCTTTTTTCGACCTTCGTTGTCTTCTCCTTCTCCAATAGGGCAGCGCCCATCTTCTCCGGTCTTTTTAAAGTTTCTAATAAACCCCGTCGAACAAGAAGGGCTTGTATCTTTAAGCACCATAAACCAAAATCATTCACACCGGTGAATTTCTCAATCTTATACTTTGTTGACGACATCTTCTCTTTCACGCTCACCGCACAAGTTTGTTGTGAATTGATGTCATTAAGAACAAACCAAACTATGAGAAAAAGATTGAGTTTCTTGAATAAACACAATAAATCCTATTAGGTTTTTACCAAGGGAGAGAAGAGGGAAAAATAATAATAAGAATTGATTAAAATTGTTTTACTATTCACTTTCTCAATAAAGGTTCAAAGATTACAAGTCAATAACAACAATTAACCACTCTTAACAACTTGAGAGAACTAGTCTATTTATAGACTACTAAGCCAACTTAGGCTACAAGCTAACTTAAATATTGGGCTTTACAAGCAAGGCCCTTTTCGACATGCTTTTAAACAAAACATATTTTGATAACATGTTTGAACCGACTTCGACTACAACATGCATAACTCCTGTCAAATCATAAAGCTACCCTTGCCGGCACTAGAGTTCGATCCAAAATACCACATTACCAAATACACTCATTGTAATTAGGGGTGGAAATAGGCCAAGTCAGGTCAGTCATATGATAAATTTTAAAGGCCTGAGCCTAACCTATGGCCTATTATAGTCTTTTTTTGCCTGGTCTGACCTTTTTAAAAGTCTGGCTTGGCCTGAAAGCCTATTTAAAAGCCTATTTCATATTAATAATTTAAAATAATCCATTTTACCTATTTTTTTTTACATAGACAACGCTGCTTTTTATATACTATTTAGCCTGTTTTCTAATATACACGCATATATAGGCAAACATATAAGGTTTCATAGACTTTTTTAATTGCTTAAGCTTGACATGTTTAATTACCTTTTCAAAAAGCCTAAACCTAGAATTTGTATTAAATAGGTTAGACCAAGTCAGGCCTTATATAGGCCATACTATAGGCCCATGTAGGATAGACTGACATATTCCCACCCTATTTGTTAGGATGAATCTTTTGTTTGAATACTATATGATACTACCTCCAAAGTGGCCAGTAAGGGTTCCACGATTATCTCTAAATATATTACTTTTGATTAAGTTTTACATGTTCCAAAATTAAACTGCAGCTTGCTATCTATCTATAAATTAAAAAAAAGGGATGTATTACTAAGTTTTTACCATATTTGTTTGAATTTTAGTATATGAATTTAGGGAAGATGATTAACAATGATGAGGATAAGGGAGGCCTTTACTACCTAAGAGTTGAAGAACAAAATAAAAGATTATACAATACTGCCCTTACGTATTCATCAAAGAATGAGAATGATGTAATGTTATGGCATTATTGCCTAGGACACCCAAATTTTATATATTAAAAAAAAGATGTTTCCATCATTAATGATTCTTGTTTTTTCAAATGTGAAATGTGAAAACTAGCCAAACCACCAAGTACCATTATTCTATACAACCTTATAAGACATCTAAATCGTTCACCCTTATTCATAGTGATGTGTGGGATTTTCACGAGTGAGCAATATTAGTGGGTCAATGTGGTTTGTCACCTTTATTGATGACCATACAAGAGTCACTTGGATGTTTATCATGAAATAAAAGTAAGAGGTAGGGAGTATATTTGAGAACTTCCATAAAAGAGATAAAACCCAATTTTAAAGCAACATTCAAATCTTAAGAGCTAATAGTGAGGGGGGAGTAATTCTGCCACACCAATGGTACATACCTTGCCAAAAACCAGGCATTATACACCAATCTTCATGTCCATATTCTCCCTAACAAATTGGAACAACAAAGAGGAAAAATAAACACCTATTAGAAGTCACTCGAGCCCTCATGTTGTCCATGAATGTACCTAGCCATTTTTTAGGGAGATGCAATTCTTTCTTCATCTTACCTAATAAATAAAAGCCCTTTAAAAACTTAACCTAAACAAACCGTCGCATCTCAAAAAATACGATCATTCACGAAGGCGTTCGCACGCTCGTAGAAAAATGATTCGAACAGAGTCGCCACCAAACTTTATTTATTCCTAAAAAGGAAATATAAAATATCGATAAAACTTTTAAAAAGAAAAAGAAAATGGTCGTCGCAACCAAATTCGGGTTCGGGAGTCGATTATGCAAGGGGGAGGTATTATCACCCCTTACATTTGTTGTACTTAACGGGAACCTCTTAGTTAAATTTGCAATTGATTGTTAGTTATTGTTATTTATTTTCTTTGAATGATAAAAAATGAAAAATCAAAATAAAAAGGATCGCAAAAATGTTTTTTATTAGGGTACTTGACGAGATTGCGGGGCTCGCTCTTACGTATCCTCAGGTAGAATGAGGAATTAAAAGCTACGTAGTTCTTCATGGAAAACTATGTGTTGGATGATTGTTTTTAACGAGTAATCCTTTAGACATATCGATTGACCAAACCTTTGCTTGTTGCTCGCTCTTGGAAGGGGAAGCCTTTGTTTGTTTCACGTCGATATGGATAAAGCATACTCGTTTCTAAAAATAAAGTTTTTTAATGTTTTATTATTTTTTTTTCCTGACAAGATTTCAAAATCCTGCTCCTACGTGTCTCCAGATGCCATGGAGAACTCAAGGCTACGTAGTTCTTGGTAACAAAGAACTATTGGGTTTATTGCTTTTAAGGAGTGATCCTTTATACATATTGAGTGACTAGACCTTTTCTTGCTGCTCCCTCTTGGAGGCGAAAGCCTTTGTTTGTTTCACGTCAATATGGATAAAATATACTCATTTCTGAAAAAACGTTTCCGAAGTCGCGCAAGGGCGGAAAACAAGTTTGATGTGTTTGAATATTTTTTGAGTGATTGACAAATATTTAAACGGTAGGATAAGTGCGTCTATCACATGAATATCCGGGAAAGGAGAAAAAAGTTGATTCCGCTCAAATATTTTTCAATACAATTATTATGAAATTTGTGTGATGAGTCAAGTCGTATTTCTTTAACGAGCGACGAGTATTCAAACAGTAGGCTAAATGCGGCCATCACACGAATACTCTGGAAAAAGAGGACAAAATTACTTCCGTCCTAATCCTTTTTTGTCCATGAAAGAATTTAACTTTATTTGGTTATTTAAAAGTATTTTTGATGTGATTGATGAATGTTCAAACAGTGGGTCAAGTGCGGCCATCACATGAATATTCGGGAAATAAGAAGAAAATTACTTCTGCCCTAATCTTTTCAATCGAATTATTTATTGCAAAAAAAGTTTAACGATAGGCAACTTGACGTTGAATCAAGTATTTGATTATGAAAACATTTGAATAATCAGAGGAAAGATATTTATCGTTGGATTCAATTTTAATTTGATTTGGAAAAAGGGTCTCAACGTTGGATCGAGCGCTATTTTTATTCTTTTCTTAACGTGATTGATTTTAATTTTTGAGTTAACCATTAACTAACGTAATAAAAATAAAGGAAAATAATATAATTATTACATGATACAAGAATGAGGGTATAACTTGTTGAATATGGATATAATAAAGCGATTAATAATACAAACCCAACAAATAAATTGTAAACAGACAAGGAACTCAATGTAATAATATACAAGAGAAAGTTAAGAGATTAGAAATAAATTGGAGTATAGAGTAATGAATTTAGCTCTATGTTAAGCTAACTTAAAGTAGATTCATGTAGGAATCACTCTATAAGAAATTAGGCAACCAAATCTATGTGTCTAAGCTATTTCTGAAAGCTAAAGATTTGAGGTTTGAAATCGCAACTCTATGAACGTCACAACAACAATTCGATGACTGATGTACAACACTTACAAAGTTAAAATAAACTGAATTTAAAATAATGAGTTTAGCTCTATGTTAGGATAACTTAAATTAGATTCATGTAGGAATCATCCTATAAGAAACCAGACAACAAAATCTATGCGTCTAAACGATTTATGAAAGCTAAATTGGATTTAAGCTTCGAAATCGCAACAAAATGAACCACAGAGCAACAATTCGATGAATTATGTACAACACTTTCAAAGGTAAAATAAACCAAATTTAAAATAATGAATTTAGGTCTATGTTAAGCTAACTTAAAATTGATTAATGTAGGAATCACCCTATAAGAAGCCGGACAACAAAACTTATTCATCTAAGCAATTTCTGAAAGCTAAATTGGTTTTAAGCTTCGATATCGCAATGCAATGAACTGCACAGTAGTAATTCGAAAAATTATTTATATGTGTTATGGTATGAGCAAAGGATATAGATCATCTCATTAAAGGACTAAGAAAATTTAAAATCAACTAAATAAATAATTAAAATAAGTCATAAGTAATTAAATAATAATTATATCAACCAAAATTATAATCAAATAATTAATTAAAAGTTTGACAAAATAACTACTAATTATATTAATCAAATCAATAAAAAAAACACAAAGGGTGTAGCCATGAGTACGGGGATGTACATATTAGAAGTAAACTAAGCCCATTAAAAAATTCATATTAATCCTTAACCCAAATAATAATAATAATAAATAAATATAATATGTAAAAAAAAAAAAAAAAAAAAAAAAAAGTAGTGTGAATGAGAAATGGGGCAATGCACTAATAAGACAGAGATAAAGATAGAGAGAGAGTTATGAATTTTTCAAAATAAAAAAAAGTCTTCAATCATGTTGTGACATGTGGCACAAGGTAGAGAAAAAAAAGTCAAAAACTCAAATATCCCCTTTTCTTCCTCACAGGCCTCCAGTAACAACACAACTTTTTTTTAAAACTTCAAAACTCTCCCTCTCTCATTTTACTCACGTCTAAACCCTTTCTCTCTCATCGATCTCTCTCTCTCTCTTTCACTTCTTTTAGAGGACAAAAACAAAATAAATCATATTTCACTATTTAAACAAAATCAATCATGCCTCATGAATCAAACAAAGCGAAAAACAAAAAATAGAGAGATGACAACTGGTGGTTGTGAACCATTTCTGAGGACGACGTGGCGGAGATTGATGAAGTAGCTTTGGTCGCGTGTGAAAGAGACGGATGAGAGGCAACAAGGGTTGGATGGTGGTTTGGTGGTTGAGGTTGTTATGTTGTTGAATTTTGAGGTGGTCTGATGGAGTTATGGAGGGAGGAGGTTTGATGTTGTTGAGGTGGTCCAATAGTAGTGTGTGGAAGGAGGATGTTTTGAGGGTTGGATGGTGGTTTGGTGGTTGAGGTTGTTATGTTTTTGAAGTTTGAGGTGGTCCAATGGAGTTGTGGAGGGAGGATGTCTGATGTTGTTGAGGTGGTCCGATAGTAGTGTGTGGAGGGAGGAGGTTTGGAGGGTTGAATAGTGGTTTGGTGGTTGAGGTTATTGTGTTGTTGAAGTTTAAGGTGGTTCGATGGAGTTGTGGTGGGAGGAGGTTTGATGTTGTTGAGGTGGTATGATAGTAGTGTATGGAGGGATGAGGTTTGAAGGGTTGGATGGTGGTTTAGTGGTTGAGGTTGATATGTTGTTGAAGTTTGAGGTGGTCCAATGGAGTTGTGGAGGGATGGGGTTTGATTTTGTTGAGGTGGTCCAATAGTAGTGTATGGAGGGATGAGGTTTGGAGGGTTTCAGGGTGGTTTGGTGGTTGAAGTTGTTACATTTTTGAAGTTTGAGGTGGTCCAATGGAATTGTGGAGGGAGGAGGTTTGATGTTGTTGAGGTGGTTCGATAATAGTGTACATGGAGGGAGGAGGTATGAAGGGTTGGATGGTGGTTTGGTGGTTAAGGTTATTATGTTGTTGAAGTTTGATGTGGTCCTGTAACACCCTAAAAATCTACGCGTAATTATCAAAGAATTTAATTAATAAAATACAATATCTTAGGGTGACACTCACAACAATCATAGCCCGCTCCGTGACACGGGTTACAACAAAACATTTTACTGCATACATTTTCACTTAGGATGTTTACACGACATCCAACTCATTCAAATATATTTGCAGTGGAATCATAATAAAAAATATACCAATTTAAAATCTCATAATAGTTTTCATAACAAAATTAAAAGCACCGACCCGTGAGTCTTCTCCAAGTGCTATCACACTAAAACATAAAACAAATACGAGAGCATGCATTGTCTCTCAGGAAATTTCAACACAAAATAAGTAATTTGCTCCATAATATTACATATCAGAGCATAACCAAAGCTAACACGAATAAACTAAAATAAATAGCTCTAGGAGCTAACTTCCACTCACAACAGCGTCTCTACTCTTGAGTATCTACACGATGCCCATGTAAAGGCAACATTCAAACAGAAGAGGTGAGAATTCATTTCAATAATAACAACATAAAATGTAAATTAGAGTACAACATCTACACAATCATGCATAATAACATATCACATTCTAACTCCCAAATTATCATAAACATCACATATAACAACATCATCACACACAGTCATATTTCACACATATAATTCATTCATGCTATGCGACTCACAACAACAACTCATATGCATGTGGTACCAATTTAACATTTGGTTCTTCTTACGAACTCGATTCCCCCTTCAAAATCCCAAACTCCCCCTTTTGAGTTCCTGGTAAGTCTTTCGACCCTCTTCGAACCTATGACTTATCTCCTTCAACATATCAACAATAGATGTATGACATGGTAATAATGCAATTAACACAACAATTATAATAATATTTAGTGATCCACAATCAATCATACAATTGCAACCATGCGTAGCGTAATCCACCCTTCTGGACTACCACCAATACAATCAAACACATTATCCCAATAATTCATAACTCATCAAATAATTTGTCAATACAGACCTTGTCCATATCCGTCACATCATACACTTCTTTTCCACCTACTACCAACCTCTGATAAAATCATTAAAAATATTTTATCCCTGAAAGAAAGTTATAGCCCTATGTTTCATCTAGCCAATTCTTTGAACCCCGTCCCAAAATTATTTATGAGTTGAAAGTTATTATCAAAGCCGTACACGAAGGCGTTACCAAAAAGTTGTTGTTTTATGAAATTTCCAGCACTATTTTCATCTTCTCCAACCCCAAACACGACCATAAATCATCACCAAAAATATTTTACCTCTGAAACAAAGTTATTTCCATCTGTTTACGCTTCAAACCCTATCCCAAAATGATTTACGAGTTGAAAGTTATTATCAAAGTCGTGCACAAAGGTGTTACTAACAAGTTGCTATTTTTCTGAAATTTCCAGCATGATTTTCATCTTCTCCAACCCCAAAAACAACTATGAAATCACCAAAAATATTTTACTCTTGAAACAAAGTTATTTTTCTCTATTTCAGATACCCAACGCTTCAAACCCCGTCCTAAAATGATTTACGAGTTGAAAGTTATAATCAAAACCGTGCACAAAGGCGTTACCAAAAAGTTCATGTTTTTATGAAATTTCTAGAATGATTTTCATCTTCTCCAACCCAAAAACATCTATGAATTCATCAACAAAAATATTTTATAGTTTTATATTTAGTCATAAATATACCTATATCAATCACTACTTATATTCATATAATCATAGATCTATATACTATATCAATCCCTAAAAACTTCAAACATCATCAATGGTGAACATACATGAACAATTTAGAACATAAATTTCATTCAAAAAATATCAACGTTCATCATCAATCCAAAAATAATTAAAACTTCCTCTACCCTTCCACTCATATCCCTATTATTGAACCAAATTCTCACCATTACCTTATAATTCAGAAAAATTCAAGCTTTTGGCTATGCCTTCTCTTCCCTAGAGCTCTCCTTAGGTTTTCCTTATTTTTCTCTTCTCTTGCCTTTTTTTTTTTCTCAAATTCCAAATGTTTCACCTCACTTCTCTCCTCATAAATCAAAAATATAATTTCTATCTTTCTAATACTCCACTAAGATCCAACTTATTACTAACTTATATTATTTATTTTAATTCTCCACAATTCGCACTTTCCATCACAAACTCATTATTTTATTTTATTTTATTATCAGATTTAAATAATAACACTAAAACATTATTTAATAAATTAAATAATTTTAAATAAATCTACCAGCCTCTAATTACTTTTCACACTCTCTACCTAAGGGTCACCCATCCTTGTTGCCTTAACACATCTTAATTATCACATAAATAATAATTAGGTACACACATAAAATTATAATTACTTAATATAAATAATTTCTAGAAAAACAGAGTGTTACAACTCTCCCCCACTTAAAGAATCTCCGCCCTAAAAAATTACCTCAAGTGAATAGATTCAGATACAAATATCTCATATGACTCTCAAGCTCGCAAGTTACGTTTCCACCAGATGGTCCTCCCCAAGCTACCTTCACCAAGGTAATCTCTTTACCACATAATTGTTTCACTTCTCGATCCTCTATTTGCATGGGTGATACCTCAACAGTCAGGTTATCTCTCACCTGCACATTATCCACTTGGATCACATGAAACAAATTTAGAATGTACCTCCTCAACTGAAACACATGAAACACATCATGAAGATTTGTAAAAAATAGTGGCAAAGCAATCCAATAGGCCACTTATCCTATTATTTTTAAAATCTAGTAAGGGCCGATGAAACACAGAGTAAGCTTTCGAGACTTCAAAGCTCACCTAACACCAGTTACCGGAGTAACCCTTAGAAACACATGATCTCCCTCTTGGAATTAAAGTGTTTTCCTTCATTTATCATGATAACTCTTTTGGTTAATCTAATAAGCTTTCATATTCTTATGAATCACTTTGATATTCGCCGTGGTCTTTTTGGACAATCTCAGGTCCAATCACAACACCCTATTCTGACTCATACCAACACAAAGGCTCCTACACCTTCTACCATACAATGACTCAAATGGTGTCATTCCAATACTCGAATAGAAATTGTTATTGTATGTAAACTCAATCAATGGTAAAAAGATTTCCCAAGCACCTCCTTGTTTAAGTACACAAGCCCTTAATAAATCCTCTACCAACTAAATAGTCCTATCAGTATGACCATATGTCTACAGATGATAAGCAAAACTCATATACAACTTCATACACAAAGCCATCTGCAAACTCTCTGAGAACCTTGACGTAAACCTCGAATCTCTATCAAATACAATATTGGACAGAATACCATGTAAATTGACAATCCTCTTGATATACAACTTCACCAACCTCTCCAATGAATAATCTAGTCTCATCGAAATAAAATGAGCAGACTTCGTCAACCTATCCATAATTACTTAAGTAGTATCACAATTCTTCACAGTCTTCAGCAATGCAGACACAAAATCCATCGAAATATTATCCCGTTTCCACTCAGGAAGAGACAACAGATGCATCAAACTCAACGACTTTTGATACTCAATCTTTAACTTCTGGTAAGTTAGACATGCATACACAAACTTTGCAATCTCTTTCTTCATCCTAGGCCACCAAAACATGTTTCTCAAATCTTGATACATCTTTGTAGCACCCAGATGAATACTCAAACCACTTCGGTGTCCTTCTTAAAGAATACTCTTCTTGAGTTCAGGCATATTAGGAACACAAATTCTGTCACAGAATTTTATAACACCATTATCATCAATCTTGAAATCACCACCTCGACCTTGATTGATTAAAGCCAAACGATCTACCAATTCCAAATAAGTCCGCTGACTTTCTCCAATCCCTTCCAAAACACCACTGGTAAGCTTTAACATACCCAACTTCACATTCTACAACGTGACTTCACAAGCCAAACTCAAATCTCTAAATTCTTCAATTAGCTCTAACTCTCTAGCCATCAATATCGACATATACAATATCTTCTGACTTAGTGTGCCAGCCATTACATTGGCTTTACCAGGATGGTAATTCAAACTAAAATCATAATCCTTTAACAATTCAATCCACCTTTTCTTCCTCATATTTAACTAATTATGATTGAATAAGTACTTTAACTAATTATGATCACCAGACACTTTAAATCTGGAGCTAAACAAATAACGTCTCCAAATTTTAAGTGCGAATGCAATGACAACAAGCTCTAAGCCATGCATAGGAGAATTCTTCTCATGATCTCTAAGTTATCTCGATGCATAAGCCACAACTTATCCATTGTGCATCAGCACACCATCCAAACCCATCTTGGAAGCATCACAATACACGACAAAAGGTTCGGTTGTACTTGGCAGAATCAAAATCGGAGCAGTCGTCAACTTTTTCTCGAGTTCTACAAAACTCTCTTCACAAGCAACATCCCACACATATGATTGAACCTTTCGAGTCAACTGAGTCAAAGGTATTACAAACTTCAAAAAACCTTATATGAATCTGCGATAATAACCAGCTAACCCAAGGAAACTTCTAATCTTCTGGTTTCACTCGAATTTGATGGTAACACGATCGCAAATCAATTTTACTAAAAACACGAGCACTTATTAATTGATCTATAAAATCATTGATTCTAGGAAGAGGGCACTTATTCTTAATCGTCACCTTGTTCAACTGTCGATAGTCAACGCACCACCTCATGCTACCATCCTTCTTATTTACTAACAATACCGGTGCACTCCAAGGAGAAACACTTGGTTGAATAAGTCTCTTCTCAAGTAACTCTTCCAACTATTTCATTAGCTCGCTCAACTTAGAAGCATAAATTTTATACGGATCCATAGAAACATAACTACTACCGGGTACCAAGTCAAAAGTAAATCCAATCTCTCACTCTGGTGGTAAATCAATGATGTCTTCAGGAAGCACTTCCAAAAACTCACACACTACATGGGGATCACGAACTACTCCCTTGCCTTTAGCTTTCAACGAAGCTAAAATCACAAACACTTGCGCCCCATCCTTTGTAACACCCCAAATTTAAATAAATAATTTTATTTAATTATTAAAGTGTCGATGTGTTTGATATTTTTGTATTTAAATTATTCTATAGTATTCGAGTTATTTTGGTGTTTTGGGGGATTTGAGGGTATTTTAGTAATTTAATAATTACGAGAAATATTGAGGTTGAGTGCAGATAAAATAAAATTTAGATTATTAGTAATCATTAAATAATTTTTTAGTAGTTATTAAAATAATTAGACTTTCTAAAAATAATTCATTATTACTACTATAATCAAATATTTATTTAATTGAAATAATTATTTAATAGAAATAGGGGTGTCCCAATTATTTAATACAAATATAGTTGTTTTGGATCTATTTTAAATTATTAAAAATAATTAGATGATTTTCAATTATTTACTAACAATTGGAGTAATTATAATTATTATAAATAATTTATAATATTAGAGATTTTTATTAAGTATTTATTTAATAAATATATTTAATTAATTGGAATAATTTTTTTAGAAATTAAGTGTTATGATAAGAATATTATATTTTTGGGATAATTATTTAATTGGATTTATTTTATTAATAATAAATAGAAAATTATATTTTTATGTTAGAAATTGAGACTATATATTTTAAGTAGTGATTTAGAAATGAGGGTAGTACAAAAATATTGGATAACTCTGGGTAACATTATATTTATTATTTTATTTAATTTGAATTATTTTAGTTAATTATTCATTTAATAATAATGTTTATTTAAGTAAATTGTTATTTATGGGGGAAATTAATATTGGAATTTATTGTAATAATATTACGTTTTACTGTTAAAATTGGATAATAAATTGGGATAATAATGGAGTGTTTTTTTTAATATTATGTTTTTATTACAAAGCTTTTGTCAGTTTGAGAATATGGATAGTATGTTATTGTAGGCACTTAAGGTCACGTTAAAAGGGAGAAAGAAAAACAAAAAAATAATAATTTTACAAAAGTGGCCGCTTGATTTGGGGATGATGAGGAGTTGTTAGGAAGGAAAGAAATTCCTAAAGTTTGGGAAGAAAAGCAATTTTATCAAGTAAGGGGGAGAATTATTTAGTGTGACTATTAGGCAACAGGATTGTGAGTGTTCCTTTACTCTCCCATTAACGCCATCTTTGATTAGATTTTTATATTAGTTTCTCTAGATTTTTTTGTTATGATCAAATGGGATTTTGGGTAAATCTCATTCGGCTATCCTTGGTCGTATTTGTATGCTTGTTTTATGTTGAATGTTATATGGAATTTTGGATAAATCCCATATTTATCCCATATAATCGTTTTCAATGATTATTTTGTATGTTTTTTCCGTTGTTATAGGATTGATATATGATTGTCCAGTTTGAATCCCTATTTTTCTTCTTCTATCTTAGTGTTGGGTTCTATTTAAATTCGAATATGATTTAAATATATTGATATTTTATATGATGATATAATAAAAATTATATGTTTTTGTTTTATTAAAATATATTTAATTATAATTGAAGTGGATTCAATTGAAATAAGATGATTTTTTTTAAATTCCTTATAATAATGATCATTATCAATATGTATCATTCAATTTAAATACTATAGTGTTTCCTATAAGTGTTGTAGCAGCTACACCATGTGACTTGAATAATGGTTACTGTAACACTATGTCTCAATTTAATTTGTTTTATAATAATAATAATAATTTAATATTATTAATTATAATACTTTATAGTGAACTTGTAAATATTTGTCATCTAGAGTTATTTAACTAATTTAAGTGATTTTCTTATCATATTAGAGTGTCAATAAAGCCAATAGTATTCAATAGAATTATCACTCGTGAAAAATTATCAATAGAGCAATTTCAAACACTTTAGAGTATTTTTTTTAGAAAATCGGGATTTCAAGTGAATATTGATTTCAGGTGAATAGTGTTTTAGGGTGAATAGTATTTTTGGGTCAATAGTGTTGTCGAGTGAATAATACTTTTTTGGAAAATTCAGAATTTCAGGTGGATAATACTCTTTTCAAAGAATCAGGATCTAAATCATACTAAACTCCTATTAAAATAAAGTAAAATATTTAAGAGCTTATAGAGTTTTTCAAATGAAAATGTAATACTTTACAATAGTGGGTAGAATTTGTATAATTTGGGTGTAATAATGGTGAAAATGTTTTGAAATAAAACGTCTTGATATGATAATTTAGTGGATAGCGTTTTGCAATGGATGATTGGTATTTTGAAACCATTTTTTGGTGAATAGATTCTATAAATAACTTTTGGGTGATTCATACTTCTTTTGGTGAACATTAGTCTGATGAGACTATTTTGGTGGTCTTTCATTGGCAATGTGTGGTTCGAATGTGGGACTAATATTTGGTGAATAAATTATGAATACCTTTTGGTGACATGTGATTTCTTTTGGTGAGATCTATGTTTGTTTATTCACACTTTCATGCATACATATATTTTGGAGTTAGGTGGGACTTCGGTCCATTTTGGTGGTCTCAGATCCATTGGTGGGGATCGTTGGTCTTGGTGGAAAAGACCAGGGGCGAGTCTCAGATCCATTGGTGGGGATCGTTGGTCTAGGTGGAAAGGATCATGGACTAGTGGAATAAAATCAGTAGCATTCCTCTGATTCCATAATATATTTTTGGTACCACATGCATATAAGTGAAGGAGTTGGTGCATAGTAGCATTGTATATATTATGAATAATACTTGTGCTTGTAAAGGTGATTGTCTTTGTGTTTTGTATTAATGATGTGTTCTTATTATCATCTTGCTGCAAAATTTCATCGTTATTTTTTGTAAGTGTATTCTCACCCCTTCTTTGTTTGCTGGATGACTTTGTGCAATGTTTGTACAGGTAACCAAGAGTGATAGCTCATGATGTCTGTGAGACGGATTTGATGCCCTCTTAGAATTTATTGTTTTTCTGTTAGTCGAATAATGTTCATATTCTGTAACATCGGGGAACGAGGAACTTATGTTCTTATGTATTGAGTTGTAAATAATTTTCATGGAGTTTTTAGTGATGTTTATTTCAAACTTATGTTATGTTTTTCTTTTATTTTTCACTGCAGATTATTGAAGTTGCATTTTATGTTTCAGTGAAGTAACATCATACGTGTAAATTTTCTATAAAAATAAAGTATGGGATTTTAAGGTGTTACATAATGGTACAATAACAGGTCGGTCCATCCGGCCAGGTTTTTGTAGTGTTGTTTGTTTCTTAGTATGCGACATGTGTGTAAAACACGGTCGATTCTTACTTGTTTAATTTACCACTTTTAGCCGGAGCAAGATTGAAACAAGTGGGGGAGAAGTATTTGTTTCTCTGTGTTGCTACAGGTGTGAAGAGTTGGTGTAATAAGCTGTTGATTGCAAGGGTTCGAGTGATATTAAAGTTGTGTGATTTTTCTGAAATAAAGTGAATGTGTATTCGATATTCCTTCCAGTCAAGTTAAGATGTATTTGAGGGAGAACGATTAGGTATTGTTGATGTTTGTTCTCGAAGAATGGATAACAAATGTGACAGCTAGTGAAGTACCAATGATGTGTGATTCCTGATGTTTTTCTGAAGATATATACGACTTGCCTCTAGAGTGTGAACCTGAGTTTGACGAAGGTGAAAGGTTGTCTACTATGCTTCGGGACAATTAAAGATTCATATGAAGAATTATCCTACCTATGGTTTGGAGTGGGCAATTGTAGTGTTTGTACTAAAGATATGGAGGCACTAGTTATATGGCTGAGGTTCGAAGTGTTCAGTAATCATGGGAGTTTGAGATATATGACATGGTTAGAATTTTTGAAGGACTATGATGTTAATTTGAATTACCATCCTGGTAAAACCAAGGTTGTAGCAGATATTTCGAGTCAGAAACCCCTGCACACGTTGGCATTGATGGTTGGAGAGTTGGATTTGATTGATTAATTAAGAGACTTGAGCTAGTGTGCGAGATGACTAATAATAGTGTGAGATTGAGTATGATGGATGCTGGAGCTGACTAAATGGACTTCTTAAAGAGATTATAGAGAGAGTCAGAAGTTATATGTTGGTTTGTTGAATCATTCGGTATCAGTTAACTAAAGTGAAGATGAGGACTTTAAAATTGATAAGAATGTGATCTTGAGGTTTTGAAATAAAGTTTATATATCTGATGTGCCAGAGCTTAAGAGAATGATTTTAGAGGAAAGTCACAAAAGTAGTTTAAGTGTCTATCATAGGGCCACTAAAATGTACCAAGATCTTAAGAAGGTGTTTTGGGTGGCCAGGAACGAAGAGATACATTGTGTAGTTGTTTACGCTTGTTTGAATTGGTAGAAGTCGAAGAATAAGCATCGGAAAACTTGTGGATTAATGAAACTGTTGGATATTCCTGAATGGAAGTAGGACAATATCTCGATCGACTTTTTTACAGGGTTGTCAGGTACTCCTAAGGGAAATGATACGATTTGGGTGGTTATAGACTGACTAAGTCGGCTCACTTTATCCCGATTAAGATTAATTTTATATTTCTCAAGATAATAGAAATCTATATCAGTGGGATGGTGAAATTGCATGGTATTCCGTCGAATATTATTTATGATAGAGGTATGAGATTTAAGATCAAATTCTGAGAGCTTGTAGGAAGAATTGAGGAATAAGTTAAGTTGAGCTTTGTCTATCATTCGCAAAAAGATTGTCAAACTAGGGGGACTATTCTTTCTTTGGAGCAAGGAAGTTGCGTGGTAGGTGAGTTGGAAAGTTGGATAGTAGAGTTTATCCGAAGTTGTTGTGTCGAGCGATTTTTGAGGACAAAAATCTTTTTAAGTGGGGGAGAGTTGTAACACCCCAAATTTAAATAAATAATTTTATTTAATTATTAAAGTGTCAATGTGTTTGATATTTTTGTATTTAAATTATTCTATAGTATTCAAATTATTTTGGTGTTTTGGGGGATTTGGGGATATTTTAATAATTTAATAATACGAGAAATATTGAGGTTGAGAGTAGAGAAAATAAAATTTAGATTATTAGTAATCATTAAATAATTTTTTAGTAGTTATTAGAATAATTAGAATTTCTAAAAATAATTTATTATTACTATTATAATCAAATACTTATTTAATTGAAATAATGATTTAATAGAAATAGGGGTGTCCCAATTATTTGGTACAAATATAGTTGTTTTGGATCTATTTTAAATTATTAAAAATAATTACATGATTTTCAATTATTTACTAACAATTGGAGTAATTATAATTATTATAAATAATTTATAACATTAGAGATTTTTATTAAGTATTTATTTAATAAATATATTTAATTAATTGGAATAATTTTTTTAGAAATGAAGTGTTATGATAAGAATAATATATTTTTGGGATAATTATTTAATTGGATTTATTTTATTAATAATAAATAGAAAATTGTATTTTTATGTTAGAAATTGAGACTATATATTTTAAAGAGTGATTTAGAAATGAGGGTAATACAAAAATATTGGATAACTCGGGGTAACATTATATTTATTATTTTATTTAATTGGAATTATTTTAGTTAATTATTCATTTAATAATAATGTTTATTTAATAAATTATTATTTATTAGAGAAATTAATATTGGAATTTATTATAATAATATTATATTATTAAAAAGCTTTTACGTTAGTTTGAGAATATGGATAGTATCTTATTATAGGCACTTAAGATCACGTGAAGAGGGAGGGCAGAAAGAAACACAATTTAGTTTGGGAAGAAACACAATTTTATCAAGTAAGGGGGAGAATTATTTACTGTGACTATTAGGCAGCAGGATAGTGAGAGTTCCTTTACCCACCCATTAACGCCATCTTTGATTAGATTTTTATATTAGTTTCTCTGTATTTTTCTATTACGATCAAATGAGATTTGGGTTAAATCTTATTTAGCTATCATTGATCATATTTGTCTGCTTTTTTGTGTTTGCTGTTATGCAGAATTTTGGATAGTTTTCAATGATTATTTTGTATGTTTTTTCTGTGTTGCTGTTATGATCGTATGAGATTTGTGATAAATATTCTTTTGAATTGATTTTTCTTCTCCTATCTTATTGTTGTTTGAATCCTATTTTTGATTGATATATGATTGTGTCCTGTTTACTTGAGATTTGGGTTCTATTTAAATTCAAATATGATTTAAACATATTGATATTTTATATGATGATATAATAAAAATTATATGTTTTTGTTTTATTAAAATATATTTAATTACAATTGAAGTGGATTCAATTAAAATAAGATGATTTTTTTTTTGTAATTCCTTATAATAATGATACTATGTCTCAATTTAATTCATTTTTTAATAATAATAATAATAATAATAATAATAATTTAATATTATTAATTATAATACTTTAGAGTTATTGGAGATATTTATCATCTAGAGTAATTTGACTAATTTAAGTGATTTTCTTATCATATTAGAGTGTCAATAAAGTCAATAGTATTCAATAGAATTATCACTCGTGAAAAATTATCAATAGAGCAATTTCAAATACTTTAGAATATTTTTTAAAAAAATCGGGATTTCGGGTGAATATTGATTTCAGGTGAATAGTGTTTTTAGGTGAATAGTGTTTTAGGCTGAATAATATGTTTGGGTCAATAGTGTTATCGAGTGAATAGTACTTTTTTTTGAAAATTCAGAATTTCAGGTGGATAATACTTTTTTCAAAGAATCACGATCTAAATCATATTAAACTCCTTTGAAAATAAAGTAAAATATTTAAGAGCTTATAGAGTTTTTCATTTGAAAATGTAATACTTTACATTAATGGGTAGAATTTGTATAATTTGGGTGTAATAATGGTGAAAATATTTTGAAATAAAATGTCTTGATATGGTAATTTAGTGGATAGCGTTTTGCATTAGATGATTGGTATTTTGGAACCACTTTTTGGTGAATAGATTCTATAAATAACTTTTGGGTGATTCACACTTCTTTTGGTGAACATTAGTCTGATGAGACTATTTTGGTGGCCTTTCATTGGCAATGTGTGGTTCGAATGTGGGACCATTATTTGGTGAATAAATTATGAATACCTTTTGGTGACATGTGATTTCTTTTGGTGATATGTATGTTTGTTTATTCACACTTTCATGCATACATATATTTTGGAGTTAGGTGAGACTTCGGTCCATTTTGGTGGCCTCAGATCCATTGGAGGGGATCGTTGGTCTTGGTAGAAAAGACCAGGGGCGAGTCTCAGATCCATTGGTGGGGATCGTTGGTCTAGGTGGAAAGTGTAACACCCCGATAATAATATGATAATTATTTAAATTAAGTTAATAATATATTTATTAATTTAATTAGATAATTGGATTATTATTATTATTATTATGTTGGAATTATTGAATTATTATTATTATTGGAATAATAATATAATTTGGAAAATATATAAGTGGAAATTAAGGAAAAAGAGTTCATTTTTGGAAAATAAGGTTTTTACGTGAAAAGCAGAGAAGCGATCGTGAAAGAGGAAAAGGGGCAAAGGGGAAGAACCAGAGAGCAAAGGTTGGAGAAGAGCTTGGAGCTTAGAGATTTTGCCGGATTAACTCAGGTAAGGGGGGTTTATCGTCGATTAATGGGTATTATGGGATAATATGTAATGGGTAGTGATAAGCCGTTGATTTGACCCTAATTGGGATTATTGATGCTGAAGAATTATGTTGGATAAATTGTATTTATACTGTAATTGAATCTGTGTTTGGGTTAGTTGTGAAATTCCGAACGTATAGCTTTTTACGGAATCGGAATCGGAGGTCCGGAAGTCCTCCAACGGCGGAAAATGCGGAGAATTCTGCATTCTGCCTTGTGTTAGCGCAGGAACTGCTGTTTTGTCTGCGTTAACCGGTTAACCCAGGGTGTTAACCGGTTAACACTGTTTTGAATTGTGAAAAGGTGTTGTTTTGCCTGCGTTAACCGGTTAACCCAGGGCGTTAACCGGTTAACACTGTTGCGTTTTGCCAGAAAATGTGTTTTTGCCTGCGTTAACCGGTTAACCCAGGGCGTTAACCGGTTAACACTGTTGCAGAGTGGAAAATTGGCTTTTTAATGTTGTGTACATAATTGAGAGTTGGCCTATGTTGGCGTATGATGTAATAGGGATTAGTTCCCGCTGTTTTGAGCAGTATAGGTATTAGTAGAGTGTGCTAATACTGTGTTGAATTGATTTACATGATAATGATGTGTTGATACATGTGTTGATGATGTATGATGGTATGCATAATGATGTGAATGTATGTATTATGCATGTATGTGTGAATGGACTGTTGTATGGCTTAGAGTGTGAGCATATGTCCGTTGTGAATTGTTGTTGATGCTGCATTGCTAGATGATTAGCGTGCATAGCATAGCCTTTGGGGCTGTAGCTAATTCCCATGGTGAGGAATTAGTGAGTGAATCATTGTGGATTTGTTGTTGATGTTTGCATGCTAGATGATTAGTGTGCATAGTCTAGCCTTCGGGGCTGTAGCTAATTCCCATGGTGAGGAATTAGTGAGTGAGTCACTAGGTCTCAAATGAGTGGGACTAGTGAGCTTAGTAGCCGTATCTGGAGGGATCGGTGAGCTTGAACTATATGTTCAAGAATAGTCGGTACCGCATGTGTGGAGTCTCATTGCATAATGTATGTATGGCGTATAATATGAATGGATGTATTCCAATATTATACGTGTGTTTGTGTTGTTATGGAGTATGATTTGAGATTATACTTGTATTTTATGTTGGTGTTGAGTATGAGGTTGAGCTGATGTGCTGTTACTGATTGTATGTTGCGATTAGGGTGATTAACGTGTTAAATTGCTTAATGTAACACCCTTCTACCCAAACGACATATTTATATATATTATCAGAGTACAACATGTAGAAGAGTTTACATTTCTTACATTACAACATAAAACGTATTATTTAATATTTAAAACTTCGCAGCGGACAACAACACAATTATTATAATTCAGCATATAACAATTCATAAAAATGGTTCAACATTATCTCAACAAAACATCTCAACATTTAGTCATCATAAACAACATAAATAATAATCAACTATCTATCGAATCCCATAACCCCGGTGTCACATGACCAGAGCATTTGACTCGACTCTGTAGAATAACTCTACACTTATCCTTCGAACCTCAACAATAGCTACTCCTCTTTATCTGCACATTGCTCATCATAGATGAACATAAACACATGCAGAAGGGGTGAGAATTACATTATTAAACAATAATATAACGACAGAATATAATATAATTATATTGCACACATGTCAACACAGTTCATCATAATCATCATTATAATCAACAAACTCATGAACATCAACAAAACAACACATCAATTGCAATGCACACACCCATGCATGACTCAACACGACTCGGTATACCCATTTTGTGACCACTACAGGATCACCACTCCCAGATTCATCACCATAGAATCCGAGTTCCCCGTAAGGAACCAAGCCTCTCAACAAGCCCGGAGTCAACAACATCATTGGAACTCAGTTCGTTCATCACTAGGCGTCGGCCTTTCATGAATGCATGCACATCAAACATGCCTAATAATCATCATAGCAACAACAACATCATATAGTCATGTTATCATCATCATTAATAACATGATATACAACTCAACAAAACAACAACAACCTTTCATCGATTTCACATCATTACATAACACATTTATTATTAAACATGTACATTCAATATGTAATCATCATAAACACCTCATACACCATCATATAATCCCTATTAATTGTTATAACACAATTACAGCGACCTACTAAGAGTCTCGCAACTCAACGTACTCCAAACTCATTAACATCAAATTCTGGATTTATCAGTTCGCGCCGCCAACATAGGTTCGCGTCGCGAATAATCAATTTCGCTTCAGTTCGCGCCGCGAACGAAGGATCGCGTCGCGAACAGTGAATTACAGAACTCCTCTGAATCCTGCTCAGTTCGCGCCGCGAACTGAGCTTCGCGCCGCGAACGCGCGCGAACAGAACTCTCCTGCTACGAAAACCAGCGCAGCTTTGCCTCTTTGCTCGCTATAACTCACACCACACGGCTAACAATCCAAAATCAACATTCAACAGTTATATATACACAACATACTTCGATTACAATACATATAACGTCACAAAACTCACAGATCGGACAATTTCCCTCAAAAACCCCAACTTTCCCAATCTCCCTAAAATTCCCAAAATCTATCAACGATCCAACAGATATCGCGAAATTGCTCGCATATTGACGTTTAATAAGATTCAAACCCCTTACCTCTTTGGATTGAAGGAAGCTCTGAGCAATCTTTGGCCTTTTCCTCTTCCTTCCCTTTCTCTTCTGCAGTTCTTTCTCTTTTTCTGACTCTGAAGCAAAACACGTGAAACCCAACTGAGTTCTCCTTTTGGCCTCTTATATCCAATTCCACCTTTACCCTTCCACTCTTCATATTCCATTTATTTTATTTATTTAATTATTATTAAAATAAATAACATCTATAATAATAATAATAATTCCCAAAATCTCAACTTTATTTAATTAAATTAATAACATAATATTAACTTAATTAAATAATTCTCTTATTTTAAATCGGGTTGTTACAACTCTCCCCCACTTTAGAAGTTTTCGTCCTCGAAAACATACCTCAAGTAAATAGAGCCGGATACGACTCCTTCATCTGATCTTCACGCTCCCAAGTCAAGCTCTCACCAGCTGGACCTCCCCAAACAACTTTCACTAGAGCAATCTTCTTACCTCTCAGGGTCTTCTCCTCTCGGTCATCTATCCGAATTGGCAACACCTCAACGGTCAAATTATCCCTCACCTGGATATCATCCAACTGAACAACATGCGAAGGATCCGCAATATATTTTCTCAACTGAGATACATGAAACACATCATGCAGATTAGAAAGCGACGGCGGTAAAGCTATCCGATACGCCACTTCCCCAACCCTCTTCAAAATCTGATACGGACCCACAAACCTCGGAGTAAGCTTTCTAGACTTTAAAGCTCTACCCACACCTGTCGTCGGAGTAACTCTCAAGAACACATGATCTCCCTCTTGGAATTCAAGTGCCTTTCTCCTCTTATCATGATAACTCTTCTGACGACTCTGAGAAATCCTCATTTTCTCCTGAATTATCTTAATCTTTTCAGTCGTCTGCTGCACAATCTCAGGTCCGAGTACAACACTCTCACCTGATTCATACCAACACAATGGAGTTCTACATCTCTTACCATACAATGCTTCGTATGGAGCCATACCGATACTAGCATGAAAACTGTTATTATAAGTAAACTCCACCAACGACAAATAACTATCCCAAGAACCACTCTGCTCCAACACACAAGCTCTCAACAAATCCTCCAAGGATTGGATAGTTCTTTCAGTCTGACCGTCAGTCTGAGGATGATAAGCTGAACTCAACCTCAACTTAGTCCCCAACGCTTTCTGCAAACTTTCCCAAAATCTAGAAGTAAATCTGGGATCTCTATCAGACACAATACTGGATGGAATACCATGCAGCCTCACTATCTCCTCAATATACAACTCTGCCAACTTCTCTAAAGAGTGATTAATCTTCATCGGCAAGAAATGCGCCGACTTAGTCAATCGATCCACAATCACCCAAATAGAATCATTACCTTTCACCGTCCTCGGCAATCCCGTCACAAAATCCATGGAAATGCTATCCCACTTCCATTCAGGAATCTTCAAAGGTTGCATCATACCTGTCGGCTTCTGATGTTCAATCTTTGACTTCTGACAAGTCAAACATGCATACACAAACTTAGCAACATCTCTTTTCATACCAGCCCACCAAAACAACTTCTTCAAATCTTGATACATTTTAGTCGCACCTGGATGGATACTCAATCCACTCCTGTGGCCCTCTTCAAGAATACTCTTTTTCAATTCAGACACCTCAGGAACACAAACTCTACCTTTAAATCGCAGGATGCCATTCCCATCAATCTCAAAATTACCACCATTACCCTGGTTAACCATAGTAATATGATCAACTAGAGCGACATCAACTTGCTGACCATTCCGAATATCTTCCAGAATTCCACTAGTCAACTTCAGCATACCCAACTTTACACTATCAGCGAAAACCTCACAACCCAAACTCATATCACGGAACTGTTCAATCAACTCAAGCTCCCGAACCATCATCATAGACATATGTAGCGACTTTCTACTCAGCGCATCTGCAACGACATTAGCCTTACCAGGATGATAACTCAATTCGAAGTCAAAATCCTTCAGTAATTCTAACCACCTTCTCTGCCTCATATTTAACTCTTTTTGATCAAACAGATACTTCAGACTCTTGTGATCACTGAACACTTCGAATCTGGAACCATACAGATAATGTCTCCACATTTTCAACACAAATACCACAGCTGCAAGTTCTAGATCATGCGTAGGATAATTCCTCTCATGAACTTTCAACTGTCTAGAAGCATAAGCTACAACTTTACCATCCTGCATCAAAACACCACCAAGACCCATCAAAGAAGCATCACAATAAACAACGAAGGACTCACCAGGTTTAGGCAAGATCAACACTGGAGCACTGGTCAACCGCCTCTTCAACTCAACAAAGCTCGCTTCACAAGCTGCATCCCACACATACACTTGACCCTTCTTAGTCAACTGCGTCAACGGCAATGCCAACTTAGAGAAGCCCTCAATAAATCTGCGATAATAACCAGCTAACCCCAGAAAACTGCGTATCTCAGTAGCAGACTTCGGAGTCTCCCACTGTAATACGGCATCAACTTTAGCAGGATCAACGGAAATTCCACCACTTGAAATCACATGGCCAAGGAAACTCACTTCCTTCAACCAGAACTCACATTTAGATAACTTTGCATATAACTTCTTTTCTCTTAACACCTGCAAGACAAGTCTCAGATGTCCTGCATGCTCTTCTTCAGTCTTAGAATATATCAATATATCATCTATGAACACCACAACAAAAGTATCAAGGTACGGATGAAATATGCGATTCATATATTCCATAAACACACCTGGAGCATTAGATACACCGAACGGCATCACAGTGTATTCATAATGACCATACCTCGTACAGAAAGCAGTCTTCGCAATATCATCTGACTTCACTCGGATCTGATGATAACCCGACCGCAAATCAATCTTACTGAAAACATGAGCTCCAACCAACTGGTCCATCAAATCATCAATCCTCGGCAATGGATACCGATTCTTGATAGTCACCTTATTCAACTGCCGATAATCGACACACAACCTCATCGTACCTTCTTTCTTCTTCACTAACAATACTGGTGCACCCCAAGGAGAAACACTTGGACGCACAAACTTCTTCTCAAGCAATTCTTCAAGTTGCTTCTTCAATTCAACCAATTCAGTTGCCGACATTCTATAAGGAGACATCGACACTGGACTCGTACCTGGTACTAAGTCAATGGCAAATTCGACTTCACGTTCTGGAGGTAATTCACTTACATCCTCCGGAAACACATCCTGAAATTCACAGACAACAGGCAAATCTACACTCACCACTTTCTTATCCGCTTGCAGAGACGCAAATAAAGCGAATATATGAGCTTCATCTTTCACAAAATCTCCCACCTGCCTAGCAGATAGAAATCTTGCCTCATCATTCTCACCAACTTCAGAAAACCGCACCGTCTTCCTATAGCAGTTGATAAACACGCCATAGAATTCTAGCCAATTCATTCCCAGAATAATATCAATTTGGTGCAAGGGTAAGCACACCAAATCAACCACGAACTCTCTCTCAAAGATCGTCAAACGACACCCTCGACAGACAACGGAAGTCTGCACAGAACCATTAGCAGGAGTATCTATCACCATACTTCCGCCTAAGGATGACACAATCACACCAATCCTGGTCGCACACTCATACGAAATAAAAGAATGCATAGCACCAGTGTCAACAATAGCAAACAATTCAACATTATTAATCAAGCAAGTACCTTTAATCAGATTATCTTCTTTAGGAGCTTCAGCCCCACTCAGAGCAAACACCCTACCAGTAGTATGAGCTGCAGTAGCCGCCTTCTTCGGTTTCGAGCACTGCGAACTGATATGGCCTTTCTCGCCACAATTAAAACATGTCGGACCAGCATCCTTACATTCAGTAACTCTATGTCCAGCCTGACCGCATCGGAAACATCTCAGCACTTTCTTGGTACAGCTATCAGCACGGTGGCCTGGCTCGCCACACTTGAAACATTTACCAGCTATGGGAGATCCTCCCCCACTTGGCTTCTTCTCATCTACCACTTTCTGCTTACCTTTACCATTCGGAGATGCATAAGGACTACCACGATCCTTACTCTTCTTCTCACTAAGACTCTTGTAATGAGCTGTCCTCGCCTTGCTATCTTCATCAAATATCCTGCACTTATTAACCAGTGTAGGAAACCTACGGATCTCCTGGTAACCAATGCCTTGTTTGATCTCGGGACGCAACCCGTTCTCAAACTTGACACACTTGGATTCCTCAGCATCAGCATTATTATAATGAGGACAATACTGCACCAGCTCCTCAAACTTCGAAGCGTAATCAGCAACAGACATGTTACCCTGCTTCAGTTCTAGAAATTCCATCTCCTTCTTACATCGCACATCAGCGGGAAAATATTTCTCCAGAAAGGCCGTCTTGAACCTTTCCCAAGTCATCTCAGCACCTGGTACTGCAATTCTCTGGCGAGTGTTATCCCACCAGTTTTCAGCCTCTTCAGATAACATATGCGTACCAAACTGCACCTTCTGTGCTTCAGTACACGTCATCACTCGGAAAATCTTCTCAATTTCCTTCAGCCAAATTTGCGCACCATCTGGATCATAGCGTCCTTTGAATGTAGGAGGGTTATTCTTCAGAAACCTTCCCAAATTCCTAAACTCGTCGACCGGTGGATTCTGCTGCGCCTGCATAGCCTGCGCCATAGCAGTCAAAGCCTCAGCAATCGCACGGTCATTCTCTCCAGCCATACTCTGCATAACACAACCACCACCGTTAAATATCGACAGTGTCATTTACACTAATCGACCAACAGGGAAAACATCACATTATGACTCGACTGAACTGACAATGCTCTGATACCACTAATGTAACACCCTTCTACCCAAACGACATATTTATATATATTATCAGAGTACAACATGTAGAAGAGTTTACATTTCTTACATTACAACATAAAACGTATTATTTAATATTTAAAACTTCGCAGCGGACAACAACACAATTATTATAATTCAGCATATAACAATTCATAAAAATGGTTCAACATTATCTCAACAAAACATCTCAACATTTAGTCATCATAAACAACATAAATAATAATCAACTATCTATCGAATCCCATAACCCCGGTGCAACATGACCAGAGCATTTGACTCGACTCTGTAGAATAACTCTACACTTATCCTTCGAACCTCAACAATAGCTACTCCTCTTTATCTGCACATTGCTCATCATAGATGAACATAAACACATGCAGAAGGGGTGAGAATTACATTATTAAACAATAATATAACGACAGAATATAATATAATTATATTGCACACATGTCAACACAGTTCATCATAATCATCATTATAATCAACAAACTCATGAACATCAACAAAACAACACATCAATTGCAATGCACACACCCATGCATGACTCAACACGACTCGGTATACCCATTTTGTGACCACTACAGGATCACCACTCCCAGATTCATCACCATAGAATCCGAGTTCCCCGTAAGGAACCAAGCCTCTCAACAAGCCCGGAGTCAACAACATCATTGGAACTCAGTCCGTTCATCACTAGGCGTCGGCCTTTCATGAATGCATGCACATCAAACATGCCTAATAATCATCATAGCAACAACAACATCATATAGTCATGTTATCATCATCATTAATAACATGATATACAACTCAACAAAACAACAACAACCTTTCATCCATTTCACATCATTACATAACACATTTATTATTAAACATGTACATTCAATATGTAATCATCATAAACACCTCATACACCATCATATAATCCCTATTAATTGTTATAACACAATTACAGCGACCTACTAAGAGTCTCGCAACTCAACGTACTCCAAACTCATTAACATCAGATTCTGGATTTATCAGTTCGCGCCGCCAACATAGGTTCGCGTCGCGAATAATCAATTTCGCTTCAGTTCGCGCCGCGAACGAAGGATCGCGTCGCGAACAGTGAATTACAGAACTCCTCTGAATCCTGCTCAGTTCGCGCCGCGAACTGAGCTTCGCGCCGCGAACGCGCGCGAACAGAACTCCCCTGCTACGAAAACCAGCGCAGCTTTGCCTCTTTGCTCGCTATAACTCACACCACACGGCTAACAATCCAAAATCAACATTCAACAGTTATATATACACAACATACTTCGATTACAATACATATAACGTCACAAAACTCACAGATCGGACAATTTCCCTCAAAAACCCCAACTTTCCCAATCTCCCTAAAATTCCCAAAATCTATCAACGATCCAACAGATATCGCGAAATTGCTCGCATATTGACGTTTAATAAGATTCAAACCCCTTACCTCTTTGGATTGAAGGAAGCTCTGAGCAATCTTTGGCCTTTTCCTCTTCCTTCCCTTTCTCTTCTGCAGTTCTTTCTCTTTTTCTGACTCTGAAGCAAAACACGTGAAACCCAACTGAGTTCTCCTTTTGGCCTCTTATATCCAATTCCACCTTTACCCTTCCACTCTTCATATTCCATTTATTTTATTTATTTAATTATTATTAAAATAAATAACATCTATAATAATAATAATAATTCCCAAAATCTCAACTTTATTTAATTAAATTAATAACATAATATTAACTTAATTAAATAATTCTCTTATTTTAAATCGGGTTGTTACACTTAACATGACATTATATTCTATAATGCTTATTATATTGATTGAGGAACTCACCCTTACAACTATTTTTCAGGTAACGAGAAATGAGTTGAGTAGAAGCGAATGCTTGGAGTCTAGTGTAGTCTCCTTAGTGGGTCGTGCTCTGATAGATGTCACATCGGGATGGGATGTTTTATGTTGTTGAATAATTTACATGTGAATGTTACATGTTTTACATGATTAAGGAGATCTCTATCCGCTGCGTTTTATGCAAATGTTTATGTTTTGAATTAATAAAAGAGCATGACCGTTATATTGTTGAATGGTGTGAATAATTGTGTGACACCCTTGAATGGCATAATTACTCTGAATTGTTATATGTTTATTATTTTTAATTAAATATTTGGGGTATTTTAGAAGGGTGTTACATTAGTGGTATCAGAGCATAGTCGGTCGAGTCGAGTCGTAATTATTCTGTTTCCCCTGTACGGGATAGGTGTTGTGTAACCCTATCAGTACTTATTGTTTTAGTTTGTTGGGTTTTCAGAATAGAGATGGCTGGAAGAGGTAGAGATGATGCTGCGATTGCTGAGGCTCTGGGTATGCTAGCTGGAGTACTTGGAGAGAACCCGAATGTTGTGGGAATGGGAGCTGCTCGTCAACTGAGTGAGTTCCAGAAGAACAATCCTCCAATGTTCAAGGGAGCATACGATCCAGATGGCGCTCAGAAGTGGTTGAAGGAGATCGAGAGAATCTTCCGAGTGACTGAGTGTGCCGATAACCAGAAGGTCAGGTTCGGTACGCATATGCTGTTAGAGGAAGCTGATGATTGGTGGGTTGCTACCCGCACTGAGTTGGAAACTGCTGGGAATGCTGAAATCACTTGGGCTGTGTTCAGAGAGAGATTCCTGAGGAAGTACTTTCCAGAAGATGTCAGAGGAAAGAAAGAGATAGAGTTTTTGGAATTGAAGCAGGGTAACAGGTCTGTTACTGAGTATGCTGCTAAGTTCACAGAACTGTCGAAGTATTACACTCCCTATAATGAGGCTGCTGGAGAATTTTCGAAATGTGTGAAGTTTGAGAACGGGTTGCGTCCTGAGATCAAACAGGCTATTGGATATCAGCGGATCAGAGTGTTTTCTGACTTGGTTGACTGTTGCAGGATTTTTGAACAGGATTCCAAAGCCAGAGCAGAGAGCTATCAGCAACGGGTTGATAGGAAAGGCAAGAATCAGAATGATCGTGGGAAACCGTATGCAGCTGGCAAAGGTTTCCAGAGACAGAGTGGGATGAAGAGGCCTAGTGGGGGAGACTCTAGTGCCCCTGCTAAGTGTTATAGATGTGGTCGGGCTGGACATCGGGTCCATGAGTGTACCAGTGCTGAGATGAAGTGTTTCAAGTGTGGAAAAGGTGGTCATTTGGCTGCAGAGTGTCGGTTGAAGACTGTAACTTGTTTCAACTGTGGAGAGTTGGGTCATATCAGTCCACAGTGTCCTAAGCCGAAGAAAGAGAATCAGTCAGGAGGCAAGGTCTTTGCTTTATCGGGTTCTGAGACTTCTGCAGATGACCGTTTGATCCGAGGTACGTGTTATATTAATGGCTTTCCTCTTGTAGCTATTATTGACACCGGTGCTACTCATTCCTTTATATCTTTGGATTGTGCTGTGAAACTTAAGTTAGAGATATCTGAGATGCATGGTAGTATGGTGATTGATACTCCTGCAAAGGGTTCAGTGACTACTACTTCAGTTTGTTTGAATTGTCCTTTGAGTATTTTTGGTAGAGACTTTGGGATAGACCTTGTGTGTCTTCCCCTAGTGCAGATTGATGTTATTCTGGGTATGAACTGGCTGGTGTTTAACCGAGTTTATATCAACTGTTTTGATAAGACTGTGATATTTCCTGAGGTTGAGGAAGGAAAGGATTTGTTTCTATCAGCAAGACAAGTGGATGAGGCAGTAGCAGATGGGGCAGAGTTGTTTATGCTGTTAGCGACTTTGGAAGTTAAAGATAAACTGGTGATTTGTGATCTAGCAGTGGTGTGTGATTTTCCTGATGTGTTTCCGGAAGAAGTGAATGAATTACCGCCAGAACGTGAAGTTGAGTTCTCGATTGATTTGGTACCTGGTACTAGACCGATATCGATGGCTCCGTACCGTATGTCTGCTGTTGAGTTAGCTGAATTGAAGAGTCAGTTGGAAGATCTGTTGGATAAGAAATTTATTCGTCCGAGTGTGTCACCGTGGGGTGCACCAGTGTTGTTGGTTAAGAAGAAAGAAGGTACTATGAGGTTGTGTGTGGACTACAGGCAACTGAATAAAGTGACGATCAAGAATCGGTATCCTTTGCCGAGGATTGATGATTTGATGGATCAGTTGGTTGTTGCAAGTGTGTTCAGCAAGATAGATTTGAGATCTGGGTATCATCAGATACGTGTAAAAACTGAGGATATTCAGAAGACTGCTTTCAGAACAAGGTATGGACATTATGAGTATTCTGTAATGCCTTTTGGTGTGACTAATGCGCCTGGAGTATTCATGGAGTATATGAATAGAATTTTCCATCCGTACCTAGACCAGTTTGTTGTGGTGTTTATTGATGACATTTTGGTGTATTCGAAATCTGAAGAAGAGCATGCTGAGCATTTGAGAGTGGTTTTAGAAGTTCTACGAGAAAAGAAGTTATTTGCTAAACTCTCTAAATGTGAATTTTGGTTAGAAGAGGTTAGTTTTCTTGGTCATGTGATTTCAAGAGGTGGTGTTGCTGTTGATCCTTCTAAGATAGAAGCGGTATCTAAGTGGGAAGCTCCGAAGTCAGTTTCTGAGATAAGGAGTTTTCTTGGACTTGCAGGGTATTATAGGAAGTTCATTGAGGGATTTTCTAAGTTGGCGTTACCGTTGACGATGTTGACTAGAAAGGGACAAGCGTTTGTTTGAGACTCGAAATGTGAAGAAGGTTTCCAAGAGTTAAAGAGAAGGTTAACTACTGCTCCTATTCTGATATTACCGAGTTCGTCGGAATCATTTGAGGTTTACTGTGATGCTTCATTGTTGGGTTTGGGTGGTGTGTTGATGCAGAATAAGCAGGTTATAGCTTATGCTTCGAGACAACTGAGGGTTCATGAGAGGAACTATCCGACACACGATTTAGAGTTGGCAGCTGTGGTGTTTATTCTGAAGTTATGGAGGCATTATTTGTACGGGTCAAGATTTGAAGTTTTCAGTGACCATAAAAGTTTAAAGTATTTGTTTGATCAGAAAGAACTGAATATGAGACAGAGGAGATGGTTAGAATTTCTGAAGGATTATGACTTTGGTTTGAATTACCATCCGGGTAAAGCAAACGTAGTGGCTGATGCATTGAGTCGGAAATCATTACATATGTCTATGTTAATGGTTAGGGAATTGGATTTAATTGAGCAGTTTAGAGATTTGAGTTTGGTGTGTGAGAGTACTCACAATAGTGTTAAATTGGGAATGTTGAAGTTAACGAGTGGTATTTTGGATGAGATTAGAGAGGGTCAGAAATCCGATATGCTTTTGGTTGATAAGTTGACTTTAGTGAATCAAGGTCAAGGTGGTGAATTCAGAGTTGATGAGAATGGTATTTTGAAATTTGGTAGTCGGGTGTGTATTCCGGATGTTACCGAACTTAAGAAGAGTATTCTTGAAGAAGGACATCGTAGTGGCCTGAGTATTCATCCTGGAGCTACGAAGATGTATCATGATTTGAAGAGGTTATTTTGGTGGCCGGGAATGAAGAAAGAAATTGCGAGTTTTGTTTATTCCTGTTTGACTTGTCAGAAGTCAAAGATTGAGCATCAGAAGCCGTCTGGGCTAATGCAACCGTTGGCTATTCCAGAGTGGAAGTGGGATAGTATCAGTATGGATTTTGTTTCTGGTTTGCCGAGGACAAGTAAGAATTTTGAAGCTATTTGGGTGATTGTTGATAGATTGACGAAATCGGCTCATTTCATTCCGATCAGAATGGATTATCCGTTAGAGAGACTAGCCGAGTTGTATATTGAGAAGATTATAAGTTTGCATGGTATTCCGTCTAGTATTGTTTCGGACCGAGATCCTAGATTTACATCGAAGTTCTGGGAAGGTTTGCAGAGGGCTTTGGGAACTAAGCTGAGATTGAGTTCTACATATCATCCGCAGACTGATGGTCAGACTGAGAGGACGATTCAGTCATTAGAGGATCTTTTGAGAGCTTGTGTTTTGGAAAAGGGAGGCGCTTGGGATTGTTATTTGCCTTTATTGAGTTTACCTACAACAATAGTTTTCATTCGAGCATTGGTATGGCACCGTTTGAAGCTTTGTATGGTAGGAGATGTCGGACGCCTTTATGTTGGTATGAGTCCGGTGAGAGTGCTGTGGTTGGACCGGAGATTGTTCAACAGACTACAGAAAAGATTAAGATGATTCAGGAGAAGATGAGAATTGCTCAGAGTCGTCAGAAGAGTTATCATGATAAGAGGAGGAAGTCACTTGAGTTCCAAGAGGGAGATCATGTGTTTCTTCGCGTTACTCCGATAACTGGTGTTGGTCGAGCTTTGAAGTCGAAAAAGTTGACACCTCGATTTATTGGTCCTTATCAGATTTTGGAGAGGATAGGGGAAGTAGCCTATCGTGTCGCTTTACCGCCGTCGCTTGCGAATTTGCATGAGGTTTTTCATGTGTCTCAGTTGAGGAGGTACATTCATGATCCGTCGCATGTAGTCCAAGTAGATGATGTACAGGTGAGAGATAACCTGACTGTTGAAACATCACCTATGAGGATCGAGGATCGGGAGTTGAAGCAGTTGCGGGGTAAAGAGATTGCCTTGGTGAAGGTAGCTTGGGGAGGACCAGCAGGTGGCAATGTGACTTGGGAACTTGAGAGTCAGATGAAGGAGTCTTATCCGGAGTTATTCGCTTGAGGTATGTTTTCGAGGACGAAAACTCTTTTAGTGGGGGAGAGTTGTAACACCCCGATAATAATATGATAATTATTTAAATTAAGTTAATAATATATTTATTAATTTAATTAGATAATTGGATTATTATTATTATTATTATGTTGGAATTATTGAATTATTATTATTATTGGAATAATAATATAATTTGGAAAATATATAAGTGGGAATTAAGGAAAAAGAGTTCATTTTTGGAAAATAAGGTTTTTACGTGAAAAGCAGAGAAGCGATCATGAAAGAGGAAAAGGGGCAAAGGGGAAGAACCAGAGAGCAAAGGTTGGAGAAGAGCTTGGAGCTTAGAGATTTTGCCGGATTAACTCAGGTAAGGGGGGTTTATCGTCGATTAATGGGTATTATGGGATAATATGTAATGGGTAGTGATAAGCCGTTGATTTGACCATAATTGGGATTATTGATGCTGAAGAATTATGTTGGATAAATTGTATTTAGACTGTAATTGAATCTGTGTTTGGGTTAGTTGTGAAATTCCGAACGTATAGCTTTTTACGGAATCGGAATCGGAGGTCCGGAAGTCCTCCAACGGCGGAAAATGCGGAGAATTCTGCATTCTGCCTTGTGTTAGCGCAGGAACTGCTGTTTTGTCTGCGTTAACCGGTTAACCCAGGGTGTTAACCGGTTAACACTGTTTTGAATTGTGAAAAGGTGCTGTTTTGCCTGCGTTAACCGGTTAACCCAGGGCGTTAACCGGTTAACACTGTTGCGTTTTGCCAGAAAATGTGTTTTTGCCTGCGTTAACCGGTTAACCCAGGGCGTTAACCGGTTAACACTGTTGCAGAGTGGAAAATTGGCTTTTTAATGTTGTGTACATAATTGAGAGTTGGCCTATGTTGGTGTATGATGTAATAGGGATTAGTTCCCGCTGTTTTGAGCAGTATAGGTATTAGTAGAGTGTGCTAATACTGTGTTGAATTGATTTACATGATAATGATGTGTTGATACATGTGTTGATGATGTATGATGGTATGCATAATGATGTGAATGTATGTATTATGCATGTATGTGTGAATGGACTGTTGTATGGCTTAGAGTGTGAGCATATGTCCGTTGTGAATTGTTGTTGATGCTGCATTGCTAGATGATTAGCGTGCATAGCATAGCCTTTGGGGCTGTAGCTAATTCCCATGGTGAGGAATTAGTGAGTGAATCATTGTGGATTTGTTGTTGATGTTTGCATGCTAGATGATTAGTGTGCATAGTCTAGCCTTCGGGGCTGTAGCTAATTCCCATGGTGAGGAATTAGTGAGTGAGTCACTAGGTCTCAAATGAGTGGGACTAGTGAGCTTAGTAGCCGTATCTGGAGGGATCGGTGAGCTTGAACTATATGTTCAAGAATAGTCGGTACCGCATGTGTGGAGTCTCATTGCATAATGTATGTATGGCGTATAATATGAATGGATGTATTCCAATATTATACGTGTGTTTGTGTTGTTATGGAGTATGATTTGAGATTATACTTGTGTTTTATGTTGGTGTTGAGTATGAGGTTGAGCTGATGTGCTGTTACTGATTGTATGTTGCGATTAGGGTGATTAACGTGTTAAATTGCTTAACATGACATTATATTCTATAATGCTTATTATATTGATTGAGGAACTCACCCTTACAACTATTTTTCAGGTAACGAGAAATGAGTTGAGTAGAAGCGAATGCTTGGAGTCTAGTGTAGTCTCCTTAGTGGGTCGTGCTCTGATAGATGTCACATCGGGATGGGATGTTTTATGTTGTTGAATAATTTACATGTGAATGTTACATGTTTTACATGATTGAGGAGATCTCTATCCGCTGCGTTTTATGCAAATGTTTATGTTTTGAATTAATAAAAGAGCATGACCGTTATATTGTTGAATGGTGTGAATAATTGTGTGACACCCTTGAATGGCATAATTACTCTGAATTGTTATATGTTTATTATTTTTAATTAAATATTTGGGGTATTTTAGAAGGGTGTTACAGAAAGGACCAGGGACTTGTGGAATAAAATCAGTAGCATTTCTCTGATTCCATAATATATTTTTGGTACCACATGCATATAAGTGAAGGAGTTGGTGCATAGTAGCATTGCATATATTATGAATGATACTTGTGCTTGTAAATGTAATTGTCTTTGTGTTTTGTATTAATGATGTGTTCTTATTATCATCCTGCTGCTAAATTTCACCGTTATTTTTTGTAAGTGTATTCTCACCCCTTCTTTCTTTGTTGGATGACTCTGTGCAATGTTTGTACAGGTAATCAAGAGTGATAGCTCGTGATGACTGTGAGACGGCTTTGACGCCCTCTTAGAATTTATTGTTTTTCTGTTAGTCGAATAATGCTCTGATTCTGTAACATCGGGAAACAGGGAACTTATGTTCTTATGTATTGAGTTGTAAATAATTTTCATGGAGTTTTTAGTGATGTTTATTTCAAACTTATGTTATGTTTTTCTTTTATTTTTTGCTGCGAATTATTGAAGTTGCATTTTATGTATCAGTGTTTCAGTGAAGTAACATCCTACGTGTGAATTTTCTATAAAAATAAAGTATGGGGTTTTAGGGTCTTATGGACTCTCTCACTTGCTTAACATATACAAACATGAACTTTTCACCTCCATCGAACTCATATTCACGCTCTAGAGGCAAGTCATAGATATCTTCAGGAAAACATCATGAATCACACACAACTTGTATATCACTAGCCGTCACATTTCTCCTCACTCTCCGAGAAGCAAATCTCAACAATACCTAATCGTTCTCCCTCAAAGACATCCCAACTGGACCAGCAGACGTGAATATCGAATCCATATCTTCTTTGGATTCAAGAAACTGCATCGACTTTTCAAAACAATGGGTAAACACTTGGTTTAACTCAAACCAATTCATTCCAAGAATAACATCAACATTGTTCCAACGAAAGACAAACTGCACACATCCTTAGGAAACACGTCAGGATACTCAATACACCAGCTTAACTCTAGCCAAAACACTGCCTTCCCTCTCACAATGAAGCGAACAACAAGAACACTTGACCATCTTCCCTCAAGGATCACACCATTTTGCTAACTGACACCATCCTCGAATCTGACCTCTCTTCAAGTTTAGGAAAATCACAAAATTCTCAAAACAGTTGAACTAGCCAACACAACACTCTCGCATGGAGCAACATGATGTCCAAGCTCTCTATAATTGGAAAATACAAGATAAGCATACGCTTCTCCCCCACTTGTTTCATTCCCAACCTCCAAATGAAGAACAAAATAAGCATCGACAATGTTTTCACACACATGTCGCATACTAGGGAACAAACATAATTAAACAACCTAGCTAGACGGACCGATCTGCTCTGATACCACTAATAACACCCTAAAAACCTGTGCATAATTATCAAAGAATTTAATTAATAAAATACAATCACTTAGGTGTCACTCACAACAATCACAACTTGCTCCGTAACACGGGTTACAACAAAACATTTACTGCATACATTTACACTTAGGATGTTTACATGAAATCCAACTCATCTGAATATCTTCGTAGTGGAACCATAAAAAAAAGTACCAATTTAAAATCTCATAATAGTTTTCATAACAAAATTAAAAGCACCGACTCGTAAATCTTGTCCAAGTGCTATCACATAAAAACATAAAACAAATACGAGAGCATGCATTGTCTCTCAGGAAATTTCAACACACAAAAATAATTCGCTCCCTAGTGTTACATATCAGAGCATAACTAAAGCTAACATGAATAAACTAAAAGAAATAGCTCTAGGAGCTAACTTCCACTCACATCAGCGTCTCTACTCTTGAGTATCAGCATGATGCCCATGTAAAGGCAACATTCAAATAGAAGGAATGGTGAGAATTTATTTCAATAATAACAATATAAAATGTAAAATAGAGTACAACATCTACACAATCATGCATAATAACATATCACATTCTCACGCCCAAATTATCATCAACATCACATGCAACAACACCAACATCACACACAATCATATTTCACGCATATAATTCATTCATATTATGGGACTCACGACAACAACAACGACTCATATGCATGTGGTACCAATTCAACATTTGGTTCTTCTTGTGAACCTGATTCCCCCTTCGAAATCCCGAACTCCCCCTTCTGAGTTTCGAATAAGTCTTTCGTCCCCCTTCGGACTTATGACTTATCTCCTTTAACATATCAACAATGGATGTATGACATGGTAATAATACAATTAACATAACAATTATAATAATATTTAGTGATCCACAATCGATCATACAATTGCAACCATGCATAACGTAATCCACCATTATGGACTACCACCAATATAATCAAACACAGCATCCCAATCATTCATAACACATCAAACGATTTTCCGTCACATCATACACTTCTTTCCCACCTACTACCAACCTCTGATAAAATCATTAAAAATATTTTATCTCTGAAACAAAGTTATAGCCCTATGTTTCGGCTACCCAATCCTTTGAACCCCGTTCTAAAATGATTTACGAGTTGAAAATTTTATCAAAACCGTGCATGAAGGTGTTACAAAAAAGTTGTTGTTTTTTGAAATTTTGAGCACGATTTTCATCTTCTCCAACCCCCAAAACGACCATGAAATCATCACCAAAAATATTTTACCCCTGAAATAAAATTTTTACACTCTGTTTTAGATACCCAACGCTTTAAACCCCGTCCCAAAATGATTTACGAGTTGGAAGTTATGATCAAAATCGTGCACAAAGACGTTACCAAAAAGTTGCTATTTTTCTAAAATTTCTAATATGATTTTCATCTTCTCCAACCTCAAAAGCATCAATGAAATCACCACCAAAAATATTTTATGGTTTTAAATTCAGTCATAAATATATCTACATTAATCACTATTTATATTCATATTATCACGATCTATATACTATATCAATCCCTAAAAACTTCAAATATCATCAATGGTGAACATATATGAACACTTTAGAACATAAATTTCACTCAACAAATATCAATATTTATTATCAATCCATAAATAATTAAGACTTCATCTACTCTTCCATTCATATCCCTATTATTTAACCAAATTCCCACCCTTACTTTGTAATTTCAGAAAAATTCAAGTTTTTGGCTATGATTTCTAGGTTTTTCTTGTTTTTCTCTTCTCTTGCCTCTTTTCTCGAATCTCAAAAATCAAAAACCTAATTTCTATCTTTCTAATATTCCACCTAGGGCCAACCTATTACTAATTTATATTATTTATTTTAATTCTCCATAATTCGCACTTTCCACCCCAAATTCATTATTTTCTTTTCTTTTATTATTTCATTTAAATAATAACACAAAAACATTATTTAATCAATTAAATAATTTTAAATCAATCAATCATCCTTTAATTACTCTCTACACTTTTTATCTAAGGGTCACCCACTCTTGTTGTCCTAACACACCTCAATTATCATACAAATAATAATTAGGTAGACACATAAAATTATAATTAATTAATATAAATAGTTTTAGAAAAACAAAGTGTTACAAGTCTGATGGAGTTGTGGAGGGAGGAGGTTTGATGTTGTTGAGGTGGTCCGATAGTAGTGTGTGGAGGGATGAGGTTTGGAAGGTTGAATGGTGGTTGAGGTTGTTATGTTGTTGAAGTTTGAGGTGGTTCGATGGAGTTGTATGGAGGGAGGAGGTTTGGAGGGTGTTTTGAAGATGGTTGTGAGGTTATGGTTTGTGTTTGTGATGCTAAGGGAAGAAGGAGGCGTGTCAGAGAGTTGAAGGAAAGAAAGATGAGTTGAGTTATGGTGATGATGTTGTCGATAGAGGGCGGGGATGGAGAATGAGAGGGATGAGTGATATGTTTTGTCAAAGTGTAAGAAGTAGAATCAAAATATTATCTCTCTTTTAGTGAATGTGTCTTCAATCCCCTATTCTAAAATGAAGATTCAAGAAGTTTCATTAAGGTAATGTTTGGTTTTTTTATAAAGTAAAAAAACTTTTTTTCATTTTCCCTGCCAACTCCTGCGTGAAAACATATGGTCCTCTATTTTATTGTGAGAGAATATGAGAATGGATTAAATGGACTTCCAAGGGCGCGGGTCCAATTTCTTGTTGCAATTGTTTCTTTCTTTTTAATTTTTACTTTTTTTTTTTTTTTTAAATTTCTAAAATAAGTTTTTTATTAACTAAATTAAAAATAAAGCAATTAAAATATAGTTAATTCTAATTAATTATGCTGGTTATTTTGACTAAAAAATAAAAATAAAAGAATTAAAAATGAATAAAACTCGAGCACAAAAGTGCTCAAAAAAATAAATAATGCATTAAAATAATCAACGAAAAAGAAACTTTTAGAAAAAAGACAGGTTTTGGTCAAATTTTTAAGTAAAAAATGATCGGTTAAAAAAGCACAGGTTGATCAAAATGCGACCGAAAATGAGTCAAAAAAATAAAACGAGCAGACCAAGTTAAAATAAGTGAACCGTAAATTAATAATACTGACATTTGCAAGCCTGATTTTGAATTTTTTTGCCCCTTAATTCCATGTATATTTGGAAATAGATTCAACCGGCCTGTCTGTAAATTCGAAAATTTATCTTAGTTGACATTTTAAACATTATGCAGAATGAAATGCATGGTATGACGAGTAGATGATGCAAATGTCTTGCGAATGTATCAATTTATTAATTGAGGAATTATGAATAGACAACCAGATGCAAATGAATCAACTCTTAAACTCTTTATTTCTAATTCACAATCATAATGACAATAAAAGACCTTTCAAAGATTCAAATGATAACAATACTCTTGAGTGTCGTCCCTTTGGATCTCTGAAACTTAATGCAATGGAATGAATGACACACTGAGACTAAGAAACCAAATCTTCTAACTTCTTAATCAACAAATGACTGAATGAATGTCATTAAGATCAGATAAAATATCAGAACTCCTGACTTTTCATCTAAACATTGATGAATGCTATTGATTGATGAAATACATGATCAAATAAAATGATTACGCTATACTGATGCATGTGAAAAAATCTAGGGTGAAATTTAGGGTATGACACACACCTCATCAAACTCTTTTGTCCCTTTATCCTTCGACCAAACTCATCACAAATCTCCCACCAAAGATTTTTGGATGTACTGCATTTGTACATGATCAAAAGCCAAATCCTAACAAGTTGGACTCAAAAGCCATCAAATGTATATTATTGGGAAACTCTCATATCAAAAAAGGATATAAATTCTATTGCCCTAAAAAAGACGAATCTATCACACTATAGATGTCACATTTTATGAAGGCAATTCATTTTATTCCAAGGTTGCCATTCAGAAGGAGAAAGTGACAATTGATGAAAACTAACTTTGGGAAATTACTATACCAAAATGTGTCTCAGAATTTGCCTCAGGCACTATTCCATAAACTGTACTAGAATCAATCCCAAAAATTGTATCCAAATTTGGCCCATAAGAATCTTCCTAAAAATCCATCTCACTGAAGCATGGATCAACCACTAAAAATTCATAATCTGCCCAAATAATACTTGTACTTGAATCGGGACAGGAAGCAACCACTATTGAGGTTACCAAACCAACAAATGGTGGAAAATAACTATATCTATACACAGGGAAGAAAAATAAGTATCAAACTCTTAAGCAAGTGGAAACATGCACTCTTCCAAAGCAGAACCAAGACTCTTCCCAAAATTCAGATTTTGAACCTACTCACAAAGGTAAATTACTATGCATTGACTCATATTCTAATTTATTAGATAATGACATTTATGACTAGAACTTAAACTTACAGATTTCCATAAGAAAGGGAGTGAGATATTGTACCAAACACCCAATCAGGAACCATGTTTGTAGTGAAAAATTGTCATAGGAGTATAAGAACTTCATCAACTCAGTGGATAACACCCACATTTCTCAAAACTTTCATGAAGCAATCTTATTTTCAAAGTAGAAGGTTGCGGTCGTGGAAGAAATCAAGACACTAGAGAAGAATGATACATGTCAGCTCTGTCACCTACCATAGGGAAAAAATCCAGTGGGATGCAAATGGATATTCTCGGTGAAATATAATGTAGCCGGGAGTGTGAATAAGTATAAAACTCAATTGTTGGCAAACGGATTCACCCAGTCCCATGGAATGGATTATGAAGAGACCTTTGCACTTGTAGCAAAATTAAACTCAACCTCTGTTCTCCTTTCCTTGGCAATAAATTTTGATTGGCCATTTCACTAGCTATATATGAAAAATGCTTCCTAAATGGTGAAATTGAAGAAAATGTTTACATGAGAATGCCATATGGACTTGAGACATCAAAAAACTCAAGCAAGGTGTGTAAGCTCAAAAGATCACTATACAGGCTCAAGCAATCCCTACAGGTTTGGTTTGATATGCTTACATGAGTGGTTAGGATGCATGATTTCTCTCAATGCCAAACAAACCACACAATATTCTTAAAGCACTTAGAGGAAGACAATGTCAATCATCTTCATTATTTACGTATACGACATTATTATTACAAGTGATGACTGTATATGAATTAAATGACTAAAATTGTTAATAGCTAAGAAATTTGAAGTCACCTTGGTTAGTTACATTATTATCTTGGAATTGAAGTGACATAGCAAAAATTTAGAATTTATTTGTCTAAAAAGAAATATACTTTTGACTTACTTCATAAAACAATGATGTTAGGGTGTCGACTAACAAACACTCATATGAAATCTAATGTGAAAATAAGAGAGGAAAAAGGGAGCCTACAAATTGATAAAGAGATGTATCAAAGGCGGTTGGGAGACTATCTACCTAACTCATACACAATCAGATATTGCCTTTTCTGTCAGCATGGTTAGCCGCTACATGAACGACGCTAAAGAGGCTCACATGAAAGCAATTAATCGTATTTTGTAGTATCTAAAAAAGACATCAGGAAAGGAGTTGCATTTCAAAAAGAACACAAGCAAGAAAATATAAGTATTCACATATGCATATTGGGTTGACTTAGTAACTAATACAAGATCAACAAGTGGATATTGCTCATTTCTACGGGGCAACTTAATGACATGGAAAAGCAAGAAACAATCTCTAATTGCAAGAAGCGGTGTTGAAGTAAAATTTAGGTCAATGACTCATGGGATTTGCAAAGGAAGGTGGCTCCAAAAGATGTTTTTGGAACTACAAATTCATACTTACCATGAAGTAAGTCTTATGTGAAAAAGCTACCACAAATATGGCTTAGAAATCATGTGCAACACAACAGGACAAAACATATAGAAATTGATAGACATTTTATCAAGGAGGAGATTGACAATAAATTAATTTCTCTTCAACATACACCATCAAATCATCAAACAACTGATATCTTGACGAAGTCATTTCTAATATATAACCAATATACAATTGTTCAATGACAACAATACAAATTTTATATAGTTGTATACGTTTATTCTTATTTATACAAAACCATATAAAATATTTCTTTCATTGTAAATATAACTTAATATGAATTAATTAAGATTTAATTAATTTCCCTAGTTGCTTGTACTTTATGTGCTATTTATATCCCATTACATAATTCTTACGGTATGAACCGAACTAATGATAATGAATAAAATCTTAGTTTGCCTTACAAAAAGACAACCCTGATATTATATGAATGTTGTGATTCTACTCGTTCAATAGGCCTTAATTTTTGTAATAGGTGGCGGAGGTTTCACTTTTGATGTAAAAAGTCTTGAAAGTAGGTTAACAACATGATTCATCCCCCAAGTTATTCTTTTACAAACCATCCTAATTAGTCAATCTATGAAAAGTTGAATCAGCTTTTGTGGAAACCAAACAAACTCTGACACGAACCAATCAATTACCCAATAAACCTGCTTCTCTTTCTGACTTCACTTCACCTCATGAAAAATAAAACCCCAAAAACCACTATTGTTAACGTGCTTCTCTTCATTCTTCACAACCGAAAACACACATCATAACGAGTGGAAATTGGAAAACAAAGCACAAAGGAAAGTTATGAAAACAGCAACTTCAAATTTCTTCAATGATCAAACTGTTTTTCTCACCACTAAACAACTTCTACGTTGGACTATTTGTTCTCTCATTCCAATAGCTATGTTTCTTATATACTTTTACGATCTACCAATTCTACCCTTTTCTCCATCTCCAAATTCTGACTTCACTCATTCCAATATCACTTCTCATCACTCTTCGCCTTCATCTTCTTATGCAGGTATTTCCTTACGCAATTCCTTCTTAATTATCACAACTATACAATTGCTACTAGATTTTATTTTTGTTTTTAACCGGGTAAAAAATGAATGAATTTAATTTTTAAGATGATTGATTGGTTTCTGTAGCGGTGCAGTTTGTTTCTCGTTTGCCTTCTATTTCTGTATAATATATACATTCGTCTGGTTGATTTCAGAAAAGAAAAAAGCTTACCAAAACCAATGTGATTACTCAAAGGGTGATTGGATTAGAGACACATCAAGCCCTTTATACAATGACACAACATGTGGTATGATGAAAGAAGGAAGAAATTGCATCAAACATGGAAGACCTGACTCTGATTATCTTTATTGGAGATGGAAACCAAGTGAATGCTATCTTCCAAGGTTTGAACCTCACACTTTTCTACAACTCATTAGCAACAAACATATAGCTTTTGTTGGAGATTCTATGGCCAGGAACCAAGTAGAGTCTCTTCTATGTATGTTAGCAACTGTTTCAATTCCTAATCTTGTGTACCAATATGGCGAGGATAATCAATTCTCCAAGTGGAACTTTTCTTCATACAATGTAAGTATTTCATTGTATTGGTCTCCGTTTTTAGTACAAGGTAATGAAAAATCAAGCACAAGGCCAAATAATGAGTTATATTTGGATCATGTGGATGAAAAATGGGCAAAGGATATGAATCAAATGGACATGATTGTGTTATCAGTTGGACATTGGTTTTTGCTTCCTGCTGTTTATCATGAAGGTGATTCAATTTTAGGGTGTCATTATTGTCCTGGTCTTAACTACACTGATAATGGATTTTATGATGCATTGAGAAAGTCTTTAAGGACTACTCTTAGTAGCCTAATTGATCGAAGAGAAAATAATAACGGTAAAGGAATTGATGTGGTTGTGACAACATTTATGCCGCATCATTTTGAAGGTGATTGGGATAAAGCCGGTGCTTGTCCGAAGACTAAGCCTTATAGAAACGGCGAGAAGGAAGTTGAAGGGATGAATGGTGAGATGAGGAAGGTTGAGATTGAAGAAGTTGTGGCGGCTAAGGTGAAAGGGAGTGAAGATGGAAGGTTTAGATTTGAGGTATTGGATATAACGGAATTGGCATTGTTGAGACCAGATGGTCATCCCGGTCCTTATATGAATTCTTTTCCGTTTTTTCACGGTGTTCAAGAACGTGTGCAAAATGATTGTGTTCATTGGTGTTTACCAGGTCCGATTGATACATGGAATGAGATATTTTTAGAAATGATAAAGAAATGGGGAGAAGAAACTAGGAGTGAAGATTGAGATATTTCTCATGTATTGTAAATTGATACCTGACTGTTTGTATTACATGTTATTGTTCTTGCATTGGAACAGAGAATTTTTGTTTCAAGTTAGGTATCATAAGGAATATTTATATTGATATTGATGATAGTAGTTTTAATATGTCATTTTTCTTTTTTTTTAGTTCAATTAAATTTTTGGAGTAAGTTGTTGGTCAAGAGTATGTAAATTCTTAAGCAAACACTTTGTGATTTGAGGTAAATTCTTAAGCAAACACTCTGTGATTTGAGTCCTATCTTAGTTAGAGTTTTTAACATTTTAATAAATAGACCGTCACAAGTTCAAATTTGCACCTTCTACAGTATGATATTTCTTCACAATTATTATTTGAGTTTGATTGGAGTGACGGAAAAGATAAATAGGTTTTTCATCTATCTATAAACAATTGTTCAGTTTCAATCCTTATTTTGCTTTTATAAGGATTAAATGGAGAGACTAAAGTACTCATTTTTAACCGATTAATAAAAAAAACTAAAATTAAATACAGCTTTTTATGGTTTAAATTTAAGAAGTCTTAGATACAGCTTTTCAATAACAGATTGCTTTTCGTGATTGTGTATTTACAAAATGTATCCTTTTCCATGCCATGGAAACCAGAAAGAAAAAAGGTTTCATGTTCTTCTCATGCTATTTTTGCTTTTCATTCTCATGCTCAATAAGTTGAAATCACAATACTTGTCAGCCAAGTTGGTTTGTTAGCTAAGTTAGGTTGTAATTAGATAAGTTATTATTTTTGTTTTTAATGTTAATCAGACCTTTTTCCTTATTTTGGTCGTGACTTTCTCTAAAAGAGAGATATTCTCAATTATTATAATTAGTGATGATAATTCCTTTTCATCATGAGTGACGATAACAAACACTGATCTTCGTAGGGACAAATATTAGACATGATGTCTAAGATAATGTATATAAAAAATTAGTTTAGACAAATAGCAAATAATAATAAAAGCAAGAAAGAACACAAATAATTGTTAACCCATTTCAGTACTACATAACTTCCAACCCAAGAAATGAAATTCACTCTCAATAGTATTAGTAAAACAGTCTTAGATAAATAAACCTTGTTCAATGCCTCAACCTAATACTACCTATAACTTTCTATTCAGGACTCCCAAATACTATCCGTAAAGCTTCGTTCAGGCTCCCCTGAATAAGAGACTCCTCTAACTTTCTCTCAAACACTCTCCTTGTGTTTGGACAATTACAATAATAAGATGGATGATATAACAACCTTACAACCCAATACTCTATTAAGCCAATTTAGATTTGAAGCACATGAATAGAGTTTACAAAATACAAACAAAAATAAAGATTCAACTAAAACACAATTCTCCTAATGAGTAGATATTTTCTCTTGAGGCCCGAGTCTTCACAAAGGAGATGAATCTCTTGATTATTCTTGTTGTATTTGATTTAGATCACATCTCTCAAAAACTCTCATAATCAATTAAATCTTTATTAGGAATATTGAGATCCTTGATTGATACAAAGTAACAGTCAGAGACAAACATTTGACCTAACATCTATCCACGTAACAACATTCTGAATCTTGAACAAATCAAATAAAATATTTAATTGATATACATCACAATTCTAACTTCTCAAGTAAAGGATTCAGAATAATTTTTTTTTCAAGAACTGGACCATACTTTAAATCATCTTTAATTGAGATTGGAGATTCTTCATCAATTTCAAATTCAAATCTTGTAATTAAACCAAATCCAATAAAATATCTTCATGAAATATTTGTTTAATTAAAAATTCAATCAATATCTTTGTATATCAATTTCAAAAAATATTGGATTGAATAAAACTAAACCAAATATTCATTCAAAGCATATCTAATTAAATCTTTTTCTTTAATACAAATCCAATCAATCCAAATCCAAATATTTTAATTAAATCATATCTGATTAAATATTCTTTTTTCAAACTGATTTGGGTTAACGATATTCTTTCAAAAGTAATCTTCTGATCGACAAGAATCAATGCAAAATCATATGATGCACTATGTGTAGAACGCATGTCCCAGATATCACACAACATGTTCCAGACGTCTTACCAAACAAGTTTCTTATAATCAAATCTTTCTGGAAAGCTAGAAAAAACTTGAACCATGTTCTCTAGAATTAAACATAATCGCACTCAAATTTACTCACGAAACCTGACTTACAGATTGAGGCCAGATGTTGCACACATGCTCGAACATCTTGTCCCACATGTTGCATCTTCACCAAAATACATCTTGTATTATCTGAAGCTAGCAGAAATATACTCGAACGCATTGCACGCTTGAAGGTACAACAGAGTCTCCATCAAACTTTATTTATTCACGAAGGAAAGGGAAAACATCGATAAAATCGAAGGGAAGAGAAAATGGGTAAGGAAGTCGGTTATGCAAGGGGAATGTATTAGAACCCCTCACATCCGTTGCATTCAACGGGAACCATTTTGATTGTTCTTGCTCGAATAGGTGTTATATCTAAAGATTACTCGCGAAAGGATAAGGGGAAGAAAAGAATGGAATAGATAGAGTGCTCGGAGAGGATTAAGGCCTTCATGCCTACGTATCCTTATAGTGAAATAAGGAATTCAGAGCTCCGTAGTTCATAAAACTAGTGGTGGGAAGTGAAAGGAAGGGTGATAACAAATATGGTTTGAACCAAAGAAAAATATGATTTGACTCCAAAAATGGATGAAATCTGAACCCAAGAGTAAAACTGGCATGAAACATATGTGGGGAACCCGAGGCATGTAACCACTATATGGTGGGGTCAAAAGCAAAGAGAATTAAGTGTTAGGCATCAAGGCAAACAACTCTCGGTTCAAAGGTAGACACTGGATGTAACTAAAAGAAATAGTGTATTTAGCTCAGAGAGAAAGTATATCACATGAAGTGAATGAAGGATAAAATTTTTTAAATGGAGGTAATGAATAGTGAATGATGGAAATTAATGGTAGAAAAAGAGAAATAATTAAGGTAGAAAGAATTGAAAGATTGGGGTAAAAGTGACAAAAGGTATGATTTGGAACCAAAGATAAGGGTGTATTGGAATCCATAAAGGGAATGAAATTTGTACCATAGAGGGAAACATACGTATTGGCCAAAAAAGAAGGAATAAAATGTTTGTCAACAAGACAAAAACCTCTTGGTATAAATGTGAACACCAATTAATCGTCCTAAAAGCGTGTAAATGGAATTCCAAAGAAAACTGTACTTGGTTTCAAAGAAAGGCAGTATGTCACCGGGATGAATGATTATGATTGAAGATATATGATAGTTCATGAAAGATATGGATGGTTCCCTAAGACATAAGAAAGAATAATTATGCTCGCTAAGGGTTCGAAACTTTGTGCCTACGTATTCTCATCGTGCAATGAGAAAGTCAGAGCTACGTAGTTTGTGGGACTACGAAAACAAAGAAAAGAAATACCAAAGTGATGAAAAGTATAACTTGTACCAAATGACAATGGTAGCATGGGAACCCATAAAGGTAAATGAACTTTGAACCAAAGATTAAATGTGACATGAACCAATATGTGAGGGGGCCTAAGGCATGGTACCACTATATTGGAAGGGCCGAAAACAAAGAGAATTAAGTGTTTGTTGACGAGATAAACAACTTTTGGTTCACAAGATGGGTACTGTTAAATTTACCAAAAAGGATATGTATAGGACCCAAGGGAAAACGATGTTTAGTCCAAGGAAAAAGTAAATCATTGTAGGGGAACAGACAATCTGAAACCAAAAGATAATGGTATGTTGAATCCACGAAGGAATAAACTCTGAACCAAAGAGTAAATATGCATAAAACAATAAGTGAGGGGCCTAAGGCATGGTATCAATGTATTGGAAGGTCCGAAAACAAAGAGAATTAAGTGTTCGCCGACGAGACAAACAACTCTTGGTTCACATGTGGGTATTAGTTATTGGCCCAAAGGTATACATGGAACCCAAAGGGATAAGGTATTTGGTTTCAAAGATTAGACATTAGAATACAACTTAGGGATGGTAATGATTGATGAACGGGAAAGAATAAATAAATTTGCTCGCAGAGGATCTGAATCCTCGTGCCTACGTATTCTCACAGTGCAATGAGAAAGTCAGATCTCCATAGTTCAAACTAAGACGGAACAATGCCAACAAGAGATTGCTAAGGCAATATATGATAATTAAAGATGAAGAAGACTTGACATCCATTAGATGTGAACCACACTAAAGTCTATGAGTAAAGGTGAATATGATGAGCAACTAGGCCATTTGTATCGTACCCAAAGATATTCATAATGAGTTAAGGAATTCTCCACTCTCATTCCATCTTTACTACTTAAGGCTCTTGGCATGTGATCCTCATCATAACTTTCAAGATGCTAAGGAAGACTCCCCTTGCTGCTCCTTATGATGAAGATTTGTCAATCCTTTGATTTGAGTTGCACTAAAGTCTATGAACAAATGTGAATACCTTGAGCAACTAGGTCATTCATCCCGCACCCAAGGATATCCTAGACAAGGATATGAATTCTCCACTCTCATCATTCTTTGTTACTTAAGGCGCATGACGTGTAACTCTTATCATGATTAACAAGTGTTGATGAAGAGTCTGATTGTTGCAATGTTACTTATGAGGAGAGACTTGACAATCATTTGATTCAAATTATGCTAAAGTTTATGAATAAAGGTGAATACAATGAGAAACTGGATCATTCATCCTGTACCCAAAGATATTCAGAATGAGTTAAGGAATTCTCCACTTTCACTCCTTCTCTATTTCTTAAGACTCATGTCACACACTTGAATCAAGATTGACAAGCTATTGAAGAAACACCTTTGATGTGCCTTTCCTAGTAGTCCACTACTTGATTTGTATGGGATGCCTTGACTGGATGTCTGAACTTGAGGCCTTGAGATCCACAACATTAAAGGAACTATTCTTATCAAGTGATCGAGAGACTTCTGATAACTTGAATATGTTGAGGGATTATACACAATGAAAGGATTTAGTTAATCAAAATATCTTTTTATTAACTTAATCAAAGGGAATGAATTAGTTGGTTTATGTACAATATATCTAAAGATTAATCAGTTAAAATCTAATTATCTAATTATCACCATCACTAATCAATTAAAAATCTAATGTTTCTAATCATATTCTAACAAATTTAAAATATAATTATCATTAATCTAATTAAAATTTTAAAATCTAAACAAGCTCTAATGAACTAATTAATCTAATTAATTTCTAAAACCTAAATCAAGTTTTAAAACTTAATCAATCTAATTAATTTCTAGAACCTAAATAAGTTCTAAGGATTAATTAATCTAATTAATTTCTAAAACCTAAACAAGTTCTAAAAATTAATTAAATTAAATGACCTAAAATTTTCTAATTAACAAGATTAGAATTCTAATTATATCCTAATTAATCCTAATCCTAAGTCTTTAATTCTAATTATTTCTAAATCCTAAAATTAATCTCTAATCCTATTCTAATCACAAAACAAATAAATAAATGACTAAGAAAAGGGAGATGCGGGCTGAAAAACGCAAGCAAGGCCCAAATCCACTTCAGTTACTGAGCCAGGGGTATAGTTTGCAACGTTGTGCAAGTAGTCACTCAATGGGCTTGAGGGGGCCGTGACCCATTGCCTTGTTGTGCGGGAATGATGGGGTTACAACCAATAGTTTGGAATGGAAATTTTACTTCATACCCCTACACTTATACTAATACCCCTATAATTTTAAAAAAAATACCAATTTTATCCTTAATTGTTTTTAATCAATTTACCATTTCATTTTTAACCATTCAATTGAGACTTCCAAAAATTACACTTTCCACCCTCGTATCGGAACTCCTTGAAAAAGACATCCAGTATGTATTTTTTTTCAAACCGGAAGACTTTGTGAAAGACATCCGGAATGCTGCAAACAATATACCAGAAGAGTTATCTAAAGAGTTCCGGTTCTTTTTGAAAAAAAAACGTTCTGAAACACTTATCATATGTGTTTCGGTTAACAAAGTAACATAAACCGGAACTCTTCCTTGAAGACTTCTGGTATTATATTTTTGTATTCCGGAACTCTTCGTTGAAGACGTCCGGTTTGCATTTTTAAAATTTTTTTTGACTTTTTTTTATTGTGCAGGAATGGAAAATCTTCCCCAAATATGTGTAGATACTTCTGATGCGTTTTTAACGACTCAAAGATTTGGTACACGAGAATAGGTTATCAGATGGATTAAAGAGATTGGGATTAATAATAAAGTAACCGTTATTATCACTCGTTCAGATACTGAAATAGTCAAGAGAGGAAGAAGTAACAAATTAATATTTGGTTGTGATAAAGGTGGGAAACACAAGGATACTGATAGTGGAACCCAAAATGCGTCCAAGAAATGTGGATGCCCATTTAAAACCAGGTCGACTCCGGCGAAAGATGAGTTTGGTTGGAAGATTGATGTAAAATATGGGATCCATAATCATGGTTTACCTGATAGATTAGAAGGTCATTCCTTTGTTGGTAGGTTGACCACATATGAGAAGCAACATGTTGTTGATTTGACAAAGAGACATGTACCACTTAGACACATATTGCTTTCCTTGCAAGACCGAGATCCAGAGAATGTCACTCAGATTACTCAAATATACAAGCATAAGAGTATGATAGAAAAAGAGATAAGAGGTCCTAGAAGTGAGATACAACGTTTGTTTAAGCTTATTGAGGATGCAAGCTATGTGTATTGGAGTAGAAAAAAGGATGACTCGGAAGTTGTGAGAGAGATATTTTGGGCCCATCTTGATTTAGTTAAGTTGTTGAATATTTTTCCTATTGTGTTAGTTATGGATAACACCTACAAGACAAACAAATATAGACAACCTTTGTTTGAAATTGTTGGTATGACATCAACCGAGTTGACACTTGTTGTTGCATTTGTGTATATGGAGTCTGAGCAGACAGAGAATTTTTGCTGGGTATTGGAGAAACTTAAAGAATTGTTTGTGAAGAAAGATTTGTGTCCACTAGTGATTTTGACAGATAGCGATCTTGTTTTGACAAAAGCAATTGAAATTGTGTTTCCTAGGTCGATTAATTTTCTATGTAGATTTTACATTAACAAAAACGTTGGTGCAAAATGCAAACAATATATGGTGAATGACATGCAAAAGACGATAGACACATTATGGATGAAAGTTGTTTGGGCTAGTGATGAGGTTGAGTATGGTCAACGGTTGCATCAACTTGAGCATGCACGTGTTGATTATAGTTGATTTATTAATTATGTGAAAGACACATGGTTGACTCCACATAGACAGAGATTTGTTGGAGTATGGATTAATCGAGTGCTATATTTGGGTAACACGACGACTAACTGGTACGTGTTATAATTTTTAATATGTATTTTTTTTATATGTGATATTTTTAATAATTTCAATATGTTATTTTTAGGGTTGAATCTGCTCATTGGAAGTTAAAGCAGATGTTTGGAAACAGTATAGGTGACATGGTCAAATGTTGGGAAGCTATGAATAACAACTTGAGGTTACAACTGGGCAACATTAGAGCTTCTTTTCAAAAAAGTTTTTACGAAGTTGAGCACACACACGTAAGTTCATTTTATGGTAATTTGCGTGGTTCAGTGACTCGAGCTTCTTTGAGACGTATTGCTGAAGAGTTATTGAGAGTTGATTATGTTGGAACTAACAGGAAAATATGTGGTTGTACTCTTAGAACATCTTATGGGTTACCTTGTGCTTGTGAGTTAGGAAGATATGCACTAGGTGGTATACCGATACCCATAGATGTTATTCATGTTCATTGGAGGAAACTAACTATGGAAGTTGAGTTAGAGGTAGGTGTAGATGATGGATCATAGGTGGATATGACTTGTGTAATAGATGAATTGTGGAAACGGTTTAGGTCATTAGATGTTATTGGGAAAAGGGAATTAAAGAGTAGGGTTTGTGAACTTGCATACCCCACAATGACTCCATTGTGTCCACCACCCGAGAAATTAAAAACCAAAGGAAGAGTGAAGAAGAAACAAAAAAAACCCAACAAGATATGATGTTTATAGGGACCCTTCGTATCATGAGTATGTTGATAAGGCATCTCAATCTTCACAAAGGCAATCTCAACCATCACAAACTTCGAAGAAGTTAAAATTATCAAAGAAGCAACCACAATCAAAGAAACATTTCACTCTTCAATTTCCTAATTATATTAGATCATACATTGAAGATGTAGTTAATGTTGTATCAGATGATAATTGTGGGTTTAGAGTCATTGCATCGTTGGATGGATATGGTGATCATGGTTGGTCAATGGTTCGCCGAGACTTGGGGTTGGAAATGATATACAAGGATAAGTCAACTTTGTATGACAAGTTATTTTGTAATCGATTGTCACAAGTGAGAGAATCTTTGATGATATAATTCTTTGGTTCACAGCCACCAGAAAAATGGTTGACTCTACCAGATATGGGTCACTTGATAGCGAATCACTATAATATTGTACTTATCTGCTTAGGCAATCCGTGCATGACTTTCTTTCCTATGATAAGTTCACATTCACCAAATGTCTCAATTTATTGCATTGGTTTTGTTAACCAAAATCATTGGGTTCAGGTAAATATTTTATTTTATATGACTTACTATTTTAATTATTTCACTTTATTAAATATATGTTTTAATTATTGTTATCAGGTTAACATGAAAGAGGGGTTTCCGTTGCCACCAGTCACATTAGATTGGAAGAAGTTTCGTTGTCAAGCAGCAACGTCTTGGATGTTAGGATTTATAGGACGTCTACAACATTGGCAATTACTTACGCCTATATTAGCATGAATATGTAATAAAAACATGAATATGTAATCAAAACATGAATATTATATTATGTCTATTTTATTACATTCAGTTCTAAAAGTTAATACATAAATTAATGTGAACGAGAAATATGCAAAGCTTCAAATAAATCAGCAAATTGTGGATCTTCCTCTTCGGCATTAACCTGTCTCAGATAACGATGAATCAATGTAGATACACGAGCCCAATTAGGACTAGATGGTCTTGTGTCGTAAACAAGATCTGGCACCTCTCTTGGTTCGTCACGATGGGGAGGGACCAAACGTGGATGCGAAACACAATAATACCACTCCAGATATCCATCTCATATATCATAAGGAGTGGTAGCCAAAGTAGTTGGACGGATCACAACAAGAATGCTCTGATGGTAACCAATCCTATCAACATCAATATCATTAGCCATCATACAATCAAGAGGTGGGGATGGAATATACTGCTTGTACCCGAACTGACGTAAACATCTATCAGGCAAGTATAGAACAAATGTGTCACTCCACTTCAAACACCCCCTGTATAGACATAACTCATCAAACTTATGCCATCCTCTATGATCCTCAAATGGACGCCATATGACGTCGGCAGGTGTCAACTCGTCCAAAATAGGTCACAAATCATCCACCTTCAGAACTCCTTACCTATAGGCCCATCTCATCACTCGAGGAAGACCATAATTATCAGTTGGTTTCCAATTCTCTCCTCTTTTTCCAATAGTTGGAAAGTACTCGTGAATCCAACACTGTTACAATATAAAAACATAATAAACAAAATAAATTAAATTAACATACTTTATAAAATGAATCCAACACTTAATAAACAAAATTAAATTATATACATGTAGGAGAGTAGGATATCCACCGAGCTGGTTGCAACTGAACATGGACGCATCTCCAAGATATATGTATAGGGTAACCAATGCAGCTGCTCCCCAACTATATCCCGAACATCTATCTAAGTCCGTAAAAAGTAAGAGATATCGTGCCTCGACAAGTGTAAAGGTCTTGTCGGCAAAAATTGTGGAACCCACCAACATTAACAAATATGCTCTAGTCGCATATGCCCAGCTAGAAGCAGCTTTATGTTGTACGAATAAATCGTATAACCACTCCAATTTATAATAAGAACTCATGCAACTACGAACATGTGATTATGCCTCACTATGTGACACTCCTAAGTATTCAACAACAAGTTCAACAACAACCTCTTCAGTGACATCCCGAGGACTCTATAACACACCCCTGATGGGCAAGTGAAACAGACATGAGACGTCATCCAAAGTAATGCTCATTTCACCAAACGGCATGTGAAATGAAGATGTCTCTAGATGCCATCTTTCCACAAATGCGGATACCAGATTTGTGTCTATCTTGTTCAAACTAGTTCTCTGAAGTGAAGATAACCCAAACCTAGAAACCCAACTTTCCACCTGTTGTGGAAGAGCTAGTGGAACCCTCGATGTCAGCTTAAGTCCGTGTTCATCAACCTTTAACTCTTTCTTTGGGCCTGTTTCCTAAAAACAATTAAAACACATATTATAAAACACAATATAAAATATTCAAATATTATTCAATTTCAAATATACGTCGTTTATTTACCTCACCAAACCATAAATGGCGAGAAACATGATGCTCGTACTTTACCAAAAGAGATGTATCGTATGACCCTCATAGATAGCCATTCGGTTCTGCTGCAAATGTAGATGTGCCCCATCCTAAACTACTGTCTAGAATCCTACCGTCGACACCTCGTCTTTGTAGCGGTAAATTCATGACCATCAAGCTATGGATAAGCTACACGTCAATTAAACCAGAGTCGCCACCGCGCTTTTATTGTTTCCAAGGGAAAAGGGAAAAGTACGAATAAAACCCAAAAGGAAGAAGTTTTCAAATCAAAACTAATAAAATGTCAGAGATTACAGGTAAGGAGGTTGGTTACACAGAGGGAAGGTGTTAGCACCCAAAGTGTCATAGGTACTCCTAGGGAGCCCTTTTTTGTGTGCATATGTATTTTTGTACAAAATGATGTTTGCAATAAATAGAGTGGAGGGATGAGAAAAGAATTCATTAGTTATATTTTTGTGTTTGACAAGACCTTCGGACTTGTGCCTACGTACCAACAATAAATGAAGGATCAAAACGTCGTAGTTCGTGGTAACAATTTCAAAGTGGATGCATTGCTTTTAATAAAAATTTAAGTTTAACAAAGAAGGACATGAATTTAAAGTAAAAAATGCTCAGGAGCTCGAATCTAGCTTCAATTTCTCCTAACTCCATGTATATTGAAAGATACATGGAGTTGAATTTTGAGGTGTATGATATGAGTTGCTTCGATTTAACCTCAAAGCAACTCAATCTAGTTGCCTACATTGGTAGAACTTCATACAACCAAAGATCAAGAAGAATTATGGAGAATTGAATGATAATCGAAGAGATGAAAATTTCTGGAAAATACCTTCAATGCAGGTCTGTATTCAATCGATCTTGCTCTTGCTTGCTATTGATCTTGCTCAGGACACTTGATGGAGTGGAATTGGATGAACAAAAGGCACATGACTCTTGGAGTTTTGAATCTCAAAACAGTGGAGATTCAAACTTAATTTCCAATGGAAATTCTTAAGATTATCCTTTGAATGAGAGGGTTTGAAGGTTGGGAATCAAAGCTGGCGCGCAGGGTCCTTAATTATGATGGCAAGGGGTTCTATTTATAGCCATATGGATTGATATTTGCACACTTGAAATGAAGATCCAAAAATAGCAATGTACATTGCATGGGTGAATGGGTGTGTGATAGTTCCATGTAATCATCTCTTCATGTCTAAAAACAAGTACAAACATTACTGAAGTCATGTTGGAAAGCTATGCATTTGTGTATGAAAGTTCCAAGCTCACTTATGCCAAATGATGATCCAATGTTCAAGCCATGCGCAGGTCACTCATATCTTATCCAAATGGGATGAAATTGGACTTTTTGGAAAGGTTAGATCAAGAGGAACAACTTTCATGTTGAACACTTTTTCGTTTGAAGCTTGGATCATGATGAATTTTGAGGTGGAAGTTGGGAAAATCAAACATGTCAAAAAAATTCTAAGTGTCAAGCCATATGTTCACTTATTCCACCTTGGATAACTTTTATGTGAGCTTCAAATGAAAAAGGTTCCTTCATCAAAGTTGTAGCTCTCACAAAGTCCTTAAAAATGGTCACAAATTTGACCTCATTTGGATTTAATATGAAGGAGTTATGCATTTTTAAAGTTGGGAAAAATCACTTGTTCAATGACATTAGTCCAAAATGACCTATAATGTATCCTCATATCACATGCACATAAAAGTTGAATTTGCTCTTACTCAAAACATAAAAGTTTAAGTAGACATCTTGAATTTGATTGTGAAACTTGGAAATATTTCATCTTATAAAAATTGAGCAAGTTATGGCCTTGGGAAGTTGACCTCCAAATTAGGGTTTAGACAACGTGACCTATAATATTTCACCATAAAAAATGACTTTCCAAGAAAAAATAGCTCTAGAACTCAACATGAAAGTTGTTTGGAATGTCATTTAGAGTAACTTTTCTCTTAGAATCATTTTCATATGACAAAAATTGTAGGAGATAGGGTCTAGGGAACCCCAGTTTTGATCAGATGAATTCCTCTGGTCAACCACCATGAACCAACTTGTTAGCTTGCCATTCTATTGACTTTTGGGACTTATGGAGGATAATATATGAATAAGATGATGAAATTTGAAGTATCCCTTGAAATATTTGATCAATTGGTGAAGAAGCTTGTTGAAGAAGTTTACACAAGATACCCAGATGAATTAGGGTTTCCAAAGCAAACCAACTCCAAACTCTTGATGATTTGTTGATCAAAATAACATGTGAAGACCATGAGGGTTCATATATGATGCTTAGAGCCATAGTAAATCAATTTTTGATTGAGCTCCTTGCCTTGAGGGTCTTAAACCCTAGATGTGAGCTTGATAAATCAAAGGTGAGCACATGCCCTACCTACAAAAGAATTCGTTTATGCAAAGACATATTTTTGGTATTTTGGTTAGTAAAGATGATAAAATATAAAGTATGATACAATCAAATGTGTTTGGTGATCTCTCCTAATGCAAACCCAATGAATGAGGGGTAATGAGGATGCCAAGATGTGATCCCAATGCCAATGCATATGATGAGATAACATGAGGGATCTTAGGGTCAAAATTGGGGTCTTACAGTCTTCAAACTACTATAAAAAAATATTATAAAAAAATGCACCGGAACACTTCTAAAAAGAGTTCCGGTGTGATGAAAACATAGGTTGAGTCCCGAAACACTTTCCATAAGACTTCTGGTTAAATGAATGAAAACCGGAAGTCTTTTACAAAGAGTTCCGGTAAACACTCTTCTAAACTGGAAGTCTTTCTTAAAGAGTTCCGATTCAACGCCCAAAAATTGCAGCGAACCGGAAGTATTTTGGAAGGTGTTCCTGTATATGTTTTGTGAACCAGAAGACTTATTCTTAGTGTTCCGGTTTACACGGCCAAAAACGCTGATTCGGAAGTCTTGAAGCAAAAATGAAAAAAAAATCAAATTTTGAAAAATATATCCTATTTATAGGAGGGTATTTTGGTCCAAAAAATTATATTATAAAAGTATGAGTATAATTGTAGGGGTGGGTAAAACTTCTATTTGGAATTGGAATGTGGGGAGCAAAAACTACGAGCTTAGTGCAACCCATAGCCCAAATTCACGTGTGTATGAAGGGGGAGTTTTGCATCACGTGTTCAGAAGATTGACACACAAAAATTCAAGGCGGTGACTGCCCCAGAAATTGTTGCAGCTTGAAGATGACGAAGACGAAGATAACCAGAGGTAAACACAACTTCAACTTCTTTCTTCTATACTGAACTTCTTCTCCTCCTTCTCCAAACGCTTAGTCCGTAGGCTATAATTGTGATTGCTCTCGTGTTCGATTTCTGCGAGTGCAAGATAAAAGGAGCTTAGCACAAGTCAATTGAAGCTATGATGATGAGCTTCAGTGGCTTATGAGAAGTGATTGTAGGTGAGGTTGAGAGGAAGATTCAGAGAGCTTCAGAGTGTTTTTCTCAGAGGGTGAAGATTTGGATTGAGGAAAGTTGGTGAATCCCGAATCACAGAGTGAAGATTGAATTTATAAACTTTCTCCTCTGCAAATATGTTAGAGATTCTAACTGAAATTTAATCAAAATTTGGTTGAAATTCCCTTGAAATTAAAAAACGGTTAGGGATTTATTTGGATGGAAGTTAGGGGTTAGTCTAGTTACATTCCACATATCTGACAAGCCATACATAATACATCTCATATTTCACTTCCACAAGGCCATGTTTCTATTGTTTTTTTCAATAAATTTTTTCCATTTGTGGGTAATCAAACAAGGCGTAAACCAAGCTAATGGAAATAAATCATGGTGAAGAGGATGGATCCAAAATGGGAAATGGTTTTAGAAATAAGTGGAGTTGATTTTGGTCAACTGTTGACCAAAAAGTCAATAGTTGACAAAGAAGTCAACCTTACCAAAATCTACATTTTTTTTTGTAATTGCTTGAATGGATATTTGCAAACTTGGTATTTGTAAATGATATGAACAAATTTGAATGAAAAATGCAAAATACTTTAATTCTCAATTTAAACTTTCTCTTCAAAATTTATGTTTAACTCACCTTGAATCATTATCTTTGTATGCATTAATGAACTTGAACAAATGGATCCTGAATGAGATTCATGAATCAAGAACCACAATGGCATATGAATACCATAAAACATGAGCCAAACTATGCCCCAAGAAGCCTGAATCAATGAATGCATCAAGGGCTTAAGTTAATGAACTATGATATTTGAATGAACCATGCCTTATGAGGATCTTGAATGTGGTGGTTTATGAAGTATAGATCAATGGGCGTGAATGGTAAATTGAATAGACTTAGGATCCAATGAACCAAAAGAAGGTGAAAGTCTAAATCAAGACCCATTAAGACTAAGGCTTCCCGATTAGGGTTTAGATGATCCAATGTATGCTCAAAAACCAAACACAAGATCCCATAGTGTTAATACCTTAGGATTGGCATTAATTTTGTAAAACAAATAATGTAATCATCTCTGTTGTTTTAATATGTTGGGTTGAAGAAGTTCAACATCTGGACCAACATGTCATGTACGATGTCACGACATCATATCTGTGACATCGCACATGTGTAGAAAACTGAATTAATTAATTCAGTATATATTCTGGGATTAGTGAGGATATTTGGTGAATATCCTAACTCCCATGTGGAGGTCTTAAAGACTCAATCAGAATATATATAGGCTCAAAATAAGGAGATATATATGAAGAGATTTTAGGATTGAAGACCTTGATTGTAGCAGAAAGTTTCTGCTGACTTTGTAACAGCAAAGAACAAGTTTGCTGCGATTTCTGAAGGCCCAAATCCAGTTGGGTGATTAGGTTATAAATAGCATATTGTAACCTAGTTTTTGTAAGCCTCTTAGAATTAAAAATTAGGGGTGTGTGTGAGGTAAAACTCCCAACTTGTGGGAAGGTTACCATGTGTTTCTCAGTGTTCAAAGCTGAGAGTATTTGTAACTCAAAGCCTGTAGGCAAGAGTTGTTTGTTCTTGAATGAAGCTGTGAAGCAAGTTCAAGTTGTTTAACATTACATTGTATTTGTAGTGATAGGAATGGAAACTGGAGGTTTCTATCTAGGAGTTCCTAGGTATAGATTGCATTGGGTAGGGATTAAGTGAAGAGTTGTAAACGGGGGAGTTTAACTCTGAATTAATACTGCTGATAGTGGATCTTCTTCCTGGCTTGGCATGCCCCCAGACGTAGGTCATGTTGGACTGAACTGGGTTAACAATTTCCTGTGTTTGTTTACCTTCTGCATGTTATAATCCTGTCTTCCATAACTCAGCTTGTATCTCAGTCTGCTTATCAAGTTAATAACAAACCTGATACATAGCCTTCTGTTTGAATGTCAATCAGAATGTTTTGACATTCATCATTGACAGCATATACTGAATAATAGGCATGTTGATCTCAGTTCAGTATGTAGTTAAGTCTGGTCTTCAAGAGGATAACAGACTTGGCCAAAGGATCATAGTGAAACTGTCAAACTGGATGTCTTGACAGTTGTTCGTGTAGGCTGATACTGAAGTTGAGACTGGTTAGTCTTTTACAGTACAGCAAAGTTAGCACAGTCTGTTTTCAGGAACATAACAGAATCAGCATGAGGTATATGTTCTGGATGTCAAACTGAATGTTGTGACATTCACACCTGACAGCTTGTGCTAAATTGTAGGATAATTAGTTTTTCTGCTTCAGCATTTTTCTTAGGCCAATTTTTAGGAATACAACAGCTGAGCTAAAATCCAGGAAAATAACAACTAACCTACAATTAATGAACCTAACTAATAGCCTATTTGTTAGCTCCCTAATATGTGGAAATTTGGTTAACTTGCTTGACTTTTAGTTTAGGAAACACGAGTACTAGGCCAGCAAACTGGAATACAGTAACTGGTGAAGTTCAAATCAATATTGATATATCATGCTGTGTTGTTTGATCTCTGCTGTGTCTTAGTACCAGAAGGACAGAACTAGGTGTTCTTCCATTCTAGGGTAATATAGTAACAGATGTCGTGACAACTATGAAAGCGTGCTTTAGTACAAGGTTTTTATTTGTATAACTGTCTTGCTGTATTAGTTACAATGTTGGATCAGATGTTATGACTTGGAGTAGAACATTTGAATTATGACTACGCCAGAATTTCACATAGCATCACAGTCAGGAATTATGGTTTGAATGCATAAATGAGTGTCATGATTGTAACCATCCTGAACCAAGGTCTAAAGGGCATGAAATTAGGGTATCCCCTCACATGATGAGCAAAACTCCAATACTCAGGCAAAATCCTAGTTTTAATTAACTATAAGCTTTGAATCTATGATGCTCGTATTAACATGAATGCACGATGCATATGAATGCAGATGAATCTTAAGTCATGGGTCAGGTGAATAGTGAAAAGGGATGGGCAAATTTTGGGGTACGATAATGCCATTTTTAAATTAACTGTTTGAGTTTCATATATTATAATTTTCTTGGAAATTAATTCTTGAATAGGCATTACGCCATGATGGTTAAGGGCTTGGTTCATGTGTGTTAGCGAGTGAAGGGTCTGGGGTTTGAATCCCCCTCGCCCCACGCATAATATAGACACCATGTGGTGCCTGGCCTAATGACTAAGGTTTTAAGCTGAGAGCAAGGGTGTGTGGCTTCAAGTCGCTTTGGAAACATTTCCATTATTTTTACCACTAATTCATTTTACTTCTTTTCCATTTTCCTTCAATAATTTAAACATGCAAATTTAATTATTTTTGGTTGATTTTTTGCACACTTGTCATTTATCTTGTCTATTTTATGAATCCATGAAAAAATACCAAAAATATTTTTAATCAAAGTCTTGATTTATTTTCATCATATTAATTAAAAAGTCCAAAATACATGTTTGTTTAAATCATTTTGCCTTATTTCTTTCCATTGATTTTCCATGTTTAAATCCTTAATTACTTGACTTCATGCCATGACAACTTGACTTGTTTGCTTGAATGTGATCTTGTATTAAATACTTATATCATGATTAAGTTACCTTTCCTTGAAAACACTTTGATTATATGCTTGATTAAATGAACTTTAGGGTTTAGTCTTGACTAGTCTTATGAAATATCTTGATGCATGATTAGGGTTTCCACTTGAGTTTGGTTTCTTTAACCTTTGATCCAATCCATGTCTTGATGTCTTTGTCATATGTTTATTTTGTTAATATATGAAAGTCATTGACATGTTCTCAAGTACTTCCTTCATGAACTTCCACAATGTTAAGCATGTCTCTTACCTTATGTTTATTCATGTATTGTCTTTTGTGATGTTATGTAAACCTTTTCCATATCTTGTTTATGTTCATCATGTTTCTAAAGTCTAAAACCATTTAAATATCTTATTCTTGTTTATCAATTTGTTCATGTTTATGTGTTCATTATTATTCGAATTCAAGGGAAAGGAATTTTGTTGACTCCACATCATTTAAATACATATAGCTAGTCCTTTCACACACCTCCAATTAGACCCAAAAACTTTAGGATCTCCCCTTTGAAGTTTTAACTTCAATAAAACCTTAGCCAACCTTTGGCTTCAAAACTCAAACCTTTCCCAAGAGATTAGACATGATTCATCTCTATAGAAGAGATGTATCTTCTATCCCCACAACATAAATCAAACTTTTGAAACTTTCTTCCATTTAAGTGATGTAAGTGGCATACTTGTTAATTCTATATCTAAGTAAAGGTCCCTCTCTTATTATGTCCCAAAACTTTTTTCATTTAACTGATGTAAGTGGCATACTTGTTGATTCTACATCCAAGTTGAATTCCTTCTCTTATTATGATTCAAATCTATTTTTCTTAATGTTTGTGGTGGTATAGTTGAGCATTTCCCTCTTAAGATAACAACTTGTCTCTTCTCCTAAACACAACCTCAAATTTTCCTTCACCCGTATTTCCCCGAACTACGATTGCTCTAACTTCCTATATAGGATACGTATGCACCAGATTGCGAAGTCTTGGCGAGCTACCTTTTCTTTTTTCACCTTTTATTTCACACTACAAAACTAAACAAAAACTTTCTCATTCTCATCATCACCCAATTAACCTTTCCCGATCAATATCAAACAGTAAAAACATCTAATATAAACAAGAGGTTCCTGTAGAGTACTACATATACTTAGGGTGCTAGTACCTTCCCTTAGTATAACCAACCCCTGAACCTTAGATCTCTTACTTCATTATTTAAATTGCATATTTATGGGTTGTTTTGATCTTTTCCCTTTCCCTTGGATAAATTAAAGTTTGGTGGTGAAATTTGTTTTGCAAGTCAAGTTTATTGATAGCTTGGTCTCCAATTCTCACCGGGACAGAAATGGCGACTTCACTGGGGACCCTAATTCCTCAAGTGGGTTCAACCTATCTTGTTTTACTCTATTAATTATTTATTACACTGTTTGTTATACTTGTTTAGGTTCTTGGTTGTCACATGAGTGGTGAGACAAGTCATAACCCGGACTTGAGTGTATAAATAAGACAGGATAGTGGTGTAATCAAAAGTTACATGCCTGGAGTAATCTTATGCATGATTAACATATGATATAATCACACTCAGTGGAGGCCCCTTTGGAATTACTGACGTCGTCATGAGTAGCTGTAATGTCATTACTTTTTCCAACCTGGAAGCCTGAGAAGTTGAGGACCTTAGTATCCTTTTACCCACTTGGATTTTTTTAGATGTGGTGATGTGATTATCCAGGTGTAGACCTGAGGTAGTTGTCATGAGATACTACATTCAAACGAGTTTCTCTTGAGAATATTATTAGCCCGCACAAGTAGTTATGCATGCCAGTAATAACCGAAAGATGGATCAATGACTCTGGGAACCTTGTTAGAACTCGTTCTACAGGTACAATAAACCCATAGTACATACCTTTTGGGGTGGTTAGACCTATGACTCCATGCTCGTGACATCAAACCTTTGACCCCCCCCCCCCCCCTCATGTGCGTGATCTTGTGTGTGCGTGCATTCATACATTCATTCATTCATTAACATCATTTTAAAATTAAGTCTTCAAGGAACTTAAAACATTTATTGCAAATATCATAGGTTTCTCCATAGATTTTGGGAAAAGAAACACAAAGAAGTACAACTTTAAATATCCTGATGTGATAGAATTGAGAAAGTTAGGTCATATGGTTTCCAATCCAGAGGTTTTCAGAAAGTGCTATGGAAGACTCTTGGGTATCATGAAGACTAAGGTTGAAGATGGAATTCTTAACACTCTTGTGCAGTTCTATGATCCTCTTTACCACTGCTTCACATTCCTAGATTATCAACTCGCACCAACTTTAGAGGAGTATTCATATTGGGTTGGTTTGCCAGTGTTAAACAAGGTTCCATTTAGTGGCTTGGAGGATATTCCTAAGTACTTGGTCATTGCGAAAGCCCTTCATTTGGAAACATCATAACTATTTTCAAGTGACTTTTTCCAAATTTTAAATATAATAACTTCTTCAATTTTCAACATATGGAGCTTATTATTTTTGCACAATGCCATTGGTAATACCCTCTACAAGTTTGCTTCAAAGGCCAAGGTCAAAATATGCTTGGAAGGCCATGGAGTTCATTGGGATATTATAGGTCATTTTCATCCATGAAGCACTCAAAATTTTCTAAGTTATGGAACTAGTATTTTATGCCAACTTCAAGACACCATAACTTTGTGCTCAAACATACAAATGCAACCTTTCTTGGCTCATTGTAATCTTGGCCATGATGTTAACACAATGCAAAAAGAATGGGATCAAAAAGCCTTTTAAGTAGGATGCCCCATTGAGTTGAACATGGTGACTTGAAACTGAAGAAATCACCATTTCCCAAAATTTAATCATGACTAAACTTAATTCCAATCCAAATTAGCAAGTGTTTTGGTCCTAAACATGTTTAATCAAACCTTCATAAGTTAATTGACACTTAAAACACATCATTTGACTAAGTTTTTAGGAGTTTAAAGTCACACTTTTCACACAATTGGATCAAATTCATTTTGCACTTATTCAGCATCATTCCACATGTATTTTTGTATCCAATCACATTCCCTATAAATAGAGGAAGCTATTGCCTTAATTTGCAAGCTTTGGAGAGCCAAGAAACCCCTGCTGCAACTTGAAGTTTTTCCAGAAAATTCAACTATCATGTTTTAAATTTCAGCATGTTTCAATCTATTTTCATGATTCTATTAGCTCCATCAGCATCCTCTGAAACTTTTGCAACAATTACCATGCTTTGAGACCTTCTGAATTGCTCCAACCAGATCGAGCTTCATCAATTTCTGATCACCATCTGGACAAGATAGTTCTGAGCATCATTCGAACTCAAACAAGTTACCACAATATAGTCCTTCACTCTCTGATGCTTTCCACTAACTTATCTGGTGTTGATTGATCTTGTTCATCATTTAATTTTATTTTTTGTGGCTTGCTTGTTTCTGAAACATCTTTGAAATTCCCTTTGCTCAGTTCACATAAATGAATTTGAAGCATAAGGTTGAATTCAGGATGAGAAGAGGATCACAATGGTGGTGGTCTCGTGTCTTGAAGTTACCAAACAATGAAACTCCGGTAAGAGCTCACCGGAGAAGATGATCGTAGTATTTATCGGGTGGTCTGAGTTTGGACCAGACACATTGGCATTTTGAAATGTTTTGATTGGTTAAATTCAAACTGGATCATGTGTTATGATTGTAATGTGCTCCATCGTGTTTCTCATCATTTGGAGTGTTGGATCTGCCACGTCAATTAATGAGGCGTGATCCAACGCTCCTGGTTTTTTCTGATTTTAATTCTTTTTCTTTTATTATTTTAAATTGTTTTTTCTTTAAAAATTCGTTGTAATTTCATTTTTTATCAAAAAATCCCAAAATAATTTCTAAAATTCTCTTTTATTTTTCTTCATCTAATTTTTATTTTTCCACATCTTATTTCATTGATTTTCTATTTTTTATGAAGTTTCTCTTTTCTCCTTTGTTTTAATTGGTTTAAAAATACTTTTATGCCTTTTAAAATTCTGAAAATTTTATTATATGTTTCTCATTTTATTTCCAGCCTTCCATAATTTTCTTGGCCATTTGTTTGGTGTTTTGAAGGACTTTGTGGATTTTCCATTTTATTTCCATTTTAAAAATCATTTAAAATAACCTTTAATTCATTTTTATTTTATTTAATTGCATTTTAAATTTGTTTGATCTTGTGGACTTTTGTTGGCCTTGGATCACGCTGATTTTGACTTCAAGTCTCATCAAACTCAATGGATCTTGGGTGTTGATGGGATGAAAACCCTAATCCACCAAAATAGAAGATTGATTTTGATGATGACTTGATCAAATTTGTGATTCAATTTGGGTGTGACCTCTCTTATCCCTTTTCTTCTTCATCCCCTTCTTTTCCATTCAATCAATTGGATGGATTTGTGTCCATCTTGTTCATGATGTGTGGATTGGTGCTTGATGAACTTTCATCATTTCAAATCTACCTTCAAAGTGATCATGAAGCATTTAAGGTACTTTGGATTGATTCATAAGTTTGTCCTAAGTGTCATGAAATATGGATTGAAGTAATGGATCATCCTCCTAGCCTTTTTACTTGACCATCCCCTTTCTTTTTCTTTTCTTGTGTGGCATAGCTTTAGGAGAAGGATTTACATATCATTTCTCTAGCATGTATTAACACAAACATTATTATTGACCGACCTTAGATAGTTGCGACTTTTACATAAGTCCAATTACGATTGTTTAACATAGCGCTAAATTTGTCCCAAAGGCAATGACATTTTTATAAGATAGATTGTAAGTCTCCTATTCCTTATGGTATTATGTGAAAATGTTGCACATTTTCCATTTGTGAGAGCTAGTGGCATACTTGTTGATTTTATCCAAGTTGGAGCCCTTCTCACAAATGATGTATAGGTTCATATCTTCATGCTTATAAGTGGATAGTTGAGTGTTCTCCAAAAAATGATCGAAACATCTTTTCATATTTCACTAACATTTACTAGCATCTTATTATATTAAATTTAGTTTAATGCCATTTACTTCATACTTTTATTTCTTGTTGTTTACTTTATAATTTTATTTTAGCATCTCATATCATATTTGCTCTTTGTCCATGTGGACCTTTGTTTATGTTTATGCTCTTTTTTCTTTGTCCATTTGGACTTCCATTTTCTTTTAAAATACATTAATAAAGGAAAAAACCCTAAAAAGAACTTGGTTATCTTGATTCATGTACTTGTGGTTACCATCCTTGGCATCTTTGTGGAGTTATGGACTTAGAATTAGGATCTTGACCTTTGCTTTGGGACTTGTGACTTGAGACCTTAGAATTCATCTAATACCTTTGACTTTGGACTTCTCTGTGAGACTTGGATTGGTTACTTTGGTTTCATCTGACACATAGATTACTATTTGCTTATTTTGCTTGCTTGAGGCTTAATCCAAAGGAAGGAAATTCCTTGTTGACTTATGTCCTAAAGCTTGCTATCTCTTGGTTAGATCTTTCCTCCTTAGCTTTTACTTTATGCTTTAGGATAGTTTCTCCTTCTCCTCCCCTTCTTTAATTTTCAAAATCTCATCTCTTTATCAAAACCTTCTTGTTTTCAAACTTGAACCATTTTATTAATAAACCTTGAATTTTGTCAAGTGATTTTCAAAACCTTTTTCTTAATAAATGTCAATTCATCTTAAGCATACTTAGACCAATTTCAAAGGACTAAAAAAATGCCTAACTCGTTCAGACCATTTTGTGCCCTTTGTGCACTTTTGCTTTTTAAAAGTTTTTTTCAAGGCATTAGACATGAGTAATTTCCATAGTTGAGTTATAATTCTCTTATCTCCATAATATTGATGATAATTATTTTCCATTTGTGGGAGCTAGGGGCATACTTGTTGATCCTTATCCAAGTTGGAGTCCTTCTCATGATGATGCAAAGTTCTCATACTTGTGGGTGACTAGTTAAGTATTCTCCTTAAAATGACAAAATGTCTTTTCCATAAAAAATTAACCAAAACAAACTCCTTTTGTTATTTTTACCACGAACTACGAGGTTTTGATCCTCCATTGCACTTTGTTTGTACGTAGGCATGAGACTTTAAAAGTCTTGGCAAACACCAAATCAATAAAAATGCTTCTTTTTCCATCCCTCCAATCTTTTAATAAATAACACCTTTTTCAAGCTAAAATATGCATATTTTCAAAGAGGTTCTCATGAAGTACCATGAATGTTTGGGGTGCTAATACCTTCCTTTTGTATAACTAACCCCCAGACCCTTGTTCTCTTTTTATTAGTTTTGTTTTAAAACTTCCTTGAGTTTTATTCGTACTTTTTTCATTTTCCTTTGAAAACAATAAAAGCGCGGTGATGAATTTTTCTTTGCGAGTTAAGTTAATCAATAGCTTAATCTCAAAAAAATTACCGCTACAGAAAAATGGTGACTCTGCTGGGGAGTAATCCCTAGTGGGTTAAGCCCATCCTTGTTTTTGTGCATATATATTATGTTTGTTGTTGTTTGTTATTGTTTGTTTTGTCTGGTGCTTGGTGATCTCTGTGTGGTTAGATAAGTCCTATACCCGGACTTGAGATCTCTTATGATAAGAGGGTGGTATATTCATGTTTGGCTTACGTGGAGTTAATCCTTAATAAGCTGACTTGAGATCTCTCACTCAGTGGAGGCCCCCTTGGGATTACTAATGTCACACGAGTAGTCGTAATTGACATTACTATTTTTGACCTGGGAGCCCGAGAAGATGAGGACCTTAGAACCCTTAACCCATCTTGGCCTTTTAGGATGTAGTGCGGTGGCTATTCAAGTGTAAACTTGAATTAGTTGTTACACGATACTACACTCGGACGGGTTTCTCTTGAGAATATTATTGGTTGACGAGTAGTCGTATAAACCGATAATATCCAAAAGATGGAATTACGACTCTGGGAACTTTTTAGAACTTTGTTCTACAGGTGATTATACCCTTAGTACATACATTGTGGGTTGGTTCTTACCCTTGGCTCCATGCTTGTGACTCCGGACCTTTGGACCTTGTTTGTGTCCTTTGTGTGGCCTTGTTTGTGATTGTTGCATCATGCACTCATGGCATTCATAAGAATTTTCCAATTTTCAAGGAACTTAGAGACTCTCTTTGCAAACACCACAAATATTTTGATCATGGATATTGGTAGAAGGAATACTCGGAAATACAGTTTCAGATGTCCCGATCTTATGGAATTAAGGAAACTAATATCTTTTGTGGATGATCCTAAGGGTTTCAGAGACTGTTTTGGAAGACTTTTATTTCTCATATCTACTGATGTTAAAGATGGTCTTCTCTATACTTTGGTTCAATTCTATGATCTTGTTTACCGGTGCTTCACTTTCCTTGATTATCAGTTGTTGCCTACCATGGAGAAGTATGCTCATCTTTTGGGTGTACTAATTTCTAATAGAGTTTAAGTGGGGTGGAAGGAATTCTTGAATCTCGGGTTATTGCCAAAGCCATTCATTTGAGGAAGTCTAACATAGATGCCAATTTCACTGTCAAAGGAGGTATCAGAGGGTTGACTATGAAGTTTCTATTGGAAAAGTCCTTTTCTTTTGCTAATGTTGGTAGCATGATGGCCTTTGAAATTATTCTCGCCTTACTCGTCTATGGTGTGGTCTTGTTTCCTAACATTGACAATTTTGTTGATGTTAATTTTATAAGGATATTCTTGATTAGGGATTTGGTTCCAACTCTGCTCGGTGATACTTATTTCTCTATTCATCATAGGACTTCTAAATGAGGTGGAACTATAGTTTGTTGTGTGCCTTTACTGTACAGGTGGTTTATTTCTTACTTGCCGCAGTCTCCTGTCTTCCAAGAAAATAAGGGTTATTTGAGGTGGTCTCAAAGAATTATGTCTCTCACCAATGACGATATAACTTGGTATTCTTATGTTTACAATGATGTTGAGGTTATTGATAGTTGTGGGGAGTTCTCTAATGTGCCTCTTCTTGGTACACAAGGAGAAATCAACTATAGTCCAGCTCTGGCAAGACATCAACTTGGGTTCGCTATAAAGGACAAACCTAATAACATTTTGTTAGAAGGTTTATTTTTCCAAGAAGGGAAATACATTCAAGGGTTGGAAGCTAGGATAATGCATGCTTGGCACAATATTCATAGGAAGGGGAAAGGTGAGCTTGGATTAAGGAAATATGTAGCTTTGGAGCCTTACACTAGTTGGGTGAATAAGAGAGCAAAATAATTCAAAATGTCATACGCTTATGAAAGACATATGTCCTTAGTAATGGTCAAATCTCCCAATATTAAAGGCATAGAGGAGTTGCAAGAGGATTTGGATAGGATGAAGTAAGAGAGGGATGATTGGGAAAGCAAATTTCACACCCCGCACCTTGAGAAAGTAGAATTGCAGAAGGAGCTAAAAGGAAAGGACGACTTGATAGAATTACTCGAGCAACGTGTTGTGAGAGATCCAGAGGCCAAGAGGATATATTTTCCTCTAAAAGTTCGTCATCTACTCATCTCCCTACTTTCGGCGTTTGGAAAGGCATTGTTGACCAGCTCGTGATAGTGAAGGATGCTATGAAAAACAGCTACGAAAGATAGATCAAAAGGCTTCACAAGAAGTTTCAACATGGAGTTGGATCGTCATCGGACATGATTCTATAGATCTAGTTTCTTTCCGCTTATGATCATTGAAATTGTATTTCCGATTGTAATCCTTTTTATTATTAATAAAATGTGATTTTTAACACATTGGAATGTGTCATTAGTATGTTTGCAACTTATGTCTTAAAGTTCCTTGGAAAATAAACAATATAAAATTTGCATTTGCATATCATGCATCATGTTGCATCTTGGTCTTGCTTTGAGCAAGTTCACCAGGTGTCTTATTTCTTTCTTGGTCTTCATTTAGACAAGTTGTCTCACTGGTACAATACTCGAGCTAATCGGTTGAAAAAGATGGACCGCCTAGAGCAAGGGAATCGTGAGCTCCGTGAAGAGATGACAATTTTGAGGGATGGTTACTAAAGGCTTACTACTATGATGGAAGTTTTGGCGGCTGCTCAGAATCAGCCTCCACCTCCTCCTATGACTCCGCTTCAGAGGACCTTGATTTCCGAGATCGTCTCTACGCCCGTCTCAGTGGCTCCCATCAGTGCTCCGTAACACCACATGCCTTCTGGTTTCCCTTGGGACATGCCTCCCAACTTTGTGTCTGAGGGGTTCCAACCTGAAGTTCCAGTGGCTCAACCTGTTATGTATGTACCACCTCATGTGGTTCACATTGTTCCTTATGTCGAAGAACATGTTTTTCACGCTAACCAAAGCAGACTATTGGTGTCTATGAGAGAGTGGACGAGTTCCAAGATCAATTTCAGGCTATGCAGAAAGAGATTCAAGCTTTAAGGGGGAAAGATATGTTTGGGAAGAATTTGCATGATTTTTGTTTGGTCCCTAATGTGAAGATTCCGCTAAAGTTCAAGGTTCTGGATTTTGAAAGGCAACTTCTATCCTCTGAGTCATCTGGTGATGTACACTCGTAAGATGTTGATTCAGACCGACAATCATCAATTGTTGATCCACTACTTTCAAGACAGTTTAACTAGGGTTGCCCTGAAATGGTATATGAGGCTAGATAGTATTCATATCCGAATGTTCAATGACCTAGGTGAGGCTTTTGTTCATCAGTACAAATATAGTGTTGACATGGCACCGAACAGAGGTCAACTCTGTGATATGTCCCGGAAAGATAAAGAGCCTTTTAAGGAGTACGCGTAAAAATGGCGTGAGATTGCTGCACAGGTTAGTCCTCCATTGGAGGAGAAAGAAATGGCCAAGCTATTTTTGAAGAAATTGAGTCTGTTTTATTATGATCGGATGGTTGCAAGTGTGCCTAGTGACTTTACTGAAATGGTGAATATGGGTTTGAGGTTAGAAGAAGGTGTCCATGAATGACGATTGAAAGAAGGTAGTTCATCTGATGGTTCCAGAAAGTATGGGAATGGTTTACCTAAGAAGAAGGAACACTATGAAAATGTTATCTTGCAAGAGAGACATAGAAGACTTTCGAGGAACAATCAACATCATCAGCATGTGGCGTCGGTAACTCTAGTGATTAATGTTGCTCCAATTGGTCAAGCAGCACCGAGTTATCAACCGCATTTCCAACAAAGCACAAATCAACTGAATCAGCAAAATCGTACCGAGAGACATGTACAGTTTGACCCTATTCCAATGACTTATGCAGAGTTGTTTCCGGATTTAATTCAGAAGAATTTGGTGCAAACAAGGACTCCACCAGCTGTTCCGGAAGAGCTTTCGTGGTGGTATAAACCTGGCCAACATTGTGCATTCCACCAAGGAGCATCAGGATATGATATTGAGAATTGTTTCGCCTTGAAGGTTGAGGTAAGAAGGTTAATGCAAAGTGGTAATTTATCATTTTAAGATTCTAATCCCAATGTACAAGCTAATCTGTTGTCCAAACATGGGAATGCAACTGTGAATATGGTCGAAGGATGTCCAGGAAAGTATCGAGTTTTTTACGTTAATCTAATCAGAAGATCCTTGGTTGAAATGGATGCTACTTTATGTGAGTTGAGCTATGATGAGCATGACCATGCATCTTTCCAAGTTTGTTCCAGAGATTCCTGAGGATGTGCTATTGTGAAAAGAGACTTACAAGAGATGTTGGATCAAAACCTTATTCGGGTAATAAGGGACATAAATGAAGATGAGCATGATGTGAATGTCATAGTTCCCCGTTTTAATCTCCCATAACTGGTTGTGATTGCATATGATGGTCAGAGGAATGTTGTTTCTCCGTTGGTTATCTGTTTGGCGGGTCCTACGCCTTACGAGTCTGATAAAGATATCCCTTACAAGTATAATGCTACCATGGTAGAAGACGACAAAGAAGTGCATATTCCTGCTTTTCTGGGTGTTGTGAACATCGCCGACGTAAGTGGTGTGATCCGAAGTGGTCAGATATTTGCTACTGCAGCTCTTAAGAGGACTGAAGATGTGGTGATAGAGAAATCAAATTCAGAGAAAACTCCTGTTATACAAGCCGGCCAATCCAGTATTTTGAATCAGAATGTTGATCAAGATGAAGTGCTGAGATTGATCAAGAAGAGTGATTTCAATGTGGTAGACCAGTTGTTGCATACTCCGTCTAAGATATCCGTATTATCCCTACTGATGAGTTCGGAAGCGCAACGAGAAGCTTTGCAGAAAGTCCTAGAGCAAGTGTATGTGGACCATGATGTGACAATTGATCAGTTTGATGGCATTGTGGCCAATATTACCGCATGTAACAATTTGAGCTTCAGTGATGAAGAGCTACCCAAGCAGGGGAGGAATCACAATTTGGCCATGCATATCTCTATGAATTGTCAACAAGATGCCTTATCCAATGTGCTGGTGGATAGTGGATCCTATTTGAATGTTCTGCCCAAGTCTACGCTGTCTAAACTTGCTGACCAAGGTGCTCCGATGAGATTCAGTGAAGTTGTTATGAAAGCCTTCGATGGCTCAAGGAAGACTGTAATTGGAGAGGTTGATCTACCAATAAAGATAGGTTTGTGCTTATTTCAGATCACTTTTCAATATTCATCCCGCCTACAGTTGTCTCTTAGGAAGTTCGTGGGTTCATGAGGTTGGGGCAGTTATATCAACTCTACACCAGAAGCTGAAGTTTGTGAAGAATGGAAAGTTAGTGGTCGTGGGTGGCGAGTAGGCCATGTTAGTGAGTCATCTCTCCTCGATTTCCTATGTTGATGCTGATGAAGGTGAAGGAACATTGTTTCAATCTCTCTCTGTTGACAATATTCCTGCTAGAAAGAAGGGTGAATCCATGTCATCCTTGAAAGATGCCCAGTCTGTGGTGGAGGATGGTCAATATGTTAGATGGGGACAGATTGTTGATCTTGCTGAAAACAAGAACATAGCTGGTTTGGGTTTTTCACCTGGTGCAACCCAAAGAGATCTGAAGCAAATTCAAGAAGTATTACACATTACTGGTTTTATTCATTCTAAGGATCAGTCTGCTGTCGCAATCTTAGAAGACAATGAAGAGCAACAAGTGCCAGACTTTGTGACACGTGGATCGGTGTGCCAGAATTGGATTAATGTTGATGTTCCTTCTGTTATTCACTTGTCGAAGTAATATGTTTGCTTTTTGTTATTTTCAAAATCCATTTACTATGCCCAAGATGAAAGTGAATCTATGTGGACTTTGTTTCAAATTTCATTATCATTAATAAAATGTTATTTTGTTTATCCGTATTATATTTTTCCTTTTTGCTTATTCTGGAAGATGGTAACATAAAAAACAAAATAATAATCATTTTTATATCTGCATCACAATGTGCATTTATTTGTTCATATTCTAAAATAAAGCATAAAATCATTGTGCTGATTAATTGTTAAACCCATTGAAAACAATGACCTTATGCCATCTCCCAACTTTGAATTTCCTGTGTTTGAAATGAAAGAAGAGGATGATGAAGAGATTCCTGATGAGATTTCTCGGTTGCTTGTGCACTAAAAGAAGACCATTCAGCCTCATAAAGAGTCGTTGGAAGTGATCAATCTGGGTTCCGAAGATAATAAGAAAGAAGTCAAGATTGGGGCACTTCTTTGTCCAGATGTTAAAAAGAGGATGGTAGAGCTTCTTAGAGAATATGTGGATGCGTTTGCTTGGTCTTATCAAGATATGCCAGGTCTTGATACTGATGTTATGGAGCACCGATTGTCATTGAAGTCAGAAGAATTCACCCTGATATGGCTGTCAAGATTAAAGAAGAAGTTCAAAAGCATATTGATGTTCGGTTCCTTATTACCGCTGAGTATCCTATGTGGGTGGCCAACATTGTGCATGTTTCAAAGAAATATGGTAAAGTTAGGATGTGTGTTAATTACAGAGACTTGAACAAATCCAGTCCGAAAGATGATTTTCCTCTACCACACATTGACATGTTGGTAGACAATACAGCTAAGCTCAACGTCTTATCCTTTATGGATGGATTATCCGGTTATAGTCAGATTAAGATGGCACCTAAAGACATGGAAAAACAACATTTATTACACCCTGGGGAACATTCTACTATAGATTGATACCTTTCGATTTAAAGAATGTTGGTTCAACGTGCCAAAGAGCCATGATTACTCTTTTCCATGACATGATGCACAAAGAGATATAAGTCTATTTTGATGATATGATTGCTAAGTCGAAGACTGAAGAAGATCATGTTGAGTATTTGTTAAAGTTGTTTCAGCGGTTGAGAAAGTTTAAACTTCGGTTTAATCCTAATAAATGTACTTTCGGTGTTCGTTCAGAGAAGTTGTTGGGTTTCATTGTCAGCCAGAAAGGTATTGAAGTAGATCCTGATAAAGTCAAAGCTATTCAAGAAATGCCAACACCGAAGATAGAAAAGCAAGTCAGAGGGTTTCTCTGGCGTCTGAATTATATATCTAAATTCATATCTCACATGACTGCCACGTGTGGGCCAATTTTCAAGCTTCTCCTCAAACATCAAAGTTATGTTTGGACAGAGGACTGCCAAAACGTTTTTGATAGCATCAAGGAGTATCTGCTTGAACCTCTTATTTTTTCTCCTCCAGTGGAAGGAAGACGTTTGATTATGTATTTGACTGTGTTAGAAGAGTCCATGTGTGGTGTGCTCGGACAACAAGATGAAATTGGTAGAAATGAGCATGCCATCTACTATCTGAGTAAGAAGTTTACAGACTGTGAGTCTCGGTACTCCATGCTTGAAAAGATTTTTTGTGGTTTATCTTGGGCTTCCAAACGTTAACGTTAGTATATGATCAATCATACCACTTGGTTGATATCAAAAATGGATCAAATCAAGCATATCTTTGAAAATTTTGCTTTCACATGAAGGATTGCTCGTTGGCAGATGCTATTGTCAAAATATGATATTGAGTATCGAATTCAAAAAGAAATTAAATGAAGTATTCTTGCAGATCATTTGGCTCATCAGCCGATCGATGATTACCAATCCATCGGGTTTGAATTCCCTAATGAAGATGTTATGTACTTGAAAGTTAAAGATTGGATGAACCGTTGCCTGGAGAAGGGTCAGAGCCTGGATTCCAGTGGGGATTGGTGTTTGATGGAGCTGTTAATCACTATGGTAATAGAATTGGGGAAATCATTATCCCTCCTAAAGGTTCTCATATCCCTTTCACTACAAGATTGATGTTTGATTGTACGAATAATATGGCAGAATATGAAGCTTGTTTCATGGGTCTTGAAGAAGCCATTGATTTGAGGATTAAGATCATGGATGTATATGGAGATTCAGCCTTGATGGTTAATCAAATTAAAGGATAATGGGAAACTTGTCATCCCGGCCTGATTCCTTATAAAGATTATGCGAGGAGGTTGTCAACCTTCTTTAACAAAATAGAGTTTCATCATATACCTCATGAAGAGAATCAGTTGGCGGATGCTCTAGCTACTTTGTCTTCTATGTACAAAGTAAATCATTGAAATGACGCGTCCAATATCAAAATTATGCGCCTTGATAGACCTGCTCACGTGTTTGCAGCAGAGGAAGTCACAAATGATAAGCCCTAGTATCATGATATTAAATGTTTCCTCCAAAGTCACGAGTACCCGCTTGGGGAATCAAACAAAGATAAGAAGACTTTGAGAAGACTGGCTGGCAATTTCTTTCTATATGAAGATGTGTTGTACAAGAGAAATTTTGACATGGTTTTGCTCAGATGCGTGGATAGACACGAAGCAGACATGTTAATGAAAGAAGTTCATGAAGAATCCTTTGGTACTCATGCCAATGGACATGCAATGACCAAAAAGATGTTAAGGGCAGGTTATTATTGGCTGACAATGGAATCTGATTGTTGTAAATGTGTGAAGAAGTGCCATAAATGTGAGATTAATGCCGATAAGATTCATGTTCCTCTGACGCTTATCAATGTTATTTCATCCCCATGGCCTTTCTCTATGTGGGGAATTGATATGATTGGTATGGTCAAGCTCAAAGCTTCGAACGAACATCATTTCATCCTGGCAGCTGTTGATTACTTCATCAAGTGGGTTGAAGCAACATCTTATGCTAATGTTACTAAGCAGGTTGTGGTCTGATTTATCAAGAATCAGATTATTTGCCGATATGGTATTTCAAGTAAGATCATTACCGATAATGGGTCAAACTTGAATAACAAGATGATGAAAGAGCTTTGTGACGACTTCAAGATTGAACATCATAACTCTTCTCCTTACAGACCTAAGATGAATGCGGTTGTTGAAGATGCAAATAAGAATATTAAGAAGATCATCCAGAAGATGGTTGTGACATATAAATATTGGCATGAGATGCTCTCGTTTGCTTTGCATGAATATCGTACATTCGTCCGCACTTCAACAGGGGCAACCCCTTTCTCTATTGTGTATGGCATGGAGGCACTGCTCCCTATAGAGGTTGAGATCCCATCAATGCGAGTCCTGACGGAAGCTAATTTGTCTGAGGCTGAGTGGTGTCAGAGTAGATATGACTAGTTGAATTTGATTGAAGAGAAAAGAATGACGACCTTGTATCATGGTCAGTTATATCAAAAGAGAATGAAGAAAGCGTTTGACAAGAAGTTTCGACCCCGTGTATTTAGAGAAGGTGACCTTGTTCTCAAGAAGATTTTGTCTTTCAACACTGATTCTAGGGGAAAATGGACTCCTAATTACGAAGGCCCATATGTTGTCAAGCGATCTTTCTCTGGTGGTGCATTGATTCTTACAACTATGGATGGTGAGGAGCTACCTCATCCTATGAATGTTGATGCAGTTAAGAAATACTTCACCTAGAAAATCAAAGAATAACTCGCTAAGTTGAAAACACAAAAGGGCGACTTAGGCAAAACTGAGTGTCTCGGTGGATTAAAAACCCGAAAGGGCGATCCAGAAAAAGTTAGAGACATAAACAGAAAATAATCATCCCGATAGATTGACCTTGAAGAGAAATCTAGGCAAAAGTTAGGGATTATGGCAAGTAACTGCATCAGGCCAGACTTGATCATTTGAAGCAACAATGCCTATGTAAGACCCTTTTCTGTCATCCTCGACCGAAGTCCAGAGCATAGTGGAATTCAAAGTTGTTAGGGAGAATAGTGGTCATTGTATTTCAATGTATCTATTTTCATGTATTTACCATTTTCCAACTTTGTAATGATCCATGGAGTCACGCCATTCGCGGACTACCATTCTATCAATAAAATTCGAGATTTTTGCCAATTTGTTTGCCACTCTTATTTTTTTTCAATTTACAAAATTTCATTTATTTTTTATGATCATTTTTTTGAAACAAAAATATTTAACCAATCATATTTTTTTGAAAATTTTCAAAAAAGACATGTATTTTTCCTCGACTTGTGAATACAAAAGAGGAATGTTAATGGCGATCTCAAGGATGGTAAGATCCTGAAGAATGGAATTCAGTGACTTTCCCAAGCCGGATCTTCTTTTATAACAGTCTCCCCATCATCGGATTGCAAGAGTGGTAGAAACCCTAACGAATCTCTATCAGCACATCCATCTTGATTGAGATTAGCCAGGTATCTTTTTGTACTATGTTATCAGTCTCGCGCCTTTGTGCTTGTTTTCTCAGCATAATCATACGCATGTGCATAGCATCATAATGTTTACTTGCGCATTTTGCATTTTGCAATAATTCCTCACCACTCTCTGGGACTTTTCTCCCCGTAGGGTATTTGCGTCCTCTCTCCAATAGAGTCTCGACCTTAAGCATAAAGAGTTTATCCTTTCTAATTCCCCACTGAGTCTGGTCCTCGTGGAAAATTTTTCTTCAGTTTTCCCCTCTAGTTCATTATCTGGATGGGATAAATCCCTCATTGAGTTCATACCCTCATTGGATTGAGTCATCTTTGACTGCTTCTCTCTAGTTCATTCCTGGTCTGAACTTTGGTCCCTCTCTGATTGGTTACCTTTGTTAAGCTATCACTTAGCTGGTAGTTGGTGATCATTCTGTTTAAGCTTATTACCTTTGTTAAGTTATCACTCTGCTAATAGTAGGTAATAGTTCCTTTTATCTCTGATTGGTTACCTGTGTTGAGCTATCGCTTGGCTGGTAGTTGGTAATCATTCTATTTGAGCTTATTACCTTTGTTAAGATATCACTCGGCTGATAGTAGTGTCGCAACCTGAAAAACACAGTGCGCGAAAAAACAACCGGCAAAAGAAAAATACAGGAGAGTCGCCACCGTGCGTTATTCATCCCAAAGGAGGGAAAGGAAACGCTCGAAGTAAACCTGAAAAAGGAAAGGACAAGACGGGGTCTCGCAACCAAATCTTGGGTTCGGGAGTCGGTTATGCGAAGGGAAGGTATTAGCACCCCTACGCATTCGTAGTACTCTACGGGATCCACTTTTGTGGTTCTTGTCTAAAGGGTGTGAGTTTATCTAATGTGTTTATTTACTAAAAAGGTTAAGAGAAATGACTCGCGCGGATGTCGCATCCACTGCATACGTATCTCATCTGAATATGAGAATCAGAGTCTTCGTAGCTCGGCTGACCTATGGGTTAGGGGGATGTGTGCTCGCTAAGACATCGCGTCTTATGCCTACGTATCTCATCTGGAATGAGAATCAGAGCAAGCCGTAGTTCGGCTAACTACGGGGTTGTGGATTGGGTTTTGGACGAACGACGTCACTACGCAATCTACCGGATGCTCGACCTTTGGAGACTTACTCGCCTGTAGTAGAAGGAGTAAACGTGTTGCTTTGGGTTTTAGGGTTTGGGATGCGCGAGGGCAAACAGGCAGTCCTTGACGAAGGAACCGCGCTACATGTGGGGATATGAATACAAAACACAAAACATGTATCTCAAAGTAAAATGCCACCAAGGGGCTCAAACATTGCCTCCTAGCGAGGTCTTCCAGCTAAGAAAGCGATAAAGTACGAGAAAAGGAAAAAATTACCACACGGATAAAGATCCGAAGTTACAGCAATTAAAGGATTAGCAACCCTGAGATCTCTCCAGCTAGACCATCAAAGAAAATCAGTCAATACGATTAAACAGGATAAACCTCCGGATGGTATCCCTGCAAGAGTATGTGAGCCCTCACGAAAACTCAACAGAAAGGTTAGACAAACAAGGTGAAATCCAGGGAAAACAATGCCATGGCAACACAAAGACAGGTTAGAGAAACAAAATAGGGTAACCCAGAGTTGCCCCTAAATCAAAATGTAACCACATGAATAATTCCATCAAAATTCACAAAAAGCAATTAAGGGTAGGAGGCCTAAACCTCTTGTCAAACACATGCATCAAAAGGGTATCAAATTCACCCATAATACCTCATACATTTAGAGCATTCAAATTAAAGGCATAAAGATGATGGATATATGGCAAACCTGATTGGAGAGATTGATTAAGATTGAATGGTACGGCCGGATCTGCAAAGTAATACTAGGGTTTGTGTGAGGCGGAGTGAACTTCTCAGGGCTGCCTGAAGGTCGCTGCAGAGTAGTTCCTAGGTTTCCTTCTCTCAAAATCTTTCTCCAGTGAATCTCCCAGTGTAACTCCAAGTGTCTTTTCCTCTACTGAAACTTCAGTATTTATAGACTGATTTTCGTGGGTAGTGGGCTCAAATGAGGGAGACCCAAGTCCAAAAAAATTTGTTATATTTTATTTATTTATTTAATTAATTTTATTTATTTATTTATTTTTAACTTTTTTTTTTTATTTTTTTTTTATTTTTTATTTTTTATTTATTTTTTATTTTTTTTTTTGTTTTTTTGTTTTTTTATTTTTTTTAAGTTTCTTGGATCTAATTCTGATTGACATGATGAAATGCAATGTATCTAATGTTAAATGACCTAAAAATGAATGCATGCATGAGGTGTAAAGCGTATGCTTCCAGGAAAAATGAAGGGTAAATTTTGGGGTATTACAGTTGCCCCTATTCAATCAACTGGAGACCCGAAAAGAAGATGGCAGCTGCTTTCGTACTTTCGAGGTTTCAAGGGATTGAATACAATAAAAGCCCAAAAATTTGCACTGAAGTGAAGTGAAGTAACAATGTCTGTCAGAATCGGCAAAGAGGTGGTCTTGAAAGAAGAATCCGTCTGGTACGGTGAGAGTCAGTCTGAATACCGAAAAAGAATGTTAACTTGGATACCAAAATAAATGGTAACACAGAAATAACCATGGCCTGAATGCCGCTCATCAGTCTGAATACTGGAAATGACTTCGATCTGAACATCGGAAAATTGGCCTGAATGCCACAAGTCGCATCGACCTGAACGTCGGAAACTTCTTCGATCTGAACATCGGAAAGAATTGGCCTGAATGCCACTTCGATATGAATATCGGGAAAATTGGCCTGAATGCCACTTCGATCTGAATATCGGAACACTGGCCTGAATGCCACAAGTCGCATCGACCTGAACGTCGGAAACTTCTTCGATCTGAACATCGGAACACTGGCCTGAATGCCACTTCGGTCTGGATACCGGAAAACTGGCCTGAATGCCACTTCGGTCTGGATACCGGAAAACTGGCCTGAATGCCACTTCGATCTGAATATCGGAAATTGGCCTGAACGCCACTTCGATCTGAATATCGGAAATTGGCCTGAATGCCACTTCGGTCTGAATACCGGAAACTGGCCTGAACGCCACTTCGATCTGAATATCGGAAATTGGCCTGAATGCCACTTCGATCTGAATACCGGAAAAACTTCATGCCTGTCAGCATCGGCAGAAATATGGAAAGATAATAGAGGCGGCGCATGGGCCAATGACACTTGCTGGGGATAACCAAGGTGGGTCATGAACAATCTTCAGTCTGAGTACTGGAAACAACTTCTAGCTTATCACTTGGGATACCGAGAATGTTTTATGCTTACATGCGTATGTTTGAATCTTTCAATGGCGTAATGCTCCATGAAAATGGAAATGCTACGCGATTTGGAAGGATGCAATGCAATATGATTCTACATGCAGGGATGCGAAATGCTGGGTAGAATGCCAAGCTGCGGCAAGGGGATCTGCTGGGGAAATGATCACCATCTTCTGGACCCTGGCAAGGCTGTTGGAGATGCACAGCGCAAAGAATTCTGTGGGGAAATGACCCGCCACACGGCGTTCTAGCAATGACGAAATACCGAGATTCTGACTGGGGAGAGAACGACGCTGAACACCTGCTGTTGGGGAAAGTGATAGTGGTTCTGGAAACCACGATCTGCGAGAGATGACTCAACAGGGGAAGCAAACACTGATACGGTACCGAGGTTCTGCTTCAAGGGAAGAAACCATGGATCTGGCATTGGGATTATCGATCTGGCCTCGAACTCTAAGGAGCAGCCACTTCTGCTGGGAAGATACAGTCTGGCACTGTCAACTCCGCTGGGGATATATAGTCTGGCACTGTCAACTCTACTGGGGAGTGTATGTCCTGAAACAAATGCTTGGGGAAGTACAGTGGTGAGAACCTGCTGGGGATTGAAGAATCCAACACTCTGATCAGCTCTGCAGGGATAAGACACCGGATTCGTCTGTTGGCGACTTCACTGGGGAAGATATTCACGATCATCTGCAGGGGATTTTAAGGAAATGCCCCGAGGGTATCTGTTCTGAATAGACGATCCAAAGCACTTAAAATTTACAGCAATTTTAAATGTTTATTAAGCATGTACCTGTAAAGCCCTTATGTGTCATGATGCAATGTTTATCAAAAATTCGGACGTCATTTTTGCAAACAAAACAGTAAAATGAAAATGAAAACAGAGATATACTGAATAACATGATTTTATTGATTGAATGGCCTCTGAATAGGCATTTACATCAGGAAGCAATCCCTGGAAAGAGGTAATCGCATAAAAGATAAAAACAGAAATTAATCTAATGGCAATGTGAAATGGATTTCTATTGGGTTCCAATTCTGCTATGACTTGCCCATCTTCAAGATCCTCCAGATGATCAGCCTTCTGAAAAGGTGATTGGACTGTTTCCTACCTTTCGAAAATTTCCAGTCATCGACATGAGATGAGATTCAGAACTAACTCAGAACGCAGTCATTCGCTTAATCCCTAACTTTTGCCTGGATCGCCCTTTTCGGGTTTTCAATCCACCGGGATACCCATTTTTGCCTAAGTTGCCTTTTCAGGTTTTCAACTTACCGGGTGTACGATCTTTTCATTTTTAATCCCTAATTTTTGCCCGAACCTTTTCATTTTCTTGGTTCGTCGGGATGCCCATTTTTGCCTGGACTATTCTTTTTACTGTCCAGCGGGTCTATTTTATGCGAAGTATTTTTTAACTGCGTCTGAGTTCACAGGGGAAGTGAAGTTTTCACCATCCATAGTTGCAAGCATTAAGGCCCCACCATCAAAAACCTTGATGACAATATACGGTCCATCATAGTTAGGAGTCCACTTGCCCCTGTGATCTGTCTGAGGAGGAAGGATCCTTTTCAACACTAAATCTCCGACTTGGAAACAACGAGGACGCACTTTCTGATCAAAGGCTCTCTTCATCCGACTCTGATACAACTGCCCATGACAAATGGCTGCCATTCGCTTCTCTTCGATAAGACTCAACTCATTGAACCTTGTCCGAATCCATTCGGTTTCGTCTAACTTGACATCCAACAAGACTCTTAGAGAAGGAATATCCACTTCAACAGGTAGGACTGCTTCCATACCATACACCAGGGAGTAAGGGGTTGCCCCGGTCGATGTACGTACTGAAGTGCGGTACCCATGCAAGGAGAAAGGTAGCATCTCATGCCAATCTCTGTACGTGACGACCATCTTTTGCACAATCTTCTTTATGTTCTTATTTGCCGCCTCAACAGCGTCGTTCATCTTAGGGCGGTAAGGGGAAGAATTGTGATGCTGAATGTTGAAGTTCTGACACAACTCCTTCATCATTTTGTTGTTGAGATTAGAACCATTATCAGTAATGATTCTTTCGGGAATCCCATAGCGACAAATGATTTCTTTTTTGATGAAACGGGCAACCACATGTCTGGTGACATTCGCGAACGACGCTGCCTCGACCCACTTGGTGAAATAGTCGATGGCAACAAGGATGAAGCGATGCCCATTGGAAGCAGTCGGCTCAATCTTTCCAATCATGTCAATGCCCCACATAGCAAACGGCCACGGCGAAGACATCACATTCAGAGGATTTGGCGGTACATGCACCTTATCAGCATAAATCTGGCATTTATGACACTTCCGAGCATATTTGAAACAATCTGATTCCATGGTCATCCAGTAATAACCCGCTCTCAACAATTTCTTAGCCATTGCATGTCCGCCGGCATGAGTACCGAAGGAACCTTCATGAACTTCCTGCATTAACATGTCCGCCTCGTGTCTGTCCACGCATCTGAGCAAAACCATGTCGAAGTTCCTCTTATACAGCACATTGTCTTTGTTCAAGAAGAAACTGCCTGCCAATCTTCTCAAAGTCTTTCTATCATTGTTGGATGCCCCTGCAGGGTACTCTTGATTCTTCAGAAAGCACTTGATATCGTGATACCAGGGCTTGTCATCGACTACCAGTTCAGCAGCAAACACATACGCGGCCCTATCAAGGCGCATCACATCGATCCTGGGAGCATGGTTCCAACGAATTACCTTGATCATGGAGGATAGAGTAGCAAGTGCGTCTGCCATCTGGTTCTCATCACGAGGTATATGATACAATTTTACTGTTGTGAAGAAAGTCAACAGTCTTCTCGTGTAATCTCTGTAGGGGACCAGAGTGGGTTGGAGAGTATTCCAATCACCATTTACTTGATTGATCACCAGAGCTGAATCTCCGAAGATGTCCAAAGTCTTGATTCTCAAATCAATGGCTTGCTCAATACCCAAGATACAGGCCTCGTACTCAGCTTCATTATTTGTGCACTCAAAAGTCAAACAAGCGGTGAAAGGTATGTGGGCACCTTTCGGAGTTGTAATGACAGCACCAATTCCACTTCCTCTGGCGTTGACAGCCCCATCAAACAACAAAGTCCACTTTTCATTTGGATCAGGTCCCTCCTCAACAACTGGCTCTTCACAGTCTTTCATCTTGAGGAACATGATGTCTTCATCAGGGAATTCAAACTTCATCGGCTCATAATCATCAATCGGCTGCTCGGTAAGATAGTCTGACAGAATACTCCCTTTGATGGCTTTCTGGGATGTATACTGGATATCATACTCTGTTAAAATCATCTGCCAACGGGCAACACGTCCGGTGAGAGCCGGCTTCTCGAATATGTATTTCACTGGATCCATCTTAGAAATCAACAAGGTAGTATGGTTCAACATATACTGCCTCAGTCGGCGAGCAGCTCAGGCCAAAGCACAGCAAGTTTTCTCAAGCTGCGAATATTTGACTTCACAGTCGGTAAACTTTTTGCTAAGGTAGTATATGGCATGCTCTTTTCGACCAGACTCGTCATGCTGTCCCAATACACACCCCATCGAGTTCTCAGTCACTGATAGGTACATTATCAGAGGTCTCCCAGGAACTGGAGGTATAAGGATCGGAGGTTTCTGTAGATACTCTTTTATCTTCTCGAAAGCCCTTTGACAATCTTCATTCCACCTGATAGCCTGATCTTTCCTCAGCAATTTGAAAATTGGCTCACACGTGGTTGTTAGGTGAGAGATGAACCTTGCAATGTAGTTCAACCTCCCTAAGAAACTACGGACTTGCTTCTCTGTTCTTGGCTCTGGCATTTCCTGTATCGCTTTTACTTTGTCAGGATCCACCTCAATCCCTTTTCCGCTAACAATAAAACCCAACAATTTTCCCGATCTCACCCCGAAAGTGCACTTGTTCGGGTTAAGTCTCAGTTTGAATTTCCTCAAACGCTCAAACAGTTTCTACAAATTCACCAAATGTTCTTCTTCTGTCTGAGATTTGGCAATCATATCATCCACATAAACCTCGATTTCATGATGAATCATATCATGGAACAGAGTTACCATAGCTCGTTGATATGTTGCTCCGGCATTTTTCAGACCAAACGGCATCACCTTGTAGCAGAAGGTGCCCCATGGGGTTATGAAAGTTGTCTTATCCATGTCTTCTGGTGCCATCTTGATTTGGTTATAGCCAGAAAAGCCATCCATGAAGGAGAATACCGAGAACTGAGCTGTATTATCCACCAAAACGTCGATGTGAGGTAATGGGAAATCATCTTTAGGGCTAGCTCTGTTCAAATCCCGGTAGTCGACACACATCCGTACCTTTCCATCCTTCTTAGGTACTGGGACGATGTTTGCAACCCATGGCGGATAATTGGTGACTGCTAGAAACCCTGCATCCAACTGCTTTTGTACTTCTTCCTTTATCTTGACAGCCATCTCTGGTCTTGTTCTTCTGAGCTTCTGCTTGACCGGAGGACAACCTTCTTTGAGAGGCAAGCGGTGTACCACGATGTCTGTGTCCAGCCCAAGCATGTCCTGATAAGACCAGGCGAAGATGTCAACGTATTCTTGCAGCAATTCAATCAGCCCTTTCTTCACATTGTCTTCTAAAGCAGCCCCTATCTTGATTTATCTCTTGGCGTCCTCGGTGCCGAGATTAATCACTTCAACAGACTCTTGATGCAGTTGAATAACCCTTTCCTCTTGTTTTAATAACCTGGTAAGCTCTTCAGGGAGTTCACAGTCTTCATCACCCTCTTTTTCAGCTTGAAAGATTGGATTTTCAAAGTCGAAGCGAGCCATAGCAGAACCGTTATCAATAGGATCCGGTGGCGTGCATCTGCATGAGTGATGGTATGTGCTTATGAGTGTGAACAAGAAGTGAAAAACTAAACAAAACATTGCCATTTTTTTATTTTGAAAAACTGCAAAAATAGAAAGACAGGGAACGAAATATTTGAATGCAAAAATACGTCCTTTATTTATGATAAAAATGCAAGTGTCACATAGACGAGCCCTACAATGAGTCATTACGTCTTGGGCGGAACGTAAGACTTGGACATGCATGAATAAACAAAGAAAATTATTCCTCAAGAAGAGTGACTTGGATAATCTCTTCAGAAGACCAATTGTTGATGACTTCACCCGGGATCCTCGGACGCACCCAGTTGTCGATGTCACAGTCACTATCCCCATCTTCTTCGTTGACTGCAGAGACTTGACCATACTGAATGATGCCAACACTGGAGAAAGTAATCGGCCCCTGATGAGTCTGAAGTGTTGAAGTTGTAGAAATCTGACCAAATAAAATGAGAACACCACAGCGGTACCTGTTATGCATGACATGCTAATGGATATGCAAATGCAATGACATGTTTATCAATTCCAAAGGGCATTCTACCCTCTTGATTCCAGTCTCACATTTGATGAATAGTGTAAGAAGAAAACCCCGATTGGAATCAAGAAGAAGATATAAACCCCTGGGAATAGATAAACATGTGTTAAATGATATGAATGCGAAATGATGTGATGAATGATGTGAATGCGATGCAGTGACATGGGAATCAGGATTGCTGTATCTGCTTGAACATCTGTCAGGTTACACTGTCTGAAGAGAAAACCACTGAGGAATATAATACAAGATCAAAGCTCTGCTCCAGAAAACCGGGTTGGTTGGAGGTTAAGGTTTCCTGAATTTAGCTTTCCCCTCACTGGTAGGTTCTAAGAACAGAAGTTCGTCAACTTCAGCCCTTCAGTCACGAATAATACGTTTACCACTGAAGGTTTGGCATTATTACGGGATAAAAGACCTCCACTGACTCCCCTCAACAGGACATCCTAAAGCAAGTTCCCAGTCTCGGGGTCCTCGGATTGATCAGCGAGAATGCGCCCACCAGAGCTAACATAATCACGTCTCGGAGGAGAGGCCTCGACCGAGTTCTCGGGAAATGGTCACCAGAGTCGACGATTTCTAAAGGAACATCATGTCGTTACGGAACATCCGTAGGACATAATATATCCAAGAGAAACCTCGTCTGGGTGTGGTTCTTCACGAACGACTTAACGTAGCAACATGCCATGCAAGCCTCATGATCATCCACTCTAAAACCTGTGTGTACACTCAAGCCTGGGTAATGGGCTTATCTCTCGTAGAACACCCCATCCCAACAAACAAACAAACAGATCCAACAGATACAACAGATGCATGCAAGCAAGTAAGTAAATAAATGTACAAAAGCATGAACACCCAATAAACAAGAAATCACACGAGCTAGGAGGGACTCGCTTAGGGAAGATGGACCAACAAGAGGTCAACTTCTCATGTCCCCAGTGGAGTCACCAGCTGTCGCAACCTGAAAAACACAGTGCGCGAAAAAACAACCGGCGAAAGAAAAAGACAGGAGAGTCGCCACCGTGTGTTATTCATCCCAAAGGAGGGAAAGGAAACGCTCGAAGTAAACCTGAAAAAGGAAAGGACAAGACGGGGTCTCGCAACCAAATCTTGGGTTCGGGAGTCGGTTATGCGAAGGGAAGGTATTAGCACCCCTACGCATCCGTAGTACTCTATGGGATCCACTTTTGTGGTTCTTGTCTAAAGGGTGTGAGTTTATCTAATGCGTTTATTTACTAAAAAGGTTAAGAGAAATGACTCGCGCGGATGTCGCATCCACTGCATACGTATCTCATCTGAATATGAGAATCAGAGTCTTCGTAGCTCGGCTGACCTATGGGTTAGGGGGATGTGTGCTCGCTAAGACATCGCGTCTTATGCCTACGTATCTCATCTGGAATGAGAATCAGAGCAAGCCGTAGTTCGGCTAACTACGGGGTTGTGGATTGGGTTTTGGACGAACGACGTCACTACGCAATCTACCAGATGCTCGACCTTTGGAGACTTACTCGCCTGTAGTAGAAAGAGTAAACGTGTTGCTTTGGGTTTTAGGGTTTGGGATGCGCGAGGGCAAACAGGCAGTCCTTGACGAAGGAACCGCGCTACATGTGAGGATATGAATACAAAACACAAAACATGTATCTCAAAGTAAAATGCCACCAAGGGGCTCAAACATTGCCTCCTATCGAGGTCTTCCAGCTAAGAAAGCGATAAAGTACGAGAAAAGGAAAAAATTACCACACGGATAAAGATCCGAAGTTACAGCAATTAAAGGATTAGCAACCCTGAGATCTCTCCAGCTAGACCATCAAAGAAAATCAGTCAATACGATTAAACAGGATAAACCTCCGGATGGTATCCCTGCAAGAGTATGTGAGCCCTCACGAAAACTCAACAGAAAGGTTAGACAAACAAGGTGAAATCCAGGGAAAACAATGCCATGGCAACACAAAGACAGGTTAGAGAAACAAAATAGGGTAACCCAGAGTTGCCCCTAAATCAAAATGTAACCACATGAATAATTCCATCAAAATTCACAAAAAGCTCACAAAAAGCAATCAAGGGTAGGAGGCCTAAACCTCTTGTCAAACACATGCATCAAAGGGTATCAAATTCACCCATAATACCTCATACATTTAGAGCATTCAAATTAAAGGCATAAAGATGATGGATATATGGCAAACCTGATTGGAGAGATTGATTAAGATTGAATGGTACGGCCGGATCTACAAAGTAATACTAGGGTTTGTGTGAGGCGGAGTGAACTTCTCAGGGCTGCCTGAAGGTCGCTGCAGAGTAGTTCCTAGGTTTCCTTCTCTCAAAATCTTTCTCCAGTGAATCTCCCAGTGTAACTCCAAGTGTCTTTTCCTCTACTGAAACTTCAGTATTTATAGACTGATTTTCGTGGGTAGTGGGCTCAAATGAGGGAGACCCAAGTCCAAAAAAATTTGTTATATTTTATTTATTTATTTAATTAATTTTATTTATTTATTTATTTATAACTTTTTTTTATTTATTTTTTATTTATTTATTTTTTTATTTTATTTTTTTTATTTTTTTTATTTTATTTTATTTTCGTTTTTTTTTATTTGTTTTTTATTTTATTTTTTTATTTTTTTAAGTTTCTTGGATCTAATTCTGATTGACATGATGAAATGCAATGTATCTAATGTTAAATGACCTAAAAATGAATGCATGCATGAGGTGTAAAGCGTATGCTTCCAGGAAAAATGAAGGGTAAATTTTGGGGTATTACAAGTAGGTAATAGTTCCTTTTATCTCTGATTGGTTACCTTTGTTAAGCTATCACTTGGCTGGTAGTTGGTAATCATTTTGTTTGAGCTTATTACCTTTATTAAGTTATCACTCGACTGATAGTAGGTAATATCCCGTTTATCTTTGGTTGGTTAACTTTGTTAAGCTATCACTTGGCTGGTAGTTGGTAATCATTATGTTTGAGCTTATTATCTATATTAAGCTATCATTCGGATGATATTAGGTAATAGTTCCTTTTATCTCTGATTGGTTATCTTTGTTAAGCTATCACTTGGCTGATAGTTGGTAATCATTTTGTTTGAGCTTATTACCTTTGTTAAGCTATTACTCGGCTGGTAGTAGGTAATAATTCATTTTATCTCTGATTGGTTACCTTTGTTAAGCTATCACTTGGCTGGTAGTTGGTAATCATTCTATTTGAGCTTATTACCTTTGTTAAGCTATCACTCTGCTGATAGTAGGTAATATTCTTCTCCTATTGGAGTCAGGGTTTTTCCCTGTTGATGATTTCTTTTCCCTTAAGAAGTCTTACTTTGTTAAGTCTTCCTTGTTGGGTCTTTAGTTCATTCTCTAACCATGCATCGGTTATTTTTGAGCTTTTCCTTTCCCCCCTGCGGAATTTTGTCTGTCCCCTTTGGAATCTGTCTTTCCCCTGCGAAATTTCAGTCCCCTCTCATCTCTAACAGTTCTTTATCTCTTGTGGAGCTATATTCCCCACAGAGATTCTTTTTTGCATTTATATCATATCATAAACATCTTGCGGTATCTTAGGGCCAAAAATTGGGTCTTGAATATTTAATTCTCTCCAATTTTGTCGAGACGAAGATTTCAACCTTCATATCTCCAAATTGAAGAAACTTAAATAGGGGCATCTGTCATATCCTAATTTTTAACCCTAAGATCCCACATCTCATTTGCATCTTTCGCATACAAACAAGATCACATATTGGCTCTTCCCCTATCCATCTTTGGGTTTGCTTCTTGCAGAGATCACCAAACACCTCTTTGTTTACCTTTGTGTTTATATGTTCATTTCTTATCTAACCACTAATCAAAATACCAAAAATATGTCTTGTTTCCCTTAAGTTTATTGTGCAAGGTAGGGCTCCTCAAGTCAAAAGCATCTCAAAGTTTGGTGGCTTACTTCTCAAGAAAATTTTAAGGTTCATGTGTTTATTTCCATGCCTTCTCCACCAAGTAACTTCCAGATTTGAGCAATCTAATCAAGAGACAGTCAAGGATACCTTATTTTGAGCTCATATGATCACCCATGTTCTTTGAAGTGAAAGGAAAGTCCAAGTGCACAAGCTTGTTCCAAGGGGTTTGACCTAAAAGTCAACATTTTGAAGTCAAGGTTCCAAGGATCATAACTCCTTCAATTTCTCAACATTTTTGAATGCCCCTTTTTGCATATGACCCTTCTCAACATCCTCTATAACTTCTCTTTACATGACAAGAGACAATTATGCTTTGAGTATCATCAAAAGTTTGGAGACATTATAGGTCATTTGTAGACTTAGTGAAATTTGACCTATTTTCAAGTGACTTTTTGCCAAATTTCAAAGATCATAACTTCTTCAATTTTTAACATATGGAGCTTATTATTTTGCATAATTCCATTGGTAATACCCTCTATAAGTTTTCTTCAAAGACCAAGGTCAAAATATGTTTAGAAGACCATGGAATTCATTGGGACATTATAGGTCATTTTCATCCATGAAGCACTCAAATTTTTCTAAGTTATGGAACCAGTATTTTATGCCAACTTCAACATAACATAACTTTATGCTCAAACATCCAAATGTAACCTTTCTTGGCTCATTGTAATCTTGGCCATGATGTTAACACATTGCAAAAAGAATGGGATCAAAAAGCCTCTTGAGTAGGACGCCCCATTGAGTTGAACATGGTGACTTGAAACTGAAGAAATAACCATTGCCCGAAATTTGATCATGACTAAACTCAATTCCAAGCCAAATTAGCAAGTGCTTTGGTCCTAAACATGTTTAATCAAACCTCCAGAAGTTAATTGACACTTAAAACACATCATTTGGCTGAGTTTTGAGGAATTTCAAGTCACACTTTTCACACACTTGGATCAAATAGATTTTGCACGAATTCAACATCATTCCACACGTATTTGGATCCAATCACATTCCTTATAAATAGAGGAAGTTGTTTCCTTCATTTGTAAGCTTTGGAGAGCCAAGAAACCCCTGTAGTAATCTGAAGTTTTTCAGAAAAGTTTAACTATCGTGTTTTGAGTTTCAACCTATTTCAATCCATTTTCTTGATTCTATTAGCTCCATCGGCATCCTCTGAAACTTTTGCAACAATTCCTAAGCTCTGAGACCTTCTGAAGTGCTCCAACCAGATCGAGCTTCATCAACTTCTGATCACCATCTGGACAAGGTAGTTCTGAGCATCATTTAAACTCAAACAAGTTACCACAATGTGGTCATTCACTCTCTGATGCTTTCCCCTAACTTATCTGGTGTTGATTAATTGTGTTCATCATTTAATTTTTTTTTGTGGCATGCTTGTTTATGAAACTTCTTTAAAATTCCCTTTGCTCAGTTCACATAAATGAATTTGAGGCATAAGGTTGAATTCAGGATGAGAAGAGGATCACAATGGTGGTGGTCTCGTGTCTTGAAGTTACCAAACAATGAAACTCCGGTAAGAGCTCATCGGAGAAGATGATCGTAGTATTTCTCGGGTGGTTTGAGTTTGGACTAGACACGTTGGCATTTTGAAATGTTTTGATTGGTTAAATTCAAACTGGATCATGTGTTATGATTACAACGCGTTCCATCATGTTTTTCATCAGTTGGAGTGTTAGATCTGTCACGTCAATTAATGAGGCATGATCCAACGCTCCTGGATTTTTCTGATTTTAATTCTTTTTCTTTTATTATTTTAAATTGTTTTTTCTTTAAAAATTTGTAATTTCATTTTTTATCCAAAAAATCTCAAAATAATTTCTAAAATTCTCTTTTATTTTTATTCATATGATTTTTATTGTTCCACATTTTATTTCAATGATTTTCTATTTTTCATGAATTTTCTCTTTTCTCCTTTGTTTTAATTGGTTTAAAAATACTTTTATGCCTTTTAAAATTCTGAAAATTTTATTATATGTTTCTCATTTTATTTCCATCCTTCCATAATTTTCTTGGTCATTTGTTTGGTGTTTTGAAGGAATTTGTGGATTTTCCATTTTATTTCCATTTTAAAAATCATTTAAAAATACCTTTAATGCATTTTTATTTCATTTAATTTCATTTTAAATTTGTTTGACCTTGTGGACTTTTGTTGGCCTTGGATCATGATGATTTTGACTTCAAGTCTAATCAAACTCAATGGATATAGGGTGTTGATAGGGTGAAAACCCTAATCCACCAAAATAGATGATTGATTTTGATGATGACTTGATCAAATTTGTGATTCAGTTTGGGTGTGACCTCTCTTGTCCCCTTTCTTCTTCATCCCCTTCTTTTCCATTTGATCAATTTGATGGATTTGTGTCCATCTTGTTCATGATGTGTGGATTGGTGTTTGATGAACTTTCATCATTTCAAATCTACCTTCTAAGTGATCATGAAGCATTTAAGGTACTTTGGATTGATGCATAAGTTTGTCCTAAGTATCTTGAAATGTGGATTGAAGTAATGGACCATCCTCCTAGCCTTTGTGCTTGATCATCCCCTTTATTTTTCTTTTCTTGTGTTGCATAGCTTTAGGAGGAGGATTTACATATCATTTATCTAGCATGTATCAATACAAACATTATTATTGACCGACCTCAAATAGTTGCGACTTCTACATAAGTCCAATCACAATTGCTTAGCATAGCGCTAAATTTGTCCCAAAGGCAATGACATTTTTATAAGTGAGATTGTAAGTCTCATATTCCTAATGGTATTGTGTGAAAATGTTGCACCTTTTCCATTTGTGAGAGCTAGTGACATACTTGCTGAATTTATCCAAGTTGGATCCCTTCTCACAAATGATGTATAGGTTCATATCTTCATGCTTATAAGTGGATAGTTGAGTGTTCTCCAAAAAATGATTGAAACATATTTTCATCTTTCACTAAAATTTACTAGTATCTTATTATATTAACTTTATTTTAATGTCATTTACTTCATGCTTTTATTTCTTGTTGTTTACTTTATGCTTTTATTTTAGCATCCCATATCATATTTGCTCTTTGTCCATGTGGACCTTTGTTTACGTTTATGCTCTTTTTCCTTTGTCTATTTGGATTTTCATTTTCTTTTAAAATGAATTAATAAAAGAAAAACCCCTAAAAGAACTTGGTTATCTTGATTCATGGACTTGTGGTTACTATCCTTGGCATCTTTGTGGAGTTATGGACTTAGAATTAGAATTTTGACCTTTGCTTTGTGACTTGTGACTTGAGACCTTGGAATTCATATGATACCTTTAAATTTGGACTTCTCTGTGAGACTTGGATTGGTTACTTTGGTTTCATCTAACACATGGATTACTATTTGCTTATTTTGCTTGCTTGAGGCTTAATCCAAATGAGGGAAATTCTTGCTTGACTTATGTCATAAAGCTTGCTATCTCTTGGTTAGATCTTTCCTCCCCAGCTTTTACTTTATGCTTTAAGATAATCTCTTCTTCTCCTCCCCTTCTTTAATTCTCAAAGTATCCTATCTTTTTCAAAACCTTCTTGTATTCAAACTTGAACCATTTTCTCAATAAACCTTGACTTTTGTCAAGTGATTTTCAAAACCTTTTTCTTAATAAATGTCAATCCATCTTAAGCATACTTAGACCAATTTCAAAAAGGACTAAAAATGCCTAACTCATTCAAACCATTTTGTGCCCTTTTCTTTTTTTTAAAAACTTTTTTCTCAAGGCATTAGACATGAGTCATTTCCATAGTTGAGTTATAGTTCTCCTATCTCCATAGTATTGATGATAAGTGTTTTCCATCTGTGGGAGCTAGTGGCATACTTGTTGATCCTTATCCAAGTTGGACCCCTTCTCATGATGATGCAAAGTTCTCATACTTGTGGGTGACTAGTTTAGTATTCTCCTTAAAATGACAAAATGTATTTTCCATAAAAAAATGAACCAAAACAAAATCCTTTTGTCATTTTTACCACAAACTACGAGGTTTTGATCCTCCATTGCACTTTGTTGGTATGTAGGCATGAGACTTTAAAAGTCTTGGCAAATACCAAATCATAATGAAAATGCTTCTTTTCCCATCCTTCCAATCTATTAATAAACAACACCTTTTTCAAGCTAAAATATACATATTTTCAATGAGGTTCCCATGGAGTACCATGGATGTTTAGGGTGCTAATACCTTCATATTGCATAACTAACCCCCGGATACTTGTTCTCTTTTTATTAGTTTTATTTTAAAACATCCTTGGGTTTTGTTCGTACTTTTTCCCTTTTCCTCTGGAAATAATAAAAGCACGGTGGCGACTCTTTCTTTGCGAGGTTAGTTAATCAATAGCTTAATCTCAAAAAATTTACCGTTACAGCAGGCCACCTCAAGAGCAAGAAAAGTCAATCACTCTCATAATGGTTAATTAAGAGGATACAGTTCCAAGACGTTGGGGAAAGCCAATTTGAGATCTTCAGATGACAAGATTACTTTGTAGCTTGTAGATGGGAAAATTCATGCAGATATCCAATAGACTGAGGCAAAGGTAGGCTACAAAAGTACAAGCTCTCTTCTGGTTTCTGATCGATTCCAGAGGCGTGACAATTGTTAAGCTTGAAGTATGTGTCAGAGAATCATGTATATATGACCTTTATCCTAGCCCAAACTTCCCACCACCCGCAACATGAACATCTGGTGTAACCAATACACAAATCATTATCATGCATCAATTATGTCCTTTAACTCATGTATATCATTCATATAGCATATCATGAAGCCTTGCAAGCAAAAAAGCCAAAGTTTAATTCTTATTGGCACTTCCAAAGTCCAACTTTTATTGGCGCATCCAAAGTCCAATTCTTATTGGCGCGTCAAAATTCCAATTCTTCATGGCACACCCAAAGCCTAACCTTTGCTTGGCTAATCACAAAGCTCAACTATACTTGCATCATTCATATAGTAATCCTCATTGCGTTAACATTGCATCTCTAAAATCATGTGACATATCCATCAGATGGAGTAATATGTCATAAAAATCCAAACATGCATACAAAGCATGAGCCAAAATTGGTACCTCTCACAAAATACCTTGTTGTTCAAACACTTGTACTTGCTGACATATTTTCCAAATCACTCGTCCGTGCTTAACCTTTTCCAACACCCGTTTGTGTTTGTATATCTTTCCAATACTCGTTTGTATTACTTTCCAAGACTCGACCGTGTTGGCACTTCCTTTATCAGTACTCGTCTATATTGACTCTCAACACTCGTCGTTAACACCATTTTCCCAATACTCGTTTGTATTGCTTTCTAACACTCGCCCGTGTTGGCACTTCCTTCGTCAGTACTCATTTGTATTGACTCTCAACACTCGTATGTGTTGACACCATTTTCACAATACTCGATTGTATTACTTTCCAATGCTCGTTTGTGTTTGCACTTCCTTCTTCAATACTCATTTGTATTGACTCTCAACATTTGTCCGTGTTGACACCATTTTCCCAATAATCTTTTGCATTGCTTTTAAACACTCTTCTATGTTGGTATTTCCTTCGTTATTACTCGTCTGTATTGACTTTCAACACTCGTCTGTTTTGACACCATTTTCCTAATACTCGTTTGTATTGCTTTTCAATTCTCGTCCATGTTAGCACTTCCTTCGTCAGTACTCGTCTATATTGACTCTCAACACCCGTCCGTGTTGACATCATTTTCCTAATACTCGTTTCTATTGCTTCTTAACACTCTTACGTGTTAGTACTTCCTTCATTAATACTCGTCTGTATTGACTCTCAACCCCCGTCCGTGTAGACACCATTTTCCTAATACTCGTTTGTATTGCTTTCCAACACTCGTTTGTTTTGGCACTTCCTTCGTCAGTACTCGTCCGTATTGACTCTCAACATTCGTCTGTGTTGATACCATTTTCTCAATACTCGTTTGTATTGCTTCTTAACACTCGTCAGTGTTGGCACTTCCTTCATCAATACTCGTCTATATTAACTTTCAACACTCGTCCATGTTGACACCATTTTCCTAATACTCGTTTGTATTGCTTCTCAACACTCATTCGTGTTGGTACTTCCTTCGTCAATAATCATTTGTATTGACTCTCAACACTCGTCCGTGTTGACACCATTTTCCCAATACTCATTTGTATTGCTTCTCAACACTCATTCTTGTTGGTACCATCTTCGTTAGTACTCGTCTGTATTAACTCATAACACTCATATGCCTTTTTCAATACTTGTTTGTATTGATTTCCAACACTTGATCGGGATGACGTGGTTTCCCTGACAGGTATTACACCACAAAGGTTTGTCTTCGTGAATATCACTCAGGTGGCCACATAAGCATTCATACATCATAAAAATAAAGCATACATATAACATGCATATCATGTTTCCCCTTTACGATTGATATATTTCCCCACATAATGTTTCAATCCAACCTCCAGTAGATGAACCTATAAAAGTCAAACTGCCATTCCATTTTCTAAATATGTACTCACTTTATAAACGTTCTCAACGGGATTTTTTTTGGATACTTTGGTATTTAATCATTTTCTACCTTGAATACCCGAAAAGCTTCTACAATTCGCGCACTTATGTTTAAGATGATTAAATAGGGGCAGTTGTCATACCCTCAAAGTTTCCCTCTCCTTTTCATCTTTTCATCCAACCTTTGACTTAAGATTCATCTGTATTCATTCATACCCCACTCATATTCATCATTCATTCATGTTTACACTTGCTAACTAATTATCATAGATTCAAAGCTCGTGGCTTAAAAATCTAGGGTTTGCTTGTGGTGACATGTCTCTTCATATGTTCATCATGGGAATGGAACCCTAATTTTTTTGATATTTGAGATATGGATTCAAGGATACCTCATCATGGCATTCTCCTGGGTATCAGCATCCTAATTCTTGGCTATGCTAATAAGGGATCTTGTGTTTGACTCTTGAGCATTGGTTCAATCATCTAGACCTTAATCATGGGCTCATGTATTAGGAATATGACTGTGAAGCTTCATGCTTAGTTTAAAGAACTTGGTTAGATGGTGTACACCATGAAACCCTAATCAGGGAGCTCTGGTTCTAGTGTGTCTTGTCGGCTTGACTTTTCACCTTGTGATTGTGTGAAACCCTAATTCATTGGGAGGAGGTTCTTGGCCATAATATCATGCATCATCAATCATCAAATACCCTATGTGATCATGGAAATCATTTATTTGACCTACATGTCTACATGCTTGGGATTTCATCTAATCCAAGGTCTGGTTCAGGCATCCATACATATGCACTCTACTTGGCCAAATACATTGGTTCTAAGCCCATGGTGCTTTCAAGTTCATAGGTCCATGATCATTGATTCATGGTTCATGATTGCATTGGTTCTTTATCTTTTGTTCCATTTTGTTTCATTGTCCTATTATGATTCATTGTGCATTGTAGGCAATTAATCCTTGATCCATACTATAATGCTCCGATTTTATTTAAATTATTTTTCATAATTTAACTATGTGATAGTTGTGGTTTTATTGTGTTGATTGGTGTTTTTATGTGTTGTGTTACCCTTGGTGTGAGGTAGTTGTCTTAGAAATATATAAATTAAGGTATTTGGGGTGTGTGAGCTAAAGTGTAGAAAATATGGTGTGGTGAGTAAAACTAATTAACTATATTAGTTAGTATTTAGTTAATTAGTTAATATTAAAGGAGTATTAATTTAATTAGTTAATTGAGTGGGTTATTATTATTATTATTATTATTATTATTATTAAGAAATTAGTGATAATATAATAAGTTAATAATATAATAAGTTAATAAAGTAATAAGAGTTATGATAAAAATAGGAAAAAAAAAGGATTTGGGATAGAAACACGGAGAATGTAACATTTTGGAGAAAGGAAAAAAAACTGAGAAAGGGAGAAGAAGAGGCTAGGGCTCAAGAGGACGATTTACCATTGTTGAAGGTCAATGAATTTATTGTTAGGAACTCTAAGGTAAGGGTGGGGTTCTGATTATCTAAGGGTTAACATGATGATAGTTGGTAGTTTATGCCATGCGGATTTTGTGTTTTTCTTCTCTATGTTCATGATCATTGTGATATTTGTCAATTGTTGAATTGTGTGTATGATGATGTTGGGTCTGATGTGGAATGATGAATTGTTGATGTTAGAATCATGAAATTTGATTGGATTGTATGATTTCAATGTTTTGTGATTGATGTTGATTTGAGTCAGAGTCGGAACTGAATTATGAATGTTTTTAGTGTAAATAAGTTGTGGTTTTGAACTTTTCGAAAGTGTTTTTCGTGTTAAAAATGTGGTATAAACGATTTGTAAGAAAATTTGGGTTTTGGGATGAATTTTATATGAATTGCGTTTTGAAAAATTTGTAGAAAAGTGCTTCTGCAATAGTGTAATCAATTACCAGAAATGGAGTAACCGGTTACACTGCTTAAAAACACGTTTCTGGGCAAAATTTGAGGGGTGTAAGCGGTTACCGGTTTTTGGGTAATCGTTTACCCTGTGAAACAGAGGCCACGCAGGGGCTGGAATTAGGGGGTGTAACCTGTTACCAGTTTTTGGGTAACCGATTACCGTGTGTGTGTGGCAGTGTGGGTCGCGCTACTGGATGTAGTGTATCTGATTACTGGTTTTAGGGTAATCGGTTACATTGGGAACAATTTCTTAAAAACTTTAAAAATTCATAACTTTTGTTCTGAGTGTCTGATTCGAGTGTCGTTCGAAGCGTCAGAAAGATGAGAGCGTGTAATATCATTTAAAATTGGTTCCAGTACCTGAAAATGAATATTTTTCATGTGTGATGGTGTTTATATGCATTGAAATGTTTATGTGATGTTGTGACATAACCTTAAATGCATTATTGTTGCTTGTTATGTCGTATGTTAATGTTATGGAGTTGTATAACATGTGTTTGATGCGTGATGACCAGTATTGGCGATGTACATTGACTATGGAGGTGGGTCATTGTGCATGATGTTGTTGTTGCATGTATTACACGTTGCATGCATTTATGTTATTGTACAGATGGTTAATTGTTGGTGGGCCTCAAATCCCATTGTGTGGATTGGGCCGATAGTTGATTTCGGAGGTGATGGAATCAGTGAGACATTATCGGAGGTGATGGTAACGAATTGATGGCTTTGATCCTAGGAGGTGAGGATCAAAGTGGTGAACCTGAGTGTTCACATATTGGTACCACATGCATTGAGTCGAGTTGTTGAGTCTCATTGCATTGTACATTGGTTGCATTTATTATTGTGTTGGATGGTTGATTTTGTTGCTATCCTGTTTGGATAGTTGTTGGGTTGTTGTTCTGTATGGATGGTTGTTATGTTGCTATTTTGTGTGGATAGCTGTTGTATATGGAATTGTGTCGTGGAATGGGTGATGTGCATCTGATAATCTGACGCTTACTTATTATCATGATTTCTTTTATGATATCCCACTCCTTCTGTTTGAATGTTGCTTCTACGTGGGTAACATGCAGATAATCCACAGTAGGAGCTCAGATGTGAGTGGAAGATGAAGTCTTCCGTTTTATTTTAGTGTCAGTGTCTGCTTTGATGTGTAACACCGAGGAATTGGAATGTTGTGTCTTTCTTTATGTTTTAACATTTCTTATAATGATATGTTATGTTGATATTGAATATGTTGAGTTAATTGTCCCTTATTGTTGTTCCGCTGCTATTTAATAAAAGCTAACATTCAGACATGTAGTTATTACTACTATTTTTATAAATGTCAAGTGTTACATGTCTTTTCGATTGAGCATGTTGATTGTATGTTGTGGTGTAACATAGTAAATTACATGTTGAATTATTTTACTCTGATAAATATTTTAAATTATGCGGGAAAGATTTAGGGTGTTACGCATCCATTTGTTCTAGTTCATTTAATTCATGTGTTATCATACATTCATAATTCAAATGTTTAAAGGTGATTGAGTCATTTGCTTTTAAGTCATGGATCAAATTTGGTTTTTAAGTAAAATTCATTTTTGAACTCAAATTGTTTAGCATTCGATCATGGATCATTTCTTTCAAATCAAGTCCATTCATTCATATAATTAGCATTTATAGTATTTACAAAATAAACACACACAAAAAAATAATACAAGTTTTGTAAAAATTGACTTTTGGTCAACCGTTGACTTTTTGGTCAACAAGTTGATCAAAGTCAATTAACATATTTTTCATCCCCTAAAACTCATTACATCTTCATCATCCTTGCATTCCATGAAATTCCATGATCATTGACTTCATGAATAAGAAACCTCATTTTTGTGTGAAATTTGTCATGCCTTGAAGTTTGCTTTGAAACCATGCCCATGCACTTCAAACCCATACCAATCCATTCATTTTACAATCCATATATTTCGAACACATTCCATGTACATATCATTCAATTCATATCACAAAGCCAAATGCAACAGACTTTACATACATTCCTTTTGGATACACAATTTAAATTCAACATTGCATTTCCATTTTCAAACGTAAGCGTTCTCAAAAATTACAATAGTGAATCATTCCACATAGAATCCTACATTCCATGGACAAAACTCAATCAATACTCTAAGGGTAATGCTAACTTGTGCCCTTGGGGCACAAGTTAAGAGATAAATAAAGTAAAAAAGTCTTGGAATTTGCGCGGTGAACTTAATACAAAGTCATAATTAATGATTCTATTGTTTTTTTCAATAAAATTTTTCCATTTGTGGGTTTCTTAACTTGTGCCCTTGGGGCACAAGTTAGCATTACCCATAAATTAAATACTAACCTGCACAAAAACAGAATAAACAAACTCCTAATTTCAAGTAACAACATCAACGGCTAACGTTCCAAAAACTAACTCAAGCCAACTTGATTAATCAATCAATTCACATAGTATGGCGACATCAGACAGCAGTCCAAACATCCCAATAAACAATGGAATAACAAGTTATGGCAGGAGCAATTCCCTCACCTTCACAATGGTAGTGCATAAAACAAGCTTGATAGCAGCACAAATCCTGGCACAATTCTGCAGCAAACTCAAATCTGCCCTGCACCTGCATCACAAGAGTCATACAAATCACTCATTTCAAATTTTATTAGCAGCCATTTAACTTAACCAAATCTAACCATTAACAGAAACTTAAAGAAATTTGTAGCTAACCTTAAACTAACATAACATTGTTATTAGAATGCAACAATAATTTTCTCACTAGTTAACATTCAAGATTTCAAAACAATGTGAATCCATCTACTTGTTTCTAACACGCCACCAATCCATAATAGTCCATTAATTCAAAAGATTAGCAATCAATTCCATACACCATTCAAATATTCTATAACACAATTTCATAAACTCAGTTTCCTACAACATAGCAGTAGTGTAATGATGTACCGTAATTAATTCTAGAGCTGATATTAACCAATCTACAGAACTAACAAAGTACAACTAACTTAACTGACATTTTAACTCAATTGACATACTAACTTCTGATTTCACACAACTGGCATATTAACTTATAAATAAATTAATATTAATTAATTTTCCAATTGAACTAACATTGGATAGCAGGATAGCATAATTTGTAGAAATTCAATTTTGCAGAATAACAATTGAGTCACACTAATTCATTAACTGGGATTATAACTGACCGTTTGAACCTACATTAGAATTCAGTTTTTAACATGTTGCATTTCGTTACAGTTTCAATATCATTTCAATTTCTAACTAACAAATAACTAAATCTGAATTTCTAACTAACAAATAACTAAATCCTCTCTATTGTCTGAACTCTAATAATCTCTGACTCTACAATCCCTCAAAAACCACTCGCAAAACTAAACACAAAGGGACACCATAACCAAATCTTCAATGGCCCCTAACCAATTTCTATAAGCTCAATAACAACAGACACGAAAACAGAAAGAGAGGGTAGAAGGAGAAGAAGAGAATCGAGGGATACCTGTGAAGTCGACATCTTTCCGGTGAGTGCTTCGAGCTAACTTATTGACGCATTTCCTTTGATTTTCTTCCGTCGATATCACGTTTTGAACGAATTCCGAGCTTAACAGCATTGGAGGGCATTGAAACCTGAGTCGCAGCGTTTCCGGTGTGACTTATTTCAAGAAAGCAATCGACGAATTCCTCTCCACCGCGACTGATGAACGTATGCGTCAAAAAGTATGAACATGATGAAGATAGAATCGAACAAAATCCTTGAGACGTGATGATGATGACGGTGAGGCGTGACAACGAGCGACGAAGCACGATGATCCAAAACACGACCGGACTTTAGCATTTGCAAAAGTCGTTTTCCCCAATTTGATTCAGCTTTTTTTAAGCGATTTTCCGTTTCCATGCGCACCATTTTGGTTTAGCCTTGGATCCGGTTTGGACCTAAGGCCCAAACGGATTTTGTTCCTATTTACCACAACCCATTACTTAGTGCTCCCCCCTCCTAGGAACAAGATGGTGGGCCTATCGCCCTGAGCCCAATCGGAGGTTTTTTTTTGTTGTTTGTCCAGATTTGGAGTATTTTGGGTCCAATCGAACTTCCTGCTCTTCCAAGACCCCATTCACGGGCCTGCATCCCCCATTCTTTCATCAGGGCCCAGTCCAGGTTCTTGTGGGCTTGTTTTTGCTTGTTTTTATTATTTTTTGTTTAGTTAGAATTAATTAGATTAGGATTAGGAATATTAGTTCAATTAGATATTAAGATTAGACTAATTAGAGGATTAGGACTTGATTAGTAAAATTAGGATTTTAGATTTTGATTTAATTTAAGTTGAATAAAAATTTGATTAGATTTAATTAGGATTAAATCTTGATTAATAAGGTTAATTTGTTTTAGAATATTAGTTCAATTAGGTTGATAGAATTTTTTAGAAAATTTAGAAACTAATTAGGTAATTAGATTTTTAGAAAATTAGAATATTAGAATTGATTATATTTAATTGAGTTAATTAGACTTTTCATTGTTAGAATTTAATTCAATGTTAATAACTTGCACATTGACCATTTTGCCCTTTGGGCTTAGAAATCTTGATTTTTATACATGATCCCTTAGTTTAGGGCCTTGGTTAGAATTGTCTGACTTTTATTTCAGTTGATTAATCTAATAGGTTTATTTTGTATATAGTTCAACTATCATTTTAATCACATTGATTAGTGTTGACCAAAGGCCACTTTGGTCAACCAAATCCTTTGTAATTGTGTTGTAAGCCCCAAGCTTATTCAAGTGATCAAAAGACCCTTGATCACTTGATATGGAAAGTTAATTATGCTCAAACTATTGTGGATATGCTGAATCTAAGGAGCTCAAGACCTCAAGGTTCAAGTGCAAGATCAAGGCTTCAAAGTCAACATCAATCAAGCATAGCTAGCAACGTGGACTACTTCTCAAGCACTACAAAGGTATCAACGCTTGACGATCATAATTCAGAGTGTGCGGCACGAGCCTTAAGAAATAAAGAATGGATGAGAGTTGAGAATTCTATTAACTCATGCTGAATATCTTTGGGTACGGGATGCTTGACCCAGTTGCTCATCGTATTCACTTTTATTCATAGACTTTAGCACAATTTGAATTACGTGATTGTCAAGTCTTCTTTTACAACAAGTAGCAATGTATCAATAAGAACAACACACATGATCTCCTATCAACAACTCGTCAACTTTGATTTGAGTTACACGTTATGAGCCTTAAGAAATAAAGAATGTATGAGAGTGGAGAATTCCATTACCTCATTATGGATATCCTTGGGTACGAGATGCTTGACCCAATTGCTCAAGGTATTCGCCTTTTTTTATATACTTTAGTGCAATTTGAATCATATAATTCACAAGTCTTCTTCTTCAAGCAAACACCAATCATTCAATACTTCAACAATGAAGCACCATTGCACAACAATCATTCCTTCCTCAGTGGATCATTAATCACACTCTCTTTAACATTCAAATATCCTTTAGATCAATTCACTTGTAATCAATTATTGAAATCATAATCAATCAATTCAATCATTGTTTGCCTCGTTAGTCCTCTTGTGCTTTGGAAAACCCTTATTCATTGTGAGCCTTATCAGACCTCTTATGCTTCGGCCCACTCCATTCAATCGGTGTTTGCCTTATTAGTCCTCTTGTGCCTTGGCAAACCCCCCAATCATTATTCGTCTTATAAGACTTCTAGTGGTTAGACGAATCTCTTGCCTTGCAAATCCTCTCGTGTGTAGGCCAATCATTCCTATTCATTGTTCCTTTTATAAGACCTCTAGTGCTTATACGAATCTCTTGCCTTATAAACCCTCTTGTGTGTATGCTAATCATTCCTATTCATTGCTCGTCCTATAATACCTCTAGTACTAAGAAGAATCTCTTGCCTTATAATCCCTCTCGTGTGTAGGCCAATCATTTCATAATCATTGTTCATCTTATAAGACCTCTAGTGCTTAGACGAATCTCTTGCCTTATAAATCCTCTTGTGTATAGGCCAATCATATCTCACTTTTCCCTGTGGTTGATTACCATAATTGGTTAGTGACATATTCCTGATTGTTAAGCAACCTACCTTTCCTCTTGGCAATCAATCTATTCTTCTTTGTTTCAGCCTTAGTGGGCTGAACTACAATTGCTCTAATTTTTTTATTGCACGATGAGAATACGTAGGAACGAGGGTTCGAATCCTCCGCAAGCATACTTATTTAGTCCTCCTTCCGCCTTAGGGAACCATCCATATCTTTCACGATCCATTATCTACCTTCAATCATTAAACCGTTCATCCCAACGACATATTGTTTCTTTGAAACCGAAATCCAGTTTCCTTTGGATTTCCATATACACTCTTTTAGGACCATATAGTGGCAATCTGGATTTGTAACTAGAGTTGTTTGGCTTGTACCTAGACATTTAATTCCTTCTTTTTGGCTAAGACGTCGTTTCCCTCTATGGTACAAATTCTAATTCTCCTATGGGTTCCAATGTATACCCTGGCATTTGGTTTCAAACTATACCTTTTTAGTCACTTGTTACCAAATATCTGATTATGTGACTTTGGTAATTCGTTCCATTCATCTCCATGATTCATCCATATTCTACCTTCATTCACTTCATGTGATATAATCTATCTTTGAGCCAAATACACTATCCTTTGTGCTCCATCTTGTGTTAGCTTGTGAACCAAGAGTTGTTTGGCTTGTACCCAAACACCTAATTCCTTCTTTTTCGGTTATTCCAATACATTGATACCATGCCTCGGGCCTCTCACTTGTTGGTTCATACTAGTTTACTCTTGGGTTCATATTTCCACCCCTTGTTGGAGTTTAAACAACATAATCCTTTGGTTTGAACCATACCTTGATCACAATTATTTTCATCTCCCTCCATTAGTTCTTTGAACTACGGAGCTCTGAACTCCTCATTGCACTATAAGGATACGTAGGCATGAGGTCCACAATCCTCACTGAGCACTCTATCTATTCTTTTCTTTTTCCCTCATTCTTTTGCGAGTAATCTTCAGTTGTCACACCCATTCGATCAAGAACAATCAAAACGGTTCCCATGGATGTTAGGGGTGCTAATACCTTCCCCTTGCATAACTGACTTCCTTACCCAGTATATCTCTTTCCCTTGGGTTTTATCGATGTTTTCCCTTTCCTCCGGGAATAAATAAAGTTTGATGGAGACTCTGTTGTATGTTCGAGCGTGCGATGCATTCAGGTATATTTCCGCTAGCTTCAGGCGCCAACTTTACCATTTTCTTCCTCGTGTTTCAACATCACCATCCTCATTCAAACTCAACACTTTATCTCTTTCATTTATCAATTAAATTCAAAGATGTGAACATCAAAGTTTCTTGAAATTTAACAAGGAATCCAATGGTATAATTTAATTAAACTGAAACTCAAAGAATACGAAAAATGATCCTAAAAAAACAGAAACTAAACCTAGATGTTCAGTCATGCAAAACTTCACATACACACATGATAAATTGCAATTGACCTAGGGTCCACAATCAGCACATCAAATGCTACATTTTTGCTTCAGAAACCAAACTTTAATGATGCGTGTATGACTGACTTCCAAAATAAGAAAAGTTTACCTATTAGAGCAAGGTCCAATGCCTCTTTCACTGATTCCAGAAGCGAACAAATGATCCCTTTAACACCTTTGATCCTTCCTAAAGCTGTAGGTGCCCTTGGTTTGTTATGAAATGGCTTGAACTGTTCTATCCAAATCAAAATGCAAGTGACTGATTTTTGAAATGGATGTGGTGTTTAGGGTGTTACAGTTGTGTTTTAATGGTTTGAACAACTTTTATTTGATGTTTATAAGGTGTTTGGATGGTTGGTTTGAAGAATTTTCAACATAAATGGAATTTGAGAGTTTGCGGTTTGGAAGTTGCAACAATGGAGTTTTGAATGCAATTCTTGGTGTCTTGAGTTTTGAGGCTTGGCCCACTATTTATAGAGGCTCTAAAGGGCTCAAGTAACTTGCAAAAATTGATCTTAGTTCAATTTGAATGTTGGTTTGGATGTTTGGTTTCATGTTGTAAAAAAATGCATGTAGGCTTCATGATGAAAATGTGGAGTGAATCGAGAATCTTGGTGTTGAGGTAAACTCATGACCACTGAGCTATTGATTAGCTCAACGTCAATAAAACCAGAGTCTCCACCGCAATTTTATTGTTTCCAAAGGAAAAGGGAAAAGTACGAACAAAACCCAAAGATAAGAAGTTTTCAAATCAAAACTAATAAAATGTCAGAGATTACAGGTAAGGGGGTTGGTGACACATAGGGAAGGTATTAACACCCAAAGTGTCCTAGGTACTCCTAGGGAGCCCTTTTTGGGAGCAAGTGTTTTAGTTGAAAAAGACGTTTGCTAAAAAAATAGAATGAGGGGATGAGAAAAGAATTCATTATTTATAATTTTGTGTTGGACAAGACCTTCGGTCCTATGCCTACGTACCAACATAAAAATGAGGGGTTAAAATCTCGTAGTTCGTGGTAAAAATTTCAAAGATGGATCGATTGGTTTTAACAAAAGCTTAAAGATATTTTGTTATTAATGGGGAAATACTCAACCAAACATCCACTGATAATAAGGGCTTTACAACATTTAAGAGGGAGGGCTCCAATGTGGATTCAATCAACAAGTATGCCACTAACCCCTAATAAATGGAAAAACTTACAATCAATATATCATGGAATGTGAGAATTATATCTCAACCAAAGATAACTCAAATCTAAATGCTCTCTTTTGAAAAGCTTAAGAAAGAAAAGTCACAAAGTGGCCAAAATGATTAAATGAGGTTGTTAATATTTTTTTGTCTTTTTGAAAATAAAGTCAATATGATTAAGTTTATTTACAAGTTTGATTAAGAAAATATTTTGAAAATCAATGGCATAAGGCCAAGGTTTCTACTCATTAAAACAAGTCTAAGTTGAAAACACAAACAAAGAAGTCTTGAAAATGAGGGAGAGATTTCGAAATTAAAGAAGGAGGATGAGATGAAAGGACTATCCTAGACAAGATTTAAAATTTTAGAGTTGAAAATATCTAACCAATTGGAAGCATTCACAAGACAAAAGTGTAAGATAGAAACCCATTTCCTTTGGATTGTCAAGGAAGCAACAAAGCCATAATCATCTAAGCAATTAATAAGAAGACCAAATGGCATCTAATAAAGATAACCAAACATCCAAGCAAGCACTCCAAAGCAAGCAGTCTTCAATGTCCTTTAAATGTATCAGATGAAATATCCCTTGAAACATACTCAAAGAGAAAGCATCAGATAATATCAATAAGATCAAAATAATAACTTAGACACAAAGAAAGAGATGCATCAGATAAACCAAAGGAGTTCTCAAGCTTATATCAGATGAATGGCATTGGCCAAGAAATGGTTTCAAATAATGGCATTGGCCAAGTCTCTATAGCTCGGGGATGTTGCCTACTCTAGGTCCAAGGATCCAAATTAAGTCTCAGATAGAGGTCCAATAGTCCACCAACATATTTTTTTAGGGTTTTTGTTCTTATTAAGTGTTTTAAGGTCTTAAGACCACAAACAAAAACAAGATCACAATCACAAATATAATACAAGCACAAAATATGGCTCAAGTGAGCAAAGTGAAAATGACTGAAACATAAACAAATTGCATGAATGTAAATGACAATGGATGATAAAGTGCTAAATTTTAAATTGCATTGAAGTAAATGACATAAAAATAAAGTCAAGATAAAAAAGATGTTAGTGAATGTTAGTGGAAGAAGAAAAGAATGTTTGAGTCATTTTTTGGAGAACACTCAACCATCCACTCACAAGCATGAAGATATGAACCTAGACATCATTCATGAGAAGGGATCCAACTTGGATAAATCAACAAGTATGCCACTAGCTCTCACAAATGGAAAAGAGGTAAAATATTCACATAATACCATGAGGAATGGGAGACTTACAATCTCACTTACAAAAATGCTATGCCTTTTGGGACAAATTTAGCGCTATGTTAAGCAATCGTAATTGGACTTATGTAGAAGTCACAACTATCTGAGCTCGGACAATAATAATATTGGTGTTAATGCATGCTAGAGATAAGGTATCAAGACCAAGCTCCTAAAGCATACCACACACAAAAATAAGAGGGGATGAACCTATCTCAATCAAGCTCATGTTGATTCATCTGACACAAGGTCATTGATGAATCAACTAGCATTTTGATTTATGAGAAATCATTGGCCAATGAAGGATTGGGGAAGAAATGAGATGAAGAAGAAGAGATTGAGTGAAAGAGAATCTCAAATTGATCAAGGGATGAACCTCACTTGATCAATACCATCCATTCATTTTAAGGGATGAAGTTCAAACTTCATCAACCCCCTAAATCCAATGGTATTGATTAAATTAAAGTCCAATTCAACCAAGATCAAGGCCAAACAGAAGTTGAGTCAACACAAAGTCAATAAAATAGATCAACAAAATATTAAAGCAATTAAAAAAATTTAAATCAATTTTTAAAATGAAGAAAATACATTTTAAAAGGTCAAAAACCTAAAATCCATTCAAATCACCAAAGAAATGGCCAAGAGATTTATCATAGGTCAAACAAGGTCAAATGACCATTGACTAATTTTTTTGCCATTTTTTGAAAGTCAGAAGTATTTAAAATTAATTAAAAACAAGTCAAAAATCATAAAATTCACTAAAAATATCAAACTCAATCCAAAATTAATTTTAATTCAGAAATGGGAACAGGAATTATTTGTGAAATTTTGGTGAAAGTCCCATAATTTTGGATTAAAATTGAAATTATAATGAATTTTATAAGAAAATGGTATTTAAAAATTAATTTGGAAAATATAATTAATCAGAAAAAACAAGGGCCATCAGATCTCCCTTATTAATTGAGGTGGCAGATCGGATGGCCACGTACATGTCATCCACCATGCACTTGAGTCAATGTGCGCGTAGGCTTGGTATTTAAAATGGATGGACCAGATTAGAATGTGGCAACATGATCAGATGGTCTAGACTGCGCCAACACACCACCGGAGCCCTAGCTCCAGTCATCTCACCGGACTTTGGGTTGCAATTTTAAAGCTCGATCTTGATGCAATTCCACTTGGTCTTGCTTCCTCTTGCTTGCAGAAGATGATTAGAATCAAAATGGATGTGAATTCTTGGAGTTCTTGTTCAGAAATAAAAGTTGAACTAGAAGCTCGATTTTAATGAAATCCTCAAGGTATTCTCTCAAGTATGGCTATGGGAAGGTCTAAGCAGAGCTTGGGCAAGGGTCCTCTTTCATTCTGAGGCAATGCATCTCAATTTATAGGCTTAGGAATTCATTTCCACACCATTTTAAATTTGAATCCAAAAATAGTAATTGATGTGCATGGGTGCATAGGAATGTGTTTAGGTCCAAATGGTCATTGCAATCTGTCCAAAATTGTGTACAAATGATGCTGATATCGTAACATGAGGCCATGCAAAATTGTGTGGCAAATGAGTTCAAAAGTTGCCAAATTGGGCCATGCAAAGAAACTATGCACAAGTCCCTTAATTATTGTCCAAATGGAATGATATCAAGCTCTTTGGAAAGCTAGCATTAAGGGGAACAACTTTGATGTTGGGAATTTTTCCATTTGAAGCTTGGAACATGATGAATTTTGACCTTGAAGTTGGAGGAATCAAACATACTTGAAAATTTTCTAAGTTAAAAGTCAAATGACCCCTTTTTCCACCTTGAATAACTTTTTTATATGAGCTTCAAATGACTTTGGTTCCTTCTTAAAAGTTTTATCTAATTCAATTTTATCACAAATTTGACACCATTTGAAGATTTCATGATGGAGTTATAGATTTTAGAAGTTGAGGAAAAATGCTTGTTCAATGATGAGGACCAAAATAGACCTATAATGTTTCCTCGTGGAACATGCCCTTACAAGAAGAATTTGACCTTTCTAAAAGAATAAAATTTTAAGAAGAAATATTTAAATTAACCATGAAACTTGGACCATCTTCATATCATAAAAATTGAGGAAGTTATGCTTCTTGAAAGTTGACCTTCTATCTAGGGCACAAACAAAATGGCCTATAATCTTTCACCATAAAAAACGACTTTCCAAGAAAAATTAGCTCTTGATTCCAACATGAAAGTTGTTTATAATTCACAAAGAGTAACTTTTCTCTTGGAATAATTTTAACATCACAAAGATTGTAGAAGATAGGGTCTAGGGAACCCTAGATTTGGCCAGTTGACTTTTCTGGTCAACCTCCTTGAACCAACTTGCAAACTGGAAGTTTTTTTGCTCTTTGGGGATCATGGAGGATCATATATGATTATTATGAAGTTAAATGAATTATACCATGATATCTTTGACCAAATGCTGAAGAAACTTGCTGAGGAAGGCAAACAAGCTTCAAACTCTTGATGAATTCTTGATAAAAATGACAAATAAAGAACATGAGGATCCATATGTGATGCTTATAAATCAAGTGGACCTTTGATTTCTTAATCCCTTGCATTAAGGGTCTTAAACCCTAGTTGTGAGCTTGATGAGGCATAGGTGGATACGCACACTACCTACAAAAGAAACAAAGCTACACTAGACATATTTTTGTATTTTGGTTAGTAAACAAAGAAAACAAAGTATGATACAATCAATTATGCTTGGTGAGCTCTCCCAACGTAAACCCAATGAGCGATAGGTGAGGAGGATACCAAGATGTGATCCCAATGCCAATTTAAAAGTTTATGAGATGGCATGAAGGATCTTAGTGTCAAAATTGGGGTCTTACAACTGCCCCTATTTAAGGCCATTCTATCCGAGGATGTGAAGGTTAAAATCTTCATATCAACGCGGTATAATGGACTTAAATAACAACAATAAGAAAAAAAATTGGTCCCCAAGAGACCTCATGATGCATATGATATAAATGCAAAAATAATCTTTGTGGGGAATATTGCCACAAAGGAAAAGAATCCGGAAGAGACTGAAAGTCCATAGGAGTATAATGCATTTCATAAGGAAAACTCACTGAGGGGACATAGACTCTGGGGATAAAAAGTTATGCATAGGCCAGGCTATGACTTAAACACTACTGGAGACACGAGGGGATTTCCTTAAAAATAAATCAATGGAAATACTCGGACTGGGGAAAAAGAATCTACATCTATTGGAATAAGACCAACACAACAAGAAACAACCACTGAGGGAAGGCGTAAATCAGAATGAGGCTGAAATACCCAAACAAACAAAAAGAAATTTAATTTCACAAAGAAATATGAATCCAGACTCAACTAAGGAAGAAAAACTTCAACACCGGAGTAAAAGAGATATATTATCTACCACCTGTTACTGGGTAGGAAGATAATACACTCGGGCAGAGGACATCCGTTACCGGTTAAGGTAAACATATTAAGGATGACTCGTTGAGGAAAATAAGGAATATTCATTATCGGTTACTGGGTAAGAATAGCCTACTGGGGAAAATGAAGAAATAGGATTTACATCTACCAGCTATTGGGCAGAAGACCGGAGGAAGAATATCTGTTACCGGTTAGGGTAAACATATCAAGAATAGACTCAAAAGGAAGAATATCTGTCATCGGTTAAGATGAACATATCAAGGTTAAACTACCAAAAGAAATATGATTTACAACTACCAGTTACTAGGTAGAAGACCAAAGGAAAGAATATCCGTTACCGGTTAGGGTAAACATATTAAGGATAAACCACCAAAAAGAAATAGGATGTACAACTACTAGTTACTAGGTAGAAGACCAAAGATGGAGAATATTCGTTACTGGTTAAGGTAAACATATTAAGGATAAACTCGCTGCAAAGAATATCTGTTACCAGTTAAGGTAAATATATCAAGGATAAACTTGCTGCAAAGAATATCTGTTACCAGCTAAGGTAAACATATCAATGATAAACTTGTTGGGGGAAACAAAAGCGAATCCATTGGAGAAATCAAAGAAGTAAATTACCTTTTACCGGTTAGGTAAATTAACACAGGTAAAGTACTCAGCATCAAGAAGGATTTTACCAGTTACTGGATAATAAACTCTTGGGGGACCAAAAGATCTATCTAGGTAAGAACTAGAAAGAAACAGTCAAATAAGACTTAACCCAATAAGGATATAACTCAAGGGGAGTGGTTCCATCCAGATAATGAACTGGGGAGGATACAAAAATAATAATCATCCACGAGGAAATAACTCAGTGGGGAAGAAGAAAGGATAAGCTCTTTATGCTTAAGGGGCTGACACTCTACATTGAAGGAGGACAGACACACCAAATCTTCATGGGAAATGATATCACCAAAGCAGGGGATCAGAAGAAAAAAACGGTCAATGTGTAAAATGCACAATGAAATATATGATGCTCTGTTTATGCATGTATATGCATGAATATGTGTATGATTATGCTGACAAAAGAGCACAAAGGATACAAACATGAAGGTCCAATCATCACAACTAGATACTCGACTAATTTCGACAAGATGGGAACACCAACTGGAGAACCTGCTAGGGATGAAAATAAATCACCAAGAATATAAATCCTATCTCAAATATTCAATTCCCTGGGAAAAATACACAATCATGTACTCAAGGAAGACTGCGGATATAACAATCCAAAAAAAGCTCAACTCTGATTGGGGAAAGACACGGAGAACATGCATCCGACCAAAAACTGCTAAAGACTCATCGCCCAGAGGAAAATGAAGAATATATATATATATATATATATATATATATATATATATATATATATATATATATATATATATATATATATATATATATATATATATATATATATGAAATTCTGGTGTAGTCAGAGTTCAGATGTTCTACTCCATATCATGACATCTGATCTAACATTTTTGCAAATACAACAAGACAGTTATATAAATTATGATCCAGTACTCATATGCACACATTCACAGATGTTACAACATCTGCTAATGCAAACACAGGAAAGAAGAACATCCAGTTCTGTCCATCTAGTGCAAACACATAGTAGAGATCAAACATAGCCCTTATGTTTATTTATCCTGCCCAGTTATCAGCATGATGTCTCATTGGTTTGAACATCACCTGTCCCAACATTACAGATGAGTGAACTGTAACAGATCAACCAGTCCATCAATATCAGCAGTCAATGATGAATGTCATAACGTTCTGTTTGACATTCAGACTGCAGGCTACGTGTCATGTCTGTTATTCCCTTCATAAACAGACTAAAACTAGACTGAGTTATGACAGACAAAATATAGTGTGCAGAAGGTAAAAACACAAGCAGTTGTTAACCCAGTTCGGTGCAACTCACCTACGTCTGGGGGCATACCAAGCCAGGAAGAAGATCCACTATCAGCAGTATTAATTCAGAGTTAAACTCCCCCGTTTACAACTCTTCACTTAATCCCTACCCAATGCAATCTATACCTAGGAACTCCTAGATAGAAACCTCCAGTTTCCATTCCTATCACTACAAATACAATGTAATGTTAACCCACCTTGAACTTGCTTCACAGCTTCATTCAAGAACAAAATCACTCTTGCCTACAGGCTTTGAGTTACAAATACTCTCAGCTTTAACCACTGAGAAACACATGGTAACCTTCCCACAGATTGGGAGGTTTACCTCACACACACCCCTAAAAATTCATTCTCAGAGGCTTACAAAAACTAGGTTACAATATGCTATTTATAACCTAATCACCCAACTGGATTTGGGCCTTCAGAAATCGCAGCAAACTTCTCCTTTGCTGTTACAACATCAGCAGAAACTTTCTGCTACAAACAAGGTCTTCAATCTTTTAGTTCCTAAAATATCTCCATATTTAGTTCCTAAAATATCTCCATATTTAGTTCCTACAATATCTCCATATTTAGTTCCTAAAATATCTCCATATTTAGTTCCTAAAATATCTCAAGACCTCCACAAATAATGCCACATAGGATTCTAACTAATTTCCACATATTAGTGTGCTAACAAATAGGCTATTTGTTAGGTTCCTTAATTGTAGCTTGGTTGTTGATTTCCTGGATTTTCTCTCAGCTGTTGAATCCCTGAAGAATAGCCTGAGAAAAAGCTGAAACAGAAAACTGAACAACCTACAATATAGCATATGCTGTCAGGAATGAATGTCACGACATTCAGCTTGGCATCAAGGATCATATGCTAAGTCTGTTTTTCCAGAAAACAGACTGTACAATTTTGCTGACCTGTATATGACCAAAATGACCATACTACAGTAACAACTTACATTAATAAATGTCAAAGTATCCAATTTGACATTTACACATTTGGCCTTAAGTCAGTTCTGTTATCCTCTTGAAGAACAGACTAAGAAACATACTGAAGTGTAGCAGACCACCACTCTGTCTATTATTCAGTATATGTTGTCCATGATGAATGTCATAACATCCAGTTTGACATTCATATAGTAGGCCTTATGCCAGGTCTGGTATTTCCTTGATAACCAGACTGCAAATGAATACTGAGCTCTAACAGAACACCAACTGTTCTATTCCTCAGTATCTGCTGACAGGGATGAATGTCACAACATCCAGTTTGACATTCAATAAATCCTGTATTAGCTAATCCTGCAGTAACTACTCAAGTGTGTCATGACATCAGTCAAGACATTAGAGTACAGTTAGATATTCTAACCTACAATGCAGTCACACATACACACCATGTCATGACATCAGTCAAGACATTAGAATCCAGCTAGTGTTTTACCATATAATGCAGCCAATCAAACACTTACAAACTCCCCCTTTGGCAAATTTTTGGCTAAAACACTTTGATCCCCATAACAGAGTTCATAGCAGCGGAATCACACATCTAGCAGGAAATAGGCCTAGCTAATACACTCAGAGTGGCAGCACACTCACACACATGGAAGTTAAATAAAACTTCACATAACAGCACACATCAGCTGCAGGGGAGGGAATCTTGAATCTGTCATGAACATCTGTTTTAACACAATAACACTTTGTTGTCCTGGGGTATCACCTGTTACTCCCCCTTTTTGTCAAAAATGTTGCCAAAGCAACACTTTAAATTACAGACCACAGAAAAAAACAGAATTACACACAAATGACAGAATTACAGACTTGGTTTTGCCTCACAGTTTCAACCAAGTTAGCATCCACTTGATCTTGCTTCACAGCTTTGATCAAGTAATCACCCACTTTTGCTTTACAGTAGGTGTATCAGGTGTCATACCTTGTTATCTGAGAACACATAGACCACAAGCTTGGTGATTACTTGCAGCACAAAGATAGAACTCCCCCTGTCGTGAACAACCAACTCTCCTCTTGAAACTTGGAGATCACACATGACCATATCCAACACCCCAAGGTTGGACCTTCACATACTTCCTGATTCAAAGAGAACCCAGACCACTTGATGAATGGAAAACATAAGACGCATCTTCATGTCTTCAAGAGCACACCCTCTGTTCAACCCTCTTGGTTGAACACATCCACACTCTGTGTCAATCTCTCTTCTAACCAGAACAGAACACCACTTCACAAAATGTTCTAACATTAGTTAGGACATCCGCACAACATAACAGGGAACACCATCTGATAATCTTCAGATATCACTGAGTCACCAGCTTACTCCAAAAGGACCCAGACACAAGTTGGGACATATACATTCTCATCCCATTATAAGAGATACTCTTCCATAGATAGCTTAGAACTTCTACCACAAGCTCCAAGAGATGAATAGAAAACACCTCCTTTTGTCTTCAACTTACTACTTTTCTGCTCAAAAGTAATTTGTCTCAGACTTTCCTCAAGAATAATCAGCTGCCATATGTGGATTATCTTGATTCTTCGAACTCACTTCTGAGATAGACCAAATGCCACTGGTTGATTACCTCCTTCATGAATCCTCATATGAAAAAGTCAAATGCCATTCTTTGACCTCTCCACGTCTATCAGACCTCTCCCAAAGATATTCTGACCTTCCAAGTGAGACTTGAACTTCAAGCTACATGTTGAACAAAACTTAGATTTTCTAAGACATGAACATGTAACATCCTTTCTATCCAGCAACTCCAAAGAACTGCAACGAGAACGACCTTTTTGAAGTATCCAATCTACCACCCTGTAGACCTTTCTATCTCAAGTTGATGTGCCACTTCACCAACTAAGAATCTGATGTTGAACCAAATGTCACAACATTGTGTTTTGACATCTAGCTGTTGAATTCAGCTCCTTCTTCTGCCACTTGAAAGAACTTCCTCCCTTCACAGAACAAGAGTTCAATGTTCTCATAGACTTGATTGTGGAACCAAGTTTGAGTAAACAACCTCCATTCTGCAGGTTTGCAGTTAAGTCATCCAAGCTCACACCTTGATGAATCCCTGCTTCTTCTCCAAAGACATCAGACACTCTGATGTATGAGTCTTCAGAAGGACCAGTTAGAAACTAACCCTTCAGCTATACCAAGGATTCCACATCCTAAAGCAAGGCTGTTTCCATGATGTCAAGACTGCTGCCACTTGTTCTTGACTCCACAGTGTGCATAAGCTAATGCACTTCCTTACCTAGATCAGAAATAAACTGATCCAAGTAACCACCATCAAGACTATGATGTCTTCTTCTTCTTGTACATACCAAGGCTGAACATGTTTCTTGCCAGGAAACCTTTTCAGAGATCATATGCTTTTGCTGCCACCAAAGAGATAGATCATAAGCCAATGTACTATCCTTCCTGTGATTCTGCACAGGGTCTTGAAGAAGTGATGTTCCAACATCTTTAAGAACATCAGTTATCTTGAGCTCCAAGGATAATCAATTAAACACTTGTACTTGGCACAAGTAGACATTGATCTTAAATCCTTTCCCAATTATCCTTTCAGATACTTCCACCATAAGAATACTTCGAAAGTACTCTTCTTGTGTCAACATCTTCTGCTTGCAAGCACCTCGACAATTTTGAAAGTCTTCCCAGATTAAATTCACCCTTAGGAATGAGAGAGATGAATTCTTCCTTGCAAATGTGTCACACAACCACCAGAACCCATGTGACACAGGTCAACAGCCAACCAGACCCTAGGCTGACCAAATGTGAGGAGGTTAACCAAAACTCCCCCTCAAATTAACAATCATGGAAACTTCACACCAATATCCATGCATTGTACAGACATGTCTCAACATGACATACACCATCCCTACCAGTGGCACTAACTCTATGAGTTATACCTAAGCATCCTCCAATCACACCAATCAGACTTTGGCTGACCATAAGTACTAAAGGAACACCAGTCAATAGCAGACATGCATTGCCAGAGCATACTACATCAACCAACCTATGAATCTTCATATTCTCACTCCTTGAAAGAACTACCACTTCTGATCGTGGTGCTTGAATAACAAGATTCATGGTCCCAATCCTCTTAAATGAAGTAGCAGTCAGGTTACCCCATTATTGACTTCTAACATCCAGAGGACTTGTCTTCCAACACACCATAGTACTCCAGAGAACAGCTATCCAGCCCTGATCAATCTACAGGAGTAGGGCAAGCAGCAGGAAATTGCGCAATGTCACATCTCAGCCAGCTCCACTTCTAGAGACCAGACCTCTACATGTGACCTTCTTGAGCATACACACAGTTGACCCTACCCTTGTCAACTTAGCACACACAGATGTCTCCTCTTCCAGGTCAGGAGTAGGTTCCAAACAAGGTCTCCCTTTGTTTGACACCTAAAACATCTGCTCTTCAACCAGTAGCTGCATACTTGTTGAACAACATGTTCTAACATCACATAGAACATTAGTTCCACCTCCTTGGAACAAACTTTCCTTGAAATTCTTCAAGGTCTTCATATACATTACCCAAAAGAGTAAAAGAATCAGTGATCAGTTGATTCTTACCATCCTGAAGTGAGAGCATCATGATGAATGGACTTGAGGAGACTCGAGTATCTTTGACATCTTCAATAGATTATGATGAAATCTTGAATACAGCAGCCTTTCATCCACATGAGGGGAAACTACATCAGAGTTTGAGTTTTGCCTGGTATTATGCAGCGGAAATCATAATACAACTCAACCTATGAACACACACTTCACCAGTTCAGCCTCCAAGACCATACCAAGTTTGAATGTGATTCAATACTGGCACAGCTGTCCCACACAAAGGCCAATTGCCAACCTCCAGAGACAGGTACACACCATTCCTGTCATGAACAGTCCATCCACCTACTTCAAGGGACCATTCAGGGAAGTTACAGAACCTTCCACAGGTTCCAACATAACTTCTTGCAAGATACCAGAAAGTATCACCCATGGATCTCATCCAGACGCAGAACAGGATGCCTGCTCTGATACCATTTGAAATTCTGGTGTAGTCAGAGTTCAGATGTTCTACTCCATATCATGACATCTGATCTAACATTTTTTGCAAATACAGCAAGACAGTTATATAAATTATGATCCAGTACTCATATGCACACATTCACAGATGTTACAACATCTGCTAATGCAAACACAGGAAAGAAGAACATCCAGTTCTGTCCATCTAGTGCAAACACATAGTAGAGATCAAACATAGCCCTTATGTTTATTTATCCTGCCCAGTTATCAGCATGATGTCTCATTGGTTTGAACATCACCTGTCCCAACATTACAGATGAGTGAACTGTAACAGATCAACCAGTCCATCAATATCAGCAGTCAATGATGAATGTCATAACGTTCTGTTTGACATTCAGACTGCAGGCTATGTGTCATGTCTGTTATTCCCTTCATAAACAGACTAAAACTAGACTGAGTTATAACAGACAAAATATAGTGTGCAGAAGGTAAAAACACAAGCAGTTGTTAACCCAGTTCGGTGCAACTCACCTACGTCTGGGGGCATACCAAGCCAGGAAGAAGATCCACTATCAGCAGTATTAATTCAGAGTTAAACTCCCCCGTTTACAACTCTTCACTTAATCCCTACCCAATGCAATCTATACCTAGGAACTCCTAGATAGAAACCTCCAATTTCCATTCCTATCACTACAAATACAATGTAATGTTAACCCACCTTGAACTTGCTTCACAGCTTCATTCAAGAACAAAATCACTCTTGCCTACAGGCTTTGAGTTACAAATACTCTCAGTTTTGACCACTGAGAAACACATGGTAACCTTCCCACAGATTGGGAGGTTTACCTCACACACACCCCTAAAAATTCATTCTCAGAGGCTTACAAAAACTAGGTTACAATATGCTGTTTATAACCTAATCACCCAACTGGATTTGGGCCTTCAGAAATCGCAGCAAACTTCTCCTTTGCTATTACAACATCAGCAGAAACTTTCTGCTACAAACAAGGTCTTCAATCTTTTAGTTCCTAAAATATCTCCATATTTAGTTCCTACAATATCTCCATATTTAGTTCCTAAAATATCTCCATATTTAGTTCCTAAAATATCTCCATATTTAGTTCCTAAAATATCTCAAGACCTCCACAAATAATGCCACATAGGATTCTAACTAATTTCCACATATTAGTGTGCTAACAAATAGGCTATTTATTAGGTTCCTTAATTGTAGCTTGGTTGTTGATTTCCTGGATTTTCTCTCAGCTGTTGAATCCCTGAAGAATAGCCTGAGAAAAAGCTGAAACAGAAAACTGAACAACCTACAATATAGCATATGCTGTCAGGAATGAATGTCACGACATTCAGCTTGGCATCAAGGATCATATGCTAAGTCTGTTTTTCCAGAAAACAGACTGTACAATTTTGCTGACCTGTATATGACCAAAATGACCATACTACAGTAACAGCTTACATTAATAAATGTCAAAGTATCCAATTTGACATTTACACATTTGGCCTTAAGTCAGTTCTGTTATCCTCTTGAAGAACAGACTAAGAAACATACTGAAGTGTAGCAGACCACCACTCTGTCTATTATTCAGTATATGTTGTCCATGATGAATGTCATAACATCCAGTTTGACATTCATATAGTAGGCCTTATGCCAGGTCTGGTATTTCCTTGATAACCAGACTGCAAATGAATACTGAGCTCTAACAGAACACCAACTGTTCTATTCCTCAGTATCTGCTGACAGGGATGAATGTCACAACATCCAGTTTGACATTCAATAAATCCTGTATTAGCTAATCCTGCAGTAACTACTCAAGTGTGTCATGACATCAGTCAAGACATCAGAGTACAGTTAGATATTCTAACCTACAATGCAGTCACACATACACACCATGTCATGACATCAGTCAAGACATTAGAATCCAGCTAGTGTTTTACCATATAATGCAGCCAGTCAAACACCTACAATATATATATATATATATATATATATATATATATATATATATATATATATATATATATATATATATATATATATATATATATATATATATATATATATATATATATATATATATATATATATATATATATATATATATATATATATATATATATATATATATATATATATATATATATATATATATATATCAGTGGAAATCATGGGGAACAAGACATATCCAACTTCAAAACTCAACTCTCGGGAGAGGAGGAACAACTGTTGGGGGATAAGCAAAGACCTTGCTCAAAACTCAAACTCTCAGGGAGAGGAGAAAAATACAGCTTGGCAACTTCGTGGGGAACGAAAGCACTGCTGAGAAAATCAACCAACATGCTGAGGATAAGAGATATCTGCTGAAGATCCACATCTCAAGGTGAGGGGATATATATATATATATATATATATATATATATATATATATATATATATATATATATATATATATATATATATATATATATATACTTCAACAAGTCAACACTGTGGGAGATTTTAGGTCAACACCATATCAAATGGGAGACAATCCTATAGAGGACAACTACATCAATACTGCTTAGAATCAAAAACTTCCTGAATGAGGAGATCTTTCATCAGAAGAGGAAACTCCGCGGGGAATCCATGTCACAACAAGAGGCAAAACTCTAAGTGGGGACCAGACAACTTACTAGGGATTCCATCAATCAATATCAACTATATGGGAGCTTCATTGGGAATAAGAATACGCCAGGAAAAAAAATGCGCCACACGAGGATGCAAACAACAACAAATTCCTTAAGAGGAAAACAACAGTCACAAGACTCTTCTTGGAGATTGAGTAATAAACCAATTCCAAGGTACTAAAGATCAAACAGGCCTGCAGGAACTCACAAAGGGAGAAACCATGCCACGACTATGCAATCACCAAATAAAGGTGTTAGGGATCTGAAAACCAAATAAAGGTTTTACCAGAGATCCAAGGTTCAATCACAATATAAATGCAAATCAGGGATGAAAGTCCATGAAGGCCCACAACTAGGGAAAGAATGATGAACTACAAAGAGAATAACACATCAACCACTCTAGGGATGAACAATGAACTGATTGGGGAGCAAACACCCCTAAACACTGCTTGGGGAAGACAACAAGGCTTCACACGTCAAGACTTACCATCCTCAGATTGTTGTTGACATTCCTTTTTGAATTCAATATTCTTAACGTAAATGTCTTATTACTTCAGAAAAATGATTATTCATTGATTTATTTATTTCAAAATTATCATCATAAAAATACAGTTTTATTAAACATAAACAAATAAGAATTGCAAATAATTTGGATAAAGGCTCAACTTTATTTAATAGAATGGTAGTCCGCAAAAGGCAGAACTCTATGGATCTTTACAAAGTTTGAAAATGGTAATTTAGATGGAAAACGGCTACATTGAATACAATGACCACTACTCTCCCTACCAACTTTGAAATTTGATGTGCTTTTGTCTTTGGCCGAGAATGATGAATAAGAACCAAACTGACTAGCAATTCTGCTTCTAGCCGGATGTAGTTACTTGCCAAAATACCTAATTTTTGCCTAGATTGCCCCAAGGTGGGGTACTCAATCTATCAGGATGATTTTTCTGTTTTATATCTCTAACTTTTTTCTGGATCTCCCTTTCGGGTTTTCAATCCACCGAGATGCTCATTTTTGCCTAAGCCTCCCTTTCGGGTTTTAAACTTAGCAAGCTGCTATTTTCTTTATTTAGGTGAAGTATTTCTTGACTGCATCAGCATTCACAAGACGAGTGAACTCTTCATTATCCATAGTTGTAAGAATTAATGCACCGCTAGAGAAGGCTCTCTTAACAACATATGTGCCTTCATAATTAGGAGTCCATTTGCCCCTAGAATAAGGTTTGAAAGATAAGATCTTCTTGAGCATGAGGTCACCTTCTCGGAACACATGAGGCTTGACCTTCTTATCAAAGCTTTCTTCATTCTTTGCTGATATAACTGACTATGACACATGGCAGTCAATCTTTTCTCTTCAATCAAATTTAACTGATCATATCTGGTTTGACACCATTCAACTTCGGTCAACTTGGCTTCCATAAGCACACACAATGATGGGATCTCAACCTCTACAGGGAGCACAACTTCCATGCCATAAACAAGAGAGAAAGGGGTTGCCCCTGTTGAAGTGAGGATGGATGTACGATACCCATGCAAAGCAAATGGGAGCATCTCATGCCAATCTCTATACGTCAAAACCATCTTTTGGATAATCTTCTTGATGTTCTTATTCGCAGCTTCAACAACCTCATTCATCTTGGGTATGTAGGGAGAAGAATCATGATGTGCTATCTTGAAGTCTTTGCAGAGATCTTCCACCATGTTGTTATTCAAGTTCGATCCATTATCAGTAATGATCTTACTTGGCACACCATATCAACATATAATCTGACTCTTGATAAACCTTACAACAACTTGCTTGGTCACACTTGCATATGATGCCGCTTCAACCCACTTTGTGAAGTAACCAATAGCCACCAAAATGAAACGATGTTCATTTGAAGCTTTGGACTCAATCATGCCAATCATATCAATTCCCCACATGGAGAAGGGCCATGGAGAGGAAATGGCATTCAAAAGTGTTAGAGGAACATGTATCTTATCCGCATAAATTTTAAACTATTGACATTTCTTCACAAACTTGTAACAATCAGATTCCATTGTCAGCCAATAGTAACTATCTCTCAACATCTTCTTTTCTATAGCATATCCATTGGAATGAGTACCAAAGGAACCTTCATGGACTTCTATCATCAATAAGTCTGCTTCGTGTCTATCCACGCATCTGAGCAGAACCATATCAAAATTTCTGTTATAAAGCACATCACCATTCAGGTAGAAGTTTCCAGCTAATCTTCTCAAAGTCTTCTTATCTTTCAAAGATGCCCAGGCGGGTAAATTTAACTTTGGAGGAAACACTTGATATCGTAATACCATGGTTTATCATCCTTGATTTCTTCAACAACAAATACATGAGCTGGCCTATCAAGACGCATCACAGTCAAATTAGGAACTTCATTCCAATACTTCACCACGATCATGGAAGCCAACATTGCAAGAGCATCTGCCATCCGGTTCTCATCTCGAGGAATATGATGAAACTCGACCTTTGTAAATAAAGTTGATATCCTCCTTGCATAATCTCTATACGGTATCAAACCGGGATGATTCGTGTCCCATTCACCTTTGATATGATTAACAACCAGAGTTGAATATCCATAGATGTCAAGATATTTGATTCTGAGATCAATGGCTTCTTCGAGCCCCATAATGCAAGCTTCATACTCAGCCATATTATTTGAACATTTGAAGGTCACTTTAGCTGTAAACGGAAAATGAGTGCCTTAAGGAGTAATAATCACTGCCCCAATGCCATTACCATACGAATTAACAACTCCATCAAATACCATGCCCCAATGAGAACCAGGTTCTGGCCTTTCTTCAAGCAACAATTCATCACAATCTTTCATCTTCAAATACAATATCTCTTCATTAGGGAAATCATACTACACTGACTGATAATCATCAATAGGTTGTGAGCTAAATGGTCAGCCAAGATACTACCTTTAATCGCTTTCTAAGCCCAGTATTCAATATCATACTCGGATAACAACATCTGCCAACGGGCAATCCTCCCAGTTAAAACAGGCTTTTCAAATATATACTTGATTGGATCCATCTTGGATATCAACAAGTAGTATGATTCAACATATACTGGTGCAGACGCTTAGCAGCCTAAGCCAAAGCACAACATGTCTTCTCAAGCATAGAATACAGAGACTCACAATCGGTGAACTTCTTACTGAGGTAGTAAATAACATATTCTTTCTTACTATATTCATCTTGCTTACCAAGAACACAATATATACTCTCTTCAAGCACAGTCAAATACATGATCAAAGGTCTCCCTTCAACAGGCGGAGACATAATTGGAGGCTCAAGCATATATTCTTTGATACTATCAAAAGCTTTCTGGAAATCCTCGGTCCAATCACAAGAATGATCTTTCTGAAGGAGCTTGAATATAGGCACACATGTGGTTGTCATATGCGACATAAATCTTGAAATATAGTTCAAGCGGCCGAGAAAACCTATGACTTGCTTCTTGGTTTTGGGCGCATGCATCTCTTATATTGCTTTGACATTGGCAGGATCAACTTCAATACCCTTCTCACTGACAATGAAGCCCAAAACTTACTAGAGAGAACACCAAATGTACACTTATTGGGATTCAAGCAGAGTTTATACTTCCTTAAACATTGGAATAACTTCAATAAATGCTCAACATGCTCATCTTCAGTCCTCGATTTGGCAATCATATCATCAACATAGACCTTAATCTCTTTATGCATCATATCAATGAAAAGAGTGGTTATGGCTCTCTGGTATGTTGCACCAGCACTCTTCAAACCGAAAGGCATCACTCGATAACATAATGTTCCCCAAGGCATAATGAATGTGGTCTTCTTCATATCTTCAGGTGCCATCTTAATCTGATTATAACTGGAAAATCCGTCCATAAAAGAGAAGACTTTGAATTTAGTTGTATTATCTACCAACATATCAATGTGTGGCAGAGGAAAATCATCTCTCGGACTAGCTTTGTTCAAATCTCTATAATCAACACACATGCAGACCTTTCTGTATTTCTTCGGAACAAGCACAATATTGGCCACCCACTACGGATATTCGTAGGTAACAAGGAAACTAGTATCAATCTCCTTCTGCACTTCCTACTTGATCTTCAATGCCAGGTTAGGATGAGCTCTTCTCAACTTCTACTTGACTGGTGGACATTCTGGCTTCAATGATAATCTATTCTCCATAATATCAGTATCAAGACCTGACATATCTTGATAATACCAAGCAAACACATCAGAATATTCTCGAAGAAGCTCAACAACCCCTTCCTAACATCTGGACGAAGCTGTGACCCAATCTTGAGTTCCTTGATGTTATCTTTGGAACCCAAGTTGACCAACTCAATCTGCTCTTCAAACGGCTGAATGGTTCTTTCCTCGTGCTCAAGCAATCAGGATAACTCATTAAAAATGTCTTCATCATCATTCTCTTCCTCAACTTCGAACACAGTGAAATCAAAGTTCGGAGAGGGAGTAGGATCATTATATTCAATGGGTTTGAGAGGAAACCTGTATAATGATTTAATATTTTGATTTTAGAAATATGAAGTGCAAACAAATATTATGCAGGCATGGGAAAAATTATTGTTTATTTATGTTTTTTGTGATTACCATTTTCATAAAAAGCAAAAAGTAAAAAGAACATAAATATGGATGAATAAAATTGCATTTTATTGATGATAATTTGAAAATTCCCAACAATGTTTCACTTCTCCCTTAGGCATAGGATAAGGATTTTTCAATAAACAATAAGACAAATTACTTTAAACGATGCATAATGACAGGAACATCAACAACAACCCAATTATTGCAAGTCTGTCAATGTGTCACAAAATTGGCATTATCTCCTTCATCTTCATCTTCATGAATGATAGCAATTGAGTGTTGTTCTTCTTTGTGAATGCACCCTCCACTGCGAAAGATTGGTTGCATAGTTTTGAAATCACCTTTGAATGACTCTTGCTGAAATCCCAGACCAACCCTGTTCTTGTTCTCGACGACTTCTACGACACGACCCAACTTGTCTGTGCCTCTAGCCTGAATAACTTCTTGTGCATCTTTCAAAGAAGACATGGATCCACCAATCTTCTGAATCTCATCAGCTACAGACAAAGCTTGGAACAGAGTTCTAATATCTTCTCCAGCTTCAACATATGTGAACAATGACAGATGGCTCACCAAAAGCGCTTTCTCACCTCCCACAATAACGAGCTTGCCATTCTTAACAAATTTGAGTTTCTGATGCAGAGTTGACGTGACAGCACCAGCCTCATGAATCCACATTCTTCCCAATAAATAGCTATAGGCCAGGTGAAGATCCATTACTTGGAAAGTAATTTGGAAATCACTCAGACCAATCTTAACTGGGAGGTCCACTTCTTCAATGATAGTTTTACGAGACCCATCGAACGCATTCACAAACACACAATTGTACCTCATGGGTGCACCCTGATAAGATAACCTTGTCAAAGTAGATTTAGGTAGAACATTCATAGATGAACCGGTGTCTACCAAGACATTAGACAAAGCATCTTCTTTGCAATTCATGGATATAGGGAGGGTCAAATTGTGATTTCTTCCTTCTTTAGGAAGCTCTTCATCACAAAAACTTAAATTATTGCATGAAGTGATATTGTCAACAATATGATCAAACAAATCCACTGTAACATCATGTTACACATATGCTTGCTCGATCACCTTCTGCAATGCCTCTCGGTGAGCTTCAGAACTCATCAACAAAGATAAGACAAAGATCTTGGATAGTGTTTGGAGCAGCTTCTCCACAACATTAAACTCACTCTTCTTAATCAATCGGATAACCTCATTGTAACACCTCAAAATTTGCCCTCCTCTTCTTGGGACTAGTTTAGCATATTGAATTTCATGTTCTAGGATATTAGGCATTTGCATATTGCATATCATGTGAAATAAACAAGTCATCCTCCAAGGTCTTGTCAGAGATGGAGAAGTTGTATGGTTCAAGCTTGAGGGTCTTATTGAATTGATCACCAACCATCTGAGGGTTTGTGCTTCAATTAGGGTTTTCGTGGTTCTTCAAGGAGGTTGAGCATTATCTTGGTTGCAAGGATATATTACTATCATCATGGTTATGTCCTTATCAAGGGGTTCATTGTTCATGCTCAGTTCCTTTGGATTAGGGTTTTGACCTCTGGTCAACCCTAATCGGTGCCATTCTTTCAACCAGGGATTTTTAAGGAGAAGAGGTATTCTATTGATGATGCAGATCACATGGTTATGTTGAAGAGCTTATTGGAGCTAGGGGTTCATTTCTGAGCCATTTCCTCAGGTGGTAGAGGCTCAAAGTCCACAGTGCATTTTCAAGTCATCTAGGGCCCATAAAAGTCAACACAAAGTCAACTGAGGGCTATGAGGTGGAGAAATGAGTTTCAACACTTCATTCATGTCCCAAAGAGGTTCATTTGTCATTACAAACACATATCTTGAAGAATTTGAGGCCAGATCAAAAGTTTCCAAAAATGGAAAGTGACCTGTAATTGAAAGTTTCCAAAAATGGAAAGTTTTTGGTTCAAATTCAACCTGATCTTACATCATCAAAGGAGATTCAAATGAATTTTTGTCCAACATGAAAGTTGAAGATCTTTCTCTCCCATTTCCAAAAAGTCCAAGATCATGAGCATCTGATGAATGGTTGAGGAGATATGATCAAATCATTGCCAAGTGTGCTTGAAACTTCAAAAGGCCATAACTTTTGGCTCATAGCTCCAATTGGAGTGCCTCTTTTTGCATTTTGCTTGTCATGACATGTATTTTCCAAATCATTCATTACATTGCATGAAATTTCATCACATAATCATTTGCTTATTCATGACCATTTTGGAGGGAAAATTGCAAATTTGAAATTGGTGCATCATATGAACAAAATACCATTGCCAACATGTGCATGAAGTGATTTTAAGTGAATTTGATCATCCATTTGCTACTGTTCACGTGTACATTTGCATGGCACCACCAATTTTCCAAAATTGGTCATACACCTTATTTTTGCTTAATCTCAACCAAACCATGCTTAATTCTAATTAGGATGTGATTAGGACTGAGTATATAAGGCAAACCCTAACAGAATTGTTCATTATTCATCATTTCTAGATCTCAAACTTTTTTCCCTCCAAAATTTTCTCTCAATCAAAACTTGAAAATTCTCCACATAGCATTGCAATTTTCTTCCATATTCTGGTTCATTGAGTGTAGTGGATGAAGAATCAAGCATTGGATCATTGAGTTTGCCCAGAATTCGTGCATGTGAAGCTCAAGAACATAGCAATGGCAATTGAGATTTGAGCTAGATCTAAGCTTCTCCAAGCCTCAATTTATTCATAAAGCTTCATAACAAGTGCTCAGGAGTAGATCTACACACATGCCAAACCTTGAATCACCAGAATTCAGTGACTGCTCTTCAAGAGGTCAGATTTTCGAGTAGTATAATTCTCTTTTTTATGTGTATAATCTTGTAGATCCTTGCTTGCTGATCAATCTGATGAAAATTTCATGTGATTTGGTGGATTATTGGCTAAGTTATGATGAATTGAATTTTGGATGTCAAAGTTGTTTTGATTCGATTTGCACTGGTCATGAGGTTTTAATTTGAATGGATGCTGGATTCGTGATGTGCATTGCATGAGCTTTTGAATGATGTAATTACTTTTAAAATCTGCAAAAAAAAAAATAAGTCGTGGTACTGTTCACCACCGTCTCAAGGTAGGAGACGGTGGTTTCCTCCACAAGGACCGCCGCCTGCAATTGGTGGCCTTCGCTAGGGTTTTATCCCAGTCATCCTCCACATGAGCGTGCCTGTTGGCGAAACAATTGGATATGTCGCGTTTGACCACTTCCACTTGTGCATTGACCTGAAGACGTGGACGCCACGTCCTTTAATAAAACTCTGCGTTTTGGCTTTGCATCCCTTCGATCCCTGGCATTTGCATTTCTGAATTTTATTTGTTTCCAAAGCGCGCGCAGAGTTCGATTCCTGCCTAAACCATTTTTTCAAATTAAATCCATTTTCTTCTTTCCCTCCAAATAACATGTACATATGTCACATTTTATTTCATATTTTTTCTCCAACTTCCAAAATTCATAACAAATTGAAAACACATCCAATTAATTCCCAATTTTTTGCAAAATGTTCATATGTTTGTCTACTATTTTTTGGTGGTGGTTTCATGATTTTATCATCTATGGAATTTGAATTGTGATTGGTTGAGTGATCATGTATGCATATGTGACAATGCCTCATTCTTTCTATTGAGAAATGCTCAATAATGATCCAATTGACATGAAATTTTGTATGATGATTCCCAACATGTTGCTTGACCTTTGAGGCTTGATTGTGCATTTTTCTCATTTTCCATTTCTGTTTTGGACACATAAACTTTTGGTGTGACAATGTGTGTCACACAATTTGATGTTGATCTTATTCATTTTCATTGCCATATCAAATGAGCTCCTCTATTTATAATTTTTGGCATGATGATTATGTTTGACATGTTGTATGCTCATAAAAATTTCCAGGATTATTTGAGTCATTTCTGTTTTAATATGGAATTTTGATTCTTGATGATCAATTGTATGCTTTGAAATTGCCTTTGCCTTCTCTTGCTCACTACATGACTTTGATTGATGCTTTTGATTTGGTCCTTTTTAGGACATGTTCATGATAGATTAAATATGCTATATGTTGAATATTGGTTTCTGTTTTGACTTTTTGCCATACCTTTGACCCTAGCCTTGGTGCTAGTGGTTTGTACTCATCTTTTGAGTTGTGCATTTCAGGTTCAAGCTATTATCTCTAGTGGTTGATGCAATATCAATTCATGAGATGCAAACTACTTTGTGCACTAATCCTTTGTGTTGTAGGATCATGGAATGTGGTGGAATCACTTGAATTCTTGGGTCATAAAGCTTGACTTGTGTGGCATATTGAGTTGTAACACTGTTGACTGTTGGTTGTTTGTCTGAACATAGTACTGATTGTTTAGCTTTTCTTACAGGTACTTTAGCCGCTTTAACTCATTGCTTGAGTTGCTTTGCTTGTGGTTGGCATACCACTTAGGTAATCTCTTGAACTCCATGTAGTCTGGAAGACCTGCTATCTTTGGCAGGCACCTGTCTGAAGCCCTCCTTAAGAGGCAATGTTTGTGATTGTTTATATTTGTGCCATGTACTTCAAAGACCTCCTAAGTGAAGAGGCATTGGCAGATAGAAGGGATGTGCAGTACATCCCCTGCTATTCAGTTGAGTCTTTCATCTTGCTCGCACTACGTGCTGATGCATTTTGAATAAACACCCAAAATCTTGTATATAGAGTCAGTCATTGTGGAATAGAGTTCCTCATTCTGGACTCCCACACCTTCTTTGGTTCAAGCTCACCCAGGCCGGGTTAAGAGCTGTGAGGTCTAACCCTCATCTCCCATTTCATCTGCTCACCCTAACGGTAAATGTCAGTGGTTACGAGCCTCAGACACCTTTCCAGTTGGCTTGTTTGTCGAGGTCGATATGACCCCTCGACTAAAGCCCAGCCTTGTATGAGCCGTTTGTTTGCATATAGCGTGTGATGATTGCTTTTGATGTTTATCTGCTTTTGCTTCTCATCTCCTTTCTGTAGGAGTCGTATGATCAACTTTTGAGGAAGTTGAACGTACGTAGAGATAAACTTGAGTTGACTCACTGCCTGTGTGAGTCTAACTCTCGTTAGAGACCTCAACCTAGGACTTTTGTGGATTGCATGACAACTATTAGGCTCGAGTCAGTCTCCCTTTTAGTTTGTTATTTCCCAGTCTCTGGTTAGGATAGAAGTTTCTTCCCTGTTAAGGGGAACTATGTCGCCCTGATCCTCATACCAGATGAGGTACGTAGGCAATAGATCGTGCGACATCTCTTCGGGCGCCCTTTTTTTCTCTTTTGTGTGCGTTTTGCTTGACAGCTAGTAGGCTCGAGTTCCAGACTCCCTATTAGCTTGTTTGTTTGATAACCTTTTGGTGTGTGTTAGGAGATGGATGTAAGACCAACGATTGGCATTCCGTTTCCTATTTGTTGTGTGCTTGGAGTCTGATGTAAGTCCAGCAATTGGCATTCGATTTCCTGTTTGTGTTTCTTTTGTGGAGTTGGATGTAAGCCCAGCGATTGGCATTCCATTTCCAGTTGTGTGTTTCTTTTGACGTCTCAGCGTCTTTGTGTTGTGTTTTGTTTCGGCGTGCGTTAGCCGAACTACGGTAGCTCTGATTCTCATTCCAGATGAGATACGTAGGCATGGGATGCGATATCCTAGCGAGCCTGTTTCCCATGTCCCCAAACTACGTCGACTCTGATGTTTGTTTCTGACAAACTACGTAGGCCCAGGATGCGACATCCTGCCGAGTCCGCTTCCGTCTTCTTCCATCTATGTTTTATTATTCCAGTGTGTGTGCAGTTTTTGAGCAGTTATCCAACAACCTTATTCTATCCCTTTTGAGCGTGGATCCCGTCGAGTACGACGGGCGTGAGGGGTGCTAATACCTTCCCTTTGCATAACCGACTCCCGATCCTTGCAATCTCTGGTCGTGAGACCATTCCTTTCCAGGTTTACTTCGAGCGTTTCCTTTCCCGCCTTTGGGATAAATAACGCACGGTGATGGCTCTGTGTCTTTTCCCGTCGGTTTTTTCGCGGATGCGACAACTGGCGACTCTGCTGGGGATGAAAGAAGTTGACCTCTTGCTGGTCCATCTTCCCTAGGCGAGTCAATCCTAGCGCTCTCTAGGGTAGTTTTGGTTGCTTTTATTGCTCTATTTATTGCATTGATGATTATTATGTTGTGATTGTATATATTTGCATATATGTTTGCATGCATCATATTATCATTATGCTGGATTCTGTACAGGTGGTTCCTCTGATTTTGGGGTGGGTGTTCTGAGTGGGGCTAAAACCCAGGCCCGAGTATACACCTAGGATTAGCGTGGTCTCATGTTGCCTCTCATGTTAGGTCAACATGTTTTTGGCGACGTGACATACCACAAGCCGGACGAGGTTCATTTGAGAGTGCTTTTCCTTTGTGGAGTATCCACTTTGGTTGAGTCACCTCATCTGAGCCGGTGACTTCGGTGACCGTTCTTTCCCGGATCTCTGGTTTAGACGATCTTATGAGAGCTGCAGCGGCACACTCGAAAGGGCAAACCCGTTGAGTATCTTGTCCGATTGTCGAGACCATTATCCGCCTTAGGATGACCTGATTAGAATTCACCTGTGAGGGGAGGGTTGATTCTTACAGATGCATGTTCTGATGGTGACTTTGATGGTGACCTTGGTTCAGTTGGTTTATGGATATTTATTTCTGAGACGTCGGAGTTCTGTCCATCGTATTTATCAGTGGGGATCCGTTTATTTCAGGATTCCCTGAGCTGGTACATATGATTGTGTTGTTATCAGATCAGTGGTTCTCCAGTGATGATGGTGATATATCTATTCCGTTTATTTCGGAACCCTGAGTAGGATTTGTGGTTACTCAGTACCTCAGATGGTTGTGATCAGTTCAGAGGCCGTAACTCAGTGCAGTGGATGTTCAGATGACTTGGAGGATGGCACAGTGCATTGCATTCATACATCAGCATCATTCTCATTTTGCATATTATTCACATCTAACTCATGTTTATCCATATGCAGGGGACATTCTTGATCGAGATCCTGGTTGAGAGACTTCTTTGTTCCAGACATGAGGACCGGCTTGAAAGACGATGTTGTCTACAGTTTCTTCGACCCAGAGATTGGTGTGCTGAGAGATATGATATCATTGGTTACACCTGACCGTGTGGGGATATTCCGTGAGACTTATGGGGGTATTCTGAAGTTGGTTTTCAGGCTCACAGATACAGATATGAGTGCCATCCATACTCTTCTCCAGTTTTATGACCCGGGTTTGAGGTGCTTTGTTTTCCCGGATTACTTGTTGGGACCTTTGATGGAGGACTATGCCAGCATCCTGGGTATTCAGATTAGAGACCAGATTCCATTCTATGTCACTAAGGGGGAACCTGATGTTGTTGAGATTTCTCGTGCTCTTTATTTGAGCACAGAGGTGACTAAGGGGGGTTTGAAGGAGAAGGGAAAGTTGCCCGGTTTTCATCTGAGCTTCTTGGAGGCTAAAGCCAAGGAGCATGCTGTTGTGGGTAATTGGAGGGCCGTTTGTGCTTTACTGGCTGTCAGTATCTATGGGATCATCATGTTCCCTAATCAGAAGAACTTTGTAGATATTAATGTTATCCGGTTGTTTGTGCAGAGGAATCCCATTCCTACCCTGGTTGGAGATGTCTATTACTCGGTCCATAATCGGAACGAGAAGCGGCGTGGGGGATTGATCCGATGTTGTGCTCAGCTGTTGTTCAAATGGTTCATGGGGTATTTGCCTTCCAGAGGTGCCTTTGTCTTTCTTGATCCTACTGTCAAATGGTCAATCAGGTTGATGGGTTTGCGAGCCAAGGACATAGCTTGGACTCACAACGGTATGGCTGGACGAGATTTCATTTACATTTGTGGGAGTCTTCCCAATGTGCCTCTTATAGGAGTTCAAGGTTGCATTAATTACAACCCGGTGCTTCTTAGGAGACAAATGGGGTTTGCTGTGGAGGGTCCTCCTCTCGGGCGAGAGATTCAGGAGTCTTTCTACTTCCCAATTGAGGATAATCAGCCAAAGTTGAGGCAAGTGTCTGATGAGTGGCGTGACATTCAGAGGAATGGCAAGGTTCCTTTTGGTAAGGTTAATAGCAGGTCTTTTCCTCCATTTGATGATTGGCTCAGGAAGAGGATTGAGCTCACACATCTACCATTTCCTGGGGGTGATCCTTGGTGTCCATTGATTGAGGGGCCATGTCCTTCTGTCAGCATGGAAGAGTTTCTTGAGATGAAGAAGGCCAGAGATCAGCTGCAAGCAGAGAAGATTGAGTTGGAGATGAGTGTTGCTAGAATTCAAATGGCTAATCAGGAAATCAAAGGGAAAATAGAAGACCAGGATAAGAGACACGCCTTGGAGGTGAAGCGCTTTGAGATAGACACTGCCTATTACCGCAAGATCAGCCAAGCTTTGGAGTCATCTACAAAGGAGCATGACATCACCAAGGAGAAGTTGGCTAGAGCTTTGAGGGTCATTGAAGATGAGAAGAGGAGGCAGATCCTTGTGAAGAATCAGAGAGATGCTAGAGCCAAAGTCCTTACCACGGAATGGGAAGCGGAGAAAGCAAAGATTATTGCTGAGAGAGATCACTATCTTGCTGAGAGGGATCATTATTTCCGACAGATGAAGATTCACCAGAAGGAGGTGGGGAGATTGCAGCAGGAGAACACTGAGCTCAGGTTCGCCGTGAAGTTTACCAAGATGGTTGATGATGCAGAGCCGTCTGTGGGACCTTCTTCAGTGTAGACTTTTGTTGTTATGTATGGATTACCGTCAGGCCTGTTGACGAAATTCACTTGCTTGTATTTTCTTTCTGATTCTGGAGAATTGTATTTGATTTGTATCAGCCTGATGTATGACTCTCGCACGTATAGTGCACTTTTGATATACACAGTTATTATCATTCAGTGATCGATCTTCAAGCTTTATTTGCTTTCCTGTATGCACTCACATGGCACACACATGGTTGGGTGATATCTTTGCTAAATCATAATTCTCTGCTTTGTATGGTGAAACCAGATGATTTACATCAGAATTTTGTTAGCAAATTATTATCTGTCTCGATGAAACCAGGGTCGAAAGACAGAGTGTTCCTCATGTGGATAGACATTGCATTCATGCATGAATAATAATAACTTGTCTTCTATTTTGCAGGTGTCAGTTTCTAACGTGCTTGATTGTTTCAGGAATCATTGCTCACGCACGTAGGATCAGTCCCTTGCACGTAGCACGTCCACACAGATACCCTACCAGGCGCAACAAATCCAAGCTGATGGATCTACCCAACGCAGATATTCTCGAGTTGAAGGAGAAAATGGGTGAGCTGATAAATGTTATGCAAGGGCTTGCCTTGGGGCAGAAGGCACTTGCTGATAAGGTGGAAAAGCTCGAGCGGGCTTCGACTGCCAACAGCGGTAATAATCAGGAGGGTGTGTCCAACAATGGTTTGGGTGGTTCTAGGGATGAAGGAGATCTCAGAAAGAAGACTATGGCTGGGGTGGTGATCAATAATGGTGGTGGTTTTGGTGCTGCTACAGGTGGTGGACCAGGTCCCATAGTCAATAATCTGAAGGATAGTCTGTTTCCTCCTTTCTTCGGGGCTGAGGAGGATAGAGAGGAAGACAAAGAAGCGGATCAGTTCTCCATGCTGAATGAGCAATTTGGTCAATATAGTGTCCAACCACCAAACAAAGAGATTCAGGTGCTGGCGGAGAAAATCAGGGCTCTAGAAAGCTATGCTACTCCGGGGGTTGTTAATATGTCGAACATGGGGCTAGTTGAGGGGATTGTGATCCCACAAAAGTTTAAAGCGCCTGCGTTTGACAAGTATAATGGGAGTTCTTGCCCGGAAACTCATCTCCAAGCTTTTGTCCGAAAGATTTTTGCTTATACAATGGACCAGAAGCTTTGGATGTACTTTTTCCAAGACAGTCTGTCTGGTGGGTCTTTGGAATGGTATACCAAATTGAGGTCATCTGATGTCAAGAGCTGGCAGGATCTCGGAGATGCGTTCTTTAAACAATATCAATTTAATGCTGACATGGCTCCTAGCCGTACCCAGCTGCAGGGTATGTCTCAGAAGCCAAATGAAGGGTTTAAAGAATACGCACAGAGGTAGAGGGAGTTGGCTGCCAGGGTGCAACCTCCGTTGGTAGATAGAGAAATGTCTGATCTGTTTATGGGTACCCTTCAGGGAACATTTGCAGAAAGAATGGTGGGATGCCCGGTTACCAACTTTGTTGATATTGTAGTGGCTGGGGAAAGAATAGAGAGCTGGTTGAAGCTGGGGAAGATACAGGGTAACGCTTCATCGTCTGGATCGAAGAAACCCTTTGGTAATGGCCAACGTAAGAAGGAGGGTGATACAAGTGTTGTGTATACCCAAAGAGGACAAGGTAGGGATCGTTACTATCAGCACACTACTGCGGTAACAATTCCTGCTGATAATCAACAACAGCAACAACAACAACCGCAACAACAATGACAACCCTTTCAACAGAGACCACAATGGGCCGGGTATCAGGTGAGAGGGCGAATGGCTGATCGTCAATTTGATAGGCCACCTGTGACATATTCTTTCCTGTTGAAGAAATTGACAGACTTGGGGTTGGTTCAGTTGAGGACTTTGGCTCCGTTGAGACCTGACCAGAGGCCTGCCAACTATGATGAGAACGCCAAGTGTGAATTTCACTCTGGCGCCCCTGGACACAATGTGGAGAATTATAAAGCTTTTAAGCATGTTGTCCAGGACTTGGTGGATTCTAAGGCCATCAATTTTGCTCCATCTCTAAATGTTAATGCTAATCCCATGCCGGCGCATGGTCAAATGGGGGTGAATGCAATCTCTGAGGATAAGGGTGGAATTGGGCTGACAGAGGTAGACCAGTTGAAGACTCCATTGGCTGAGGTCAAGAGGCAACTGTTGAGAAATGGGGTCTTCCCGGGCTGTGATGATTGTTGTGTTACTTGCACCGTTGCCACCAATGGGTGTGTTGTATTGAGGGAGGCTGTCCAGAAGATGATGGATGAAGGAAGCTTCAGATTTGAGAAGGTTGATCTGGCGAAGGAGGATGTCTCCACCATAACTATCTACTTTGATCCGGTCGATTTGTCAACGCTGGCAGATGCGGCTCCGGTTACTATCACGGTACCTGGGCCTATTCCTTATGACAACGACGATGTTGTGCCATGGGATTATGGTGGAGAGGTATACTGTAATAGGGAGAAGCAGGAAGATCAGGCTGCAGGTGAAACCACCGTTTCAAAGGTGGATAATGTCGGACCCAGTGGTTTCACTCGCAGTGGAAGGTTGTTTGCACCTGATGCTTTGAGGAGTGGGGATGGAGAGAGAGAAAAGAAAGATAAGGCCGAGGATTTAGCCAGGGCACGAGGGAAGCAGGTGGTGAGCGAGGGTACTCCTGTAGCGACACCGGCGCCTGGTGGGTCGGAAAAAGAACTTGATGATGAAGCTGAAGAATTTCTGAGGATCATCAAGAAGTCAGAGTACAAACTTGTTGACCATCTGCAGCAGACGCCGTCCAAAATCTCAATCTTATCTCTGCTACTGAGCTCAGAGGGGCATAGAGAGGCTTTGTTGAAAATACTGAAGAGAGCCTATGTTCCTCAAGAGATAACGATCAATCAGCTAGAAACAGTGGTGTCCAATGTCAATGCCAGCCATGGGCTGGGTTTTCATGATCTTGATTTGACTGTGGATGGGCGTAATCATAATAGGGCATTACACATTGCAATGAAGTGTAAAGGAGCAGTGCTTTCACACGTGTTGGTGGATACCGGCTCGTCGCTCAATGTGTTGCCGAAAAAGGCCCTGGCGAAGCTGGACTGTGAAGGGTTGATCTTGAGGCCCACGGACTTGATAGTTAGAGCCTTTGATGGTTCTAAAAGGGCTGTGTTTGGGGAAGTGGAGCTCCCTGTGAAGATCGGGCCCGAGGTGTTTAAGTCCGTATTTCATGTCATGGATATCCAGTCGGCATACAGTTGCTTGTTGGGTCGGCCATGGATACACACTGCTGGGGCAGTGACTTCGACTTTGCACCAAAAACTGAAGTACATCTGGGACGGGCAGGTCGTCACTGTTTGTGGGGAGGAAGATATCTTCGTCAGCCACCTATCATCGTTCAAGTACGTGGAAATGGACGGTGAGATATGGGAAACACCAAGTCAAGCATTTGAAACTGTCAAGGTGGAGAATGCCACTTTTGTCAAAGAAGAGAAGAAGCCGTTCATTTCTTCATATAAGCAGGCGGCTGAGGTGGTGAAGAGCGGAGAAGCCCCAGGTTGGGGAAAGATGATTGACATCGCCACCAAAGAATACCGGTTTGGGGTTGGTTATCAGCCGGGCCGAGGCTCGTCTGGACAGGGCAGAGGACGTCGTCAGCCATTCACGTTCACCAGTGCTGGAATGCTGGATCCAGATCACATCTGTATGGTGGGTGAAGAGGTCGACAGTGACTGTGAGCTTGATCAATGGATAAAACTGTGCATACCAGGGATGGAGATCCAGAACTGGAAGGCCGAAAAGATCATCACTGTCACTCTATGTGAAGAGTAATATTTCCTGTTTTTTAATACTGTTTGCATGAAAGCCATACGTTTTGCCCGAAACGTAATGGTTCATTGTAAGGGCCACCTCATGTGTTTCATTTTGCAAAATTTGCATCATCAATAAAAGGATGTTTTTCATTAAAAGCGGTGTTCCCTGTTTTTCATTTATTTTTGCAGTTTAAAAATAAACAAAAATAAAAATGGCAATGTTTGTTTTCATTTTTCTTTTCATTTGCTTCGCTCCGATTCTAAAGCAATGCATGAATCAACATTCATGCAGATGCGATCATTTGCTGGATCTCACTGATAACAATCCTGTTACACCCTCATATGACTTCGACAATCCGATCTATCATGCCGAAGAAGAAGGCGAAGAAGATTGTGAACTGCCGGAGGAATTAGCCAGGTTGTTAAAACAAGACGAGAAGGTGATTCAGCCGCATGAGGAGCAAGTTGAGGTTGTGAACCTGGGTACCGAGGAGGTCAGGAAAGAAGTGAAGGTTGGGGCTGCTTTGGAGGCGAATGTTAAGAGCAGAATGGTAGCCTTGTTGAAAGAGTATGTTGATATCTTCGCCTGGTCTTATCAAGATATGCCAGGGTTGGATACCGATATCGTGGTGCACAAGCTACTGTTGAGAGCAGACTGTTCTCCAGTGAAGCAGAAGTTGCGCAGAACTCGACCCGAGATGGCCATGAAAATCAAAGAGGAGGTGCAGAAGCAGTTGGACGCTGGTTTCCTAGCTGTCACTAATTATCCGCCTTGGGTCGCGAATATTGTGCCGGTGCCGAAGAAGGATGGGAAGGTGAGAATGTGTGTGGACTACCGGGATCTGAATAGAGCTAGCCCGAAGGATGATTTCCCATTACCTCACATTGATGTGTTGGTAGATAATACAGCTCAGTTCTCGGTGTTTTCCTTCATGGATGGCTTTTCTGGCTATAATCAAATTAAAATGTCGCCAGATGATATGGAGAAAACAACGTTCATCACACCGTGGGGCACTTTCTGCTATAAGGTGATGCCATTCGGTCTCAAGAACGTCGGTGCAACCTATCAGAGGGCCATGGTGACTTTGTTTCATGATATGATTCATCATGAAATCGAATGCTATGTTGATGACATGATAGCAAAGTCCCAGACAGAAGAGGGGCATTTGGTAGATCTGGCCAAGTTATTTGACCGGTTGAGACAGTTCAGACTGAGGTTGAATCTAAATAAGTGCACTTTTGGAGTGCGGTCCGGTAAGTTGCTGGGGTTTATTGTGAGTGAAAGAGGAATCGAGGTTGATCCTGCTAAAGTAAAAGCAATACGAGAAATGCCTGAACCGAGAACAGAGAAAGAGGTTCGTGGTTTCTTAGGTAGATTGAACTACATTTCACGGTTCATATCTCATCTAACAGCCACATGTGAACCTATATTCAAGTTGTTGAGAAAAGATCAAACGGTCAGGTGGAATAATGATTACCAAGCGGCATTTGAAAAGATAAAAGAATATTTGCAGGAGCCTCCGATTCTGATGCGTCCTGTGGAGGGACGACCGTTAATTCTGTACTTGATGGTCCTCGAGAGGTCTATGGGGTGTGTACTGGGGCAGCATGACGAGTCTGGTCGAAAAGAGCATGCGATTTACTACCTTAGCAAAAAGTTTACCGACTGTGAAACAAGATATTCACTGCTCGAGAAAACTTGTTGTGCTTTGGTATGGGCTGCTCGCCGACTGAGACAGTATATGCTGGTTCATACCACTTTGTTGATTTTCAAGATGGATCCGATCAAGTATATTTTTGAGAAGCCAGCATTGACCGGAAGGGTTGCGAGGTGGCAAATGATTTTGACTGAATATGATATTCAGTATACCTCTCAGAAAGCAATCAAGGGGAGCGTATTGTCTGATTACCTCGCCCAGCAACCCATTGAGGATTATCAACCGATGAAGTTTGAGTTCCCTGATGAGGACATCATGTTTCTCAAATCGAAAGATTGTGAGGAACCAATCCCGGAGGAGGGGCCTGACCCTGAATCCGAATGGATTCTGATGTTTGATGGGGCCGTTAATGTGAATGGTAGCGGTGTTGGTGCTGTTTTGGTTACGCCGAAAGGATCTCATATTCCTTTTACTGCCCGGCTAACATTTGAGTGCACCAACAACGTGGCTGAATACGAAGCTTGTATCTTGGGGATCAAAGAGGCGATTGATTTGCGGATCAAGAACCTTGTTATATATGGAGATTCAGCTTTGGTTGTGAATCAGGTTAACAGAAAATGGTATACACATCAATCTCATTTAATTCCATATCGGGATTATACGAGGAGATTGTTGACGTTTTTCACCAAGGTGGTATTGCATCATGTGCCTAGAGAAGAGAATCCGTTAGCAGATGCTTTGGCTACTCTGGCTGCCTTGATTAAGGTGCAGTGGTGGAATCAGTTCCCCAGTGTTGAGGTGGGACGTCTGGATAGACCGGCTTATGTGTTTGCTGTCGACACATCGCCTGATGATGAAAAGCCGTGGTATTATGATATCAAGCACTATCTGGAGACCCAGGAGTATCCTGAGGGAGCATCTAAAAAGGACCGAAAGACTCTGAGGAGATTGGCCATGGTGTTCTATCTGAACAAGGATGGGGTTTTGTACAAGCGGAATTTCGATTGGATTTTGCTCAGATGTGTTGATGATAAAGAAGCAAGCCAATTGATGAAGGAGGTTCACGAGGGGTCGTTTGGTACCCATGCCAGTGGGAATGCAATGGTGAAGAAGCTGTTAAGAGCCGGATATTATTGGATGACGATGGAGGCCCAGTGTTTCAATTTCGTGCGGAAGTGTCATAAATGCCAGATTTATGCTGACAAGGTGCACGTGCCTCCTAATCCGTTGAGTTTGATGTCGTCTCCGTGGCCGTTTGCTATGTGGGGCATTGATATGATCGGGAAGATTGAGCCTACGGCTTCGAATGGGCACCGATTCATATTAGTGGCTATTGATTACTTCACCAAGTGGGTGGAAGCAACCTCTTATGCAAATGTGTCGAAGCAGGTCGTTGCCAGATTCCTCAAGAGAGATATCATTTGCAGACATGGGGTTCCCGAAAGAATCATTACTAATAATGGTTCTAATTTGAACAATAAGATGATGGCAGAACTGTGTCGGGAATTCAAGATCGAGCATCACAATTCTTCTCCTTATCGTCCGAAGATGAATGGGGCGGTTGAGGCAGCTAATAAGAATATTAAGAAGATTGTGCAGAAGATGGTCGTGACCTATAAGGATTGGCACGAGATGTTTCCGTTTGCATTGCATGGGTATCGAACCTCGGTGCGTACGTCTACTGGGGCAACGCCATTCTCGCTTGTGTATGGAATGGAAGCCGTGTTACCGGTTGAGGTTCAGATTCCTTCTTTGAGAGTCCTGATGGACGTGAAATTGCAAGAGGCTGAATGGGTAAGGACTCGATACGAAGAGTTGAGCCTGATTGAGGAAAAGAGGCTGGCGGCCATCTGTCATGGGCAGTTGTACCAGCAGCGGATGAAGCGTGCTTTTGACCGAAAGGTGCGACCTCGTATGTATCACGTAGGAGACATGGTGTTGAAAAGGATCCTTCCTCCTCAGAACGATCGTAGGGGCAAGTGGACACCCAATTATGAAGGTCCATTCGTGGTCAAGAAGGTTTTCTCTGGCGGAGCCTTGTTGTTGACGACCATGGATGGCGAGGATTTTCCATCCCCTGTGAATGCGGACGTAGTTAAAAAATACTTCGTATAAAGAGACCCACTGGACGAAAAGAATAAAATAGTCCAGGCAAAAAGGGGCATCCCGGCGAACCCGGAAAAAAAAATGAAAAGGTTCGGGCAAAAATTAGGGATAAAAAGAAAAATGTGCATCCGGCAAGTCGAAAACCCTACAAGGGCGGCTTGGGCAAAAAAGGGTATCCCGGTGGACTGAAAACCCGAAAGGGCGGTCCAGGCAAAAGAGGGATTGAAACGAACAACTGCGTCTAGCATGATCGTTTGTGTTTTGGTTAAGACACATGGATAATCCCCGGTAGGGATCAATCGGAAGCGTCTTGTTCAGAAGGCAGAAAGCGCGGAGAGTCTTGAGGACATATGGGGTGTAACCGAGTTGGAACTCGATGAGATCGCGGTTTCACATTGCCATTAGGATAGATTTTCTTTTTGTGCGCAATTACCTCTTTTCAGGAATTGCTTCCTGTGTATTGCTCAGTTTCGAGCCACCTTTTTTTAATCAATAAAATGCATATTCAGTCAAATAGTTTTGCTTTTGTTTTCATTACCGCTTTGATTGCAAAAACATCCGTTTATTTTGATAAAGAATATTTGCATTTTAAGACATACGGGTCCCTTCCAATGCATGTGTATAAGATTGAAAGCCTGAAATCTTATTCGGAAGGTTGAGTGACCTGGGTGTTGAAATCTTGGCACGCCTGGGGCACGTTTTTATCTAACGATCTCTTTTGCAGGTGTTGTTAGATATTTTCACTCACTTGCAGGTTGTGATGTGAAGCCTTTTCGAAAAAAAGATCCCCGTGGAGTCCAGTCAGGGACAAGAGGATTGAAGAATGGTGAAAAGACAGCGAGAGACGTGCGACGATCCTGGAAGATTAATCAAGAAGACTCTTCAAAGTCTGAAGAATTGGAAAGTTGATACCAATTTAAGGAGTTCGATCTCCGTGGAGTACGGAGAAGTCGAGAATACAAGGCGATGAATCAGAAAAGTCCAGACGAGTCTGGGAGCTCTCAAAAGTGGAAAGCCGACACTGGGGTTAGATGGTGAATACCAGGGTTCGACGAGGCGACGGGTGTTCCATGCCAGACTTTCCTTATTTCCCCTTGTAGGGTCGGGATTGTCATCTCCCCAGCGGGTTCAAGATCGGTGTTTCCTTGGCCGCCAGGAATGAAGGTGGCGGTTTCCCCAAGCAGTGTCGGGATTGTTGCATCCCCAGCAAGTCTGAAAGATTGTTGTTTTCCCCGTAGAGTGCGTTGGTGGTTTCTTCCCCCAGCGAAGACCCCAAGCGGATCGGGTTCAATGGAGGTCATCCCTGGTGAGGGTGGTCCTTTCCCCAGCATCAGTGTTATTCCCCAGCAGGGTGGAGATTGGAGCGTTAGCGAGTTCCTCAGCAGAGTGCCTCGAGCTCCCCAGAAGAGTCCCTTGAGGGGATACTTTTTATGCATTCATCATTTAGATAAGCATAGCATATTGCATGCCTAATTGCGTAGCATTTCCATGATTATGGAGCGTTACGCTAAAAAATCATCATGCATAAGCATTGCAAGCATAAGCTAGTCTTGAGCCGTGGTTATCGTTTGAGAGTTGGTTTAGCTGGATGGTGAAGATGTTACTCTGAGGAGTTCGACATCGTGATTCTGAATCGACAATATTCCCCAGTAATGCGATATTGGAGGAAGAATTTCTGTCGGGCGGAGATGGAAATGATAATCAAAGTTTTTCGGGGTCCAAAGAAAAAAAAAGAGAGAGGAGAGAAGGAGAATAATCCCCAGCTGAGCGCAATTTGTTCGTTCACAATGGATTAAGCAGGGATGGCATGCTCATGACTTATTATCCCCAGCATAGGCCGTTGGCCAGCGTGCCGCCTCATTTATCACATGTTCTTATTTTTGCCGACGCTGCCAGGCATGAAGTTGTTTCGGTATTCAGACCGATGTGGCATTCAGGCCAGTTTCCGATATTCAGATCGAAGAAGTTTCCGACGATCAGGTTGAAGTACTTGTGGCACTCAGGCCAGTTTCCGACAATCAGGTCGAAGTACATGTGGCATTCAGGCCAGTTTCCGATATTCAGATCGAAGAAGTTTTCGACGTTCAGGTCGAAGTACTTGTGGCATTCAGGCTAGTTTCCGATGATCAGATCGAAGAAGTTTCCGACGTTCAGGTCGACGCACTTGTGGCATTCAGGCCAGTTTTTCCGGTAGTCAGACCGAAGTGGTATTTAGACCAAAGCGGCATTCAGGCCAGTTTTCGGGCATTCAGGTCAATCTCTCGGTGTTTAGACCGATATCAATACTCCCAGATTTCGATGCTCAGTATTCAGACTGATGAGCGGCGTTCAGGCCATGGTGGTTCCTGTGTTACCATTTATTTTGGTGTCCGGGTTAATATTCCTTTTCGGTATTCAGGCCGACTTTCTCCGTACCAGACTGATTCTTCTTTTGAGATTGCTTCTTTGCCGATTCTAACAGGCACTGTTAATTATTTCCTAGCGGAGTGCAAATTGTTCGTCTGTTCTTGGTATTCAATCACTCTTCACCCTGATCATTTGAAAGCCGAGGCTGTTCATATCGACAGGTTCACAGTGGATTGAATAGGGGCAGCTCTAACACCTCAAAATTTGCCCTCCTCTTCTTGGGACTAGTTTAGCATATTGCATTTCATGTTCTAGGATATTAGGCATTTGCATATTGCATATCATGTGAAATAAACAAGTCATCCTCCAAGGTCTTGTCAGAGATGGAGAAGTTGTATGGTTCAAGCTTGAGGGTCTTATTGAATTGATCACCAACCATCTGAGGGTTTGTGCTTCAATTAGGGTTTTCGTGGTTCTTCAAGGAGGTTGAGCATTATCTTGGTTGCAAGGATATATTACCATCATCATGGTTATGTCCTTATCAAGGGGTTCATTGTTCATGCTCAGTTCCTTTGGATTAGGGTTTTGACCTCTGGTCAACCCTAATCGGTGCCATTCTTTCAACCAGGGATTTTTAAGGAGAAGAGGTATTCTATTGATGATGCAGATCACATGGTTATATGGAAGAGCTTATTGGATATAGGGGTTCATTTCTGAGCCATTTCCTTAGGTGGTAGAGGCTCAAAGTCCACAGTGCATTTTCAAGTCATCTGGGGCCCATAAAAGTCAACAGAAAGTCAACTGAGGGATATGAGGTGGAGAAATAAGTTTCAACACTTCATTCATGTCCCAAAGAGGTTCATTTGCCATTACAAACACATATCTTGAAGAATTTGAGGCCAGATCAAAAGTTTCCAAAAATGGAAAGTGACCTGTAATTGAAAGTTTCCAAAAATGGAAAGTTTTTGGTTCAAATTCAACCTGATCTTACATCATCAAAGGAGATTCAAATGAATTTTTGTCCAACATGAAAGTTGAAGATCTTTCTCTCCCATTTCCAAAAAGTCCAAGATCATGAGCATCTGATGAATGGTTGAGGAGATATGATCAAATCATTGCCAAGTGTGCTTGAAACTTCAAAAGGCCATAACTTTTGGCTCATAGCTCCAATTGGAGTGCCTCTTTTTGAATTTTGCTTGTCATGACATGTATTTTCCAAATCATTCATTATATTGCATGAAATTTCATCATATAATCATTTGCTTATTCATGACCATTTTGGAGGGAAAATTGCAAATTTGAAATTGGTGCATCATATGAACAAAATACCATTGCCAACATGTGCATGAAGTAATTTTAAGTGAATTTGATCATCCATTTGCTACTGTTCACGTGTACATTTGCATGGCACCACCAATTTTCCAAAATTTGTCATACACCTTATTTTTGCTTAATCTCAACTAAACCATGCTTAATTCTAATTAGGATGTGATTAGGACTGAGTATATAAGGCAAACCCTAACAGAATTGTTCATTATTCATCATTTCTAGATCTCAAACTTTTTTCCCTCCAAAATTTTCTCTCAATCAAAACTTGAAAATTCTCCACATAGCATTGCAATTTTCTTCCATATTCTGGTTCATTGAGTGTAGTGGATGAAGAATCAAGCATTGGATCATTGAGTTTGGCCAGAATTCGTGCATGTGAAGCTCAAGAACATAGCAATGGCAATTGAGATTTGAGCTAGATCTAAGCTTCTCCAAGCCTCAATTTATTCATAAAGCTTCATAACAAGTGCTCAGGAGTAGATCTACACACGTGCCAAACCTTGAATCACCAGAATTCAGTGACTGCTCTTCAAGAGGTCAGATTTTCGAGTAGCATAATTCTCTTTTTTATGTGTATAATCTTGTAGATCCTTGCTTGCTGATCAATCTGATGAAAATTTCATGTGATTTGGTGGATTATTGGCTAAGTTATGATGAATTGAATTTTGGATGTCAAAGTTGTTTTGATTCGATTTGCACTGGTCATGAGGTTTTAATTTGAATGGATGTTGGATTCGTGATGTGCATTGCATGAGCTTTTGAATGATGTAATTACTTTTAAAATCTGCAAAAAAAAATAAGTTGTGGTACTGTTCATCACCGTCTCAAGGTAGGAGACGGTGGTTTCCTCCACAAGGACCGCCGCCTGCAACTGGTGGCCTTCGCTAGGGTTTTATCCCAGTCATCCTCCACATGAGCGTGCCTGTTGGCGAAACGATTGGATATGCCACGTTTGACCACTTCCACTTGTGCATTGACCTGAAGACGTGGACGCCACGTCCTTTAATAAAACTCTGCGTTTTGGCTTTGCATCCCTTCGATCCCTGGCATTTGCATTTCTGAATTTTATTTGTTTCCAAAGCTCGCACAGAGTTCGATTCCTGCCTAAACCATTTTTTCAAATTAAATCCATTTTCTTCTTTCCCTCCAAATAACATGTACATATGTCACATTTTATTTCATATTTTTTCTCCAACTTCCAAAATTCATAACAAATTGAAAACACATCCAATTAATTCCCAATTTTTTGCAAAATGTTCATATGTTTGTCTACTATTTTTTGGTGGTGGTTTCATGATTTTATCATCTACGGAATTTGAATTGTGATTGGCTGAGTGATCATGTATGCATATGTGACAATGCCTCATTCTTTCTATTGAGAAATGCTCAATAATGATCCAATTGACATGAAATTTTGTATGATGATTCCCAACATGTTGCTTGACCTTTGAGGCTTGATTGTGCATTTTTCTCATTTTCCATTTCTGTTTTGGACATATAAACTTTTGGTGTGACAATGTGTGTCACACAATTTGATGTTGATCTTATTCATTTTCATTGCCATATCAAATGAGCTCCTCTATTTATTATTTTTGGCATGATGATTATGTTTGACATGTTGTATGCTCATAAAAATTTCCAGGATTATTTGAGTCATTTCTGTTTTAATATGGAATTTTGATTCTTGATGATCAATTGTATGCTTTGAAATTGCCTTTGCCTTCTCTTGCTCACTACATGACTTTGATTGATGCTTTTGATTTGGTCCTTTTTAGGACATGTTCATGATAGATTAAATATGCTATATGTTGAATATTGGTTTCTGTTTTGACTTTTTGCCATACCTTTGACCCTAGCCTTGGTGCTAGTGGTTTGTACTCATCTTTTGAGTTGTGCATTTCAGGTTCAAGCTATTATCTCTAGTGGTTGATGCAATATCAATTCATGAGATGCAAACTACTTTGTGCACTAATCCTTTGTGTTGTAGGATCATGGAATGTGGTGGAATCACTTGAATTCTTGGGTCATAAAGCTTGACTTATGTGGCATATTGAGTTGTAACACTGTTGACTGTTGGTTGTTTGTCTGAACATAGTACTGATTGTTTAGCTTTTCTTACAGGTACTTTAGCCGCTTTAACTCATTGCTTGAGTTGCTTTGCTTGTGGTTGGCATACCACTTAGGTAATCTCTTGAACTCCATGTAGTCTGGAAGACCTGCTATCTTTGGCAGGCACCTATCTGAAGCCCTCCTTAAGAGGCAATGTTTGTGATTGTTTATATTTGTGCCATGTACTTCAAAGACCTCCTAAGTGAAGAGGCATTGGCAGATAGAAGGGATGTGCAGTCCATCCCCTGCTATTCAGTTGAGTCTTTCATCTTGCTCGCACTACGTGCTGATGCATTTTGAATAAACACCCAAAATCTTGTATATAGAGTCAGTCATTGTGGAATAGAGTTCCTCATTCTGGACTCCCACACCTTCTTTGGTTCAAGCTCACCCAGGCCGGGTTAAGAGCTGTGAGGTCTAACCCTCATCTCCCATTTCATCTGCTCACCCTAACGGTCAATGTCAGTGGTTAAGAGCCTCAGACACCTTTCTAGTTGGCTTGTTTGTCGAGGTCGATATGACCCCTCGACTAAAGCCCAGCCTTGTATGAGCCGTTTGTTTGCATATAGCGTGTGATGATTGCTTTTGATGTTTATCTGCTTTTGCTTCTCATCTCCTTTCTGTAGGAGTCGTATGATCAACTTTTGAGGAAGTTGAACGTACGTAGAGATAAACTTGAGTTGACTCACTGCCTGTGTGAGTCTAACTCTCGTTAGAGACCTCAACCTAGGACTTTTGTGGATTGCATGACAACTATTAGGCTCGAGTCAGTCTTCCTTTTAGTTTGTTATTTCCCAGTCTCTGGTTAGGATAGAAGTTTCTTCCCTGTTAAGGGGAACTACGTCGCCCTGATCCTCATACCAGATGAGGTACGTAGGCAGGAGATCGTGCGAGATCTCTCTGGGCGCCCTTTTTTTCTCTTTTGTGTGCGTTTTGCTTGACAGCTAGTAGGCTTGAGTTCCAGACTCCCTATTAGCTTGTTTGTTTGATAACCTTTTGGTGTGTGTTAGGAGATGGATGTAAGACCAGCGATTGGCATTCCGTTTCCTATTTGTTGTATGCTTGGAGTCTGATGTAAGTCCAGCAATTGGCATTCGGTTTCCTGTTTGTGTTTCTTTTGTGGAGTTGGATGTAAGCCCAACGATTGGCATTCCATTTCCAGTTGTGTGTTTCTTTTGACGTCTCAACGTCTTTGTGTTGTGTTTTGTTTCGGCGTGCGTTAGCCAAACTACGGTAGCTCTGATTCTCATTCTAGATGAGATACATAGGCATGGGATGCGATATCCTAGCGAGCCCGTTTCCCATGTCCCCGAACTACGTCGACTCTGATGTTTGTTTCTGACAAACTACGTAGGCCCAGGATGCGACATCCTGCCGAGTCCGCTTCCGTCTTCTTCCATCTGTGTTTTATTATTCTAGTGTGTGTGCAGTTCTTGAGCAGTTATCCAGCAACCTTATTCTATCCCTTTTGAGCGTGGATCCCGTCGAGTACGACGGACGTGAGGGGTGCTAATACCTTCCCTTCGCATAACCGACTCCCGATCCTTGCAATCTCTGGTCGTGAGACCATTCCTTTCCAGGTTTACTTCGAGCGTTTCCTTTCCCGCCTTTGGGATAAATAACGCACGGTGGCGGCTCTGTGTCTTTTCCCGCCGGTTTTTTCGCGGATGCGACACTCATCATCATCATCTTTAACCTTCAACCACTGGATTCACTAGATTGACAAATTTGAGCGTTAACGGGACTAACCAAAGGAACATATGCCTTCTTACAAACCACAACATCCTCCACAACCTTTGAAGATACTGGGCTAAACACACGACCACTTCAGGTCACCTTCACAACATCTGCAATGCTCACTACTGAATTGGCTGCGGGAAGAGGAACCTCTTGCCCATCCTAAATCATAGTAGCATTGTATTTGTAAGGTAAATCTTTATCAGATGCATATGAGACTAGGCCTGCTAACCGTATTACCAACATCGATACCGATCTATTATCTCTTTTGCTGCTGTCAAATTAGATTACCACTCACTCGGGAGTCTTGAAAACTGGCACAATTACGTTCACATCATTTCCCATATCTCTGGACTGATTGATTTGAATCATACCTTTATCCATCAACTTATGAATATCCCTCTTAACAATCATACATCCTCGTGGATTAACATTGCAAATAACACAACCATCATGGTCATGTTCACAATCACTGATCAAGCACAAAGTTCTATGTATCTCCACCGAAGACCTTTGGATACGTCGAACATCAAAAACTCTGTATTTACCAGGACATCCATCTACCATATTCACAGAAGAATTTCCATGAGCGTGAAACGAATTAGCTTTGACATTTGGTGTGCGGTCCTCAAAGGAAACCATCCCACTTTTGACCAATTTCTGGACTTCATACTTCAATGGATAACGATTCTCGATATCATGGTCGGGCGCCCTTGATGAAAAGCACAATGTTGATCGGGCTTGTACCACCATGGTAGAGGCTCAGGTGTATATGGAGGATTCTTCGGCTGGATCAAATTCTTGACGACAAGAGAAAGATACAGTTCTGCATAAGACATCAGAATAGGATCAAAAGTGACATTCTTCCTCTCAAAATTACTGTGCTGATTGTTGTAGTTATGATTGTTGTGAGTATGTTGTTGTTGCTATTGTTGTTGAACTGGTGTTGATTGAATTGTGGAATTGTTGATAAATACTGGAATAATAGAGGATACTTGATGATGATGATGCTGAGATCTGGAATTCTTCCTCACATGAGGCCTCCTTTTCCTCCCCACAGATATTAAATTGGTTTCTCCTTCTTTCTTCTTAGAGAAACTTCCTCCATACTTCTTACTAGTAGATGCTTCTTCTTTAGATAAACGGCCCTCGCAGACGCCTTCTTCTAAACGCATCCCCATGTTCACCATTTCAGTGAAATTATTGGGAGCATTGGCAATCATACGCTCGTAATAGAATAAACTCAAAGTCTTAAGAAAGATCTTCTTCATCTCCTTCTCTTCCAATGGGGGACTAATTTGAGCAGCAAGCTCTCTCCACCTCTACGCATACTCTTTGAATGTCTCCTTATCCTTATGAGACATGGACCGCAACTGATCACGATCGGGGGCCATATCTATGTTGTACTTATACTGCTTGACGAAGGCCTCTCCTAAGTCATCAAAAGTACGGACGTTGCCACTGTCTAAACCCATATACTAATGGAGCACGACACCAGCTAAACTGTCTTGAAAATAGTGGATGAGTAATTGATCATTATCTGTTTGGGTCGACATCTTGCGGGCGTACATCTCAAGATGGCTCAAAGGACAAGTATTCCCCTTATACTTCTCAAAGCCTAGGACCTTGAATTTAACTGGTATTTTTACGTTGGGCACTAAGCAAAGTTCAATAACACTCTTCCCAAACAAATCTTTACCCTTCAGGGTCTTCAATTCCTTTTTTATCTCTTGAAACTGGTCTTTCATTTCATCCATTTCTCATACATATCAGGGCCCTCAGACGACTCAGAGTGATAAATGGTTTCTTCAACACGTGGCAAAGCATGCATAATAGGAGGAGGCATTGACATGACCAGGCGAGATGATGACATAGGAGCAATAGTAGGATCATAACCTTCAGGCATAAAATTTGGAGGCGTTCCCCACAGGAATCTGGTAGGCATAGCTTATGCAGGTTGGCTGACAGGAAACACAGACATTGGTGTTGAGATGATCTCTGAGATGACAATCCTTTGTTGAGGAGTTGCAGGAGTTGGAGACGGTTGATTCTGAGTAGCAATGAGTGACTCCATAAGAGTGGTGAGTCTAGAAACTTCTTACTTGAGCTCTCAGTTCTCTTGTTCCATCTAATCCATTCTTCGTTGACGATTAGCACGAGTATCATATTGTTGAGTCAACTTGTCTGATACAAATATGAAGAACAATGAGACATCTGGCAGAAGAGTTAGAAGGCAAGAAACCTACTATGCAAATGATGCATGAATGCAATGTTTTTATTTTATCATTTCAAAGAACATTCAAAATCCTACTTGCAAATATTTCAATGATAATAATATTCAATAATGGCATTTGGATTTGACTATAAAATCTCTTTTTCATTCATTAAATTTTGGAAGGATTACACTGAGTACAATTTCAGAAACCAAAATACAAATACAAGAGAAAAGGAAAGTATCATCCTAAGGATCCCTATCAACTGTGCCTGATGAACTGGTTAATAGCGTGTACTTCCTTCGGATACGTGTGATATCTGACTCATAAGCGGTCTTCGTATGAGCTTTCTCAATGACGAGCTGATCGGCGATCTTTTTCCAAGCACCAGAAGGCTGAGGAATACTAGAGGAAAATAAATCCTTTCTCTCTCTCTCTCTCTCTCTCTCTCTCTCTCTCTATCTCTCTCTCTCTCTCCTCACTGTATGCTTTTCAAGAATCTCGATGAGTGCATCCTTGTCCTTTAACTTAATTTGTAACTCCACTTGCTTTCCATGCAAGGCATAGAACCGTTCTTCCCAAAGGTCCCTCTCTTACTTTATTTTAGCTAGTGCATCTTCCAACTCTTCTATATCTTGATCAGAGAGAGTTGACGGCTCAGCCACAACCATAGACATAGGTCTCTCACAGACGTACAACATCTGAAGCTCCAAAGCTCTCTTCTTCACCCAACTAGTATAAGCTTCCAAATCTACACAATTGCACGGTCCAAGCTCGGCTCTTCCCTTCCTATGAACATTGTGCCAAGCACGCCCCATCCTACTATTCAAATTTTGGGGATCTTTACCCTCTTGATAGAAAAAGCCTTCTAACTGAACGTTATTAAATTTATCCTTCAAGGGGAACCCAAACTGACGACGTGTCAAAGCAGGGTTGTAGTTGATTCCTCCTTGTCTATCAATGAGAGACACATTAGAGAATTCACCACAACTATCAATAATATCCAAGCCATCAAATACAGAATCATACCAAGTAATATCATCATTAGTGAGAGACATAAGCCTCTGAGACCATCGTAGACATTGCTTGTTCTCCAAGAAGACCGGTGTCTGAGGCAAGTGCGAAATAAACCACTTGTGCAGAAGATGAATACAATAGACAATGGTTCCACCACCTTTAAAATTCCTTAGATGTAGAGAGAAGTATGTGTCATCCAACAAAGTCGGAATAGGATTCCCAATTAAGAAGATCTAATGGCTTAACATTAACAAAGTTGTCAATGTTAGGGAGCAATGCTAAACCATAGATGAGCAAGACAAAGATGGCTTCGAAAGCGTCCATAAGACCAACTTGAGCAAAAGCAGTAGCTCTCCCAATGAGAAACTCAAAAGTTAGACCTATGATCCCTCCTTTCTTTGTCATATTGGCATCAATCTCGAACTTTTTTCAAATGAAGAGCATCAGTTATGACTTGAGATCCCGGAATCTCCTCTAATCCACTGAAAGGTACCTTGTCAGACACGGGTATTCCTAAGAGATATGCATACTCCTCCAACAGAGGCATGAGCCGATAATCAGGAAAAGTGAAGCATCGATATAGAGGATCATAGAACTGAACCAATACACTTAAGAGTCCTTCAACCACATCGACAGACAATACATATAAAAGCTTTCCATGACGTCCTTTAAAATCCACAAGATCAACTACAAAGGATGCTAGCTTCCTTAACTCTTTCAAATCTAGACATCTAAAACTGTACTTTTTAGTGTTCCTTCGTCCATAATCCATGGTCTGAAAATATTTGCAAATACGACCTTAGTTCCTTGAAATTTATTTTCTGTGATGAATGTTATGAAGTGCATGTATGCATGAGTGCAATAACCAAACACAAGGGATGACACACGAGGAAAACACATACAAAGGTCAAAAGATGGATCAAATCATCATCAAGATCAATCATCCTTTTTGGTGGATTATGGTTTTCACCTTATCAACACCCAAGTTCCATTGATATTGATGAGACTGGTCGGATCAACCAAGAATCAAAGGGTTTGTTGCGAGTCACAAGCATGGAGTCAAGTTAAGAATCATCCCAAAGGAGTGTACTAAGAATAAAAACATGTAGATCATGTTCTAAAAAGTTCCTAGAGTCGTGATCCCATCTATCGGATACTATAGGTTAGGATGACTGACTCATCAACCCATAATATTCTCAAGAGAAACTCGTCTAAGTGTAGTATCACGTAACAACTGTTATCAAGTCTACACTTGAACAGTCATTGCACTACGTCCTAAATAGGCCCAGTTGAGTTAAATATTCTACGTCCTCGACTTTTCGGACTCCCAGATCATAGAAAGTAATGCCTATCCACGACTTACTTGTGTGACATCCGTAACTCCAAAGGTGGTCTCCACTGAGTGGGGGATCTCATGTCAACTCTTTCAGGAATAACTCTTTCAAAGACAACATGACTATACCACCCTCCTATCTTAGATTGCACTCAAGTTCGGGTTATAACTTATCTCACCACATAGAGATCACCAAACACAACAAACATAAAGTATCGCACGTACAATATATACAAACATCAAGTATCAACAAATATAATACACATAAAAAGTAGGCTAAACCCACTGAAGAATAATCCCCAGCAGAGTCGCCACTTTCCTTCTATAGAGGTAAATTCATAACCACTGAGCTATTGGTTAGCTCAACGTCAATAAAACCAGAGTCTCCACCACACTTTTATTGTTTCCAAAGGAAAAGGGAAAAGTACGAACAAAACTCAAAGATAAGAAGTTTTCAAATAAAAACTAATAAAATGTCTGAGATTACAGGTAAGGGGGTTTGTTACACAGAGGGAATGTATTAGCACCCAAAGTGTCCAAGGTACTCATAGGGAGCCCTTTTTGTGTGAAAGTGTTTTATTTCAAAAAAATGTTTGCTAAAAAAATAGAATGAGGGGACGAGAAAATAATTCATTATTTATAATTTCGTGTTTGACAAGACCTTCGGTCTTATACCTATGTACCAACATAAAAATGAGGGATCAAAACCTCATAGTTCATGGTAAAAATTTCAAAGATGGGCGGATTGGATTTTACAAAAGCTTAAAGATCTTTTGTTATCAATGGGAGAATACTCAACCAATCATCGACCGATAATAAAGGCTTTACAACATTTAAGAGGGAGGGCTCCAACTTGGATTCAATCAACAAGTATGCCACTAACCCCTAATAAATGGAAAGACTTACAATCAATATATCATGGAATGAGAGAATTATATATCAACCAAAGCTAACTTAAATATAAATGCTCTCTTTTGAAAAGTTTAAAAAAGAAAAGGCACAAAGTGGCCAACATGATTAGATGAGGTTGTAAATATTTTTTTGTCTTTTTGAAAATAAAGTCAATATGATTAAGTTCATGTACAAGTTTGATAGAGAAAATATTTTGAAAATCAATGGCATAAAGCCAAGGTTTCTACTCATTAAAACAAGTCTAAGTTGAAAACAAAAACAAAGAAGTTTTGAAAATGCGGGAGAGATCTTGAAATTAAAGAAGGAGGAGGAGATGAAGGGACTATCCTAGACAAGACTTAAAAGTTTAGAGTTGAAAAGATCTAACCAATGGGAAGCATCCACAAGACAAAAGTGTCAGATAGAAACCCATTTCCTTTGGATTGTCAAGCAAGCAACAAAGCCATAATCATCCAAGCAATTAATAAGAAGACCAAATGACATCAAATAAAGATAAACAAACATCCAAGAAAACACTCCAAAGAAAGCAGTCTTCAATGCCGTTTAAATGTATCAGATGAAATATCCCTTGAAACATACTCAAAGAGAAAGCATCAGATAATATTAATAAGATCGAAATGATAACTTAGACACAAAGAAAGAGATGCATAAGATAAACCAAAGGAGTTCTCAAGCTTATATCAGATGAATGACATTGGCCAAGTCTCCATAGCTCAGGGATGTTGCCTACTCTAGGTCCAAGGATCCAAATCAAGTCTCAGATAGAGGTCCAACAGTCCACCAACATATTTTTTAGGGTTTTTGTTCTTATTATGTGTTTTAAGGTCCTAAGACCATAAACAAAAACAAGATCACAATCACAAATATAATACAAGCACAAAATATGGCTCAAGTGAGCAAAGTGAAAATGACTGAAACATAAACAAATTGCATGAATGTAAATGACAATGGATGATAAAGTGCTAAAATTTAAATTGCATTGAAGTAAATGACATAAAAATAAAGTCAAGATAAAAAAGATGTTAGTGAATGTTAGTGGAAGAAGAAAAGAATGTTTGAGTCATTTTTTAGAGAACACTAAACCATTTTCTCACAAGCATGAATATATGAACCTAGACATCATTCATGAGAAGGGATCCAACTTGGATAAATCAACAAGTATGCCACTAGCTCTCACAAATGAAAAAGAGGTAAAATATTCACACAATACCATGAGGAATGGGAGACTTACAATCTCACTTACAAAAATGTTATGCCTTTTGGGACAAATTTAGCGCTATGTTAAGCAATCGTAATTGGACTTATGTAGAAGTCACAACTATCTGAGGTCGGGCAATAATAATATTGGTGTTAATGCATGCTAGGGATAAGGTATAAAGACCAAGCTCCTAAAGCATACCACACACAAAAATAATAGGGGATGAACCTATCTCAATCAAGCTCATGTTGATTCATCTGACACAAGGTCATTGATGAATCAACTAACATTTTGATTTATGAGAAATCATTGGCCAATGAAGGATTGGGGAAGAAATGAGATTAAGAAGAAGAGATGGAGTGAAAGAGAATCCCAAATTGATCAAGGGATGAACCTCACTTGATCAATACCATCCATTCATTTTGAGGGATGAAGTTCAAACTTCACCAACCCCCTAAACCCAATGGTATTGATTAAATTAAAGTCCAATTCAACCAAGATCAAGGCCAAACAAAAGTTGAGTCAACACAAAGTCAATAAAATAGATCAACAAAATATTAAAGCAATTAAAATAATTTAAATCAATTTTTAAAATGAAGAAAATACATTTTAAAAGGTCAAAAATCTAAAATCCCTTCAAATCACCAAAGAAATGGCTAAGGGATTTATCATAGGTCAAATGACCATTGACTAATTTTTTTGCCATTTTTTGAAAGTCAGAAGTATTTAAAATTAATTAAAAACAAGTCAAAAATTATAAAATTCACTAAAAATATCAAACTCAATCCAAAAATTAATTTTAATTCAGAAATGGGAAGAGAAAATTATTTTTGAAATTTTGGTGAAAGTCCCATAATTTTTGGATTAAAATTGAAATTATAATGAATTTTATAAGAAAATGGTATTTAAAAATTAATTTGGAAAATAGAATTAATTAGAAAAAACAAGGGCCATCAGATCTCCCTTATTAATTGAGGTGACAGATCTGATGGCCAAGTGCATGTCATCCACCACGCACCTAAGTCAATGTGCGCCTAGGCTTGGTATTTAAAATGGATGGACCAGATTAGAATGTGGCAACATGATTAGATGGTCTAGACTGCGCCAACACACCACCGGAGCCCTAGCTCTGGTCATCTTCTCAAGCCACCTCATCGGACCTCGGGTTGCATTTTTGAAGCTCGATCTTGGTGCAATTCCACTTGGTCTTGCTTCCTCTTACTTGTAGGAGATGATTAGAATCAAAATGGATGTGAATCCTTGGAGTTATAGTTCAGAAACATAAGTTAAACCAGAAGCTCAATTTTAACAAAGTCCTCAAGTTATTATCTCAAGTATTGCTATGGGATTATTGTGGAGAGCTTGGGCAAGGGTCCTCTTTCATTCTAAGGCACTGCATCTCAATTTATAGGCTCATGAATTCATTTCCACACCATTTAAAATTTGAATCCAAAAATAGTAATTGATGTGCATGGGTGCATATGAATGTGCTTAGGCCCAAATGATCATTTCAATCTATCCAAAACCGTGCATAAACATTGTTGATATCATAACATGAGGCCTTGCAAAGTTGTGTTACAAATGAGTTCAAAAGTTGCAAAATTGGGCCGTGCAAAGAAACTATATGCAAGTCCCTCAATTATTGTCCAAATGGATTTATATTTAGGTCTTTGGAAAGCTACAATTAAGGGTAACAACTTTGATGTTGCGACTTTTTCCATTTGAAGCTTGAAACATGATGAATTCTGACCTTGAAGTTGGAGGAATCAAACATACTTGAAAATTTTCCAAATTTAAAAGTCAAATGACCCCTTTTTCCACCTTGAATAACTTTTGCTATGAGCTTCAAATGACTTTGGTTCCTTCTTAAAAGTTGTATCTCTTTCAATTATATTCCATTTAATCACAAATTTGACACTATTTGGAGCTTGCATGATGGAGTTATGGATTTTAGGAGTTGAGGAAAAATGCTTGTTCAATGATGAGGACGAAAATGGACCTATAATGTTTCCTCATGAAACATGCCCTCGCATGTATAATTTTACCTTTCTCAAAGCATAAATGTTTAATAAGACATCTTTAAATTTATTATGAAACTTGTACCATCTTCATATCATAAGAATTGAGGAAGTTATGGTTCTTGGAAGTTGACCTTCTATCTAGGGCACAGACAAAATGACCTATAATCTTTCACCATAAAAATGAGTTTCTAAGCAAACTTATCTATTTATGCCAACATGAAAGTTGTTTGGAATGTCATAAATAGTAACTTTTCACTTGGAATCATTTTAATATGACAAAAAGTGTAGGCAATAGGGTCTAGGGAACCCTAGATTTGACTAGTTGACTTTTCTAGTCAGCCTCCTTGAACCAACTTGCAAACTTGAAGTTATTTTTCTATTTGGGTCTCATTGATGATCATATATGCTTCTGATGAAGTTCAATGAATTATCCCATGATATATTTGACCAAATGTTGAAGAAACTTGTTGAGGAAGGCAAATAAGATACCTAGATGAATTAGGGCTTCCTTGACAAACAAGCTTCAAACTCTTGATGAATTCTTGATCAAAATGACAAATAAAGAACATGGGGATCCATATGTGATGCTTAGAACTCAAGTGGGACTTTTCTTGATTGATCCCTTGCATTGAGGGTCTCAAACTCCAGTTGTGAGCTTGATGAGGCACAAATGGATACACACACTACCTACAAAAGAAACAAAGCTACACTAGACATATTTTTGTATTTTGGTTAGTAAACAAAGAAATCAAAGTCTGATACAATCAATTATGCTTGATGATCTCTCCCAATGCAAACCCAATGAGTGATAGGTGAGGAGGATACCAAGATGTGATCCCAATGCCAATGCAAAAGTTTATGAGATAGCATGAGGGATCTTAGGGTCAAAATTGAGGTCTTACACTTGGACATGATTTTCTGAAGTCTAGGAGGTTGCTTCTGGATTTAGAGGTTAAGTCTGATTAGAAGAAACAATTTAGAGGCTCAATGCAAGAGTTGTTGGCAAAAGTGATCCTTTATGCAAATGGATATCAAGCTTTATGCAAAATGTTCCAAAAATGGCAAGGTGAAATGGATAAAGGCTCAATTATTTGTGTAATGCACCAAAGACTTGCGTAAATTTTTTATGATGGTGAGATTTAGAAGTTAAATGGCCTACAAAGAGAGATTTTGTAGCTTGGGCTTGGGTTTTGGCAATGAAGCTTAACATGTAATGACCTATAACTCAGTTTTGGGAGGCCAACTTCATCTCTTCGAAACTCATAACTCAAGCATGATAATTTTGTGCTCTTGGGATATTTGGAAAGATGAGAGGATTTACTATAACTTTCATGTTCAAAGTTTGGTTTGAAACAGTTTGGATTATGGAGAAAAAATGTCCTTCAAAATTGAACCTTTCAACTGAAAAAACACTTAGAAAAATTCTAAGTCTTAAGCAATTTTGATCATTAAGAATTTCCAACTTTAACACTCTATATCTCTCAATCCTTAATAGATCTTGGGTCAATTCCTTTTAAAAAAATGAAGTGTGTCATACCATCTTTAATATGAGCCCTTGGGAAAAATGAATGGATGCTTGAATTACAAGTTATGGTTTTAGAAAGTAGTGCACTTGAACATTAAATTTGTGGACTTGGAAAATTTTCAATTTCTTCACCTTTGCCCCTTTTGCAAGTTATCTTGAATTCTTGATTCAAACTTGATCAAATTCAACTATTGATAATATTTCCTTGAATAATGGCTCACGAGACTTAAAGTTGACCAAGAGTCAAACTTTGACTTTGTGTATCAGTTGACTTTTCATCATATGACTTCAAATTTCCAATCTTCAAAGAATTAATCTTCTTGGACTATTTAGATCATATGAATGGACTTCAAAGATGCATTAGAGGTCCTTGAATCATGTCTTTAAGTATAGGATAATGCTCAGGTGAAAAAGTCAACCATAAGCCCCTTCTTGGTCAAAACCCCTAATTTGGTGATTAGATGACTTTGAGGCTTGATGAACTTGTAATGATGCCATTTTGCACTTGACTATTGATGAAGGTAGATTCTTGATCATCATGAATGAGTGAGAGACTTTGATATGTTAAGGATCATATCAATTCTTGGTCAGACAATCCCTTAAGCTTCTTGATGCAGAACCCCAATTTATGAACCAAGCAAAACCAAACACATTCTTGATATCCACATGGCTAGTGATGCATAAAACACACACACACACACACAGACACACACACACACACACACACACACACACACACACACAGACACACACACACATACACACACACACACATGTGATGTTACATGTTATGCAAATGATGAAAATGTGGTGGAATCTTAGGAGTGCAAAATTAAGGTATGACTGCGAGTTCGTTGGTTGTTGAAGGATGGAAGATGTCTGTGAGTTTTTGGAGTTATGAACAGTGTGTTTAAGTTTCGTGCTGGTCCGACTATGATGGTGTGGGTGGCTAAGTATGTAAGATGATGGATGATGAAAGAGATTATTGTAGGTTAGAGTGAGGTAAGGTGGTTGTGGAGAATAAAATGAGGGATTATGTTGGGTAGTGATGAATGACACTACACGCTGCTTCTTCTTTCAATTTTTCTTTTACTTTTATTATTTGGATTTAAATTGGAGAGAGAGGCTGAGATATGATAATGTATGACGGTCGCGGTTAATGATGCTTTCACAATGCCAAATGGTTAGCTTATATAGTAACTTTTGGGGTTGCAATTTTAACCAAACGCCAAAACTACCCTTAGATATTTTTGTGAAGTGATCAAAATAAGTTTTAATTGATAAAATAAAATCCAATATCTTTTTAATAAAAATAAATAAAACAATTTAATCATTTTATTTGTTCTTATTGTTTCAATTATTTGATAAAAAATAAAATGCATTAAAATGAACAAAAATTGAACGCCAAAATGCGCGAAAAAAATAAAATGGATGCACTAAAATAATCTATGCGAAATATAGTTCATTAAAATAGACAGTCATGGATCAAATCTTGCAGTTAAAATTACCTGGATGAAAAGGCTCACATTGATCAATATGCAACCGCACGAAGTCACGGAGAAAAAAAATTAGCACACCAGATTAAACTATGTGTAATGTAGATCAATAAAATATCCGGTAAAGAAATCGATTCAACCAGAGTTTTTGTAAAACCGAAATTTTATTCTGGACAAAAATAAAGTTGGTTGCCTAAAAATTTAAGATGCATGGACAAAGTTAGGGTATGACAGTTGTAGCGGGGTATTCGTTACTTTTAGACTTATTGACTAAATCAAAAGTAAATCATACAATTCGAGTCGCCACCGCACTTCTATTTATCCAAAGGAAAGGTTAGAAAGCAAACAAAAACCGAGAAGTTTTATCGAATCAAAAACTAATAAAAATGTCAGAGATCGGGGTAAGGGGGTTGGTTATGCAATGGGAAGGTTTTAAGCACCCAAAACATCCTAGGTACTCCTAGGGAGCCCTTTTCTAAATTTGTTGTAAGGTAGGTTGGTATTTTGTGAAAATTTGTTTGTGCAAACATGATTGGGGGGATGAGAGAAGAATGTACAAATTATTTACAATTTCGTGTTTGAATGGATAAACCCATTGCCTACGTACCATCTTAAAAAAGATTAGGATCAAAACCCCGTAGTTCGGGGTAAAAATCTAAAAAAAAAAACAAGTTGGTGAATTGATTGGTCCAAAAGCTTTAAGGTCTTTTGTTATCCAAGGGAGAAAACTCAACCTAAAACCACGAATCCACCATGTGAGGATAGCTTCAACATGCTAGTGAGGGGTTAACCCTATAATAAGCATGGAAGACTCATTGTCCATCACTAAGGATATAAGTGAGTATTATATCTTCCTCAAGGATAACTCAAACCTAATAGCTAATGGTTATGAAAAGTTTTGATGAGAAAGTGGCCATTGGAACCACAAAACATTTGAATGAGTTATATTTACCAATGAAAGGTATTTACAAAATATGGTCAAAGTTGACTTAAGGATTCAATTCAAAATAAGTGTTATGAAAATAAGGTTTAAATAAAAATCAAAAGCATAATGCTTAGGTTTCTAATGTTTGAAAACAAATGTTAATGTTTGCACAAAAGTTTTGGCTTGGGTTAGAGTGGAGGGAAGAAGAAGAATGGCTAAGTCCTAAACATACAAAGATGAAGGAAGAGAAATAAAACCACAAATGGAGTTCCCTTCTTGAGATCATAGTGATGATCCAAGTAGCTCCCATCCTTTGTAATAAGCAAGCAAATAAGTATGTACTCAAGCAATCAATCAATCAAGCAAGCTCTTAGGAATCCTCCAATGGCTCTTATATCTCTCACTTTAGAAGCTCATGACAATGGTTCTTCAATTTGACTCAAATAGGAATCCCTAGCACAAGAACACACACATCAAAAAGTTCTATAATGCAAACAAAGAATGGACACGAAGGGAGTTTAGAGAATAGGTCCTTTCAATTCCTCTTCAACATTAAGCATTCTAAAGGTAGGAGGCCTAGTTGCTCTTTGACTTTTATAGCACTCTAAAGGCATGAGGCCTAGTTGCTCTTTGACTCCAATTCTTGCATAGGGAATGTCCTAAAGTCTAAGTCCTTTTGTCCATTTGCATTTGGTTCACAACAATCAAAACAAAACACAAGCACAATAGTATATACACAATTATGTGCTCAAGTGAGCAAAAGGAAAATTGCATTAACATAAACATGTGCTAAAATGAGCAAAGGGCAAAAGCAAATGAATAATATGTACAAGAATATTAATTTGCATTAATGTAAAGTGCAAGAATTAAAAGTTAATGGTCAATAGTTAGAGTTAGTGTGCCATAAGGCAATTTAGCGCTATGTTAAGCAATCGTAAGTGGACTAATGTAGTAGTCACACCTATCTGAGGCCGGTCAATAAAAATGTAAGCAACAACACAAGTTAGAGATCTTGATTAATGAATCAAGCTCCTACAACTTGCCATGCCAAAAGAAGATGAGAAATGATCTTGTATTGATTTAGGTTCTTTGCTTGATTAAGAAGCAACCTATCCTTAATACAAAGCCATTCACTTGATCTATGATCAAGATGAATTAGATTTGAATCAAGGAATGTTAAACCTCCCATACATCAAGACTAACCACCAATCTTTAACTCATTGATCAAAAAAAGAAGAAAAAAAAGATGAAGAAGGAGATGAATAAGAATAAACATTAATGGAAATTCAAATGAAGTAATCAACATACATTGACCAAAGATAGATGGAATCAAGGTCAAACATTAGTAAATAGAAGCAAAATGAAACTTAGAAGTCAAGAAACAAATAAAATATTTTTGGTATTTTTGGAAATTAAAATAAACAATTAAATGTCAAACTTCAAATCCATTTCAAATCAACTTTAAAAAGTCCAAATGGATCATCCTAAGTTCAACAAGGTCAAACAAAGTTTACAAAAAAATTCAGCATTTTTAGAAACAAGAAACTATTTTTAATCAATTAAAAATGCATAAAAATAACCTAATTGAATTAAAATCTCAAATAAATCTCAAATCAATTAATAAATTGATGAGAATATTTTTCATGGATCCATCATCACTCAAAGAGGTTGAGAAAATATTTTTGTATTTTTTGAATATCAAAAACTATTTAAAATGAATTAAAAATAACCAGAAAAGAGAAAATTTATAAAAAATATCAAATGATAAAATAAAAAATATTAAAAATCATTTTTAGAAACTAGAAATTAAAAGAGAAATAATGCAATTGGTCTCATATTTTTTGGAATTAAAATGAATGAGATATGATTTTTTGAAATGAAATGGAATAAAAGAAATAAAATGAAAATTAAATCAGAAATAAAAAAATGAGAAAAAACGTGAGGCGTTGGATTCAGGCTCATTAATTGAGCTGGCGCATTAGACGATTCACACGCGCGCGTCCACCAAACACGCTGGTCAATGAGAAGCATGTGGACATTAAAAAAGTCATAACAAAGGAAGGTCCAGATTAGATTTGGAAATTAAATCCAACGGCCATGGTTTGATCTGGCAAACAGACGGTGGTGTACACCACCGTCTTCTCCGGCGAGGCCAGAGATTCCGGCGAGAGTTACAAAGAATAAACCTTCACCAAATGAGGCGATCTATACAACAATGGAAAGCTGGGGTGATGTACATCACCCCTGTGCCATCTATTTTCACTCTAGATCTCCATGGTAAGAGAAATCAGAGGTTGAAAATTATGGTGTTCATCTTGAACTTAGTGGAATTTCAAAATTAAAAGCACAGTTTAATTGCCTCTGATGAGAGGACTTCAGCCAACCCAATAAATGCAAGAAACAAGCTATAATCAAGGTGTTTCGAAGAAGAAAAGTTTGGATATCCACCTCTGAAATGTGGATCTGTTGAGCACAATTCTTTAAAGATTTTGGTTGTAGTGTGATCTAGAGATGAAGATGAAGCAAGGTCAAGGAATTTTGAATATGAAAATCAACCAATGTAATTGAAATTCAGATCTGAATTTTTGAAAAGAAAATGAGAATTCCTTTAAGTATGGCTATGGAGGGAGTTGTGCAACATAACATGCGCCTTCAAGTTATCAAATTATGAAGCCTAGCACACTTATTTATAGCAAATGGAAGCTGCAAGCATGAGCAAAGTGTGTGCATGAATGAAGAGGGCCTCCATGCATGGGCCTGTACAGGTGCATGGAGGGTCCAAATCTAATTGGAATAGCAAGCTTAACATCAGCAAATAGGTTTTGGACGTGCAGATGAGATGTATTTGGCTCATGCATAAAGTTTGAATCAAGTTTCTAAAAATGCACCAAAATGTTATCCTCTTCGAAAATGCCTTCTCCAAAAATAGAACATGGCCTTGTGGGTAATGGTTGGAAAGCTCTTGACATGAGGATCAATTGTTATGTTGAACAAAACTTCATTTGGAATTGTGAAATTGATGAAAATTGGTCATAAAGGGCAAGGTGCAAAACACGTGTTTGTGAAAATTTCCAAAATGGGCAAACTTCAAGCCCTTCTGTTTCAATGATGCAAGCTTCAAATGACAAAACCTTAAACATAAAAGTTGTAGATATTTTCAATAAAATCAATTTGGACTTAAATTTTGCATCATTTAGATTTTTGATGAGAAAGTTATGGACACTTGAAGTTGGACTTTTTCATATTTCAATGCCTTTGGTCCAAAGTGACCTATAATGTTTTGCATTATCACATGTATTTATTTTAGGATTATGAAAAAAATTTCAACATAAAAAATGAAGGGACATCTTAAACTTTCCAATGCATTTTATCCCATCCCAAAATCCTGAAAAATGAATGAGTGATGTTCTTGGGAAGTTGACCAAAAATTAGGGTTTCAGTCAAAATGACCTATAATGTTTTGAAATGGATGATGACCTTCCAAGATTAAAATAAATTTTTGATGAACATGAAATTTGTTCATATGGTTCTTAAGAACATTGTTTCTCTTGGGGTCATCTCCATTTGACAAACACATTAAAAGTTAGGTCTCAGTGTACTTCAAAATAGTCAGATGAATTGACTGATCAACTTCTCAAGTCCATGCCTCAAATCTTGATGAATTGATGATTGAGGACACTCAAATAAGCTCAAAAATGCATGAAATAATGAATTAAAGAACTTCCTTTGATTGTATTTGATCATGGGTTGAGGTTGCTTCATGAGCAAGGCATAGTTGATGCACAGATGAATTAGGGTTTTCTTGGGAAACAAGCCTCAAGCCCTTTGGTTTGCTTTGATCAACATGATGAATTGAGATACTTGGGAGGAATATATGATGATTGAGAGCTTTGTGAACCATTGTCATGCTTGCTTTCTGTCTTCACCTGGCCATATCAATGAGCATAGGGTCTCTTAGGAGCCTTGGATCTTATGATTGCTCAAGCTACAAAACAAAAGATGTTAGTGACATATTTTTGTGCTTTTGGTTAGTAATCAAAGTAAGGAAAGCAATAATATACAATTCAAGAATGCTTGGTGATCTCAAACCAACTCACAAGTGTTCCCACCCAAAGGTTAGGAGCCAAGATGCTATGATCCTTGAGGCAAGATGCAAATGCAATGTTATGATGACATGAGGGATCTTAGGGTCAAAATTGGGGTCTTACAGATGCCCCTATTTAAGGTCATTCTAGCCGGAGATATGAAGGTTAAAATCTTCGTCTCGACGAGATAGAATGAGCTTAAATAATAACAAAGAGACGAATTTCGGTCCCTAAGAGACCTCATGATGCAAATGTATGTATGCAAAAGGTAACACTCTATGGGGATATGTGTCCACAAAGGAAAAAGAAAACAGGAGAAACTGAAAATCTATAGGAGTAATACACTCATAAATGGGACAAAGACTCTGGGGACTTTACTGGGGAATAAAAGGGAGTTAAATCTGTGAGCAGGTCACGACTTAAAACTCCCTGGGAGACACGAAGGGATTCCATGAAAATAAATCAATGGAAAGACTCGATCTGACGCAAAGATGCATGTATTGGGGAATATGCCAATACAGCAAAACTATCCATAAAGGATACTTCGGATAAAAATCCGGACTCAGGCTGGGAAAATCCACTAAGGGACTCCGATGGGGAATGTCCAAAGAGGGCTCAGCTGAGGAAACAACAACTGAGGTATTACCGGTTACTGGGTAATAAGCTCAAGGAGACATGTGATCAAAACACCGGTATAAGGGTGAGAAAAGCAACATGCTCGGGGAGAATGAATATTTAAGACCGGTATAAGGGTGAGAGATATCAATCATCCAAAAATATGAGGAAGACCTAAAAAGGTATATTTCGACTCAGGAAAATCTGACTCCGCAGGGGACAACAAGTCATAATAGGGAGCAGAAGGGAAGGAACACCAGGGATACCAGTTACTGGGCATATAATAGGTGACCAACCAGGCGTGAATTGGGGAATATTTCCAAGACACTCATCATCCGAAAGGAGGGCTGAAAAAGCAAACTCAATTACAGGATGGGCATCCGATTCCATGAGGAAATATGAATCTTACTCGACTGGGGATGTAAGACCCTAATTTTGACCCTAAGATCCCTCATGGCATCATAACATTGCATTTGCATAGCCTCAAGGATCATAAGCATCTTGGCTCTTTCCCTTTGGGGTGGGATCTCTTGTGAGTTGGTTTGAGATCACCAAGCATGCTTGAATTGTATATCATGGCTTTTCTCATTTTTATTTACTAACCAAAAGCACAAAAATATGTCACTAACATCTCTTGTTTGTAGCTTGAGCAGTCACAAGGTCTAAAGCTTCTAGGAGACCTTATGTGCATTGATATGGCCAAGAGAAGATGAAGGCAAGCACAGATATGGTTCCCAAAGCTCTCATCCATCAAATATTCCTCCCAAGCATCTCAATTCATCATTTTGATCAAAGCAAATCAAAGGGTTTGAGAGGCTTGTTTCCCAAGGAAACCCTAATTCATCTGTTCATCAACCGTGCCTTGCTCATGAAGCAACCTCAACCCATGGTCAAATACAATCAAGGGAAGTTCTTTGATTCATCATTTCATGCATATTTGAACTTATTTGAGTTTCCTCAATCATAAATTCATCAAGATATGAGGTTTGGACTTGAGAAGTTGATCAGTCAATTCATCTGACTATTTTGAAATACACTGAGACCTAACGTTTTATGTGTTTGTCAAATGGAGATGACCCCAAGAGAAAAAATGTTCTTAAGGACAATATGAACAACTTTCATGTTCATCAAAAATTTATTTGAAGCTTGTAAGGTCATCACCCTTTCCAAGACATTATAGGTCATTTTGACTGAAACCCTAACTTTGGGTCAACTTCCCAAGGACATAACTCCTTCATTTTTAATGATTTTGAGGTGAGATCAAATTCATTGGAAATATTAAGATGTCTAATTCAAATGTTATGTTGAGTAAGATTTCAAAATCTCAAAAGAAATACATGTGATAATGTAAAACATTATAGGTCACTTTGGACCAAATGCATTGAAATGTGAAAAAGTCCAACTTTAAGTGCCCATAGCTTCTTCATTAAAAATCCAAATGATTCCAAATTTGAGTCCAAATTGATTTTCTTGAAAATATCTACAACTTTTATGTTGAAGATTTTGTCATTTGGAGCTTGTATCATTGAGACAGAAGGGCTTGAACTTTGGCCAATTTTGAAAATCTCACATATGCATGTTTTGCACCCTACACTTCAAGTCCAATTTTTATTAATTTCCAAGGCCCAAATGGAGTTTTGATCAACATAACATTTGTTCCTTATGCAATAAGCTTTCCAACCATTACTCATGAGGCGGTGTTCCTATTTTTTACATGGCATTTTCGAAGACTTGAATGTTATAGTGCATTTTTGGAAAATCATTTCAGTTGCCATGCATGAGTCCAATCTGCACGTCCATTCTCATTCCCTTTGGCATAAGCTTGCAAACCCAAGTGTAATTGGGCCCTCCATGCGCCTGTACAGGCCCATGCACGAAGGCCCTTTCCATCCATGCACATGATTTGTTCATGCAACTCAGCCTTGCTCAGCTATAAGTACATTGCTCATGCTCTTCATTTTGACAACCTTAAGGCGCCCCAATTGCTGCTCAACTGAAATCTTAGCCATCACTAAAGGAACTAATCCATTTTTCTTCAAATTTTTCAGATCTGAATTTTGATTTCATTGATCGATCTTCAGATCTCAAAGTTCCTAAACCTTCTCTCCTTGATCCATAGTGTCTACTGTAAGCAAAAGCATCCAAAGATTGTGACTCAAAGCCTTGCAATTCAAAGGTTTAATTCAATTGTTATTTGCTTCGAACCAGCTTGTATAATGCTCTATTTGCTTTGTTATTGTGTGATCTGAAGTCCTCTACATAGAGGCAACATTGCTATGCTTTCAATTTTTGAAAATCATGAAGCTCACATGAACACCACAAAATTTCCACTTCTGATTTCTCTCAATATAGAGATCTAGAATGGAATTGAGTGGTACAGGGGTGATGTACATCACCCCAGCTCTCGAATGATGCCTGGATCATGCATTTTGGTTGCCATTTTAATTTTTGCAATTTTTGATGTGGCCGGAGTTTGGCCGGAGAAGACGGTGGCGCTGGCCACCGTCTGGTTCCCAGATCCAATCAGATCCGTTCATTTGCGTTTCCAGATGCAATCCCATGCGTCCAATGTTATGACTCTTTTAATGGCTAGGTGTGTTTCAGTTGACCAAGGTGTATGATGAACGCGCGCTTCTAGGCCGTGTGATGATCCACGTCAATTAATGAATCTCCATCCAATGACTCACGCTTTTTCCTTATTTCTATTTTCTGATTTTATTTTCCTTTTATTATTTTAATTCCTTTTCACTTTAAAAATTCATATCTCTCTCATTATTGGTCCAAAAATTATGGGACCAATTTCATTCTTCTCCTTTCAATTTCTACTTTCTAAAAATGATTTTTAATATTTTTTATTTTGTCATTTGATATTTTTTAGTAATTTTCTCTTTTCTGGTTATTTTTTATTCATTTTAAATAGTTTTTGATATCCAAAAAATACAAAAATATTTTCCCAACCTCTTTGAATGATGATAGATCTATGAAAAATATTCTCATCAATTTATTAATTGATTTGAGATTTATTTGAGATTTTAATTCAATTAGGTTATTTTTATGCATTTTTAATTGATTTAAAATAGTTTCTGACTTTTAAAAATGCTGAAATTTTTTGTCAAACTTTGTTTGACCTTGTTGAACTTGGGATAATTCACTTGGACTTTTCAAAGTTGATTTGAAGTGAGTTTGAAGTTTAACCTTGCTTTATTATTTTAATTCAAGTTTTATTTTAATATTGAAAAATACCAAAAATATTTTATTTGTTTCTTGACTTCTAATCTTCATTTTGCTTCTGTTTTCTATTATTTGACCTTGATCTTCTCTATCTTTGGTTAATGCTTGTTGATTATCTCATTCCATTTCCATTAATGCACTTTAATTCTTCATCTTCTTCTTCTTCTTTTCTCTTTTTTCTTTTTGATCAATGAGTTAAGGATTGGTGGTTAGCATTGATACATGGAGGTTTAATCTTCCTTGATTCAAATCTAATTCATTTTGATCAAGGATCAAGTGAATGGCTTTGCATTAAGGATAGGTTGCTTCCTAAATCATGCAAAGAACCTAAATCAATACAAGATCATTTCTCATCTTCTTTTTGGCAGGGCAAGTTGTTGGAGTTTGATTCACTAATCAAGACCTCTAACTTGTGTTGTTGCCTACATTATTATTGACCAGCCTCAGATAGTTGTGACTTCTACATAAGTCCAATTACGATTGCTTAACATAACACTAAATTTGCCTTATGGCACACTAACTATTGACACTAACCATTAACCATTAACATTTACTTCTTGCACTTTACATTTATGCAATTTACTATTCTTGTACATATTATTCATTTGCTTTTTCCTTTTGCTCATTTGAGCACATGTTTATGTTAATGCAATTTGCCTTTTGCTCACTTAAGCACATAACTGTGTATATATATTTGTGCTTGTGTTTTGTTTTGATTGTTGTGGACCAAATGCAAAGAAATGGACAAATGGACTTAGTTTCTAGGATATTCCCTATGCAAATTGGAGTAAAAGGACCCTAATGTTGAAGATGGATTAGAAGAACCAAATCTCTAAACCCACTCTTGTCCATTCTTGATTTACTTTATAGAACTTTTTGATGTGTGTGCTTTTGTGCTAGGGGATCCTATGTGAGCCAAATTGAAGAACCATTGCCATGTTCATCCAAAGTGAAAGATACAAGAGACATTGGGGATATTCTAAGAGCTTGTTTGATTATGTTGATTGCTTGAGCTTACACTTATTTTGCTTGCATATTCCAAAGGATGGGAGCTACTTGGATCATCAATATGATCTCAAGAGAGAAACTCCATTTGTGGTTTTGTTTCTTATTGTAAGACCCCAATTTTGACCCTAAGATCCCTCATGGCATCATAACATTGCATTTGTATTGCCTCAAGGATCTTTAGCATCTTGGTTCCCTTTGCCTTTGGGTGGGACTCCTTGTGATTGGTTTGAGATCACCAAGCATGCTTGAATTATACATCATTGTTTCTCTTACTTTTGTTTACTAACCAAAAGCACAAAAATGTGTCACTAACATCTTTTGTTTGAAGCTTGAGTATCATCCAAGACACTTTGTGGATTCTATTTAGATGATCAGTCAACACAAGGGAATGGCTTGAGATACTTCCAACAGGTTCAAATGGGGTCTATTCGTCAGTCAAAACGTTAATCTTGAAGGAGCAAAAGTTTGTTCATGAGCTGTCATGCTCGCTAGGCGAGCAGAATGGGTCGCCTAGCGAGTCCCAAGAAAAGCCACCAGAATCACCTACGCTCAGAGGAATTTCTTGAACTGTCATGCTCGCTAGGCGAAGCCCACGTGTTTAAAAAAAAAGAAAAACGAAAATAAATAAATAAATAAATAAATATAACAGAATTTTTTTGGACTTGGGCCTCTCTCATTTGAGCCCACAGGTCCACAAAAATCAGGTTATAAATTCAGAGTTTCAGTGAAACAAAAGGCCATTCTATTACTATTACCCTGGCAGGGAAAAAGATAGTGAGAGAAGAGCTAACAGAGTTCAGAGCAACCTCTAGAGACTGAAGGGAACTCATTGGCAAAGAACCAATTCCCTCTCATATAAACCCTAGAGTGCTTTGCAAACCCAACCGGGCAATTCAATTTCATTCGATCTCTCCAGTCAGGTTTGCCTTATTCCCATTACTTTATGCTTTTAATTTGAATGCTCTGAATGTATGAGGTATTATGGGTGAATTTGATACCCTTTTGATGCATGTGTTTGACAAGAGGTTTAGGCCTCCTACCCTTGGTTGCTTTTTGTGAATTTTAATGGCATGATTCATGTGGTTACATTTTGATTTGGGGGCAACTCTTGATTACCCTATCTTGTTTCTCTAACCTGTTTGTTGAGTTTTGTTTTGTGAGGGCTCACATACTCTTGCAGGGATAACTTGCTTGGTGTTCCACTTTATTTGTGGGGTACCACCTGGAGGTCTATTCCGATTACCTGTACTGACTCGCTTTCTTTGATGGTGTTTAGCTTGGAAAATTCTTTGGGTTTCTTATTTATCTAATTGCTGTTACTTCGGATCTTTATCCGTACGGTAGATCTCTCGATCCCTTTACTTTTCCCGCATGTTACCGATTTCTTAGGTTTCGTATAACCTCTCGTGGCATGTCATTTAAGGTAGCGCGGTTCCTTCATCTAGGACTGCCTTTTTGCATGAGCATCCCTAAACACCCCAAACTCATTGATTTTTCTTCTCCTAAGAACACGTTATCTCCTTCTACTACAGGCGAGTAATTCTTCAAAGGTCGAGCATTCGGTAGATTGCGTAGTAACGTCGTTCACCCCAAAACACAATCCTTACCCCATAGGTGATCGAACTACATTTTGCTCTGATTTTCATCCCAGATGAGATACGTAGGCATAAGACGCGATGTCTTAGCGAGCACACTCCTCTTTAACCCATAGGTAGCCGAGCTATGAAGACTCTGATTCTCAGATTCAGATGAGATACGTATGCAGTGGATGCGACGTCCGTGCGAGTCATTTTCTTTTGACCCTTCTTTTAGTAAGTAGTACATTAGATAAACATACACGCTTTTCTCATCCCTTCAATCATGTTTGCACAAATAAATTTTCAAAAAAAAAAAACAATAACCTTTGCAACAAATGTGAAAAGGGCTCCCTAGGAGTACCTAGGATGCTTTGGGTGCCTAACACCTTCCCATTGCATAACCAACCCCCTTACCCAGATCTTTGACATTTTTACTAGTTTTTGATTCGATAAAAATTTTAGGTTTTTGTTCGCTTTCTAACCATTCCTTTGGATAAATAGAAGTGCGGTGGCGACTCGACTTGTATGATTTACCTTGGATTTAGTCAATATCTCTAATGGTAACGAATACCCCGCTACACTTATCGCTCATCTCTTGTATGATTAGGACTTTAGCCATTCTTCTTCTTCCCTCCACTCTAACCCAAGCCAAAACTTTTGTGCAAACATTAACACTTCTTTTCAAACATTAGAAACCTAAGCCTTATGCTTTTGATTTTCAAACTTTCTTTTCATAACACTTATTTTGAATTGAACCTTTAAATCAACTTTGACCATATTTTGTAAATACTTTTCATTGGTAAATATAACTCATTCAAATACTTTTGTGGTTTCAATGGCCACTTCCTTAATCAAAAACTTTTTTATAACCTTTAGCTATTAGGTTTGAGTTATCCTTGAGGTAGATGTAATACTCACCTATATCCTTAGTGATGGACAATGAGTCTTCCATGCTTGTTATAGGGTTAACCCCTCACTAGCATGTTGAAGCTATCCTCACATGGTGGATTTGTGGTTTTAGGTTGAGTTTTCTCCCTTGGATAACAAAAGACCTTAAGGCTTTTGGACCAATCAATTCACCAACTTGTTTTGAGATTTTTACCCCAAACTACGAGGTTTTGATCCTTATCTTTTTTAAGATGGTACGTAGGCAATGGGTTTATCCATCCAAACACACAAAATGTAAATAACTTGTATATTCTCTTCTCATCTCTTCAATCATGTTTGCACAAACAAATTTTCACAAAATACCAACCTTACAACAAGTGTGAAAAGGGATCCCTAGGAGTACCTAGGATGTTTTGGGTGCTTAAAACCTTCCCATTGCATAACCAACCCCCTAACCCCGATCTCTGACATTTTTACTAGTTTTTGATTCGATAAAACTTTTAGGTTTTTGTTCGCTTTCTAACCATTCCTTTGGATAAATAGAAGTGTGGTGGCGACTCGACTTGTATGGTTTATCTTAGATTTAGTCAATATCTCTAATGGTAACGAATACCCCGCTACAGGGGAAGAAAAAGACTTCGACTGAAGAGCGCATGAGATATATTATCTATTACCGTCAGAATGTAGATAACATACTCGCATGGAAGATTATCCACAACCGAATTCTGGGTTAATAAAGGATAAATCGACCGAAAAGGAAGGACATCGGGATACCGGCTACTGGGTATAAAATGATGACCAATCAAGGGGAGAAACAATCATTACCAACAAAAAGGTAAATGAGAGATGACTCGCTGGGGATACATTGACAAAATCAATGATCCGGGAGATATATCACCGGTTATTGGGAGATATACTCAAAATGAAGGAATATCAATACCGAAAATTGGATAAAGATAACCAGCAAAGAGGGGATTACATCTACCGGTTACTGCGTAGAAAACCACAGGTTCCGCCGGGGAAAAGATGGACAATTACTGGTTACTTGAGCAATTATTCATCCAAATTACGGGGAAATGCAAGGGAAAAAACAAGAGGAGTCAAACTAGGAACGAACTAGAGAGACACAACGAAACAAGACTCAACCCAATGAGGATATAACTCAGGGGAGTAATCCCATCCCTAGTACATATTTTAGGAGGAAACAGAAATAACAATCATCCACGAGAATATAACTCGGTGGGGAATACGGAAGAAAGGGTAGACACTTTCTGCCTATGGGGCCGACTCTATATGGAGAGATCAAACACCAACATCTGCTTGAGGAAAACATGCATCACCAAATAGCAGGAGATAACAAACAAAGATATATGGCAAAGAATGTAACATGAATATCTGAATGTTGTAGCTATGCATATATATGCGTGGTTTATGTATGACGCATGCTGACAAACAGACATATCTAACACAACCAAGTCCAGGAATCAATGGACAAACATCTGGCACTACATCTCGAAAGAGAAAACCAGGCCCACCGGGGAGACTCCCAATCTGACGGGGGCAACAGAAACCAGGAAACACTGATATCTGCAGGGAAATAAAATCTGATGCTGAGGATGATCAAAGCCCATCCTGCTGGAGATTAATGTAGGCGAGTCCACTGGGGATAAGCTACAAACCAAATTATTGAGAATTCCATTCATGCTGGCGATTTCTTGCTCACTCTGCGGGAGAAGTCCAATGAGGGGAAGACCAACTTCCTCGAAAAGATAGCATATCAATTTATCAATTTATTAATTTATAAGGGATTTTAGGTCTATCCAACCAAGGGATGACAACCATATAATTGATAACACAGATGCTAGATCCAGCCTTACTGAGGAGTTAGAAGATTAAGGCCAAACTCCAAACTTTTTGGTGGGCTGTTAGAGGCATATTCCTCCCAACAAAATGGGGATTAAGGCTTCAGACTCTCTGGGGAATTTGGCGATGCTTACCCTTCTTCTGCACTTGCGGAGGAGACACCCTGAAAGATAATGAAGAGGATACAGGTATGCTGGGAATATGAACAAATGTCTTACCCTTTTGGAGATCATACTATCCTTGGGAGAGCACTGAAGACGTCCCAATTATCCTTTTCGTTGCGAATGTTCACTTTGTTTAAAAACAACTTATGAAAAAAATTTATTTATTCAAAACAATGATATTTGTAAATTAAAACATGCAAAATATTTGTTTGAACAGAAACAAATACGAGTGTGAAGAATTGGACAAAGGCTCAAATTTATTTGGTGGAATGGTAGTCTGCAAATGGCAAGACTCCATGGATTTTTACAAATTTGAAATTGGTGATATATATTGGAAAAGGGCTACATTGAACATAATGACCTTTTCTCCACCAATTTTGAATCCAATGTATTTGAAGCTTCAGTTGACGATGACTGAGTGAAATTCTTTGACAGATGACGGTTGTAGTATAAAGTCTTATCGGGATGCAGTTACTTGCCAAATCCCTAATTTTTGCCTAGATTTCCCCAGGGTGAGGTACTCAATCTAGCGGGATACATATTCATTGTTTATGTCTCTAACTTTTGCCTGGATCGCCCTTTCGGGTTTTCAATCCACCGAGACGCTCATTTTTTCCTAAGCCGCCCTTTCGGGTTTTCAACTTAGCGAGCAATTCTGTTTTTCTTTTAGGCGAAGTATTTCTTGACTGCATCTGAATTCACAGGACGAGTGAAATCCTCCCCATCCATAGTTGTAAGTATCAAAGCACCGCCTGAAAAGGCTCTCTTAACAACATATGGACCTTCATAGTTTGGAGTCCACTTGCCCCTAGAATCGGGCGCGAAAGACAAGACTTTCTTGAGCACAAGGTCACCTTCTCGGAACACACGAGGCTTGACCTTCTTATCAAAGGTTTTCTTCATCCTTTGCTGATATAACTGACCATGACACATGGCAGTCAATCTCTTCTCTTCAATCAAGTTCAACTGGTCGTAACGATTCTGAACTCATTCAGCCTCAGTCAACTTGGCTTCCATCAAGACTCTCATTGATGGGATCTCCACCTCTACTGGGAGCACAACCTCCATGCCATATACAAGGGAGAAAGGGGTTGCCCCTGTTGAAGTGCGAACAGATGTACGATATCCATGCAAAACAAATGGCATCATCTCATGCCAATTTTTGTATGTAACAACCATCTTCTGGATAATCTTCTTTATATTCTTATTAGTGGCTTCAGCAACCCCATTCATCTTGGGTCTATAAGGAGAAGAATTATGATGCGCAATCCTAAACTCGCTACACAACTCTTTCATCATCTTGTTGTTCAAGTTGGATCCATTATCAGTAATGATCTTGTCTGGCACACCATAACGGCATATGAGTTGATTCTTGATAAACTTCACAACCACCTGCCTGGTCACGTCTTCATACGATGTCGCTTCAACCCACTTGATGAAGTAATCAATAGCTACGAGAATAAATCTGTGACCGTTTGACGCTTTCGGTTCTATCATGCCAATCATGTCAATTCCCCACATGGAGAAGGGCCATGGTGATGAAATCACATTCAGAAGTGTCAGGGGAATATGAATCTTATCCGCATAAATCTGACACTGGTGGCATTTCTTCACATATTTGCAGCATTCATACTCCATTGTCAGCCAATAGTAGCCTGCTCTCAACATCTTCCTTGCCATGGCATGTCCATTGGAATGAGTACCAAATGAACCCTCATGGACTTCAGTCATTAACAGGTCTGCTTCGTGTCTATCCATGCATCTGAGCAGAACTATGTCAAAGTTCCTCTTATAAAGCACATCGCCATTGAGGTAAAAACTGCCAGATAATCTCCTCAAGGTCTTTCTATCCTTCACAGATGCCCCAGGCGGGTAAATCTGACTCTGAAGAAAACACTTGATATCATAATACCATGGCTTATCATCCTCCACTTCTTCTACTGCAAATACATGAGTTGGTCTATCCAAGCGCATCACAGTGATATTGGGAACCTCATTCCAGAGTCTTACCACAATCATCGAAGCAAGTGTAGCAAGCGCATCTGCCATCCGATTCTCATCTCGAGGAATATGATGGAAGTTGACTTCAGTAAAGAAAGTTGAAATCCTTCTCGCATAATCTCTATATGGGATGAGGCCAGGCTGATTCGTCTCCCATTCACCCTTAATCTGATTAACCACAAGGGCCGAATCACCATAAACATCAAGATGCTTGATCCTAAGATCAATACACTCTTCCAATCCCATAATACAGGCCTCATACTCTGCCATATTATTCGTGCATTTGAAAGTTAGCCTTGCTGTAAAAGGAAAATGTGTGCCCTGAGGAGTAATAATCACTGCCCCAATACCATTTCCATATTGATTTACAGCGCCATCAAACACCATGCTCCATCGGGAACCAGGCTCTGGCCCTTCATCAAGCGTAGGCTCATCGCAATCTTTCATTTTCAAATACAGAATCTCCTCATCTGGGAAGTCGTACTGAACTGACTGATAATCCTCAATTGGTTGATGTGCCAAGTGATCAGCCAAGATACTACCTTTAATAGCCTTCTGAGCTCGATACTCAATATCATACTCAGACAACAACATCTGCCAACGGGCAATCCTCCCAGTTAAAGAAGGCTTCTCAAAGATATACTTGATTGGATCCATTTTGGATATCAACCAAGTCGTATGATTCAACATATATTGGCATAAGCGCTTAGCAACCCAAGCTAGAGCATAGCATGTTTTCTCAAGCATTGAGTATCGGGACTCACAATCAGTGAACTTCTTACTCAGGTAGTAAATAGCATACTCTTTCTTCCCTGATTCGTCTTGCTGACAAAGGACACAACCCATAGAGTCTTCAAGAACTGTCAGATACATAATCAAGGGTCTCTCTTCCACAGGAGGAGACAAAATCGGCGGCTCAGACAGATACTGCTTAATACTGTCAAAGGCCTTCTGGCAATCCTCGGTCCAATCATGACACTGATCTTTCCGGAGGAGCTTGAATATTGGTGCACATGTGGCAGTCATGTGGGATATAAATATGGAGATATAATTCAAGCAGCCAAGAAAACCTCGGACTTGCTTCTCAGTTTTGGGCGCAGGCATCTCTTGTATTGCTTTGACCTTGGCAGGATCAACTTCAATACCTCTCTCACTGACAATAAAGCCCAATAACTTGCCGGAACGGACTCCAAATGTACACTTGTTAGGATTCAGACGAAGCTTATACTTCCTCAAACGCTGAAAAAGCTTCAACAAGTGATCTACATGTTCATCTTCCGTTCTTGACTTCGCAATCATATCATCAACGTATACCTCGATCTCCTTGTGCATCATGTCGTGAAACAAGGTAGTCATAGCTCGTTGATACGTGGCTCCGGCGTTCTTCAAACCGAAGGGTATCACTCGATAACAGAATGTTCCCTAAGGTGTGATGAATGTTGTCTTCTCCATATCCTCGGGTGCCATTTTGATCTGATTATATCCGGAAAATCCGTCCATAAATGAGAAGACATTGAATTTAGCTGTATTATCTACCAACATGTCAATATGTGGTAGAGGAAAATCATCTTTCAGACTAGCTTTATTCAAGTCTCGATAGTCCACACACATTCAGACTTTTCCATCTTTCTTAGGCACAAGCACAATATTGGCCACCCATTGAGGATATGTAGAAGTCACCAAAAACCCCGCATCAATTTGCTTCTGAACTTCTTCTTTAATCTTCACTGCCATATTAGGATGAGTTCTTCTGAGCTTCTGCTTTACAGGCACACACTCAGGCTTTAAAGGCAGGAAATGTTGCACGATATCAGTATCTAGACCAGGCATGTCTTCATATGACCAGGCAAAGACGTCGACGTATTCTCGTAGCAACTCAATCAACCCCTTCTTAATAGATTTTTATAGGAGTGCCCCAATCTTCACCTCTCGAACACAATTCTCAGACCCCAAGTTAACTGTTTCCAGATTCTCAAGATGTGGCTGAATAATCTTCTCTTTGTGCTCAAGTAGACGAGTAATCTCGTCAGGAATCTCTTCAACATCATCTTCTTCGGCTTCAAATACAGGGGACTCAAAGTTGGAAGATGGTGTGGATCATTATGTTCAATGTGTTTGATCAACCTGCATAATGATTTTGGATATAAAGAGATTTTAGAATTCAAACAAGGAAAATCATTATGCAGATGAAAAGATTGATTTTATTCTATTTTTAAGGTTTTATGTGATCACCAATTTCATGCAAAAAGAAAAAAGTGAAAATAATCGGGAAAACAAACATTTAACATAAATTTATTGAATGAAATAACATTGTATTTATGAGCCAACCATGTCATCACTTCTCCTTTTGGCATGGGAGAAGGGTTTTTAAACAAACAACAAACATTACGTTGACTTATGGACGACTGTTGAAACATCAACAGCGACCCAGTTATTGCAGACCCCTCCAGGGATGACAAAGTTGCCAGAATCCTCCTCTGCATCCTCTTCCACAACAGCAGCAGCTTCCTCGTCTTGGACGGTGTGGATGAACCCACCACTCTGAAACAGCCCACGCTTGTTGAAGGTGCCTGAAGAATACCCTATGCCAACCCGGTATTTATTGTCTTCTATCTTGATCATTTGTCCTAAACCAGTAGTTGTGCCATGCTCAATGGCCAACTTCGCATCATTGTAGGACACAAATGAAGAAGTTCCTTTCTTAGAAGGCTCAACAATAGATAAAGCTTAGAACAGTGTCCCAACTTCATCCTCGGCGTCTATATAAGAAAAGGAAGACAAATGGCTAACCAGGAGAGCCTTCTCTCCCCCTACCACCACCAGTTTTTTGTTCTTGACAAATTTCAATTTCTGGTGTAGGGTGGATGTCACGGCGCCTGCATCGTGAATCCATGGTCTGCCCAACAGACAACTATATGATGGGTGGATACCCATGACTTGAAAAAGTGATCTGGAAATCACTTGGTCCAATCTTGACTGGGAGTTCAACCTCACCAATCACCATTTTGCGGGATCCATCAAAAGCTTTTACCACCACTCCACTCTGCCTCATGGGAGGCCCCTGGTATGACAATCTAGCCAGAGTGGATTTTGGCAACACATTCAGTGATGATCCAGTGTCTACCAGCATATTAGACATGGCATCATCCTTGTAGCTCATAGATATGTGAAGTGCCAAATTGTGGTCTCTTCCCTCCTCGGGGAGATCAGCATCACAGAAACTCAGATTGTTACCAGCGGTAATGTTTGCAACAATGCTATCAAATTGTTCTATCGTGACGTCATGGTCTACATACGCCACATCCAACACCTTCTATAGAGCTTCACGGTGTGGTTCTGAGTTCATTAGCAAAGATAGCACAAAGATCTTTGATGGCGTTTGTAGAAGCTGATCTACAACGTTGTATTCACTCCTCTTGATGAGCCTCAGCATCTCATCACAGTCCTCTTTCATTGTGCCATTTTGGCCAGCAGGGGCAAGAGTTCTTACAGCGGTGGCAGATTTATTAGCAACAAGTGCCGGATTCGGAGAAACAGCAGAATTTCCAACCGGACGAACAGCGCAATCAACAATATCAGCCCTTCTGATGTTAGCCTGGGGTTTCGGCGGAGCCAAAAAAACACGACCACTGCGGGTCAGGCCGCTGACATCAGCGATATTAACAACAGAGGTAGAGGGCATTGGCACTTCCTTCCCATCTTCCAATGCCAAACCATTGTAACGATAGGGGACATCCTTATCGGAAGAATATGGCACAGGGCCGACTGGTTTAATTATGAGAGAGGGAAAAGCCTTCTGTTTGCTGCTATCATATCGGATGACAACAGGCTCTGGGATCCGGAATACTGGTGATATCACATTAACTTCATCATCCCCATCGCGATTCCGAAGTATTTCAATTACACCTTCATCCAACATTTCTTGGATGTCTTTTCGAACTTGACGACACCCCCTCTAATTGACAGTGCAGACTCGACATCTGTCATGGTCATGCTCATAATGACTGTATTCACACAACAGTCTCTGCATCTCGACCAAAGATTGTCGGATATGGCTGACATATCGGACTTTGTATTTACCAGGGCAACCCTGGACCATGTTGACAACATATTTCCTATGCTCGGGCAATGGGTTCTTCTTGACGTTGGGACCTACGTCCTTGAAACACAAAATACCGCTTCTAACAAGGTCTTGAACCTTGGTCTTCAGCGGGTAGCAATTTTCCACGTCATGTCCGGGGGCACCGGAATGATAAACACAATGTAGCTCGGGCTTATACCACCACTGAGGATTGGTAGGTATAGCCGGTGGGTCACGTGAAGTGATCAGTTTCCTCTCTATCAAAGAGGGATAGAGCTCTGCATAGGTCATGGGAATAGGATCAAAAGTGACCATTTTCCTCTCATAGCTTGTACTGGTCTGATTGTTGTTTCGAGGCTGGTAGGCCTGTTGTTGAGGACGGTGTTGTTGTTGTTGATATTGTTGATGTTGCTGTTGCTAGTTATTATTATGCTGATAGTGCTGGTTTTCTCTAAAAACAGGTGCTATGTGAGCCACCTGATGCTGATTACCGGTGGGACGCACGGTCTTCCTCCTCACAGAGGGTCTTCTGGGTTTGACATGGGAGGTCACAACATGTGCCTCACCATCTTTCTTCTTTCCAAACGCCCCATATCGTTTGGCAGAAGAGCCTTCTTCTCTAGTTAGGCGCCCTTCCCTGACTCCTTCCTCCAGACGTATCCCCATATTCACCATCTCGGTGAAGTCAGAAGGAGCGCTGGCAATCATCCGATCATAATAAAATGAGCTCAAGGTCTTCAGGAAGATCTTGGTCATTTATTTTTCTTCCAGCGGAGGCACAATTTGTGCAGCTAGTTCTCGCCATCTCTGGGCGTACTCCTTGAAGTCTCCTTGTCCTTCTGGGACATGGCTCTCAATTGATCCCTATCGGGAGCCATATCCATATTATATTTGTACTGCTTGACGAAAGCTTCGCCAAGGTCATTTAAGGATCGGATGTTTGCGCTGTCCAAGCCCATGTACCATCTCAGGGCGGCACCAGACAACCTATCCTGGAAATAATGAATGAGGAGCTGATCATTGTCGGTCTGAGTCAACATTTTCCTCGCATACATGACCAAGTGGCTGAGCAGGCAAGTGTTTCCCTTGTACTTTTCAAAGTCAGGTACTTTGAACTTTACAGGGATTTTGACATTAGGAACCAAGCAGAGTTCAGCAGCAGACTTGCCAAAGAGGTCCTTTCCTCTGAGAGTTTTGAGTTCCTTGCGGAGCTCAAGAAACTGATCATTCATTGCATCCAAATTTTCATACACGTCTGGGCCCTCAGACGGCTTAGAGTGGTAGATGGTGTCGTCTACTCTTGGCAGAGTATGCACGACCGGAGGTGGAACGGCGAGGATCGGGCTAGATACCGGCAGAGAAGCAAATGTGGGGGCAAGACCCTCAGGAACAAAATTTGCGGGCATCCCCTAGGGAAACCCGGCTGGCATAGCAGTTGGCGCAAAATGGGCACTAGCAGCAGGCACTGTTGAAGAGGCAATCTCAGAGATGACTGTCCTCTGGGGAGGAGTTGAAGGCGTTGGAGATGACTAGCTTTGGGCGGCCATGAAAGACTCCATCAGGGCAATCAGTCTGGCCACTTCCTCCTTGAGTTCTCTGTTCTCTTGCTCTAAGTGATCCATCAGTCTTGAAGTGTTGGCTCTGGTGTAGTACCGGTGAGTCAGCTTGTCTTCAAAATAAATGAAGAACACAAAGTTAGACCATTGAACAAGAAGCTTGGAGCAAAACCTGCTTATGCACATGATGCATGCAATGCTTGTGCATATGATTTATTTTATTTATCAGAGGAACTTTAGAATCCTATTTGAAAATATTTGAAAACATTAATTATTTAGACACATATGGAAATATCACATCGATAATATCTTGAAAATATTTTTACACCAAAGAAGTACAATCTTGGTAACCAAACTACAGTACAAGAGAGAAGGAAAATGAACATCCTATGAAACCCTAGAAACAATCGTCTAAAGCTTTGGAGACCGGAAGATACGCGGCATGAAGCCTCTTCACCTCTCTCTCGTAGGCTGCCTCCATATCTGCCTTCTCTTTGGCGAGTCGATCATGCTTCCTCTTCTAGAACTTGGAAGACTGAGGAAGAAGAGAAGTCACCACATCATCAGGCTCATCGATAACCTAATGCTCAAGAAACTCTATAAAAGCATCCTTTTCTCTAAGCTGCTGAAGTAGCTCTTCTCGTTCACGGATCCAGGCACGGGAATGGTCTTCGTCTCTCAACTCCTCTACTCCTTGGTCAGGGAGGGTTGAAGGCCCAGCCGTAACCAAAGGTGTATGTCTTGGATACTCGTAAGGCATAAGGTACTCGGAAGATCTCCTCCTCACCCACAAGGTATAGGGTTCCAAAGCAATACAGTTCTTCGGACCAAGCTCTTTTCTTCCCTTCCTATGGATCTTGCGCCAAGCGCGAACCATCCTACACTTCAAGCCTTGGGGATCTTTACCCTCCTGAAAGAACACGCCCTCTAACAAAATGTTATTAGGTTTATCCTTTAGGGGGAACCCAAGCTGACGACGTGCCAAAATAGGGTTGTAGTTAATCCAACCACATGTACCAAGAAGAGGCACATTGGAGAATTCACCACAAGAGTCGATAATCTGCACACCATCATATACACGGTTATACCAAAAGATATCATCATTAGTGAGAGACATAAGTCTCATGGACCACCGTAGACATCCTTTGTTTTCCTTGAAGGCGACCGTATGTGGCAAGTGCGAAATAAACCACTTGTACAACAGAGGCAAACAACACACAATGGTACCACCACCCTTTGCATTCCTCATATGCAAAGAGAAATAAGTGTCACCCAACAGAGTCAGAACGAGATTAAGAGTAGAGAAAATCCTAATGGCGTTCACATCCACAAATTTGTCGATGTTGGGGAATAACACTAGCCCATAGATGAGAAGTACAAATATGGCCTCAAAGGCGTCCTCACTCATGGCCTTCCCATACAAAGTAGCTTGAGCAATGAGGAACTCAGAAGGGAGACCTTGAATTCCACCTTTGGTAGTCATATGAGCACCAACCATAGACTCGTCCATATGCAACATATCAGCAATCTCTTGGGAAGTAGGAACCCTCTCTAAGCCATTGAACGACAACTATTCCAGAATAGGTATACCCACAAGATAGGCATACTCCTCAAGCGTGGGCAAAAGCTGGAAATCCGGGAATGTGAAGCAACGGTACAAGGGATCATAGAACTGCACCAATACACTCATCAGACCTTCGTCCACCTGAGTATCCAGAATAGACAGAAGCTTCCCATGACGAGCCTTGAACTCCAAGGGGTCTAATACGTAGAATGTCAAATTCCTTAGCTCTTTCAAGTCGGGTTATCTGAAACTGTACTTCTTTGTATTCCTTCTTTGTTTGTCCATGTCTGAAAATTTGCAAATAGACCTCTTAAGTTCCTTGAAAATTTTCTCATTGTTGATGATATGGATGTATGTGGATGCATGAATGCATGGATGCAACAATCACATTCAAGGATCAAGCAAAGTACACCACATAAAGGTCATGGGATGGATCAAGTCATCCTTAATATCAATCATCCATTTTGGTGGATTATGGTTTACACCTCATCAACACCCAAGTTCCATTGATATTAAGGATATACAAGAACGGATCAACCATGAATCAAGGGTTTGTTGCAAGTCACGAGCATGGAGTCTTGGTTAAGAACCACCCAAAGGGAGTGTACTATGGTTTAAACCCGCCAATCATGTTCTACAAGAGGTTCCCATAGTCATCATCCCATCTTTAGGATATTATCGGATAAACGACTACTCGTATTCCAAAAATATTCTCAAGAGAGACTCTTATGAGTGTAGTATCGCGTAACAATCGTATCAAATCTTACACTTGAACGACCTACGCACTACGTCCTAAAAATAGGCCAAGATGGGCTTGGTAAACTAAGGTCCTTGGCTTCTAAGGTCTATATTTGAAAGAGTAATGCCTAACCACGACTACTCGTGTGACATTATTGATCCCAACATGACCTCCACCAAGTGAATGGGCTTGCAAGTCAACTTACTAAGGAATAACTCCACACAACTTGACAAGACTATGCCATTCTCCTATCCTAAGTGCACTCGAGTTCGGGTATAGAACTCATCTCACAAAGATCACCAAGCATACAAGTAATTAATATATCAAGCAATTCAACCATTACATACAATACAATAATCCCAAATTGCACAAAAAATATGTCACAAAATAATATACACAATAAAATACAACAAATGTGAAAAGTAGGCAAAACCCACTAGGAAAATGGTCCCCAGCAGAGTCGCCACTTTTCTGTAGCGGGGTATTCGTTACTTTTAGACTTATTGACTAAATCAAAAGTAAATCATACAATTCGAGTCGCCATCGCACTTCTATTTATCCAAAGGAAAGGTTAGAAAGCGAACAAAAACTGAGAAGTTTTATCGAATCAAAAACTAATAAAAATGTCAGAGATCGGGGTAAGGGGGTTGGTTATGCAATGGGAAAGTTTTAAGCACCCAAAACATCCTAGGTACTCCTAGGGAGCCCTTTTCATAATTTGTTGTAAGGTAGGTTGGTATTTTGTGAAAATTTGTTTGTGCAAACATGATTGGGGGGATGAGAGAAGAATGTACAAATTATTTACAATTTCGCGTTTGAATGGATAAACCCATTGCCTACGTACCATCTTAAAAAAGATTAGGATCAAAACCTCGTAGTTCGGGGTAAAAATCTATAAAAAAACAAGTTGGTGAATTGATTGGTCCAAAAGCTTTAAGGTCTTTTGTTATCCAAGGGAGAAAACTGAACCTAAAACCACGAATCCACCATGTGAGGATAGCTTCAACATGCTAGTGAGGGGTTAACCCTATAATAAGCATGGAAGACTCATTGTCCATCACTAAGGATATAAGTGAGTATTATATCTTCCTCAAGGATAATTCAAACCTAATAGCTAATGGTTATGAAAAATTTTGATGAGAAAGTGGCCATTGGAACCACAAAACATTTGAATGAGTTATATTTACCAATGAAAGGTATTTACAAAATATGGTCAAAGTTGACTTAAGGATTCAATTCAAAATAAGTGTTATGAAAATAAGGTTTAAATAAAAATCAAAAGCATAATGCTTAGGTTTCTAATGTTTGAAAACAAATGTTAATGTTTGCACAAAAGTTTTGGCTTGGGTTAGAGTGGAGGGAAGAAGAAGAATGGCTAAGTCCTAAACATACAAAGATGAAGGAAGAGAAATAAAACCACAAATGGAGTTCCCTTCTTGAGATCATAGTGATGATCCAAGTAGCTCCTATCCTTTTTAATAAGCAAGCAAATAAGTGTGTACTCAAACAATCAATCAATCAAGCAAGCTCTTAGGAATCCTCCAATGGCTCTTATATCTCTCACTTTAGAAGCTCATGACAATGGTTCTTCAATTTGACTCAAATAGGAATCCCTAGCACAAGAACACACACATCAAAAAGTTCTATAATGCAAACAAATAATGGACAAGAAGGGAGTTTAGAGAATAGGTCCTTTCAATTCCTCTTCAACATTAAGCATTCTAAAGGCAGGAGGCCTAGTTGCTCTTTGACTTTTATAGCACTCTAAAGACATGAGGCCTAGTTGCTCTTTGACTCCAATTCTTGCATAGGGAATGTCCTAAAGTCTAAGTCCTTTTGTCCATTTGCATTTGGTTCACAACAATCAAAACAAAACACAAGCACAATAGTATATACACAATTATGTGCTCAAGTGAGCAAAAGGAAAATTGCATTAACATAAAACATGTGCTAAAATGAGCAAAGGGCAAAAGCAAATGAACAATATGTACAAGAATATTAATTTGCATTAATGTAAAGTGCAAGAATTAAAAGTTAATGGTCAATAGTTAGAGTTAGTGTGCCATACGGAAATTTAGCGCTATGTTAAGCAATCGTAAGTGGTCTAATGTAGTAGTCACACCTATCTGAGGCCGGTCAATAAAAATGTAGGCAACAACACAAGTTAGAGATCTTGATTAGTGAATCAAGCTCCTACAACTTGCCATGCCAAAAGAAGATGAGAAATGATCTTGTATTGATTTAGGTTCTTTGCTTGATTAAGAAGCAACCTATCCTTAATGCAAAGCCATTCACTTGGTCTATGATCAAGATGAATTAGATTTGAATCAAGGAAGATTAAACCTCCCATACATCAAGGCTAACCACCAATCTTTAACTCATTGATCAAAAAACGAAGAAAAAAAAAGATGAAGAAGGAGATGAATAAGAATGAACATTAATGGAAATTCAAATGAAGTAATCAACATACATTGACCAAAGGTAGATGGAATCAAGGTCAAACATTAGTAAACAGAAGCAAAATGAAACTTAGAAGTCAAGAAACAAATAAAATATTTTTGGTATTTTTGGAAATTAAAATAATACTTGAATTAAAATAAACAATTAAAGGTCAAACTTGAAATCCATTTCAAATCAACTTTGGAAAGTCCAAATGGATCATCCTAAGTTCAACAAGGTCAAACAAAGTTTGACAAAAAATTTCAGCATTTTTAGAAACCAGAAACTATTTTTAATCAATTAAAAATGCATAAAAATAACCTAATTAAATTAAAATCTCAAATAAATCTCAAATCAATTAATAAATTGATGAGAATATTTTTCATGGATCTATCATCATTCAAAGAGGTTGAGAAAATATTTTTGTATTTTTTGAATATCAAAAACTATTTAAATTGAATTAAAAATAACCAGAAAAGAGAAAATTCATAAAAAATATCAAATGATAAAATAAAAAATATTAAAAATCATTTTTAGAAACTCGAAATTAAAAGAGAAATAATGCAATTGGTCTCATATTTTTTGGAATTAAAATGAATGAGATATGATTTTTTGAAATGAAATGGAATAAAATAAATAAAATGAAAATTAAATCAGAAATAAAGAAATGAGAAAAAACGTGAGGCGTTGGATTCAGGCTCATTAATTGAGCTGGCGCATCAGACGATTCACACACGCGCGTCCACCAAACACGCTGGTCAATGAGAAGCATGTGGACATTAAAAAAGTCATAACAAAGGTAGGTCCAGATTAGATCTGGAAATTAAATCCAACGGCCATGGTTTGATCTGGCAAACAGACGGTGGTGTACACCACTGTCTTCTCCGGCGAGGCCAGAGATTCCGACGAGAGTTGCAGAGAATAAACCTTCACCAAATGAGGCGATCTATACAACAATGGAAAGTTGGGGTGATGTACATCACCCCTGTGCCATCTATTTTCACTCTAGATCTCCATGGTAAGAGAAATCAGAGGTGGAAAATTATGGTGTTCATCTTGAACTTAGTGGAATTTCAAAATTAAAAGCACAGTTTAATTGCCTCTGATGAGAGGACTTCAGCCAACCCAATAAATGCAAGAAATAAGCTATAATCAAGGTGTTTCGAAGAAGAAAAGTTTGGATATCCACCTCTGAAATGTGGATCTATTGAGCATAATTCTTCAAAGCTTTTGGTTGCAGTGTGATCTAGAGATGAAGATGAAGCAAGGTCAAGGAATTTTGAGTCTGAAAATCAACCAATGTAAATGAAATTCAGATCTGAATTTTTGAAAATAAAATGAGAATTCCTTTAAGTATGGCTATGGAGGGAGTTGTGCAGCATAACAGGCGCCTTCAGGTTATCAAATTATGAAGCCTAACACATTTATTTATAGCAAATGGAAGCTGCAAGCATGAGCAAAGTGTGTGCATGAATGAAGTGGGCCTCCATGCATGAGCCTGTACAGGCGCATGGAGGGCCCAAATCTAATTGGAATAGCAAGCTTAACATCAACAAATATGTTTTGGACGTGCAGATGAGATGTATTTGGCTCATGAAGTTTGAATCAAGTTTCTAAAAATGCACCAAAATGTTCTCCTCTTCGAAAATGCCTTCTCCAAAAATAGAACATGGCCTTATGGGTAATGGATGGAAATTTCTTGACATGAGGATAAATTGTTATGTTGAACAAAACTTCATTTGGAATTGTGAAATTGATGAAAATTGGTCATAAAGTGCAAGGTGCAAAACATGTGTTTGTGAAAATTTCCAAAATGGGCAAACTTCAAGCCCTTCTGTTTCATTGATGCAAGCTTCAAATTACAAAACCTTAAACATCAAAGTTGTAGATATTTTCAAGAAAATTAATTTGGAATTAAAGTTTGAATAATTTGGATTTTTGATGAGAAAGTTATGGGAACTTGAAGTTGGACTTTTTCACATTTCAATGCCTTTGGTCCAAAGTGACCTATAATGTTTTGCATTATCACATGTATTTATTTTAGGATTATGAAAATTTTCTCAACATAATAAATGAAGGGACATCTTAAAATTTTCAATGCATTTGATCCCATCCCAAAATCATGAAAAATGAATGAGTTATGTTCTTGGGAAGTTGACCCAAAATTAGGGTTTCAGTGAAAATGACCTATAATGTTTTGAAATGGATGATGCCCTTACAAGCTTCAAATCAATTTTTTATGAACATGAAAGTTGTCCATATGGTTCTTAAGAACATTTTTTCTCTTAGGGTCATCTCTATTTGACAAACACATTAAAAGTTAGGTCTTAGTGTACTTCAAAATAGTCAGATGATTTGACTGATCAACTTCTCAAGTCCATGCCTCAAATCTTGATGAATTGATGATTGAGGACACTCAAATAAGCTCAAATATGCATGAAATGATGAATTAAAGAACTTACCTTTATTGTATTTGATCATGGGTTAAGGTTGCTTCATGAGCAAGGCATAGTTGATGCACATATGAATTAGGGTTTTCTTGGGAAACAAGCCTCAAGCCCTTTGGTTTGCTTTGATCAACATGATGAATTGAGAAACTTGGGAGGCATATATGATGATTGAGAGCTTTTTGAACCATTTTCATGCTTGCTTTTTGTCTTCACCTGGCCATATCAATGAGCATAGGGTCTTCTAGGAGCCTTGGATCTTATGATTGCTCAAGCTACAAAACAAAAGATGTTAGTGACATATTTTTGTGCTTTTGGTTAGTAATAAAAGTAAGGAAAGCAAAAATATACAATTCAAGCATGCTTGGTGATCTCAAACCAACTCACAAGTGTTCCCACCCAAAGGTTAGGAGCCAAGATGCTATGATCCTTGAGGCAAGATGCAAATGCAATGTTATGATGACATGAGGGATCTTAGGGTCAAAATTGGGGTCTTACAACAGTCCCCAAAGATGATGAACCTCATTTGAGCATAGTTATTCCTGATGTAGAGGCTAACAACTTTAAGTTGAAGACCTTTTTACTGTCCATGGTACAACAGAACCAGTTATTGAGTTTACTGACAAAATATCCAAATTTATATTTGTCAATATTTATTGAATTCCACAATACTCTTAAAATGAATGGAGTTTCCCCAATCAAATTTTTGACTAATAATTTTCCATTTTTCTTAAGGGATAGAGCCAGAGCGTGGCTACAGTCCCTCCCATCAAATTCCATTATGACATGGAATAAATTGAAAGTTGCGTTCCTTACCCAATATTTTCCACCGAGCAAAACAACATAATTAAGGATCCAAATAACTTAATTTAAGCAAGTTGATAGGGAATCTCTCTATGAAGAATGTGAGTGATTCAAGGATATGATGAGGTTGTATCCTCACCACAGACTAGAAAAATGGTTGATAGTCCACACATTTTATAATGGGCTTCTCTATTCTACGAGATGACACTTGATCTAGCTGCAGGTAGTGTTTTGATGAACAAAAATATAGAAGAGGCATATGCACTCATATAAGACATGGCGCAAAACCATTACTAATGGGGAGCTGAGTGTGATCGTATTGAGAAAGCTCATCAAAAGGGAGGCATGTGTGAGTTGAGCTCCTTGGACCACATAAATGCAAAATCCAATTTTCTATTTATGAAATTTGACAATTTGTGTGAGCATAGTAGCCCTTGCATCCCTGCTTATGAGATGTATGGAATGGCTGCACACACAATAGTTGATTGCTAGATGGTCCTCACTAGAGGAACTGGCCAAGACAATGTTAACTATGTTAACAATAATCAGCAAGGAAACTCATACTCAAATACCTGTAACCCTAGATAGAGATATTAACCTAAATTTCATTATAAGAATAACCCTCCCTAGTTACCCATGGGACCTCCTAGTTTCCAAAAGGGAGTTATTACAGCCCCTAAGAAATCCAACCTTAAGATGCTGATGCAAATTTTTTTAATTACCCAAACTCATCAAAACGAGAATTTCAAAAACCAGAACCTACATAAAATAAACTACTTAGACATATAGAGTCTAAAGTGGACTCCATATCTACCCATAATAAGATGTTGGAGACTTATATCTCTTAAGTAGCACAACAACGGACGTCATCATATGTCCCTCCCAAAACATTTTCGGGGTAACCTGAAGTTAATCCAAAGGGACATCTAAATTATGTTACACTAAGAAGTGGTGAGAAGGATGAAGTTAAAAAGAGTGATATAACACTCCCTGCAAATGAGGTATTACATAGGAAGAGAACGAGAAACCATGTGTTTCCACCCCTCCCTAAAGACTACCCATTCCATTTTCATAGAGATGAAATCCACCAACATATCTCTGCAGCTGGAAGATAGGTCGAAAATATACTCGATAGGAATACTAGAGGATGTACCCATAAGAATTGTGAAATTATTCATACTCACCAATTTTGTGACCATGGAGATGGATGGGGATTCCCAAATCCTCATTATTTTAGGTACAACTTTCCTTGCCGCAACTGGTGCTACAATAAATGCAAAATAAGGAAAGCTTACCTTTAAAGTAGGGTATGAGAATATTGAGTTTTTTTAGTCAAATTAATGAAAAATCCTATGTTTAAAGACTTTTGTTTCAGTGTTAACCTAATTAATCAAGGTGTCAAAGAGATTAAACTCACAAAGTAGGAATCCAGCCTCCCAAATTGAAGTGTTAACTCATGAGGTAATTCTAAGATAGTAAAGAATTTGAAAGTGGGCCTAAAAGTGGCCAGGTACACTGTAGAGAAAGAGAGTTTGAAAGAAGCACCTGATTAGAGGTGAAAACAATCAAGCTAATGACCTTAAAGAAGCGTTGTGTGGGAGGAAACCCGTAGTTTTTAAAGCTAATATTTTATTATTTTTGTGTGTTTTGATTATATTTTTGTATGATAATAAAGAGGATTACGAGATTCAAGAGGAAGAGAATAAAAGATAAATCACCTCATGAAAAAAATTGTATTAAAAGAAGTGAAATTTGATGACCAGTGAAAAACCCCGTAAAACACATTAAAGATTCCATTTTCACCAAGATTTTTTCACCTACAAAACAATGAGAATTACAGGAAGGTCGTAATTTGAGATTATACCCATAAATATCTTTAGGCCTCAAAACCCTTCCCATCATATGAAAGTTATGGGCCACCAATAATTATTGTTTCACGTGTAGTTTTTTTCACAGGTGCAAACTTCGAAACCAACATAAGGATTTATGAGCATACCCATAATTTAAAATTGTGCCCATAATTCCCCTAGATTACAAACATTGGCTCAACTAGAAGGAATTAAGGACCATCCACAATTAAAATTGTGACTGTAATTCCTGAAGGGTCAAAATTTCAAAAATTTCCCTCTCACTTAGTGGTGGGCTCCAAATTATTCCTACCACTCAAATCTCATCCTACACGAATAAAACCTACGACCTTTATATTTTCACTCATTTCTCAACTCTCTCTCTCTCTCTCTCTCTCTCTCTCTCTCTCTCTATATATATATATATATATATATATATATATATATATATATATATATATATATATATATATATATATATATATATATATATATATCACTACTATAAAAAATACATTTCACGACGATGATTTTACCTCACGTATTGAAAAACCGAGGTATAATTCCTAGACGCACCCTGCTTTTTTCTATAAAAAATATACAATATATTATGTCGGTTATGTTGAAAAATCGAGGGATAAACCTATTCAGTGTACATGCTTCGAATCCAATCAACCTCAATTTATGTTTTTATCTCATTAAAAGTGGGGCCTTCTTAAATATTTTATTTTTAATCTAAAAGTATGCTACTTTTCACCTTGGTTTTCTTTCCAACCGAGGTGAATATGTTTCTATGATATATATAGATTTAGCTTGTAGCATCCAGTTTCATTTATCTAAGCAACACAAACAGAACCCTAACAAAGAGCCCTAAATAATGAGAGTCATAAATACATATTATCTTCAATACAAAGATGTTATGTGTTTAGTGCTATCTTTTCTTCTTCAGAGATCCAAATCATTTCCTTTTATTTCTTCTTCAGAGATCTAGTACGTCAAACATGATTACTCATATTGTTCTTATTGTTGTTGTTGTTGTTGAGATTCGAAACCCTAGAGGTTTTATCTTGTTATTGTTGTTTAAATAGATTTACATTATAGGTTTATTGATATTGTTATTGTTGTTGTTGAGACCTGTTATTGAGACCCTGAATCCTAGAGGTTTAACATTGTTGTTATTGTTTAAGCAAATTTATGTTATAGGTTTATTGACGTTGTTGTTATTGTTGTTGTTGTTGAGACTCGTTGTTGAGACCCTAAATCCTAGAGGTTTAATCTTGTTATTGTTGTTGTATAAACTGATTTATGTTATATGTTTATTGATGTTGTTGTTGCAGTTTTGTTAAGAGATTGTTTTTTTTAGTTGTTGTTTAAATATAAGATGTTGTTTTTGAGTTGTTGATGTTATTGTTGTTGTTGTTTAGTTGTTCTACTACCCAAAGTTATGAAAATCTATTTGTTGTAGTTTAGTTGTTATTGAGTTTGAGTTTTAGATTGATATTGATATTGATTTTTTTTTTGTAATTCTTTGTGCAGCTCTCATCTTGTTTCGTCGAGTTGAGTTAATTATATCTAATGTCGATATTTTGTTTCACTAACCCCTCTTTGAACATATAACCTAGTAAATTGATTTTGGAAATAATCATATGAAAAATTATTTTGTATTTGAAACTTATTTTACAATGATTAATGATTTTCTAGCATTCTGCAACTAATGATTCATCTCATATTGTTTTATTGTTAAAATCTCTCCAATACTTCTAGTTTTGATTCAACTTTCTTCCATATTTGTTCATTTTTCAAAGCATCAAATTTTATGTTTTCAAGAATGAATTAGTAGAAAAGGAAGTGTTTAATAAATAACTTAAAACATTAGAGAGATTTTAACCATAAAATAGTGTGAGATGAATGATGAGTTGCAAGATGCTTCAAAATCACTAATTAATGTAAGTTGTTCTTCAAATATAACACAATTATTCATATAACTATTTTCCTAACCAATTTTGAGAAGTTATATGTTTAATATAGGATTTAGTGAAATAAGAAATCCACATTAGACTTAATAACCTCAAAAAAATTTACCCATTGGTTTTATTAGATAATCGAGGTAAAAATGTGGTATGTCCATCAGTGAAATTACAAAACCAATAAGGAATCTGTTTTCGCCATTTCAGAATTCCAAAAAGGTTTCCCTAGGGATCGAACCCATGACCTTTTCACATACACGTAAGTTATTTTAAAACCGAGAGGTAAAGTATGCACTTTTCATGACGCCCTTCGTTACCTCTTCTATGTAGCCGAGGTTAAATGCATTTTGTGTATGATGTTAAATGATTTTTTCTAGTTGTGTGGTGTGTGTGTATATATATATATATATATATATATATATATATATATATATATATATATATATATATATATATATATATATATATATATATATATATATATATATATATATATATATATATATATATATATATATAAACCCAAAAACTCCATCATCTTCTCCAACATCTCTCTAAACCCAAACCTTCGTACTCATAAAACCCTCATAAAACACCTCAACCCATAATACACAAACGATTTATACTACCTTAAAACCATCATTGCCAAAATCTTAAACAACAAGCCCTCACTCAAATCCTCACATTTTTTTTAAAAAATCAAACACTCACCAAATCCCCCAAACCTTAAAAATCCAAACTTTTTCACTTCTTCTTCTTCGCAAACTCAATTTCCAACACCACAAAGCCGCAAAGTCCCTTGGACTTGGCCCAACCAAGAAATCCCTATTAGGATAATCAGCAGCCAACAACAATTGCACCAAACACAACTTGGACATCAGAAGATCCAGATTCCGATACGGGAAGTCAGTCCACTCTCCCTAAGAAAATTCAAATCCCAATCATCATTTGGAACCCTTAACAAATTATCCCCCGCAAAGCCCAATTTTACTTGACACAATTTACAAATCTTGCATTTGCATATTCCCCAATAGCCCAAACATACATCGATATTTCTCATACATAACATTGCATCATAAGTATACTCTTTAATTCACATTCCAATCTTACTCGAGAGCAATTCATCAAGCTCCCGACCTTCCCAACCGTTGATAGGGATTATCCTTGTCAAATTTCAGAACTTCCCAGCAGTCACTAAGGGATTTTCCCCAATAGATTCAAGTATTCCAGCCGTTGCTAGGAATCATCACTGAACTTTCAATTTTCCCCCAAGAAAAGTCGGGTATTCCAGCTGTTGCTAGGAATCGTCACTGAACTATTTTGTTTCCCCACGAGTAAGATATTTCAGTCATTGCTAAGAATCGGCACCTTCAATACTCCCCTGCTAGAGTCAGGTATTCCAAGTCGTTGCTAGGAATCATTGTTGAACTTCTTTTTCTTCAGCTGAGTCAGGTATTCCAGCCGTTGCTAGGAATCATCAATGAACTTTCAATCATCCACGTCCAGATTTAGGTATTCCAACCTTTGTTAGGAATATTTGCTGAATTGTTTAATTTCCCCCAACACAAGTCAGGTATTCCAGCTGTTGCTAGGAATCGTCATTGAACTTCTTTTTCCCCTCAGAGTCGGGTATTCTAGCCATAGCTAAGAATCGTCAATGCACCTCTTTTTTCTCTCCAACAGAGTCAGGTACTCCAGCTGTTGCTAAGAATCATCATTGAACCTAAATATTATCCCCCACAAAGTCAGGTATTCTAGTCGTAGCTAAGAATCGTCACTAAACTTATATTTGATGTTCCCCGGTAGAAGTCAGGTATTCTAGTCGTTGCTAGGAATCGTCATTGGAATTGAACATATCCCCAGTAGATGTTAGGTATTCCATCCGTTGCTAGTGTAGCGGTGTATTCGTCACTTTATGATTTATTGGTTAAACCAAAAGCAAAGTATACAAAGAATCGAGTCGCCACCGCACTTTTATTTATCCAAAGGAATGGCTAAAAAGCGAACAAAAGCCTAAGAAGTTTTACACATAGAAAACTAATGAAAAGATCAGAGATCGGGGTAAGGGGTAAATTACGCAATGGGAAGGTGTTAGGCACCCAAAACGTCCTCGGTACTCCTAGGGAGCCCTTTTCACACTTGTTGGACGAAATGTTATTTGTTTATGAAATATTTATTATGCAAACATGATTGAAGGGATGAGAAAAGAATGTACAAGTTATTATTTTTGTGTTTGAACGGATGAACCCGTTGCCTACGTACCTTCCATGAAAGGTAAGGATCAAAACGCCGTAGTTCGGCTAAAAGATTTCCAAAATATGAGTGGGTTCATTTTAAAACAAAAGCCCTAAGGTCTTTCATTATCCACGGGAGAAAACTCAACCTTATACAAACAACAAGTCCACCATGTGAGAAAAGCTTCAACTTGCTAGTGAGGGGTTAACCCTATAATAAGCAAGGAAGTCTTACCATTCAATCACTAAGGACAAAAGGTGAGATTAACATCAACCAACTAGGATAAATCAAACCTATGGCTAATGTATGAAAACTTATCAAGAATGGACAAAGCCACAAAATAATTGAATGGGTGAAATTAACCAATTAGGATTTATTCACAAAAGAGTGGTCAAGATATGATTAGAATTCAATTCAAAGAAGTATTATGAAAATGAAGTTTGAAAAAGCCAAAGGCTTAAGGCCTAGGTTTCTAATTTGAAAACAAATGAGAATGTTTGCACAATATTTTTCAAGTTTGGGTTAACATGCAAAGAGGGAGGTTTAAAGAAACAAAAGGTGGAAGGTTAGGGAGTGTAAAACATCTCAGATGTTCACCTCTTGAGATCATATATAGATGATTCAAGTGATTCCTTTGGAATAGGCAAAAAGCAATAAGCAAATAAACAAAACAGATGGATACCGGATGCCAATCAATGGACTTACACCAATCTCACAAACAAACATGGATACTGGAGACCAATCAATGGATTTACACCAATCTCCTAAAACAAAACTGGATACTGGATGCCAATCAATGGACTTATACCAATCTCCTAAAACAAAGAAACAATGATACCAGATGCCAATCAATGGACTTACACTAATCTCACAAAACAAAAATGGATATCGGATGCCAATCAATGGACTTATACCAATCTCCTAAAACAAACACAAACATGGATACCATATGCCAATCAATGGACTTATACTAGTCTCCCACCATATCATAGGAACAACTGCCAAGTAATGGACTTATGCTTGTCTCCTCCATGGACAAAGCAAAATGCTATAAAGCAAAGTTTATGAAATGATATACAAATGATGATGATAAAATGCACAAAGGCACACTCAAGCAAATATGCACAGATGAATCAAGTAAGCAAACAAACGAGTCAATTAGCACACACTATATACAATCAATTAGGCTCAAGCAAGGTTAGGCTTTATAGCCAATCTGGAATGGGGTAATTTGTGCTCTTAACCCTAACATTGAGAGTTAGGGTGAAGCAGATGAAATGGAGATGAGGGGTGTGCCTCATAGCTCTTATCCCTGGCCTGGGAGAGCTTTGAATAATAGAAGGTGTGGGAGTTCAGAAAGTTGGAACTCTTCTCCACAAGTGAATGACTCTATAAGATCTTGGGTTAGTATTCACAATGCATCAACACATTGTGTGAGCAAAGGAATGACACACTGAATAGCAGGAGATGGACTACACATCTCTTTTATCTGCCAATTGCCTCATAAGAGGACTTTTCCTGCTTGGGACAAAAAGTAAACAATCACAAGCATTGCCTCTTAAGGAGGGCTTCAGACAGGTGCCTGCCCACATAACAGGACAGGTCTTCCAGACTACATGAAGAAGAGAGGTTATACCTAAGTGGTTAAGCAACCAAGCAAAATCAAGTTCAAAATGAACTTAAAGCAACTAATGTACCTGTGGAAACATCAAACAAATCAGTACAAAGTTCAGACAATCAAACAACAGTCAATAAGCAACAAACAATCCCAATGTACACAATGTGTAAGCCAAAGGTCAAACTCAAATGAGTTAACATCAACCTACAAAACACACAAAGATTAGTAATCAAAGGCAAACATCAATGCTCAAATGATGGAGCATCAACAACTATGAAACTTGGATGTTCAACCTGAAATCAAAGCTCAAATGTGAGAGGCAAACCACTAGGTCAAAGCCTAGGGTCAAAGATGGAGAAAAAATTCAAAACAGAATCTGAAAATTAACATGAATCAACTTCAAACACATCTTAAGATAATCCAAAAGGTCTCACATCAATATCATTAACCAAAAGCATTTCATGATCAATTGAAATTCAAGGCAATTTTAAAGCTCAAATGTGACCACCCAGAATGAAAAATCTCAATTAAATCAGAAATGATTCAAATAATTCCAACAAAATTCATGCCCATTCACAACATCCATAATATGCATCACACAAAAAATCAGGACAATTGGAGATCAATAGGCAAGGCAAACACATCACATAAGTTGAACAGGCAAAGGTGTGACACAAATTGTCACACCAACTTAACATGATCATAAAATAGAAATGACAAATGGTAAAAATACCAAACAATACCAAAATGTCAAGCAACATGTCTAGTTTCATCATGCAAATTTTCAGATTCATTGGATTAACAACCAGCATTTCACAAATGATATAGCAAGGCAAGGTACAAAATGGATACATGTTCACAAACCCTAACACAAAAAATAATCCAGCCAGGCACAATTTATGGAAAAATGATCACAAAATAATAGACAAGATAAGGAATGCAATGCAAAAAACCACATAATTTTTGGATCAATTTTCAATTATATATGAATTTTGAAAGATGATGAAAAATTAAAAAATGATGAGAAGCATGTACATGGAAATATGGAGGGAAAGGAAAATAATATGAAGCATTTGAAAATATGCATTGGCGCGGAATCGAAGTGAAGCATAATTCAAATAGTGGCGCACTCAACTGAATGAAACTCATCGTTTCATTAAAGACATGGCATGGTCAAAGCGCGGTCAAAGCAATGGACCAATCAGAACACAGCATGACAATCAACATGCACCAATCACACGCGAGCCCTATTCTAACATACTGGAACGGATTTGCGTTGCAGAAAGTGAATCAAAAGCGTGGCCTAATCATGAACAACATCATCTTCATCATGGATCATGAACAGTGCAGATGCAGCAAGAACAATTTCTCCAGAATTCAAAATTGAACATACTAACACGTAGATCTTTCATCCTAGGTCACGAATCAACTAACAACTAAGCATAATTCCTCATGTTAAGATCAAATCGAGCAAATCAAGTTTCATGCATGGATCTTTAATCTAACATATCTAACTCAATTGTGCATGAAAATTTGTGGTTCAAAGCTCAAATTAACCAGCAAATCAAGATCTATAACAACATCATAATAATTTTAAGAAATGAGAGATTCGATTCAATGACCTCTTGAAGAGCAGATCTGGATTTATGTTGATTCAAGCCTTGCAATGCTCCAAACTTCTTCTATAATGTTTGTGAAGTTGATTGGATGAGAGCTTGAGGTTCAATTGTGCACGAATCCTCCAGAATTTGGATTCACCATTGTTGCTTCAATCTCAAAAAATGCTTCAATGCTGCACTGTTTTCTTCAATTCCACGTGTAAACCTGCTCAAGAACAACTCAGAAACAAGGATCAAGCAAGAGGAATGGATTGAATGTGAAGAAATTGCGAGAAATTTTTGAGAGAAAATTTTTGGTGTTTTGATCTAGATATGAAATTGTGATTGTTGTCCATGCTGAAAACAGTTAGGGTTTCATTTATATATGCTATGCTAATCACCCTTCTAATCATGTTTAGCCAATGGTAAGTGGAATTAGCAAAATGAGGTGTTTGTGCAATTTAGCTTTTTCACCCTATGCATGAAAATGCATGGTGAACAGTGCACGGGATTGTGTTTGTTTTCACTCAAAAAAATCATTTTGGAGCTAAAGGCAATGGTGGAATGTTCAAATAATGCACCAATTTTAAACTTCATATTTTCCCTCCAAGAATCAAGTGAAATGGCAAATGTTCATATGATGATAATTGATGAAATACAATGCATGATTTGGAATTTAGAGGTCAAAATAAGAACAATGCAAAAAGAACCATCCAATTTGGAGTTTTGGTTGAGAAGTTATGCCCATTTGAATCTTCATACACACTTTGCCATGTTTCGATCATATCTCCTTATCCACACATGAGAAATTGATGATCTTGGACTTTTTGGGAATGGGAGAGAAAGATCTACAACTTTCATGTTCAACAAAATTTCATTTGAAGCCTTTTTGATGATGTAATTTGAAGTTGAAGTTGGGTTAAAACCTTTCCATTTTTGGCAAATTCAAATTATAGGTCACTTTCTATTTTTGGAAAGTTTTGACCTGACTTTAAATTCTTCAATGTTGATGTTTGAAATGTCAAATGAGACTTGTTTGAACATGAATGAAGTATTTCTAAGCACTTCCCACATCCAAATCCACAGTTGACCTGACAGTTGACTTTCTAAGCTTTCAGTTGACTGGGAATTGTTCTGATGAGATTCAAGCCTCTACCACTTAGGATTTTGATTCAAAATGGCATCATAGCTCATATGAACTCTTGATAATGATTGTGGGGTCCAAATTCTCAAGAATGGCCACCATCTATTGCTCAATGACTGCCTTTGATTAGATGACATATTTTTGTACTCTTGGTTAATGATGAAAAGAAAAGCAATAACATACAAATGCAAAACATGCTTGGTGATCAAGAATCACTCTCAAAACGATAACCTACCCACTAGGAAGGAAGCAAAGGTGCACAATGATCCTTGAGGCAATGATATGATATGATATGATGCCATGAGGGATCTTAGGGACAAAATTGGGGTCTTACAGATGCCCCTATTTAAGGTCATTCTAGCCGGAGAAGTGAAGTTTAGAAATCTTCATCTCGACGCGGTAGAATGGGCTTAAATAACGGTAATGAGACAAATTTTGGCCCCTAAGAGACCTCATGATGCAGATGTATGCATGCAAAAGAAACAACCTCTGTGGGGGATACTGGTCCACAAAGAAGAAAAGACGATCCATCGGAGTAATACACTCACCAGGAACAGAGACTCTAACAAGATTCTCATGGAGATAAGAAAAAGAAAAAGAATGCGTGAGTAGGACACGACTCTGAATTAGGGGAAACTGACGCGACGCGAACAAGACACGACTGGACTGGAGACCTCACTTGGGAGTGAAGAACTCAAACTGGGAAAAGAAGAAAATTCCAAAGGGACAAATCCAATGGAAAGAGTCAAGCTGACTCAAACTATCCACGAAGGATACCTCGGATAAAAATCCGGACTCGGACCAGGGAAAAGATTCACAAAGAATCTCCCTGCCGGGGAAAATTGCGTATATTGGGGAACAACACCAATACAGCACCAGGGTAAAACACAACAGGAAACCCCACTGGAGAAATGTCTAACAAAGAGACTCTCCTGGAGAAGCAACAAAAAATGAGGTGTTACCGGTATAAGGGTAACGAACTCAGGAAGAATGAATATCTAAGACCGATATAAGGGTGAGAGATATCAATCAACCAAACATCTGAGAAAGACCCGAAAAAGGTACATCAACTCAGGAAAATCTGACTCCACAGGGAACCAAGGTCATAATAGGGAGCAGAAAGGAAGGAACACCAGGGATACCAGTTACTGGGTATATAATAGGTGACCTACCGAAACGTGAATTGGTATATGTGCCAAAACACTCATCATCCGAAAGGAGGGCTTGAAAAAGCAAATCGACTTACAGGATGGACATTCGACTCCACAACGGGAAAACGAATCTTACTCAGCTGGGGACACAAACCCAAAGAGCGCATGAGATATAATATCCATTACCGTCAGAACGTGGATAGAATACTCGCATGAGATATATTATCTATTACCGTAAGAACGTAGACAATATACTCGCATGGAAGGAAACACCAGGGATACCGGTTACTGGGTATATAATAGGTGACCTACCGAAAACGTGGATTGGTATATATGCCAAAACACTCATCATCCGAAAGGATGGATATTCGATTCTACAAAGAATATGAATCTTACTCAGTTGGAGATAATCAACAAAGGACTCCAACCAAAGAGTGAAAGAGATATATTATTCATTACCGTCAGAACGTGAATAATATACTCGAAAGGAAGAGACACCGGAGATACCGGTTACAGGGTATATAATAGGTGACCAACCAAAAAGAGAGACAATCGTTACCAACAACAACAGGGTAAACGAAAGACAACTCACAGGGGATAAATTGCAAGCATCCGGCAATTATCCCAGAAACAAAGAATATTCGATTCCGCAAAATGGAACACGAATCTTACTCGACTGGGGAAACACAACAGGCTTCGACTGAAGAGTGCATGAGATATATTATCCATTACCGTCAGAACGTGGATAACATACTCGTATGGAAGATTATCCACAACCGGTTACTGGGTTAATAAAGGATAAATCGACCGAAAAGAAAGGCATCGGGATACCAAAACTAGGTATATAAAGATGACTGATCAAAGGGAGCAACAACATTACCAACAAAAGGGTAAATGAAAGACGATCAGCGGGGATGAATTGCATAAACAACAATTATCCACAAGGACTTGCTGGGGATAAAATTGCTAGCAAACGGCAAATACCCAGAAGCAAGGGGGGAAAATCAACATCGAATATTGAATGAAGATAACCATAAAGAGTAACCATCATCGGTTAGGATGAACAACAAGGTTAACTCTGCAAAGAGGAGAAATTAGGGTTTACAACTACCGAATACAGGGTAGAAGACCATAACTCTGGCTAAGGATAAAATTGCTAGCATCCGGCAATTATCCACAAGAAAGCACAGACTCCGTTGGGGATAAAACCACAACAACATAGGATTTACAACTACCGAATACGGGGTAGAAGACCACAAAATCCACCATCAACCAGAATGAACCACAAAGGTTACCTCTGCTAGGGGAAAAGAGATAGGACTTACAACTACCGAAAACGGGGTAGTAGCCAACAACTCTGATGAGGATAAAAGATAGGGTTTACATCTACCGAATACGGGGTAGAAAACCAACGACTCCGCGTGGGGAATGAAAGAACCACAATTCTGCACGGGAAACAAAATAGGGTTTATAACAAACCACCAACTGCTGAGGAGCAAGCAAAACTAGGATTTACGACTACCGACTACTGGGTAGAAAACCAACGACTCTTGCTGAGGAATAAAAGGTATATCACCACAAATTCCGCCAAGAAGAGGGAACATAGGACTTACAACTATCGGTATAAGGGTAGAGGCCCAAAAAGATTCCGCTGGGGATAAGATGAACTATTGTCGGTTACTGGGCAATTCATTCATTTATTCCACAGGGAAGCACAAGAAACAGTTGACAAATTCCTATTCAGGAACAGACCAAAAAGGCAAACTGAATCAAAACTCGTCCTAATGAGGATATAACTCAATAGGGAGATCCATCCCAATATATGTGTTGGGAGGAAACGGAAGAAACCGTCATCCACGAGGATATATCTCAGTGGGGAACTGCAGAAGAAATGACAGACACTTTCTGCTTATGGGGCTGACTCTATATTGAGAGATTTAAACACCCAACATCTGCTTGGGGAGATATATAAAGAGATCTATATCACCATTAGCAGGGAACAACAAACAAAAGATATATGGCAAAAAATGCAACATGAATATCTGAATGTTTATGATTATGCATGAATACGCGTAATTTATGTTTGATGAATGCTGACAAAACAGACATATCTAACACAAACAGGGTCCGGGAATCAAACGCCCGGTACTACACTTCCAGAGGAAAACCCAACTAGAAAGCCACTCTGCTGAAGATCCACATGCTAAAAGCAAAGATCTGCGGGGAGGCAAAAGATCAGAGATATCAGGAAATCACAAAATCTCTGAGTGATGGATCAACAATCAACCCAACTGGGGAACAGAAAGTCACAACAGGCAACAACAGCCACAAAGACAAATCTATTGGGGAAAGGGAGAAATCCCAAACTATCTGCAGGGAGATTCTCAGTATCAACTGGGAAACAAGAGTTCACTACACAAGGCAGAACTGCCACGAAAGCAACTCCAAATAACTCCGCTGGGGAATAACCCACAAAGAGAGAACAGATCATCCATGTAGAATCTAACTGCACAAGCAACTCTATTGGGCATACTGTCAGCCATTCCATTGGGGAATACACCCACTGAGGGAAAAATAGATCACACAAGTAGTTTCTGCAACAAGCCACTCTACTGGGGATCAAAAGCATCAGGAAATCAACCAAATCTCTGGATGATAGATCACCCACCGACCCAACTAGGGAAAACAACTCCGGCGGGGATCCTGACTCTGTTGGGGATACCCACTCTATTGAGGGACCACATAGATACAATCCACCATACCACAAATCTACTGGTGGTTCAACTGCGGATGAGGAGGAGAGCTGGGGATCAACCACCAAATGTTGAACCTTCCAAGAGAAACCCAACAACCGCGGAGGAGGAAAATAAACACTGCTCTGCTGAAGAGATAAGAGGTGAAAACCTCAACAAGCGCTCCGATGGGGAGGAATAGCATATTATATCAACAAACCCTGCTAGCGACTGTGCTGAGGAAAGTGGTAAAGTACCGGGATGTCAACCCACCAACCACTGAATCTTCCAAAAGAAAGCACCCATGCTGAGGAGAGAATACTGTTTGGAGAGAACTGTGAAGTTTTAACCAACACTCTGCTTGGGGAACAACCCCAACAAAAGCTCTGCTTGGGGAACAACCCCAACAATAAATCTGGAGAAAAAGGATACAGCCAAGCCAGGAATATGAACAAATGTCTTACCTGTTGGAAATCATGCCACCCTTGGGAGAGCACTGAGAAATTCTTAAGTATCCTTTCGTCATTGTAAATGTTTACTTTGTTTGAAACAACAATTTGAAAATTTTATTTTTTTAAAACAATGACATTTTATCAATTAAAACATACAAAACATTTGTCGAATTGAAACAAATAAGAGTGCAAATAATTGGATAAAAGCTCAAGTTGATTTGATGGAATGGTAGCCTGCAAATGGCAAGACTCCATAGATCTGTACAAATTTGAAATTAGTGATATATATTGGAAGAGGGCTACATTGAACATAATGATCCTTTCTCTACCAATTTGAATCTCGATGTATTCGAAGCTTCAGTCGACGACGAATCAAGAATCTCTGACGAATAGACGGCTGTGGAACAGAAAGTTTTGTCAGGATGCAGTTACTTGCCAAATCCCTAATTTTTGCCTAGATTTCCCCAGGGTGAGGTACTCAATCTAGCGGGATGCAAATATTCTTTTTCGTGTCTCTAACTTTTGCCTGGATCACCCTTTCGGGTTCTCCACCGAGACGCTCATTTTTGCCTAAGCCGCCCTTTCGGGTTTTCAACTTAGCGAGCTATTCTGTTTTTCTTTTATACTCTTTTTTTTAGGCAAAGTATTTCTTGACTGTGTAGCACCTCAAATTTGCACCTATCATTGTACATACATTTTCATATTAGGTCATAGCATATCATGGTCCATTTGCATAGCATTGCATTGTCCCATTTGCCTCAAGTGCAAGCCAATCAAGAAATTAGGTCAAACTGATCAGGAGATCAGTCAATCAAGCAAGCAAGCACAATTTTCATTGAGCCAAGGCCCTAGGGTTTGTCCAACAAGTTCACACGACTTGGAGGTCCATTTGAAGTGTTCAAGTCAAGGGTTGAAGGCTTGGAGGTCATCAGTTCATACACAGACAGTCAAAAACCCTAGAAAGTCAAAGACAGTCAACAGTCAGTCAAAGCAGTGGATGGTGGCCATTCTTGTGGAGTTTGGGCACCATGATCAATAATCAAGAGTCCATGACTTGGGGATCCATTTGAAGTGTTTTGGTCAAGGATTGGATGTTCAGAAGTCATCAGTCAATGCACAGTCAGTCAGAAACCCTAAAAGTCAACTGTTGGTCAACTGTCCATTTAATCAGTGATTTGATGTTGGAAATTGGTTTGAGAGGTCTCATTCATGTCCAAATAGTCCTCATATATCATGTCAAACACCATCATGGAAGAATTTGAAGCCGGACAAGAAATTTCCAAAAATGGAAACTGGACCTGTAACTGAAACTTACCAAAAATGGAAAGTCTTGATCCTCAAACCTACATCATGATACAAGCTTCAAATGAATTTTTGCCCAACATGAAAGTTGAAGATCTTGTTCTCCCATTTCCAAAAAGTCCAAGAACTCTCAATTCCCATGTGTGGTTGGCAAGTTATGATCGAATCGATTTCAGAAATTCTTGAACTTCAAAAGGCCATATCTCTCAAACCATTTGGCCAATTTGGGTGGGGTTTTTTCCTACAAGTCACATTTGATCCCCTCTTTCCAAAAATATAGACATCATGTACCAAAACCTTGCCAATCAAAATGGCATTTTTTGACTTGTTTCATTAAAATTCAAGTTTGACCAATGGTTGACTTTTTAAAATAATCATTTCTAACCAATTCTACCAATCAAACATGTTCTGAAAATGCATTTAAAACTTGTTGCAAGCCCATTCTTGTGCAGTACATGAAGCCATGCCTAGTTTGCTTGAATTTTGGGAAGAAAGTACAAGTTTCACCAAACCTATCCCACAAATCCATGGACCATGCCTTGTACATCAAAACAGAAGATTTTTACCTCATTTTCTGTCATGGAAAACAAGTTGCAGCCAGCATAACCAACAGAAAAAACATTGGTTCTCTCATTCTCCAAAAAATCACATTTTGGCCATTTTCTCAAAAGTTGTCCAAAATTTCCAAAGAGTTTGACATGGCCTTGCCTAAAGCAACATCAAACAGCATATCAAAACATGATTTTCTGCCATTGTAAACACAACTAGCAGCCATCAAACACAGAAAACACAACAGAAAATCACTCATTTCTCTAAAACTTCATTTTTGCATTTTCCAACTTTCTGTCAAAAACCTCCAAAGAACCAAACCTTGCCTTGCTTAAAACAACATCTATACCACATTGTGAAGATATTGCAACCATATTTCTTCAACTGGAAGCTCACTTTCTAGCACTGTTTTTCCAAAGCTCCTTTAATGGCAGAGTTGATTTAGAGCCAAACCAGTTCGTTTCAAGCCAAGGCATCTTCACTATTCCTCATTGAGAGCACAAGAGAGCATCTGTTTCACATCAAAACCACCAAACCGCATCTGTACCGCGACTGTTCATCAAATTTGGTCAGGATTCGACCTCCTTATTTTGTTAAATTATTACATGTTTTAGAAAGGTCTCTTGATGCTGAGTTCATTGATTGTTGTAGTTTTGAAAATGGTTGATTATCGAGAGAGAAAATTGGAATTTAAGTTTGGTTGTTAAACTTTATTTTGCATGATGCTTCCATTTCAGCATGATTTAGGGTTAATGGTTGTTGGTTTGTTGTTGTATATGACGAGAGGATCACGTTGATATGCTGTTTTTTGAGTTTGGTTGACGAATGCTCGTGCTGTCTTTTAAAAATGATGAACAAACTGATGTTGCTACAGTGAGCCAAAACGCGATGCCCAGTTTTCTTTCCTTTTCATTTCCACGTTACTGTAGCTTAATTAGGGTTTTTCTTTTTTAACTTGCATGAAGAAGGTGAAATGTAATTGGTTGTTGAAAGTGGGCCAGGCAGCGTGATTGGTCCTTATCACTTGTTGACCGCGCTTTGACTTTCTATGATTAAATGAAACGCTGAGTTTCAACACTCAGCAGGGGGCGTTTTGGTCTTTTGGCATTTTATTACATATTTATTCCAATTAAAATCAATTCATCTCAATGTTTATTTCATTTTGTTTCATCATTTTACAAAAATCATAACTTGTTTATTTCAATTCCAAATCCAGTGGGGTTTTTTGCATTAGCTTCATCATGATCTCTACTTTTTTATCATGATTTTTCCAGAATTTTGTGATCAATGGTTTTTGATTGGTATTAGGGTTTGTGACATGTGACCAATTTTTGTACACTTTGCCAAAACATTTGTGAAATGGTGATACTTTATCCAATGGCTCCCAAATTTTTTGTGCTAAAACTAGACACACTCATGGTGATTTTGGTGTAGAGTTTGTGAATTTATCTTATCTGGATTGTGAGTTATGAATTTTTGAATTAGGGTGTGACAATTTGTGTCACACCATTGATGTCCAACTTGCTGATTTTTGTATCCATGCTTCTTGACCTCCAATTGATCTGATTTTTTGCATGAACCTACTCTTGTATGTCTAGTTTACATGTGAATTTTCTTGGAATTATTTGTGGCATTTCCTAATTGTTTGAGATTTTCTCCCCTGCTTGGTCATATGTTGACTTTTTGTGACACATGTTCCCATTTCATTTGTGAAATTCTCATACTTTATTAGATGGACATGAAATTTTACATGAGATAACTAGACATCTTAATCTTTGCCATGGTTTTGGTCCCATTCATTTATCATATGCCACCTCTGATTTATGAATTTTTCAAGTTGATGCATGTTTGGTTGACTTCTTTGAGCATGTTCAAAATTGCCTTGACTTTCTGATTTTCATTGACTGCCTTCCACTTGTCCAAATGAGATGAAATTTTACATGCTTACCATGCTATGTGTTAGGATTGATCATGATTTATTTGGTGATTTTTGGAAATGTTTGAGTTGACTTTTGATGCAAGTCTTGCTGTTGACTTCTATGAGCTCTCATTTGCCATGCTTTGATTTCTTTTGCTTATGAAATGATGATGATGCATGATATGAACATGAAACCAATTGGGTTTGCTTCCTAAATGTTTGAATTTGATTTTGATTAGACATTGCTTGCTGTTTTGACTTTTTCATTCTCTTTTGACCCTAGGCTTGTCCTAGTGGTCCTGTTACTCACTTTTGAGCTTGTGTTTTCAGGTTGACCAACAAATGACCAATGAGACCAATTCTTTTTGATTGAGCTTGCTTGAATATCATTGTCTAACTTGATTGTTTTGTAGGTGGCTTGGCTCACATGCCTTGAGCCTTGTGCCTTGCACATTCATTTGCTTCTGATTAACTGTTAATGTCTGTTTCCTTCTGCTTTGTTTTGAAGTTGCATACTAACATCTGCTTGACTGTTTCAGGTGCTTTTAGTTGCTTAGTTCCTTGTGAACTTTTGCTTTGCTTTGCTTGTATAAGCAATTTGCATTGAGGTATAACTTTCTAACTTCATGTAGTCTGGAAGACCTGGTCTGTTACTAGGCCAGGCAACTGTCTGAAGTCCTCCTTAAGAGGCAATGTTTGTGGATGTTTAATTTTGTCCTTGCATAGAGTCAAAGTCCTCCTAAGTGAAGAGGCAATTGGCAGAACCCAAGGGATATGCAACCTATCCCCTGCTATTCAGTGTGTCATCTGCCTTGCTCACACCACTGTGTTGATGCATTGCAGATACAAACCTAAGATCTTGTACAATTGTACAGTTGAGTCAGTTTTAAGTGTGTAGAAAGGTTCCCACATTCTGAACCCACACATTCTTGTCTTGAGCTCTCCCAGGCCAGGGATAAGAGCTGTGAAGTCTCATCTTCACTCACCTTTCATCTGCTTCACCTTAGCCCCTCAATGGCAAGGTTAAGAGCACATTCACCCAGTTCCAGAGGTTTGTTTGTTGAGGTTGATATGACCCCTCGACTAAAACCTAACCCTTGTTTGAGCCACTTGCTTGTGTATAGTGTGTGCTATCTGTGCTTGTAGGATTGTTTGACTTGCTTCCTGTGCAAGTTAGGATTGTTTGACTTGCTTCCTGTGCAAGTTAGGATTGTTTGACTTGCTTCCTGTGCAAGTTAGGATTGTTTGACTTGCTTCCTGTGCAAGTTAGGGTTAGTTTAGACTTGCTTCCTGTGCAAGTTAGGTTTTGCTTGGCTTGCTTCCTGTGCAAGTTAAGTGTGTGTGTGGCTTGCTTCCTGTGCAAGTCATGCTTAGGATAGGCTGGCTCCCTGTGCCAGTTAGCTAGAAACCTTAACTTAGGGATGAATTTGCATGATAACATCTAGGCTCGAGTCGTAGTCTCCCTAGTTGTGTCTCCCTCTGTTATCTGGTTAGGCTAGTCCTGTATCCCTCTGTAGGGGAACTACATCGCCCTGATCTTCACACCAGATGAAGTATGTAGGCAGGAGATTGAGCTGATCTCTCCAGGCGCCCTTTTTCTTTTTTGCGTGTGTTGTTTGACAGTTGCTAGGCTCGAGTGCCTGACTCCTTAGCAATTTGTTGTCTGTTTGTTGAGTGTGTGCTTGACAGTTATAGGCTCGAGTCCCCGACTCCCTATTAACTTGTTGTGTTGTTGTGTGCTTGGAAGCTGATGTAAGTCCATCGAGTGGCATTTGGGTTCCAGTGTGGGTGCGTTTAGGTTCGGATGCTGATGTAAGTCCAGTGGTTGGCATTCAGGCTCCACGTTTGCCTTTGCCTGTGTTTATTTGTGTGCATGTCAGCCGAGCTACGAATGCTCTGATTCTTCTCTCGTCCGAGAAGATACGTATGCATAGGATGCGACATCCTAGCGAGCATGTGTCGTTTCCCCAGTCCGAACTACTTCGACTCTGATGTCTATGCCTGATAGACTAAGTAGGCCCAGGAAACGATGTCCTGCCGAGTCAGTTTCAGTCAGTTTCTTGTGTCTCTTTCAGCCAGTGTGTGTGTGTTTGAGCAGTGTTTAGCAACCATTTTTCCTTTCTATTGTGCGTGGATCCCGTAGAGTACTACGGATGCGTAGGGGTGCTAATACCTTCCCTTCGCATAACCGACTCCCGAACCCATACTCTTTGGTCGCGAGACCATGTCTTTTCCAGGTTTACTCTGAGCGTTTCCTTTCCCTCTTTTGGGATAAATAACGCACGGTGGCGGCTCTGTTGTTCTTGTTTTCCCGCCGGTTTTTCGCGTGATGCGACAGACTGCATCTGAATTCACAGGATGAGTGAAATCCTCCCCATCCATTGTTGTAAGCAACAAAGCTCCGCCTGAAAAGGCTCTCTTAACAACATATGGACCTTCATAGTTTGGAGTCCATTTGCCCCTGGAATCTGATAACACGAAATTATATCACATTTTAAGACTTAATTCAATTAGATTATATTATCATTTACTTTAGTTTATCTCATTTTATCAGATATTATGCAGTATTTCCTTGCTATTTATGTCAGGTATCCATTTTGAAGCAAAAGTGAAAAAGGGAAGAAAAGGAGGTGTAAAAAGGAAACAAATAACAAAGACCAAGCCCAGCCCAAAGAAAGTGCACGTTATGCCTGTGACGGGCGTCACAAGGGTTGTGACGAGCGTCACACTAAAAACATTCCTGTGACGAGCGTCACACATGGTGTGACGAGCGTCACACCAGTCCTCTATATTTTTGGCGCAAGGAACTCAACTGACCACGTTGAAAGCTATTTCCACGCTTAACCCTCGGAACGAGACCACGCACACGGAAACCCTTGAAAAGCAGTTACACCAGCAGCTGTATAAATAACAGCTAATTGGGAAGTTTCAGAGGACCGGTATTTCCACGCTCACATTGCCGAAGCTCTGCCAAATTTTCTTTTCACGCCTTTTGCTTATTTTTTTCTTTTCCAGCATTGTTTATTTTATTTATTTCTTTTGCAAGCTTTACGTTCTTTTTCCCTTGCAAATTTACCTTTCCAGTTTTAGCTTTTAGATATTTTTCGCATAATAGTTTCTACACCGGAAACTATTGTGCAATTTTATACTGGATTTAACCTTACGTTATATTCCAGTTTTATTTCCTTGATTTAATTTACTGTTTAATTGAAGAATCCAAGAACAAATCCTACCGGCTTGTGGTAGAGTGTTCAAGACTATTGTATTACGCATTCAGGTTCTTTAATCATTATTTAATATTTTGTTTTATTATTTATCTATATTATCTACCTGGAATGAGTCTGTTTATGCATGATATAAATTCTTATTTATTTAGCATGTCTGGCTAATTTGCCTAGGTATCGGTATGTAAAGTAAGCAGAATAAGGGATCAAGACTGAGTCGGTCTACCTAAACTTAAAATCAAAATCAATCTTTTTACGGTCTCAACTTACAGGTTTAATAACAAGATTTTTTTACAAAAGTAAAAGACATAAAGAAGTTAAAATCAATAGAGCGAGAGTTTGAGATTTTAACTGGACAGTGTAAGTTAGGCATTAATTCTAGATCAGGGCGAAGCAAGTTTTAGAGTTAATTAAATTCTGACCTTTTCCAAAAAGTATTTTTAAAGATTGAATGTGAGGACGAGAGTTAAGCATTTGGATTTAATTATATAACCTAAGTCAACAGAGCGAGAGTTTGAGATAAGGGTGTTTAAAACGGTCAGTATTTTCTTAAAAAGAGTTTCTGCAACTTTATTGCTTTCAAAATATGGTTTTTGACTTAATTATAAGTGACAGCAACATTAATATAAAATCATGGTTTATTCAACAGAGCGAGAGTTTGAGATAGAACCTTTAACCAATAAAGTTAACCGAAACGATTCATTTTAAAACCAAGAAACCGACAAAGACTTGATTCCCTAGTTTTGACGAACTACATACCGATATCCGTTTTATTAATATTTAATCTAGATATTAGTTTAGCTCTTAGTTTTTTCCCCAAACAATCAAACATTTTCACCTTAGATTTACGTAGTAACCTTAGATAACGGTATATCGATTCATAAGTCCCTGTGGGATCGATATCTTTTAAAACTACGCGATAGAACTGTGCACTTGCAGTTTGTATCCCATTCTCGACTCACCCAGTCGAGCGATCAAGTTTTTGGCGCCGTTGCCGGGGACTTTTATTCAATCGATATCGTAACTCTTCCGTTACGCTGTAGAGACTAAGGTTTCTTTTTCTTCTATTTTCTTTCTTTCGTTGATTTGTATGCCACGCACTCGCTCTCAAGGCGAACCTCTCTATTTACGAATCAACGATATCGAACTATATCTCCGAGTCTTACGACGAATTCGGGAATATCGTGCTGAAAACAATCTCCCTCCTATAAACCTTCCTGATCTCAAAGATTTTCCTTCTTTAACCGAGATGGCAGAACCAGCTCGTGCTCTTAGAGATTACGCCGCTCCATCACAAGATGAACCGCATTCAAGTATTGCTCCGCCCGCAATCGAAGCAAACAACTTTGAACTTAAACCTTCGTTGTTGCAGGCTGTGCAACAGAACCAATTCTCTGGAAATCTTACCGAAGATCCAAACCTTCATTTATCCGTATTTGTCCAATACGCTGATACTGTTAAAGCTAATGGTGTCACTTCAGAGGCAATTCGACTTCGTCTTTTTCCTTTCTCATTAAGAGATAGCGCTAGAAGATGGCTTCAATCTCTTCCTTCCAACTCAGTCACCACATGGAACGAGTTGAAGAAAGTTTTTCTTGCCCGATATTTTCCACCAAGCAAAACAGCTATGTTAAGAGCCCAGATAAACGGATTTAAACAGAAAGACAACGAGTCTCTTTTCGAAGCATGGGAAAGATACAAAGACATGATGAGACTTTGCCCACACCATGGTTTGGAAGACTGGTTAGTAATTCACACATTTTATAATGGTCTCTTATACAATACAAGGTTAACAATAGACGCCGCTGCAGGTGGTGCACTAATGAACAAACCTTACGCTGATGCTTACCAGCTTATCGAGAGCATGGCCCAAAACCACTATCAGTGGGGAACCGAACGAACGAATGTGGAAAAACCTCAAACGAAAACTGGCATGTACGAGATAAGTAACCTTGATCACGTCAATGCAAAAGTGGATGCTTTGGTCCAGAAAATTGAAAGTTTAAACGTATCACCTCCAGCAGCCGTGGTTGCTATAACTCAGAATTGCGAGGTCTGTGGAATCCAAGGCCACACTCCTGCGGAATGTCAACTCTTGACTGGAATCCAAGCAGAGCAAGTAAACTATGCTCAAGGAAGCCCCTATTCGAATACCTATAACCCAAATTGGAAGAACCATCCAAACTTCTCATATAAGAGTAATAATGCTTTATACGCACCTGGACAGTCTCCAAATCAAGCCCCATCTATACCTCCGGGATATCAGAAACAGAATCCTAACAATAATACCCCTAGAAAATCCAACCTGGAAATCATGATGGAAAACTTTATAGCTTCCCAACAACAAACCAATAAAGATTTCTTAAACCAGAACATACACACTGGCGAACAACTTAAACGACTAGCAAGCAAAGTAGATGCCCTGGCTACCCATAACAAAATGCTGGAAACGCAAATATCTCAAGTAGCTCAACAACAAGCACCTACTGCTGCACCAACTGGTACATTCCCTGGACAGCCCCAACCCAATCCGAGAAGCCAAGCTCATGCAATTATATTAAGAAGTGGAACGGAAGTGGAAGGACCGTCTGACCCAAGGATAGAAAACCAAAACCCTAAGAAATCTACTGAGGACAGTGAACCTAAGGAAAAGGAAGAGAGTAATAAGGAAACCCTAGAAAAGAAGGAACCTTATGTACCTCCACCACCTTACAAACCACCTATACCCTACCCTCAAAGGCTTGTTAAAAACCAAAGATGTAGGCCAATTTAGAAAATTTGTTGATCTCCTTAAACAATTAAACGTTACAATTCCGTTTACCGAAGCTATTACGCAGATGCCTTCATATGCTAAATTCTTAAAAGAAATTCTTTCTAATAAAAGGAAACTTGAGGATAGCGAAACCGTTACACTCCCTGCCGAATGTAGCGCTATAATCCAAAACATGCCCCCTAAACTCAAGGATCCGGGTAGTTTCTCTATACCCTGTCACATAGGAAAATTTGTCATCGACAAAGCCTTATGCGATTTAGGAGCCGGAATTAGCGTTATGCCTTTATCCATATGTAAGAAACTGGAAATGGGAGAATTAAGACCGACCAAAATGTCTGTGCAATTAGCAGATCGTTCCATCAAATATCCTGTAGGAATCCTTGAAAACGTTCCCGTACGCATAGGTCAGTTTTACATTCCCACTGACTTCACAATTATGGACATTAGAGAAGATGATACGACACCTATTATACTAGGAAGACCATTCTTAGCAACTGCGGGTGCAATCATAGACGTAAAACGAGGACGACTCACCTTCGAAGTAGGCGAAGAGAAAATTGAATTCATTCTTTCCCAATTCTTGAAAGCACCTGCAATAGAAGATACATGTTACTTCATGGATATCATCGATGAATGCATAAAAGAAGCAGAGTCAGGAGAAGACAAATCATCAGACTATCTTTTAGAGGACAAATCTAAACAATGCCTAGCAATAACACCGGATCCTACGCAGTGTCTTAACAAACCAACCCCCGATTTGAAAACACTTCCCAAAAATCTGAGATATGAATTCCTAGACTTAGAACATGAACGACCTGTAATAGTTAATGCAGATCTAGGAAGACTCGAAACAGAAAAACTCCTACATATCTTAAGAAAATATCCAACCGCACTAGGATACCACATCACCGATCTTAAAGGAATAAGCCCTTCTATTTGTATGCACTGCATCATGTTAGAAGAAGACTGTAAAACCTCTAGGGAACACCAGAGAAGACTAAATCCGATCCTAAGTGAGGTAGTAAAGAAAGAAATAACCAAGTTATTGGAAGCAGGTATTATATATCCTATATCTGATAGCAAATGGGTTAGTCCTGTACACGTTGTACCAAAGAAAGGAGGCATAACCGTTATTGAAAACGAAAAAGGAGAAACTATAACTAAACGAATCGAATCGGGATGGAGAATGTGCATTGATTATAGGAAACTAAACAAAGCAACCCGAAAAGATCATTTCCCTTTACCATTCATTGACCAGATGTTAGAACGATTAGCTAAACATTCACATTTCTGTTATTTAGACGGTTATTCAGGCTTCTTTCAAATACCAATTCACCCTGATGACCAAGAAAAGACAACATTCACATGCCCTTTTGGTACCTTCGCGTATAGACGAATGCCGTTTGGTCTATGTAATGCCCCTGCAACTTTTCAAAGATGCATGATGGCAATATTCGCCGACTTTCTCGAAAACATCATGGAAGTATTTATGGATGACTTTTCTGTATACGGACAAAGTTTCGAAGAATGCCTTGAAAACCTGGAAAGAGTTCTGGAGCGATGTGTAAAAGTAAACTTAGTACCTAATTGGGAAAAGTGCCACTTTATGGTACAAGAAGGAATTGTTTTAGGACACATCATCTCGAACAGAGGAATTGAAGTAGACAAAGCCAAAATAGAGGTAATCGAAAATCTTCAACCACCAAGAACCGTGAGAGAAGTACGAAGTTTTTTAGGACACGCCGGTTTTTACCGACGATTCATCAAAGACTTCTCTAAGATAACTAAACCCTTAACCGGACTGTTGATGAAAGATGCTGAATTCATATTCGACGATAACTGTTTAAAAGCATTTCAAACTCTTAAACAAGCATTGATCTCCGCACCCATTATGCAGACACCAGACTGGAATGAACCATTCGAAATAATGTGTGATGCTAGTGATTATGCTGTAGGTGCTGTTTTAGGACAAAGAAAGGATAAAAAGCTTCACGTTATATATTACGCTAGCAGAACCCTGGATGAAGCACAGATGAATTATGCCACAACCGAGAAAGAACTCCTAGCAGTGGTATTTGCGCTAGATAAATTTCGTTCTTACCTGGTAGGAGCCAAAATAATAGTTTACACTGATCACGCTGCTATCAGGTACCTTTTAACAAAAAAAGATGCTAAACCTAGACTCCTAAGATGGATCTTGTTACTACAAGAATTCGACTTAGAAATCAAGGACAAGAAAGGAACTGAAAACGTAGTAGCAGACCACCTCTCTAGACTTGAGAACCTTGAACCGGAAAGAACATCCATTAATGATGATTTCTCGTATGATAAACTCATAGCTACTTTGGAAGAGAACAACTCCGACATGCAAGTAGAAACCACCTTAGCTATATCTGTCATACCATGGTATGCTGATCTAGTCAATTATTTAGCTGCCGGAATAGTTCCACCTACTTTATCTTACCAGCAGAAGAAACGATTCTTCCACGACATAAAACACTATTACTGGGATGATCCCTTACTTTTCAAAAGAGGCCCCGATGGTATTTTCCGTCGATGTATACCCGACGAAGAGGTAGAAAATATAATCCAACACTGTCACTCTGCGCCTTATGGTGGACACACAAGTACATCCAAGACCTGCTCTAAAATCCTACAAGCTGGCTTTTATTGGCCTACTATATGGAAGGACGTACATGCGGCCATTAAGGAGTGCGACAGATGTCAACGCACGGGAAACATATCTAGACGTGACGAGATGCCACAAAAAGGTATTTTGGAAGTAGAGATTTTTGACGTGTGGGGGATAGACTTCATGGGACCTTTCCCATCCTCTTTCGGTAACAAATACATACTCGTGGCAGTTGACTACGTATCAAAATGGATCGAAGCTATAGCTTCTCCAACAAATGATACCCGAGTAGTAACTAGACTCTTTAAAAATATAATATTTCCGAGATTTGGCATCCCAAGAATAGTAGTCAGTGATGGTGGATCACACTTTATATCCAAGGTACTCGAAAAACTACTACTTAAATATGGAGTGAGACATAGGATAGCAACACCTTACCACCCTCAAACCAGTGGACAAGTGGAAGTATCTAACAGAGAAATCAAGCAAATACTAGAAAAAACGGTCGCCACTTCAAGGAAAGATTGGTCACTGAAATTACCAGAAGCTTTGTGGGCATACCGAACTGCTTATAAAACTCCCATAGGGACGACCCCATTTAAGCTCATTTATGGAAAATCCTGTCACCTCCCGGTAGAATTAGAACATAAAGCCTATTGGGCTATTAGAAATTTAAATTTGAATTATAAAGCCGCCGGTGAAAAGAGAATCCTTGACATAAACGAATTAGAGGAACTCAGAAGAGACGCCTATGAAAATGCCAAAATCTATAAAGAAAGAACAAAACAATGGCATGACAAGCGTATATCAAGGAAAATCTTCAAGCAAGGCGACGCAGTACTTTTATTTAACTCTAGACTAAAGTTATTCCGGGAAAACTACGATCCAGATGGTCAGGACCTTTTCATATCACTAAAATCTTTCCCAGTGGAGCGGTAGAAATAAAAGGACAATCTACAGAACCGTTCACCGTAAACGGGCAACGTCTGAAACATTATCACTATGCGGAAACCAACGAGGATTCGCAAATTCTACACTTAGACGAAACGCCCCCAGGACTCATAGACCATATTTAACAGTTTCTTTGTCGAGCTTGCGACATTTAAACAAAGCGCTTAGTGGGAGACAACCCACAAATTAATTTGTTATTTTATTATTCTATTATTATTATCATTTCCCTATTTTTCTCTTAATTATTCTTTTAATTTCTATTTAGTATTCATTATTGATTTATTAAAAAAAAAAAAAAAGAAAAAAAAAATTATATATATATACATAATAATATTAATTATTTTCTTCTTTCGGCATTTGGCCAAATCCTGACTTAAACTCATGTTTCTTTTCTCTAGCTAACACTAACCAGATGGGACATTCTGATCGTATGGGTATCAAGTTCAGAGGAATGGCTCAGAAACGAAAGTTTGAAGAATTAGCCGCTAGAGAGATGCTACCTAGTTTATATGCTGATGATTGGGCTATGACTGCCCTTGGACTGAGACAGAGTGTCCTGTTTTTGCTGAATCAGATAGGATGGGAGACCTCCCCTATCCTGAGACATTTCACCACCTACCGGAGACTCACACTAGAATTCCTTAGTTCATTAATCTATCTACCCAGCCATGGAAGAGGAATTAGCAGAGGTTTTATCCAGTTCAGAATGTTCAATATGGAGTACCAATTTAATATTAGAGACTTCACCAACCTTTTAGGTTTTCCTACCTCCTTTGATACATTCACTGTAAGCCAGGAAGAACTTTTTGAATATAGAGAGCTTGAACACTTTTGGGGTAAGCTGACTGGAAATGATGAGCCCGAAGAACATGAGTTTCTCTCTGGAAACATACATAACCCGGCTTTTCGCTATTTCCATAAGGTCCTGACCCACACTTTATTTGGGAAGAAGTCAAATAGTACTTCAGTTTCACGTGATGAACTCTTCATCATATTTTGTGCTTCCCAGAACCGTCCAGTAAACGGTGCTACTTTTATGTTAGCTAATTTGGACCACCTTATCCAGGATGAGCGAGCACCCATTAGAATAGGCGGTTTGATCACTATGATAGGTAATGCTATTGGATTACGTCAGCCTATGCTTGACCTTAGCCCTTTTTGTGGCATTACTACTATGAGTATACCCTTCCTCTTCAACACTATGTTTATAGCAAACATAGGGTCTGATGAGTTTGAGCTTATTATTGATAACCAGGTTCTCTGCCTATTCACCATGCCCGATCCTAGAACTAGTGTTCATAACCAAAGGAACTGGCTCTATAACCTGAATGAAACCCCAACTCCGGCTGGATCCACTGAATCCATCCAGGATTATGAGATTTGTGATGACTATGAGCACTATGTTGACCATATCTCTCATGCTGAATCTGACCCTCAGACACCTTCCGGCTATTATGATATTGATCCTCCTCCTCAGCCTGTCCTGACCGAAGAATCAGCCATGCCTGATCTCCGACATCATATGCCAGGAACAGATATTAAAACCGTCATTGAAGCCTTGATGTCAGAGCAAGACGCCCTCAGGGAAGATTTCCACAACTTGAGACTTGAAATCCTAGAATACATGAGCAGCACGGCAAGTCAGTTACGTATGTTACGGCATCATGTTAACTCTTTTGCTCCTCCGGCCAGAGATCCGAAGATAGATGGAATTTAGTTATTTCTTTCTAAGTTATTTAGTTTTAGGCTAGATTTTTCATTAATGTTGTTTGAATTCATGTTTATTTCTATTTCATTTCATTGTTTTCCTTTCCTGTAATACATTATGATCATTCTTATTGAAGCTGTTTAGTTAATTTTATTATGCAATGGCTATTACGCTCTACTGTTGTTACCTATTATTATTATTATACAAAGCAAGTAAGCGTGCACAATACATTAAAATTGCAGACTAAAATGATCATAAGCAAAATGAAACATTAAAATACGCTACCAAAGTAATTCTGTGAAGCGCTGCTGAAAGCCTTTCCAAAAAGAAATGTGTGACGAGCGTCACACTACCCATAACGGACGGCACGTCTATTGCCTGTTACGAGCGTCACAGCCTTGTGACGAGCGTAACGCCCCTCAGACATGTGAACGTTAGGGAGCCGTTGGAGACGAACGTTACACTTTAACTTTTTACATTCCCCATTCATTTTTCATTTACCACACTTAATTACTCTTCAACCACTTTTTCTTTCTATCTTCCAACCCTTCTCCTATAAATACCTGCCAAAACTTCCTTCATTCACCACAAAACAATTCTCTCCTATCAAATACATTTCTTTTTCTTTCCAAATCATCCCTTCAAAAATTCATCACAATGGCGGGAAATCAAAATTTCGGAAATATCACCTTCCGATCCGGAGATGACAACTACCAGCAAGAGCAATTCGAACGTTTCCAACAGCGAGGCGTCGCTTCCACCAGGTACCCCGATTTAACTTGTTTACAACAATTAGGATTACTCCAAGGTATCGAATGGATGCTCCGCCTAGCCGACTTAACCTTCCTTTGCACTCATAATCAACCCACCTACCCATCCCTAACCTTAGAATTCTTAAGTTCATACGACTACACCACTCCCGCCGGTGAAGACGAATTTTTAACCGGTACCGCAACCTTCCGCATGTTCAACACCGAGTACTCCTTAACCCAAAACCAATTGAGTACCATGTTACAATTTCCCATAGAAGGTCAGGTACACCCCAGAATCCCTCCAAACTCAAACTGGAACACAGTTGGCGTTTTTGGCCTTTTTAAGAAAATTACCGGTATAGATACCTACAACTGGGAAGAACTCCTTCTCTCCCATATACATAACCCCACTATCCGGTACTTCATCCGCATCTTGCAAAACACAATTTTTGGAAGACAAACAACAGCAAGGTAAACTCAAAGGAGCTATTTTTCCTCCAATGCGTCTTCGAACCGGATACTCAGGTAAACGCCGCCTCTTTTCTCTTTCATCATATCCGCACCTTATGTGCTAGAGGCCGGCAACCCTTTATAATTGGTGGATTAATAACATCCATAGCACTTGGCCTGAACTTAGGGGATAAACTCCAAACTTTAGAATCCCTACCTCCCCTGTCTATGGATATCAGCTATTGCCGCTCCAGCCGCCTGATTAAAAACAGAGTAGGCGGAGGGTATTATCTTATGGTGAACAACCAGGCTGTCCCAAGCGTTGTTCTACCAAATATCGCCCTAACTGATGTCACAAACCCCGACTGCCACCTCTATGATCTAAACGCTCCTGAAACCACCGAGCCTTTACAAACAAACCCACAAACAGATGAGTTTGAAGAAATGGAACAAGGTGATCATCCTCCTACACAACGTTCAGCCCCGCTCAACCCTTCCGGTAATGCAACTGGCCCATCCTCCCAACGTCGTCGACGAAGAAGGCCTGCAACCAACGACGACATTATGGATGCTATCGATGGAATGCAGGTACAGAATGCAGAGATGATGCAGATGATGCGTCAAATGCAACAGCAACAGGACGCTCGGAATGCCATAACCGACCAGCGGTTTACTGAATTGTTCAGCAGGTTCGACAACTTAGACATACGTCAAAGATCACCAGGTCCAAGAACCAGAGGCGGAAGGCAGTCTTAGTTGTTATTTTCTTTGCATTTCCATTTTGTATTTCTTTCCCTTAAAACATTGAGGACAATGTTTAGTTTAAGTATGGGGGGGAAACAATATTCTTCCTATTTCCATTTTTCAAGTATGTTACCTTCCCTTTCATTGTTATTTCCCTTTCTTACTATCTAAAAAAAAAAAAAAAAAAAAAATTTATTTTAAGTTAAGTCCGAGTGTGAAAATTTCTATTATCTATTCCCTCAATTTTCTTGAGCCATAACAAAAAATTTTAACACACCCAATAAGTATAAAGGTTGCTTACTCTAAAAAACTTGAGTGAAATCAAAACAAAATCATTACCATAACAACGCTCTGAGAACCTCAATATGTTAGATCAGGATAAAGTACCTATTATACCGATTCCTTGAACTTTTAGTTCTATGGCAACCCCAAGTAGTTTATACAGAAGTCAGCACCATCTTAATAGCAAACTACGTGGAGAGCCGATGAATATAAGTGAATGATCCCCAAAGTAACCTAAGATATATAAATATATCAAGAAATGCACTAAGTAAATTAGGTGATCCTTACCAGATCATTTAATCTAAAGGTTGCAGATCATGCAAAAGCACAATACGAAAGATCCATTATGAGTTGGTTCAGTAGGAATCTGGTACTGAACTTGGTAGGGCGGACTACGGTTCGATCCCCCGCAATTTGCAATGGACTGAATAATGAAGTTATCCGACTTATGTACCAGAACTTCTAGCTAAAAGCGGATCATAATCACTAACCGGTTACTCCACTATGTGCGCGAAAAGATAAAGGGCTTAATGTGATTTCGCTAGAATGAAAACGGGTAAAATAAGACCAAAGGAACCAGGATAGCTATCATAGGGTACTTGAACTGATTTGCATAAGGTAGGGTTATCTAAGTTGTAACGGTAGTTGTTGATGTCAAGATTAAACTCAAGTCCTCCCAAACAAAAACCCATTTGCAACCTAGTACGAATTGATGTGTGCTTTGAAATTTCATCTGGCTAAAACTTTTAACAAGTTCTATACTGAATTTTGCTTGAGGACAAGCAAAGATTTAAGTATGGGGGAGTTTGATAACACGAAATTATATCACATTTTAAGACTTAATTCAATTAGATTATATTATCATTTACTTTAGTTTATCTCATTTTATCAGATATTATGCAGTATTTCCTTGCTATTTATGTCAGGTATCCATTTTGAAGCAAAAGTGAAAAAGGGAAGAAAAGGAGGTGTAAAAAGGAATAAAAAGGAAACAAATAACAAAGACCAAGCCCAGCCCAAAGAAAGTGCACGTTATGCCTGTGACGGGCGTCACAAGGGTTGTGACGAGCGTCACACTAAAAACATTCCTGTGACGAGCGTCACACATGGTGTGACGAGCGTCACACCAGTCCTCTATATTTTTGGCGCAAGGAACTCAACTGACCACGTTGAAAGCTATTTCCACGCTTAACCCTCGGAACGAGACCACGCACACGGAAACCCTTGAAAAGCAGTTACACCAGCAGCTGTATAAATAGCAGCTAATTGGGAAGTTTCAGAGGACCGGTATTTCCACGCTCACATTGCCGAAGCTCTGCCAAATTTTCTTTTCACGCCTTTTGCTTATTTTTTTCTTTTCCAGCATTGTTTATTTTATTTATTTCTTTTACAAGCTTTACGTTCTTTTTCCCTTGCAAATTTACCTTTCCAGTTTTAGCTTTTAGATATTTTTCGCATAATAGTTTCTACACCGGAAACTATTGTGCAATTTTATACTGGATTTAACCTTACGTTATATTCCAGTTTTATTTCCTTGATTTAATTTACTGTTTAATTGAAGAATCCAAGAACAAATCCTACCGGCTTGTGGTAGAGTGTTCAAGACTATTGTATTACGCATTCAGGTTCTTTAATCATTATTTAATATTTTGTTTTATTATTTATCTATATTATCTGCCTGGAATGAGTCTGTTTATGCATGATATAAATTCTTATTTATTTAGCATGTCTGGCTAATTTGCCTAGGTATCGGTATGTAAAGTAAGCAGAATAAGGGATCAAGACTGAGTCGGTCTACCTAAACTTAAAATCAAAATCAATCTTTTTACGGTCTCAACTTACAGGTTTAATAACAAGATTTTTTTACAAAAGTAAAAGACATAAAGAAGTTAAAATCAATAGAGCGAGAGTTTGAGATTTTAACTGGACAGTGTAAGTTAGGCATTAATTCTAGATCAGGGCGAAGCAAGTTTTAGAGTTAATTAAATTCTGACCTTTTCCAAAAAGTATTTTTAAAGATTGAATGTGAGGACGAGAGTTAAGCATTTGGATTTAATTATATAACCTAAGTCAACAGAGCGAGAGTTTGAGATAAGGGTGTTTAAAACGGTCAGTATTTTCTTAAAAAGAGTTTCTGCAACTTTATTGCTTTCAAAATATGGTTTTTGACTTAATTATAAGTGACAACAACATTAATATAAAATCATGGTTTATTCAACAGAGCGAGAGTTTGAGATAGAACCTTTAACCAATAAAGTTAACCGAAACGATTCATTTTAAAACCAAGAAACCGACAAAGACTTGATTCCCTAGTTTTGACGAACTACATACCGATATCCGTTTTATTAATATTTAATCTAGATATTAGTTTAGCTCTTAGTTTTTTCCCCAAACAATCAAACATTTTCACCTTAGATTTACGTAGTAACCTTAGATAACGGTATATCGATTCATAAGTCCCTGTGGGATCGATATCTTTTAAAACTACGCGATAGAACTGTGCACTTGCAGTTTGTATCCCATTCTCGACTCACCCAGTCGAGCGATCAGAATCGGGCGCGAAAGACAAGACTTTCTTGAGCACGAGGTCACCTTCTCGGAACACACGAGGCTTGACCTTCTTATCGAATGCTTTCTTCATTCTCTGCTGATATAACTGACCATGGCACATGGCAGTTAATCGCTTCTCTTCAATCAAATTCAGTTGGTCATAACGACTCTGAATCCATTCAGCATCAGTCAACTTGGCTTCCATCAAGACTCGCATTGATGGGATCTCTACCTCTACTGGGAGAACAACCTCCATGCCGTAAACAAGAGAGAAAAGGGTTGCCCCTGTTGAAGTGCGTACAGATGTACGATAACCATGCAAAGCAAATGGCAGCATCTCATGCCAATCTTTGTATGTAACAACCATCTTCTGAATAATCTTCTTGATATTCTTATTAGCAGCTTCAACAGCCCCATTCATCTTTGGTCTGTAGGGCGAGGAATTATGGTGTGCAATCTTGAACTTAGCGCACAACTCTTCCATCATCTTATTATTTAGATTAGATCCATTATCAGTAATGATCTTATCCGGCACACCATAACGGCATATAAGTTGGTTCTTGATAAACTTCACAACCACCTGCCTGGTCACATTCGCATATGAAGCGGCTTCAACCCATTTGGTGAAGTAGTCAATTGCTACGAGAATAAACCTGTGTCCGTTGGACGCTTTCGGTTCAATCATGCCGATCATGTCGATTCCCCACATAGAGAAAGGCCATGGTGATGAAATCACATTCAGAAGTGTCGGAGGAATATGAATCTTATCCGCATAAATCTAACACTTGTGGCATTTCTTCACATATTTGTAGCAGTCAGACTCCATTGTCAGCCAATAGTAGCCTGCTCTCAGCATCTTTCTTGCCATGGCATGTCCATTGGAATGAGTACCAAATGAACCCTCATGGACCTCAGTCATTAACAGGTTTGCTTCGTGTCTATCCACGCATCTGAGCAACACCATATCAAAATTTCTCTTATACAGCACTTCACCACTGAGGTAGAAACTGCCTGACAACCTTCTCAAAGTTTTCCTATCTTTCACAGATGCCCCAGGCGGGTAGACCTGGTTCTGGAGGAAATTCTTGATATCAAAATACCAAGGCTTGTCATCATTCACTTCTTCAACTGCAAACACGTGAGCTGGTCTATCCAAGCGCATCACAGCAATATTGGGAACTTCATTCCAATACTTGACTACAATCATGGAAGCAAGCGTAGCAAGAGCATCCGCCATCCGATTATCCTCTCGAGGAATATGATGAAAGTCAACTTCCGTAAAGAACGTTGAAATCCTTCTCGCATAATCTCTATACGAAATGAGACCTGGCTGATTCGTCTCCCATTCACCCTTGATCTGATTGACAACCAGGGCCGAATCACCATACACATCAAGATGTTTGATTCTCAAATCAATACATTCTTCTAATCCCATAATACAGGCCTCATACTCAGCCATATTATTCGTGCATTTGAAAGTTAGCCTTGCTGTAAACGGAATATGCGTGCCATGAGGAGTAATGATTACTGCCCCAATTCCATTTCCATACTGATTCACAGCGCCATCAAACACCATCGTCCATCTGGAACCAGGTTCCGGACCTTCATCAAGTGTAGGCTCATCACAATCTTTCATTTTCAAATACAGAATCTCCTCATCTGGGAAGTCGTACTGAACAGACTGATGATCTTCAATCGGCTGGTGCGCTAAATGGTCAGCCAAGATACTACCTTTGATAGCTTTCTGAGCTCGATACTCGATATCATACTCAGACAACAACATCTGCCAACGGGCAATCCTCCCGGTTAAAGCAGGCTTCTCGAAAATATACTTAATTGGATCCATTATGGATATCAACCAAGTTGTATGATTTATCATGTATTGGCGCAAACGCTTAGCAGCCCAAGCCAAAGCACAGCACGTCTTCTCAAGCATAGAGTATCGGGACTCACAATCAGTAAACTTCTTACTGAGGTAGTAGATAGCAGATTCTTTCTTCCCTGATTCATCTTGTTGACCGAGTACACAATCCATCGAGTCTTCAAGAACAGTCAAATACATAATCAGAGGTCTTCCTTCCACAGGCGGAGACAAGATCAGAGGTTCATACAGATATTCCTTGATGCTGTCGAAAGCCTTCTGGAAATCCTCGGTCCAATCATGAGACTGATCTTTCCGGAGGAGCTTGAATATCGGCGCACATGTGGCATTCATGTGGGATATAAATCTGGAAATATAATTCAAGCGGCCAAGAAAACCTCGGACTTGCTTTTCAGTTTTGGGTGCAGGCATCTCTTGTATTGCTTTGACCTTTGCAGGATCAACTTCAATACCTCTCTCGCTGACAACAAAACCCAACAACTTGCCAGAACGGACTCCAAATGTACATTTGTTCGGATTCAGACGAAGTCTAAACTTTCTCAGACGCTGAAAAAGCTTCAACAAATGCTCAACATGTTCAACTTCCGTTCGGGACTTAGCAATCATATCATCAACATAGACCTCTATCTCCTTGTGCATCATATCATGAAACAAGGTAGTCATAGCTCGTTGATACGTGGCTCCGACGTTCTTCAAACTGAAGGGCATCACTCGATAACAGAATGTTCCCCAAGGTATGATGAATGTTGTCTTCTCCATATCTTCGGGTGCCATATTGATTTGATTATATCCGGAAAATCCGTCCATAAACGAAAAGACTTTGAATTTAGCTGTATTGTCTACCAACATATCAATGTGTGGTAGAAGGAAATCATCTTTTGGACTAGCTTTATTCAAATCTCTGTAATCAACACACATACAGACTTTTCCGTCTTTCTTAGGCACAGGCACAATATTGGCCACCCATTGAGGATATGTAGAAGTCACCAGAAACCCCGCATCAATTTGCTTCTGAACTTCCTCTTTGATCTTCACTGCCATATCTGGATGAGTTCTTCTGAGCTTCTGCTTCACAGGCACGCACTCAAGCTTCAAAGGCAGGAAATGTTGCACAATATCTGTATCTAGACCTGGCATGTCTTCATACGACCAAGCAAAGATATCGGAATATTCTCGTAGCAAACTGATCAACCCCTTCTTGACAGACTCTTCAAGGAGTGCCCCAATCTTCACCATACGAACACAATCTTCAGACCCCAAGTTGACTGTTTCCAGATCTTCGAGATGCGGCTAAATGATCTTCTTCTCGTGCTCAAGGAGACGGGTAATCTCATTAGGAATCCCTTCAACATCATCTTCCTCTGCCTCGAATACAGGGAATTCAAAATTGGGAGATGGCGTTGGATCATTATGTTCAATGGGTTTTAGAATCAACCTGCATAATGATTTTGGTTAATAAAAAACTTCAGAATTTAAACAAGCAAATCATTATGCAGATGAAAAATGATTGCTTTTATTCTTGTTTTTATGGTTTTTTGTGATCACTGATTTCATGCAAAAGCAAAAAGTGAAAACAAATGGAAAAACAAATGTTTAACAATGCATTAATTGAATGAAATATCATTGTATAAATGCTGCCAACAATGTCATCACTTCTCCTTTTGGCATGGGAGAAGGGTTTTGAACAAAGTGAACCATTACTCTGATCTATGAATGACTGTAGGAACATCTACAGCGACCCAATTGTGGCAGACACCACCAGGTATGATGAAATTGCTCAAATCCTCTGCGTCCTCTTCCAAGATAGCAGCAGCTTCTTCAGTCTGATCAGCATGGATGAAACCTCCACTCTTGAACAAACCTTGCTCGTTGAATGCCCCGGAAGAATAGCCAATGCCAGGCCGGGATTTGTTGTCTTCAAGCTCGATCATCTTCCCCAAACCAGCAACTGCACCACATTCAATGGCCAGTTTCGCATCGCGATAGAAAGCAAATGAAGGAGACTTCTTCTCAATTGGCTCAGCAATAGATAAATCTTGGAAAGGCGTTCCAACTTCATCCTCAGCATCAATGTATGAGAAGGAAGACAAATGGCTAACCGGGAATAAATCCATCCACAGCACTCTGTCTAGCAAATTCCTCCTTGAGTTCATAGCTCTCTTGCTCTAGATGATCCATCTATCTGGCAGAGGTGGCTCTGGTATAGTACCGGCGAATCAGTGCATCTTCAAAATAAACGAAGAGCAACAGGGATCAGACCACAGGACGGGAGACCGGAACAAACACCTGCTTATGCAAATGATGCATGAAGTGTTTGTGCATATGCTTTGTTTTCATTTCAAAGGAACTCGAGGGTTTTATTTGCAAACTTTGAAAATATTAAGCATTTATTGCATCTGGAAATATCTCATTGGATAATTCTTTGTCTTTCCATATCTGAAAATTTTTGCAAAGAAACCCCTTAAGTTCCTTGAAAAAAAATTCTCATTTTTTGATGATATGGGTGCAGATGAATGCAACAATCACACTCAAGGATCAAGCAAATCACACCAGACAAAGGTCATGGGAAAGCTCATAGTATCCTTAATATCAATCATCCATTTTGGTGGATTAGGGTTTACACCTTATCAACACCCAAGTTCCATTGATATTAACGGTACATGAACCAGCTCAATCATCCTTAATATCAACCATCCGTTTTGGTGGATTATGGTTTTCACCTTATCAACACCCAGGTTCCATTGATATTAACATTGTCTGAATGACTCAACCATGAATCACGGGTTTATTGAGAGTCACGAGCATGGAGTCTCGGTTAAGAACCACCCAAAGGGAGTGTACTAGGGTTTAAACCTGCCGAACATGTTCTATCAGAGGTTCCCATAGTCATCATCCCATCTTTCGAATATTATCGGAGGAACGAATACTCGTATTCCAAAAATATTCTCAAGAGAGACTCTTATGAGTGTAGTATCGCGTAACAATCGCATCAGATCTTACATCTGAACGACTTCCGCACTACGTCCTAAAAATAGGCCAAGATGGGCTTGGTAAACTAAGGTCCTTGGCTTCTAAGGCACGTGATTGAAAGAATAATGCCTAACCACAAATGACTTGTGTGACATTATTAATCCAACATGACCTCCACCAAGTGAATGGACTCGCAAGTCAACTTGCTAAGGAATACTCCACACAAGTCGACGAGACTATGCCATTCTCCTATCCTAAGGTGCACTCGAGTTCGGGTATAGAACTCATCTCACAGAGATCACCAAGCAAACAAGCAATTGTATATCAAGCAATTCAAACATTACAATCAATACAGTTATCCCAAATTGTACAAAAATATGTCATATAACAAATAACAATATCACACAACAAGGGTGAAAAGTAGGCAATACCACCAAGGAGAAGATCCCCAGCAGAGTCGCCACTTTTCTGTAGCGGTGTATTCGTCACTTTATGATTTATTGGTTAAACCAAAAGCAAAGTATACAAAGAATCGAGTCGCCACCGCACTTTTATTTATCCAAAGGAATGGCTAAAAAGCGAACAAAAGCCTAAGAAGTTTTACACATAGAAAACTAATGAAAAGATCAGAGATCGGGGTAAGGGGTAAATTACGCAATGGGAAGGTGTTAGGCACCCAAAACGTCCTAGGTACTCCTAGGGAGCCCTTTTCACACTTGTTGGACGAAATGTTATTTGTTTATGAAATATTTATTGTGCAAACATGATTGAAGGGATGAGAAAAGAATGTACAAGTTATTATTTTTGTGTTTGAACGGATGAACCCGTTGCCTACGTACCTTCCATGAAAGGTAAGGATCAAAACGCCGTAGTTCGGCTAAAAGATTTCCAAAATATGAGTGGGTTCATTTTAAAACAAAAGCCCTAAGGTCTTTCATTATCCACGGGAGAAAACTCAACCTTATACAAACAACAAGTCCACCATGTGAGAAAAGCTTCAACTTGCTAGTGAGGGGTTAACCCTATAATAAGCAAGGAAGTCTTACCATTCAATCACTAAGGACAAAAGGTGAGATTAACATCAACCAACTAGGATAAATCAAACCTATGGCTAATGTATGAAAACTTATCAAGAATGGACAAAGCCACAAAATAATTGAATGGGTGAAATTAACCAATTAGGATTTATTCACAAAAGAGTGGTCAAGATATGATTAGAATTCAATTCAAAGAAGTATTAAGAAAATGAAGTTTGAAAAAGCCAAAGGCTTAAGGCCTAGGTTTCTAATTTGAAAACAAATGAGAATGTTTGCACAATATTTTTCAAGTTTGGGTTAACATGCAAAGAGGGAGGTTTAAAGAAACAAAAGGTGGAAGGTTAGGGAGTGTAAAACTTCTCAGATATTAACATTGTCTTAACGACTCAACCATGAATCACGGGTTTATTGAGAGTCACGAGCATGGAGTCTCGGTTAAGAACCACCCAAAGGGAGTGTACTAGGGTTTAAACCTGCCGAACATGTTCTATCAGAGGTTCCCATAGTCATCATCCCATCTTTCGAATATTATCGGAGGAACGAATACTCGTATTCCAAAAATATTCTCAAGAGAGACTCTTATGAGTGTAGTATCGCGTAACAATCGCATCAGATCTTACATCTGAACGACTTCCGCACTACGTCCTAAAAATAGGCCAAGATGGGCTTGGTAAACTAAGGTCCTTGGCTTCTAAGGCACGTGATTGAAAGAATAATGCCTAACCACAAATGACTTGTGTGACATTATTAATCCAACATGACCTCCACCAAGTGAATGGACTCGCAAGTCAACTTGCTAAGGAATACTCCACACAAGTCGACGAGACTATGCCATTCTCCTATCCTAAGGTGCACTCGAGTTCGGGTATAGAACTCATCTCACAGAGATCACCAAGCAAACAAGCAATTGTATATCAAGCAATTCAAACATTACAATCAATACAGTTATCCCAAATTGTACAAAAATATGTCATATAACAAATAACAATATCACACAACAAGGGTGAAAAGTAGGCAATACCACCAAGGAGAAGATCCCCAGCAGAGTCGCCACTTTTCTGTAGCGGTGTATTCGTCACTTTATGATTTATTGGTTAAACCAAAAGCAAAGTATACAAAGAATCGAGTCGCCACCGCACTTTTATTTATCCAAAGGAATGGCTAAAAAGCGAACAAAAGCCTAAGAAGTTTTACACATAGAAAACTAATGAAAAGATCAGAGATCGGGGTAAGGGGTAAATTACGCAATGGGAAGGTGTTAGGCACCCAAAACGTCCTAGGTACTCCTAGGGAGCCCTTTTCACACTTGTTGGACGAAATGTTATTTGTTTATGAAATATTTATTGTGCAAACATGATTGAAGGGATGAGAAAAGAATGTACAAGTTATTATTTTTGTGTTTGAACGGATGAACCCGTTGCCTACGTACCTTCCATGAAAGGTAAGGATCAAAACGCCGTAGTTCGGCTAAAAGATTTCCAAAATATGAGTGGGTTCATTTTAAAACAAAAGCCCTAAGGTCTTTCATTATCCACGGGAGAAAACTCAACCTTATACAAACAACAAGTCCACCATGTGAGAAAAGCTTCAACTTGCTAGTGAGGGGTTAACCCTATAATAAGCAAGGAAGTCTTACCATTCAATCACTAAGGACAAAAGGTGAGATTAACATCAACCAACTAGGATAAATCAAACCTATGGCTAATGTATGAAAACTTATCAAGAATGGACAAAGCCACAAAATAATTGAATGGGTGAAATTAACCAATTAGGATTTATTCACAAAAGAGTGGTCAAGATATGATTAGAATTCAATTCAAAAAAGTATTAAGAAAATGAAGTTTGAAAAAGCCAAAGGCTTAAGGCCTAGGTTTCTAATTTGAAAACAAATGAGAATGTTTGCACAATATTTTTCAAGTTTGGGTTAACATGCAAAGAGGGAGGTTTAAAGAAACAAAAGGTGGAAGGTTAGGGAGTGTAAAACTTCTCAGATGTTCACCTCTTGAGATCATATATAGATGATTCAAGTGATTCCTTTGGAATAGGCAAAGAGCAATAAGCAAATAAACAAAACAGATGGATACCGGATGCCAATCAATGGACTTACACCAATCTCACAAACAAACATGGATACCGGAGACCAATCAATGGATTTACACCAATCTCCTAAAACAAAACTGGATACTGGATGCCAATCAATGGACTTATACCAATCTCCTAAAACAAAGAAACAATGATACCATATGCCAATCAATGGACTTACACTAATCTCACAAAACAAAAATGGATATCGGATGCCAATCAATGGACTTATACCAATCTCCTAAAACAAACACAAACATGGATACCAGATGCCAATCAATGGACTTATACTAGTCTCCCACCATATCATAGGAACAACTGCCAAGTAATGGACTTATGCTTGTCTCCTCCATGGACAAAGCAAAATGCTATAAAGCAAAGTTTATGAAATGATATACAAATGATGATGATAAAATGCACAAAGGCACACTCAAGCAAATATGCACAGATGAATCAAGTAAGCAAACAAACGAGTCAATTAGCACACACTATATACAATCAATTAGGCTCAAGCAAGGTTAGGCTTTACAGCCAATCTGGAATGGGGTAATTTGTGCTCTTAACCCTAACATTGAGAGTTAGGGTGAAGCAGATGAAATGGAGATGAGGGGTGTGCCTCATAGCTCTTATCCCTGGCCTGGGAGAGCTTTGAATAATAGAAGGTGTGGGAGTTCAGAAAGTTGGAACTCTTCTCCACAAGTGAATGACTCTATAAGATCTTGGGTTAGTATTCACAATGCATCAACACATTGTGTGAGCAAAGGAATGACACACTGAATAGCAGGAGATGGACTACACATCTCTTTTATCTGCCAATTGCCTCATAAGAGGACTTTTCCTGCTTGGGACAAAAAGTAAACAATCACAAGCATTGCCTCTTAAGGAGGGCTTCAGACAGGTGCCTGCCCACATAACAGGACAGGTCTTCCAGACTATATGAAGAAGAGAGGTTATACCTAAGTGGTTAAGCAACCAAGCAAAAGCAAGTTCAAAATGAACTTAAAGCAACTAATGTACCTGTGGAAACATCAAACAAATCAGTACAAAGTTCAGACAATCAAACAACAGTCAATAAGCAACAAACAATCCCAATGTACACAATGTGTAAGCCAAAGGTCAAACTCAAATGAGTTAACATCAACCTACAAAACACACAAAGATTAGTAATCAAAGGCAAACATCAATGCTCAAATGATGGAGCATCAACAACTATGAAACTTGGATGTTCAACCTGAAATCAAAGCTCAAATGTGAGAGGCAAACCACTAGGTCAAAGCCTAGGGTCAAAGATGGAGAAAAAATTCAAAACAGAAGCTGAAAATTAACATGAATCAACTTCAAACACATCTTAAGACAATCCAAAAGGTCTCACATCAATATCATTAACCAAAAGCATTTCATGATCAATTGAAATTCAAGGCAATTTTAAAGCTCAAATGTGACCACCCAGAATGAAAAATCTCAATTAAATCAGAAATGATTCAAATAATTCCAACAAAATTCATGCTCATTCACAACATCCATAATATGCATCACACAAAAAATCAGGACAATTGGAGATCAATAGGCAAGGCAAACACATCACATAAGTTGAACAGGCAAAGGTGTGACACAAATTGTCACACCAACTTAACATGATCATAAAACAGAAATGACAAATGGTAAAAATACCAAATCAACACCAAAATGTCAAGCAACATGTCTAGTTTCATCATGCAAATTTTCAGATTCATTGGATTAACAACCAGCATTTCACAAATGATATAGCAAGGCAAGGTACAAAATGGATACATGTTCACAAACCCTAACACAAAAAATAATCCAGCCAGGCACAATTTATGGAAAAATGATCACAAAATAATAGACAAGATAAGGAATGCAATGCAAAAAACCACATAATTTTTGGATCAATTTTCAATTATATATGAATTTTGAAAGATGATGAAAAATTAAAAAATGATGAGAAGCATGTACATGGAAATATGGAGGGAAAGGAAAATAATATGAAGCATTTGAAAATATGCATTGGCGCGGAATCGAAGTGAAGCATAATTCAAATAGTGGCGCGCTCAACTGAATGAAACTCATCGTTTCATTAAAGACATGGCATGGTCAAAGCGCGGTCAAAGCAATGGACCAATCAGAACACAGCATGACAATCAGCATGCACCAATCACACGCGAGCCCTATTCTAACATACTGGAACGGATTTGCGTTGCAGAAAGTGAATCAAAAGCGTGGCCTAATCATGAACAGCATCATCTTCATCATGGATCATGAACAGTGCAGATGCAGCAAGAACAATTTCTCCAGAATTCAAAATTGAACATACTAACACGTAGATCTTTCATCCTAGGTCACGAATCAACTAACAACTAAGCATAATTCCTCATGTTAAGATCAAATCGAGCAAATCAAGTTTAATGCATGGATCTTTAATCTAACATATCTAACTCAATTGTGCATGAAAATTTATGGTTCAAAGCTCAAATTAACCAGCAAATCAAGATCTATAACAACATCATAATAATTTTAAGAAATGAGAGATTCGATTCAATGACCTCTTGAAGAGCAGATCTGGATTTATGTTGATTCAAGCCTTGCAATGCTCCAAACTTCTTCTATAATGTTTGTGAAGTTGATTGGATGAGAGCTTGAGGTTCAATTGTGCACGAATCCTCCAGAATTTGGATTCACCATTGTTGCTTCAATCTCAAAAAATGCTTCAATGCTGCACTGTTTTCTTCAATTCCACGTGTAAACCTGCTCAAGAACAACTCAGAAACAAGGATCAAGCAAGAGGAATGGATTGAATGTGAAGAAATTGCGAGAAATTTCTGAGAGAAAATTTTTGGTGTTTTGATCTAGATCTGAAATTGTGATTGTTGTCCATGCTGAAAATAGTTAGGGTTTCATTTATATATGCTATGCTAATCACCCTTCTAATCATGTTTAGCCAATGGTAAGTGGAATTAGCAAAATGAGGTGTTTGTGCAATTTAGCTTTTTCACCCTATGCATGAAAATGCATGGTGAACAGTGCACGGGATTGTGTTTATTTTCACTCAAAAAAATCATTTTGGAGCTAAAGGCAATGGTGGAATGTTCAAATAATGCACCAATTTTAAACTTCATATTTTCCCTCCAAGAATCAAGTGAAATGGCAAATGCTAATATGATGATAATTGATGAAATGCAATGCATGATTTGGAATTTAGAGGTCAAAATAAGAACAATGCAAAAAGAACCATCCAATTTGGAGTTTTGGTTGAGAAGTTATGCCCATTTGAATCTTCATACACACTTTGCCATGTTTTGATCATATCTCCTTATCCACACATGAGAAATTGATGATCTTGGACTTTTTGGGAATGGGAGAGAAAGATCTACAACTTTCATGTTCAACAAAATTTCATTTGAAGCCTTTTTGATGATGTAATTTGAAGTTGAAGTTGGGTTAAAACCTTTCCATTTTTGGCAAATTCAAATTATAGATCACTTTCTATTTTTGGAAAGTTTTGACCTGACTTTAAATTCTTCAATGTTGATGTTTGAAATGTCAAATGAGACTTGTTTGAACATGAATGAAGTATTTCTAAGCACTTCCCACCTCCAAATCCACAGTTGACCTGACAGTTGACTTTCTAAGCTTTCAGTTGACTGGGAATTGTTCTGATGAGATTCAAGCCTCTACCACTTAGGATTTTGATTCAAAATGGCATCATAGCTCATATGAACTCTTGATAATGATTGTGGGGTCCAAATTCTCAAGAATGGCCACCATCTATTGCTCAATGACTGCCTTTGATTGCTTTGACTGTTGGTTGCTTCATCTGCAAGACAAAGATTAGATGACATATTTTTGTACTCTTGGTTAATGATGAAAAGAAAAGCAATAACATACAAATGCAAAACATGCTTGGTGATCAAGAATCACTCTCAAAACGATAACCTACCCACTAGGAAGGAAGCAAAGGTGCACAATGATCCTTGAGGCAATGATATGATATGATATGATGCCATGAGGGATCTTAGGGACAAAATTGGGGTCTTACAGCTAGGAATTGTCACTAAATCTAAATCTCCCCATCAGAGTCCAGTATTCCAGTCGTTGCTAGGAATCATCGCTGAATCTTTTTCCTCCCCAACCGTTTCTAGGGGAAGTCACCTCTTCTTTACATAATCCTTATCCCCGACTGAGTTTTCCTTTCCACACTTTTCTTTTTGGAGTATTGTCATTAAACTTCCCTCTTGAAGAGATACTTATGTTGCGTAGCATGCATTACATTGCATATCATACATAATCATCATAACCATATTCTCCCCAATAAAGTCTCCAAATATCACATTTATTCCCCAAGCAAATGAACTCATGCCAAGGTCATTTTCCTTTCTCACATATAATCCCCAGCAAATCAACTTATATCACTTTCACCCCTAGTAGGGAAAATTTTTGGTTACTCTTTTTAGCATCTAATCCTCTCCTACCATGAACGCATTGGAAGTCATTTTTATCCATACATTCAGCACCGAGAAGATTAAATAGGGATATTTGTCATACCCTTAAATTCACCCCACCTTCATACAATCTCCATAAACCTAATTCATGAGCATAAATCCCTCAAATATCATCTCATATGCATCTACACCCACAATGTTCCATAAACTCAAACTCAAGGCATGAGGTTCATCTTTGAAGCTTCAAGTCCCTTATTCATGTTGAGGTGTGCCCAAGTCACCTTAACCTTAATCAGTATCCTCAAGCATCCCACAACCTTGGAGGATCATTTAAGATATTTCACTCATTCTCTCGAACCCTAATTGGATGGTGAGCCCTTATTGAAGACATATGAAGATTCATTTGGTCACCCAAGGACCTCAACCCTAGTTCTTGACCCTCAATGGCGTATGCAAGTCATGATTCACCTTGTACATTGATCATACCATTGAGAACCCCTAATATCCAAATTTTGTTCATACCACAACCCTTTGAATCACCTCAATACTTCTCTTGCACCCCAAAACCCTAGTTTGTCTGGCTATGGCTCTTGATGAAACTTGTGATCCAAGAAACCCTAGTTTGTGTAATCTTTTGATTCTATGCCTTGCCTCATTTGATCAACCCATAATTCAAGACTTCATTCACCTTAAATTCAAGTTATTTTCAACCATAATTCATCAACCAAACACCTATTTCATTCATGGTCCAAGTCCTTGGTTTGATCATGAACTTTGAACTTTCAATGCATTGTTTTCACCCATCGATTTGACCTAAAATCATCCCACAAAGCTCCAATCCTCATTTTATATCAAGATATGGTCATATGAGCTTCAAACATCCATCATTGTACCTTAAAAATCATGAAATCACAAAATGGCATTTCTAGGTCATGTTAGTTGGTCACATTTTGGCAAGAATGACCTACCATTTGGTCCAAACCCTTAACTTTTTCAACTTTCAAGATATTATTTCTTCCAAATGTCCTAATTGAATTCCTCTTAAAATTTGTTTCAAGTTCCAAGACCTAATTCATTGAGCAAGGACGTCAAATATTGCATTAGCCAAGCTGGTCAAGATGCCTAGCCAGACCTAGAATCATGCCCATGACCCCCACTTTACCTCATTTGGATTTCCAAACCATAACTCATTTTAACTCGGTTCTTTTTGCATTTGATCAAGTGAATGGCAAATAACATTTGGCACAAGTTTCATGCAAAATGCACGAGCCAATTTCATTTGGCCCAAGTTCAAAGATTGGATTTTATCATGATGCACCAAACCAGTTACACTCAGCCAGAATTTTCATTTTGATTCACCAAGCCCCCAAACCACATTGATCCGATCCCTTTTGACCCCTAACATATTGCATAACATTGTGTGACACGTTTATAAGTCAACTTGTTTGCAAAGAGGTTGTTGTACCCAAAAAATTTCCCTCCCCTTTCTCACCTATTCATCCAATCACTCGATCAGGAGACCACTTGCATACATTCATAAGTCATCCACATGCATCATTCATTATGGATTCAGAAGAAACTTGGGCTTATAAAGCCAGGGTTTGTGTGGATATCAAAACTCAAAGGCATGGTCTAACCATATCATCAGTAGGGGGGATGTGAAACCCTAATGATGGTGGTGAAGGCTTAAATTCAACAAAGGTGTGACCAGATAACCTAGGGCCTTCAAAACCCTAATTCCTCAAGGCATGATCTCTTGGAGCTTTCCTAGGCCTTATCTTGGTCTCCAAAGCCCTAATCAGGAGATGGTGAATCAGATGAACTTGGTGGTAGGACTATGCATCCATGACCCCTCAACCTTCACATTGTCAACATACTTGGCCTAACCCTTCTTTGAGCTTTGGTTTTGGTCCTATGTAATGATGATATTCATATGGTTGTGGTCCTGGTCATCTGAACAACCAAGCTTCTTGTGTTTCAAGCCACTTGCTAGTCATGCTATTGGTTCATGGATACTATGTCAAAACCCTAACCTTATGGTCTCATTTCATGGCCTTGTTCATGTACATTATCAGTCAAGTTATTTTTCAAAAGTCCAACATCCAAGTCATAAAACAAAACAATTTGGAAACCAATTTCAAACCATTTGTTAATCCATTTCAATCTATTTCATGTCATTTTAAACCATTACATGTGATTCAGCACAAGAAAATATAAATTTTGACATTTTTGACCAATTGTTGACTTTGGTCAACAATTGACTCTTTGGTCAACTTTGACCAAAGTCAACCCAAATTCCAAAAACCCTAAATTTCACCATGATCATCAATCCATTGTCCATTTACAAAGAAAATGCCAAGAAAAAGAATTTTGGACCAATTGTTGACTTTGGTCAACATTGGACTTTTTGGTCAACTTTGAACAAAGTCAACCCTAAAACTCTAAAACCCTAATGTCTAAATCCCATGTTACTTTGCCTTGATTATTCATCCAGTCCTCATGTTGGTTAATGTTTTGTTCTTGGTTGCTTCCATTGCAAGTAATACATGTGGTGCACCATATCATTTTGGCTTTTGAACTATTGACCATTTGCCCTTGGCTTGCCCTTAACCAATGACCAATGAGTCATTTAACAGTCCAACCTTTGTCCTTTTGCTCATATCCCTTGGTTGCAACAAAATCTTACACATCAAACCATCGAAATGTGTGACCAAGCCAATGGGGATACATGACAGCCCTACTGCTACAATGGCCAGTTCAATGCCATGCTGCACCTTGCCTTGCTTGCAACCTGATAGTAGTGCCATAACCAGCTGAACATGCTCACACTTGCAGTTAATGGTGGTGATAGCTCATGGGAGATTCCACCAACGAATTGTCCTGCAGCAATAGGCCTACACAACCAAATGTTGTCATGACATGCCAAGAATTACCAAAACAGACAAACCAATCCACATACCAACTCACAATTTGAGCCAAGTCAGCACAAAACTTGGTACACCAGCCATAACTCGATCCATGTCAAATCTCATAAACCTTGGATCATAGGAAAGCCCTCACCTGTTAATGGCAATGATGTTGGACTTCTAATTTCCAGCACTCAGTGTCACAAAGAAACTCCCCCTAAAACCTGCAGTGGACACACTTGACTGCAGCCTGGAATCAACAACATTTCATAAGCCAGTATTGCACACAACAACAACCTGCAATTCATACTCTATCCAACAATCCAAGGCAATTCAGTGGAAAACATACATCTGTAGACCCTGTTTCCACTACCATACTACCTATTTACCTTGAAAAATGGTAAACAACCGCTGATCTTCCAAATTTCTAAATTTGATCACTTACAGGATCGATCAGATTGATCCTAGGACATGTGCTAAATTTCTCGTAAGCGTAACGTTGATAAATGATCAATCTAAACGTCAAATCGAAGCGTTAAATAAAAACTAAAGACAAAAGAGTGACTTGAACAAAAGAACAATCTTAAATCAGTATTTAGAACTATTAAAGAAAAAGTAAATAACGGGAATTGTAGAAGGGTTGAAAGCAATCAAAAAGGTTGGTAAGTGCTGGAATCTTTAAGAATGTAAGGTAAAAGTGATCAGATTAATGAAAGGAACTAAAGATCTTTACACTTGTAAATGACGAAGTAAGAAATAAAGTGTTTGAGAGTAAAAAGCAAGGAAAGATATTTCTGAAAAGAAAGTAAAGATAACTTTGTAATGCTTTGAAATTATTAAACAATGGTTTAGACAACATACATTCTGCGTTTTACAGTTCTTCTTCACACGAATACTTAGTAAATTTGCAGGTTTTTGTACATAATTTGACACACTTTTCTAACTCTAAGACCCTATATTTATACTGGATCAAAATAACCGCTCTGAGGGTTCTTCAATCACGTCGATACACGTGGCGTCCTGCATGCGGATGTTTGCTCACTCTGCTTCCACGTGTATCCTTGAGGTTTCTAACGAAGATACTCTTCCCTCCTTTATTTAAATTTCAAATCTTTGATCGAAACCTTTTTTTAACCGCTCCTTAAGGAACCACTCTGAAATTTCAGCTATAAGCTTGATCTTTACTTAATCACCTAAGCTAATCTACCTTCAGCTGGTCGAATCACCTCTTAGTCGAAGCCAGTTGTACATGCTTTCCAATTTTGGTAATTTTGAAGTGGGCGTCAAAAATTTGAGCTAACAGATTGCCCCCCAAAAAATTTCATTTTCGACATACAAGAGAGAAAGACATTTTTTGAGACCTTACTTCGACACCTTAATGGTTGATACTTCCACATGTCTCAATGTTGGCAAAACCTTTCAGTTACTCAATTTGTCTGGTGACGTCAGTGTCATCATTGTTTTTTCTTACCCACGTCTTTTCAGCCCACAACAGAATGTTTTCCATTCATCAAGTTTTCTAGCTTCTAGGAAATCATGGCTATAGCATTAATTTCCATTTTCACTACACTGTAGGGATACACGTGTCCCATTAACTTATCTACCATTAATGCTGATTTGAAACGTCTCCCTGTAGGTCTATAAAACCCAATTACTTACCCATTTCAGAACTTCTTCACATTCTCTGCATTTTCAAACGTTCAAGCCTTCTTTTCTCCCAATCCTTTCTAACTGAAACCCAACTTTTTGCTTTTTCAAACCTTAACGATGGATGCTTCAAACAGAACTCTCAAAGGAACATGAGTTTCTCTCAAAACTACTGCCAATAGGTCCAAAGCTCCGAATAAAATTTCTGAACTTCCGCCATTTGCTACTTTATCCGCCCCCCTTGCAGTTGGTAATCGTTAGTATCTACCAGAACCTCAGACAGAGGAACAACGCCAGATTTATGCTTCTTAGGTACTCATTCCTGTTTCTGTCTCTAATAAAACTTAGGCCTTATCTGGACCTCTAGCAGATTTAGACACTGATACCAGCAAGCTTAGAGAGTTTTTTCCATCTTACCATAAATGCAAACCCATAGGACAAGCTAAAAACCCTGAGACTTCTTCTTCCGAAAACACCCCGGCTGAAAATACCAAAGATTTGAGGTTTATGAACAATGGTTTTAGAACCTTTCGTGCCACCCCAACTTTCAAAGATCCCACTGATTACTCCAATTGGTTAAACAAAATAGAGAAACAAAAATCTCAGGCTTGGGAAGATATAGGGATATACGACCTTATTATACTGTCGAAATTGGACCTAGATTATAGTAACCCTATGTTAGTTTCTACGCTGTACTTTTGGGACAACACACATTATACCTTCCACCTGCCTTGTGGAATGCTCACACCCACACTTTTCGACATGGCCACTATCACAGGGCTAAAACCCACTGGCCACACTTATGATCCTGATGTTGACTCTATAGATACCATTTCCTTTCCGACTACAAAAAAGCAGCATATTCAACACATATAGCCCACTATCATGATAAAGACATCAAAATTTTCTCTGATGTGGAGCATATAACTTTCCTGGCTCTGTGGCTGTCACACTATGTGTTTTGCTCGAAATCACTACAAGTGGGCAAGAAATATCTCACCTTGCCTAATCAACTGCATGCGGGGCATGATGTATGCTTAAGTGAGATGATTTTGGCTAGCATCTACGAATCCTTGAGCATGTACGAAGGGCCTCATCAACGAAGATACTGAAGAAATCAGGCACAAGAGAGTCGAAGGACCAAGGTTAGCTCAACTAACCCCCAGGGACGAAGGGCAGGCTCTTCAATCAACCTTCATGAGTTACATCATGATGTTCGCTAAAAGTCATAATTTTACTTCGAGTATGGCTCCCTTCGCTCTTAGGAAAGTTGGCCCTAGATGGTTTACCAAAACTTACCCTTTGACTTAACCCTTCGAAATTCCAAGTCACACTGATAACTTACCAGTCCAACCTTGTTGCTCGACAATTTGGGTTGGTCCAGGTCTTCCCGAAATGCCTATACGACAAGAAGAGTAACCTCCTCCTTCACAATGTCGTTCATACTGAAACCACAACTTTCAAACAAATAGCCAAGTATACTGGCAGGACCCAGTTGACTCCATTTCATTTCGAGCCTAGCTTCCTTTGTAGTCGAGAATTTGGGAAGTGGTGGGCCAAGTATTACATCGAGTAATTCTGCGATGTTACTTCCTTTATTCAATTGTTTGACAAATCTTTTCTCCTTGTGCAGGAAAAGACCAAGAAAGCTACTTATATGCTTATAAAATAAATTCAAGCTTTTCAAAACTACTTTTAAACTGCCTATCGACCTGATGATCTTAGTCGAACCATCCGCGAAGCAGCTGTTACGCTCAAAGAGAAGTTTTCAAAGCAAACAAAAACATTAAAGATTCCCTCATACGTCGCTTGTGAGAAACGCTATGAAATGGCTCTTAAATTATTTCCCCCAAAGTTTCCTCCACTGCCAAATGCTAACTTCGGAGTGGCTCTTGCATCCCCATTCCCAGATTGGTTAATTTATGGAGATTCCATTAAAATCCTTCGACAATAATCTCAGAAAAAGGCTCAGCGGGTGGTTACGACTAAACACACTTTAGGCAGTTTCAAAGGGCATCTTCATATAGGGATCGAAGATGTCCGAATCGAATCGGACATATGTGAAGGTGTGATACAGGGGACTTCCCTCGAAGTAGATTCCCTTTGACTTGCTTTTAACTAACGCTGACCGTTTCTTCTTGTTTTTTGTCTAGCTATCAGGATCCTCCCCAAAACGCACACCAACAAAAGACCCATCGACTCGAAGGTTGAAGGAAGTAGCAAACCTGCAAAGGTACCTCTCTTTCTTTGTTCCTTTATCCTTGTTATACATTGATGATATAACATTTAATGCTTGGTTCAGGTTGCTCGAAAACCTCTGGTGAGTCCCCTACAAATCCAAAAACCCACTGCTACCCCCATCGTCGTGGATTCTAACGAAGATGACCTGTCGCCTGTTCTGGATCTCACTTCGAGGAAGAGGAAGCCACAACTGAAACCCATCGACCCCTCGAATCAACCGAACACAAAACTCTCAAGAAAAAGGCCCGCTGCACTTGTTATCCAAGAACCTACTCCTGAAGAAATGGTAAGAGTAGCAGCGACTCAAAGTGAGAGCGACAATTCTATCCCCGGGGTCGAAGGTTATAAGGTACCCCCCACTTCTCTTCACTTTATTTCACTTGTTTGCTTCTTTTAGTCATTTACAACTTCTTCTTGTATTGATTTTAGGGTGACGTGAGCACCATCATTCCTCCCAAGAAAGCTGCCTCCTCCAAGCCTACCTCTGTGCCAGATGTTTTGAACAGCGCTGATGAACCTACCTATCGACCATCCTCTGAAAAAGGGTCCATGAGCGAGATTAATCAACCTCTAACCGGTACCCTCGACGCTTCGCCACCAAAAACCACTACTCAACATTCTCATATCAGTGACTCTGGTCATGAGACTGGCTCGAGCGAGGAAAATGAGGCCCAAGGTAATCCAATCCCTATGGTTAAGGATGAACTAGTTGATGATGAAGAAACCCTTGGGGTTGGTCTACACACAGCGGCAGAAATGAATGAGCCTTAGGGCGAGGGATGGGGCGTCGAAGACATGGTGGTAGAGGAAGCAATTTAAGGAAATTTGGTGACTAACCCTGATAACATCGAGAGCCAAACAAAAAGAATAGCCAATTTGGGTGAAGAACATGCTCGAACTCAAACCCCTGCAATGGCCGACAATCCAACGGTTGGTGTTTCGTCAAGTAGCATTGGTGCCCTTTCTGCAGAAAAGTTGGCTATCTTAAAGCGAAGTCAGCCACTAGAGTATTTAAAGGTGATGCTAAATTGTAGGGAGAGTTCTTCTGATCAGAGTCATAACACTTCAATGTCAGAAGATCAGCCTTCGAGCACCTCTGCGAGCGAGATTCTTTCTAAAATTAAGGACAAAGTCTTTAAGGGTGACTTATTTCTATTGCTGTTGGCTGATCCTTCTGCCCCTTTAACTCTGAAATCTCTTCTTAGCCAGGTTAACTTGCTAGAAGCCTCCCCTGAAGTGGCAAATGTTATTCTGGAGATAGGGACCATGATCGACCAAGTTGTCACTGATCACAAGTTGCTACCTCACCTTACGGGAGAGATAGAGAAAAAATATGGTTCTGAGGCTACAACTTAGGATGCTGCTACCGAATATACCAATAAGGCCATGTAGTCGGAACAGACGAAGCAAAAGAATAAAGAGAAAGTCGACGCTCATGATCGTAACATTGCCTCCTGGAGACAACAAATATCAGAACTGCAGGCCAAAATCTTTGATGCTGAAAAGGACAAGCAACAACTGTTGGAATTTGATGATGCTTCGATGGCTCAAGATCTATCACTTGGCATGGAGTTTGTCAAAAAAGCTCGGCAGCTTGAATCTGACATCAAACTCCTTTGCTCAAAAAGATCTTTGTGTGAAAAATGGTTGGAGCTCCTCAAAGCCAAGTATCTTCAGATTAAAGCCAATCTTCCTTTTTAAAGCTATTCTTATTTGTCTGATGATGTAACAAAATTTCTCCTTGTAGTAAATATTGGTCTTTTGGCCTTATGACTTTATTATTACCATTTTGGCATTTTTACCATTTTGGCTTTTGCTTTACTTATGCGGTTACTCGTCTCTTATTTTTACCTATTAGATTGTCAGTTGGTATTTTTTCAAATACTTCCCGTTTATTATTAGAATCCTCCTATCTTCGTTGAGCTCTTTGATCTCATAGGCACCATTAGAAAAAATCTGCAGAATTTAGAAAGGGCCTTCCCACTTTAGAGACCACTTCCCCAAGGCTCTATCTTTTCGATCCATTGGAAGGATCACTTTCCAGACTAACTCTTCAGGCGTAAAGCTTTTAACCTTAACTTTCTTATTATAAGAGACTTCTATCCCTTTCTTTTGTTGCCTTAGCAATTCTAAGGCACTTAACCTTTCCTCGTCCAACTCGACCAATTCATCCAACATTATGCTCCAATATGATTCTGTGGGGAGTTCATGCTGCCTCTGAATCCTTAGTGATTTCAAGTGGATTTCTACTGGTAAGACAACATCATGACCAAAAGTTAGTCGAAAAGGGGTCGACTTAGTAGCCTCTTTAGGGGACGTGCGACATGCCCATAAAATTTGGTCCAGAGTCTTGTGGCAATTCTTAGATTTTTCTCCTACATGTTTTTTAATCAAACCAATGATCACCTTATTGGCAGCTTCGACTTGTCCATTAGCCTGAGCATAATAGGGTGTCGGCGTTACCAATTTGAAACCCATGCCTGTGGTGAACTCCTGCATCTTCCGACCAGTAAATACTGATCCTTGATCCGTTGTGATTGTTTCTGGAATTCCAAACCTATAAATAATATACTTCTTAATGAATTCGATCACATCCTCTTAGCTCACATTTGGCAAAGGTATGGCTTCAATCCATTTTATGAAATAATCAACTCCTACCAATATGTACCTTTGACTTTTTGATGAGGGAGGTCGAATTTCTCCGATCAAGTCAAAAGCCCAACCTCTAAATGGCCACGGTTTGATGATAGAATGTAATTCATTTGTAGGGACATGTTGTATGCCTGCATGCACCTGACACTCTTGACAGCCTTTCGTGAATTCAACGTAGTCTTTCAACATAGTAGGCCAATACACTTCTTGTCAAAATAAAAGACATTTCATCTTATGACCGACTTGGTGTGCCCCACATGTTCCACTATGTACAGTTGAAAGGGCAAAGTATGCCTCTGATTCACTAAAGCATTTCAGCAAAATTCCTTTCGGAGATTTCTTAAACAACTTTGAACCCAAAAGAACATAACTTAATGCTCGATACCTGGTTTTTTGATCAGTAGAGGTTATGGGATTTTGTAAGTATACTACTATTGGTTTTCTCCAATCTTCATCTGCCAAGTTGTCTATCGCCAATATTTCGAAATTTCCCTCACCAACACATCCTAATCTTGTTTGTTCTAAATCCAGTGGAGTTAATCTAGTTGCCACTATCTTTCCTCTGACTTCTATGACTTTGTTCTAAATCCAGATGCGATTTGGGCCAGGTCATTAGCTATCATTTTCTCTATTCATGGTATATGTCGAATATAAACCATTTCGAACTTTTTCAACAATCGACTAGAGATTATAAAATACATGATCAGATTCTCCTTAACACACCTATATTCTTTCGTGATATGTTTTATGACTAGCTCTGAGTCTCCCATTATCTCGACCTGAGTTGCCCTCAATTCCAACAACATTTCAAGTCCTGCTATGAGGGCTTCGTATTCAGCTTCGTTATTTGAACAAATACCTTCTACTTTATATTGGAATTCGTTGGAATTTTATTTGGAGAAATAATTACGACTCCGAATCCTGTGCCATTTTTATGGCTAGATCCGTCGAAGTATAGCTTCCATGACCCTAATTCAAGATAGTTCAAAGCGGCGGCGTCAATAGAGTGATCGACTATAAAGTCTGCTACTACTTGGCCTTTCACAACTTTTAATGGCATATACGTTAAGGAAAATTCAGTCAATGCCAATGCCCATTTCCCAATTCGACTATGCAAAATTGGTTTAGATAACATATGTTTAATAATATCATAATGAGATGAAACATACACGTCAACAGGTTTGAAATAATCCTTTAATTTTGTACAAGAGAAATATAAGCATAAACATAACTTTTCGATCATGCTATACCTAGTTTCTGCATCGTTTAAAACCATGTTGAGGTAATAAATAGCTCTTTCGACACCATTATCATCCTCTTGCGCTACCATGCTCCCTAAGGTTTTATCAGATGCAGAAATGTACAATATCATAATTTTATTTCTACAAGGTGGCGTCAAAATTGGTGGGTGGCTCAAGTACGCTTTGATCTTATCGAACGCCACTTGTTGAGCTTGCCCTCATTCAAACACTTCCTTATTGAGTCAAAGCAAAGGCGAAAATGCTTGCGTCTTCCCACTAAGGTTTCAGATAAATCTCCTTAGGAAATTGATTTTCCCCAGCAGTGACTGCAAACCTTTCTTTGTTGATGGCGCTTTCGCTTCCATGATGGCTTTGGCTTTATTCTGGTTTATTTTGATCCCTTTTTTATGGACCACAAAACCTAGAAAATCTCCAACCTGCACACAAAAAGCACATTTTAGAGGGTTCATTTTTAAACCATATTTTCTCATTCATTCAAAAGACATTCGAAGGTGTTATATATGACTCTTCCCCGAAATAGACTTAACAACAATATCGTCTATATAGATTTGCATAAAAGTTTCTATGAAATCATGGAAGATCGAATTCATCGCCCTTTGGTAAGTTGCCCCTGCATTTTTCAAACCAAAATGCATCACTACCCATTCGTAGGTACCTAAGGCTCCAGGGCAACGAAATTCCGTTTTTGGGACATCTTCTTCAGCAATGAATATCTCATTGTACCCAGAATACCCGTCGAGCATGCTTAAATATTCATAACCTGCGGCAGAATTGACCAACATTTCTGCCACTGGCATCGAATACTCACCTTTTGGGGTTGTAGTGTTTAAATCTCTAAAATCTATGCAAACCCTTAACATGCCATTCTTTTTTACAACTGGCACAATGTTAGCTAACCATTCGACATACCTGGCAGTACAAATGAAGTTACAACGGAGAAGTCTTTCAACTTCCTCCTTGATTTTCGACAATATTGTTAGGGCAAATCGTCTTGGATTTTGCTTCACCGGCTTCTTCCCAGGTTTGATCGGCAGTTTTAATTCGACCAACTCCCTGCTTAAACCAGACATTTCATCATAGTCCCATGTGAAACAGTCTTTAAACTCTCTCAGTAACTGGACCTCTTTGATCTTGAGTTGAGGATGGATGTTGGCACTGATGTAAGTTGGCCTTTTTATTACCCCCTCTCCCAAGTCTACTTCTTCGAGTGGATCTTGAGCCAACATCTTAACATTGGTTGCTAACGGGTCCTTCTCAAAACCCAAAGGATCGTCATCGTAGATCGCGTCAAGCCTCTGGTCTCGCTCTTCTTGACCTTCGTCAGGTGGTCTTGGGTCAAAATCTTTTCCAGGACCTTCTGGTGGAGAAACTTCACTGGCTTCGACAGCCGTGTTTTTTACTTCGGCCTCTAAGGCCAATTACTGCTTGTTTTCGACTATGTAGGCCGAAATCCTCTTTAATACTGAAAACTCAGTCATCATCACTGAATTCACTTCCCCACCCTGTGGGGTCAATTCCGGATACTCCTAAATATCCGAAGTTGTCTTTGCCCAATACCTCTTTGTCTCACCGGAAACCATAGTGGGGGTGGAGCGATAAGGAACAGTAGGCGTTATCATTAGGGGTGAACGAAAACTCAGCTGAATCACAAGGGGTTATAGTAGCTAAGTGCTTGTCGAATTGGCGTCTTCCGACATGATTAATAGGGGTTTTGAAATATCCCTGATCTGCCTCTATATTTTCAAGAATGCCATTTGGACACCAAATTATAATCCTCCGGTGCATCGAAGACGAGACTGCTCCGACTCCATGGATCCATTCTCTTCCCAGCAACATGTTGTAGTTTGCCTTTGTTTCCACAATCATGAACATTGTGGACCTAGTAACTGTTCCTACAGTCAATTCAACTTGGATAACCCCCAGGGTGGAGCCTACTTTGCCTTCATAATTGGTCAACACCATATTATAAGGTTTGGCATCAGTGTTATATTTGCCAATTTTCGCCAACATGCGATGGGGCATCAGATTCACAGCCACCCCAAAATCTACCAGTATTTTGTTAACTGGGATGTTTTCTACTTTTCCGATGATGAAAAGGGGTTTCAAATGGCTCTTCATGGCATCACTGGGTCTTTCGAAAAAAGCATTCTGCTCTTCGACACAACCATTGTTCATTATATAGTAACATACCGGTTTGTGGGCGGCCATTTCCATTTCGGTGATACTGTCATTATCATCGACTTTGGTGATCTGATCGAATGCTCTGGGCATCACAAATACCATTCCGACCAGAATGTCTAAGGAATCCTCCGAACCAGAGTCGAAGTTGTCAGTTAATAACTCGTCTTTGGAGACCATCTAATTTTCTCCGGCTGTCTTATTTGAAATCTTGGAATCTCTTTTGGTGAGGTTAGGGTCATCCTTTTTCTTCACCATCACGTTGGTACTTGATTCAGCCTGGTCTATTTCGACAACTTCTCTTTTGGCTTTTTGCCTTCTCTTCTCTCTTCTCCACTTGGACCTCGTCATGGGATTCTTTCCTTTATACTTTTCGGACACATGTGCGGTCCTTTTGTCGGATCGGAATTCATGGCGATAAGCCAATGATGAACCTCTTTCAACCTTGAACTTTTGCCACTTGCCATGTTTCCTCCCCTCAGCCTGCTTGACCCACTGCCCCTCTGACCCTTCGATGCTTGGCTTAAAGGTCATGGGTTGGAAGTTTCGCCCAACTTGTTTGGTTTCATTCATCTTCACCATAGGGCGCCTAGGATTAGGATATCTTCTGGGGTCGAAGAACCTTTCTGGCTTACCCGCTTGATTATTGTGGATGGCTTTATGGCCATTTTGGTGATGCACTCTCCTAACCCCCTCCAGATTCTGAGATGCCTTTTATCGAAGACAACACTGCACCTGGGGCATATCATCACCTCCGATTTCTTCTTTTGGCACCTTCGAAGGAAATCTGACAATGTTTCTTCTTCCTGAGGAAAGGGATCTTATTGTATTCCTCTTGTTTTTCTTTATCATCGACTTCCATTGAAACTTCTCGAGATACCTCCACCATATTAACTTCCATGTGGATATCCTCAGTAATAGCCAGCTTTTGGAATTATTTTTGAAGGCCGTCAGTAGCCTTGTCCAGCTGAACGAAAGTATCAACAGTCTCTTTAGTGGTCATTACTAACTTTGACTCTCTAGCATCCTCGATATCTGAGGCTTCAACATTTTCCTTCTTGATGTCCTTTGTACCCCTTAAGGCCAAACCATCACGAGGTGCTTGCTTGAAGTGCTCATGTATCATTTGACCATCTTTGACCAGTAAGTCGAAGATTTCATCACATTTTGTAACGTCAAAAGTATATGTTTTCTTAGGAAACCTGTCATTCTTTTCAGGTTCGATAGGGTTTCTCCCATTCGAAGGGGCCAAAACTTTGCATGCATATAGTGGGCCCTGTGTCAACTCAGCAAGATCAATCTCAGTATCGTCGAAACCCGAAACTTCAAGGCCTGAATCTTCATGATCTTTCCTAAAATCGACACTGGCTACCCTTTTACCTTTGTTTGTTCTAGCATTTTCCTCTTTTAAACATTCTACCTGTTGAACTCTATCAGCCAACTAGGCCATATCCCTTAGGTATTGAGTATCCAACTTCTTTCTAATCGAGTAATCAAGGCCCCCATCGGCCATTTCACCCAACTCATGCTCTAGCACTTGCGTAAAACACCTGGCTTTGAGTAGTCAAAATCTGTTCAGGTAATCGTCAATTGGCTCAGTGAATTTTCATCTGACACTAGCCAACTCTTTCAAACTTATCTTTGTTTGCCCCATGTAGAACTGATCATGGAATATTTTTTGAGCTGGTTCCATGAATGGATCGAATTCTAGGGCAAAGTTGTGAGCCATGTAAAAGCATTCTTGGTAAGAGAACTTGGAAAAAAAATCATCTGAAGATTCTCATTATTTGACATATCTCCAGCTTCAATTAGGTATCTCGCCACGTGTTCGACAGTAGACTCAGTAGTATCCCCAGCAAACTTGGTGAATTTGGGGATTTTGGTCCTCAGGGGTGCATCTGTCTGTAAGACATATTCTGCCAAAAGCGACATATAATTGGGTCTTCTGAGACCAAAATTCACCCCATTTCGAACCATAATTCTCTCGACTATAGCGGCTAGATTATTATCTGCTGCCATATCATCATGTCGAACTTGCCGTATGATATCATCGGCATTCTGATTCCTATTTACCATTAACACCCTTGGTTCCCTGTGCACGTGTGGTTTGATCCTAGGAGGTAATACTATTCCTCCTTGATTTTGTGGGATCTGGTTAATGGTGAGGTCTTCCTTAAGCGTGGGCTCTTGATTCTCTCTTACCCAATCCTTGGGCAGGGGACATTGGTGCTGAGGTATACCAAAATACTCAGACATTCAATCCACTTGTGTTGTCATCTGTTGATTCGAATGAGTTGTATTCTGAATCAAAGGATTTAACATAGTGGCCAAAGTTTGAGTCAACATCTGAACCATTTCATGATTGCTTTCGTCCATCTATTGCCTTCATGCTGCTGCAGAATTGTTGGTAAGAGTGGGTAGTTGTACTGGGTGTCTTAAACCTAACACCTGATTGGTTCGACCCACGTTTATCCCGGACCCTTGTACTGGTGAATTTATGTTAGTCGCTGGTTCCGAAAAAGTAGAACCCACATTCTGTAGATTGGCCATCATTGAAGTTGGCATTCCATACGACTGTTCTCGACTGCTAAATGGTATTGAAAAACCAGGGGGTACCAACGACCTGTTTGGGATGTCCCTAATAGGTGAAGGAGTATGGGGAGGTCCCCTAGGTCCAACATAAGTCAGAATTAGTTCAGAGTGGGAGATCAAATGCGTAGGCATCGAACTCACCATAGACGAAACTATTTCAGACGCATGTGTCGTGCCCGTATTTGCCCCCATCGAAGAAGAAGGAGGCACTATGCTGCTAGTTGATGGGTTTTGAGAATTCTGAGTTTCGGGTGGATTCATATTCGCCATCCCCGTCTGTGGTTCTCTCCCTGTTTTTCGTTTGTAGTTTATGGCTATTTTACCACTTCTTAAAAGCATACAACAATTCTTTTCTCAAACAAAACTTAGCAATCAAACAGAACGTTAGCACTGGTCCCACTGGGCGTGCCAATTTGTTTACCTTGAAAAATGGTAAATAACCGCTGATCTTCCAAATTTCTAAATTTGGTCACTTACAGGATCGATCAAATTGATCCTAGGACATGTGCTAAATTTCTCGTAAGCGTAACATTGATAAATGATCGAACTAAACGTCAAATCGAAACGTTAAATAAAAACTAAAGACAAAAGAGTGACTTGAACAAAAGAACAATCTTAAATCAGTATTTAGAACTATTAAAGAAGAAGTAAATGACGGGAATTGTAGATGGATTGAAAGCAATCAAAAAGGGATGTAAGTGCTGGAATCTTTAAGAATGTAAGGTAAAAGCGATCAGATTAACGAAAGGAACTAAAGATCTTTAAACTTGTAAATGACAAAGTAAGAAATAAAGTGTTTGAGAGTAAAAAGCAAGGAAAGATATTTCTAAAAAGAAAGTAAAGATAACTTTGTAATGCTTTGAAATTATTAAACAATGGTGTAGACAACATACATTATGCGTTTTACAGTTCTTCTTCACACGAATACTTAGTAAATTTGCAGGTTTTTGTACACAATTTGACACACTTTTCTAACTCTAAGACCCTATATTTATACTAGATTGAAATAACCGCTATGAGGGTTCTTCAATCACGTTGATACACGTGGCATCCTGCATGCGTATGTTCGCTCACTCTGCTTCCACGTGTATCCTTGCGGTTTCTAACGAAGATACTCTTCCATCCTTTATTGAAATTTCAAATCTTTGATCGAAACCGTTTTGTAACCGCTCCTTAAGGAACCGCTCTGAAATTTCAACTATAAGCTTGATCTTTACTTAATCAGCTAAGCCAGTCTACCTTCAGCTGGTCGAATCACCTCTTAGTCGAAGCTAACTGTACATGCTTTCCAATTTTGGTAATTTTGAAGTGGGCGTCGAAAATTTGAGATAACACTGCCATGGTCTTTTTTGGATCCTCATTGCCCTGCATCATGGAGAAATGTTGCAGTCCAAATCCATTATCCTGCAGCATGAAACATCATTGATGTCTAGGATCAAAGCACCTTGCTGCACCAAGCCAAAAGGCAAGTCTCAACTATGTTGCAAGTTGGTCCTGCTGGAAACCAATGCCTAGCCTCATCAAACCACAACCCTGCAGTGAGTATACACCAACACCCCACAATTTTGTCAGCATCATGGTCAAGTATTAACCTGAACAACAATATGCAATAAACAGTGTGGCACAAGACAGGGTCAACATAAAGGCAACGATCACATAAACCAATTACAGAATCCTCCTGCAACATTGGGAAAACCACAACATTACCTAATTCAATTGACATACCTTGGTACAAAAGCTTAACCGGGAGTTAACATGGTAAATGTCCAAACACTCTTGCATCAAACCAAACCATAACAAGTCATGCAGCAAATAGCACAGGAAAACATCAAGCTAAGCCACAAAAACTTGGCACCAAGAAATGCACAATATGCCTCATTATCATTGACCAAGTTCAAAGCCAAAACCTACAAAAAACATGGAAATGAATAAGGTAAAGGCAACAAACAAGCACCTCGCAAGTCATGACCAAGTTGTACCATGAGTGTGGTTCAATGATTGTGCTCAAAACCTGCAGCAACATGGAAATGAATAAGTGAAACCAGTGGGATTCATATGAAAGACAAAGGGAAATTAGAGCCTGCAAGGCATTGGTACACATAACATAATCCTGCTCATGAATCACTAACATCTAAGCCAAGCTAAATCAACTAAAACCACCTACAACTTGGATAACAGGTCACCACTTGAACCAACAAACTTGCTCCACTTAAAAGCCACCTATAACAGCCAGTCTAAATTGCTTCTTCACTCATCCATTAACTAACTTAACCAATTGAGTTAACTAACTGAGTTGCTGCCAACTCAATGAGTCATCCCTAACTGACTCCTAGCCATCCTCAACTAACTCCTAACCTCCTCCCAAACCTAATCTAACTCATAACCTAAGCCCAATTTAAAGAATTCATAATTCTCATATGGAGCATTTTGGAAAAACCTGGTGAATTTTGTGCTAGCATCCTCTGCAATATCTTCCCTCACCCTCACCAGAGCTCTATTTCTCTCTCAAAGAAGCCATTGAAGCTTCGCATTGAAGCTTCAATCATGCTTGAGCTAAGCTATACTGTTCACAATTTCCACTGTTCTAAGCCAACAAAAGAAGAAGGAGACTAAGCAAGGGGAAGAAGAAGGAGGCAAGGTCAAAAAACTCACCGGCGAATTATTCCGATCATCTTCTCCGGTATGTAATTTTCGTTTCAGTCGCGTTTGCTTGCCTTGATGTTATCAGTTAGTAATATTTGGAATGAGGAGTAGAAGCCCCATGGCTGTGAGGCTTGATTCGCACCATACACCATTTAATTTAGCTTGTAAAGATTAGGTCTCTTCCATTTAGAGGCACGATTTGGCTAGAACAAGAAGCGTTTCTCCAATCCATGTCCGTTTTCATGTTCAGCGCGACTGTGTGTTTTGATTAGGGTAGAAATTAGAGCCATAAGCTGACACCAACGCCGAAGACGGTCGTCGGTGCATTGGACCAAGACGGAGACAACGATGGCTGAGCGCGCGCTTTGAGTGAGTTCAAACTCTGTTGACTTGGACAAGTCAACAGAGATGGGTGTTTGGGCTCAATCATTGAGGCCCATGGTGTTTTACTCTCTACACACCAGTTTCACTAACACACTCTCAGCGATTTACAAAGGAAGATGAGAATGGGCTTCATCAGTCCCATTAGCGTTGTTGCTAATTCACCAAGCAATTTTAGCTTGCACCCCCTATTTGGAACGTTCGTTGAAGCGTTGGGCTCAAGCGGCCCAATCCCAATTACACTGTGTGCACCCCCCTGTTTATGGATTTTGCTGGATGATCCAAACTAATAATGGGCTCAATTGGCAGCCCACTAACCAAAATTTCATTCTCACACCCTTTCCCATTTTTTTATTTGTTTCTTTAGTTTCTTTTTTTATTGTTTTATATTTCAATTAGGCTAATTAGATTGTGGTTAATTAGGTTAATAAATCTTAATATTAGGATTTAATTAGAATTTAAATCTTGATCATTAGGATATTAGAATTTAATTAGAATTGTCATTAGAATTTAACTAGAATTTAATTAGGATTTTTCATTAGAATTTTAATTAGGTTTTAGATTCTAATTAGAAATGATTTAGCTTTTGACTAAATTTAGAATTACACCACTTTCCATCATAGGTTAGAATCAACTTTAGGTCATGAGTAAAATTTGGCATATTTTACAAATGACCATTTTGCCCTTATGGGCTTACTTTGTTATTTTAGTGATAAAATGACATGATCCCCTTAGGATTAGAATGTGACATAGAATGTAATCATTTCCTTGCAATTTTAGGACTTAACATAAAATTTTAATCAATATTTTGACCAATTTGCACATGCTCCCTTAGGACTTCTAACTTAGAATTTTCAATCAATTTCTAAAGCATGATCCCTTAGGATAGTTTCTAACAATTACTAATTTTGATTAGATCCAATCCTAGTTCCCAAAAACAAAACAAAACCCATGGTTAAATTGATCAAAAGCGATTTTGATTGATTAAATCTTTTGAACTTGTATAATCCCTCAGTCTAAATTGAATGACCAAAAGACCTTTGGCCATTTAATAAGACTTTTCTTCCAAGCTGTGGAGCTCAAGGCCTTAAGACAAGATCTCCAATCAAGGCATCCTCAGTCATACCAAGCAGCGGATTATTCAAGCACATCAAAGGTGGCATCTTCAACATTTGTTAAATCAAAGTTAGAAGAGTCTGACACGAGCCTTAAGCAATAGAGAAGGAGTGGGACTGGAGTATTCCTACCCCCATTTTGAGTATCTTTGGGTATGGGACGTATGACCCAACGCTCATCGTATTCACCTCTATTCATAGACTTTGGCACAATTCTAATCATAATTGACGTCTCTCACTACAAAAGAAAAAAGCAACAAAAGCAAGGACCTCATCAACAACTTATCAATCATGAATCAAGTTGTACGCTACGAGCCTTAAGTAATGGAGAAGGAGTGGGACTGGAGTATTCCTACCCCCATACTGAGTATCTTTGGGTATGGGACGTATGACCCAGTGCTCATCGTATTCACCTTCGTTCATAGACTTTAGTGCAATTCGAATTTAATGATTGATAAGGTCTTCACCATCAATGCAAGAAACAATTACAAAGACTCTTCTTCCTTCTCTTGAAGTTTAAGATGAGAGTTACATGCCATGAGCCTTAAGTGGTAAAGAAGGAATAAGACTGGAGCTTTCCTACACTCATTTTGGATATCTTTGGGTGCGAGACGTTTGGCTCGTTGCTTATCGTATCCACCTCTACCCATAGACTTTAGTGTGATTCTTATCCAGTAACTATCAAGTCTATCCATTCTTCATTCTATTCAATTCTCAATCATTCCAATTCTAATCACTTCAATCTCAATCATCCATTTCTTCTTGCCTCCAATCAATTTCTTTTCAGCCCTAGTTGGTTGAACTACGAAAGCGTTGATTTCCTCATTACACAATGAGGGTACGTAGGCAGTAGAATCCAGTTCTTCGCGAGCTATCTTATTTATCAATCTACTTTATCTATCAATCTACCCTATTTATCAAGCGATCATTCTCCATTCATTCAATCATACCATCTTTTTGAGATCAATCATACTTCTCCTTGGACTCCTTATCTATCCTTTTAGGACGTCCTAATGACAGTCCATCTCATCCATCGAGAGCTATTTAGCCCTTAACCCAAACACTTAATCCAACCTTTCTTTTTGGATATACCTTATAGTGGCGGCCTGCTAGTCCACGTGTTGGTAAATTCCTACTTTGCTCTTCGATTAAGAGTCTATCCTTCTCTTAGATCCAAGATACTATCTTTATTTGATCTCGATTAAGAGTCTATCCTACTCCTTGCATTCCAATACTGTAATCCTTCCTTGAAGATGTGTTTGTCTTGTGAGTCCCTGTTGCTTAGACGAATCTCTCTCTCTATTCTCGTAGTTCCGAACTACGATTGCTATGACTTTCTCATTGCATAATGAGAATACGTAGGCACGAGGATGCGAATCCTTGGCGAGCATACTTCTAATTATTCCTCCTTCTCCTTAGGGCATCACTCATATCTTTCACTACCCATTATCTACCCTCGATCATAAATCGTTCACCCAGTGACATACTGTCTCTTTGACATCGAAATACACTTTCCTTGGAATTCCATATACACCCTTTTAGAACGCCTAACGAATAGTCCACATTTCATACCTAGAGTTGTTTGGCCCTTAAACCAAACATTTAATTCCTTCTTTTTTGGCTAACACCCTGTCGCGTTCAAAGTTGTTTCCCTCTATGGTAGAAATCCCATTTCTCTTATGGATTCCAATACACTTCACCTTTTGATTTCAAACAATACCTCTTCAGTCACTTATCACCAGATATTCTATTTTGTGACTCCGGTCACTTCATTCCATTCATCCCATGATACACTCATATTCTACCTTCATTCACTCCACGTGATATACCTATTCTTTGAGTCAAATACAATATACCTTTATGCTCCATCTTGTACCTACTTGTGAATCAAAAGTTGTTTAGCCCTTAACCTAAACACCTAATTCCTCTCTTTTTCGGTTGTTCTAGTACATTGATACAAGTGTTATACGCCTTCACTTATCGGTTCATACCTGTTTACTCTTGGGTTCATCTTTCACCCCTTGTTGGAGTTCAAAACATAATTCTTTGGTTCAGACCATACTTTCTATCACACTTCTTTTCATCTCCCACGGAGCTCTGAATTCCTCATTGCACTATGAGGATACGTAGGCATGAGGGCCCTAATCCTCACCGAGCACTTTATCTATTTCCTTTCCTTTCCCTCCCATTCTTTCGCGAGTAATCTTTAGATTACACCTATTCGAGCGAGAGCAATCAAAACGGTTCCCATGGAGTACCATGGATGTTTATGGTGCTAATACCTTCCCCTTGCATAACCAACTTCCTTACCCAGTATATCTCTTTCCCCGGGTTTTATCAATGTTTTCCCTTACCTTTGGGGATAAATAAAGTTCGATGGTGACTCTGTTGTATGTTCGAGCGTGCGACACGTTCGGGTATATTTCCGCTAGCTTTAGAGGTCACAAAGATGGGAACCCAAGCCATGTGCAAAAATCAGTCTTTTCCCCAAAATGGCAAAAATCAAAAGGGACCATGGCATTGTTTGAACCACCCTTGTCCCTCCATTTTGATTCTAGGATTAAAACAAACTGAGTGGAAGGCAAACCCGGTCAGAACCACAACCACCCTTCCTCCATAAGTTTCCTATTTTGTCTTCTTCGAGCTTCACCACTTTTCTGACGAAACCTTCACATTTCTCCAACCTAAACATCCCAACACCTTTACTATAAATAGGGGAATATGTTCCATTCATGAACTAAGGTTTTCAAGCCAAAATCCTTCTGCCTCGAAACCACCTTCCTCCATTGAAAACAGAGTTCCTCTTTTTGAGTTTTGAACCATTTCAATCCAAACAAAGCACCCAGAATCCTTATCTTAACATCATTGAAGCTCTCTGAAACACTAACACACCTTGCAAACACCTTCCTTAAGTTGTCCCTATCCATCAAAGTTCCTTTCTGAAAGTGATTATGAATAGGTAGTTGTATTCATCTCTTCACTCAAACAAGTTACCCTCTTGCTCGAAATCACTCACTGATGCTTAACCCCATGGTCTAAACCTTGATTACTTTGTATCCACCGTTTAATTTTATTTTTTAAGTCAAATCATTTTTCTATGTTTTGAGAAATTCTCCACACTTAGAGCCAATCAATGTCTCATGAGTGTGGATATGAGAATGATGAAGTATGGGGAGGTTGAATCCATGAGTGATTCCCTCTAAAAATACGAGTTTCAGAGTTTTGATTTTGGTGGTTAAAGGTTGAAGACGACGGTTCTCCGCACGTTTGAATTCAAAAGTTTATGCTGGAAACTTCTGATAGGTGGATACGTGTGCGTGTTTCATTTAATGCTTTGACTTATTATTTTATTTGCTTAAGCGTGTTCTTTAACACCAAAGGGCACTTGGCCCAGTGGATAGGGGTTGACCCCATGACCCTAAGGTCAGAGGTTTAACCCCCAGCGCGACCATTATTATTTTTAATGTCTTTTCTTTTTATTTCATTTTTCTCATTTTTAACCATTTATTTTCATTTTGATTTTATTTTTTCACCACCCACTTTAATTCCAATTGAAATATTTTCAAAATAAACCCTCATTATTTTTCTCCCTTTTATTTTATTACACTTTTGGTTTATTTTATTTGGACCTATTTGGTTGACTTTTCATGTCTTGAATGGTGGTGGCTAATGAAATCTATTAGGTCATGACCATGGTTGTTTAGGGTTGATAAAACCTTTAATGCTTCAAACCTATCAATGAATGGTCAATTGATCATTCGTGATACTTTGAGGCATTGATATGTTTACTATATTTCAACCAAACTTGAGTTATTTGATACATATATGAAGTGATGTTTGTGTATACTAACTTGCTAATCCATTTGCTTGTTTTGATTCCATTGATTACTAACCCTATAACACTTGTGTTTCATTGTTTAACTTATATATAACTTAATCATTAATCAACCATTAACTTGTAATCATTGAGTGATACAATCTTCCAATTGTCAAATTATTGATAGATGAACTTGGGGTTGTATAACTTTCATTATTTCAAATCTATTGGTAGATAATCATTGATCATCTTCAATACTTTGCATCAGTGATAAGTTATCCCTTGATGTGCCATATTTTGAATCTTTTGACCTATGGATAGATAATCCTCAAATGTTTACCTTGTACATTTTACTAACCACTAATTATACTCCACTAACTTTGTTCATCACTAACCATTGTTATTGTGATATTGTTATTATCTTGTGATTTACTTTTATGTCATTACCTTGTAATTTACATTCAAGCATTCATTATCATCATCATCATTGTATATACTACTCATGCATGTTTATTATTGTTATTTACTTATTTTCATCATACAATTAAAAACAACAAAAACATGATAAAATTATAAGACCAAAAAGATGCATTTCACTTGTAATCACCATTGGACTTAGAGGATTTCACTTAGGGCCCTTTCTTAGAGACCTTGTCCCTTATCTTTTGACACTTTGCCTCAACTTTGGATTTCATCTATAACTTACACACCTGTTGTAAGAATGGTATCATGGCACTACCCTAGGGAGGCATGACTATAAGACCATTATCCTTTGTTAGCTTAAGTCACTTTTTCACACACAAGGCTTTCTCTTGGGCTACCTTACAATGAGACCATTTACTTTCTTGCTTGGTTACTTTAAATATTCATGTATGTTACCAATTTCATAATCAAAGCAATAAACCATTGATCCAACATCAAATTGCATTTTCATAATCAAATTCAAAAAACAAATAAAAATACGATTAGCATTATATGCCACGAGCCTTAAGTGGTGGAGAATGAGTAAGAATGGAGCTTTCCTACCCTTACTCTGATTATTTTAGACACAAGACACTTGGCTTGTTTGTCTAGAATATTCGCCTCCGTCCATAGACTTTAGTGCAATCTAATCACAAATAAATCTTTTCAGAAATCCTTTTTCAAGGTAAAATCAACACAACCCATCAAACTAATTTTTGCGCCTTACAGCATCACACCGAAAACCCTTTTCTCAAAGGTAAAATCAACAAACACACAAACATTTTCTACTATGAACTATGGAGCTCTGATTCTTTATCACCCGATGAATGATATGTAGGCACAAGGGTCTCAATCCTTGGCGAGCACAATAATAAAAAAACCCAGAGTCTCACTCTTTCACACTTTGTAAATAAATAGTTTTGTAGATAAACAGTAAAGACAGAAAATTTGCATAGATAAATAACCATGGATGCAGACAACTTAAATGGTTCCCATAGAGTACCATGGACGTGAGGGGTGTTAATACCTTCCCCTTGTGTAACCGACGTCCGAACCCAATCTCGATTACGAGACCGATTTTTTATCCTTACATTTTGTATTTCTCATGTGCACATCCTTTCCCCAAGCATTTTATCGCCTATTTTCCCTTTCCTTCTTATAGGAATAAATAAAATTTGGTGGCGACTCTTGTGTTTTTGTTTTCTTTCGAAGATGGTTAAAGTCCCGGTTTCGTGTATCTGACTATGTTTAAAAATCTCAGGTGCGACAATAACCACAAAACACATCACATTTTCAACTCGATTCACATGACATTTTAGCTTGTTTTGTCTCCTTTTTATTGTGTTATATTGATATATTGTGTTTGTTTTAGGTATTTTCCATGTAGGAGCATCCGTGCGAGAAAATGGGACAAAAATGGAGAAAAACAGAGAAAAGACCAAGATTCTGCACTCATGGCGTTCACAGTGGTGCTTGCCATGACGTGGCAGCCATGGGTACCACCAAGTAAACAAGAAAAATAAGGGATCGAGAATTTTACACTCATGGTGTTTGCTATGGATCTAAAAAGGCCATGTTCTCTATATTTGCACTCATGGTGTTCGTCATGAGGGCTATGACATCCGCAATGGACTTTGAGCTAAGAAAAATAACAGCAACTTGGATTCAGTTCCTCCCTATTTGAAGACTTTTTTCCCACTCCTCCAACACGATTTAAGGATACTTTCTACCATTTTTTGCTCTATAAATAGGCTTAGTTTTCAGTTTTTCAGGATCGAAGTTTTTTAGAATTAATTGTTAGGCAGAAAATCACTTTTGTAAAGCAGTTATTTCTCACATTGTGGAATTGTTACACTTTAGAGTTAGATTAAGAAGTTTCACAGGAAAGATTTGGATCGTTCGTGGTGTAATCTTGTGATCAATCTCCAATTCTCCTTGTTTTCTAACACTCATTCGGCACCTTTGTAAGAAATTGGTAACACATTAGTTCACTTATGTTTTGTTTGTTTAGTTATTTATATGTTTAGTACTGTTGTCTCTATTTGTTGAGTACATGCTATATGCATTATCATTCTCCATTTTATGTCTTTTTGTGGTAGTTCTTTTGGTTTCAGGCATGAACAATTGCACCAGAGGGATAGACAAGCAAAATAGGCGTTCTGGGCATGACATATAAAGAAAAATGGACTTACAGTAGCCCTGATACAGCCACCCGTGTTGGCCAACACGGGCCGTGTCAGGAGAGGAGGCTGGGAAATGGAAAACAGGAAGCTGACACGGGTGCCCGTGTCAGCTAACACGGCCCATGTCAGCCTCCCTGAAGGGTGTGTCACAGCATAAGTGCTTCCATAAGCCAGCTTCCATAAGCCAACACGGCCAGGCGTGTTGCCTAACACGGCCAGTGTTGGCTTGGGCTCTTGATTTTCCAATTTTTTTGTTGTTTTTGGCACGACTTATCCCGGAGGGCATTTTGAACTTTTGCGCAAGGAAAATTGTCATCAGGAACTATTTATAGTGGATTTGAAGATGGAGAGAGGGACTTTTTACACGATAGAGAATTGGAAATGATCAAGACTGAAGAAGTGACAAGAAGCGAAGAACGGGGATCCTTCAAGAGCGGAAGCGATTGAAGATCAACGGAATTCCAACCTTTTTGTAATGTCTCAGTTTTACTTTGTATCTGATTTGAATAATATGATAGGCTAAACCCCCCCCCAATGTCGGGGGGTGTCCCTGAATTGATCATGTAATGACTCTGATGTTTAATTTCATTTAATACATGTTGTTTGATTTCAATTTCACTGTATGATGTGCGTAATGCTTTCTTTTTGGCAAAAATTTAGATTGATGTTTGGTTAACGGTTAGCAGGACTGCAATGGTTAAGATTTTCATACAGGGAAACCATAGTAGAGATCACCTAGGACTAGGGATACCCTATGGTTACCGGATTATTCTTGATAATTTAAAATGATTGGTTTCATGATAATCACCTAAGAACTTAGAGGTTAGATTGAATACCAAAGGTTTCCCTCCGAGGTCTTAGGGGGAAATAATCTTAAGATCCGGTAATTGAACCAATGTTCAGTATTAAGGAGATATACACTCAAGGGTCATTACAGGAGATTTTTATACACCCTTCCTTGGCATATCATATTAATTTGTGAAAATATTTATTTGCTCTATTTTTCCTTACAGTGAATTTTACTAAACCAAAACTCATACTTTTGTTCAATTGAGTCACTGTTACTCCTATATTGCTGTGTAATCCTCGAGATCGATCTTTGGGAAAGTTCCCTCTTATTACTACATCGGCGAAAATAGTAAACTTGCTATTTTACCGATCAATTTTTTGGCGCCATTGCCGGGGATTGCCAAATATAAGTTTAAAATTATCTCAATTGAAATTTTGTTGCTCTGCAACTAAAATTTACTTACCATGTTTTGAATATTTTATTTCGATTATATCAACTAATCTGTGTTTGATATTTGTATGTGAGGTAAGGCCTCAACTAATTTTCCTTTTGATATAGAAATCGAGAGAACCTTGTGGGCAAGACTCAGACAAGCTCGATTAGCCAGATTGGAATCAGACGAAGAATAACTTTCCATCCATTCAAGCTCAGATCCAGGTTCCGATAGAGAGATCGAAACTATGGTTGATGTTCCACCGCCAGCAGAAAGACTGTTGGGAGACTATGGAGGTACAAATGCACAAACCAACAGATTAACTATTGTCAACCAACCAGCGAACGTTACTAATTTCCAGCTGCACCCGAGCACCATTAATCAGCTTGAAAGGAAGCATTTTATGGGAAAAGTGAATGAAGATGCAAACAAGCATTTGCAGAGGTTTCTGACGATTAGCAACACTCTAAAAATTGATGGTCACACTGAAGAAGCCAAGAATGGTTTTATTCTTTACCTGCCGGTAGCATCACAACTTGGGAAGAAATGGAAAAAGCCTTCCTGAATGAGTATCTTCCAGCATCGGTGTTTCTGCGGAAGAGGTATGAAATTCTGAATTTTAAGCAGAAGGACGGGGAAACTTTGGGAGATGCCTACAAGAGATTCAAGAGAGTCCTGGTAACCTGCCCAACTCATAATATGGATGCAACTGAAAAAATGCAGATGTTTGTGAATGGTCTTAAAATAAAGACCAAACAGCTGATTGATACTGCAGCTGGTGGTTCCACAAATTTTTCAACAGCCACCAGTATTAAGAAGATCATTGAAGCTATTGCTTCCAATGAGCACATGGAGTTGTACGATAGGTGTCAAAGCAAACCAAAAGGGGTGATAGATTTAAAGCTGGAAACTGTGAAAACCCGTATTGAAGATACTATAGCTGCCGAAGTTGAGAAAAAGTTGAAGGCGATGAATATAGGTACCCGACAAGTGGCACAGGTCCAAGCAACCCCTATTGTCTGTTGTGAAATATGTAACGGTCCACACCAAACTCTATATTGTTTTGCAACTCCTCAACAAGTGGAGGAGATCAAATTTTTGAAGAAGAATAATCCTTATTCTAACACGTACAATCCGGGTTGGAAGAATCATCGCAACTTCTCATGGAAAGACCAAAAAGTGACCGCCCCTCAACATGGTTAGTACCAAACTCAGTATCAGCAATATCATCAGCAACAAATACCTAAGAAAGCTGAGTGGGAGATTGCCATTGAAAGAATGGCAACTCATCATGTTCAATTTCAAGAAGAAACCCGGAACTATCAGAAAAACACCACAGTTTCCATAAAAAATCTTGAAGTCCAGATGGGTCAAATCGCTCAGCAAATAACATCAAGTTCTCAAGCACAATGTGTTCTACCTAGTGCAACTGTGCCCAATCCTAGAGAGCATCATAATGTGAGCGTTGTGACAACACGAAGTGGTAAATCTGAGGAAGTTGTTGAGGAAGTAGATGAAGAGGAAGACCAATTGATCGAAGTGGACCTTGAGATCAAAGAAAATGAAGTTGTTAGAGAAGAAGTGGTAGCACCGAAACCGGTTGTGAAAGAACCAGTCATTGAGCCCAAGCCAGTTGTTAAGCTCCCATTCCCCACGAGAAACAAGAAAAAAGGACAACATGAGAAAAATTTTGAAAAATTCTTAGAGTTGTTCAAGAAGCTGGAGATTAACATTTCTTTGTTGGAGGCACTTGAACAAATGCCTACTTATGCCAAGTTCATGAAGGACATCATTTCGAAGAAGCGTACCACCAACACTAACCCGATCATTCTAACAGAAACTTGTAGTGTTATTTTGTAGGGTATGAAGATTCCGATAAAGAAGGAAGATCGAGGAGCTATCACCATCCCATGTACTATTGGAGATAGGTTGTTCAACAAAGCTCTTATTGATTTGGGAGCTAGTGTGAGTCTCATGCCATTATCCATTTACAAGAAGCTTGGTATAGGGGCGGTGTAAGATACCAGGATGACATTCCAATTCGCAGATCATTCGGTCAAGAAACCGTATGGTATTGTTAAAGATGTCCTGGTGAAAATTGACTAGTTTGTATTTCCGGTCGATTTTGTAATTCTAGAGATGCCGGAAGATGAAGAGATCCCTATTATTCTTGGTACACCCTTTTTGGATACGGGAAAATGTGTAATCAACATAGAAGAAGCAACCATGACGTTGAAGGTTTATGATGAGGAAGTGAAAATCAATGCTTGAAACACCATGAAAGACAAAGAAGATATTTGCACCAGTCACACTATAGAGGTTCTGAATCAGGTGACGACATATGATGACCCTTTGAATACACCACCGTCACCTTTGAAAAGAGTGTTGAGCTTGTCCAAGTACGACAATGATAAAGAAAAAGACAACGGGGACCCCCAAGTGCCAGACTTGCTGGATATGCAAACCCCGTGGAAAGGATCTCAACCACACTGGTGGGGGAATATACACTCACCTCACTCTAATAAGGAGGGTGAAGAACCAATGAAAGGAAAGGAATTGAAACAAATTTCGGAAAACCTCAAAGATGTGTTTTTAGATTCTAAAGGAAAATGTCATGCTACTGCAAAGGCGGTGAAGTTGTTGGACACATGTCTTATATATCATGTTCCTGACAATACCAGGCCACAGAGAAAAGAGTTTGTCGAAGGACAGTTGGTGCTCTTGTTCAACTCCAGATTAAAACTTTTTCCAGGAAAGTTGAAATCTAGGTGGTCGGGTCCGTTTTTGGTTCACAAAGTGTTCCCCCATGGAGCGATCGAACTGACAAATCCAAATAATGGGGACACCTTCAAAGTAAATGGACAACGGTTGAAGCACTACTATCAGGGACATGAAAGTGGTCTGATTGAGAGTGTTCATCTCCAAGGATGAGGGAGACGACCGTCGAGCCATGTGACGTTAAATGCATCGCTTCGTGGGAGGCAACCCATGCGATTTTCATCTAACTATTTTCATGTTTGGTGTGTTACAGGTTCACTCGTAGGTTCGTGATTACATCACGCAGTTCAAAAGAGAAGGGTTGATTAAGATGGTCGGACACCGGAAGAACAATGATAAATCTGAAAATAGTGAAAAAAGTCGGAAAATTTTGGAAAAACAGGTTCCTGACACGGGCGCCCGTGTCACCTGACACGGCATGTGTCAGGAACGAAAGCAAAACCAAAATTTACAGTAGGCTGACACGGCCCGTGTCAGGCCCAACGGTCATAATTTTCAAATTTTATCTTTTTGTGTTTTAGTGGACCCCACCCGAAATTTTCACCACTTAAACACATTTTACCCACAATCTACCAATAAAATCTGATTTTTCTTACTCTCTCTCTTTCATTACCATATTATCCTTCTCCTTCCTCTCACTTTCTCTACATTCCTCCATTACCAGTCTCACAAAATGCTCCCAACTTTACCGCCATTCCCTGTCCAAATTGCCGACACCCTTCACAAAAGTTGTTCTACTCGCCATCCTCTACAAAGCTACAGTAATCTTTTTTCGTTTTCCTTCAAAAAATTTGGGTGATAATTTGTATTTCAGGAAACAAAAATGCCTCCGAAAAGAATCTCCAAAGGGAAGCAAACAGACGCGGAATCATCCCGTCCAAGGAAACGGACAATCCGTCATCCAAATTCACATGACATAATTTTTGATAACCTAGAGCATGAACGGAGGTACGCATCTCATGTCAAATAGAAAATCACTCCGACCAGATACCTTTACTCCGATACTCTTTTTCAATTAGGCATGTCTGAAGAACTGGATAGGATGTTTCATGTGCTTCGAATGTTGGAGTTTGTCCATTGTGAAGCGCCAATCTATGAGTGCATCACATTAGAATTTCTGAGCACAATTAAGTTCAAGCTTAAAAAGGGTTGGACGGGTACAACTATGTACTTTGGAGGAACCATGTCTTTTAGGTTGTACAATGTCGACCATGAGTTGATGGTGGAGCAGTTGGGCGAAATTCTTCGCCTACCCCTTTATGGCCCCGGAGCCGTACCAGACAACTTTGATGCTAAGACATTATGGTTGGCCATTACGGGACGATCCGACTATGTGGCTAAAGGGGAAAAGGCGCCAGGAATTCAAAACCCCTGTTTCAGATATGCCCAAAAGGTGTTAGCCTTCACACTGTTTGGCAGGGGTGACAGTACAGGTGTAGCCACCCAGAGAGAGCTGTTCTTTTCATTTGCCATGGCAAACTGGGTAGCTGTCAGTGTTGCAGCATTTGCTGCAGATTATCCGGGTCGTGTGGGGAGAGCAGCCCAAGGAGGAATCTCCATAGGAGGCATCATCACTCAGATTGCCCACCATTTAGGATATGACCCGGCTGTACTTAATGAGACACCGGTAGCAGGTAAGAGCAAACTGGGCATGAACGCATTGGTCCAGCAAGGTATGATTTCATAAGTTTCTGATTATTATGCCTTAATGAGTTCGGGTCAGTTTTTGATCTCAAACACGGCCAATTGGCTATATGAAAGTGTCGTCCAAGATGATATGGACGAGCACAATGCTGATACATTTGCTGTAGGTGACCCACAGAAGGAAGAAGTACAGGAAGAGATGTAGGATCGGGAGCATTTTGTTGCCCCACCAGAGGAATCCATGCACCCCGGTGTCGGTCCGTCATATGTGACACCGGACCAACGGTCATGGATGCAAACAGAAATTGGAGATCTATGAGCGGAGCAAGCACGCCAAGGTGTAGAGCAGGCCCGTCAAGGGACTCTGATGGATGAGATGCATACGATGATGCAACGTATGATGTTGCAATTTCCGCCGCCACAGTGAGCCGGTTTGAGCCCCTCTCTATCTTGGATGAAAACATTGCGGACAATGTTTAGTTCAAGTGTGGGTTTTTTTTAATTATTTATTACTTTTGTTGTTTGTTTTGTTCTTAATATTTTTATTTTAATTAAGTTGTGTGTTACTCTATGTGTTACAGATAAAGGACATTCGTGCTGGATGAACGATGAAGCTTGGATCGATTGGATGAAAGACACACCCCTCTACTTGCTCTTCTGGAAACCCCCAAAGGTTGATGCTACTGACTCGAAAAATCAGACGGGACTCTTTGTCACTGGATTTTGTAGTGATACTCCGCAACTGAAGAGAAGACGGAGCTACATCACACTGAGAGATATCTTGGAAGCCTGAAAGCTAGACAAATCATGGTGAGAACTACAAAAAGCCAAACACTTGTCATCATGAGAGTTGTTCAGGTATGTCTTTGTCTCTCTGGGTTTGCATTAGAGATACTGAAATTGCATAGCACACGATACACACTGAGGAATTATTTTTGTATTTTAACCCTGAGCCTTTCAAGCCAACCCGTCATTATTACCCTTTGTTCACCAATTTTGAGCCATATTTCCTTTTGTTTTTATTTTACCATTGTATATACCCATAAGCTCATACACTACCACACCCTGCTTAGACAAGTGTTGCTTATCCCGAAGCTGTCGAAAAGCTTAAGTTTGGGGTTTCATCCAAATTTAGGGACACCGACAAACCTTAGATAAGTGCAAAAAGATGAAGAAAAAAATTAAAAGAAAAAGAAGAGGAAGAAAAAAAGAGAAATCATGAAGCACTTATCTAGAAATGCTATGGTTGGAAAAAAGCTTGCATCAAAAGAGAAATAAAATAAAATATGTGCCAATGAACCTCAACAAAAAATGGTGTCCAAAAGAAATACCCCCGAGCTTTAAATTTGAACAACGGTACAAGGGTAACAACACGAAATCTAAGCCTGAAACCCTAGTATTACCTTTTTGTTTCTATTTCCCACCTTACACCTTAGCCACGTTACAACCGAAAAAGTCCTCGAATAGTGTGTGTTATGTGTTGCTTGTTATGAAGGTATCTGTATTTCAAACCTAAGAGTTGACTTTGCATGCTCTGCTTTCTTGAGTGTAAACACTTTGACCCCGAGAGATTTGGTGAGAGTGTGAGAAGCTACAGGCCAAAAGATGTGTCAAAGTTAAAGTGTGGCTAAAGTCGGAAATCAGGAAAGAGTAAAACTGTGATTGAAAAGTGAACAGGAGAACGCAAAAGATCGCAGTAGCATTATGGATGCGTAAATTTGGGGGTAACCGTCTGGATGTTGTAAGCATCACTTGAGGACAAGCAATGAGATAAGTTTGGGGTTGTGATCAGTCTCCAATTCTCCTTGTTTTTTGACACTCATTCGACACCTTTGTAAGAAATTGGTAACATATTAGTTCACTTATGTTTTGTTTTGTTTAGTTATTTATATGTTTAGTATTGTTGTCTTTATTTGTTGAGTACATGCTATATACATTATCATACTCCATTTTATGTCTTTTTATGGTAGATCTTTTGGTTTCAGGCATGAACAATTGCACCGGAGGGATAGACAAGCAAAATAAGCGTTTCGGGCACGACATATGAAGAAAAATGGACTTACAGTAGCCCTGACACGGCCACCCGTGTTGGCCAACACGGGCCGTGTCAGGAGAGGAGGCTGGGAAATGGAAAACAGGGAGCTGACACGGGTGCTCGTGTCAGCTGACATGGCCTGTGTCAGCCTCCCTGAGGGGCGTGTCACAGCATAAGTGCTTCTAGAAGCCAACGCGGCCAGGCGTGTTGCCTAACACGGCCAATGTTAGCTTGGGCACTTGATTTTCCAATTTTTTGTTGTTTTTGGCACGACTTATCCCGGAGGGCATTTTGGACTTTTACGCAAGGAAAATTGTCATCGGGAACTATTTACAGTGGATTTGAAGATGGAGAGAGGGACTTTTTACACGACAGAGAATTAGAAACGATCAAGACTGAAGAAGTGACAAGAAGTGAAGAACGGGGATCCTTCAAGAGCGAACGCGATTGAAGATTAACAGAATTTCAACCTTTTATAATGTCTCAATTTTACTTTGTATCTGATTTGAATAATATGATAGGCTAAAACCCCCCAATGCCAGGGGGTGTCCCTGAATTGATCATGTAATGACTATGACGTTTGATTTCATTTAATACATGTTGTTTGATTTTAATTTCACTGTATGATGTGCGTAATGCTTTCTTTTTGGCAAAAACTAAGATTGATGTATGGTTAACGGATAGTAGGACTGCAATGGTTAAGATTTTCATACAGGGAAACCATAGAAGAGATCACCTAGGACTAGGGATACCCTATGGTTACCAGATTATTCTTGATAATTTAAAATGTTTGGTTTCATGATAATCACCTAAGAACTTAGAGGTTAGATTGAATACCAAAGGTTTCCCTCCGAGGTTTTAGGGGAAAATAATCTTAAGGTCCGGTAATTGAAACAATGTTCAGTATTAAGGAGATATACACTCAAGGGTCATTACACGAGATTTTTATACACTCTTCCTTGGCATATCATATTAATCTGTGAAAATATTTATTTGCTCTATTTTTCCTTACAGTGAATTTTACCAAACAAAAACTCATACTTTTGTTCAATTGAGTCACAGTTACTCCTATATTGCTGCGCAATCCTCGAGATCGATCTTTGGGAAACTTCTCTCTTATTATTACATCGAAAAAAATAATACACTTGCTATTTTTCCGATCATCTTGTCGGGATGATTTTTTCGAAATTTATTTCAGATATTTTTCAGTACCAGATTTTGCAGTGGTTTGATTTCAGTACGTATATTTTTTGTTTCTCTACTTTACTGTTATGGTTATTTTATTTTCTTCTGCATATGCTTAGTACTACTAATATTATTATATTTAATACATTTAGTATATTTATTATATGTATGCAATTTAATTTCAATAGCAGTAACATTCAAATATTGTCCGGCTAAGCTTTTAGAACCCGGAATGTGAGAATTGTTGTTATGACGGGACTCGATAAAATTAATAGCACTAAATTTTTATAACAAGATTAGTTTTTTGGTTCTGAATTTTATTTCAAAATGCTGAAATTTTACCTAGAAAGCGAATATATATTGATACTGATTTCAAGGCGAAAGTGTGAAAACGAGATTTGATCATTACGATTCAGATCTTTAATATTTAAGAACAACGACAACACTTTCTTAATTAATTAAGGACTATTAGTTTTCAAAAAGAATTTAGAAATTGTAACTTGTACGTGCGAAAGTAGGTGACTAAGGTTCTGAGATCTGATATGGGTTGCGCGAAAGTGAGCCGTACTTTTAAATTAATAATTCTTCTGATAATAATTTTTAAAATAAATTGAAGTGCTGAATTTTATACGAATCCCAAAGGTACCCGAAAATTACATTCCAGTATCCATTTCTACTAATTCTAAAATCAGTTATCTTAAATATGTTTTTAAGCAAAACTCTTACCGATAGCCTTAGATATACAAAGCAACGATAGATAAAGATAGATTGACATTGGTATCTGTGGGTTCAACGTTTTTATGTTATAACTGATATTTTTGTGCACTTGTGGAGAGTTAAGTTTTTGGTGATGTTGTCGGGGACCAACAGTCAATATCATGATTCGGTTGTAGCACCGTATAGACTAAGGAACTCTTGTTTCAATTACTATAATCCTAGGTGGATGGATCACCCAAATTTTCTCAACAATTACCACTCTCAGTATTTTGAGGAACCGCAAGATTCCCATAAATCCTCTCTCTAGGCTAGAACCTATGATGGAGCGCTTTGTGGCGACACAAATTCTCCAAAATGAAGAGTTAATTAGTAAACAAAGTCTTCATACTAATGAAATCCTTAGGTAGTTGAACATTGTGGTCGAGACCCTCGCGACTCATAACAAGGCATATCTCCCTACTTGTAAAAACACCTCTATGATCCTTCCCTGAGAAACATGTGGATGTTGTAACAACCAGTAGAGAAAAACAAATCAAAAATCTTAAGGAGAGTGATAATGAGGTTGAGGAGAGTTTTGGTGAGAAAAGAGTAGAGATTGAGAAAAATCCACTGACACCCCCCGAAAGGGAGGTTGTCAAATAGGTAGAGAAGGAAGCACCTTATTTTGTTCCTCCTCCCTATAACCCACTAATTTATTTCCCACAAAGGTTTGTGGAAGCTAAGGTAGACTCCCAATCCAAAAGGTATGTGGAGGTATTGGAAAATATCCACACCAATGCACCTTTGTCCGAGGTCCTGCATGAAAAGATAAAATTAGAGGACCATGAAACTAGGGAAAACATTAATGTTAAGAGGGGAAGGTTATCCTTTGAGGTGGTGGATGAAAGAATTAAACCCAGACCTAAAAAGCTTATACTTATGGTAGAGCCAGAACCCCTCCCCCCTCCCCATAAGTTCAAAAGTATGAACCACCCCACATAAGGAAGAAAATAAAAGATGAGGGATATGAGAGATGGCTTGATAAGTGGCCATGGAAACCGAAGATTATTAAAAGTTTGATCGAGGAATCATTCTCGAAAAAACCACCATGAGTGCTCACTCCTGAGCCATTGAGCTACCGATGTTAAAATAAGCGTTGTGTGGGAGGCAATCTACAAGGTTTTTTAAGTTGCTATGCTTGTTTGTTTGAATTTACTGGAAATAAAGAGATGGATCACTTGACTTGATCTTCTCACTAGGTTCTTACTACCTCTCTTACACTTATTTTTGTATATTGAGGACAATATAGGATTTAAGTGTACGGGAGGCGTTTACCACTTTTATTTACTTTCTTTTTTTTCGTAGTTTGTTATTATGTTAGTTTATGTCATTGATTGTTTTTTTATAGAGTAGTGTATGTTTTGAGTTTTTACATGTGTTGTCGAGTCATTTATGTGTGGTTCCTTGTTGTTTATTGATTTTCCAAATTTCTTGAGCCCTACCAAAATCATTTTTCTTGATAATACTTGAAATCAATAGCATGATTAGAAAATATATAGGCTACAAATGAAAGAGACGCTAGATTGAGGAGACTTGGGAAAATTGTGGAAAAATCAGTATCGTCCCAACACCTCAAGCTTCCCAAATATGGAGATCAATTTGAATACCTATTATGCCATAACTTTAAGTTCTTGTCATCTAATAATCCTTGAGTAATTTATCTAAGCAGTCAGCACCATCTTAAAACACACACTACATGGGGAAGTTGATGCAAATAAGTGAATGATCATGAGATTAAAGAATAAATGAATAAAATGGGAATGTTTTTTCTAAGTTAGGTGAGCCTCATCCAGTCATTTAGCCCAACGATATATGGTCCTTCTATTATTTTATGATGAAAGCCAAAGTGCGCAAATTAATATAACTAGATCATAGTCATCAACAAATTTGCCTACTATGTGTGTGAAGGGATAACAGGCTTAATGTGATTGTGCTAAAATGAAAAGGGATGAAAAAGGGATAAGTGGGTTAGATTTAGGCACAATGGCATGATTCATATTTGTTTGCATAGGAGGGAGACTTTTGGCTGCAAAATGCGGAATTGTGTCTTCACGATATCTTTGGTGTACTGTTAGTACTTATCAAGTCAATTTTGGCCGAAACTGATTTTGTAGCCACGTATGAGTATTTGAGTGATATGGATTATTTAAGTCTTTATACTAAAATTACTGCATTTACATAATTTCATCTATGCAAGCAGCTTGCTTAAGGACAAGCAAAGGTTCAAGTATGTGGGAGTTAGATAACCATAAAACACATCGCATTCCCGACTCGATTACGTGACAATTTAGCTTATTTTGTCTCCTTTATATTGTGTTATGTTGGTATATTGTGTTTGTTTCAGATATTTTCTAAGTAGAAGCATCTGTGCGAGAAAACGGGACAAAAACGGTGGAAAAACAAATAAAAGACTAAGATTCTGCACTCATGGCGTTCACCATGGCGCTTTCCATGACGTGGCAGCCATGGGCGCCACCAAGTAAAAAAGAAAAACCAAGGATCCAGAATTTTACACTCATGAATTTCGCCATGGACCTGAAAAGGCCATGCTCTCCATATTCTCACTCGTGGCGTTCGCCATGAGACCATGGCATCATCCATGGACCTGAAAAGTCTCATGTTCACCATTTTGCACTCATGGCATTTGCCATGAGGCCATGGCGTCCGCCATGGACTTTGAGCTCAGAAATATAGCAGCAACATGGATTCAGTTTCTCCCCATTTACAGAGTTTTCTCTCACTCCTCCAACACGATTTAAGGATACTTTCTACCAGTTTTGACTCTATAAATAGGCTTAGTTTTCAGTTTTCCAGGATCGAAGTTTTTTAAAATTAACTGTTAGGCAGAAAATCACTTTTGTAAAGTAGTTGTTTCTCACAATAAGGAATTGCTGCACTTTAGAGTTAAATTCAGAAGTCTCAGAGGAAAGATTTGGATCGTTCATGGTGTAATCTTTGTAGCGGTAAATTTTTTGAGATTAAACTATTGATTAACTTAACTCATAAAGCAAGAGTCCCCACCACGCTTTTATTGTTTCCAAAGGAAAAGAGAAAAAGTATGAACAAAACCCAAAGAAGTTTTAAAATAAAATTAATAAAAAGAGAACAAGTGTCTGGGGGTAAGTTATGCAAAGGGAAGGTATTAGCACCCTAAACATCCATGGTACTCCATGGGAACCTCTTTGAAAATATGTGCATTTTGGTTTGAAAAAGGTGTTGTTTATTAAAAGGTTGGAGAAATGGAAAATGAAGTATATTTTCCTTATTTTTATGTTTGCCAAGACTTTTGAAGTCTCATGCCTATGTACCAACAAAGTGCAATGGAGGATCAAAACCTCATAGCTCGTGGTAAAAATAACAAAAGGATTTTGTTTTGATTCATTTTTTATGAAAAGACATTTTGTCATTTTAAGGAGAATACTCAACTAGTCACCCACAAGTATGAGAACTTTGCCTCATCATGAGAAGGGATCCAACTTGGATAAGGATCAACAATTATGCCACTAGCTCTCACAAATGGAAAAGAATTATCATCAATGCTATGGGGATATGAGAATTATATCTCAACTATAGAAATGACTCATGTCTAATGCCTTGAGAAAAGTTTTGAAAGTAAAAGTGCACAAGGGCACAAAATGGTTAGAATGAGTTTAAACATTTTTTAAGTCTTTTGAAATTGGTTTAAACATGTTTAAGATGAATTAGAATTTATTCAAGAAGAAGAGTTTGAAAATCACTTGACAAAAGTCAAGATTTATTGAGAAAGTGGTTCAAGTTAAGACAAGAAGGTTTTGAAAAAATAGGGAAGATTTTGAAAATTAAAGAAGGGGAGGAGAAGAAGAGACTATCCTAGAGCATAAAGTAAAAACTATTGAGGAAAGATCTAACCAAGAAATAGAAAGCCTTATGACATAAGTCAAGCAAGAATTCCCTCCTTTGGATTGAGCCTTAAGCAATTCAAATAAGCAAATAATAATCCATGTATCAGATGAAACCAAAATAACTCAACCAAGTATTCAAAGGTAGTCCAAAGTCAAAGGTATCAGATGGATTCCAAGGTCTCAAAATCACAAGTCCCAAAGCAAGGGTCAAAATCCTAATTCTAATTCCATGACTCCACAATGATGTCAAGGATAGTAACCACAAGTCCATGAGTTAGGAGAAACAAGATCCTTTTAGTTTTTTTCTTCTTATTAGTGTTTTCTTTACAATGATATAAAAGAAAGGTCCAAATGGACAAGAAACAAAATAACATAATCACAAATAATATGATATGAAATGCTAAACATGGAGCATAAAGTAAATGACATAAAGTAGAGGCATAAAGTAAATGACATTGAAATAGAAGTTAATACAAGTGAAGAGTTAGTAGAAGATGTTAGTGAAGATGAAAATATGTTTTTGGTCATTTTTCGGAGAACACTCAACTATCCACTCACAAACATGAAAATATGAACCTATACATCATTTATGAGAAGGGATCCAACTTGGATAAAATTAACAAGTATGCCACTAGCTCTCACAAATTAAAAAGGAGCAACATTTTCATACAATACCATGAGGAATATGAGACTTACAATCTCACTTGTAAAATGTGATTGCCTTTGGGACAAATTTAGCGTTATGTTAAGAATTCCTAATTGGACTTATGTAGAAGTCACAACAATCTGAGGCTGGTGAATAATAATGTTTGTGTTACTACATGCTAGAGAAATGATATGTAAATCATTCTCCAAAAGCCATGCCACACAAGAAAAGAAAAGGGGGAGATGATCAAGCACAAAGGCTAGGAGGATGGTTCATTACTTCAATCCACACTTTATGATACCTATGATGAACTTATGAATCAATCCAAAGTACCTTAAACGATCCATGATCAATTAGGAGGTATATTTGAAATGATGAAAGTTCATCAAGCATCAATCCATACATCATGAACAAGATGTACACAAACCATTCAATTGATCAAAGGGAAAATAAAGAGATGAAGAAGAGAGACACAAGAGAAGTCACACCCAAATTGGCTAAAAAAATTTATCAAGTCATCATCAAAATCAATCATCCATTTTGGTGGATTAGGGTTTTCACCCCATCAACACCTAAGATCCATTGAGTTTGATGAGACTTGAAGTCCATACCATCATGATCCAAGTCCAACAGAAGTTCACAAGGTCATACAAATATAAAATGCAATTAAATGAAATAAAAATGCATCAAAGATATTTTTAAATGATTTTTAAAATAGAAATAAAATGGAATATCCATAAAGTCCTTCAAAACACCAAATAAATAGCCAAGAAAATTATGAAAGGTTAGAAATAAAATAAGAAACATATGATAAAATTTTCAGAATTTAAAAATGCAGAAAAGTATTTTTAAACTAATTAAAATAAAGGAGAAAGTTCATGAAAAATACGAAATCAATGAAATAAAATGTGAAAGAATAAAAATCAGATGAAGAAAAATGAAAGAGAATTCTAGAAATTATTTTGCCATTTTTTGGATACAAAATGAAATTACTATGAATTTTTTAATGAAAAAACAGTTCAAAATAATAAAAGAAAAAGAATTAAAATCAGAAAAAAAAACACAGAGCGTTGGATCACGTCTCATTAATTGACGTGGCAGGTCCAACACTCCAAAGGTTAAGATGCACGATGGAACACGTTGCAAGCCAAACACGAATCCAATTTAAATCCAATAAATCAAAACATTTCAAATCACCAACGTGTCTGATTCAAACTCAGACAACCTGAGAAAACTCCGGTCGTCTTCTCCGGTGAGCTCTTACCGGAGTTTCATCGTTTGGTTAATTCAAGATACGAGACCACCACCATTGTGATCCTCTTCTCATCCTGAATACAACATTATGCTCCAAATTTATTTATCTAAATCGAGCAAAGGGAATTTCAGAGAAATTTCATAAACAAGCAAGCCACGAAAAATTAAATTAAATGATTAACACGGTCAATCAACACCGGATAAATTAGGGGAAAACATCAGAGAATGAAAGACTACATTGTGGTAACTTGTTTGAGTTCAAATGATGCTCAAAACTACCTTGTCTAGATGGTGATCAAAAGTTGATGAAGCTCGATCTGGTTAGAGTACTTCAGGAGGTCTCAGAGCTTGGGAATTGTCGCAAAAGTTTTAGAGGATGCCGAAGATGCTAATGGAATCTAAAAATTTGATTGAAACAAGCTGAAACTCAAAACACGATAGTTGAATTTTCTGGAAAAATTTCAATTTGCAGCAGGGGTTTCTTGGCTCTCCAAAGCTTACAAATGAAGGAAAAAACTTCCTCTAGTTATAGGGAATGTGTTTGGATCCAAATATGTGTGGAATGATGCTGAATTCATGCAAAAAGAATTTGATCCAAGTGTGTGAAAAGTGTGACTTGAAACTCATCATAACTCAGCCAAATGATGTGTTTAAGTGTCAATTAACTTCTAGAGGCTTGTTAATCCATGTTTAGGACCAAAACACTTGCTAATTTGGCTTATAATTAAGATTAGTCATGATCAAATTTTGGGCAGTGGTGATTTCTTCAGTTTCAACACCATGTTGAACTCAATGGGGCATCCTACTCAAGAGCCTTTTTGATCCCATTCTTTTTGCAATGTGTTAACATCATGACCAAGATTACAATGTTTTGATGAAGGTTGCATTTGGATGTTTGATCACAAAGTTATGGCATGTTGAAGTTGGCAAGGAAAAGTGGTTATGTAACTTAGAAAAATTTGAGTGTTTCATGGCTGAAAATGACCTATAATGTCCCAATGAATTCCATGGCCTTCCAAGCATAATTTGACTTTGGTCCTTGAAGCAAACTTGTAGAAGGTATCACCAATGGCATTGTGTAAAAAGAATCAGCTTCATATGTTGAAAATTTTAGAATTTATGATCTTTGAAAGTTGGGTAAAAGTCACTTGAAAATAGGTCATAGTTTCACTAAGTCCACAAATGACCTATAATGTCTCCAAATGTTTGAGAATCATCCAAGCATAATTGCCTCTTGTTATGTAAAGAGAAGTTGTAGAAGGTGTTAAGAGGAGTCATATGAAAAAAGGGGAATTCAAAAATGTTGAGAATTGAAGGATTTATGTTGAGAATTCAAAAGTTAGGTAAAAGTAAATTACCTACTATCAGCCGAGTGATAGCTTAACAAAGGTGATAAACATAAAAGGATGATTACAGACTGTCAGCCAAGTGATAGCTTAACAAAGATAACCAATCAAAGGTAAAAGGAATATTACCTACTATCAGCCGAGTGATAGCTTAACAAAGGTAATAAACATAAAAGGATGATTACCAACTACCAGCCAAGTGATATCTTAACAAAGGTAACCAATCAAAGGTAAAAGGAATATCACCTACTATCAGCTGACTGATAGCTTAACAAAGGTAATAAACTCAAAGTTAAAAGGAACATTACCTACTATCAGCCGAATGATAGCTTAACAAAGGTAATAAACTGAAAGGTAAAAGGAATATTACCTACTATCAGCTGAGTGATAGCTTAACAAAGGTAATAAATACAAAAGGATGATTACCAACTACTAGCCAAGTGATAGCTTAACAAAGGCAACCAATCAAAGAGGGACCAAAGTTCAAACCATGAATGAATTGGATAGAAGCGATCAAAGAGGACTCAATCCAATGAGGGTATGAACTCAATTGGATATTGATCCCATCCAGATAATGAATTGCAGGAGAAAACTAAAATAAAATGTTCCACGAGGATCAGACTTAGTGGGGAACTAGAAAGGATATACTTTTTCTCCTTAAGGTCGACACTCTATTAGTGAGAGGACGCACACACTCTACGGGGAGAAAAGTTCCAGAGAATGGTGAGGAATTATTGCAAAAATGAAAAATGCGCAAATAAACATCATGATGATATACATATGTGTATGATTATGCTGACACAACAAATACAAAGGTGCGAGACTGATAACACAATACAACCAGATACTCGGTTAATCTCAACAAGATGGAGATGCTGGCAGAGATTCATTAGGGATCCATCTACTCTTCCAAACTGATGTTGGGGAGACTGTTATAAAAGAAAATCCAGCCTGGGGAAGTCACTGGATTCCATTCTTCAGGATCTTACCATCCTTGAGATTGCTATTAACATTCCTCTTTTGTATTCACAAGTCGAGGAAAATTCATATACTTTTTTTGTAGATTTTCAAAAAAATATGATTGTTTAAATATTTTTGTTTCAAAAATTATCATCAAAAATAAATGAAATTTCATAAATTGAAACAAAATCAGAGTAGCAAAAAAATAGGCAAAAGGCTTAAATTTTATTGATAGAATGGTAGTTTGCGAATGGCGTGACTCCATGGATCATTACAAAGTTGGAAAATGGTAAATACATGGAAATGGCTACATTGAAATACAATGACCATTATTCTCCCTAACAAATTTGAATTCCACTATGCTTTGGACTTCGTCGAGGATGACAGAAAAGGAACTTGTGATAGGCATTGTTGCTTCAAATGATCAAGTCTGGCCTGATGCAGTTACTTGCCATAATCTCTAACTTTTGCCTAGATTGCCTTTTCAGGGTCAATCTACCGGGATGATTATTTTCTGTTTATGTCTCTAACTTTTGACTGGCCCTCCCTTTCGTATTTTCAATCCACCGAGACACTCATTTTTGCCTAAGCCTCCCTTTCGGGTTTCTAACTTAGCAAGTCATTCTTTTATTTTTCTAGGAGAAGTATTTCTTGACTACGTCGGCATTCACAGGACAAGGGATCTCCTCTTCATCCATAGTCGTAATAGTCAATTCACCACTAGAGAAATTTCTCTTAATTACATATGGGCCCTCATAATTAGGGGTCCACTTGCCCCTAGAATCAGTATTGAAAGACAAGGTCTTTTTGAGCACAAGGTCACATTCTATGAATACATGAGGTCGAACCTTCTTGTCAAATGCTTTCTTCATTCTCTTTTGATATGATTTACCATGACACAAGGTCGTCATTTCTTTTCTCTTCAATCAAATTCAACTGATCAAATATGCTCTGACACCATTCAGCCTCAAACAATCCAGCCTCCATCAGGACTCGCATTGATGGAATCTCAACCTCTACAGGGAGCACTACTTCCATGCCATACACAAGAGAGAAAGGGGTTACCCCTATTGAAGTGCGGACAGACGTACGATATCCATGCAAAGCAAACGGGAGCATCTCATGCCAATCTTTATATGTCAAAACCATCTTCTGAATGATCTTCTTAATGTTCTTATTTGCAGCTTCAGCAACCCCATTCATCTTGGGTCTGTTAGGATAAGAGTTATGATGTTCAATCTTGAAGTCATCACAAAGTTCTTTCATCATATTGTTATTCAAGTTCGACCCGTTATCAGTAATGATCTTACTTGGGACACCATATCGGCAAATAATATGATTCTTAATAAATCTGACCACAACTTGCTTGATTACATTAGCATAAGATGTTGCTTCAACCCATTTAGTGAAGTAATCAATGGATACCAGAATGAAACGATGTCCATTTTAAGCTTTGGGTTCAATCATATCAATTCCTCGCATAGAAAAAGGCCATGGGGATGAAATAACATTGAGAAGTGTTGGAGGCACATGAATCTTATCTGCATAAATATGACATTTACGACATTTCTTCTTATATTTACAGCAATCAGATTCCATTGTCAGCCAATAGTAATTTGCCCTTAACATCTCTTTAGCCATTGCATGTCCATTGGCATGAGTACCAAAGGGTGCTTCATGAACTTCTCACATTAACATGTCTGCTTCGTGTCTATCCACACATCTGAGCAAAACCATGTCAAAGTTTCTCTTGTACATCACACCTTCATTTAGAAAGAAATTTCCAGCCAGTATTCTTAAAGTCTTCTTATCTTTGTTGGATGTCCCAAGCGGGTATTTCTGACTTTGGAGGAAACATTTAATATCATAATACCAAGGCTTATCATTTGTAACTTCTTATGTTGCAAACACATGAGCAGGTCTAACAAGATGCATAATTGTGATACTTGATGCGTCATTCCAATGATTTACTTTATACATAGAAGACAGAGTAGCCAGAGCGTCTGCCATCTGATTCTCTTCATGAGGTATATGATGAAACTCTATTTTATTAAAGAAATTTGAAAACCTCCTTGCATAATCTTTTTAAGGAATCAGGAAAGGATGACGAGTCTCCCATTCTCCTTTGATCTGATTAACAACCAAGGTTGAATCTCCGTATACATCAAGGATTTTAATTCTCAAATTGATGGCTTCTTCGAGACCCATGATACAAGCTTCATATTCTGCCATATTTTCGTACAATCAAACATCAATCTTGCATAAAAAGAATATGAGAACCCTTAGGAGTAATAATGATTGCCCCAATTCCATTTCTATAAGCATTAACAACTCCATCAAACACTAAACTCCAACGGGATCCAGGCCCTGACCCTTCTCTAGGAAATGGTTCATCGCAATCTTTAGCTTTCAAGTACATAAAATCTTCACCAGGAAAGTCAAACCTGATGGATTGATAATCATCAATCGGCTGGTGAGCCAAATGATCTGCAAGAATACTTCTTTTAATCGCCTTCTGAGTACGGTACTCAATATCGTATTCAGACAATAACATTTGCCAACAAGCTATCCTTCCAGTCAAAGCAGGCTTTTCGAAGATATACTTGATTGGATCCATTTTGGATATCAACCAAGTGGTATGATTGATCAGATACTGGCGTAAACGTTTGGTAGCCCATGCTAAACCACAACAAGTTTTTTCAAGCATGGAGTACCGAGACTCACAATCTGTAAACTTCATACTCAAATAGTAGATGGCATGCTCCTTTCTACCAGTCTCATCTTGTTGTCCAAGCACACAGCCCGTGGACTCTTCTAACACAGTCAAATACATAATCAAAGGTCTTCCTTCCACTAGAGGAGACAAGATAGGAGGTTCCAACAGATATTCCTTGATGTTGTCAAAATCTTTCTGGTAGTCCTCTGACAAAACATAACCTTGATCTTTACGGAGAAGCTTGAAGATTGGCCCACACGTGGCAGTCATGTGAGATATGAGTCTGGATATATAATTTAGACGCCCAGGGAACCCTTTGACTTGATTTTCTATCTTCGGTGCAAGGATCTCTTAAATATCTTTGACTTTATCAAGATCTACTTCAATACCTTTCTTACTGATAATGAAACCCAATAGCTTTCCTGAATGGAAACCAAAAGTACATTTATTAGGATTCAACCGGAGTTTAAAATTTCTCAACTGCTGAAATAACTTCAACAAATAATCAACATGATCTTCTTCAGTCTTCGACTTAGCAATCATATCATCAACATAGACTTCTATCTCTTTGTGCTTCATGTCATGGAAAGCATAGTCATGGCTCTTTGGTACGTTGCATCAATATTCTTTAAACCGAAAGGCATCACTCTATAACAGAATGTTCCCCAAGGTGTAATAAATGTTGTCTTTTCCATGTCTTTGGGTGCCATCTTGATCTGATTATAACCAGAGAACCCATCCATAAAGGAGAAGACATTGAACTTAGCTGTATTATCTACCAACATGTCAATGTGTGGCGGAGGAAAATAATCTTTTGGACTAGATTTGTTCAAGTCTCTATAATCAACACACATCCAAACTTTACCATCTTTCTTTAGAACGGGTACAATGTTAGCCACCCACAGGGGATACTCAGCAGTAACAAGGAATCCAACATCAGTCTACTTTTGAACTTCTCCTTTAATCTTGACGACCATATCAGGGTGAGTTCTTCTTAACTTCTTCTTGATCGACGAATATTCTGGCTTCAACGACAATCGATGCTCCACAATATCAGTATCAAGCCCTGGGATGTCTTGATAAGACCAAGAAAACACATCCACATATTCTCTAAGAAGCTCTGCCGTCCTCTTCTTAACGCCTGGACAAAGCAGTGCTCCAATCTTGACTTCCTTCTTGTTATCTTTGGAACCCATATTAATCACTTCCAACGGCTCTTTATGAGGATGGATGGTCTTCTCTTCATGCTCAAGCAACCGAGAAATTTCATCAGGAATCTCTTCGTCGTCCTCTTCTTCCATTTCGAACATAGGAAATTCAAAGTTGGGAGAGGGCATAGGGTCATTATTTTCAATGGGTTTAATAATTAATCTGCACAATAATTTTATGCTTGATTTTAGAATATGAACAAATAAATGCACATTATGATGCAGATATAAAAGTGATTATTATCTTATTTTTTATGTTACCATTTTTCCAAAATAAGCAAAAAGGAAAAACATAATATGGATAAATGAAATAACATTTTATTAATGATAATGAATTTTGAAACAAATCCCACATAGATTCACTTTCACCTTGGGTATAGTGAAAGGATTTTGAAAAAAAAAACATATTACTTCGACAAGTGAATAACATAAGGAACATCAACAGCAATCCAATTCTGGCACATCGATCCACATGTCACAAATTCTGGCACTTGTTGCTCTTCATCGTCTTCTAAGATTGCGACAGTAGATTGATCTTTAGAATGCATAAAGCTAGCATTGTGAAATACTTCTTAAATTCACTTTAAATATCTTAGGGTTACACTAGGTGTAAAACCCAAACCAGTTATATTCTTGTTCTCAGCAAGCTCAATTATTTGTCCCCATCTAGCAGATTGACCATTCTCTAACACAAACTGGGCATCTTTGAATGATGACATGGATTCACCATTCTTAACAACAATATTGTCAACAGAAATAGCTTGAAATAACATTCCTTCAAATTCATCAGCATCAATGTAGGAAAATAAAGAGAGATGCATCACCAACATGGCTTGTTCACCACCCCCGATCACTAACTTCCCATTCTTCACGAACTTCAATTTCTGGTGTAGAGCTGATGTAACTTCCCCAACCTCATGAATCCACGGACGTCCTAAGAGACAACTGTAGGCGGGATGAATACCCATCACTTGAAAAGTGATTTGAAATAAGCACGAACCTATCTTTATTGGGAGATCAACTTCCCCAATTACAATCTTCCTCGAACAATCGAAGGCCTTCATAACAACTTCACTGAATCTCATTGGAGCACCTTGGTAAGAAAGTTTAGACAACGTAGACTTAGAAAGAACATTCAAAGAGGATCCAGTATCCACTAGCACATTGGACATGGCATCTTCTTGACAATTCATAGAGATATGTAGGGCCAAATTGTGATTCCTCCCCTGCTCGGGCAGTTCTTCATCACTGAAGCTCAAATTGTTACATGCGGTAATATTGGCCACAATACCATCAAATTGATCAATTTCCATGTCATGGTCCATATAGGCTTGCTCTAGGACCTTATGCAAAGCTTCTCATTGTGCTTCTGAACTCATCAGTAGGGATAACACAGATATCTTGGACGAAGTATACAACAATTGGTCTACCACATTGAAATCACTCTTCTTGACCAATTTCAGCACCTCATCTTGATCAAGATTCTGATTACAATACTAGATTGGTTGGCTTGTATAACATGAGTTTTCTCTAATGTTCATTTCTCTATCACAACACCTTCAATCCTTTTAGGAGCTGCAACAACAAATACCCGACCACTTTGGGTCACACCACTTACATCGGAAATGTTCACAACTGATGGAAAAGAAGGAATATGTACTTCCTTGTCGTATTCTACCATAGTAGCATTATACTTGTAAGGCACAACTTTATCAGACTCGTAAGTCGGAGGACTCGCCAAACGAATAACCAACAGAGAGACAATAGTCTTTTGACCATCAAATGCAATCACGACCGGCTCTGGGAGATTAAAACGGGGATCTGTGACATTCGCCTCATGCTCATCTTCATTTAAATCTCTTGTTACTTGAATAAGGTTCCGATCCAGCATCTCTTGTAAGTCTCTTTTCACAATAACACACCCTCGGTGATCTCTGGAACAAACTTGACAAGAAGTATGATCATGCTCATAATAGCTCAGTTCGCATAAAGTAGCGTGCATTTCAACCAAGGATCTTCTTATTAGATTGACGTCAAAAACTCGATACTTTCCTAGACATCCTTCGACCATATTCACAGTTGTATTGTCATGTTTGGGTAGTGGATTAGCTTGTACATTGAGATTGGAATTGGAATCTTCAAACGACAAAATACCACTTTGCATTAACCTTCTTACCTCATCCTTTAAGGAGAAATAATTCTCAATTCATGGCTAGGTGCCCCTTGGTGGAATGCACAATGTTGGTCAGGCTTATGCCACCACGAAAGCTCTTTCGGAATAGCCGATGGAGTTCTCGTTTGCATCAAATTCTTCTAAATTAAAGCAGGAAACAATTTTGTATAAGTCATTGGAATTGGGTCAAAGTGTACACGCCTCTGGGCACGATTATGTTGATTCTGTTGATTTGCACGTTGCTGGAAATGCAGTTGATAACTCGGTGTTGCTTGAGCAACTTGAGCAAAATTAATAACTGGAGTTACAGACGCCACATGCTGGTGATGTTGACTGTTCCTCGGAAGCCTTCTATGTTTCTCTTATGAGATAGCATTAGCATCATGTTCCTTCTTCTTGGGTAAACCATTCCCATACTTTCTGGAACCATCAGATGAACTACCTTCTTTCAACCGTCCTTCACGAACACCTTCTTCTAATCTCAGACCCATATTCACCATTTCAGTAAAGTCACTAGGCGCACTTGCAACCATTCAGTCGTGATAGAACGAACTTAACGTCTTCAAAAATAGCTTTATCATTTCCTTTTCCAACAACGAAGGACTAACCTGTGCAGCAATCTTGCGCCACCTCTGCCCGTATTCCTTGAAGGTTTCTTTATCTTTGCGGGACATAGCATGGAGTCGATTCTGTCCGGTGCCATATCAACATTATATTTGTACTGACAAATGAAAGCCTCACCTAGCTCATTGAACATTCGTATCTGGGTATTTTCGAGCCCCATATACCACTTCAGAGCAGCCCCCGTCAAACTGTCTTGAAAGTCGTGGATGAACAATTGATGATTGTTAGTTTGAGTTGATATCTTACGAGCGTACATCACCAGATGACTCAGAGGACAGGAGTTTCCTTTGTATTTTTTGAAATCCAGAACCTTAAACTTGTTCGGAATCTTCACATTAGGAACCAAACGCAGATCATGAGCATTCGTCTTAAACATATATTTCCCTCTCAAAGCCTGAACCTCTTTCTGCATAGCCTGAAATTGATCTTGGAACTCATCCATTCTTTCATAAACACCAACGGTCTCGCTTTGATAAACATGAAAAACAGGTTCTTCAACATAAGGAACAGTGTGAACCATGAGAGGTGGTACTGACATCACTGGTTGAGCCACTGGAATTTCAGGTTGGTACCCCTCAAGCACAAATTTGGGAGGCATGCCCCAAGGGAAACCAGAAGGCATATGCTGATGTGGAGCACTGATGGGAGCCACCGATACGGGCGTAAAGACAATCTCGGAAATCACGATCCTCGAAACTGGAGTCAGAGGATGAGGAGGTAGAGGATGATTCTGAGCATCCATCAAAGCTTCCATCATAGCAGTAATCTTATCATATTCGTCCCTCAAAGTTGTCACCTCTTCATGGAGTTCACGATTCTCTTGCTCTAGGCAGTCCATCTTCTTCAACTAATTAGCTTGAGCATTGTATCGCTGAGACAACTTGTCAGAATGAAGACCAAGAAAGAAATAAGACCCCTGGAGAACTTGCTCAAAGCAAGACCAAGGTGCAACATGATGCATGATATGCAAATGTGAATGTTATTATTGTTATTTTCCAAGGAACTTTAAGACATGAGTTGCAAACATAATAATAACACATTTCAATGTACTTAAAATCTCATTTTATTAATAATATAAAGGATTACAATCAGAAATACAATTTCGATGATCATAAATGGAGAGAAGCTAGATCTATGGAATCATGTCCCATGACGACCCAACTCTAAGATGACACTTCTTGGAAAGCCTTTTGATCTCTCTTTCGTAGCTGCTTTTCATAGCATCCTTCTCTATCACGAGCTGGTCTACGATGCCTTTCCAAATGCCGAAAGTAGGAAGATGAGTAAATGATGAACTATTAGAGGAAAATAAATCCTCCTGGCCTCTAGATCTCTTCACAGCATATTGCTCGAGCAATTCTATCAAGTCGTCCTTTTCCTTTAGCTGCTTCTGCAATTCTACTTTCTCAAGGTGTGAGGTGTGAAATTTGTCTTTCCAATCATCCATTTCTTGCTTCATCCTATCCAAAGCCTCTTGTAACTCCTTCATGCCTTTAACAATGGGAGGTTTGACCATTACTAAGGACATAGGTCTTTCATAAGCGTATGGCATCTTGAACTCTTTTGCTCTCTTCTTCACCCAACTAGTGTAAGGCTCCAAAGCTACACAATTCTTTAATCCAAGCTCACCTTTTCCCTTCTTTTGAACATTGTGCCAAGCATGCATCGTTCTAGCTTTCAACCCTCGAGTGTATTTTCCTTCTTGGATAAATAAACCTTTTAACAAAGTGTTATTAGGTTTATCCTTCATAGAGAAACCGAGTTGACATCTTGCCAAAGTCTGATTGTAGTTGATTCCCCCTTGTGTACCAAGAAGAGGCACGAAGAGAACTCCCCACAACTATCAGTAATCTCAACGTCATCGTAAACATAAGAGTACCAAGTAATATCGTCATTGGTGAGAGACGTAAGTCTTTAATACCATCTTACATAATCCTTGTTTTCTTGGAAGGTAGGAGAATGCGGCAAGTGTGAAATAAACCACTTGAACAGTAAGGCACACAACAAACAATAGTTCCACCTCCTTTAAAAGACATGTGATGAATGGAGGAATAAGGGTCACCGAGCAGAGTTTGAACTGGATTCTTAATCAAAAGTATAAGCATAGCATTAACATCAATGAAATTGTCAATGTTAGGAAACAAGACCAAACCATAGATGAGTAAGGCCATAACAGTCTCGAATGTCACCATACTATTAGCATTAGCAAAAGAATAAGGCTTTTTCCAATATAAACTTCAAAGTCAACCCTCTGGTACCCCATTTAACAGTGAGATTGGCATCTATATCAGACTTCCTCAAATGAATGGCTTCGACAATAACCCGAGATTTAAGAATTCCTTCCACCCCATTAAAAGGAACTCTATCAGAAACTAGTATACCTAAAAGATATGCATATTCTTCCATGGTGGGAACACAACTGATAATCAGGGAAAGTGAAGCACCGGTAAACATGATCATAGAACTGAACCAACGTACAAATAAGACCATCCTCAACATTAGTAGATAGTACAAATAAAAATCTTCCAAAAACGGTCTCTAAAACCCTTAGGATCATCCATGAAAGATGCTAGCTTCCTCAATTCCATGAGATCGGGACATCTGAAATTGTATTTCCGAGTATTCCTCCTTCCAATATCCATGGTCAAAGTATATGAGATGTTTGCAGCAAGAGTCTCTAAGTTACCTGAGAACTGAGTAAAATTATCATGAATGCCATGAGTGCATGATACAACAATCACAAACAAGGTCACACAAAGCACACAAATAAGGTCCAAAGGTTCAGAGTCACGAGCATGGAGCCAAGAGTGAGAACCAACCCACAATGTATGTACTAAGGATATAATCACCTGTAGAACAAGGTTCTAAAAAGTTCACAGATTCGTAATTCCATCTTTTGGATATTATCTATTTATACGACTACTCGTCAACCAATAATATTCTCAAGAGAAACCCGTCCGAGTGTAGTATCGTGTAACAACTAATTCAAGTCTACACCTAAATAGCCACCGCACTACGTCCTAAAAGGCAAAGATGGGTTAAGGGTTCTAAGGTCCTCAGCTTCTCGGGCTCCCAAGTCAGAAAAAGTAATGCCAACTACGATTACTCGTGTGACATTAGTAATCCCAAAGGTGCCTCTACTGTGTGAGGGATCTCAAGTCAGCTTATTAAGGATTAACTCCACGTAAGCCAAACATGACCATACCACCCTCCTACCATAAGAGCTCTCAAGTCCGGGTATATGACTTATCTCACCACACAGAGATCACTAAGCACCAGACATAATAACCAATAACAAACAACTGCAAACACAATATATACACAAAAACAAAGATGGGCTTAACCTACTAGGGACTACTCCCCAACAGAGTTGCCACTTTTCTATAGCGGTAAAAAATTTGAGATTAAGTTATTGATTAACTTAACTCGCAAAGCAAGAGTTGCCACCACGCTTTTATTGTTTCTAAAGGAAAAGGGAAAAAGTACGAACAAAACCCAAAGAAGTTTTAAAATAAAACTAATAAAAAGAGAACAAGGGTCCGGGGGTTAGTTACGAAAAGGGAAGGTATTAGCACCCTAAACATTTATGGTACTCCATGGGAACCTCTTTGAAAATATGTACATTTTGGTTTGAAAAAGGTGTTGTTTGTTAAAAGATTGGAGAGATGGGAAAAGAAGTATATTTTCCTTATTTTTATGTTTGCCAAGACTTTTGGAGTCTCATGCCTACGTACCAACAAAGTGCAATGGAGGATCAAAACTTCGTAGTTCGGGGTAAAAGTAACAAAAGGAGTTTGTTTTGATTCATTTTTTATGGAAAATATACTTTGTCATTTTAAGGAGAATACTCAACTAGTCACCCAAAAGTATGAGAACTTTGCATTTTCATCAAAAGAGCTCCAACTTGGATAAGGATCAACAAGTATGCCACTAGCTATCACAAATGAAAAATAATTATCATCAATATTATGGGGATAGGAGAAATCTATCTTAACTATGGAAATGAATCATGTCTAATGCCTTGAGAAAAGTTTTGAAAGGAAAAGTGCACAAGGGCATAAAATGGTTTGAATGAGTTTAGACATTTTTTAAGTCTTTTGAAATTGGTCTAAACATGTTTAAGATGAATTAGGATTTATTCAAGAAAAAGGGTTTGAAAATCACTTGACAAAAGTCAGGGTTTATTGAGAAAGTGGTTCAAGTTAAAAAAACAAGAAGGTTTTGAAAAAAGAGGAAAGATTTTGAAAATTAAAGAAGGGGAGGAGAAGAAGAGAATATTCTAGAGCATAAAGTAAAAGCTAGGGAGGAAAGATCTGAACAATAAATAGCAAGTCTTATGACATAATTCAAGCAAGAATTCCCTCCTTTGGATTGAGCCTCAAGCAATTCAAATAAGCAAATAATAATCCATGTATCAGATGAAACTAAAGTAACTCAACCAAGTATTCAAAGGTAGTCCCAAGTCAAATGTAACAAATGGATTCCAAGGTCTCAAAATCACAAGTCCAAAAGCAAGGATCAAGATCCTAATTCTAAGTCCATGACTCCACAATGATGTCAAGGATGGTAACCACAAATCCATGAGTTAGGAGAAACAAGATCCTTTTAGTTTTTTTTCTTAATAGTGTTTTCTTTACAATGATATAAAAGAAAGGTCCAAATGGACAAGGAACAAAATAACATAATCACAAACAATATGATATGAAATTCTAAACACTGAGCATAAAGTAAATGACATAAAATAAAGACATAAAGTAAATGACATTGAAATAGAAGTTAATACAAGTGAAAAGTTAGTAGAAGATGTTAGTGAAGATGAAAAGATATTTTTGGTCATTTTTTAGAGAATACTCAGCTATCCATTCACAAGCATGAAAATATGAACCTATACATCATTTATGAGAAGGGTTCCAACTTGGATAAAATCAACAAGTATGCCACTAGATCTCACAAATGGAAAAGGAGCAACATTTTCATACAATACCATAAGGAATAGGAGACTTACAATCTCACTTACAAAAATTCTATTTCCTTTGGGATAAATTTAATGCTATGTTAAGCAATCATAATTGGACTTATGTAGAAGTCACAACTATCTGAGATCGGTCGATAATAATGTTTGTGTTAATACATGCTAGAGAAATGATATTTAAATCATTCTCCTAAATTCATGTCCCACAAGAAAATAAAAGGGGAAGATGATCAAGCACAAAGGCTAGGAGGATGGTCCATTACTTTAATCCACACTTCATGATACATAGGATGAACTTATGCATCAATCTAAATTAGCTTAAATGATCCATGATCAATTAAGAGGTAGATTTGAAATGATGAAAGTTCATCAAACACCAATCCATACATCATGAACAAGACGGACACAAACCATCCAATTGATCAAAGGGAAAAGAAAAAGATGAAGAAGTGAGACACAAGAGAAGTCACACCCAAATTGGATCAAAAATTTGATCAAGTCATCATCAAAATCAATCATCCATTTTGGTGGATTTGGATTTTCACCCCATTGTTAGGGACCAATTAGTACTACTTTTTATATCATTTTATTGGTCCCTTTTACCAAGTTTTGATGTAATTACACATTTTTATTCTCACTATTTTGTATAAATGCAATTAGGTTTAATTTATTTTGTTTTGAATAGTTATTTCACATATTTGTTAGTTTTGTAGAATTTTTGGATAAAAATGATTTGGATTGCAACACCACATCTTGGAGGAAGCTTGCCAAACAAGGAAGCTGGAGAAGCAACAGTTCGCGCCGCGAAGGCTGCGAATCCAACAAGCTGACTGAGGGTCAAAAGTGCTGTTTTGCAGGGAAAGTTTATTTGCCATTTTGATGTCTGCCTGGGAATTGCTTTCCTGCTTTGGATGATAATGACCAATTAGGGAAATGTCAACCTTTTTTGTGAGAAACAAATACATTATTCTAGGGCATTGAGACATAACACTATTATCATACACACATTGATATTGAGAGCTTTTTGTAACAGAGAAAAACAGAGTTTTTCTTCTTTAACTTTCTGCTTTGAACAATGATGATGAGGAGCTAAACTCCCTTTTGTCAAGATTGGAGGTAGTAGCTATTCTCATATGCTCATGTATTCCATTTGATTTATATATATGATAAAGAATATTGATGTATTGAATACTGTTTTTGCCCTAAGTTGAAAACCAGATTTGAGTAGTTGTCGAGAGAGATTATTTGAGTCTTGACATAAAACAGATTTTCAAGTGGTGAATAAGTTGTAGAGATAGATTTATTCATTACTCTTCTTTGGTATTAAACATTAAAGATTGCTATATTGATAGTTAGGTGGAGAGATCGTCTAAGGATCAATATAGTGATTACCACAATATCATTTAGACATAAATGACTTTGAGAGGATACTTGAACATCATCAATAATCTTGAATCTATTTATTTATCATAAGGAATCATAAGCACTTGAAATAGTGAACTCCAATCTTGCCAAGCTTTTATATTTGACTAAAACCATTTTACAGTTTTTATTAACATTTACTCACAAGATAATTTTACAAACAAAACAACCTTGTTACTTTCTAAACTTATAACATTTGGATTATAGAACGGCGATAATATCAACCAATCTCTGTGGATACGATATAAAATATTTGCCGAAGATATACTTTTCAACAAATTGGCGCCGTTGCCGGGGATTGGTGTCGATATTACAAGCATTGCAATAATTCTTTGTTTTAAGTTGTGTTACAATTATTACTATCCCTCTTTTGTTTCACTTGGTTTGTTAGTTTTGTAGATTCTAGTGCATGCGAGGAAAAGCAAACGAGGAGCAACTTCAATTCGATCCTGAAATTGAAAGAACACTTCGGAAGCTCAATAGCAAAACACGAAGAAGAAGGAAACTAGCCGAAGAGAGGAACCGGAGAGAAGAAGCATCTACTCCCGCACTTGTTCCAATCGAAGAAGTGGTTGTAGAGGCTTGCGACGGAAACATGGCGGATGACAATCGTACCGAAATGTCCGCTAATAGTCCAAGAAGAAATGCTCAATTTTCCCGTGGAGGAAGAAATACGGAGATGAAGACCGGAATCCTCCAACTTCTCTATGCAAATCCATTCACCGGAATGGATCATGAAGATCCGTACACCCATCTCATCAAATTTTATGAGATTGCGGGTTCGACGGGAATAGATGAAACGGGTGAGGAGGCACTATTCAAGAGGATGTTCCCACACTCCTTGGTGGGAAAGGCAAAAGAGTGGTACCTTGATCAAGCACCGAGAGTGATGACGGATTGGAATTTACTAGAGGAAAAATTCCTAGAAAGATACTTCCCTCAATCCCGATTCATGGAAGCCAAAACGGCTATTGCGGTATTCACTCAAGGAGGCAACGAATCTCTAAATGAGGCTTGGGAAAGATTCAAGTCAATGTTGAGAAAATGCAAGGGTCATGGTTTTGACGAGCTCACTCAAATCCATATTTTTCTAAATGGACTCCAATCAACGCACAAGACACTTCTAGACGCCACCGCGGGTGGTTCGCTTATGTCAAAAACTGCGGAAGAAGCTAAAGTCATTATTGAACGGATGGCACTTAATGATCACCAAAGTCAACATGATTGTAGCTCTTCACAACGCAAGCCGGGAGTTCTTGAGTTAAATACCAATGATGTCATTCTTGCTCAAAACAAGTTGCTCTCTCAACAAGTGGAGTTGCTCACTCAACAAATGGCCAAGCTTCCACAACAAATGAAAGAGATTCAAGGATCTCAAATTAGACATCAAGTAGCATGTTGCGAATTATGTCAAGGGGATCACCCTACTGGTTTTTGTCCTCCACCTCAAGAAGAAGTGAGTTATGTGAACAATCAAAATCAAGGCTATCAAAGACAACAGCCTAACAATCAAGGCTACCAACCAAGAAACAATCAGGGCTATCAACCGTCAAGGTTCAACAATCAAAATTTTCAGCAGCAAAGTCCTTACCAACAACCTAATTCTCAAGGACAACAGTCGCAAGGAGGGAATTCCAAGTTAGAAGACACTCTTCAACAATTCATGCAAGCTTCCATGGCAAATCAGAAGAGTAACGAAGCAGCAATTAAAAATCTGGAAAATCAAGTAGGCCAACTTGCGAAGCAATTGTCGGAACAAAACGCAGGATCTTCTTTTTCTGCTAACACTCAACCGAACCCAAAGGAGCATTGTAAAGCAATCGTCACGAGGAGTGGTAAAGAGTTGGTAAGTGAAAAAGGTGAAGAGATTATAGAAGAGAACATTACTGATGGGATGCTGGAAGAAAAAGACATAGTTGGTGAAAGGGAAAATGCTACTGGAAATGTTCAGTTCGCGCTGCGAACCACCTTCGTGCCGCGAAAAGAGCAGGTTTTGCCTACTGATCAGCATATTGATTTAGAGGGGAAAAAGGATGCTGAATCAAAGAAGAAAAAGAAATCTGAGAAAGGGGTGAGCATCATTCCAACTCAACATCTACCCTATCCACATGCTCCATCAAGGAAGGACAATGCTAGGCATTATGCACGGTTCATGGACATCTTCAAGCAACTCCAAATCAACATTCCATTTGTTGATGCATTAGAACAAATGCCACGGTATGCTAAATTCATGAAGGACATTCTTACCAAGAAAAGGCGACACGTGGAAGATGAGACCATATTGCTTGATGCACGGTGTAGCGCCATCATCCAAAAGACTCTCCTAAGGAAGGAGTCCGATCCGGGCCGGGTTGTTCTACCGGTAACCATTGGAAACACTTACGTTGGAAATGGTTTGATTGACTTGGGTTCTAGTATAAATTTAATCCCCCTCTCCATTGTAAAAAGATTGGGGAATGTTGAGATTAAATCGACGAGGATGACTCTACAACTAGCCGACAAGTCTACCACCTCACCATACGGAATCGCTCAAGACATGCTTGTGAAAGTGGACAAATTTTTGTTTCCGGTGGACTTTGTAATAGTAGAGATGGATGAGGATCGTGATGTACCCCTAATTCTTGGAAGACCTTTTATGAAAACAGCTCGGATGATGATTGACATAGATGATGGGCTAATGAAGGTAAGAGTGCAAGATGAAGAGGTGACCTTTAATCTTTTTGAAGCTATGAAGCATCCAACCGACAAGCATGATTCTTTCCGAATCGATGCAATTGAAGAGGAAGTAGTGGAGGTCGCGAACCAAATTCATATCTCTAATCCTCTAGAAAGATCCCTTATCGGAGCATACAACGTGTTAACCGACAATGAGGAACGAGAGATTGAAGCAATGTTGCACGAGCTAGAATCTTGTGGTGAGCTGGCCTATCAAGAAGAATTAACGGAAGACTTGGATGCAAAGAAGAAAACGGAAGAGCAAAAGTTAGAGTTGAAAATGCTTCCGTCACACTTAAAGTATGTGTTTCTTGGAGACGAGTGTACTAAACCAGTGATTATAAGCAACACATTGTCCACACAAGAGGAAGACAAGTTGATTCAAGTATTGAAAAAGAACAAAGGTGCAATAGGGTGGGTGTTATCCGACTTGAAGGGTATTAGTCCGGCCTATTGCATGCATAAGATCATGATGGAGGAAAATTTCAAACCAGTTGCGCAACCTCAGAGGCGTCTGAATCCATCAATGAAAGAGGTGGTCCGGAAAGAAGTTGTCAAACTATTGGAAGCCGGAATGATTTATCCTATATCCGATAGTGCATGGGTGAGTCCAGTACAAGTGGTTCCCAAGAAAGGCGGAATGACGGTGATCAAAAATGATAAAAATGAGTTGATTCCGACAAGAACAGTGACCGGGTGGAGGATGTGTATCGACTATAGAAGGTTGAACCAAGCTACAAGGAAAGATCATTTCCCACTACCCTTCATGGACCAAATGTTGGAGAGGCTAGCCGGCAAAAATTTCTACTGTTTCTTGGACGGATATTCGGGGTACAACCAAATTTCAGTAAATCCGACAGATCATGAGAAGACAGCTTTTACGTGTCCTTTTGGCATCTTTGCTTACCGAAGAATGCCTTTTGGGTTATGTAATGCACCGGCCACATTTCAACAGTGTATGCAAGCTATATTTTCGGACTTGATAGAAGAATGCATTGAGGTGTTCATGGATGATTTTTCTGTTTATGGATCATCTTTTGAATTGTGTTTAAAACACCTTGATGTAGTTTTGGGGAGATGCGTGGAGACCAACCTAGTGCTCAACTGGGAAAAATGCAATTTTATGGTCACTGAGGGTATAGTTCTTGGTCACAAGATTTCTTCTGAAGGGCTAGAGGTGGACAAAGCCAAGGTGGAGGTTATTGAGAAACTACCACCTCCAACTAACATTAAAGGGATAAGAAGCTTTCTAGGACATGCCGGTTTCTACCTGGGATTCATACAAGATTTTTCAAAGATCGCAAAGCCATTGAGCAATTTGCTCAACAAAGGTACGCCTTTTCTTTTTGATGAATCATGTCTTAAAGCTTTCTTAGATTTGAAAGAAAAGTTGGTCACCGCACCAATAATCGTAGCACCAAACTGGAACCTTGATTTTGAACTCATGTGTGATGCTAGCGATTATGCAGTTGGTGCGGTGTTAGGACAAAGAAGCGATAAAGTTTTCCATGCCATACACTATGCTAGTAAGGTGCTGAATGAAGCACAAGTTAATTACGCAACAACTGAAAAGGAATTACTAGCCATAGTATATGCATTGGAAAAATTTAGAGCTTATTTGATTGGTTCAAAAGTTGTAATCTACACTGACCACTCGGCGATAAAATATCTGCTTACCAAGCCAGATTCAAAACAAAGGCTTATTTGTTGGATCCTTTTATTACAAGAGTTTGATCTAGAAATTCGGGATAAAAAAGGTTCTGAAAACTTGGTGGCAGATCATTTGTCTCGGTTGGTTAATGTAGACATTACAAACAAGGAAGAGGAGGTGAGAGAAGAATTTCCGGATGAAAAACTCTATGCGATTCAAGTGAGGCCTTGGTTTGCTGATTTTGCTAACTACAAAGCAACCGGTTTAACACCGGAAGACCTCACTTGCAATCAAAGAAGGAAATTCTTGGCAGATACAAAATATTATGTTTGGGATGATCCTTATCTGTTTAAAGTAAGAGCAGACAATATTTTGAGACGGTGTGTAACAATTGAGGAGTCAAGAGACATTCTTTGGCACTATCACAACTCTCCGTATGGAGGTCACTATAGTGGTTTGAGAACAGCCACTAAAGTACTCCAATCGGGTTTTTATTGGCCATCCTTATTCAAAGATGCGCACGAACATGCGAAGAGTTGTGATACATGCCAACGGAGTGGAGGAATAGGAAAACGGGATGAAATGCCTCTAACCAACATGCTAGAAGTGGAAGTTTTTGATTGTTGGGGTATTGATTTCGTTGGCCCATTCCCCTCTTCTTTCTCAAATGAGTACATACTAGTAGCTGTTGATTATGTTTCGAAGTGGGTGGAAGCAATTGCCTCACCTAAGGCCGATGCCAAAACAGTGATCAAATTTTTAAAGAAAAACATATTTTCACGTTTTGGTGTGCCTAAAGTGTTGGTAAGTGATGGAGGCTCACACTTTTGCAATACACCCTTAGAAAAAGTTCTGCAACATTATGGTGTAAAGCACAAGGTGACCACTCCCTACCACCCACAAGCGAACGGTCAAACTGAGGTTTCAAACCGGGAAGTCAAACGGATTCTTGAGAAAACAATCTCGAATTCAAGAAAAGATTGGTCCTTAAAACTGGATGAAGCTTTGTGGGCGTATCGCACTGCCTACAAAGCACCTATTGGGCTAACTCCGTTTCAAATGGTGTATGGGAAGACTTGTCATCTTCCAGTGGAAATGGAGCATAGAGCATTATGGGCTCTTAAGTTCTTGAATTTCGACTCCACTCTAGCTGGAGAAAGAAGGAAAGGTCAACTCCATGAATTGGAGGAACTAAGGAACGATGCATACCATTCTAATAAGTTGTACAAGGAAAAGGTAAAGGCATACCATGATGGAAAGGTCCGTCATAAGGAGTTTCATGTTGGACAGATGGTATTGCTCTTTAACTCAAGGTTGAAGTTATTTCCTGGTAAGTTGAAGTCTAAGTGGTCAGGACCATTTGTTGTCAAGGAAGTACGGAATTATGGAGCCATTGTGATAGAGGATCCAAAGTCACAAGAGAGCTGGACTGTCAATGGTCAAAGACTAAAAGTCTATCATAGCGGTGACGTAAACCGTGATGTGTGTGTTATTTCCTTATCTGGACCAGGCTAATCGAGGTACCGTCGAGCTCTTAACGACGTTAAACAAAGCGCTTGTTGGGAGGCGACCCAACGTTGTAAGTTTACCCTTTATTTATTTTTATTTTCTCTGTTGTGTGATTGTTGTCTCTGTTAAAATTTTATTTTGGGGGTTCTGTTTTTCACAGTTCGCGCCACGACCCCCAATTCGCGCCGCGAACTGAAGGAAGAGTTTCAGGTCGCGCCGCGAACACTGTTCGCCCCGCGAACACTGTGTGACAAAGTCACTTAAATTCTGTTTAGGTCACTTTCTTTTCTCATTTCAACACTTTTCAAAACACCAACTTTGTCGCGCTTTCACCCCACTCTCAAAATCCCACCAAAAACTAAAAATCTTCAGTTCCCATTGTCCAAATCTTCATTTGTTAGCAAGACTTAGTGATTCAAACGGTATGTACTCTTCAATTTCTCTTTTCCAATCCCTTTTGGGTTTTTCATTTAGGGTTGGTTAGAAATCAAATTTTTCTGTAGATTACCTCTTGAAATCACTATGCATGTTTGATTTAGAGTAGGATTAGGGTAGAGTTGAGAACTTTGATTGATTGAGAGTAGATTGCTTCCCACTTGTGGAACCCTAGGAAGCTCTGGGAGATTTCCTGGATTCGCAGAGTTCGTGCCGCGAACTGTGAATTCCAGGGCCATGTTTTGTGTTGTTTGTTTGCTAATCTTGTCCATGTTTGTTTTGTGGTTGTTCTGGTGTTGATTGCAGATGTCCAAAAGAACTAAAACCACGGCACCTCCTCAAGCCCGTTCAATCAGAAGGTTCATTAGTGATGAACACGAGGCGCGATTCGAAAGCCTAATCAAGAGAACCATTTTGCCTGAGAGGTTTATCCGTCTAGCTCCAACTGGGACGTATCATAATGTGGTTGCGGCTTTTGAACGACGAAGATGGATGAAACTATGCGAACCAGAAGCAGCAATAAATTATGATATCGTTCGAGAATTTTATGCGAATGCTATGCATCGAGAGGAGGGTACGGCTTTCATCTACCGATCCAGGGTAAGGGGCAAGATCGTTTCCTTTGGAAGGGATGACATTAATTCTTATCTGGGTAATCCCCTAACTCTTGGAGAGGGTGAGTGTTGTGAGTACAGTATCATGGAGGCAGCTAACAGGTGGAATCTTGAGGCGGTAAATACTACCCTATGCCTCAGCGGAAAATCCTACGAACTAAATGATCAAGGACATCCGAAATTGTGGAAAAGAGAAAATTTTAATTTGGGAGCTAGGGCTTTTCTGGTGCTACTGTTGACTAATATCCGACCAAGAAGCCACACCACCACAATTCCTATGGACGTAGGGTGTCTATTGTACTGCATCATGGTCGGGAAGTCTGTGGATGTCGCAGCCCTCATCGCAGGCGAACTGAGAAAGATGGTTTTAAGCGGAACCAATTTCGGTGGAAAAGCTGGTGTACTCGCATATCCAGGACTTATCATGGGACTGTGCCGTCAGGCAAATGTTCCCATCCCTGAGGAAGTACACTTCTTGATCACCAGTGTGATAAATGACTCATATCTGAACAGGTTTCTGCAAAACCAAAATGATAAGACTGATGCACCTGGAACTTCTTCATCCAGAGCCCGAGCCAGACCTCGACCTCAACCTCAACCTCAACCGCACACTACCCCAGGTTTTGATCAGATGGCATTTGCCAACTACTGTTGCGAGAGCTTTGAGGCCTCCAGGAGGTCTCAATCATTTATTTTCGATGCCATGCAGCAGCAGTTCCAGAACACGTTTCTGGCACCAGAGGCACGCACTTTTCCTTCGCAAGCGGACTATGCAGCTTATGCAAATTGGCCTGAGGGCAGGCCAAATTTTATGGGGGGGGCAGGAGGTAGTGCAGACCCAAATGAGGAGATGGAGGATGTTCTTGGAAATGTAGGTGGTGACGAAGAGGAGGAGGATTAAAAATGTGGAGAATTGAGAAGTTGTTGTATTTCTGAGTTTCTTTGTACTATTTCTGTTTTTGTTTTTGAGAATTTGGATGTACTTTTGGGTGGCTCTAGTTCACCATAACTTTATTTTGGCACTTTATTTTTGTTAGTATTTTGACAATTGCATGAATGCTAGTTGAGATTTAAGTGTGTTTTAATCAAATTTTGGTTTACCAACATTTTTGTTTAATTGTTCTTATTCTTAAGTCAAGCTTTAAGCAACCGAGAAATGATCGCAAAGAAAGAAGCATAGGACACTTCGAGTGGTGATGATAAGAATTAGTGTCGGCATTTCAAGGTACACTTTATCGCTTTCTAGACTTAACATGAGTAGTTTGATGGTGTGTGCAAATTCCATTTCATAAATTCATTGAAGTATATGTCAGTTCTGAATCAAAATAGGACTTAACCAATTGTGAGGAGACTTTCCATTGTACACTAAAAAGCGGGAAACCGAGCATTATTTTATCTCATTCTTATCATGCTAAAGCATGCATCAATCTATTTTTGTGTGAAAATTTTGAAAATGATAGAGGCATTGTTTGTGAGAAAAACCACTTGACCAAAAAGTTTGAATCAACTAACCTTGTGAGGAATAATCCTTAGTTAAACCCCTTTGAGCTTATTTTAGGATTCATTTGATTGATCATTGTAAAATCAATTGAAAACTGTGGAATAAATGAATCCTAATTTCTTTCGTATCAGTTGAAACCTCAAACCGAGTTATTCGCATAATTTTGCATTTTGCTTATGTCTAAGTAGGGAGCATTGTTGAATAAATTTGGTTTGGTTTTGGAATCTAAAGTTGGGGAGAGTAAAATGAGAAGTGATTATAAACTTGGAAAAGTGAGTTTCTTATGAAAGGGTGAAAATTTGAAAAGAAACAAGAAATAGAAATCACCCTTGAAACCAACCATAGAGTATATAAAAAAAAATGCTCATGGTTGTGTGGATTTGAAAAGAAAAAGAAAAAGAAAAGATAGGGATCAAAGAAAGGGAAATTGTGTAGATTTGAATATTTGGGAATGCCCCCTTAGGATAGGCAATTTAGTTGAATTCTCTCAATCATATCCTTTCTTGTAACCTAAGCCACATTACAACCTTGGAAAGACCTCTTGATTCTCATTTTTCACATGATTTGGTACTTGTTGTGATAACCGCATGATTTGAATTGCTGTTGATTTAATTGCTTGGATGAGTGAAAGTAACCCTTCATGTTATTCATCATTGTTATGATGTGTGTGTAAGTTTGATTCAATCTTGACATATATGGCTTTGAATTCCTTGGAATGATTTTTGCACTTTACCATTTCCCTTATTCATGTTTTGATCTAGAATTGAGATAGGTGAATTGAGAAAGTGCCAAACGCTTTTGAACCATTTGAATGTCCTTGGTAAATCCTTGTTTCAATTTTTTGTGTCATTGCTTTGGTTGTAAGGGTGGAAACTTTTGTTTAGGGACAAACAAAATGCTAAGTTGGGGAGAGTTGTTAGGGACCAATTAGTACTACTTTTTATATCATTTTATTGGTCCCTTTTACCAAGTTTTGATGTAATTACACATTTTTATTCTCACTATTTTGTATAAATGCAATTAGGTTTAATTTATTTTGTTTTGAATAGTTATTTCACATATTTGTTAGTTTTATAGAATTTTTGGATAAAAATGATTTGGATTGCAACACCACATCTTGGAGGAAGCTTGCCAAACAAGGAAGCTGGAGAAGCAACAGTTCGCGCCGCGAAGGCTGCGAATCCAGCAAGCTGACTGAGGGTCAAAAGTGCTGTTTTGCAGGAAAAGTTTATTTGCCATTTTGATGTCTGCCTGGGAATTGCTTTCCTGCTTTGGATGATAATGACCAATTAGGGAAATGTCAACCTTTTTTGTGAGAAACAAATACATTATTCTAGGGCATTGAGACAGAACACTATTATCATACACACATTGATATTGAGAGCTTTTTGTAACAGAGAAAAACAGAGTTTTTCTTCTTTAACTTTCTGCTCTGAACAATGATGATGAGGAGCTAAACTCCCTTTTGTCAAGATTGGAGGTAGTAGCTATTCTCATATGCTCATGTATTCCATTTGATTTATATATATGATAAAGAATATTGATGTATTGAATACTGTTTTTGCCCTAAGTTGAAAACCAGATTTGAGTAGTTGTCGAGAGAGATTATTTGAGTCTTGACATAAAACAGATTTTCAAGTGGTGAATAAGTTGTAGAGATAGATTTATTCATTACTCTTCTTTGGTATTAAACATTAAAGATTGCTATATTGATAGTTAGGTGGAGAGATCGTCTAAGGATCAATATAGTGATTACCACAATATCATTTAGACATAAATGACTTTGAGAGGATACTTGAACATCATCAATAATCTTGAATCTATTTATTTATCATAAGGAATCATAAGCACTTGAAATAGTGAACTCCAATCTTGCCAAGCTTTTATATTTGACTAAAACCATTTTACAGTTTTTATTAACATTTACTCACAAGACAATTTTACAAACAAAACAACCTTGTTACTTTCTAAACTTATAACATTTGGATTATAGAACGGCGGTAATATCAACCAATCTTTGTGGATACGATATAAAATATTTGCCGAAGATATACTTTTCAACACCCAAGATCCATTGGGTTTTATGAGACTTTAAGTCCAAACCATCATGATCCAAGGTCAACAGAAGTTCACAAGGTCATACAAATATAAATTGCAACTAAATGAAATAAAAATGCATCAAAGGTATTTTTAAAATAGAAATAAAATGGAAAATCCATAGAATCCTTCAAAACACCAAATAAATGGCCAAGAAAATTATGGAAGGTTCGAAATAAAATAAGAAACATATAATAAAATTTTCAGAATTTAAAAATGAAGAAAAGTATTTTCAAACCAATTAAAATAAAGGAGAAAAGAGAAAATTCATGAAAAATAGGAAACCAATGAAATAAAATGTGAAAAAATAAAAATCAGGTGAAGAAAAATAAAAGAGAATTTTAGAAATTATTTTGGGATTTTTTGGATAAAAAATGAAATTACTATGAATTTTTTAAAGAAAAAACACTGAGCGTTGGATCGTGCCTCATTAATTGACCTTACAAATCCAACACTCCAGAGGTTAAGATACACAATTGAACACACTTCAAGCCAAACACGGGATCCAGTATAAATCTAACTAATCAAAACATTTCAAATTGCCAATGTGTCTGGTTCAAACTCAGACAACTTGAGAAAAATCCGACCGTTTTCTCCGGTGAGCTCTCATCGGAGTTTCACCGTTTGGTAAATTCAAGACACGGGACCGCCACCATTGTGATCCTCTTCTCATCCCGAATTCAACCTTATGCTCCAAATTCATTTATCTAAATTGAGCAAAGGGGATTTCTGAGAAGTTTCAGAAATAAGCAAGCCATGAAAAGTAAAATTAAATGATGAGCACGATCAATCAACGCCAGATGATTTAGGGGAAAGCATCAGAGAGAGAAGGACTACATTGTGGTAACTTGTTTGAGTTCAAATGATGCTCAAAACTACCTTGTCTAGATGGTGATCAGAAGTTGATGAAGCTCGATCTGGTTAGAGCACCTCAGAAGGTCTCAAAGCTTGGGAATTATTGCAAAAGTTTCAAAGGATGCCGAAGATGATAATGGAATCAAGAAATTGGATTGAAACAAGCTGAAACTCAAAACACGATAGTTGACTTTTCTGGAAAAATTTCAAGTTGTAGCAGGGGTTTCTTGGCTCTCCAAAGCTTGCAAATGAAGGCAACAACTTCCTCTATTTATAGGGAATGTGTTTGGATCCAAATACGTGTGGAATGATGTTGAATTCGTGCAAAACAAATATGATCAAAGTGTGTGAAAAGTGTGACTTGAAACTCATCAAAACTCAACCAAATTATGCATTTTAAGTGTCAATTAACTTCTGGAGGCTTGTTAAAACATATTTAGGACCAAAACACTTGCTAATTTGGCTTGAAATTGAGATTAGTCATGATCAAATTTCGGGCAATGGTGATTTCTTTAGTTTCAAGTCACCATGTTCAACTCAATGGGGCATCATACTCAAGAGGTTTTTTGATCCCATTCTTTTTGCAATATGTTAACATATGGCCAAGATTACAATGTGCCAAGAAATGTTGAATTTGGATGTTTGGGCACAAAGTTATGACATGTTGAAGTTGGCATAAAAAATTGATTATGTAACTTAGAAAAATTTGAGTGCTTCATGGTTGAAAATTACCTATAATGTCCCAATGAATTCCATGGCCTTCCAAGTATAATTTGACTTTGGTCCTTGAAGAAAACTTATAGAGGATATCACCAATGGTATTGTGCAAAAAGAATCAGCTTCATATTTTTAAAATTGAAGAAGTTATGATCTTTGAAAGTTGGGAAAAAGTCGCTTGAAAAAAGGTCAAATTTTCACCAAGTCCACAAATGACCTATAATGTCTTCAAACTTTTAATGATCCTCCAAGAATAATTGACTCTTGTAATGTAAATAAGTTTTATAGTATATTTATAAGAGTCATATGCAAAAAGGGGAATTCAAAAATGTTGAGAATTGAAGAAGTTGTGATCCTTGGAACTTTGACTTCACATTGTTGACTTCAAGGTCAAACCACTTGTAACAAACTTGTGAATTTGGACTTCTCTTGCATTTCAAAGCATATGGGTGATCATATGAAATCAAGATAAGGTTTCCTTGATTGTATCTTGATTAAATTTCCCAAAGCTTGAAGTTACTTGTTGAAGAAGGCATGGAAATAAACACATGAACCTTTGACTTTCTTTGAGAAGTAAGCCACCAAACTTTGAGATGCTTTTGATTTGAGGAGCCCTACCTTGTACAATATACTTAAGATAAACAAGACATATTTTTGATATTTGATTAGTGGTTAGATAAGAAATTAATCAAATAAACATTAAAGGTAAAACAAACCAACAATGAGGTGCTTGGTGATGCTTGCAAGAAGCAAACTCAAAGAAGAAAAAAGGGAAAAACCAAAATGTGACCTTGCTTTTATGTAAAAAAGCAAATGAGATGTGGGATTTTAGGGTTAAAAATTAGGGTATGACAATCTTGCCGGAATACTTTTTTTGGAATTTATTTCAGATATTTTTCAGCACAAGTTTTTGTAGTGGTTTGATTTCAGTACGTATATTTTCTATTTCTCTACTTTATTGTTATTGTTATTTTATTTCCTCTTGCGCTTGCTTATTACTACTACTATTATTATATTTAATATATTAAGTATGTTTGGTATATGTATGCAATTTAATTTCAATAGCAGTAACATTCAACCCATGTCCGGCTAAGCTTTTAGATCCCAAAATGTGAGGACCGTCATTCCGACGAGACTCGATAAAATTAATAGCACTAAATTTTTATAACAAGATTAATTTTTTGGTTTTGAATTTTATTTCAAAAAGCTGAAATATTACCGTGAAAGCGAAAATACATTAATATTGGTTTCAGCGTGAAAGTGTGAAAACTGTATCCGATCATTAAAACTCAGATCTTTAATTTTTAAAAATAGTGACAACATTTTATTAACTAATTAAGGACTATTGGTTTTCAAAAACAACTTCGAAATTGTAACTTGTACGTGCGAAAGCAGGTGACTACGGTTCTGAGATCCGATACGGGCTGCGTGAAAGTGGGCAGTATTTTTAAATTAATAATTCCTCCAAAAATAATTTTAAAAATAAATTGAAGAGCTGAATTTTACATGAGTCCCAAAGGTACTTGGAAATTACATTTGGATTTCTATTTCTCTTAATTCTAAAACCAGTTATTTTAAATCTGTTTCTAAGCAAAACTCTTACCGATAGCCTGCGATTTACAAAGTGACGATAGATAACGGTAGGTTAACATTGGTCTCTGTGGGTTCGATATTTGTTATACTATAATTGATATTTTTGTGCACTTGCGGAGAGTCCATCAGATGTGGACGCATGTCTTTCTATAAAATTAATTACTAAATATAATAATGATGCTTATGTTTTATTAATAAAGAACACACCCAAGAAATTATAGTGATGTCAAATCCCCCTATTACCACTACCCGAGATAGATCAAAATGAATCTATAGGGCATACTTAACACCTCTCCCTAATCCAGAAATTATTGATGAGATGCTGGCGTGAGACAAAATGCATCAATCACCACATCTGCCTATCAAATGTTATGTGTCACACAATGCTTGTCAGGAATGGTGAGAAATAATTGAAGTCGAACAACAAAGAACAGGGGCAGAATAATTGAGACAAGGAGAGATGCATCAGAGGAAATGTCAAATGCTAAATGAAGTTAACAACATGATGCAACAATTGTAGCCATTCCATGCCGCACAGGTTAACTTCCAACATCCATCACCTCCAAATCAATAATATCTGTGAGTCTTTCCTTTTCCCTCTTTTACTTTAACTTAAATACACAACTATAAATAACACATGTCATATAGGACACAAGATGAATTTTACCTTGGTTACAATGCCGAGGTAACAAAAGGTGACATGAAAAATGGGAATTTTACCCCTCGGTGTTTATAAAGCCAAGGCTAAAATGCAAAAGGTCAAGGGTTTGATCCCTAGAAACAACATATTTTTATTTCCAAAACTAACTAGCGCGTGCAACATACCTCTCGATTTTATTAAATAAACGAGATAATAAGATATATTTGTACATCAGTTTTTTACTTTAACCAAGGGACTTAATAAATTTTAATGCTACATAAATTTATTTTAATTCTCATTTTACTGGCAGACCTGTATCATTTTGTACACATGCATAATCTATTAAATTGTTACAAAATGCTAAATTAACATAGAATATCAAATCAAACACAGATAACAAAATTGGTATTCCTTTTTTATGTAGAATTACAAATTTACATTGTGACAAAACCAAATGTACAAATTTACATTGTTGTCATCAACACATGAAAATGTCAAAACCTCTATATGTACAAAATCAGCTTATAACAAAAAAACTATTGTTGTTGAACTTCATGATAATATGATAAGAAGACATCAGCCCAAATTGATCAGATATCATGTATCTTTTCTTGTGAGAATGGTGTATTATCGTTAAACTCCTATAATTAGAATAAAATTTAAATTATGGTAAGCTAACAACAACAACATTAACTTAAGAAATGTACATAAATTACATGTATATGGATTAAATTAATACCTTACGCTTGCTCCATCCATTTGTAATGCCTCTGGTGACAATATCATGCATATGTTTCATAACATAGTATCCACGAGAATAGTTGTCGGATTATCTTCTCGACTACAAATAATGTTCATAGAGTTACTATGTAATACACACAAATAAAAGAATATAAAAAATCACAAGGAATACTTACTTTTCAGGTAAGGATCCTTGGCATTTTACCAATTAAATTATGTTTCATTGCATTGTATACCTCCATCGCTCTATGTACACATGTCGCTAAAAATTAAATACGCATAAAACTATTCAAAACTAAAGGTCAAATTTGAATAAAAAATAATATCACTTACCCACACAAAACGTTTAACATAACTTCATTAAGGGGATTGTTCATAGAGCAAAGCATAACTATAGTATTTTGCCTTGGGCATATAATAATTAGTTACCAATGATTACTGAACAAATATTCAAAATAATTAATAATATGTATAAAATTAATTTATAAATGAAAATACAAATTAATATATACTTATGCGTGGGGTCAAATAACATTCTTTGTTCTCTTCTATCAACTTGACTTATAAGTAAACCTTGAAATTGTTTGATATCGTACCAGCATGAAGGCTAATTGAATTTGGATCTATGATAAAATACTTTCTTAAACCCCTTTCAACATACATCTCATGCAAGTACCTGTAAGAGTCGAATATTTATTGTTAAAGTACGAGAATGTATGAATATAAATAGAAATTATCAATGTAAAAATTATACTTATGAGCACCACAATTGTAATATGGTAACATCTAGACATTCATTCCCCTTCAAAAAATCCTTAATAGTAGACTTAAGAAGTAAGTAATATTGATTTGGAACATGATTTAATTGAAATTCTCTCAGATATCTGGAACACTCTCTACTATCATTTTTAGTCTCTGAAATTTATCTACTTTTTATGACGTGGTTTCAATATTATTCGGGTGGGAAGGACAACTTTCTTTTGTGCTTGTACCACCCATTACTTTCTCTTGAAAATCCAACAGATTCCACTTCGTTTGGTTGAGTAAACCCAATGAACTAAATCTTTGTATCATAAAAACAATATAAATATAATACAAAAATTTAAATGCAAACAATAATAACAACAACATACAACAAATTTTTAACTTATACTTATACCTCAAGCACATCGCAGGTACATTTCACGGATAACCTTTCATTCTCATCATCATTCGCCTTCTTTTGCTTCACCTCATTTAACCTCTCTCACTCCTCTTGCTCCTCCTGGACATGCTCTCGCACCTGCTGCAACAACCTTTCTTCCACCTCCTTCAACACCGTTTCCCGCTCCTCTGTCTGCACCCTCAAATGTTCCTCCTGATTCCCCTTCTCCCTTTCCCCCACCAACATATCAGCAACTATCTCTTTAATATCTTCCTTACTGTTTACTACTCTAGTTGATTTAGATCATCCAAAAAAGTCTTGAAGCCAATGCCTCTTCCAAGACGACGAAGTCACCCAAGATGCTCCTATGTTCCAATTGCTTCAACCAAGATATCATGACGATCTTCTAGAACAAAAAGGTCGGCTTTGTATTGTTCAACCAATAAATCCTAAACACGTATAAAATTTCATCTTTACCAAGTTGATTTAACCAAAATAAATAATATTGTTGAAAAAAGATTCTACTTGTAATCTTTTCAGCCACTTCGTGTGTAGCCTCTGATGTGAACTCGCCGCCTTTTCATCTTTACCAAGGCTTATAGAATCACCCAGCTCTTATTCCCTTTGTTTTCTTTTTTCTTCAATCATCGTCTTTTCAAGTTTTTCATATCATCCACGAGACAATCTATGTGGATATACATTTCTAGATCTATTAAGCTTTCCTTTTTTTCTCTTAGCCAAGAATTCGGGAGTGGTTTGAGACTTTACAAATTCCTCCCAAAAATCCTGATCAATAAATGAATACATCTCGTATGGAGGCTTTTCTATACTTTTAGTTGTTGGATGAGTGATATAATCATGGGTGAGTTGTGTTTTAAAGCCCCTCCAACGCTCACCAGAATATGTAATCACCTTCTTGTTCACCTTACTATCATCTGGACTAACATCAAACACCTCATATGTTTACACAATACAGTTGTTATTAGTATTAAACAAAAAAATTAAATGATCATACATACTTCTAAAACAAATCATAAAATTCAATATAAATAATGTAATATCAGTCCATAAGGTGTCTTTCAAATCATTGTCAACTTTGTGGCAACTATCCAACAAAATACTCACTTTACTTTTACCTTGTAACGCAACGTAACCCATCAAATCCTCAGCATGTTCAACATAAGCCTTGTTGGTTGCAACATCAACTCTAACCGGGTAGCGAATACCTTTTTCGTGGGCTTTTTTCACCTTCGTATACACCGCGCACCTCTAGTTTTTATTTTACATTTTGTATTTGTAGAGGTCGTTGTACGAGTCATGGAGGTTGAATTCATCGAGACACCAACATCTTCCGGGTGAGTCGTTGATGTTGTATGGGAGTTGTTTGTCGTACTGGCCATTTCAGTGATACTAACAATATTGAAAGTGAAAAAAATAATGCAGTTAGGTCATGACTGATGAGATATAAACAAAATGAAAATATAATAATAAAGATATACCATTTCAGTGATAGTAAACCATTTCAGTGATATGAACTAAAATCATTTCAGTAATATAAACAAAATCGTGATAAATAAGTACCTCAAACGTGATGACGAAGATTCAGTTAAGGTTAGAAATAGAGATTATGTTTGTGTTTTGATGAGAGTGACGATGAAAATCGCCAACAAATGGAAGAGTTTTTATGATAATTTTGATGAAAATCGTCTAAGGTTTCAGCATAGAGAATGACGATAAAGTTATAGTGTTGATAGGTAAACGGAAAGTTAGAGACTAGTTCTTTGAAGTGTTTCATGCAAAACAATCTCATGTCGGTTTTTTAGAGAAAACCAGCGTGTATTAATTAATTAAAAATAAAGTAAAAAAGCAAAAGCGTTTTAGCGCCATATTTTGGGAACTCAGTTAAAAGATCTTTCACGTCAACTTTCAAGGAAAACCGAGGTATAAGAGTTCATAAAATAAACAAATTAAAGAAGCTTTTGAAAAAATAATTAATAAATATTGACACAATATATTACATATCGGTTGGTACATGTAACCGAGGTTAATAGAAATAAAATAAAAAAATAAAATAAAAGATAAACAATAAAAGAAGAATAGTTGAAAATGCGCCAAGTGAGAAATACTAAATAAATCATAAAAATTAAAATAACATAAAATTCAGAAACTGGGTATGTATATATATATATATATATATATATATATATATATATATATATATATATATATATATATATATATATATATATATATATATATATATATATATATATATATATATATATATATATATATATATATATATATTACCTCGATGTTTAAGTAAAACCGAGAGAAAATATTCTTAGTAAAATAAAACATAGCACTCTCAAGACATATTCCCTCGGTTTATGAATGTATCAGGTGAAAGTTTCGTCATAAAAAAGTCGTATTTATAGTAGTGACATCGGGGACAATGTTAGGATTAAGTATGGGGTATATTTTTTTAGTTTGTTTATTTGTTTATTTACTTTGTTTGTGTGTGCATGTTTCTGATCAAAGATTTTCCCTACATAAATCATTTTAAAAATTCTGGAAAAAAATCGATTTCATTTTAAAAAAGCATATGAATCCATGAAAAGCGAGGCCCGAGGCTAAGAGTTTTGCGGAAAATTTGGTAAATCAGTCTTATCCTAACGTCTAGAGACTCTTGATAAGATTCCAATTTAACTTGATTTGACCTATTTTATATATATATATATATATATATATATATATATATATATATATATATATATATATATATATTACCATGACGTATTTTCTTAGTAACTTACATCATGTTGATTTGCATAGTTTTGATTTATGCATATTTTGTGTTGTTTGGCAGAGGATAAATAAAAATTGATAATGTTGAATAAGGGCAGTAAAAGACACTTGTGAACTTTGGGCCTATATATATATATGATTGTAAACTCTGGAAAAAAAAGCACCTAGCTTTTATTTAATTTATAGTTTCTTGTAATTTATAATTTTTTTACATTTTACACTTCTGCAAGTTTAAGATCCTGATGTTGTTATAAGTCTCTATATAGCAATTTTGTACTGCACATTTCACTGTAGTTCTAGGTTTTACTAGGGTTATATATTGTTATCATGTCTATGTTCATGGTTATTTCCATGTATGCTTTATTCTTTGTCATGCTTAAGTAGTTTTCTTTATGTTTTAGGATATGTGGACTATCCAAATGACAGACCTCATGTAGGAAATATGTTGAAAGTTAGACAATGAGAAATTCTCATTTGAGAAATGTTTTACCATTTTAAAAAATAGTTATGTTTTAAAGGATTCAAAACGAACGAGATATTCTTTAAAAACAGCTAATTAGTTAGTTTTGGACACGCTAATATGATGACGAAAGTAGGCATTACTAGTATTTTTCTATTTTATTTCTACAAATGAGTTTCTCATTATTAACTAAAATCAGAATTTGTGTGAGTGAGTCTAGGACATGATTCAATGTCCTAAGTCCATTTTAAAAAATTTAAGTAAAAATCAAATATACCAACCTAAAACGATCATCTTGGATAAGCAACGGGATAATAGCATTTAGTACTCAAAGTGGTCTCCGAGGAACGGTAAATTTTTAATACTTCGACATAGTTATATGTTTACGGCATGTCAAGGAATTGCCTCAAGCTTTGATTGAGGGATTTTCCCCAAGCTCTACTTTAGGGACTCAGGCCAAGTTCCATCTAAAGAAATCGTTTGGGGTTAACCTAAGCATGGAGACCCGGAGATTTCAAAGCATTCAAGTTAATCACTCTGCCCTTTACAAGACCCCGTGCTTGAGAGACTGTGTATTGAGATATTTTAATAGGGTCCTAAGGAGGAAGATCTATGAGTAGATATTCAAAACTAATTATCCCAATATTAGGCGAGCGCCCAATAGTGGATGGTAGTTCGCCCGAAATAGGGCATGAGGTTTCTTGGAATTGAGAGATAGATCGATATATTGGGCTTGGGCCGCCTGATATGGTTCATTACTTTACCTTACGTTACTAGCAAGGTATCTAAGTGGTAATCAGCTAGAGGATCAATTCAAGAGGGGATATATATATATATATATATATATATATATATATATATATATATATATATATATATATATATATATATATATATATATATATGAAAGACTTATTCTTCCTCTTTCCCACGTCATTGATATAGAAGGTAAGGAAATCGTCATTTTGCCTTACTAGCCTAACCCAAGGTATCTCTATAAATACCTCAGTCTTAAGAATGAGGAGAGGATATCTAGTTCTTCAAGAATTCAGTAAACATAGTCTCTCTCAACCCTCACATGAACAGACCTTCAATACACCATAAGCTTTAAAACCAAATTGCCTTACACAATTAGGAGTTGTCACCTCATTTTACTTTTTTAGCAAATACATTTTTATAGTACTAATATATATATATATATATATATATATATATATATATATATATATATATATATATATATATATATATATATATATATATATATATATATATATATATATATATATATATATATATAATTATTTCAAAAAGAATAACCTTTTTTTAATATTGTATATATATGTAATTTTATGCAACATTTTTTTCGTTTGCATGTTATGATTGTTGGGTCATGAATTTGAGAGGACAACATGACGGAGCATTTTAATTTTTGGAGATTTCTCTTTGTGAACAACACACCTTGTAAGAGACACGCCACATACTCATCCAAAATCTTAATGTGATAGATGTGTCGGTTCTCTCACTTATAAATGTTCATTTCTCCACTTTTCTAATAAATATGGGACTTCCCCATATTTTATTTCTCAAAGTTTCTAACTCACACTTGTTATTCTAAACACTCTCCCTCAAGTGTGAGTCTATCCATAATTATCCCCCTAACAAGTGAGTCGATACTTCACTCGAACCAGGCTCATACCACTATTAGGATATCAATTCGAGGGGTCAACATGTGAGAGCATTTTTATTCAGGTCTTCCTTTATGAGCAACACCTTGTGAGAGACACACCATATATTCACACAAAATCTTAAGGTGATATGTGTGTGGATTCTCTCACTTATAAAATGCTCAATCTCCATTTTTCTAATCAATGTGGGACTTCCCCACACTTTGTTTCTCAAAGTTCTTAACTCACACTTGCTTTTTCTCAACACTCATCCTCAAGTGTGAGTCTATCCACAATGCTTACCATTAAGCGGGAGCTCTTTCATCCACATATATTTGTACCACCATTGACACTCTTCAACGGGACATGCCTCTTATCCACCATCATGTAGGGAGGACTTTTGATACAAGTGAGTCGGTCCTTTACTCAAACCAAAGGCTCATGATACCACTGTTGGATCATCAATTTTAGGGTTAACACGAGAGAGTATTTTTAGATTCCTTGGGGATAAGTGTGTGGGTTCTCTCACTTATAAATACTCGAGTCTCCACTTTTCTAATCAATGTGGTACTTCCCCACACTTAGTTTCTCAAGGTTTCCAACTCACACTTACTATTCTTAACACTCTTCCTCAAATGTGAGTATATCAACGATACTCTCCCTCAAGTCGAAGCTCTTTCATCCACATACACTTGTACTATTGTTGACACTCTTCAACGAGACATCTCCTACCCACCACCTGTGGGGAGTACTTTTGATACAAGGAAATTGGTCCTTCACTCAAACCAAATACTTTTGATACCACTGTTGGGTCATCAATTTGGGAGTTCAACACGATGGAACATTTTTATTCTTGGGGTTTTTTCTTTTTCAGTAACACACCTTGTGAGAGACACAAGACATACACACACAAAATCTTAAGATAATAAATGTGTGGGTTATCTCGCTTATAAAATGCTCAATCTCCATTTTTCTAATCAATGTGAAACTTCCCCGTATTTTATTTCTCAAAAATTCTTAACTCACACTTTCTTTTTCTCAACAACAATGTTGAGTTTGAAATTTAGAAAATTGGACGGAATTTTTAATATTTAATTTTGAGAGAGGAGAGATACTCTTGTAATTTGAAGTTCGGAGGTAACTAAAATCAATCAAATATTGTTCAAAGTAGATATTAAACTTGGATATTCCTAATCAATAATATATATTTGAAATTATTTTTAAATTGAGATTTTACTTTCAATTTTGAAGTTTAAGCCTTATGAATATTAATTTAAAAAATGGGATAACAATGAAACTAATAAATCATTGAATTTAAATCAAAATTCAATTTTAAATATCAAATAAATAATTCACTATTAATTATTTCTCATTTTCATAAATTAATAATGACTCCAAAAGTCATATATTTTGATCACTAAAGAACAACACTAACTACATACTCAACATCATTATCTGTCGTAAAAGAATATGATCTTTCTCATTTTTCATGTATTAAACATGACTCTTTGAGTCATGTATGTAATATAAGAATGCATATTATATATATATATATGTTAAATCAAAGTGATCACAAATTCTTAATTTATATGTATGTTTATCAAATATCTGTCTCTTTAAATAATTGTATAAAATGTTATATGTTCTATTATACTTTGAGCAAATAATAAATCATACGAGTTCTCACTTTTAACTTACATAAAAAATATCACCAACATTAATTATTTGTTTAGTCTTTTTTATCATTTGTTCTTTTGTATTTTTTTCTTTTTTGCTTATGTATATTGCAAGAATATATTATGTTATTTAAATATATATAGAGAAAGTATATTATATTATTTAAATATATATAAAAAAATGCATTATATGGTATAAATCACAGACTATTATAAAATAATAAAATATGTATATCTAATATGTATTAGAATGATACTTGTTATATATTCTAATTTTTGTTAATTATTTGAGTGTGAGTAAATATATCATTTAAATTTTGTTAGTTGTTGTAATAATAGTATTTAATTTTTTATTATATATGTTGATGTTTTAATTTTGAACCGAACAATTTAGTTTTTTATTGTCATATTAAATTTTATATATATATATATATATATATATATATATATATATATATATATATATATATATATATATATATATATATATATATATATTGTCGTATTTGCACATTGAGTGTTATTAAACAAATGTATCAAGAATTATACTTTAATCATAAATATATTATTATATATATATATATATATATATATATATATATATATATATATATATATTATATGTACATATATACTATTTTAATACTAGAATTAAATATTAAATATTCCAAAACAAAGTTTAGTATAATCAAATTCATTATGATAAAAAATATCAGTTTCTATTTAATTGTACTCTAAATCCATCCCTAACGGTAACAAATGAAAATATAAAAAAGTTATGAAATTCTAACTATTAATATAAATTATATAGATATAAATAAAATAATGGTGAGAAAGAGGAAAATAAACTATTGTAAAATTTTAAAAAATATATAAAAAAATTAAGTTACAAGTCCTTAAAACAGGTACATATTATCGATTTTCAATGCAAAAAAATATGAAAAAAAAATCAAATTTATTTGAATTTAAAATAGGAGCATTAGTTATCTGAACAAGGTATAATAGATGATTTTTTTTTGGAGATATAAAACGAAAGACTTTATTTTTTGCTTAAAGACCTTTAAAGAAATTCTCGCTTTGATACTCAGATTCCTCCGATTCATGATCCTTCCTCTTTCGGTCAAACAATATTTTTTTCTCAACAAAACAGTCAGGCGATGACGTCATTGTCATATCCAATGTCGCGATGTCATGATAGGCGTATCACATGAATCCTCCATCACTGATTCCCGCGTCGTTGCAATCAACATATTCTAAAGCTTAAATTAATAGCAAAATTGATATTTGTTGATTCAATAATATTGTAAATTTTCTTTATAAAAAATAATATTACACATTTTTGTATCAATTATGTATAATTGTTAAAAAGAAATAATTTTTTTACAAATATTTGTAGCACATATAACATAATCTATCAAAAATATCGGATATAAATTTTATACAAAAAAATAATATCATAAAACAATTCCAAAACAATTTTATTAAAGTAATGAACAATAAATTTAAATATTATCAATAATAAGTCTAACGTGTCAACCTTGCAACATAATTGGAGGAAATTGAATTATAAAGTATCCTTAGTCACAAATCAATGATGCTTACAACCTTTTAAATTTTATATATATATATATATATATATATATATATATATATATATATATATATATATATATATATATATATATATATATATATATATATATATATATATATATATATATATATATATATATTTAAATTTAATTCTTTCTATAAAGAATACTATAAACATTTTATTTTTAACATTCTCTCAAATACTCACTCTATTATTAGGTAAAATACACGTGGGTCTTTAACTTTGAAATGGATCATATATAAAGTGGTAGGATGTTACAGAGAGTGTTAAAAAAGAGTTTTTTTTAGCATTCCTCTTTTTTCTATTAATGCTTCTTTTATTATTCTCTCTCGTTAGTTTCTCCCTCGTCCTCTCAATGTTTCGGCCTCTGTACTATATCTCTTTTTTCCTCTTTCTTTCCATTCTTTTTCGTTTTCACTTCTCTCCCGACTCTCTCTTATTTCCCTTTCTATTTTTGTTCTTTTTAATATATATTACAATATAAAAATGTTACTTAGATTAAAATATAAAGAGAATTTAAGATTCTTTTCTGAATTAGCCTAACTCATCAATTAAGGCTCTATGTGGAACATGAGTTTTTACGAACAAAAAAAAAATACTTGCTACCTAACATGATGCCTAAATGGTGGGTGACCCAATATTCTGATACATCTTAAGTTTTACTAATTGACTTAACTCATCCTTAAAATTTCAACATATAAGATGATTAATGTCACTCTTTTAAACTCTTACTAGTCTCTACCATTAATCATTAATCAATGTGAGACTAAATTTTTTCTATTTGATCATCTTTTTGTTTTCTAATAAAATAGTTTAAGATTTTAATCATTGAAAATATTATTAATATATTTATTTTATAAATTTTATAATTAATTTTTAATATATATTTTATCTATTTTATTTTATTTTCTATTAATATATTTGTACTTGCTAAAAAGAACAATGAGGGTAGCACTGTAACAATAGGGTTGTTTATGGTGTTTAAGATACTTTGTATGTTTGTTTTGGAAGGAAAAAAAATCAAAGATGCATTCCTCAATGTAGGACTGAGGTATTTATAGAAGAGCTCTTGAGCTTGGGCCAGATACAGTCATCACCGCTTTGTTACCAGAAACATGGGGGAAGAAGGAAACTTTCTTCCTTTGATTGTGGAGAGATGGTTATCCTCCTTTAACTGACTTTAAGTTAGTTTATATAAACACGGAATCCCACTTTCAACAGCAGAGGGATGAACAAAGGTTGGTCTGTATGGCCCAAATCTAAGCAAACATGTTGCTATCCCAATCCAGGAAACCTGTTGTTGGCTCATTGGGCGCCCCTCAACAGGGATTTGGGTGGCTTATGCCAACTTTCTCCAAGAAACTGCGTGTTAAATTTAATCTTGCAATAAATTTATATTGGTAGACAGACCCTCAAGTAGGAGAGCTTTAAACAATAATGAAGTGATTTAACCTCAAGTATTTCAACCTTTTTATCAAACATGGGAAGGTTCCCCATACAACGTCTTAAACTGCCTCAGGAGACGTTCCTCAAATAATCTTTGGGCGAGTCCCTAAAGTTGTCTTGGGGTGATCCCCTTAAGTATCTTGGGGTGAGTCCCTCAAGTGATCTTGGGGCGAGTCCCTCAAGTTTGAACTACAGACTATAATATAAGTTGAGCTTCTCTGACTAGGCTATTATGCATTTTTTTAATTGTCTCGGTTGAGGGTCTTTTGATTATAATATGTGTGCCTTTAGTGATACACTTATCTATACTGGTTATTTTTCTCCTCAAATGTATCTGATTGAAAACATTTTCAACTTGAATATGATTTTAAGAGTTTGTATTGCCTTTATGGCGGAAAGGGTCTCCCTATGGAAGCCCAACATTATTTATCTTGTAGCGTGGCAAGGAAATTCTTGTAGAAGTCCAACATTATTTACCTCGGACAACAAGGATCTTCTTGTGAAAGTCCAACATTATATACCATGTAGGGAGACAATGATCTTCTTATGGTAGTCCATAATTACTTACCTCGTGGGGCGATAATGATCTTTCTGTAGAAGTCCAATATTATTTACCTAGTAGGGAGGCAAGGAACTTCTTGTAGAAGTCCAACATTATTTATCCCATAGGATGGTAATGATCATCCTGTGGAAGTCCACATGTGTGAGATATCGAATAGGATAAGGTGCCTCATTAAAAACCTTACTCTTGTAAGGAAAATATTACATACTTACCCTTGAATTTTCACTCTAAATTTATTTGGGGGGGGGGGGGGGGGGGTCATACATTGGCGGGCTAGATACTCTTGCCTTATTTTTTGGCAGGAATAAAATTAAGTACACATAAAGCTATAGTAATATCTTAAGTTTATTGAGTTCCGTGTTCTTAGAATTATAGGCACAATGTGGAAACGTTTTGCATATTCGATAGGGACCATCCCAGTTGGTTTGTAATTTTCCCATGTTGGTAGGCGTAACCACTTGTCTATGCATGGGGTCAAGTTCTTGCATTCTCTTGGTACCCCACTTTAGAGTTTTATCTCCATATGGCCCTCTCCTTGTCGTCGAATTCCCTAGCATGGGCGACCTCTCTGGTTTCTTCTATTTGGTCTTCCGCACCTCTTGGAGAGATATGTCCTCAAGGAAGAGCTGAAATGGGTAAGAAGAACTGCATAGCCAGGGAAGCTTATACCAGATGGGTTAAGGATAGGGTTAAAGAGATATTGATGTTATTTCCATCAGAGCCATCTATGAGCATCAAGCCTCCCGAACTCATTGTTAATCCTTTATCTGAAGTTAACAAGTTGAAGGGAATTATCAAGGCATTAGAGAAAGAGAACGCATATCTCAAATCTAATCTTGGTAGGATTTCATTGGAGAAGGAGAATTTGAGGCTCAATCTAAATCAGAAGAGGGATAGGGCACTTCAAGTGGACAATGAGGTTCAAGCTGAGTTATACAAGAGAAGGAAGGTAGGTGAAACATTGAAGAGAACTTGTGCTAGTCTATCAACTAAGAAGAAGCAGTTAGCAGAGACTCAATATCAAGCCTGCAAATTGGATATCGACTAAAAGGATCAAATCAAGAAACTTCAAAACCAATTGGAAGTTTGCAAGAAGTGGTTGGAAGATGAATAAAGATGTGTCAAGAAACTAGAGGTTACTCTTTCTCAATGCCAGAGTAAACTAGACCAAAGGTTTGAAGAGATTCAAGGGTTGAAGGATCAAGCACATAAGGATCTGGAGAATACTAATCTACTCAAGCAACAGAATAATCATTGGGAGAGGCATAATGGTCACCTTCAAAGCCTCCTGGATCAGAATGAGACATTTCTGCAAGATCTTTTGGATGGACCTAATCACACCTTATTGCACAACCTACTTAAGGATGCGCAACATTAGAGGGAAAGGCATGCACACCTGACCTAATTTGTTGAACACGTCATGGAAGACCTACCAGAATTGTTGAAGGAAGCCTTTACTGTAGTGTTTCTGCATAATGTTCCTTGGGTTGTATCCCATTTCATCTATCTTTGTAGGGTGGTGTTTGATAGGGTTAAAGCTGAGCTTATTGTAGCCCATCAGGCATATTCTTGATTGGTACTTGTACTCCATTTTTGGATATTGAATAAAAAGAGTTTCTTTGTTATTGTCTTCATATATTGCTTCTGTCTTTATGCTTTATGATTACTCGTATTAATAAACAAAACCCAAGGATTCCCTGGAAATTTTTCTTATAAAAAATGAATGATAAAAAAAATGAAAATACACATATGTCAAAATTATTTTTGCATGCATTCATACATCCATGCATTCACTTGCTTTGGCTTTCGGAAAATAAAATCCTTACCTTCTCGTCTTTCTGCAGTAATTACGACGACTCATCATTGATATTATATAAGAGCTAACAAATCAAGACTCATGGCTGATTTTGAATCTGACAATGTTGTTGTCAAGGAAACTTTGGCCAAAGTCCAAGGCTAAATGAACCTCTTCCGAGAAAACATGGACACCATCATGGAATACCTCCAGGCATAGAGGGCCTCTACCTCTGCGAATCCTGCTACTACTATTGTCACCAGTGCTACTATGGTAACCACTTATGTTGCTGATGTTGTTACTACTATGGAGACTCCGGTTGAGATAGTGGTCCTTACAATTATGAATCAACCCATCTTCGCATCTTCTTCCAACAGGCTTGTTGCTTCCTATCCATGGGGAATATCGTCGAACTTTGCTTCTCAACTTACCAATGGATGTACCTTCATTCCACACCAAGCTCTTGTTGCATTTTCTGTTGTTGGAAGTTCTGCTTTCCCTTGGGGTATGCCTACATTTCAGTCTCCTCAGTTGGTTTATGTTGGAAACCCTGAGAATCTCCAAGATCGGGTTCATCATGTTTCGGGGCCGATCAATGCTGACACTCCTGACAATGATGCTGAATACCGAGGCACGCGCCTCCACTTCCAAATTCCTTCCCAGGCAGCTCAGCCTGTGGGCCAGACTCAATATCAAGTTGTTTAGAATGCCTATCCTGGGGCAACCTCTGTTGCCATGATGCCATATGTACCTGTCAATCCTGCACTTCAGTATGTGCAGTCTGGGGAACCTTTAGCTCCTAATGCTCAGATTGGAGGGAAGTTCCCTCAGGTTATGAACTTTGTTCCTCATACTGTCCCTCCTGGTTTTTCTTATCCTCCTCAAATGTTGTTTGCTCCCCAGACAGTGCCTGCTCAGGCGTATGCTCAAGATGTTCCTCAACCATCTAGTCAGATTGTTGTTCTGAATGTTAGTCTGATTAGGCTAGCAGACTATTAATTGTTTGACAACAAAATCAGGGCTATATAGGGTTTCTCGGCTTTTGGCATGGATGCTAGAGACTTGTGTTTGGTCTCAAATATGGTACTTCCTCAAAAGTTTAAAGTACCAGATTTACCAATATACAAAGCATTGAGCTGCCTTTGGAGTCATGTTACAATGTACTGTAGGAAGATGGCATCCTACATTGATAACGATGACATGTTGATTCATTGTTTCTAAGATAGTCTATCCGGGGCTTCCTTGGATTGGTACATGAGTTTGGAGCATACCAAAATCAGGTCGTGGAGAGATTTCTCCGAAGCATTCCTTAAACAATATAAGTACAATTTGGATATGGCAACGACTAGGTTGCAATTGTAGAATCAATCTCAAAAGTCCAGTGAAATATTTAAAGAGTACGCTCAGAGGTGGCGTGAAATGGCTTCTCGGGTTAGGTCAGATTTATCTGATAATTAACTTATTGACATCTTTATGGGTACCCTGTAGGGTCTGTATTTTGAGAAAATGTTACTCATCCAATTTTGCAGATATTGTGACTATCGGAGAAAGAATTGAGAATGGTGTTAAATCTGGAAAAATTATGGGTATTGTTCCTCATCCAGCTGTGAATAAGAAACCACGAGGTAACTTTCATAAGAAGAAGGAAGGTGAGACAAGTGTTGTGATGGCAAGTGTCCACCCTTAGTATCAGGATCATGTGGCTCATATGTCCTATTATCCTTATTCATACGTTGTTGTTTCCCGGTATCAGCAACCTCCTTGTCAGTACCAACCGCATAATCAAAATCAACAATCTGCACCGGTTCAGCCTACTTAAACTCAATAAAATGCTAGTGATAATAGGGGTTAAGGCCACGGGCATAATTACCGTAATAACTATGGTAGATGTCCTCAAATCGATAAAATCCATGTATCATACGCCCAATTGGTATCTTATTTGATCCATGTGGGGGCTATTGTGCCAAGGGAAATTCCACCGGTCATCCTTCCTTATCATCCAAAGCATAACCCTAATTCCTCGCGCGCCTTTCATGCTGGGCATATAGGGTATTCAACTGAAGATTGTTGGCCTCTCAAGAATAAAATTCAAGAGCTTATCAATCAGAAGGTTCTGTCTTTTTCGGAAGAAAAATCAAATATAAAGATAAACCCTCTGCCAAATCATAACGGGCCAGCGATCAGCGCAATGATTGAAGAAAAGGCTACAGAATCTGTCAAAAGGGTCATTGACGTGAAAACTTTGATGTCAATATTTGTGAAAAAGCTTGAGGAATGTGGTTTTTTGGATGATGTTCATGATAATTGTGTTGTGTGTGAATCAGATCCTAATTTGTTGTGATGTTCTGAAAGGTTGTGTTCAGAACTTGATGAATCAAGGAATGATGCAGTTCTCAAGATCGAGAGTGGTTGAAGAGATTGTTGTCATTGAACCAATAACCATTGTATATAGAAAGAAGAAAATCAAAACTCCTCCCAGGAGGATTCATCCTATTCATATATGTGTTCCTGGTCTGTTCCCATATCAAGACACCAAGGCAGTGCCTTGGAGGTATGATACGACTGTGTACGTAGGTGGAAAGGAAGTTCAATTTGCTGATATTGAAATCGTTAATATAACTGGAACATAAGGCATGACTCGTAGTGGCCGTGTATTCGCACCTAAGTACACTCCTAGGGTGTCTTCATCACCCACCATTGTCCCTCCTAAGGAAAACGCTCTTCATGTTCCTCATCCACAGATTGGGGCATTTGTACCCGCCACTCAGGTTCGGATGACTATTCCAGTTGTGACAAAGATTATCCCAGATAAGGTTGCAGAATATGAAACCTTCAAAGGTAAAGGGATGATGAATGAAGATGAACATGTTGAAGGTTACAAGAAGGGTATCTCTGTTGAGGAAGGCTAAGAATTCCTCAAATTGATCAAAAAGAGTGACTTCAAAATCGTAGACCAATTGGGTCAGACTCCCTCCAAAATCTGCATTTTGTCTTTACTACTGAGTTCTGAGGCTCACCGTAAGGCATTATTGAAAGTACTGAATAATGCTCACGTGGTGCAAGATATCACGGTCGATCAATTTGACGATGTTGTTGCAAATATCATCGCCAGTAGGTACTTATGATTTAATGAAGCAAAATTACCTCCTGAGGGAAATGGCCATAATAAGGCATTGCATATTTCAGTCATGTGTTTAGACACCTTACTATCTTGAGTTCTAGTTGATATTGGTTCCTCGCTTAATGTGATTCTGAAAGCTACATTGATCCAATTACAATTTAAAGGACTCGAGATGAGGACCAATTGAAGCGCCGCGAAAAACACAGAGTCACCACCGGATTTTATTTATTCCAAAGGAAAGGGAAAATAATGATAAAACCCTAAATGAGAGAAACGATCTCGCAACCAAGAGCGGATTCGGAAGTCGGTTATGCAAGGGGAAGGTATTAGCACCCCTCACATCCATGGTACTCCATGGGAACCACTTGCTTGTATTGAATGCGTATGGATGTTTATTTATATGTATGTTGCATGTTATCGAGAATGAGATGAAAGAATAATATGGGGGAGAAAATAAGTTTTAAGTTAGTGTGCTCACCAAGAATTTGGGCCCTCGTGTCGATGTATCCCTATACGTGCAATAGGAAAATCAGAGCTCCGTAGTTCGGCTCAAAAATGGAGTATTTGTTTGGTTGTTTTTACTGAACAGTATTGACGTTCACACACTACTGTTTACTTATTTTTATACTATGTCATGGGAGAGGAAAAGTATTTGCTTGTTTGCGGTAAAGTGGATACGCTTGGTTCGCACTCTAGAAGTTAAACATTACTTGCTCTCACATGGAGGCTTAAGCTTCGTTCACGGTAGAACGGAAGTAACACGTTCTTTTCGAAAGGTTTAGAAGAGAAATCCCTAAGGCAAAAGATGATTTGATTTGTTGGGGTCGATTTTATGCATGGAAGCAAGCAGCAGACCCTTGGCTAGATATAGTCAACGGTACAATAACTCGGGAGTTGAGAGGGCAATGTTGTCCTAACCACTCTTTTTCATCCAAAAAGAAGTTTGAATTGTAAAAGGAGTTTGGCAAGTCTAATCATTGGAACTTAGAGGGCGACAAACATCTGACCCTTGACTAAGTACGGTCAATGATCAGAGTACTTGGGGAATTGAGAGGACAATGGAGTCTTAACTACTCTTTTTCTTCCTCATAGCACCTAGATCTAACTTGTTTGAACCATTAGATGTTTTAAGGGGAAATTCAAGTGTCGGGTCCTCAGGCTAGGTACGGCCGACAACCCAATTACTTGAATATTATGAACAAACACGTACACCCCATTTGGCATTCCAATTTGTTATGAAAATGTTTTAAAAAAAGGTACGTGACGTTGGATCAAGCGTTTGAATTTATTATGAAAAATAGTGTGTGGAGAATGGAGGTGAGAGATAGAAGGAGGTTGAGAAGAGAACGGCGAAGGGAGGTGAATAGCGGATCATAGAACGGATGGGAAATGCTTGACGTTGGATCAAGCATTCACGTTGCTATGGTGTGAGTTTTATTTGGAAAACAACTTGACGTTGAATCAAGTACCTTTTGTTTCTTTTGAAATTCTTTGTTTATCGTTTTGTATTTTATCTTTTTTTTATTATCATGCATGGTGAACTAGATAGAAAGCAATAAATCTAAGCTATTACATGACTATGGGGTGGGGGAACAATTAACCCAATAGGGGGGATCTACACAATACAACATGAAGGCATGAAAGGAAAATACAATTTACAACTCATGTGCCATGCCTAAACCATACAAGTGGCATGTCACTTCAAACAATACAAGCTAATGAGTAAAAGTAAGGGGAACTTGGATGGTGTTGGGATCTCTTATTACATGTCACCACAAGACAATAACGGTTAGTATGCATTAATAAAATGGAATTGAGATGCTAATCCAAGTGAATGTGATAGTATGAGGAAATGATGGTATGATATGATGATCATGATGAACAAACATATATCAAACTAAAATGGAGTGGGATTTTCAATTTAATCATTAACCACAACCAAAATGTAACCCAAACAATCAAAGTAAGGCTAATCATGTACATGGAAATTAACATGGCAAATCGAAAGAAATTCTAAACATGGCATGGTTGATCACATGAATACAAATTCTGGAAAACTAAGAAATTAATCTAACATATACAAATGATTAAGCCTAATTTTTAACTAATTTTCCGAATCCTAATTAACCTACTTAAACATGAATTAATCTATTTACCACTAAAATTAGGTGAACCCTAAGTGTAAAAAAAGCAGGAATTAACATCTATTCCATACAAAAAACTGCATTATGATTAATAATAAAAACAAAATTAAACTTAGAATTGATTAAATCAATTATGAGATTATCATGATTAAGATGAACAATGTTAGGCCAGGGGTATGAAAATAGATCAGGAAGGACGATTACCTGGCCCAAGGCCCAATCATCATACAAATAAATCAGCATGAATTTAGCACAATAATGTTGAAAGAAAAAGAGAATTGCTATCAACATGCATGTTAACACTACGTGATAGTGGGTGATATGGAGTGAATACTCCTTGGACCAGTCAAATAATCCAAACATGAAGGAAAAACAGAGCCACCACCGAAGCTCCGGCACCACCGCGCCGGAGGCGGCGGAGTTGGCTGGATTCAAGCAAAAGTATAAATTTCTTGCTCCTCTCAAACTCTTCTATCCTAATCCCTCATCTATCCTAGTTACAACTCAACAACTTCTGGAAATTAAGCAATTAATGTCAAGAATCCAAAATCGAATGAAAATGGCGATTAAGGAAAGTCAAACCGCCAAACATTGAGGTTCCATTCCCCACTACACAAGTTACATGGTGATATCGACAGTTCGACAAAGATAAAGATTCATCGACCTGCAAGATGGAGGGTTGTTTTGTAACTCGTTGAAATTCAGAAGTGATGAGGATGAAGAGGAGAAAAACAGATGTGTGTTACATTGAACCTTGGATCTTCCGCTTCTACTGTGAACTCCTATTCTTCAAGAACCAACTCCGAAATTTTTTTGAACTAGATAGTTGTTGTCGATGTTGATTTGGTAAATGTAGGAATGATTATTGAGTGCAAGAGGTTTATCTCAATTGGTGACAAACTTCAATGTGAAGCTTGATCCAATGGTGGTTTGAGCTTTGGTGTAGGGTGAAGAAATGGGGAAGATGAAGTGAGAAAGGTTGAAGGTGATTTTTGCAAAAAAGGTGAGATAGTAGTGAAAATAATGGCCAGTCTCAAATGATGGTGAAGATGGGAATTTGTAGGGATTAAGATTGGGATCCCTGAGGCTTGGAGTTAGCCTTGGAGTTAGTTAAAAGAGGTTTGGAGTTAGTTGGGATAAACTCAGTGAGTTTAGGTAGTTAACTCACTGAGTTGGAAGTTAGTTAATTGGTTAATTTAATGGAAATATGTTCAAGTGGTTTTATGACTGGCTATTGCAGGTTAAGTTGAATGCAATTAAGCTTTAATATTATCTAATGACCTGCTATTTATTGGCTTAGGTGCAAGGTAACTTGCAGTTGTGGGTTAATGCAGAGTGTGAATCATTGTGATTGTGTAAGCATGGCAAGAATTTGCATTCTGCAGTGTTTCAGCAGCAAGGAACAGGTTGAGTCGACTCAAACAGGGGATGAGTCGACTCAATCAGAGCATTCTCCAGGGTTAAGTCGACCTCCGGGTTGACCGATTCGGACCCGCGACGAATTGGTTTATAGAAAAATGAGGAATGAGTCGACGCAAAGACTAAATGAGTCGACGCAAACAGGATTCCCCAGAAATGAGTCGACCGGTGAGTCGACCCATTTGGACACGCGAAGAATTGGTTTATAGAAAAATGAGGAATGAGTCGATGCAAAGACTGGATGAGTCGAAGCAAATAGGATTCCCCAGAAATGAGTCGACCGGTGAGTCGACCTGTTCGGACCCGGGGCGGAATGGTTCACGGGAAAATGGACGATGAGTCGACGCAAGGGTTGGATGAGTCAACTCAACCAGGTTCCCCAGAACTAGGTTGACCTGTAAGTCGGCGTGTTTGGACCCGTGGGTTTTGCGTCAACTGAACGAGTCGACTCACAAAGTAAAAACTTCCAAAAAATGAGTTTCGCAATATGTTATACATTTTTTACGCCTTTTTTGAATATAATGACTATTTTTATGAATGAACATGAATGAAAGTGGCCAGTTGAGTGAATTGACTTAAGCAATGGCCAAGTTACTTGAAATTGAGTGAATCGAGACATATAACGGGATAGAATCCATACACAACCTATGAGATTAGGGCATTACTTCACCATTTAGCCAAAGTTGAGTCATCAATGTTGGGCACAAAGCCCAAGCTTTAAGAGTTGCCTCCACCTATGGTTTGATTGATTGAGTCGACTTTATCTACAGAGAAGCCTTAGCTTTCACTAGGTTCAAGCGCCAAGTTTGGAATCTAAGATACTCATCCTCTTGCATGCAGATGAATTGAAATGTATGTAAGGCTATGCATATGATTAGGGTTAGTGACCTAGATGAACTTTGTGAAGGGTAGGGTGAATTTTGGGGTATGACACCAATGCACTGATTGTTAGAGCTTTTGATGGCTCTAGGAGGCAGGCTATTAGCGAGGTGGATCTACCTATATGTGTAGGACCTCAATAGTTCACTATTACCTTCCAAGTCATGGACATAAATCTGGCCTACAATTGTTTGGTGGGTAGACCTTGGATTCATGTTATTGGGGCAGTGACTTCTACGTTGCACGAAAGGTTGAAATTCATGATTGATAACAAATTGGTTATAGTCTATGGTGAAGAGAACCAATTGGTTAGTGAGTTTTCTTTGTTCAGATACATCGAGATAGAAGCGGGGTTGCTGAAATTTCACTCCACTGTTTAGAATTTGAATATTTCAACTCAACTACTTCTAATCATGATCATTCGTCTGCAACAATTCTATCTTCAGTCAGAAGCGCCAAGCAAACTCTGGAGAAAGGTCTATTATCTGGTTGGGGTCAAATTGTTGTGACAGAGAAGCACAACAGATTTATTACTGGATATCGTCCATCAACTTGCAAAGCAAGTCCTAGGAGGCAGAAGAAGTTTAATCTTGTCAAGTTTAGCAGTGCAAGTTTCCGAAACGATCACACCGTGGCAGTTGTTGGAGAAGCTAGTTGCAGCAAACAGGAGACACCCAATTTCGTATACAGATGTCCTTCAGGATGCAAGCTCACCAATTGGACGAATTCCGTGATTCCTATACTATATTCATAAAAAATGTAATGCATTTTGTTTTCTTGATCCCTTGTGTTCGCCTGAGACAAAAGGATAGCTTGTAAGGGCCTCCTTATTTAGAATCATTATATGATTAAATAAAGAAAGTGTAGATGTTTTTGATTGGCTGCATTTTGTGTTAAAACAGTTACTGTACTTAGATGTCTTGACTGATGTCATGACATGCTTAAGTAGTATGCTGCAGGATTAGCTAATACAGGATTTACTGAATGTCAAACTGGATGTTATGACATTCATCCCTGACAGCAGATGTTGAACTATAGAATAATCAGTTTTTCTGTTGTAGTTCAGTATTTAGTTCAGGCTGATTTTCTGTTCTGTTATGACAGTCATTCATGTTAGCATTCTCTGAATGTCAAACTGAATGTTATGACATTCATTCCTGACAGGCCAGTTAGTTTTTCTGTTATTTATCTCAGGCTGATTTTCAGGAAACTAACAGCAGGCTGATTTTCTGTTCTGTTATGACAGTCATTCAATACAGGACTTACTGAATGTCAAACTGGATGTTATGACATTCATCCCTGACAGCAGATACTCAACTATAGGCTAGTTGGTTTTTCTGTTATGGTTCAGTATTTATCTCAGGCTATTTTTCAAGAGAATAACAGACCTGGCACATAGCCTATTGTCTGAATGTCAAACTGAATGTTATGACATTCTTCCTTGACAGTAGATATTGAATTATAGGCAGGTTGGTTGTTCTGCTACAGTTCAGTATTTAGTTTAGTCTATTTTCAGGAGAATAACAGACCTGGCACATAGCCTACTGTCTGAATGTCAAACTGGATGTTTTGACATTCATCCTTGACAGAAGATACTGAATTATAGGAAGGTTGGTTTTTCTGGTATAGTTCAATATTTATTACAACTCAGTATTTCTTTCAGACTGGTTTTCAGGAGAATAACAGAGTTAGCATATGGCCTATGTTCTGGACGTCAAATTGAATGTTATGACATTCATTCCTGACAGCATATGCTAAAGTGTAGGCGAGTTAGTTTTTCTGTTTCAGTATTTATCTCAGGCTGTTTTTCAGGAATCTAACAGCTGTGCTAAAATCCAGGAAACTAACAGAAGAGCTAAATTCAAAAGCCCTAACAAATAGCCTATTTGTTAGCACCCTAATATGTGGAAATTAGGTTAACTTGTTTAACCTTAATTTTAGGAAATACAAGTACAAGGCCCAAGTGCTGCATTATAAAAGGATGGCAATCCTACTTTCAGCAATTCAGGGATTTCAAAGTGTGAAGCATTAAATACATCATTGTATTTCACTGCTGTATTTTAATTGTGTTTTGTATGAGGTTGTATTTGTGAGCCAAGAAATTATCACCTAGATGATTGCATTGGACTAGGGTGTTCATTGAGTTGTAATTGTTGTGTCACTCTAAGCTTTTAAGCGTGAGTGTTGTGTATCTTGATTAAAGCTGTTAAGCACAATGAAGAGTTGTTTGAAGTATAACTTCGCCATTTAACTTTAAACTAATTAAAGGTTGTAATCACTGTGGTGATTGAGGGGGAGTGAGTAGGAACTCTGGTCTTAGTTTAGATTGAAATTGCATTGGGTAGGTATTAAGTGATAGGATTAAACAGTTGGTTTAAGGCCTGAATTAATACTGCTAATAGTGGATTTCCTCCCTGGCTTGGTAGCCCCCAGACGTAGGTGTGTTTGTCACCGAACTGGGTAAACAATTTTCTGTGTTATTTACTGCACTTTACGTTTACGTTCTGCATCATTCTTGTCTGCGCAGAATTGGATACTCTCAAAACAACTCATGAAAGTACCTCCAAGGTGAGGATGTCTAAACTTAAGATGCTGACTACCAAGTTTGAAAATCTGAGGATGAAAGAGGATGAGACTATTCATGACTTCCACATGAATATTCTTGAAATTGCCAACACTTCTGGTGGCTTAGGAGAGAAAATGTCTGAAGAAAAACTTGTAAGAAAGATTCTCAGATCCTTGCCCAAGAGATTTGCCATGAAGGTCACGGCTATAGAAGAGGCTCAAGATATCTGCAATATGAAGGTTGATGAGCTTATTGGTTCTCTCCAAACTTTTGAAATTGGCTTGTGTGAAAATGTTGATAAGAAAAACAAGATCATTACTTTTGTATCAAATACTGAAGAGGATTCAAAAGAAGGAGATATTGGTGGTGATGAAAGCATATCAGAAGCTATAGCCATGCTGGGAAGACAGTTCAACAAGTTCATAAAGAAGGTTGATCAAAAAGGTAGACCAAATGTCAAGAACTCTTCATCTGACATCAGTAGAAGATCAAAATCTGAAGAAAAGTTCAACCAAGGCAAGGGAATCCAGTGTCATGGATGTGAAGGTTTTGGACACACTAGAGCTGAATGTCCTACCTTCCTCAAGATGCAAAAGAAGGGACTATCTGTCACCTGGTCTGAGGGAGACTCTGAGAGTGCATCAGAAGGAGAATCTATAAAACATGCCACTGCACTAACTAGTGTTTGTGCCTCTGATGATGACTCAAGTGGAGATGAACTTACATTTGATGAACTTGCTGCTTCATATAAAGAGTTATATGTCAAAAGTGCAGAAGTGTGTATTCAAGGAGAAAAGCAGAAGAAACTCATCAAGGAGCTGGAAGCTGAGAAGAAGAAGCATCTGACATTCATAGATGGTCTAAATGGTGAGATAACCTTGTTGTCCTCTAAGCTAGATCACATGACAAAATCCATCAGAATGCTGAATAAAGGAACTGACACTTTGGAAGAAATTCTAAAGGTGGGACAGAAATCAGGAACCATGTCTGGTTTAGGCTTTGTTAAGGAATCCCCATATGAATTCAACAACTCAAAGGCTGAAGTTTAGGAAACCAAGCAAAAGTCACAACCAATGTCACAACATCATGGAAGCAGGAGGTTTAACCATCAAAAGAAGAAATTTCAAAGATGGAGATGCCACTAATGTGGTAGATTTGGTCACATAAAACCCTTATGTTACATGTTGCATGGTTATCCTAACCAGACCCCTCAAGTCAGACCTAAGTAGAAGGCATCTGAGCAAAATACCCCCATCAAGAAACAACAATGGGTTGCTAGATTAGCTTACACATCTCTAAGGGCATCTACCAGAGAAGACAGGTATTTTGACAGTGGTTGCTCAAGACATATGACTGGGATGGAGAACTTATTGGTAGATAGACAACCTCATGCTACTGGTTATGTGACCTTTGGTGATGGAGCTAAAGGAAAAATCAAAGGTGTTGTTGGTAAGCTGAACAGTCCTGGAGTTCCAGAACTGAATAATGTGTTATTAGTAAAAGGACTAACTGCTAATCTCATCAGCATAAGCCAGCTATGTGATCAAGGCTTCAATGTACAGTTCACTAAGGAAGAATGTGTTGTGAAGAATGGAGAAAATAAGGAAGTTATGAGAGGATCCAGATCCAAAGATAACTGCTATCTATGGGAACCTGAAGTCTCAAACTACTCCTCAATGTGCTCCTTAGCCAAGGAAGAACAAGAAGTGAAGTTGTGGCATAGAAGACCTGGACATCTTCATTTAAGAGGAATGAAGAAGATCATATCCAAAGAAGCAGTTAGAGGAATCCCAAAGCTGCTTATTGATGAAGGAAAAGTTTGTGGAGAATGTCAGGTTGGCAAGCAAACCAAGATGTCACATCCTAAGCTTGGACATCCTAAAACATCCAAAACTCTGGAACTTTTGCACATGGACTTAATGGAACCTATGCAGATTGAAAGTCATGAGTTGTCCTCATCTATTATTCCTTATCAAAATGGTGTAGTTGAAAGGAAGAAACAGAATTGTGTATCATTATCCACTGCAGAAGCTAAGTACATAGCATCTGGTAGCAGTTGTTCCCAACTGTTATGGATGAAACAGATGCAAACTGAGTACAATGTCACTCAGAATGTCATGACATTGGATGCTACTCAGTTTGAAAATTTAAGGGGCAAAGTGGGAACATGTCTTTCTGAGGAATTATAGCAACTAATGGTGTCAGGAATTTACTGTTTAATATTTCAGATTATTAAACAATTGAAAGTGTGCTCTGATTGGTCAACAGATACTAGTTGTTTCACTTGCAACAAGTGTTATGAGATGTTGGTAAAGGAATTTATTGTTAATTTGTGTGAAGAATGTGTTGTGGCAAAAGATGTGGTGTTGATGGTTGGATGCTTGCAGTCCTCATTGATGCCTGTTTGTAATTTTTTTGAGCTCTTAATGAGTTCCTTGGAGTTGTTCATTATCTCAGCTATCACAGTTGTGTATGATGATGGTTTGCACTGCTTAACTATTATGTTTTATCATGTTTAATGTTATAACATTTGTCCTAACATTCTCTAATAGACTAATTGACATTTATTTTGTCTAATTGGTCACCTTTGGTCAATTTTGACTAAAAAGGGGGAGAAGTGTTGATATGGAATGTGGAAGAAGTTGTGTATGTAGCTGAACTGAAGGACAGCTATTGTTGAAGGAAGTGCACAGGTGTTAAAACAAGAATGTTGTTCTGCTTACAGATGTCAAAGAGGATGTCTGATATGGTGCACAGGCGTTAATGTTGAAGCAAATGTCAGACTGACATTCTGGCTGGTACAGGTGCTGGAGTTACAATATGTCAAAGAGGATGTCTGATATGGTGCACAGGTGTTGATGTTGAAGCAGATGTCAGAATGACATTCTGGCTGGTACAGGTGCTAGAGTTACTAGTATCTGATGTATGCACCGATTTAGGAGGAGAAGGAGTACCCTTGTGTATTTGTGTGTCTTACTAGTTGCATCCTTAACTAGTACTTCTATTTTTGTTGCACAGATTTAGGGGGAGGAGAAGTACCTTTGTGCATGTGTGTATTACTAGTAACTATAAAGCTAGTAATTGTGTTGCTTCTGCTGCTGTTTAAACTATTGTTATGTTGTTTAACTGCTGATAGTTTACCTTGTGAACAAAAAGGAAAGATATATGTTTTAGCCAAAATTTGCCAAAGGGGGAGCAATTTTGGTAAAACAAAGAGTGTTCACAAGATGTTATGTGTGATGTCTTAACATAAGATATCCTATGTACCTGCTGGAGTTCAAAAACATGTTCATGCAGTATTTGTTTCAGAATGTCATACACAAGGTCATGGCATCTGATATGATATGTAACTGCTGGAGTTCAAGAACATGTTCATGTAGAAGTGTTTCAAGAAGTCATACACAAAGTCATGGCATCTGATATGATTGTACCTGCTGGAAGTTATAAAAGGAATTATGGAATTATGCAGGAATTTTCCAGGATGTCAGACCCGATGTCATGACACCCTGTACACAGAACATTCAGTGTGAATGTCTGGTGTTTTGTGATTGCACACTTAATGGCAATCTGTGTTTGATTGAAGATCTGATTTGTGGCTGAAATTCGTCACTCTAAAGCTGTGAAGCAAGAGTGTGTGTCTACTTGATCAAAGCTGTGAAGTAAGATCAAGTGGGTGTAGTCTTGATCAAAGTTGTAAAGCAAGATCAAGAGTGTGTATTCTTGATTGAAACTGTGAAGTAAAATCAAGTGTGTGTTTCTGAAATTTGCTTGTAATTTTATTTTTGTTGGTCTGTAATATTAAGTGTTGCTTTGGCAACATTTTTGACAAAAAGGGGGAGTAACAAATGTACCCCAGGACAACAGATTTCTGTGAAGATGAAGGTCCTCTAAAACAAGAGGTTATGTTGATGGTTGCTATCTTCTATGTGCTGCTGTTTGAAGTTTCTATTTAACTTCTATCTGTGCTGAGTGTGCTGCTGTTCTGAGTGTATTAGCTATGTTAATTCTCTGCTAGGTTGTGTGTTTTCCGCTGTTGTGAACTCTGTTGTGATGCCAAGTTGTTTTAGCCAAAAATTTGCCAAAGGGGGAGTTTGTAGATGTTTTTTATTGGCTGCATTTTGTATTAAAACAATTACTGTATTTAGATGTCTTGACTGATGTCATGACATGCTTAAGTAGTATGCTGCAGGATTAGCTAATACAGGATTTACTGAATGTCAAACAGGATGTTATGACATTCATCCCTGACAGCAGATGTTGAACTATAGAATAATCAGTTTTTCTGTTGTAGTTCAGTATTTAGTTCAGGCTGATTTTCTGTTCTGTTATGACAGTCATTCATGACAGCATTCTCTGAATGTCAAACTGAATGTTATGACATTCATTCCTGACAGGCCAGTTAGTTTTTCTGTTATTTATCTCAGGCTGATTTTCAGGAAACTAACAGCAGGCTGATTTTCTGTTCTGTTATGACAGTCATTCAATACAGGACTTACTGAATGTCAAACTGGATGTTATGACATTCATCCCTGACAGCAGATACTGAACTATAGGCTAGTTGGTTTTTCTGTTATGGTTCAGTATTTATCTCAGGCTGTTTTTCAGGAGAATAACAGACCTGGCACATAGCCTATTGTCGGAATGTCAAACTGAATGTTATGACATTCTTCCTTGACAGAAGATACTGAATTATAGGCAGGTTGGTTGTTCTGCTACAGTTCAGTATTTAGTTTAGTCTGTTTTCAGGAGAATAACAGACCTGGCACATAGCCTACTGTCTGAATGTCAAACTGGATGTTTTGACATTCATCCTTGACAGAAGATACTGAATTATAGGCAGGTTGGTTTTTCTGGTATAGTTCAGTATTTATTACAACTCAGTATTTCTTTCAGACTGGTTTTCAGGAGAATAACAGAGTTAGCATATGGCCTATGTTCTGGACGTCAAACCGAATGTTGTGACATTCATTCCTGACAGCATATGCTAAAGTGTAAGTGAGTTAGTTTTTCTGTTTCAGTATTTATCTCAGGCTGTTTTTCAGGAATCTAACAGTTGTGCTAAAATCCAGGAAACTAACAGAAGAGCTAAATTCAAGAGCCCTAACAAATAGCCTGTTTGTTAGCACCCTAATATGTGGAAATTAGGTTAACTTGCTTAACCTTAATTTTAGTAAATACAAGTACAAGGCCCAAGTGCTGCATTATAAAAGGATGGCAATCCTACTTTCAGCAATTCAGGGATTTCGAAGTGTGAAGCATTAAATACATCATTGTATTTCACTATTGTATTTTAATTATGTTTTGTATGAGGTTGTATTTGTGAGCCAAGCAATTATCACCTAGATGATTGCATTGGACTAGGGTGTTCATTGAGTTGTAATTGTTGTGTCACTCTAAGCTTTTAAGCGTGAGTGCTGTGTATCTTGATTAAAGCTGTTAAGCACAATCAAGAGTTGTTTAAAGTATAAATTCTCCATTTAACTTTAAACTAATTAAAGGTTGTAATCACTGTGGTGATTGAGGGGGAGTGAGTAGGAACTCTGGTCTTAGTTTAGATTGAAATTGCATTGGGTAGGTATTAAGTGATAGGATTAAATAGTTGGTTTAAGGCCTGAATTAATACTGCTAATAGTGGATTTCCTCCCTGGCTTGGTAGCCTCCAGACGTAGGTGTGTTTGTCACCGAACTGGGTAAACAATTTTCTGTGTTATTTACTGCACTTTACGTTTACGTTCTGCATCATTCTTGTCTGCGCAGAATTGGATGTCATAACATCCAGTGTGACATCGAAAGTCTGTTAACTAGAATTTCAGAAAGTATATTTGCATTCAAAATTGTGTTCCCTTTCTTTTAGTTATTTTACTTTTTCACCACAAGAAAATGAAATGGCAAAAGTTCTTTTTCTTTTTCGACTTTATTAAAAAGCATACTAAAAATAAGCTCATAACATGCTGAGCAAACAAATCCATTGATAACAACTTGGCAAGAATATTTTGTAAGTTTGGACTTCCAATCAACCAAGTTGAAGACGACAGTGAGGAAGATTGTGAATTACCGGCTGAGCTAGCAAGGCTCTTGAGCACGAGGAGAAAGATATTCAGCCATACAAAGAGCCAGTGGATATTATTAACTTGGGGTTCTAAAACCGACAAAAAAGAGGTAAAGATTGGGGCATCTCTTGCAGAGCATGTACACTCCAAGTTAGTTAAGTTACTGCATTAATATGTTGACATCTTTTCTTGGTCATATCAAGATATGCCAGAGTTGGACACCAACATTGTGGAGCATCACTTGCCACTCAAGCCTGAATGTCCTCCTATTAAGCAGGAGCTCAAAAGGACCAGGCCTGACATGACACTTAAAATTAAAGAAGAGGTTAAAAAGCAATTTGACGCTGGCTTTTTGGTTCAGAAGTGAGACAGCCCATCGCCGGAGCCAGAGCTCCGGTCATCTTCTCCGGTGAGCTTCACCGGACTGGTCAAGATGAACCATCACCAAAATAAAAAACAGGGACATGATCTTGAAGAAAAAATGGCACTGAGCTCGAATCTGGCCTCCAATTATTCCAATTCCAAATATATTGAGAGATATGTGGATTTGAAAATTGAGGTACATGATCTGAGTTGCTTCGATTTGACCTCAAAGCAACTCAATCTTCTTGCCTACATTGGTAGGACTTCAGGCAACCAAAGAATCAATGGAATTGAGCAACAATTTAAGAGAATCGAAAAGTTTAAAATTTCTGCAAATCACCTTAAATGAAGGTCTGAACACGATGGATCTTGCTCTGGCTTGTGCTTGGACTCACTTCAATTGCTTGTAGGAAGAGAGTGGAAAGGTTTAGAAGCAATGGACTCCTGGAGAATTGAATTCCAAAACAGTGGAGATTCAAGCTCAAATTCAAATGAATTTTTCAGGTTTATCCTATGAGAGTGAAAGGTTTTCAATTGGGGATCAAAGCTGGCGCAATGTGTGTGTTAATTCTGAGCAAATGGAGCTTAATTTATAGAGGAATCAAATGATATTTGCACACTCATTTCTACTTTCCAAAATTGGCAAATGATGATGCCATGCTGCATGGGCATGCATAGGCCCATGAAATGATGGTTTGAATGTCCAAATTGAAGATCAGATGCTTTGAAGATTGATTGGATTGCAAGGCAACTGAACATTAATGCTTGAAGTTAGATTCATGCCAAATGATATCAGTTTGTTTAAGCCATGCGCAGCCTATGCATTTCTCATCCAAAATGAATGAATTTGAGCTCTTTGGAAAGATAAGATCAAGAGGAACAACTTTGATGTTCAACACTTTTTAATTTGGAAATTGGAGAAATTTGAGGTGGAAGTTTGGAAAAATTTGACATATCAAAATTTTTCTAAGTGTCAAGCCATATGTCTCAATATTTCACCTTGCTTAACTTTTTATAGGAGCTTCAAATGAGAAATGTGTCTTCATAAAAGTTGTATCTCTCTCAAAGACCTTAAAAATGGTCACCAATTTCATGTCATTTGGATTTGAAATGATAGAGTTGTGCATTTTTGAAGTTTAGAAAAATCACTTGATCAATGGTAAAGGTCAAAAGTGATCTATAATCTAGCCTCATATCACATGCTCAAAAAAGTTGAATTAGCTCCCACTCCAAACATAAAAGTTGAAGTAGACACATTGAATTTTATTGTGCAACTTGGAAATATTTCATCTCATAAAAATTGAGCAAGTTATGGCCTTGGGAAGTTGACTTTCAAATTAGGGTTTAGACAAAATGACCTATAATGTTTCAACATAGAAAATGATTTTCCAATAAAAAATAGCTATAGGTATCAACATGAAAGTTGTTTGGAAAGTCATTTAGAGAAAGTTTTATCTTGGAATCATTTTCATATGGTGAAAATTGTAGGAGATAGGGTCTAGGGAGACCCAGTTTTGATTAGATGAATTTATCTGGCCAACCACCATCAACCAACTTGCTAATTTCCAATTCTATTGACTTTCTTGGCTCATGGTAGATCATATATTAATAAGATGATGAATTTTGAAATGTACCTTGAGAAATTTGATCAATTGGTGAGATAGCTTGTTGGAGAAGTTACTCAAGATACCTAGTCAAACTAGGGTTTCCAAGGCAAATCACCCTCAAACTCTTGAAGAAAACTTGATCAATATAACATGTAGATATCATTGGGACTCATATATGATGTTCATAACCATTCTTGAATCAATTCTTGGTTGTGCCTTTTGTTCATGACGGTCTCAAACCCTAGATGTGATCAATGAATCAATGAGATCATGCCCTTCCTACAAAAGAGTTAGGAAAATGCCAAGACATATTTTGGTATTTTGGTTAGTGAAATGATATAATACAAGTGTGATATAATCACAAAATTCTTGGTGATCTCTCCCAAAACAAACCCAATGAAAAGGGGTAAGGAGGATACCAAGATATGATCTCAATGCTAATGCTTATGATGGAATTACATGAGGGATCTTAGGGTCAAAATTGGGGTCTTACAGTTTCTTGTGATAGACCCAAAATTTCTCGAAGTCTATCTCTGTGGATATTAATGCCAATGACATAAGATGCCTCACCCATATCCTTCATATCAAAGTTTTTAGAGAGGAATTTTTCACCTCATGTAGAAAACCTTTATCATTGGTTGCAAGTAGTATGTCATCCACATACAAAATGAGAAAACAAATTTTACTCCCACTGACCTTCTGGTATATACATTGATCCATGGGGTTTTCAATAAACCCAAATGAGGATATTGTTTCATGGAATTTAAGATACCATTGACGAGAGACTTGTTTTAACCCATATATGGATCTCTTAAGCTTGCAAACCAAATGCTCACCACTATTAGAAGAGAAACTTTCAGGTTATTTCATATAAACCTCCTCCTCTAAATCACCATTAAGAAAGGTTGTTTTCACATCCATTTGATGCAACTCAAGGTCAAAATGTGCAACTAATGCCAAGATGACACGAAAAGAATCTTTCTTTGATATAGGAGAAAAAGTATCAGTGTAATCGATTCCCTCCTTTTGAGTAAATCCCTTAGAAACGAGTTTGGCCTTGTATCTCTCAATGTTGCCTAATGAATCTTTCTTGGTTTTAAAGACCCATTTACAACCAATGGCCTTTTCCCCATTAGGTAACTCTACAAGATCCCATGCGTCGTTATTTTTCATGGAATTCTTTTCATCATTCATGGTATCATACCACAAATTTGACTCTTTGCAACTCATGGCTTGTCTAAAGCTCTCAGGATCATTCTCAGCTCCAACATTATAGTCAGATTCTTGTAGATACACAATGTAATCAGTAGGAATAACTGATTTTCTTGTCCTAGTAGATCTTCTTAATGTTTGATCAACATTTTCTTGTGGATCTTGTTGTTCAACTAATTGTTCATCATCTTGATGACCAACTTGATTTACTGGATCATCAGTAGCTTGTGGAGTCTCGATGATTGGTTGATCAACATCCATTTGAACTTGAGGGATGTTGTAAATAGTAACGAATCTATTACTTGAAGTGGAAGGTTCATACTCTATATGATCATGCACAGAAATTGAATTTTTGATTTGATCACTCCCACTAGTCAAATGATTTTCAAGAAACTTTGCATTTCTTGACTCCACAATCCTATTTGTATGAGATGGACAATAAAATCTATAACCTTTAGACCTTTCGGCATATCCAATGAAATACCCACTAATGGTCCTCGGGTCTAGTTTCTTTTCTTGTGGGTTATAAATCCTCACCTCAGACGGACATCCCCAAACGCGCATATATCGTAAACTCGGCTTCCATCCTTTAAATAACTCAAATGGTGTCTTTGGGACAGCCTTGGATGGAACCCGGTTTAGAATATACACAACCGTCTTTAGTGCTTCATTCCATAATGATTTAGGAAGATTGGAGTTGCTAAGCATACTTCGCACCATGTTCAATAATGTTCGGTTTCTTCTTTCTGTAACACCATTTTGGTTCGAAAAATCGGGCATGGTGTATTGGGAAACAATCCCATGTTCTTGAAGAAACTTAGAAAATGGACCAGGTGCTTGTCCACTCTTAGTGTATCTACCATAGTATTCACCACCCTGATCTGACCTCACTATCTTTATTTGTTTTCCACATTCGTTCTCAACTTCAGCCTTAAAGACTTTGAAGGTATCCAATGCTTCATATTTATTGTTAAGAAAATAAATATTCATATATCGTGAGTAATCATCTATGAAAGTGATGAAATATTTATGACCATGTGCATCCATATCAAGACAACATATGTTTGTATGAATTATTTCTAATATACTTGAACTTCTATTGGCACCTTTCTAAGACATGTTGGTCTGCTTTCCTTTAATGCAGTCAACACAAGTTTCAAAGTCAGCAAAATCTAGAGTAACCTTTTAATTCTCTCTATGGAGATATGTCCTAATCTCCGGTGCCATAACATAGAAGAATTCTCATTAATATTACACCGCTTAGTGCCAGTTTGAACATGCATTGAACTATAAATGGATTCAATTTGTAAATTAATACGATAAAGACCATCATACAATTTACCATTCCCAACACATTCCGAATTATAAAATAATTCAAACAAAGTGTCTTTAAAATTAAAGGAATATCCAAAAAGTACAAGTCTAGAAACTGAAATCAAGTTTCGTAAGAAACTTGGTACATAAAAGGTCCTTTCTAATTTCAAAACAAAACCATTATTAAAAATTAAATTGCAAGTTCCAATAGCTTCCACATGTGAGCCCATCCTGCTTCCTGATAGGACAGTCCGCTCACTTCCTATTGGCTTCCTTAGGTTTTGCATACCCTGTAAGGAATTTGTTATATGGATTGTTGATCCAGAATCAATCCACCAAGTGTTAATATTAACATTGGTCATATAAGATTCATAACAAACAAATGAGAATAAATTACCTTTCTTCTCAAGCCATTCTTTGAATCCAGGACATTCCTTCTTCATGTGTCCTCCCTTTTTACAGAAGTAACACTTTGCTTCTTTCTTGATATCACCTTGCGGTGGTATTTTGAATTTCCCTTTCTGATTAGCTTGTGACTTGTCAGTTTTGAAAGTTATGTTCTTCCCGCGAGTGCTTGTCAGCAATGCACTCTCACTCTGTTCCATTACAAGCCTTTCTTCTTCCTGAACACACATGGTCATTAATTCATTGATTGACCATTTGTCTTTATGTGTATTGTAGGAGATCTTGAAAGGCCCATACTCAGACGGAAGAGAGTTCATAATATAGTGCACCAGGAAGGAGTCAGACATATCAACCTCAAGTTTCTTAAGTTGAGCTGAAATGTCACGTATTTTCATTATGTGCTCATGCACACCTTTCACACTGGTGAGTCGGTAGGATGGAAATTTCATAATTAATGTGCTTGCCAAAGCCTTTTCAGAAGTGACGAACTGATCGTCAATGGCTTTCAGCAAATCACATACATTCTCATGCTGATCGACAGAACCATGTATTCCACCTGTGACCTTAGTCTTAATGAACATCACACTGAGTCAGTTGGATCTCTCCCACCGCTCATATAGTGCTATTGTAGCCGGAGTACTTTCGTCTGTAATTGTATGTGGTTCGTCTTTTCTAATAGCATAATTTATGTCTATCCATCCTAGATGGAGGAGAATTCTTTCCTTCCACACCTTATAGTTATCTTCTCTGAGCTCGGGAATATCACATCGGATATCAGAAAAATTAGCAGGTTAAGAAGCTAAAAAGATAAACAAAATTGATGTCAAAATTCGAGGCATAAATATTATCCAAATTGTATGTATTATCAATATAAACATACCATAAAATAAATCTTGCAACATAAAAATTACCTGTGGGCTAAATTTTAATGTAATAAGATTTAAAAAAATTGCGATAGATTTTTCAAACCTCACACTTTACGTGCATGATATAATTTTGTTTTTCTATCCAAAATTAATACTTTATGATAAAACTATCAAATTATGTACCAATTCATAATTCCTGTGGGCAAGTTATGAAAATATTTTGACATTTTATCCCAATTAATCATACAAATATAATAAAAATTCTTGTAGGATAAAATTCATTATACCACGTATAATTAATTACAATTTTATGTCTAATAATTTATGTGATCTCAAAACTTTAAAAAAATAATCTCAATTAATTTAAGGATGTTGTGGCTAATCCAAATTAATCAAAATTATAACGATCACTAGACATAGTAACTTAATTATATGAGAGAACAAAATTAAATAAATAAGATCTCTTATACAATTGCTTAACTAAATAATAACATTATAAATCAATTTTAATTTATGCACAAATTTAATTCAAAGATTAAATAATAAGGCATAATGATCAGTAAAAATGAAATCATATGGATATGAACAGAATCAAAATACATGTTTAACAAAGCAGCCCAACGGTAACATTCATGAATGCCATAGATGGTGTATTTCTTTTCTGATGAGAGAAAGTTTTGGGGAACAAAGACTATTTATAGGCTTGATTCTACCATCAAGAATTTAAAATCATTAAAACTCATTACCACCCAATTAAATGGTCATATCAATTTACATTAAAACCTAAATAAATCATACCCTTTTCAGAACCAAAATCCCAAAACTATGGACTGGTTTTTTATTATTAATAATTATTATAATAAAAATAAGAAACCATTACAGAAAAGACAAAGTATCAGGAAGGAGTCGAGGAAGAGGATACAGTGGAAATACCGATAAAGATAACATGCCTTGAGGTCGATTCACCCACAGGACCCTCTCCGAAAATTTCATTTTTCAATGAGGCTTTCTTCCTTTATTTTTGTTGATTTTCTCGCATTGTAATCGATATTTCATCCTTGCTCATTCATTTACCTCTAGTAATTGTTAGAAACTGCTTGAGAATGTTGTTAATTTCGCTGTGAAATAACTAGGGTTTTTGTTTGTGAAATTGAAAAAGGTTGATTCGTGGCATTTTTGTGTGAATCTAGGTTAATAAAGGTATAATACTTAGTTGAACAGGTTTTATTTAGGGGTTATGGCCTCCCTCATCGGAGTTCATGGAGGAGGGTGGTGGTTTTTGATGTTCATGTGTACATGTGGATAAGCTTTGGTGAGAGATTTTTGTTAGAAAAGAAAGAATATGAATTTGATTTGTGGAGAGAGGTCACAGTGTTATGTATCTACCGATTTCATTTCTCAATGACATTTTTTCCCAATTTTTGAAAGGTCACAATTGGTAGGGGTAATTAAAAAGAGGAGAGAGTCCTTTGAGTTTGAAAAGGGAAACGCGTGGGATTCGGTCCCATGCTGATCATTTCTTTTCTTGCATTATTTTATTAAAAGAAGGCATTTAATTTGTGATTCATTTTGCTGGCAGTTTCCAAAGTAGTCCATACATCTTTCCATAGGGCCATTGAATTCCACATCAGGTGACCGTTAGTAGCCTCTACACGTTCCTATTGGGGGAGGTTGAGACCACCGCCTCCCTCCTTCCTTGTGTTTTATTTAGGGTTTCAGTCTTTTTTTTTGGAATTTTGGGCCTCCAGCCCAATATAGCTAGCAGGTGGCGCCCTTGGGCCTAATGGGCCCTTGTGGCTTGCTATTTTTGAAGAACAAACCCACCATTTTGCTTTCACACACCCAGCCTATTATGAACTTTGTTTATTTTTATTTTTGTTATATTACTTCAATATCTTATTAAATGTTAGGATAATTATGATAATAATAATATAATGAAATAAATTACTATTTCCATATTATTTCGATCCTTTTTATTTGTTGTTAGAATATTATAGTTAACTAAATGAGAGGTTAATTACTAATATTAAGTAAATAATCCATTTTTATTATTTAAAAATAACTTACTTATCTTGGTCCAACACCAAGTATTGCAATTTTGACCCGACTAAACCATTCCAAATATGATTCAAGCTCTTTTTCATTAAAATATTTTCTTAATCAAATATGAAAGAAATGGATCCTTAGAGTCTCGCATTCCTTGAACCTTGAATGATTTCTCTCGAGGCACATGTCTTGGGTTATCTTTTTGTTCGATCTTTCGTTTCTAAAACACTTAACTTAACTACTTGGATGAAAGGGGGGTACCATTAGAATCTAGCATTCCGGTGGAATCTTTAAACAACCTTTTGAAGGTTCATCGTTCGTCAAACAATTTTCATAACTAATTGAATGAAAAAGATGTTGTCAGAGTCTAGCATTCCAACAATATCCCAAATAATTAATTCCAAGGCTCACGTCTTGTTCTTACCAAATATTCGTCATTCTCCTAAAGTCATTCAACACAACTTTAACATAATTTCTCGCCCCCATGCGACCAAACTCGTCTTTTCTCATAAGGACATTGCTTAATCCCTTCTAATGCATACACAAACTAGCGCTTAAATATCCTCCGCGGGCATGCAAGCCAATGTTTAGCCATTAGAATGTGATCTAAGCATTTGTGAATTTAAACGAACATTAACCAATCAAACTTATCTCTTTCTCGCCCCTATGTGATCGAACACCTTTTCAAAAGGAGAATTGTTCGATCCCTTCTAATGCGCATAACAACCTAGTGTTTAAGCCTCCGCCGAGAGTAGAAAAGCCAATGTTTATCCTTTAGAATGAGATCTAAATAGTTGTTCATTAAAAGACACCAACAAATTGTAGTTCCCCAAACTACGAATGCTCTGACTTCCTTATTGCACTATAAGGATATGTAGGCACAAGATTGCGAGATCTTGGCGAGCACACTAATAAAAAAACCTCCATTTTTTCCCTTTTGAGGTTTCCTTTCATTTATATTTTCAATCTTTTATTCACTCGAAGAAAACAATAACATTAGCTAACATTCAAATCATAAATTAGACTAAAAGGTTCTCGTTGAGTACAACGGACGTGAGGGTTGCTAATAACTTCCCCTTCTGTAATTGACTCCCGAACCTGAATATGGTTGCGACAGCCATTTTCTATTTTCAAAGTTTTTATCGATATTTTCCTATTCCTTCATTGGAATAAATAAAGTTTGGTGGTGACTCTGTTCGAATCATTTTTTCCGCGACCATCGCGAGGGATCGTATTTTTCGAGATGCGACACCAACATCATGAAAAAAGATAGATTTCATTGGCCCTTAACTTTAAAACTTCAAAAGTCCATAAAAAATAATCCAAATAAAATAAATAAATTCACCGTTAAGTTCTAGAAGGAAAAATAAAGGGGGTTGATGTTTGGCATTTTTTCAAAATACTAAAAATAAGAGGGTTAAAAAATAAATCAAAAGAGGATATAAAATGGGGAAAATAAATAAAGAAAAAACATGGTCAGGGTGTACATGCTAGGATCAAACTCCTGACCTTGGGGTCATGGGAGAATTCATCCCCTCACCCACTAGGCCAATGGCCCACTTGTGTATGAAACACGCTCACACGAATAAATAAGAAAAACAATAAATAAATGGACTTCGGCGTGCCTCAACCAATCAGAACATGACAACACTATTATTCAATCAAAAAACGCGGGCAACAGTCGTCTTCAACCTTCGACTACTCAGAATCAAAACTCAAAATCATGAATTTTTAACCAGATTTAAGGATCAAGACATGTTGTATGATCATAAACAAAGTGTTCTCCTCACTCAAGAGCCATTGATTGGCTCTGAGTGAGGAGTTTTGGATCACGAAAATGAAGAACATAGTTGACCTAAAATAAAAATTAAATTCTAAAGAAGGGACAACCAAAGCTACAAGGTTACGGCTAATGATCAGTGAGTGATTTCGAGCAAAAGGGTAACTTGTTTGAGTGAATGAGATGAGTATTTCTACCTGATTAGAGTTTGTTCAGGTGAGTTTTCCGACAATTGAGCTCATGTCAATTGAGGCTCAGGGAAGGATGGTTGAGCGTCTGGGAAGTTTGAATGATGTATGGGGAGTGTTTTTGGGCAGAGTTTAGGGGTTGAAAAGCTCTGGAACAGAAAAATCGAAGTTTTGTTAATGGAGGTTTGAGGGAGAAAGTCAGAATGTGATGGGGGCCTATTTCAACATGGTTTTGAGTTGGGACACCTTCACCTATTTATAAGGAAGGTGTCTGGATGGTTTTGGGGGGGAAACTTGGAGCTTTGGACAGAAATCACATGTGAGTGAGAGGGTGGTTAGAGTTGTATTGGGGGACAATGCAACGGCTATGTTATGATCTTGCTTGCAGCTCAATCAAGTTAGATTTGATATCTTGCATTAATTTGGAACCAACAAAGGCACTGAAATGGTCTGCTGCAGGATATGTTTTTTCTACTTTCGGAAAATTCTATTTTTGCACATGGGGTCTGTAAGACCCCAATTTTGACCGTAAGATCCCTCATGCAATTTCATCATATGCATTAGCATTGGGATCATACCTTGGCATCCTCCTTACCCCTCTCTCATTGGGTTTGTTTTGGGAGAGATCACCAAGCACCATGTGATTGTATCATACTTGTATATTATCATTTTACTAACTAAAATACCAAAAAATATGTCTTTTCATTTGCCTAACTTTTTGTAGGTAGGGCATGATCCTCATTGATCTATCAAGTCCATATCAAGGGTTTGAGACCCTCATGACTAAAAGCACAACCATTGATTGACCCACAAATGTTTCAAAGCATCATATATGAGTCCCAATGATCTCTACATGTTATATTGATCAAGTTTTCTTCAAGAGTTTGGAGGTGATTTGCCTTGGAATTCCTAGTTTGACTGGGTATCTTGAGTAACTTCTCGAACAAGCTATCTCACCAATTGATCAAATTTCTCAAGGGATACTTCAAATTTCATCATCTTATGCATATATAATCTACCATGAGCCTATAAACCCAAGAGAGTTGAAGGTTAGCAAGATGGTTGGTGGTGGTTGGCATGATGAATTCATCTGATCAAAATTGGATCTCCCTAGACCCTATCTCCTACAATTTTCACCATATAAAAATGATTCCAAGAGGAAAGTTACTATAAATTACATTCCAAACAACTTTCATGTTGAGACCTAGAGCTAGTTTTGCTTGGAAAATCATTTTCTATGTTGAAATATTATAGGTCATTTTGTCTAACCCCTAATTTGAAAGTCAACTTTCCAAGGCCATAACTTGCTCAATTTTTATAATATGAAATATTTCCAAGTTGCACAATCAAATTCAAGATTTCTAATTCAACTTTGATGTTTAGATTAAGAGCTAATTCAACTTTTGTGAGCATCTGATATGAGGATACATTATATGTCATTTTTTACCTATACCATTGAATAAGTGATTTTCCTCAACTTCAAAAATGCATAAATCTATCATTCTAAATCCAAATTACATTAAATTGATGACCATTTTTAAGGTATTTTAAATAGATAAAACATTTATGAAGACACTTTTCTCATTTGAAGCTCACATAAAAAGTAAAGCAAGATGGAATATTGAGATATATAGCTTCACACTTAGAAAAAATTTCAACATGTTGAAATTTCCAAACTTCCACCTCAAAATTCACCATGGTCCAAGTTTCAAATGAAAAAGTGTCCAACATCAAAGTTGTTCCCCTTGATCTAAGCTTTCCAAAGAACCCAAGTTCATGCATTTTTGATAATGTTTGCTAGGGTTGAGCATGGCTTTAACATGTCTACATGATTGGAAGAAATCAAATGCCAAAAATCCCATTTCACATTGCCTTGACATCCAAGCCTCATTTGAACTTCAGAACAGTTGCAAGTGGATCAAATTAGATTGCTTCATGGGCTTGTACACGCCCATGCAAGCTTGTGCATGAAATGTCCAAATTTAGCAATTTTTCAAGTGTGTAAATATCAGTCCCAATTGCTATAAATACATGCCCTTGGAGCTCAATTCAAACACACCTTGCGCGCCAGCTTTGCCCCCCAATTGAAACCCTCACCATTCAAAGGGAAACCTGAGAATTTTCAACTTGAAAATTGAGTTTGAATCTCAGTGTTTGGAGATTCATAAACTCCAGGATCCAAAGCTTTGTACCATTGCCAAACCTCTCCTGTAAGCTTCTCAAGTGTCATCAGATCAAGGTCGAAGCAAGCAAGATCCATTTCTGCATAGAATTGAAGGTAAATTTCAGAAAACTTCATCTCTTCGATTCTCACTCAATTCTCATCAATTCTCTTGGATCTTTGGTTGTCTGAAGTCCTACCAATGTAGGCAAGAAGATTGAGTTGCTTTGAGGTCAAATCAAAGCAACTCAGTTGTCACACCTCAAAATTCAACTCCACATATCTTTTATATATTTGGAGTTAGTTGAAATTGAGGTCAAATTCATGCTCTACGCCGTTTTTTCTTTCAGATCATGTCCTCCTTTTTTATTTTGGTGATGGTTGAGGGTGAATCAGTCCAGTGAGGTCCACCAGAGAAGAAGACTGGAGCTCTGTCTCCGGAGGTGTGTTGGCACGTCTCTAAATCACAGGATCCATTTGAAATATTTTAATCTTAGACGTTGGTTTTGAATACCACGCGTGTGGCACGCTGGCTAAGTTCCTGAAGGAGAATGGCGATCCAAAACGCAACGGAAATTAAAATTTTCTCCTTTAGTGATCCTTACGAATGAGCATGATCAGTGATAGAATAGTTACCTCTTGTGACGATTGAAACCTTTGATGCAGATCTACGGAGCGATCACGAATGTTGAACGATGACAACGCCTCTACTCAGTCCACACGAATGAATTCCTTCAATCTCAATGCTAGCTGCTCTGAATGAAGGCTTTGAGTGAGAGAGAGAGAGAGAGAGAGAGAGAGAGAGAGAGAGAGAGGGAGAGAGAGAGAGAGAGAGAAAACAAAAATAATGCAACCGCAATGAATGCTTCTGCACAAGGGTTCTATTTATAGAACCACTTGTGTGGGCTTCAAGCAAAAAGGCCCACTTAAGTGTATGTGACCCATATCTTATAATATGCCCAAAATCACTTAAGTGCATGGTACCTTACCATATTTTGTATTCTACTTAAGTACACCGTACCTTACGATGTTCTACAATTCACTTAAGTGCGTCGTACCTTACGGTGTTCCTTAGTTACTCTATCTCTCATCAATCCGTCCTTTGTGTGTGACCCTGTAGGTTTTCGTGGCATTGGCAATTATATTAAATCACGTATTTAACATAATAAACAGTGAGCGGTATCTAGCAACACATCACTGCTACCCAAGACACAAAAATGTCATGTGATCTGACAAGTCCTTTTGTGATAATATTTATGTGTATAATTACCCTTTTTCCCTTATGTCTATATTGAACACAAGGCATAGACTGTGTCATCCTTGTCCAGTTCAATATTGGGCCCATAGACATTTATCCCGTTATGCAGGATGGGCAAATTCCATCTAGGTCACTCATGTCCCTCAGCATGCTTCGTGGAGTACCCATCAACTATCTTTATGGTTATCCAGTTACGGACAATGTTTGATCAGCAATAAAGCACTCGACTCTACATCTAGGGTCCATAGTGGTTTCAGGTCGAAGGGTGGTATACACCATTATCACCATGAGAATAACTTATGACACTTTGCATAACATTATATACAGTATTCTCATAGCGGGTCAATCCGGTATAAATATTACTCTTAATATTCATACCTATGTTTAAGACTTGATAACTCCTTATCCATGATCCATGAGATGTGATCATCAATCTATATACATAATAGTCTTAATGCTTTAATGTTATCCCACTTCACAATAAAGCTCGACTAAGGATACTTTAAGAATAGTGTCCTTATGTTTAATGTGATCTCATGATCAAGTCACACTTGATACATTAAATGGACTAGCTATTCTAAGGACTTTATTAAACAAACATAATAAAAAAAAAACCTTTTATTATTAATAAATAATTTGATACAAGTACCAAAAGTATTGGCCTCTAGGGCTTACACCAACAATTCCACCATGGAACGCGCGTTTCCAGCCACTTGATCTGCCACCTCAATTAATGAGGGAGATCAAGTGGCTCACGTTTTTTTGATTTTTTGATTTTTGTTTTAATTCATTTGACTTTCATTAATTCATATTAATTTTAATATTGATCCAAAAAATATAAGAGTTTCACCAAAAAAAATTAAATAAACGCCTTTTTCATATTCTGAATTAAAATTATTTTTTGGGTCATTATTAATATTTTTCATGATTTAATTGATTTTGTGATTATTTTTAATTATTTAAAAATACTTTTAAGTCTTTAAAAACTCTGAAATTTTTTCTCCAAGATCCTTTGACCTTGTTTGACCTATGATAAATCTCACGGCCATTTCTTTGGTGTTTTGATAAGGTTTTAGGAATTTGACAAACCATATTTAATTTAAATGCATTATTTTAGTATTTTTTAAATTTAATAATTGCCAAATAATTGTGTTGACCTCTTGTGATGGTTTGCGTAAGTTTGACTTGTGTTGTTGGGTCTTGGTCAAGGTTGATTTGACTTTGCTAGGTTAATATCATTGGATTTAGGGGATTGATGGAATGTACATTACATCTCCCAAAATGAATGAATGATATTAACTTGGTAAAAGTCCTCCTTTGACCAATTTGAGTTATGATCCATTCCCCTCCCTCTTCATCTAATTCCCCTTCTTTATGCATTCATTTCATTTGGCTTATGACATCTCAAAATCGTAAGGCTAGTTGATTGCAAAATGAACATAAGTATGGATGAGATTAGGCTACCTCTTTTGCATATTCTTTTTGTGTGTGGTATGTTTCATGAGCATAGTCCATTATACTATGTCTCAAATATGCATTAACACCAAAATTCTATTGCCCGACCTCAATAAGTTGTGACTTCTACATAAGACCAATTACGATTGCTTAACATAGCGCTAAATTTTTAACACAAAAGGCATAACATTCTAGTTAGTGAGATTGTAAATCTCCCCTCTTTCATGGTATTGTGTGGAAACTTGGCCTTTTTTCCTTCCTTTGGAAGATGTCTTGGCTCAAGGATTCATGCTTGTGATAAGTGGGTTGAGTGTTCTCCAAAGAATGACTTTAAATAAAAAAGCAAAAGCAAAACAATACTAACTTCTAACTCATTAACAACTAACATTTAATTTCAAGCCATTTACTTTAATTCCATTTAATTTCAATTCTATATTCATTTGCCATTATTCATACCATTCTAATTGTTTATGTTAATGTCATTTTAACTTTGTCCATTTGGACCATATTGTGTGATATATCTTGCTTGTGTATATTTTGTTTGTTTGTGTGGTCTTTGACCATTAATGTACATAATAACAACAAAAACTCTAAAAAACTTTTGTGTGGACTGTTGACTTGATCTTGGATAATTGGACTTAGAATTTAGGCAACATTCTTATGCTAAAGGGTTTGGCCAATGCCAACTTTTGTGAAACCAAGTGCTTGTAATTTGAAACTTCATTTGATACATCTTTAAAGATCTCTTTGAGTTCATCTGCAACATGATCATTATGAAGTTGTTATTTTGAACCTATGACTTGTGGAATTCATCTGCTACACGGGCTAATTTGAAGAAGATCGTGGAGTGACTAAGATTGGATGTGGCTATCTTTATTTGATGTATTTCTCTTCAAGATTGATATAATATGCATTGTGTGTTGCTTGATTCTAAATGTCCAAGGGAATTTGGGTTTCTATATGACATTCTTGTCTATTGGAGTGCTACCCATTGGTCAGATCTTTTCAACTCTTAACTTTTAATTTTGTGCATAGGATTAGTCTCTTCATCTCCTCCCCACTTATTTAATTTCAAAATCTCTCCCTCCTTTTAAAATTTCTTCTTTGCTTGAACTAGTTTTATTCTAAACTTTGACCACTTTGCAAACTAGAAACTTTGGCCTTATGCCATTGCATTTTCTAACTTCTTTTCTTAATCAAACTTGTAAATAAACTTAATTATACTTGACCTAAACTTTCAAAAAGCCAAAAATAATTAACTCATTCAAACCATTTTTAGGCCTTTGTGCCTTTCAAACTTAATTTTTGTTAAAAACGATGCATCCACTTTGATCCCTCGTTTTTTATGTTGGTACGTAGGCACAAGTCCGAAGGTCTTGTCAAACACAAAAAATATAATTAATGAATTATTTTCTCATCCCCCCATTCTATTTGTTTGTAAACATCACTTTGTACAAAATACATATGCACACAAAAAGGGTTCCCTAGGAGTACATAGGACACTTTTGGTGCTAACACCTTCCCTCTGTGTAACCAACCCCCTTACCTGTAATCTCTGACATTTTATTAGTTTTGATTTGAAAACTTCTTACTTTTGGGTTTTGTTCGTACTTTTCCCTTTCCCCTTGGAAACAATAAAAGCGTGGTGGCGACTCTAGTTTTATTGATGTTTAGCGTATCCATAGCTTGATGATCATAAATTTACCGCTACAGAAATTAAGTGGCGACTCTGCTGGGGAGTAGTCTCCAGTGGGTTTAACCTACTTTTTGTGTGTATATATTTGTATATATGTGATGTATGTTTGTTTGTATGATATAATCTGCTTGTTGTGCTTGGTGATCTCTGAGTGGTGAGATAAGTTCTAACCCGAACTTGAGTGCACTTAAGATAGGAGGATGGTATAGTCATGTTCGACTTGTGTGGAGTAGTCCTTAACAAGTTGGCTTGAGATCCATATGCTCAGTGGAGACCCTTTTGGATTTGGAGATGTCACAGGAGTAGTCCTTAACAAGTGTAGACTTAATAACAGTTGTTACACGATACTACATTCAGACGAGTTTCTCTTGAGAATATTATGGGTCGATGAGTCAGTCATCTTAACCTGTAATATCTGATAGATGGAATTAAGACTCTGGGAACTTTTTAGAACATGACCTACAGGTTTTTATCCTTAGTTCACTCCTTTGGGATGGTTCTTACCCAGACTTCATGCTCGTGACTTATAACAAACCCTTGATTCTTGGTTGATCCAATCAAGTCTTGTCAATATCAATGGAACTTGGGTGTTGATAAGATGAAAACCGTAATCCACCAAAATGGATGATTGATCTTGACAATGACTTGATTCATCCCTTGACCTTTGTTTGTTTGCCTTGTGTGTGATCCCTTATCTGTGATTGTTGCATCCATGCATTCATGCGCATCATAACATTCATCACACGAAAATTTCAAGGAACTGAGGTATTATTTGCAAATATTTTCAAACCGTGGATTATGGACGAAGGAACACTAAGAAGTACAGTTTCAAATGTCCCGACTTGAAAAAGTTAAGGAAGCTAGCATCTTTTATATTAGATCCCTTGGACTTCAAACAACGTCATGGGAAGCTATTATCTATCTTGTCTGTTGATGTGGTTGAAGGACTTCTGAGTGTACTGGTACAGTTCTATGATCCTCTCTACCGTTGCTTCACTTTCCCAGATTATCAGCTTGTGCCTACATTGGAGAAGTATGTCGGTCTCTTGGGGATACCTGTTTCTGGTAGGGTGCCTTTTAGTGGATTGGAGGAGATTCCCCGATCTAATCTTATTGCTGAAGCTCTTCACTTGAAGAAGTATGAGATAGAGGCTCATTGGGTGAAGAAAGGAGGTTTATTTGGGTTGTCATCTGATTTCCTCATCAAGGAAGCTACTGCCTTTTCTCAAGTCGGTAGTATGGACGCTTTTGAAACTATCTTTGTGTTTCTCATCTATGGATTAGCTTTGTTCCCTAACATTGAATGTTTTATTGATGTTAACGCCATTAGAATCTTCTTGATTGGGAATCATGTGCCTACTTTGTTGGGTGATATGTATTTCTCTTTGCATTTAAGGAATTCTAAGGGTGGTGGAACCGTTGTCTGTTGCATCCCTCTTCTGTACAAGTGGTTTATTTCTCACTTGCCTCAGACACCTTCTTTTGTGGAGAACAAACAATGTCTACGGTGGTCTCAGAGACTTATGTCTCTCACTAATGATGATATAGTTTGGTATGATCCGTCTTTGAGCAGTTTGGAGATTATTGATTGTTGTCGTGAATTATCTAATGTGCCTCTCATTGGTACACAAGAAGGAATTAACTACAATCCTTCTTTGGCTCGTCGTCAACTTGGGTTCCCCTTGAGAGACAAACCTAATAACACTTTGTTAGAAGATCTTTTCTATCAAGAGGGTAAAGATCCCCAACATTTGAAGCAGAAGATTATGCATGCTTGGCATAATGTGCATAAGAAAGGAATATTCGAGCTTGGTCCGTGCAATTGTGTATCTTTGGAAGCTTACACTCTTTGGGTGAGGAAGAGAGCTATGGAGTTGAAGATGCCCTAACCTTGCGAGAGACCTATGTCTATGGTTGTGGTTGAGCCATACTCTCCCTAACTAAGATGTAGAGGAGTTGGAAGACGCACTCACCAAGATGAAGCAAGAGAAGGACATGTGGGAAGAGTGTTTCCATGCTCTGAGCAAGAAGCATGAAGAATTGCAGTTGGAGTCTAAGGACAAAGATGCACTTATTGAGCTACTCGAAGACCGAGTGACAAAGAGACAGAGAGAGCTGGAGGTTTCATCTTCTAGCATGCCTCAGCCTTCCGTCGCTTGAAAGAAGATTGTTGATCGGCTGGTCCTCGAGAAGACTCAGATGAAGGCTTCTTTCGAGACCGAGATTCGACGCATTCGAAGGAAGTACGCGCCTTCAGCCAGGTCTTTTGACATTGTTGTTAGGGATCCTTAGGATGACTAGTCTCCTTTTCTCTTGTATTTTTTATTTTTGGTTTCTGAAGTTGTACTCGGTGTAATCCTTCCAATTATATAAATGAAAAGAGATTTTTATGGTCATATCAAATTGTTACAACTGTTGTTAAGTATATATATATATATATATATATATATATATATATATATATATATATATATATATATATATATATATATATATATATATATATATATATATTTGTAAATGATATAGTAAGTTCCTTGAAAATAAAAATAAACAAAGAAGTGTTGTATTTCATGCATCATTTGCATAAGCAGGTTTTCTTTCGCCAGATGTCTCATTGGTGTTTCTTCTGTGCTTCATCCAAGCTGACTCATCGGTATAACATTCGCGCCAATCATCTGAGAATCATGGAACGTCTTGAGCAAGAGAATAGAGAGTTAAAGGATGAGATCGCTCGACTGACTGCCATGATGGAGTCAGTGTTGGCTGCTCAAAGTCAATCTTCTCCAATGCCCGCAACTCCTCCTCCTCAAAGGACTGTTATTTCAGAGGTGGCTACCTCTACCATGCCCACTGCTAGCGCCCACTTTGCACCTGTTATGCCTTCCAGATTCTCGTGGGGAATTTCGTCGAACTTCATGCCTGAAGGCTTTGCGCCTACTTTTGCTTCTATGTCGGCATCTAGCCCGGTCATGTTTGTGCCACCTCCTGTTTCGCACACCTTACCTCGTGTAGAGGACACCATTTATCATTCTGAGTTTTCTGAGGGTTCGGATGTTTATGAGAAAATGGAAGAAATGAAGGATCAGTTTCTTGAGCTGCACAAGGAATTGGAGACGTTGAGAGGTAAGGACTTGTTTGGGAAGAGTGTTGTCGAGTTATGTCTGGTGCCGAATGTGAAGATTCCAGTTAAGTTCAAAGTGTCTGATTTTGAAAAATACAAAGGGAACACATGTCCGCTCAAACATCTAGTGATGTATGCCTGCAAGATGTCTACCCAAACTGATAACGATCAACTGTTGATACACTACTTTCAAGATAGTTTGACCGGTGATGTGCTCTGTTGGTATATGGGGTTGGACAGTGCAAGCATTCTCACTTTCAACGAATTAAGAGAAGCTTTTGTCAAACAATATAAGTACAATGTGGATATGGCGTCTGATAGAGACCAGATGAGATCTATGTCTCGGAAGGATAAAGAGACATTCAAAGACTATGCGTAGAGGTGGAGATAATTGGTTGCTCAGACCATTCCTCCTTTAGAGGAGAAGGAAATGACAAAAATCTTTTTGAAGACCCTGAGTTCATTTTATTATGAACGTATGATTGCCAGTGCCCCCAGTGACTTTACCGAAATGGAAAATATGTGGATGAGACTTGAGGAAGGTGTCCGAGAAGTACGTTTGTCAAAGGAGGAAGCATCATCAAGTAAGAGATATGGCAGCAGTTTTGGGAAGAAGAAAGATAGCGAAGCTAATGCAATTTCTAATGGGAGGCAGAGGAGGCCTCATATCAGAAAGAATTAACCATCCCGTCAACACCATCATTAAGTATCTTCAGTAATTCCAATATTTTGGAATAATCAATCAGTACCAATTCAACAACAACAACGTCAACAGCAACAACCATAACAACGAACAAACACCTACAACAACAACATACCAACAATCACCATCAACAAAACTTTGAGAGGAAGAAGGTCTCTTTTGACCCGATTCCTATGGCGTACGCTGAACTATACCCATCTTTGGTTCTCAAGAACCTACTCCAACCAAGAAACCCTCCACAAATTCCAGAACCACTTCCATGGTGGTACAAGCCTGAACTCTGTTGTGCTTTTCACCAAGGAGCACCCGGACATGACATTGAGAACTGTTATCCGCTCAAGTATGAGGTTCAGAAGCTGATAAAGAGTGGGATGGTGTCCTTCAAGGACCGTGCATCCAACGTGAAAGCAAATCCATTGCCTGCTCATGGGAATTCTTCTGTTAATATGGTGGAAGGTTGTCCTGGGGAGTTTAAAGTGTTTGATGTTCGTTTTATTCGGAGGTCCTTAGTGGCAATGCATAAGGAAATTTGTATGGTGAGTGATTGTGAGCACGACCATGATGGTTGTGCTATCTACAGTATCAACCTGAGAGGTTGTGAGGTTGTGAAAAGGGACATCCAGCGGTTGATGGATGAAGGCATGATTCAAATTGTTCAATCCCATCATGTAGATGACGATATGAATGTCATAGTTACCATTTTCAAGAATCCCGAGAGAGTGGTGATTCAATACGACAGCATTAACAGTAATAGCGTCATTAACAGATCGGTATCGTCGTTGGTCATACGGTTAGCGGGTCCAGTCCCGTATTCATCCGATAAAGTTGTTCCGGATCAGTACAATGCAACAATGATGAAGGATGGTCAAGAGGTCATGTTGCCTACGACCAGCTCTGTAGTGAGCATTGCTGATGTAACCATGGTGACCCGAAGTGGTCGTGTGTTTGGGCCGGTGTTCCCAAAAGATAAAGAAGAATCAACTGTCAGTAAGAAAGTGGAAGTGCCTATTATAGATCCGGTTAGTGCTTCAAAAGGTTAGTCTGGTGAATCCAGCAATTTGAAGGCTAATGATGATGATGAGGTACTTCGTCTGATCAAAAAGAGCGAGTTCAATATGGTGGAACAGCTGCTCCAACCCCCCTCAAAAACTTCACTATTGTCTCTGCTTATGAATTCAGAAGCGCATAGAGAAGCATTGCAAAAAGTTCTTGAGCAAGCATTTGTGGAACATGATGTTACGGTGGATCAACTCGATCATATTGTGGCTAACATCACTTCCTGCAACAATCTCAATTTCTATGATGAAGAACTCCTTAAGAAGGGTAGAAATCATAACTTGGCTTTGTTATCTCTATGAATTGCAAAGATGATGCTTTGTCTAATGTGCTTGTTGACACCGGGTCGTCACTAAATATGATGCCAATGTCAACTATGTCAAAGTTATCATATCAAGGAGCGCCCATGAGGTATAGCGGTGTAATCGTCAAAGCTTTTGACGGTTCACGCAAAACAGTTATTGGTGCAGTGGACCTTCCAGTAAAGATAGGTCCGAGTGATTTTTAGATTACTTTTCAAGTAATGGATATCCATCCGGCCTACAGTTGTCGGTTGGGAGGCCATGGATCCATGAGGCGGGAGTTGTTACCTCCACATTGCATCAGAAGCTCAAATTTGTAAAAAATGGAAAGCTTGTTATTGTTGGCGGGGAAAAGGCGTTGTTGGTTAACCACCTGTCATCTTTCTCTTACGTTGAAGCTGAGGACGAGGTTGGAACTCCGTTCTAAGCCTTATCTATTGCTGCTGAAAAAAGAGTTGGGGCACTTATGTCCTCATTGAAACATGCAAAGAAGATTGTTGAAGAAGGCAATATTGATCAGTGGGGGCGCATGGTAGAGGTCTCCGACAACAAAGGTAGAACTGGTCTGGGCTTTCAGTGAGGCTCATCAACTGTAAGGGCTGAGGATATGCAACTTAGCTTCCGTAGCAGAGGGTTCATTCATGGAAATGAACAACACTTAGTTGTTTTGCTAGAGGATGACGAAGAGGAAGACTGCACAAATTTTGTGACGCATGGAAAGGCTTGTAACAATTGGACTGCTGTTGATATTTTTGTTATTTTTCATTGATCTAAGTAATTGCTTTTATATGTTTTAAAAAAAATTCCTTCTCCTATGCCTAAGGGAGAAGTGAACATTGTTTGGGCATTTTGAAATTGATCATTAATAAAATTAATTCTATTCATCCACATCTATGATGTTTTGTTTTTACTTTTTGCTTTATTCTGAAAATGGTAATCACAAAAAACATAAATAAATAATAGAATTGTCCATCTGCATAATATTTGGTCACAAATTCACTTCTCTAAAATCAAAATATCAAATCATTATGCAGGTCGGTTTCTAACCCCATTAAATACAATGATCCTTCTCCTTCTCCAAATTTTGAATTCCCTGTGTTTGAGGCCGAGGAGGAAAGTGATGAAGAAGTGAGTGATGAATTATCTCGTCTTTTTGAGCATGATGAAAAGACCATTCAGTCGTTCAAAGAGCAGATTGGATTAGTCAACTTGGGTTCCGAGGATGATGTGAAGGAAGTCAAGATTGGGTCTCGATTGTGTCCAGATGTGAAGAAGGGCTTGATTGATCTTCTTCGAGAGTATTCAGATGTGTTTGCTTGGTCCTATCAAGACATTCCTGGTTTGGACTCTGAGATTGTGGAGCATAGATTTCCGTTGAAGCCAGAATGCCCGCCAGTCAAGCAGAAGTTGAGGAGAACGCATCCTGATATGGCAGTAAAGATCAAAGAAGAAGTGCAGAAGCAGATTGATGTCGGTTTCCTTGTGACCGCCGAGTATCCGCAATGGATGGCCAATATTGTGCTTGTGCCGAAGAAAGATGGAAAAGTCCGCATGTGTGTTGACTATAGAGATTTGAATAAAGCCAGTCCGGAAGATGATTTCCCTCTGCCACACATTGATATGTTGGTAGATAACACTGCTAAATTCAAAGTCTTTTCGTTTATGGATGGATTTTTCAGATATAATCAGATCAAGATGGCACCCGAAGATAAGGAAAAGACCATATTCACTACACCTCGGGGAACATTCTGTTATAGAGTGATGTCTTTCGGTTTAAAGAATGTTGGTGCAACTTACCAAAGAGCAATGACTACTCTTTTTCATGATATGATCCATAAAGAGATTGAAGTTTATGTCGATGACATGATTGCTAAATCAATTGATAAAGAGGAACATGTTAAGCATTTGTTGAAGTTATTCCAGTATTTGAGGAAGTATAAATTCCACTTGAATCCCAATAAGTGTACTTTTGGTGTTCGTTCTGTTAAGTTGTTGGGCTTTATTGTCAGCGAGAAGGGTATTGAAGTTGATCCTGCCAAGGTTAAAGCAATACAAGAGATGCATACGCCCAAAACTGAGAAGCAAGTCAGAGGTTTTCTCGGCCGCTTGAATTATATCTCAAGATTCATTTCACACATGACTGCTACATGTGCGCTTATATTCAAGCTTCTTCAGAAAGATCAGTCTTGTGATTGGACCGAAGACCGCCAAAAAGCTTTTGACAGTATCAAGGAATATCTGTTTGAGCCTCCGATTTTGTCTCCGCCTGTGAAAGGAAGACCATTGATCATGTATTTAACTGTGTTTGAAGATAGTATGGGTTGTGTTCTAGGTCAGCAAGATGAGACTGGAAAGAAAGAATTTGTGATTTACTACCTCAGTAAGAAGTTCACCGATTGTGAGACTCGGTATTCTATGCTAGAGAAGACTTATTGTGCATTGGCTTGGGCTGCTAAGCGTCTGTGTCAGTATATGTTGAATCATACCACTTGGTTGATATCCAAAATGGATCCAATCAAGTATATATTTGAGAAGCCTGTTTTAACTGGGAGAATTACCCGTTGGCAGATGTTGTAATCAAAGTATGATATTGAATACCGATCTCAGAAAGCAATCAAAGGTAGTATCTTGGTTGACCATTTGGCTCACCAACCAATTGAAGATTACCAGTCAGTGCAATATGATTTTCCTGATGAAGAGATCTTGTACTTGAAAATGAAAGATTGTGATGAACCATTGCTTGAAGAAGGGCCAGAACTTGGTTCCCATTGGGGCATGGTATTTGATGGAGTTGTTAATCAATATGGAAATGGCATTGGGGCAGTGATTATTACTCCTCAAGGCACGCATCTACCATTTACAGCTAGATTGATTTTCAAGTGTACAAATAATATGGCAGAATATGAAGCCTGCATTATGGGGCTCGAAGAGGCCATTGATCTCAAAATCAAGTGTTTAGATGTCTTCGGAGATTCCGCTTTGGTTGTAAATCAGATCAAAGGAGAATGGGAGACGAATCAACCCGGTTTAATACTGTATAGAGATTATGTGAGGAGGATTTCAATTTTTTTTACAAAGTTTGAGTTTCATCATATCCCTCGAGATGAGAACCGGATGGCAGATGCTATTGCAACATTGGCGTCAATGATTATAGTGAAGTATTGGAATGAAGTTCCCAATTTGATTGTGATGCGTCTTGATAAACCAGCTCATGTGTTTACTGTTGAAGAGATCAAAGACGAGAAGCCGTGGTATTATGACATCAAGTGTTTCCTTCAAAGTCAGATTTACCTGTCTGGGGCATCTTTGAAAGATAAGAAGACCTTGAAAAGATTAGCCGATAATTTCTACTTGAATGGTGATGTACTGTACAAGAGAAACTTCGACATGGTTCTGCTTAGATGCGTGGATGGACACGAAACAGACTTGTTAATGACTGAAGTGCATGAAGGTTCCTTTGGTACTCATTCCAATGGACATGCAATGACAAAGAAGATGTTGAGAGCAAGTTACTATTGGCTGAAAATGGAATCTGACTGTTGCAAGTTTGTAAAGAAATGTCACAAGTGTCAAATATATGCAGATAAGATTCATGTTCCTCCGACACTGTTGAATAATATCTCTTCCCCGTGGCCTTTCTCCATGTGGGGAGTTGACATGATTGGGATGATTGAGCCCAAAGCTTCGAATGGACATTGTTTCATTTTAGTGGCAATTGACTACTTCACAAAATGGGTTGAAGCGGCATCGTATGTGAATGTAACCAAGCAAGTTGTTGTAAGGTTTATCAAGAATCAAATCATATGTCGTTATGGTGTGCCAAGTAAGATCATTACTAATAATGGATCGAACTTGAATAATAATATGGTGGAAGCTCTGTTGGTGTAAGCCCTAGAGGCCAATATTTTTGGTACTTGTATCGAATTATTTATTAATAATAAAAGGCTTTATCTTTATTATGTTTGTTTAATAAAGTCCCTAGAATAGATAGTCCGTTTAATGTATCAAGTGTGACTTAATCATGAGATCACATTAAACATAAGGACATTATTCTTAAAGTATTCGTAGTCAAGCTTTATTATGAAGTGGGATAACATTAAAGCATTAAGACTATTATGTATATAGACTGATGATCACATCTCATGGATCATGGATAAGGAGTTATCCAGTCTTAAACATAGGTATGAATATTAAGAGTAATATTTATACTAGATTGACCCGCTATGAAAATACTATATAGAATGTTATGCAAAGTGTCATAAGTTATTCTCATGGTGATAATGGTGTATACCACCCTTCGACCTGAAACCACTATGGACCCTAGATGTAGAGTCGAGTGCCTTATTGTTGATCAAACGTTATCCGTAATTGGATGACCATAAAGACAGTTGATGGGTACTCCACGAAGCATGCTAAGGGACATGAGTGACCTAGATGGAATTTTCCTATCCTGCGTAACAGGATAAATGTCTATGGGCCCAATATTGAACTGGACAAGGATGACATGGTATATGCCTTGTGTTCAATATAGATATAAGGGCAAAAAGGTAATTGTACACATAACTATTATCACAGAAGGATTTGTCAGATCACATGACATTTTCGTGTCTTTGGTAGCAGTGATGTGTTGCTAGATACCACTCACTATTTATTATGTTAAATATGTGATTTAATATAATTGTCAATGCCGCGAAAACCTACAGGGTCACACACAAAAGGACGGATTGATGAGAGATAGAGTAACTAAGGAATACCGTAATGTACGGTGCACTTAAGTGAATTGTAGAACATCGTAAGGTACGGTGTACTTAAGTAGAATACAAAATATGGTAAGGTAACACGCGCTTAAGTGATATTGGCATATTATAAGATATGGGCCACATACACTTGAGTGGGCTTTTTAGCTTGCAACCCATACAAGTGGTTCTATAAATAGAACCCTTGTGTAGAAGCATTTGTGCAGTTGCAATTTCGTTTCTCTCTCTCTCTCTCTCTCTCTCACTCTCTCTCTCTCTCTCTCTCTCTCTCTCTCTCTCTCTCTCTCTCTCTCTCTCTCTCTCTCTCTCTCTCTCTCTCACACACACACACACACACACACACACACACACACACACAAAGCCTTCATTCGTAGCAGCTAGCACTGAGATTGAAGGAATCCATTCGTGTGGACTGAGTAGAGGCGTTGTCATTGTTCAACGTTCGTGATCGCTCCGTAGATCTGCATCAAAGGTTACAATCGCCACAAGAGGTAACGATTCTATCACTGATCATGCCCATTCGTAAGGATCATTAAAGGAGAAATTTTAAATTCCGCTGCGTTTTAGATCGCCCTTCTCCTTTAAGCTCTTTGCAAAGACTTCAAGATTGCACACCATAATTCTTCTCCCTACAGACCCAAGATGAATGGGGTTGTTGAAATTGCGAACAAGAACATCAAGAAGATTATTCAGAAGATGGTTGTCACGTATAAAGATTGGCATGAGATGCTCCCATTTGCTTTGCACGGGTATCGTACATCCATCCGCATTTCAACAGGGGCAACCCCTTTCTCTCTTGTTTATGGTATGGAAGCAGTGCTCTCCGTAGAGGTTGAGATTCCTTCATTGCGTGTGCTCATGGAAGCCAAGTTGATTGAGGCTGAATGGTGTCAGACCAGGTGTGATCAACTGAATTTGATTGAAGAGAAGAGATTAACTGCCATGTGTCATGGTCAGTTATATCAGCAGAGGATGAAGAAAGATTTTGATAAGAAGGTCAGACCTCGTGTATTCAGAGAAGGTGACCTTGTGCTTAAGAAGATTTTACCTTTCAAACCAGATTCTAGGGGCAAATGGACTCCTAATTTTGAAGACCATATGTTGTTAAGAGAGCCTTTTCAGGCGGTGCTTTAATTCTTACAACTATGGATGGTGAAGAGTTTACTCATCCTGTGAACACAGATGCAGTCAAGAAATACTTTGCCTAAAAAAGAAAAGAACAGCTCGCTAAGTTGAAAACCCGAAAGGTCGGCTTAGGCAAAAAAGGAGCGTCTCGGTGGATTGAAAACCTAAAAGGGCGATCCAGGCAAAAATTAGAGACATAAAACAGAAAACTTTATCCCGATAAATTGAGTACCCCACCTTGGGGCAATTTATGCAAAAATTAGGGATTATGGCAAGTAACTGCATGCTACTGATCGTCCAGTATTGGAGAAACTTTGTTGAGCACAAGGGTTGACGGTGATTCATTATCCCCAGTGGCAGTCAAAAGCACAGTGGACATCAAGAGATGGTAGAAGGATTAGCGGTCAATTGTATTCAATGTAACCCTTTTCCATGTAAATTACCATTTTCAACTTTGTAAAGATCTATGGAGTCTTGTCATTTACAGACTACCATTCTATTAAATAAAGTTAAGCCTTTATCCAAATGTTTCTACTCTTATTTATTTCAGTCAATAGTTTTAAATTTTATTATGATCATTTTTGAAATTAAAATTTTTAATCAAAATCATTTTCTTAGACATATAAAAGCAAGAATTTTTCAGAGGCAGTTTTAAAGCAATATCAACAACATTTCGAAAAACAGCAAGTCTTAAGTGTAGAGCTCTATGGGTTCCCCAAGCAGATAACCCTTTTGGTATCCGTAGCCGAGTTTGTTGATCCAGTTCCCCTGCGGAGCCTTTGATCCCCAGTGGAGCTTCTATACTTTTCCCAGCTGAGTTGGTTGATTCAGTCCCCGGCAGAGTTTATGTGTTCCTCAACAGGGTTGATTTTCTATTTTGATCTTCAACAGAGTAAGATCGATTTCCCCAGTAGATCGTGTTGGTTTCTTTTCCAATAGCCATCCGACTCACTCCCAATCAGAGTTTCCTCTTGGTTTATGAACAACTATTTATGTTTATCTTATGTATGGTTGTCTCCCATTTGATATGGTGTTGACCTAAAATTCCCTACAGATTCAGTAATATTTCCTTTCCTCAGCAGATCTCCTCATTCCCCAGATAATGTTGATTTTTTGGGATGTTGATCTCCCTGTTCTCCGGCAGTTGTATCCCTTTGTTGTGGATTGACCAAGGATTGTACCGCTGACTCAATTTTTTGCAACACCTTTGTATCCTTTGCGATTGTTTTGTCAGCATAATCATCATACATATACATATACATATACATATACACTCATATAATTTCATGATTACATATGTTTGCATAATCATATTTGTTGATTCATTGCCTGAGATTCTTATTCTTTGTTATGGCGGTACTTAATCCACATACAAGTTCGGTGTCTATCCTCTCAATGATAGAAGTGTTAGCCCCTTTAGCAGAAAGATTTTAACCTTTCTCCCTTCCCCACTGAGTTATTTTCTCGTGGATGATCATTGTTTTAGTTTCCTACCCAGTTGATTACCTGGATGGAATTACTCCCCTTGAGCTATATCCTCATTGGGTTGAATCTTGATTGACCTTTTCTTTCTAGATCTTACCTAGATATATGCTTTTTGTCCCCTGAGAGCCTATTACCCAGTAACTGGTAATATTCTTCTCATGTTTTTCACTTTTTCCCAATACCCGGCAAGAGCAACTTTTTCTCCCCAACGGATTCAGTTTCACGTTTCCCTAGGAAGTATATCCTTGATATGTTCATCATAACCGATGACGGATATTTTCTTCCCTTACTTGGGTTTATCCTTGATATGTTCATCCTAACCGATGACGAATATTCTCATCCTTGGTATTCTACCCAGTAAAAAGGTAGTTGTAATCCCTATTTTGTTCCCCATAGGGTTAATCCTTGATATGTTCATCCTAACCAATGATGGATTTCCTCCTCTTTGTGGTCTTCTACCCAGTAACCGGTAGTTGTAAATCCTGCTCTTCCCCTCAACAGAGTCTATCCTTGATATGTTCATCCTAACCAGTGACGGATTTTCTCTTTGATGGTCTTCTATCTAGTATTCGATAAATATAATTCCTACTTTTTGTTCAGTTGGTTTATCCTTGATATGTTCATCTTAACCGATGACGGGTATCCTCCTTAACAATTCCCGGGCAAGACTATCCTTGATAAGTTCATCTTAACCGATGACAAATTTTCTTTCCTTTGAGTCTATCCTTGATATGTTCACCTTAACCAGTGACGGATATTCTCATCTTCGGTCTTCTGCCCAGCAACTGGTAGTAGTAAATCCTATTTCTGCAGTTTTCCCCAACAATGTTATTCTTACCTAGTAACCGTTAATGAATATTCCCTCCTGGTTGTTCCCAGCGAGTCATCCTTGATATGTTCATCCTAACCGATGACGGGTGTCCTCTCTGTCATACTTTTATTATCTCCTTACCTAGTAGCAGGTAGTGGATAATGAATTTTTACTCCTCCTGTGTTGAAGTTTATTTCTTCCCCAGTTGAGTTGAGTGCGCTTTTCCTTAGTGAAATCGCTTTTCCCTGCATTTATTCAAGAACTTCAGTTTTATCCTGATATACTTGTAATCCCCTGCAGATGTTTTGTTTCCCCGACTAAGTCTTTCCATTTTATGGAGTTTTTCTAGTCCGTCCATTAGTTTTAAGTCATAGCCTGGCCTACGTGTAACCTTTTATCCCCCTAGAGTCTCTATCTCCCCAGTGAGTTTTCCTCACGGAAAGCGTTATACTCCTGTAGATCTTCGGTCTCTCTGATTTCTTTTCCTTTGTGGCAACATTTCCCCACAGAGAATTTGCTTTTTACATACATATCATATGCATCATGAGGTCTCTTAGGGACAAAAATTGGTTTCTATGTGTTGTTATTTAAGCCCATTCTACTAAGTCGGCACAAAGATTTTAACCTTCACCTCCTCAATTAGAATGCCCTTAAATAGGGGCAGTTGTAAGACCCCAATTTTGACCCTAAGATCCCTCATGCAATTTCGTCATATGCATTAGCATTGAGATCATACCTTGGCGTCCTCCTTATCCATCTCTCATTGGGTTTATTTTGGGAGAGATCACCAAGCACCATGTGATTGTATCATGCTTGTATATTATCATTTTACTAACCAAAATACCAAAAAATATATCTTTTCATTTGCCTAACTTTTTGTAGGTATGACATGATCCTCATTGATCTATCAAGTCCATATCAAGGGTTTGAGACCCTCATGACTAAAAGCACAACCATGGATTGACCCACAAATGTCTCAAAGCATCATATATGAGTCCCAATTATCTCTACATGTTATATTGATCAAGTTTTCTTCAAGAGTTTGGAGGTGATTTGCCTTGGAATTCCTAGTTTGACTGGGTATCTTGAGTAACTTCTCGAACAAGCTATCTCACCAATTGATCAAATTTCTCAAGGGATACTTCAAATTTCATCATCTTATGCATATATAATCTACCATGAGCCTATAAACCCAAGAGAGTTGAAGGTTAGCAAGATGGTTGGTGGTGGTTGGCATGATGAATTCATCTGATCAAAATTGGATCTCCCTAGACCCTATCTCCTACAATTTTCACCATATAAAAATGATTCCAAGAGGAAAGTTACTATAAATTACATTCCAAACAACTTTCATGTTGAGACCTAGAGCTAGTTTTGCTTGGAAAATCATTTTCTATGTTGAAATATTATAGGTCATTTTGTCTAACCCCTAATTTGAAAGTCAACTTTCCAAGGCCATAACTTGCTCAATTTTTATAATATGAAATATTTCCAAGTTGCACAATCAAATTCAAGATTTCTAATTCAACTTTGATGTTTAGATTAAGAGCTAATTCAACTTTTGTGAGCATCTGATATGAGGATACATTATATGTCATTTTTTACCTATACCATTGAATAAGTGATTTTCCTCAACTTCAAAAATGCATAAATCTATCATTCTAAATCCAAATTACATTAAATTGATGACCATTTTTAAGGTATTTTAAATAGATAAAACATTTATGAAGACACTTTTCTCATTTGAAGCTCACATAAAAAGTAAAGCAAGATGGAATATTGAGATATATAGCTTCACACTTAGAAAAAATTTCAACATGTTGAAATTTCCAAACTTCCACCTCAAAATTCACCATGGTCCAAGTTTCAAATGAAAAAGTGTCCAACATCAAAGTTGTTCCCCTTGATCTAAGCTTTCCAAAGAACCCAAGTTCATGCATTTTTGATAATGTTTGCTAGGGTTGAGCATGGCTTTAACATGTCTACATGATTGGAAGAAATCAAATGCCAAAAATCCCATTTCACATTGCCTTGACATCCAAGCCTCATTTGAACTTCAGAACAGTTGCAAGTGGATCAAATTAGATTGCTTCATGGGCTTGTACACGCCCATGCAAGCTTGTGCATGAAATGTCCAAATTTAGCAATTTTTCAAGTGTGTAAATATCAGTCCCAATTGCTATAAATACATGCCCTTGGAGCTCAATTCAAACACACCTTGCGCGCCAGCTTTGCCCCCCAATTGAAACCCTCACCATTCAAAGGGAAACCTGAGAATTTTCAACTTGAAAATTGAGTTTGAATCTCAGTGTTTGGAGATTCATAAACTCCAGGATCCAAAGCTTTGTACCATTGCCAAACCTCTCCTGTAAGCTTCTCAAGTGTCATCAGATCAAGGTCGAAGCAAGCAAGATCCATTTCTGCATAGAATTGAAGGTAAATTTCAGAAAACTTCATCTCTTCGATTCTCACTCAATTCTCATCAATTCTCTTGGATCTTTGGTTGTCTGAAGTCCTACCAATGTAGGCAAGAAGATTGAGTTGCTTTGAGGTCAAATCAAAGCAACTCAGTTGTCACACCTCAAAATTCAACTCCACATATCTTTTTATATATTTGGAGTTAGTTGAAATTGAGGTCAAATTCATGCTCTACGCCGTTTTTTCTTTCAGATCATGTCCTCCTTTTTTATTTTGGTGATGGTTGAGGGTGAATCAGTCCAGTGAGGTCCACCAGAGAAGAAGACTGGAGCTCTGTCTCCGGAGGTGTGTTGGCACGTCTCTAAATCACAGGATCCATTTGAAATATTTTAATCTTAGACGTTGGTTTTGAATACCACGCGTGTGGCACGCTGGCTAAGTTCCTGAAGGAGAATGGCGATCCAAAACGCAACGGAAATTAAAATTTTCTCCTTTAGTGATCCTTACGAATGAGCATGATCAGTGATAGAATAGTTACCTCTTGTGACGATTGAAACCTTTGATGCAGATCTACGGAGCGATCACGAATGTTGAACGATGACAACGCCTCTACTCAGTCCACACGAATGAATTCCTTCAATCTCAATGCTAGCTGCTCTGAATGAAGGCTTTGAGTGAGAGAGAGAGAGAGAGAGAGAGAGAGAGAGAGAGAGAGAGGGAGAGAGAGAGAGAGAGAAAACAAAAATAATGCAACCGCAATGAATGCTTCTGCACAAGGGTTCTATTTATAGAACCACTTGTGTGGGCTTCAAGCAAAAAGGCCCACTTAAGTGTATGTGACCCATATCTTATAATATGCCCAAAATCACTTAAGTGCATGGTACCTTACCATATTTTGTATTCTACTTAAGTACACCGTACCTTACGATGTTCTACAATTCACTTAAGTGCGTCGTACCTTACGGTGTTCCTTAGTTACTCTATCTCTCATCAATCCGTCCTTTGTGTGTGACCCTGTAGGTTTTCGTGGCATTGGCAATTATATTAAATCACGTATTTAACATAATAAACAGTGAGCGGTATCTAGCAACACATCACTGCTACCCAAGACACAAAAATGTCATGTGATCTGACAAGTCCTTTTGTGATAATATTTATGTGTATAATTACCCTTTTTCCCTTATGTCTATATTGAACACAAGGCATAGACTGTGTCATCCTTGTCCAGTTCAATATTGGGCCCATAGACATTTATCCCGTTATGCAGGATGGGCAAATTCCATCTAGGTCACTCATGTCCCTCAGCATGCTTCGTGGAGTACCCATCAACTATCTTTATGGTTATCCAGTTACGGACAATGTTTGATCAGCAATAAAGCACTCGACTCTACATCTAGGGTCCATAGTGGTTTCAGGTCGAAGGGTGGTATACACCATTATCACCATGAGAATAACTTATGACACTTTGCATAACATTATATACAGTATTCTCATAGCGGGTCAATCCGGTATAAATATTACTCTTAATATTCATACCTATGTTTAAGACTTGATAACTCCTTATCCATGATCCATGAGATGTGATCATCAATCTATATACATAATAGTCTTAATGCTTTAATGTTATCCCACTTCACAATAAAGCTCGACTAAGGATACTTTAAGAATAGTGTCCTTATGTTTAATGTGATCTCATGATCAAGTCACACTTGATACATTAAATGGACTAGCTATTCTAAGGACTTTATTAAACAAACATAATAAAAAAAACCTTTTATTATTAATAAATAATTTGATACAAGTACCAAAAGTATTGGCCTCTAGGGCTTACACCAACAATTCCACCATGGAACGCGCGTTTCCAGCCACTTGATCTGCCACCTCAATTAATGAGGGAGATCAAGTGGCTCACGTTTTTTTGATTTTTTGATTTTTGTTTTAATTCATTTGACTTTCATTAATTCATATTAATTTTAATATTGATCCAAAAAATATAAGAGTTTCACCAAAAAAAATTAAATAAACGCCTTTTTCATATTCTGAATTAAAATTATTTTTTGGGTCATTATTAATATTTTTCATGATTTAATTGATTTTGTGATTATTTTTAATTATTTAAAAATACTTTTAAGTCTTTAAAAACTCTGAAATTTTTTCTCCAAGATCCTTTGACCTTGTTTGACCTATGATAAATCTCACGGCCATTTCTTTGGTGTTTTGATAAGGTTTTAGGAATTTGACAAACCATATTTAATTTAAATGCATTATTTTAGTATTTTTTAAATTTAATAAATGCCAAATAATTGTGTTGACCTCTTGTGATGGTTTGCGTAAGTTTGACTTGTGTTGTTGGGCCTTGGTCAAGGTTGATTTGACTTTGCTAGGTTAATATCATTGGATTTAGGGGATTGATGGAATGTACATTACATCTCCCAAAATGAATGAATGATATTAACTTGGTAAAAGTCCTCCTTTGACCAATTTGAGTTATGATCCATTCCCCTCCCTCTTCATCTAATTCCCCTTCTTTATGCATTCATTTCATTTGGCTTATGACATCTCAAAATCGTAAGGCTAGTTGATTGCAAAATAAACATAAGTATGGATGAGATTAGGCTACCTCTTTTGCATATTCTTTTTGTGTGTGGTATGTTTCATGAGCATAGTCCATTATACTATGTCTCAAATATGCATTAACACCAAAATTCTATTGCCCGACCTCAATAAGTTGTGACTTCTACATAAGACCAATTACGATTGCTTAACATAGCGCTAAAAGCACAACCATGGATTGACCCACAAATGTCTCAAAGCATCATATATGAGTCCCAATTATCTCTACATGTTATATTGATCAGGTTTTCTTCAAGAGTTTGGAGGTGATTTGCCTTGGAAACCTTAGTTTGACTGGGTATCTTAAGTAACTTCTCCAACAATCTATCTCACCAATTTATCAAATTTCTCAAGGGATACTTCAAATTTAATAATCTTATACATATACGATCTACCATGAGCCTAGAAATCCAAGAGAATTGAAGGTTAGCAAGATGGTTGGTGGTGGTTGGCCAGATGAATCCATCTGATCAAAACTGGGTCTCCCTAGACCCTATCTCCTATAATTTTCACCATATGAAAATTATTCCAAGAGAAAATTTACTTTAAATGACATTCCAAACAACTTTCATGTTGAGACCTAGAGCTAGTTTTGCTTGGAAAATCATTTTCTATATTGAAACATTATAGGCCATTTTGTATAAACCCTAATTTGAAAGTCAAGTTCCCAAGGCCATAACTTCCTCAATTTTTATGAGATGAAATATTTCCAAGTTTAAAAATCAAATTCAATATGTCTACTTCAACTTTGATGTTTTGAGTAAGATCTAATTCAACTTTTGTGAGCAAGTGATATGAGGATACATTATAGGTCATTTTTGACATATACCATTGAACAAGTGATTTTCCTCAACATCAAAAATGCATAACTCCATCATTATAAATCCAAATGACATGAAATTTGTGACCCTTTTGAAGGTATTTGAAATAGATACAACTTTTATATACACTTTTCTCATTTGAAGCTCACATAAAAAGTTAAGCAAGGTGGAACATTGAGATATATGGCTTGATAATTAGAAAAAATTTCAACATGTTGAAATTTCTAAACTTCCACCTCAAAATTCGACATGATCCAAGTTCCAAATGAAAAAGTTTCCAACATCAAAGTTGTTCCCCTCGATCTAAGCTTTCCAAAGAACTCAAATTAATTCATTTTGGATAAAGTTTGCTAGAGCCGCGCATGGCTTTAACAGGTCTGCATGATTGGAAGAAATCAAATGCCAAAAATCCCATTTCACATTGCCTTGACATCCAAGCCTCATTTGAACTTCAGAACAGTAGCAAGTGGATCAAATTGGATTGCTTCATGGGCCTGTACACGCCCATGCAAGCTTGTGCATGAAATGTCTAAATTAAGCAATTTTTCAAGTGTGCAAAAATCAGTCCCAATTGCTATAAATACAGGCCCTTGGAGCTCAATTCAAACACACCTTGCGCGCCAGCTTTGCCCCCCCCCCCCCCCCCCCCCCCCCCATTGAAACCCTCACCATTCAAAGGAAAAAGCTGAGAATTTTCAACTTGAAAATTGAGTTTGAATCTCACTGTTTGGAGATTCAAAAACTCCAGGATCCAAAGCTTTGTACCATTGCCAAACCTCTCCTGCAAGCTTCTCAAGTGTGATCAGATCAAGGTTGAAGCAAGCAAGATCCATTTCTGCACAGCATTGTAGGTAAATTTTAGATTACTTCATCTCTTCGATTCTTACTCAATTCTCTTGGATCTTTGGTTGTCTAAAGTCCTACCAATGTAGGCAAGAAGATTGAGTTGCTTTGAGGTCAAATCGAAGCAACTCAGTTGTCACACCTCAAAACTCAACTCCTCATATCTTTTTATATATTTGGAGTTAGTTGAAATTGAGGTCAGATTCGTGCTCTACGCCATTTTTTCTTTCAGATCATGTCCTCCTTTTTTATTTTGGTGATGGTTGAGGGTGGATCAGTCCGGTGAGCTCCACCGGAGAAGAAGACCGGAGCTCTATCTCTGGCGGTGTATTCGCACGTCTCCAGACCACAGGATCCATTTGAAAAGTTTTAATCTTAGGCATTGGTTTTGATTACCATGCACGTGGCGCGCTGACTAAGTTCCACCATGGAAGGCGCGTTTCCAGCCACTTGATCTGCCACCTCAATTAATGAGGGAGATCAAGTGGCTCACGTTTTTTTGATTTTTTTTATTTTTGTTTTAATTCATTTGATTTTCATTAATTCATATTAATTTTAATATTGATCCAAAAAATATGAGTTTCACCAAAAAAAAATTAAAAATATTCCTATTTCATATTCTGAATTGAAATTATTTTTTGGGTCATTATTAATATTTTTCATGATTTAATTGATTTTGTGATGATTTTAAATTATTTAAAAATACTTTTAAGTCTTTAAAAATTCTGAAATTTTTTCTCCAAGGTCCTTTGACCTATGATAAATCTCATGGCCATTTCTTTGGTGTTTTGATGAGGTTTTAGGAATTTGACAAACCATATTTAATTTAAATGCATTATTTTAGTATTTTTAAATTGAATAAATGCCAAATAATTGTGTTGACCTCTTGTGATGGTTTGTGTAAGTTTGACTTATGTTGTTGGGCCTTGGTCAAGGTTGATTTGACTTTGCTAGGTTAATATCATTGGATTTAGGGGATTGATGGAATGTACATTCCATATCCCAAAATGAATGAATGATATTAACTTGGTAAAAGTCCTCCTTTGACCAATTTAAGTTATGATCCATTCCCCCTCCCTCTTCATCTAATTCCCCTTCTTTATGCATTCATTTCATTTGGCCTATGACATCTCAAAATTCTAAGGCTGGTTGATTGCAAAATCATCATAAGTATGGATGAGATTAGGCCACCTCTTTTGCATATTCTTTTTGTGTGTGGTATGCTTCATGAGCATAGTCCATTATAATATGTCTCTAACATGCATTAACACCAAAATTATATTGCCCGGTCTCAAATAGTCGTGACTTCTACATAAGTCCAATTACGATTGCTTAACATAACGCTAAATTTTTGACACAAAAGGCATAGCATTCTAGTTAGTGAGATTGTAAGTATCCCCTCTTTCATGGTATTGTATGGAAACTTTGTCTTTTTTCCTTCCTTTGGAAGATGTCTTGGCTCAAGGGTTTATGCTTGTGATAAGTGGGTTGAGTGTTCTCCAAAGAATGACTTAAAACAAAAAAGCAAAAGCAAAACAATACTAACTTCTAACTCATTAACAACTAACATTTAATTTCAATCCATTTACTTTAATGCCATTTAATTTCAAGTCTATATTCATTTGCCATTATTCATACCATTCTAATTGTTTACGTTAATGTCATTTTCACTTTGTCAATTTGGACCATATTATGTGATATATCTTGCTTGTGTATATTTTGTTTGTTTGTGTGGTCTGTGACCATTAATATACATAACAACAACAAAAAAATATAAAAAACTTTTGTGTGGACTGTTGACTTTATCTTGGACAATTGGACTTAGAATTTAGGCAACATTCTTATGCTAAAGAATTTGGCCAATGCCAACTTTTGTGAAACCAAGTGCTTGCAATTCGAAACTTCATCTGATACATCTTTGAAGATCCCTTTGAGTTCATCTGCAACATGATCATTATGAAGCTGTTATTTTGAACCCGTGACTTGTGGGATTCATCTGCTACATGGGCTAATTTAAAGATGATCATGGAGTGGCTAAGCTTGGATGTGGCTATCTTTATTTGATGCCTTGCTCTTCAAGATTGATATAATATGTATTGTGTGTTGCTTGATTCTAAATGTCCAAGGGAATTTGGGTTTCTATATGACATTCTTGTCTATTGGATTGCTACCCGTTGGTTAGATCTTTTCAACTCTTAACTTTTAATTTTGTGCATAGGATTAGTCTCTTCATCTCCTCCCCACTTCTTTAATTTCAAAATCTCTCCCTCTTTTTAAAAATTCTTCTTTGCTTGAACTAGTTTTATTCTAAACTTTGACCACTTTGTAAACTAGAAACTTTGGCGTTATGCCATTGCATTTTCTAACTTCTTTTCTTAATCAAACTTGTAAACAAACCTAATTATACTTGACCTAAACTTTCAAAAAGACAAAAAGAACTAACTCATTCAAACCATTTTTAGGCCTTTGTGCCTTTCAAACTTAATTTTTGTTAAAAACAATGCATCCACTTTGAAATTTATACCATAAACTACGAGGTTTTGATCCCTCATTTTTTATGTTGGTACGTAGGCAAAGTCCAAAGGTCTTGTCAAACACAAAAAATATAATTAAAGAATTCTTTTCTCATCCCTCCATTCTATTTGTTTGTAAACATAACTTTGTACAAAATACATATGCACACAAAAAGGGCTCCCTAGGAGTACCTAGAACACTTTGGGTGCTAACACCTTCCCTCTGTGTAACCAACCCCCTTACCTGTAATCTCTGACATTTTATTAGTTTTGATTTGAAAACTTCTTACTTTTGAGTTTTGTTCGTACTTTTCCCTTTTCCCTTGGAAACAATAAAAGTGCGGTGGTGACTCTGGTTTTATTGATGTCTAGCTTATCAATAGCTTGATGATCATGAATTTACCGCTACATGGTCGGGTTTTGCTTTGTGAGGAGTTTTGGCTTGCATGTTGACCTTGATTCATACCTAAATACCATTTTTGCACATATGTTCCTTGCCACAAACTTGCTTGAATGCAAAAAGAACCATGTCAAAAGGGCTTGTGGTTTGAAAATGGAAACATGTCAAAGTAGTGGTCATGGCATGATTTTAGGGCATGGTTGGCATGTTTGACCAACTTGGCCAATAGAAAAATTGAACCCCTTACTCAAGGAATTAGGTCTTGGACCCTGAAACAAAGTTGGAGAGGAAGTTATTTAGGACATTTGGCTCAAAGTGGAATTTAAAAATATTGAAAAATGAAGAAGTCGTGGTCTTTGGAACTTCCCATAGGCCATTCTTGCTAAAATGTGACCAACCAACATGACCTAGTTTTAGGATTTTTGTGATTTCTTGTTTTTCAAGCCACAATGATGAATGTTTTGACCTCAAATGATTGTATCATGATGGGAAATAAAGTTTGGACATTTTTTGAATGATTTTAGGTCAAATTTGTGGGTGGATCAAGTCATGGAAAGTTGAAAAATCAAGTGTGAACCAACTACTTGCAACATTGATTGAATGGATGTTTAAATGGTTGATTTGGATTGTAATGGACATGAAATAATGTTGTATAAACTGTAGGGTGATTTGACGGCCAAAAATGATCAAGCTCAATGGTCAAGAATCCCGTAAATTAGGGTTTCTTGAGCCACAAGTTTCATCAAGAACCCTGGTCAGATGAATTAGGGTTTGAGTTGTAGGAATCCATTTGAGATGTTTAAAGGTCATGAGGCATGAACAAACTTTGGATTTGAGGGATCCTTAATGGCATGGTCAAGATCCATGGTGAATCATGACTTGTTCAAGCCAAAAGGAGGGTCAATGGTTAGGGTTTGGTCCCTGGGTGACCAGATGAATCTTGAAGTTTCTTCAAAGGGGACTCACCATCCAAATTAGACTTGGGGAGTGAGTGAGATGTATTGAATGATCTTCCAATATTTGTGGAGTGCTTGAGGATGAGATTGGGGTTAATGTGGCTTGGGCATACCTCAACCTGATCAGAGGATCTTGGAGCTTTGCAGATGAACCTCATGCCTTATGCTTATGGATTATTATGATCATCAAGTACAAATGCATATGAGATGTATGCTTAAGGTTTATGGCTCAAGAAGATGATATAGGATAAGACAAATTTGAGGGTATGACAAATATATATACATATATATATATATATATATATATATATATATATATATATATATATATATATATATATATATATATATATATATATTCAAGAAGTCTACATATTTTATTTAAATAATTTATTATTATCTTTTTCTCTAATTTTTTTTAAATATAGAATGTTATTGACATGACATGTCTAGAGTCACAGCAAGTAGGCCCACAGCCCAACACCTATAAAAGGTGGAGTCTCAAAAATTTGGGTGGTGGACCTTAATAATATGATATATATATATATATACATATATATAATATATATATATATATATATATATATATATATATATATATATATATATATATATATATATATATATATATATATTCAAGAAGTCTACATATTTTATTTAAATAATTTATTATTATCTTCTCCTCTATTTTTTTTTAAATATAGAATGTTATTGATATGACATGTCTTGAGTCACAGCAACTAGGCCCACAGCCCAACACCTATAAAAGGTGGAGTCTAAAAAATTTGGGTGGTAGACCTTAATAATATGATATATATATATATATATATATATATATATATATATATATATATATATATATATATATATATATATATATATATATATATATATATATATATATATATATATATATATATTATTTGTTGTAAATAAAAAAATAGTATTGAGTTCAATACTTGAATGAGACATATTTAATATTTTTTAGTTTTTTTTTTAGAAACGGCAAATAAAAAAACTTAATATATGTTTTAGTCTCTTAACTTAATTTAAAGTTTCACTTTAGTCCTTTGACTTAAAACACGTTACAAGTTTGTCCATTAACTTCACTTATTATATTTGATCTCTTCCGTCAATTTCTGAAAAAAAAATGTTAAATTGTAATGACGTGAGACCATTAAACAAATCTGAGTAGAAAACTTCTCTCCTTACTCATTATATATATATATATATATATATATATATATATATATATATATATATATATATATATATATATATATATATATATATATATATATATATATATATATATATATATATATTTAAAATTAACTATTTAATTTTTTATTAAAAGTTACTTTTATTATTGATCTTAAACTTTTAAAAAATCAGAATCGACCTTTGATTATTGGGTAAATGACACATAAGGGTAAATCTTGTTGGTGAATAAACTTAGAAACAAAATTTAATAATTTAAAATACATGCTTTTGTTAGGCGATTAGTCAATCAATTAGTTTGTTTCTTAACTAGGGGGTGTATTATTTTTTAGAATTTTTTACCAAAATAACCCTAATTTTCCAAAAAATCTCAAAATAACCCTGATTTCAAAAAAAATCTCAATCTACCCCACCTTTTAGAGGAGGCACCAGACCAATTGGCGCCAACTCCTAAAGTTAGAGAGGAGGTGCCAATTGGATTGGCTAGAGCACATGGTGTTGCCAATCCAATTGGCGCCCATGTGTTAGTTTGAAGAGGAGGCGCCAATTGGTCTGGCGCCTCAATGTAAAGTACAATTTTTTGTGTTATAAATAGAGGTGTCGTGTGAATCATTTTTACACATCTCATTTCATCATTTTGCAAACATGTTTGGTGTTCCTCGGTGCTATGGAAAGGTGGTTTATTCGAGAGACAAACCTCTGATGTTGATGTTCTTCTGGAACATCACTAGTTTCGATCAACTGAAGAGGGAGTTGGTTCATTTGTTAGATGGAAAAATACCAGAAGGGGAAAAATTAGAAGTATTGAGAGACTCGATAGTATATTTGGTTAGGTGCGAGTCAAAACTGATAAGGATGCTAGGGAAATGATATTTGGACGAGATGACATCAGTTTGATTGTTGTAATCAGTTAAGAATGTTCTGTTTTAAGTTTGCTTATGTTGTAGTGATGTTTGTTGTTGACCTTGTTGTAACAAAAAGATAATGATATATAAAAATCCAAGGTTACAAAATTTAAAAGGAGATATTATCTTATGATGCAGATGTAGCTCCTAGATTGGGGCAATTGTTCGTATTGTGTCCTGGTTGACGATATATACTACATAGTCTTATTATTTTATCAGTTGTATCCATTTCTGTTCTAATACACATGTTGTTTGGCCATCCTTTTTTCTTTCTTCGCATCTCATCATTGTGTCAAACTATGTCACCTTCATATGGAGGCTAGCACTGAGAAGCTTTTGTTATACACATTCATGACGGTAATGGTCTTGTAAACATCGGATAGATGACTGTAAGCGTCCTGGTGAGTATATGCGCATGCCGTAATGACACGGGAGCAAGGAATATGGAAGGTCTGAAACTTTCCATAGTCACACCAACTTCTGTTTGGTTTGACAGCATAGGATAAATTTGGCCTCCTCTCATTGTGGTCTATTGTTTTCTGTACGCTGAAATTTTGCCTATGACGGTCAAAGACTGTTACCGCGTGTGTGCTAGCTTTGATACTCTCCTCTTTCATCACCTTCATACAACATTCATTGAATCTTTGACCCGGCATTAACACTGCCCTCCATCTTTCACACAAAGACACATCTACCTTTTCTGGATGTGCTATTTTTCTCCAAGCATGGGGTTGGTCCGGACTACCGTCCCTAGCTCCTGTCAACAACAACCCTTTCATATTCCCGTATGCACAAAAGTAAGTTCCTAAAAATGGACTATATTTACTTACTTTACACATTATTATCTCTAAATAATATTTTTACCTTTATGGTGCAGATGGTCGACACGTGGTATGAGTTATAACAGATGTCCTAGACACTGTATTATCCAGTATCGCAATCTCTTGGATCACCTTCGACCGACAGATGTATGGTCATTAATCTAACTATTTCGTAATAATTTATTAATTTCTTCTACCAAATTTATAATCTAACATATGTTCACATTTCATTTCATTTTGTGTTCATACCTAAATTTGGATCATGACCATGAAATTAACGAACAAGACGCAGTCATTTGGACTGCATGCACACCGATCATACGATTCACCACTGTGGAGATGCACAATAGTGATTATGTTAAATTGCAGTTCGGTATGCTTCAACACATCCCATATCCCTCAGCAACCCTAGGAGAATGGCATCTACGCAAAGTTAATGACCAATGAAACTTTAACCCATGGCAAAGCTTCGCTAGATCTGAGTGTCGCAAATGGAAGCACCGCCTGACCATGTCTTAATTGACGCTATGATGCCAACTGAAGAAAAACCAAGTCGTAATTATATGGCTTGGTACAGATCAGTTGGTTTTGAGTTCATCGCTGAGGATATGTACCTATACGATCCACGCCAGACAACTTACACACCAGAGGCCTCAACATCTAACCCCCAACAACATTGTCAGACCGGCTACTCACAACCCCCTATCCGTCAAACTTTCCGTTCCACAAACACACAAACATACAACCCTAACATGTCATACACCCAACCACAATGCCAAGAGCATACCCCATACCACCACCAACAACTAGATCATCATCCAGAGACCCAACATCGCTTTGCACCCAACACATCACCCTACCAAAGTCGCCTTAGCCAAAACACTCAACGATCATTTAACACCAACTGTCCCTCCTCCTACCATAGCCAAGAAGCCCAAACATATCAAAACTGAAACCTTCAACAACCATATGTCTACCAAACACCACAACAATCTTTTCAACCTTTCCTCGACGCATCATTCACACCAATGTCTCCCTTCAACCGTCCTAGTTGCCCTACAACAACTCAAACACAATCCAACTACTATGGTATGGGTCATGAACTCAGCTATGGCGGTACACCTTCGATGCATACACAAGACTACACTGATTTGTCTGACTATCTCAACAGGCAATCTCCTGCAGTTGGTAGTAATGTTCCTGGGTCCTCAGATACTCAAACACCTTGGGTGAATCATCAACGTGGGTTAGGGTCAAGGGTTCGGGTAGCTAGGGGATGTGGGACCGGAGGTCGGTTAGGTGATCTCGATCATCAACATTAGTCTTTTTTGTGTAAATGAGAATTAATATTAATATGAGTTGGTCCGATTTTGAATTTATCTATCACGTAGATTTTAAAAAAAATAAATCACAAGAGGTGTCAATCCAATTGGCGCATCCCTTTAAGCTTTACACATGGGCGTCAATTGGATTGGCAACACATGGAGTCCTAGCCAATCCAATTGGTGTCTCCTCTCTAAGTTTAAGAGGATGCACCAATTGGTCTGGCGCCTCCTCTTAAAAGTGGGATAGATTTAGAATTTTTTTAAAATCATGATTATTTTGAGATTTTTTTTGAAAAATTAGAATATTTTGGTTTAAATATCTATTTTTTAATTAATTAGTCTTACGATTTCTAATTATAAAGTACTCTATATTAAAGATATTATCCTGAATGAAATGATATGAATTGTTTTTCATTAAAAAGAAATTAAGTTTTTCTTTCTTATATTTAATATTGGAGGATTTTTTTTAAATTAAAGTAAAAAGAGTAATATGCACTCTCATATGAAGGTTTTCTTTCGGTTAGTCATTTTAATCATTAATATTTGTTTGTTAACTATATCTCTTGAACTTACATTACATATTTATCTCTTGTGAATGTTGATGTATCATGCTTGCGTAGCCACTTGTACACTCGACCTTTCAAGTGGCTAGGTGTGTCACAAATAAAAATGACACATAAGAATCTACAATGAAATAAAGTTATGTGACATAGTAAGTGTAAGACACCTAATAAACGAAAACAATATATTATAAGAAAAAAAATATTAATACAAGACCGTCAAAATAGACTAACTCATATAGAACGGTCTGTTTAAACCCAAAAAATTATAAAATATAAGCTTTTAAAATAAAATTCATATTTAAAAAAAAATTGATCTTAAAAAATCTCTTATCCATTACATTAACTCATCAAACTAGCATAACTATAAATTTTTAAAAAATTATATTAATATTTATGTGTCTCTCTCCAAAATAACATATTAATTTATTTCACCTCATTAAATTTTATTTCTATTCTCTATCATCTTTCTTATTTAAATATTATATATTAATACAGTCAGATTAATATTTAATTTTTTAATATTTTATTTTACAATTTTCTCATCTTATTTTATGTTAGTTTCTCTCAATTTAAATATTTGACTATTTTTATTATTATACATTTTAGACATTATAGTATATTTTTAAGTTTAAAATAATAATTTTTTTATTATATTTATAATAAATATTATGGTGTTTATTTAAATTTTGACAAAAAAATTATTTTGAACAAAAGTTTGTTTATGATTAGGTAGTAGTAATTTTTGAACCCATATTATAACAGAGTTTTTTTGGGCCGAGCCTAAAAAGCCCGAGGTCCGTCAGAGACGGCCCGTTTAGGATCGAGTAACCCGTTTTGACAATACAAGGATACTTCAAATTCATTATAATAAAATTTAGTCAAACACATATAAAATAGAGGGTTGATATACCAATTATCATAGTCAAATTCAAGAACAAGTTTATGGAATGGAACAAACCAAGAACAACACAGACTCTTAATGTTTTCCACCACCATAACTCTCTCTTGAACCATCTTGAAAAAGCACTTTGTTTCGCTTCAGCCATAGACTCCAATAAGTTTCCAATCAAATGATGCTCTTAACACTTTTTGAGACTAGTCTTTTAGCGCCTTCCTAAACTTCATGAAATGCATGGCCCAACAACATCCACCAACCTTGGTTCATCAATCCTGTGTTAGAAGTTGGAACCACAAGATTGGTGAATGATGGAGAAAATTGGAGTGTGTAGAGGAGAGGAGAAAATTGAGAGTTAGAGAGATAATTGAGGGTGAGAAATGATATTCACATTAGTTTGAGATGATAATGCCTCCAAGATATTTATACAAGTGTTACAAAATGATTGAGACCTAATACAAGTAGTTACATAACTGAAAAACACAAAAACTCGGGCCTATAACTGGTTACACTAAACGTGTAACCGATTATAGCTGACACTAAAATAAAAAACACTTTCAATGGTAACCAGTTACACTCAAATGTCAACCGGTTACACCCTCGAAGTTTTGCCTTGTTCTTCAGTCCATAAGTGACATTGATTTTGCTGTAATCGATTACACCCATGTGTTAACCGGTTACAACACTTGAATTACTAAAATCACTTTTAACATTTCACCTTAATTCAAGTGCTCCAAGTCTTCAATTAGATTCTTAGTAAGATTAATCGTAGAAACGTTGTTGATCTTATTTTAATTAAATAAAACAACGTAACTTATACATTTAATCTCAACTCCAAAATTATATAGAATGCTATCAAAATATTGAGTTATCATGTTCAACTCTCAACAACTTCAACATAAACCGAATAAAGCAATTAAACTCCAACAAAACATAATAAGCAAACAAACATTCTCAACCCCGATGTAACGGGATCAGAGCAAGATTTCTAAATAATGATGAAACTAAACGAAGTGACTGTAGGAGATAACTTCCACATACAACAACAAACTTAATTCCTGAGTATTTGTAAGATGTCCACGGTGGACAATATGAAAGCAAAGGGGGTGAGAATACACTTCCGTAATTTAGCGGTGGAAAAGGTAGAATATCACATAAAAACAAGTCCACATGTTAATCATACCAACTTCCACACATCAAGTATTCTCATCCATACAACACATCAATAAATGGTCATTCACAAATGCAACACTAATGCAATTGTACTCAACAATTGACTCAACGTGCATGTGGTACCATTCATGAATACTCAGATTCATCTCGCTTCTGATCCCCACCATAGGACTAGAGCACAACAAATAATTATCATTATCATAGGCAACGCTTCACCATCTCCCACCTAGAATCGGGAACTCGCTCCCGATCCCCACCATAGGACTAGAGCACACCAAAATTTGTTACCATCGCCATAGGTAACGCTTCACTAATTCCTCATTCGAATTAGCTACTCGCTCCCGATCCATATCACCGGACCAGAGCACACAAAAAATGAACCAAAGTCCGTACATCATGAATACATGACTCAACAACATGCACTTAAACACATGCACGTATTGCCCCTCTTCTGGCTGTGCATAACACCAATAATACTAACAACATTATCATGAAAGGAAATATATCAACATACAATAACATTTAATCACAATAAATATCACCATAATATTCACTGTTTGCACCATAAAACATAATTCATCATTTAAATCATGTTAAAATTAATTAAGCACTACTAATAATTAATCATTGACGCCATCAACTTTAAGCCTATATAGACCTGGTCGCCATGACTATGGTGCCTGCCACCGACCTGCAATCTGCATAATTCATTTTTCTGAGTTCAACTCAGAACTCTAATGTTCCATTTCTAGTACCTAAATTCGATGTACAATAGTACCAAAATATCATATACACCTCCAAATCCTAATATTGTATCAAATTATCATCCTTACTCAATTGATTTCGTTATTTCACAACACTCTTCAAACCTTCAAGGACATCAACAATGGCATAACATGTAAACACTCATAATAGAATATTTAGCATATATTGATACACGAATTTGATCATCAAAATCATCATATAACCTGAACACCACACAATTATACAAATTTCATTTACAACACATACAATTCTACTAGAGGTTAAAGATTCCTCAGCTCTATCCCTCATGCTTAACACATATTAAAGAAGAAATATCCCATTTATCTTATTTTCCTAGCAACAATGGAATCTCACACTTGGGTTCTTCTTCTTCTACCTCTAGCCTTTTTTATCTTCCTCTTGTCTCCTTGCCTCTTTTCCAAGATTTCTACATATCTGATTTAGAACTAGGTTATCTCTAACCTTATATTACCCTTAACCTAACTTTTCCACTTCCAATATTTATATTTTCCTCCCCATATCTATTCCTTTCTTATTCATTCACCCTATTATTCTACTAATTCCCAATTCAACCTCGTCTCTTACTATTCTCTATTTTCTTATTATTTCTTTAATTTATTTTAATTAATAAATTACTAATATTCTAGATTTAATCTAGTTTTTCTCCCTACCCTCCACGATACTAACCATACACCATCCAACACTTATTTATTTAATTAAATACATAATAATTAAACAAATCATGTAAAAGTCACAAATAAATCATTAGAATAACTTAATCGAAATTAGGGTGTTACAACTCTCCCTCGTTTAGAATAATTGTTGCCCTAAAAAATTACTTGAAGGAAATAGAGTCGGATACAACTCTTTCATCTGAATCTCCAGGTCCCAAGTCATGCTTCCCCTAGTCGGTCCTTCCCAGACTACCTTCACCAAGGCAATCTCCTTACCACGTAACTTCCTGATCCTCTATCTGCATAGGAGATCCCTCAATAATCAGGTTCTATCTCACTTGTATATCGTCCACTTGGATCACATGTGACGAATCTAGAATGTATCTCCTCGACTAAGACACATGAAACACACCATGAAGATTAGCAAGTGGCGGTGGCAAGTGTCGCAACGCGAAAAACAACCGGCGGAAAAAAACATGTACAGAGCCGCCACCGACGCTATTCATCCTATGACGGAAAGGAAGCGCAGGACTAACCTAAGAAAAGGGAAAGGAGCGGTCTTACGACCAGAGATTGCAAGGTACGGGAGTCGGTTACGCAAGGGGAAGGTATTAACACCCCTCACGTCGGTCGTACTCGACGGGGTCCACGCTCAAAAGAATAGAATAAGGTTGCTAAATAACTGCTCAAAGAAATGCACACACTGGAATAATAAAACAGGGGAAAGAAGGCGGAGGAAGGGACTCGGCAGGATGTCGCATCCTGGGCCTACGTAGTTTGTCAGAAACGAACATCAGAGTCAACGTAGTTCGGGGAAATGGGAAACATGCTCGCTAGGATATCGCATCTTATGCCTACGTATCTTCTCTATCCAGAGAAGAATCAGAACACTCGTAGCTCGGCTAACGCACGCCGAAACAAAACACCGAAAAGAGACGCTGAGACGTCAAAAGAAACACTCAACAGGAAATGGAATGCCAATCCATGGACTTACACCCGACTCCTGACAACAACCAAACAAAAGGAAACAGAATGCCAATGCATGGACTTACATCCGACTCCGAACAAACACCAAAAGGAAACAGAATGCCAATACATGGACTTACATCCGACTCCAAACAAACAAACGCAAACAGGAAACAGAATGCCAATAGATGGACTTATATCCGACTCCTAACAAACACACGTTAACCAGTGAACACCCAAGAAAAAGGTTATCAGATTGACAAACTAATAAGGAGTCTGGAACTCGAGCCTAATAGTTGTCACAAACACAAAGAGAGACGCTGAGACGTCAAAAGAAACAAAAAGGTTGAACACACACAAAAAAGAAAAAGGTTGAACAAACAAACTAATAGGGAGTCTGGAACTCGGTCCTAAAAGTTGCCACAAAAAAAGAAAAGGTTGCCCGGAGAGATCTCGCTCGATCTCCTGCCTACGTATCTCATCTGGTATGAGAATCAGGGCGACGTAGTTCCCCTTAACAGGGGAAAGAACAACAAACTAATAGGGAGTCTGGAACTCGAACCTAATAGCTACACCAACAAACAAAAAGAGGCGCTGAGATGTCAAAAGAAACAAAAGGTTTAAAAAGAAAAAGGGCGCCCGGAGAGATCTCGCTCGATCTCCTGCCTACGTATCTCATCTGGTATGAGAATCAGGGCGACGTAGTTCCCCTTAACAGGGGAGAAACTCTCTCCTAACCAGAGACCATGGAAATAACAGACTAAAAGGGAGACTAACTCGAGCCTAAAATTTGTCATGCAATCAGATATCCCTAGGTTGAGGTCTCTAATCACGCATCTAACTCACACAGGAAGCAAGTCAGCTCAAACAGCAGATAAACATGTATGAACAGCAAACACACAAGCAATCATCACACTCTATATACAAACAAGAGGCTCAGACAAATGGTTGGGCTTTAGTCAAGGGGTCATATCAACCTCGACAAACAAGCAAAAACTGTAGGGGTATGCTGAAGCTCTTAACCACTGACATTGACCGTCAGGGTGAGCAGATGAAAAGTGGTAATGAGGATTAGACCTCATGCTCTTAACCCTGGCCAGGGTGAGCTCAAATCAAAGAAAACATGGGGATCCAGAAAGAGGGACCCTATTCCACTTGACTGACTCTATACAAGATCTTGGGTTAGGTTCAAGAGCATCAGCACGTAGTGCGAGCATAATGAACGACTCACTAAATAACAGGGGACTGGCTGCTAGTCCCTTCTATCTGTCAATTGCCTCTTCACTTAGGAGGACTTAACAAGTAACATGCCTCATTTAGACGTCTTTGGCACAAATATAAACAAACACAGACATTGCCTCTTAAGGAGGACTTCAGCCAAATACCTGCCAAAAATGCGACAGGGCTTCCAGACTACATGGAGTGAGAAGGCTAAACAACCTCAGTGGTGTATCAACCACACTCCAAAGCAAAGCAAAAGCTAGCTATCAAGCAACTAATGTACCTGTACAAAAGCTAAACAGTTAATATTGTATTCAGAAAACCAAACAGACAACACAGTGGAACCAATGCAACTGTACACAATGCAAGTCATAAGTGCAAGCACTCAAGTGAGTTCATCATATCAATGGACCTACAACACAACAAGAGTTAGTAATCAAAGCAACTTGCATCTCAAGTAATGAGACCAAACCAAACATTAGTGCTAAATGATCAATACCTGAAACACAAAACACAATTGGTGAGTACAAACCACTAGTACAAAGACTAGGGTCAAAGGCAAGTCAAATGTCCAAAACAGAAGTCAATATTTCACATGAAGCATAATCAATCAAGCAAGAAAGAATCCTCAAAAGGACCAAAGCCAATTCAAAAGGCAAAGCCATCACATGAACAAGATAAGGCAAAGGCAAACAATGTGATCAAAATTGGACATCAAACATAGAAAATCCACATTAAAACAGAAATGTATCCAATGATCATGAAAATTTTTATATGAACATAACATGTTATGAACAAGCATCATACCAAAAATTAAGTCCAGAAGCAAACAATTGGTGTATGAATGAAAATGCACAAGTACAAAGCACAAAATGTTACACCAAATGTCACAACATATGTTCATGTGTCCAAAACAGTGATATTAAATGGTAAAAATGTCAAACAAAAGCCAAAACATCATGTCATATGTTAGGTTTCAGTGTCAAATTTCAAGGCAATTGGATAAACCATGAGCATTTTACAATCAAATGAATGCAACATATCATTGTGGCATCATGTTCAAACAAAAATCACAAAGTAACAATCCAGAAATACAAAAATGATGAAAATCATATGAAAAAATACTAGACATTTAAACAAGAACATGAAAAAAAACTAGGATCAAATTGGACCATTTTGCTATTTTTTGTGAATTTTCAAAGATGCATGAAATAATATGGATTAACACATGGAACTGAGAGGGAAACATGAAATTCAAAAAAAAGAAATTCACAATGTCTCAGCCAGGTATTGAACACATGTTAGCAAGGTCAAGAATGAGCGCTCAAAAATTAAATTCACAAATGTGTCTGGCATGGAATCGAACACAGGCGCGCTAGGTCAATAGGAGCGCTCAAAAATAAATTCCAAAAATCACATAGCCAGGAATCGAGCTCAGGTCAAGGAAGGTCCCAAGCGCTGAAGGAAAAACTAGCTAGAATTAAAAAAATGACCGATCCAGGATTCGAACTCGCGTGCCAGGGATCAGAGAGCGTTCAATGAAACGCGTCGTTTCATTAATACATGTGGCAAGCCAGTCAGCGAGTCAAAGAACACGCAGACACGGTCAATGAACATGAACCAACCAAACGGACACTTGAGCGCATACGCAAGCGCTGACTAGGCAAACCCTAGGTCAAATTACCAGACGGCGGACCAGCCGTCTTCTCCGACGAGACAGGCGGAGCTCCGCCACGAAAATTTGCAGAAATGAATAAACCTTATACCATTGGAAAGGTCTCTCCACGTAGAACACAAATATCACAATCATTTAGCCTAAAACCTCATATATTTCCTGGATCGAACAGAAACATTTCTATGTGCAAAACTTTAAGTCCATATATCTTCTTCAATTCTTAACCAAAATTAAATCTACTTACATCAGAATCATCAGCATAACGGGCTCTATATAATCATGGCAAATAAAAGGTAAAACGAGAGGTTCGAAAATCCACCTACTTGGAATGGCAGTGATGGAAATCCACGTGTTCAAGCCTCTAAATGATCCAGATCTTCTCCAATGTGATTGATTAGAAGCTTTGAGCACAAATCCTCACTTGAAACCAACCAGATCCAGCTTAATTTGAAGCTTCCATTGACATGTTCATACACTTGAATAGCTCCAAATCTTGCTCAATTGCCACGAATGATGAATGCTTCTTGCTCCAAATTCCACCAGGATCAAGGATCTATGAAGAAATCGTGTGGTTGTGTGAAGAAAAATTGAAATTCAAGGAGAGAGAGTTTTGGAGGGAAAAATGAATTTGAGATCTAGAAAGTTAGTTATGGCAAATTCTGTTAAGATTAGGCTTATATGTGGTGTGCTAATGACAATGCTAATCACAATTAGGCTTGGTTAATTAAAATTAATGAAATAAGAGGTGTTTTGCAAAAATGGCAAGTGTGAGGTAGCATGCACAATCCATACGTGAACAGTGCCATGTTGAGGTGCAAATCCACTTAAAATCATCTAATAAACACAATGGAAGTGGTATTTTGTTTGTAGCATCAACCAAATTTGAATTCTCCATTTTCCCTCCAAAATGCACTTGAATCTACACTTGATCATGTGAGCTTCTTTCATGCAATGCAATTGTTGATTTGGAACCTCTTGGTCATAAGGAGCATTTTGCAAAAAGAATGGACCGAATTGGAGTTTTGAATCAAAAGTTATGGCATTTTGAAGTTCCATGTATACTTTGCAATCATTTGGCCATAACTCCTCAACCAATTATCATATGATCATGATATAGGACTTTTTAAAAAGGGGAGAGAAAGATATTCAACTTTCATGTTCACCAAAAATCCATTTGAAGCTTCTTTGATGTTGAAAAGTCAAGTTGAATATGGACCAAAAACTTGCCATTTTTGGAAACTTTCAATTATAGGTCACTTTCCATTTTTGGAAACTTTTGCCCTGACTTCAAAATCTTCAAGATAGATGTTTGAAATGACAAATGGACCTATTTTGAACATAAATGAGGTGTCTCAACTCATTTCTCCACCTCATAGCCCTCAGCCCTTGCACAGTTGACTTTTTGTGGTCCTTAGATGACCTTGACATGCCCTGATCAGCTTGAGCCTCAACCACTTGGGGGAATGGCTCAGAAATGAAACCCTAGCTCTTGTAAGCTCAATATAATGATCATATGATCCTCATTATCAGCAAAGACCTTATCTCCTTGAAAAACCCTGACTGGAAGATCGACATTGATTAGGGTTGACCAGAGGTCAAAACCCTAATCCAAAGGAAACTTGAGCATGAATCATGAAACCCTTGGTGATGATAGAACCATGATGATGGTGATGTATCCTTGCAAACAAGATGATGCTCAACCTTTGAAACCCTGATGAAAAGCAAACCCTCAGATGGTTGATCACCAATTCATGGAAACCCTCAGGCTTGAATCATGTACCTTCTCCATCTCTGAAAAGACTTTGGAGGATGATCTCTTATTTCCATATGATATGCAATATGCAAATGCCTAATATCCTAAAACATGAAATGCAATGTGTCAAACTAGTCCCAAGAAGAGGAGGGCAAATTTTGAGGTGTTACAGCTGCCCCTATTCAATCCACTGTGAACCTGTCGATATGAACAGCCTCGGCTTTCAGATGATCAGAGTGAAGAGTGGTTGAATACAAAGAACAGACGAAAAATTTGCGCTCCGCTGGGAATTAAGTAACAATGCCTGTCAGAATCGGCAAAGAGGTGATCTTAAAGGAAAATTTCTGTCTGGTACGGTGAGAGTCGGTCTGAATACCGAAAAGAATGTTGACCTAGATACCAAAATAAATGGTAACACAGGGATACCCATGGCCTTAATGCCGCTCCTTAGTCTGATTACCTGAATCCTGGCCTGAATACCACTTCAGTCTGAATACCTGAAACCTGGCCTGAATGCCGCAAGTTGCGTCGATCTGAACTTCGGAAGCTTCTTCGATCTGAACATCGGAAAATCTGGTCTGAATGCCCACTTCGGCCTGAACACCGGAAACCTGGCCTGAATGCCGCAGCTGCGTCAACCTGAACGTCGGAAGCTTCTTCGATCTGAACATCGATAAATCTGGCCTGAATGCCACTTCAGTCTGAATACCTGAAACCTGGCCTAAATGCCGCAAGCTGCGTCGATCTGAACTTCGGAAGCTTCTTCGATCTGAACATCGAAAAATCTGGTATGAATACCACTTCAGTTTGAATACCTGAAACCTGGCCTGAATGCCGCAAGCTGCGTCGATCTGAACGTTGGAAGCTTCTTCGATCTGAACATCGGAAAATCTGGTCTGAATACCACATCCGCTGGGGATTATTATTATTATATTTTTTGCTTTTCTTGAACCCCAAAACTTTTCTTCTGCGCGGATGATCCCTGATCACCGCATTTGGACCCTGAAAACTCCACGTCACTCTTGCCGTCAAACAATGAACCCCGTTCTCCAGAAAACACCCTGTGTCTCCCTTTCTCCATTTGAACCCCGTTTTCCATTTCTCCCCATGCTAATTCCATTGGCAACGCCGGAAATAACACCCACCACCACTCTGATAGCGACATATCAGGGGGTACACCTTCACAACAGGAAGGTAATCATGCGCATTTCTTCCCTCGAAGACACCCATAACGACTTCTCTTGGCCTCGCCAAAGTCTAAGGTGACACATGATCAGAAGACAATCCTGAGGACCTCATCCCGAATACCATCTTCAATTCCAATCTCCAGTTGAACCCCGCTCTCTTCAGAAAATGCCCCGCACTTCCTTTTCTCCATTTGAACCCCGCTCTCCAGAAAATGCCCCGCACTTCCTTTTCTCCATTTGAACCCCGATTTTCGTGTTGATCGCGTAACGTTCTCTGATCTTCATTTCCATCTCCACCCGACGGAAAATTTTCCTCCAATATCGCGCTACTGGGCAACAATGTTGATCTGACGTCATGATGCTAAACTCCTCAGAGTAACATCTTCACCAACTAGCTAAACCAATTCTCAAACGGTAACCACGGCTTGAGACACGCTGATCGCGTAACGTTCTCTGATCTTCATTTCCATCTCCGCCCGACGAAAAATTTTCCTCCAATATCGCGCTACTGGGGAACATTGTTGATCTGACGTCATGATGCTAAGCTCCTCAGAGTAACATCTTCCAACTTCCATCTCCGCACGACAGAAATTCTTCCTCCAATGTCGCACTACTGGGGAATACCGTTGACCCAACGTCACGATGCTAAACTCCTCAGAGTAACATCTTCACCAACCAGCTAAACCACTCCTCAAACGGTAACCACGGCTTGAGTAACATCTTCACCAACCAGCTAAACCAATTCTCAAACGGTAACCACGACTTGAGACTAGTTTATGCTTGCAATGTTGATGCATGAGTTTTTTTTCTTTTTTACAGCGTAATGCTCCATAATCATGGAAATGCTACGCAATGAGTTATGCAATATGCTATGCTTATCTAAATGATGAATGCATAAAAAGTATCCCCCTCAGGGGACTCTACTGGGGAGCTCGAGGAACTCGATATCGCTCCAATATCCAACCCTGCTGGGGAAGCAACCCTCACTAAGGATGACCTCCGCTGAAACCCGATCCGCTTGGGGACTTCGCTGGGGAAACAACTACCCACGCACACCTCCGCTGGGGAAACAGCAATCTTCCAACTTGTTGGGGAAATAACAATCTCAACCCTGCTAGGGGAAACAACAACATTCAGGCCTGGCTGCCGAAGAAAAAACCGATCTTGAACCTGTTGGGGAGATACGGCATATTGGACACGGAACACCTGTCGACTCGTCGAACGCTGGTATTCACCATCTAGCCATAATGTCCACTTTCCATTTTTCAGACTTTGAAGAGTCTTCTTGATTCATCACCCTGTATTCTCGACTTCTGTCTACTCCGAGACAATCAATCTCCTCAGATTCGGGCCAACTCTCCAGTCCTCAGACTTTGAAGAATCTTCTTGATTAACCCTCTAGGATCGTCGTCATTCTTTCGCCGTCTTCACCATTCTTCAATTCCTTATCCCTGATTGGACCTCAAAGGAATCTTTTGTCAACAACGCTTCACGTCACAACCTGCAAGTGAGTGAAAATATCTAACAGCACCTGCAAAAGAGATCGTTAGATAAAAACGTGCCCCAGGCGTGCCAAAGTTTCAACACCTAGGTCGCTCAACCTTCCGAATAAGATTTCAGGCTTTCAATTTTATAAACATGCATCGGAAGGGACCCCTATGTCTCAAAATGCAAAGATTCTTTATCAAAATAAACGGATGTTTTTGCAATCAAAGCGGTAATGAAAACAAAAACAAAAATTATTTGACTGAATATGCATTTTATTGATTGAAAAAGGTGGCTCGTAACTGAGCAATACACAGGAAGAAATCCCTGAAAAGAGGTAATTGCGCACAAAAGGAAAATCTATCCTAATGGCAATGTGAAACCGTGATCTCATCGAGTTCCAACTCGGTTACACCCCATATGTCTTCAAGACTCTCCGTGCTTTCTGCCTTCTGAACAAGACGCTTCCGACCGATCCCTGTCGGGGATTACCCATGTGTCTTAACCAAAACACAAACGATCATGCTAGACGCAGTTGTTCGTTTCATTCCCTCTTTTGCCTGGACCGCCCTTTCGGGTTTTCAGTCCACCGGGATACCCTTTTTTGCCCAAGCCGCCCTTTCGGGGTTTTCGACTTGCCGGGTGTACAGTTTCTTTTCCTTTTTTTTTATCCCTAATTTTTGTCCGAACCTTTTTCATTTTTTCTGGTTCGCCGGGATGCCCATTTTTGCCTGGACTATTTTATTCTTTTCGTCCAGCGGGTCTCTTATACAAAGTATTTTTTAACTGCGTCCGCATTCACAGGGGATGGAAAATCCTCACCATCCATGGTCGTCAACAACAAGGCTCCGCCAGAGAAAACCTTCTTGACCACGAATGGACCCTCATAATTAGGTGTCCACTTGCCCCGACGATCGTTCTGAGGAGGAAGGATCCTTTTCAACACCATATCTCCTATGTGATACACACGAGGTCGTACCTTTCGATCAAAAGCACGCTTCATTCGCTGCTGGTACAACTGCCCATGACAAATGGCCGCCAACCTCTTCTCCTCAATCAGGCTCAACTCTTCATACCGAGTCCTTACCCATTCAGCCTCTTCCAATTTCACATCCATCAGGACTCTCAACGACGGAATCTGAACCTCAACCGGTAGCACGACTTCCATCCCATACACGAGCGAGAAAGGCATTGCCCCAGTAGATGTACGCACCGAGGTTCGATACCCATGCAATGCAAACGGCAACATCTCATGCCAATCCTTACAGGTCACGACCATCTTCTGCACAATCTTCTTAATATTCTTATTGGCTGCCTCGACCGCCCCATTCATCTTCGGACGATAAGGAGAAGAATTGTGATGCTCGATCTTGAATTCCCGGCACAGTTCTGCCATCATCTTATTGTTGAGATTAGAACCATTATCAGTAATGATTCTTTCAGGAACCCCATATCTACAAATGATGTCTCTTTTGAGGAACCTGGCAACGACCTGTTTCGTCACGTTCGCATAAGAGGCTGCTTCCACCCACTTGGTGAAGTAGTCGATAGCCACTAATATGAACTGGTGCCCATTCGAAGCCGTAGGCTCAATCTTTTCAATCATATCAATGCCCCACATAGCAAACGGCCACGAAGACGACATCAAACTCAACGGGTTTGGAGGCACGTGCACCTTATCAGCATAAATCTGGCATTTATGACATTTCCGCACGAAGTTGAAACATTGGGCCTCCATCGTCATCCAGTAATAACCAACCCGTAACAACTTTTTCACCATTGCATTCCCACTGGCATGGGTACCAAACGACCCCTCGTGCACTTCTTTCATCAATTGGCTTGCTTCTTTGTCGTCGACACATCTGAGCAAAACCCAATCGAAATTCCGCTTGTACAGAACCCCATCCTTATTCAGATAGAACACCATGGCCAACCTCCTCGGAATCTTTCGGTCCTTATTCGATGTTCCCTCGGGATACTCTTGGGTTTCCAGATAGCGTTTGATATCATAATACCATGGCTTTTCATCATCAGGCGTTGCCTCAACAGCAAACACATAAGCCAGTCTATCCAGACGTCCCACCTCAACACTAGGGAATTGATTCCACCACTGTACCTTAATCAAGGCGGCCAGAGTAGCCAAAGCATCTGCCAAAGGATTCTCTTCTCTCAGCACATGGTGTAATTCCACCTTGGTGAAAAACGTCAACAATCTCCTCGTATAGTCCCGGTATGGAATTAAATGAGATTGATGCGTATACCATTTCCCGTTAACCTGATTCACAACCAAAGTCGAATCTCCATAAACGACAAGGTTCTTGATCCGCAAATCAATCGCCTCTTTGATACCCAAGATACAAGCTTCGTATTCAGCCACATTGTTGGTGCATTCAAACGTTAGTCGGGCGGCAAAAGGAATGTGGGATCCTTTCGGCGTAACCAAAACAGCACCAACTCCACTACCATTCACGTTAATAGCCCCATCAAACATCAGAATCCAATCGGATTGAGGGTCAGGCCCCTCCTCCGGGATTGGTTCCTCACAATCTTTCGATTTGAGAAACATGATGTCCTCATCAGGGAACTCAAACTTCATCGGTTGATAATCCTCAATGGGTTGTTGGGCGAGGTAATCAGACAATACACTCCCCTTGATTGCTTTCTGAGAGGTATACTGTATATCGTACTCAGTCAAAATCATTTGCCATCTCGCAACCCGTCCGGTCAATGATGGCTTCTCAAATATATACTTGATCGGATCCATCTTGGAAATCAACAAAGTGGTATGAACCAGCATATACTGTCTCAGTCGGCGAGCAGCCCATACCAAAGCGCAGCAAGTTTTCTCGAGCAGTGAATATCTTGTTTCACAGTCGGTAAACTTTTTTCTAAGGTAGTAGATTGCATGCTCTTTTCGACCAGACTCGTCATGCTGCCCCAGTACACACCCCATAGACCCCTCGAGGACTGTCAAGTACATAATTAACGGTTGTCCCTCTACAGAAGGCATCAGAATCGGAGGCTCCTGCAAATATTCTTTTATTTTTTCAAATGCCGCATGGCAATCATTATTCCACCTGACCGTTTGATCTTTTCTCAACAACTTGAATATGGGTTCACACGTGGCTGTTAGATGAGATATGAACCGAGAAATGTAGTTCAATCTACCTAAGAAACCACGAACCTCCTTCTCTGTTCTCGGTTCAGGCATTTCTTGTATTGCTTTTACTTTAGCAGGATCAACGTCGATTCCTCTTTCACTCACAATAAACCCCAGCAACTTACCGGACCGCACTCCGAAAGTGCACTTATTCGGATTCAACCTCAGTCTGAATTGTCTCAACCGGTCAAACAACTTGGCCAGATCTACCAGATGCCCCTCTTCTGTTTGGGACTTTGCTATCATGTCATCAACATAGCATTCGATTTCATGATGAATCATATCATGAAACAAAGTCACCATAGCCCTCTGATACGTGGCACCGGCGTTCTTGAGACCGAATGGCATCACCTTATAGTAGAAGGTGCCCCACGGTGTGATGAACATTGTTTTCTCCATATCATCTGGCGATATTTTGATTTGATTATAGCCAGAAAAGCCATCCATGAAGGAAAACACCGAGAATTGAGCTGTATTATCTACCAACACATCGATGTGAGGTAATGGGAAATCATCTTTCAGGCTAGCTCTGTTCAAATCCCGGTAGTCCACACACATTCTCACCTTTCCATCCTTCTTCGGCACCGACACAATATTCGCGACCCAAGGCGGATAATTAGTGATAACTAGGAAACCAGCATCCAACTGCTTCTGCACTTCCTCTTTAATTTTCATGGCCATCTCGGGTCGAGTTCTGCGCAACTTCTGCTTCACCGGAGGACTGTCTTCTCTCAATGGTAGCTTGTGCACCACAATATTGGTATCCAACCCTGGCATACCTTGATAAGACCAGGCGAAGATATCAACATACTCTTTTAACAGTGCTATCATTCTGCTCTTGACATTCACCTCCAAAGCAGCCCCGACTTTCACTTCCTTTCTGACCTCCTCGGTACCCAGATTCACAATCTCGACTTGCTCCTCGTGCGGTTGAATCACCTTCTCCTCTTGTTTCAACAACCTGGCTAATTCCTCCGGCAGTTCACAATCTTCTTCGCCTTCTTCTTCGGCATGATAGATCGGATTATCGAAGTCATACGAGGCTGTAACAGGATTGTTATCAATGAGATCCGAAGAATGATCGCATATGCATGAATGTTGATTCATGCATTGCTTTTGAGGTCGGAACGAGACAAATCAAAAGGAAGGAAAATGAAAACAAACATTGCCATTTTTATTTTTTAAACTGCAAAAATAAATGAAAAACAGGGAACACCGCTTTTAATGTGAAAAACATCCATTTATTAATGATGCAAAATGTTGCAAAATGAAACAAATGAGGTGGCCCTTACAATGGACCATTACGTTTCGGGCAAAACGTATGGCTTTCATGCAAACAGAATTGAAAAACAGAAATATTACTCTTCACGTAGAGTGACAGTGATGATCTTTTAGCCTTCCAGTTCTGGATCTCCATCCCTAGTACTCACGGTTTTATCCACGATTCGAGCTCGCAGTCACTGTCAATCTCTTCACCCACCGCACAGACGCGATCTGGATCCAGCATTCCAGCACTGGTGAACGTGAACGGCTGACGACGTCCTCTATTTTGTCCAGACGAGCCTTGGCCCGACTGATAACCAATCCCAAACCTATCCTCTTTCACCGCCTGTTTTCCTTTTGCCCTGGCTAAAGCCTCGGCCTTATCCATCTTTTCAGCGATCGCTTGCTGCCCCAGGGCGAACCCTTGCATGGCGTTGATCAACGCACTCATCTTCTCTTTCATCTCGAGAATGTCAGCGTTGGGTGGATCCATCATTCTGGGTTTGTTGAGTCTGGCAGGATATCTGAGCGGACGAGCTATGTGCAGAGGAATGACTCGGCGTGCGCGAGCATTGATTCCTAAGTTAATCAAACATGTTAGAAACCAATACCTGCAAAACAGAAGACAGGTTGTTATGACTTACGCATGAATGCAATATCTATCCGTGTGAGGAACATTTTGTCTTTCGATTCTGGCTTCACCGAGACGGATAATAATTTGACAATAACATTCTGACATCAGGATGTCTCTCAACCAGAATCTCAATCGAGAATGTACCCTGAGTATGGATAGACATGAGTTAGATGCGGATGAATGCAAAATGGGAATGATGCAGATGCATGAATGCAAGTCAATGTGCCATCCTCCAAGTCGACTGAACATCAATTGTCCTGGATCCCGGTCTCTGAACTGATCACAATCATCTGAGGGCCCGAGTAACCACATATTCAACTCGGGGTTCCGAAATAAACGGAACGGAGGATACATCACCATCATCACAGGAAATCCACCAAACGGATAACAACAAGATCATCTGAATAAGTACCCTCAAATTCAACCTGGGGATCCGAAATAAACGGAACCCGCTGATAAATACCACGGACAGAACTCCGGCGTCTCAGAAATAAATATCCATAAATCCGACTGAACCAAAGTCACCATCAAATAATCACCAGCAGAACCTGTGCTGTAAGAATCAAACCCTCCCCTCACAGGTGAATTCTAATAAGGTCATCCTAAGGCGGATAATGGTCTCGACAATCGGACAAGATACTCAACGGGTTTGCCCTTTCGGGTGTGCCGTTGCAGCTCTCATAAAAATCATCTAAACCAAAGATCCAGGAAAGAACGGTCACCGAAGTCAACAGCTCAAAAGAGGTAACCCAACCAAAGTGGACTACTCCACCCGGAAGAGCTCTCTCAGATGAACCTCGTCCGGCTGTGGTATGTCACATCGCAACAACATGCTGATCTAACATGTGAGGAGACGTGAGACCACGTTAATCCTAGGTGTATACTCGGGCCTGGGTTTTAGCCCCACTCAGAACACCCATCCCAAATCAAAGGAACCAAACCTGTCCAGAATCCAGCATAATGATAATATGATGCATGCAAACACATATGCAAATATATACACACCATAATAATCATAAATGCAATAAATAGAGCAATAAAAGCAACCAGAACTACCCTAGAGAGCGCTAGGATTGACTCGCTTAGGGAAGATGGACCAGTAAGAGGTCAACTTTAATTCCCCAGTGAAGTCGCCAGCTGTCGCAACGCAAAAAACAACCGGTGGAAAAAAACATGTACAGAGCCGCCACCGACGCTATTCATCCTATGACGGAAAGGAAGCACAGGACTAACCTAAGAAAAGGGAAAGGAACGGTCTTACGCAAGGGGAAGGTATTAGCACCCCTCACGTCCGTCGTACTCGACGGGATCCACGCTCAAAAGAATAGAATAAGGTTGCTAAATAACTGCTCAAAGAAATGCACACACTGGAATAATAAAACAGGGGAAAGAAGACGGAGGAAGGGACTCGGCAGGATGTCGCATCCTGGGCCTACGTAGTTTGTCAAAAACGAACATCAGAGTCAACGTAGTTCGGGGAAATGGGAAACATGCTCGCTAGGATATCGCATCCTATGCCTACGTATCTTCTCTATCTAGAGAAGAATCAGAACACTCGTAGTTCGGCTAACGCACGCCGAAATAAAACACCGAAAAGAGACGCTGAGATGTCAAAAGAAACACTCAACAGGAAACAGAATGCCAATCCATGGACTTACACCCGACTCCTGACAACAACCAAATAAAAGGAAACAGAATGCCAATGCATGGACTTACATCCGACTCCGAACAAACACCAAAAGGAAACAGAATGCCAATACATGGACTTACATCCGACTCCAAACAAACAAACGCAAACAGGAAACAGAATGCCAATAGATGGACTTATATCCGACTCCTAACAAACACACGCTAACCAGCGAACACACAAGAAAAAGGTTATCAGATTGACAAACTAATAGGGAGTCTGGAACTCGAGCCTAATAGTTGTCACAAACACAAAGAGAGACGCTGAGACGTCAAAAGAAACAAAAAGGTTGAACACACACAAAAAAGAAAAAGGTTGAACAAACAAACTAATAGGGAGTCTGGAACTCGATCCTAAAAGTTGCCACAAAAAAAGAAAAGGTTGCCCGGAGAGATCTCGCTCGATCTCCTGCCTACGTATCTCATCTGGTATGAGAATCAGGGCGACGTAGTTCCCCTTAACAGGGGAAAGAACAACAAACTAATAGGGAGTCTGGAACTCGAACCTAATAGCTACACCAACAAACAAAAAGAGACGCTGAGACGTCAAAAGAAACAAAAGTTTTAAAAAGAAAAAGGGCGCCCGGAGAGATCTCGCTCGATCTCCTGCCTACGTATCTCATCTGGTATGAGAATCAGGGCGACGTAGTTCCCCTTAACAGGGGAGACACTCTTTCCTAACCAGAGACCAGGGAAATAACAGACTAAAAGGGAGACTAACTCGAGCCTAAAAGTTGTCATGCAATCAGATATCCCTAGGTTGAGGTCTCTAATCACGCATCTAACTCACACAAGAAGCAAGTCAGCTCAAACAGCAGATAAACATGTATGAACAACAAACACACAAGCAATCATCACACTCTATATACAAACAAGAGGCTCAGAAAAATGGTTGGGCTTTAGTCAAGGGGTCATATCAACCTCGACAAACAAGCCAAAACTGTAGGGGTATGCTAAAGCTCTTAACCACTGACATTGACCGTCAGGGTGAGCAGATGAAAAGTGGTAATGAGGATTATACCTCATGCTATTAACCCTGGCCAGGGTGAGCTCAAATTAAAGAAAACGTGGGGATCCAGAAAGAGGGACCCTATTCCACTTGACTGACTCTATACAAGATCTTGGGTTAGGTTCAAGAGCATCAGCACGTAGTGCGAGCATAATGAACGACTCACTAAATAACAGGGGACTGGCTGCTAGTCCCTTCTATCTGTCAATTGCCTCTTCACTTAGGAGGACTTAACAAGTAACATGCCTCATTTAGACGTCTTTGGCACAAATATAAACAAACACAGACATTGCCTCTTAAGGAGGACTTCAGCCAAATGCCTGCCAAAAAAGCGATAGGGCTTCCAGACTACATGGAGTGAGAAGGCTGAACAACCTCAGTGGTGTATCAACCACACTCCAAAGCAAAGCAAAAGCTAGCTATCAAGCGACTAATGTACTTGTACAAAAGCTAAACAGTTAATATTGTATTCAGAAAACCAAACAGACAACACAATGGAACCAATGCAACTGTACACAATGCAAGTCATAAGTGCAAGCACTCAAGTGAGTTCATCATATCAATGGACCTACAACACAACAAGAGTTAGTAATCAAAGCAACTTGCATCTCAAGTAATGAGACCAAACCAAACATTAGTGCTAAATGATCAATACCTGAAACACAAAACACAATTGGTGAGTACAAACCACTAGTACAAAGACTAGGGTCAAAGGCAAGTCAAATGTCCAAAACAGAAGTCAATATTTCACATGAAGCACAATCAATGAAGCAAGAAAGAATCCTTAAAAGGACCAAAGCCAATTCAAAAGGCAAAGCCATCACATGAACAAGATAAGGCAAAGGCAAACAATGTGATCAAAATTGGACATCAAACATAGAAAATCCACATTAAAACAGAAATGTATCCAATGATCATGAAATTTTTTATATGAACATAACATGTTATGAACAAGCATCATACCAAAAATTAAGTCCAGAAGCAAACAATTGGTGTATGAATGAAAATGCACAAGTACAAAGCACAAAATGTTACACCAAATGTCACAACATATGTTCATGTGTCCAAAACAGTGATATTAAATGGTAAAAATGTCAAACAAAAGCCAAAACATCATGTCATATGTTAGGTTTTCAGCATGTCAAATTTCAAGGCAATTGGATAAACCATGAGCATTTTACAATCAAATGAATGCAACATATCATTGTGGCATCATGTTCAAACAAAAATCACAAAGTAACAATCCAGAAATACAAAAATGATGAAAATCATATGAAAAATTACTAGACATTTAAACAAGAACATGAAAAAAAACTAGGATCAAATTGGATCATTTTTCTATTTTTTGTGAATTTTCAAAGATGCATGAAATAATATGGATTAACACATGGAAATGAGAGGGAAACATGAAATTCAAAAAAAAGAAATTCACAATGTCTCAGCCAGGTATTGAACACATGTTAGCAAGGTCAAGAATGAGCGCTCAAAAATTAAATTCACAAATGTGCCTGGCATGGAATCGAACACAGGCGCGCTAGGTCAATAGGAGCGCTCAAAAATAAATTCCAAAAATCACATAGCCAGGAATCGAGCTCAGGTCAAGGAAGGTTCCAAGCGCTGAAGGAAAAACTAACTAGAATTAAAAAAATGACCGAGCCAGGATTCAAACTCGCGTGTTAGGGATCAAAGAGCATTCAATGAAACGCGTCGTTTCATTAATACATGTGGCAAGCCAGTCAGCGAGTCAAAGAACACGCAGGAACGGTCAATGAACGTGAACCAACCAAACGGACACTTGAGCGCATACGCAAGCGCTGACTAGGCAAACCCTAGGTCAAATTACCAGACGGCGGAGCAGCCGTCTTCTCCGACGAGACAGGCGGAGCTCCGCCACGAAAATTTGCAGAAATGAATAAACCTTATACCATTGGAAAGGCCTCTCCACGTAGAACACAAATATCACAATCATTCAGCCTAAAACCTTATATATTTCCTGGATCAAACAGAAACATTTCTATGTGCAAAACTTTAAGTCCATATATCTTCTTCAATTCTTAACCAAAATTAAATCTACTTACATCAGAAACATCAGCATAACAGGCTCTATATAATCATGGCAAATAAAAGGTAAAACGAGAGGTTCGAAAATCCACCTACTTGGAATGGCAGTGATGGAAATCCACATGTTCAAGCCTCTAAATGATCCAGATCTTCTCCAATGTGATTGATTAGAAGCTTTTAGCACAAATCCTCACTTGAAACCAACCAGATCCAGCTTAATTTGAAGCTTCCATGGACATGTTCATACACTTGAATAGCTCCAAATCTTGCTCAATTGCCACGAATGATGAATGTTTCTTGCTCCAAATTCCACCAGGATCAAGGATCTATGAAGAAATCTTGTGGTTGTGTGAAGAAAAAATGAAATTCAAGGAGAGAGAGTTTTGGAGGGAAAAATGAATTTGAGATCTAGAAAGTTAGTTATGGCAAATTCTGTTAGGATTAAGCTTATATATGGTGTTCTAATGACAATGCTAATCACAATTAGGCTTGGTTAATTAAAATTAATGAAATAAGAGGTGTTTATAGCATCAACCAAATTTGAATTCTCCATTTTTCCTCCAAAATGCACTTGAATGGACACTTGATCATGTGAGCTTCTTTCATGCAATGCAATTGTTGATTTGGAACCTCTTGGTCATAAGGAGCATTTTGCAAAAAGAGTGGACCGAATTGGAGTTTTGAATCAAAAGTTATGGCATTTTGAAGTTCCATGTATACTTTGCAATCATTTGGCCATAACTCCTCAACCAATTATCATATGATCATGATATAGGACTTTTTAAAAAGGGGAGAGAAAGATCTTCAACTTTCATGTTCACGAAAAATCCATTTGAATCTTCTTTGATGTTGAAAAGTCAAGTTGAATGTGGACTAAAAACTTGCCATTTTTGGAAACTTTCAATTACAGGTCACTTTCCATTTTTGGAAACTTTTGCCCTGACTTCAAAATCTTCAAGATAGATGTTTGAAATGACAAATGGACCTATTTTGAACATAAATAAGGTGTCTCAACTCATTTCTCCACCTCATAGCCCTCAGCCCTTGCACAGTTGACTTTTTGTGGTCCTTAGATGACCTTGACATGCCCTGATCAGCTTGAGCCTCAACCACTTGGGGGAATGGCTCAGAAATGAAACCCTAGCTCTTGTAAGCTCAATATAATGATCATATGATCCTCATTATCAGCAAAGACCTTATCTCCTTGAAAAACCCTGACTGGAAGATCGACATTGATTAGGGTTGACCAGAGGTCAAAACCCTAATCCAAAGGAAACTTGAGCATGAATCATGAAACCCTTGGTGATGATAGAACCATGATGATGGTGATGTATCCTTGCAAACAAGATGATGCTCAACCTTTGAAACCTTGGTGAAAAGCAAACCTTCAGATGGTTGATCACCAATTCATGGAAACCCTCAGGCTTGAATCATGTACCTTCTCCATCTCTGAAAAGACTTTGGAGGATGATCTCTTATTTCCATATGATATGCAATATGCAAATGCCTAATGTCCTAAAACATGAAATGCAATGTGTCAAACTAGTCCCAAGAAGAGGAGGGCAAATTTTGAGGTGTTACAACAAGGAAATATGATAGGACATCTCTCATATCCTCTGCAAGATCTGGTACGGACCAAAAAAATATGGTGTGAGCTTTCTGAAGGAGAATCGCGACCCAAAGCGCAGCGGAAATTAAAATTCTCTCCTTTAGAGATCCTTACGAATGGTCATGATCAGTGATAGAATATTTACCTCTTGTGACGACTGAAACCTTTGGTGCAGATCTCTTGTAACGATCAAAACCTTTGATGCAGATCCACGAAGCGATCACGAACGTTGAACGATGACAACGTCTCTACTCAGTCCACACGAACGGGTTCCTTCAGTCTCAGTGCTAGCTGGTACGAATGAAGGCTTTGAGTGAGAGAGAGAGAGAGAGAGAGAGAGAGAGAGAGAGAGAGAGAGAGAGAGAGAACGAAAATAATGCAACCGCAAATAATGCTTCTGCACAAGGGTTCTATTTATAGAACCACTTGTGTGGGCTTCAAGCTAAAAGCCCACTTAAGTGTATTTTGGCCCATATCTTATAATATGCCCAAAATCACTTAAGCCCATGGTACCTTACCATATTTCGTATTCTGCTCAAGTACACCGTACCTTACGATGTTCTATAATTCATTTAAGGGCACCGTACCTTACGATATTCCTTAGATACTCCATCTCTCATCAATCCGTCCTTTGTGTATGACCCTGTAGGTTTTCGTGACGTTGACAATTATATTAAATCATGCATTTAACATAATAAACAGTGAGCGGTATCTAGCAACACATCACTGCTACCCAAGACACGAAAATGTCATGTGATCTGATAAAACCTTTATGTGATAATAATTATGTGTATAATTACCCTTTTGCCCTTATGTCTATATTGAACACAAGGTATAGACCATGTCATCCTTGTCCAGTTCAATATTGGGCCCATAGACATTTATCCTGTTACGCAGGATGGGCAAATTCCATCTAGGACACTCATGTCCCTCAGCATGCTTTGTGGAGTACCCATCAACTGTCTTTATGGTTATCCAGTTACGGACAACGTTGGATCAGCAATAAAGCACTCGACTCCACATCTAGGATCCATAGTGGTTTCAGGTCGAAGAGTGGTATACACCATTATCACCATGAGAATAACTTATGACACTTTGCATAACTTTCTATATAGTATTCTCATAGCGGGTCAATCTGGTATAAATATTACTCTTAATATTCATACCTATGTTTAAGACTTGATAACTCTTTATCCATGATCCATGAGATGTGATCATCAGTCTACAAACATAATAGTCTTAATGCTTTAATGTTATCCCACTTCACACTAAAGCTCGACTACGAATACTTTAAGAATAGTGTCCTTATGTTTAATGTGTTCTCATGATTAAGTCACACTTAATACATTAAATAGACTATCTATTCCAGGGACTTTATTAATCAACCATAATAAAGAAAATGCCTTTTATAATTCGATACAAGTACCAAAAAGTATTGGCCTCTAGGGCTTACACCAACACTTTCGAGACTTCAAAGCTTGACCAACACCGATTACTGAAATAACTCACAAAAACACATGATATCCCCTTTGGAACTTACATGTTTTCCTTCTTTTATCATGGTAACTCTTCTAGAGACTCTATGAAACTTTCATCTTCTCAAAAATCATCTTGATCTTCTTAGAAGTTTGTTGTACAATCTTGGGTCCAATTACAACACTCTCACCTAATTCATATCAACACAGAGGTGTTCCACACCTCTTACCATACAACACCTCAAACGGGGCCATCCCAATACTTGAATGGAAATTGTTATTATAAGTGAACTCAATCAAAGGCAAATAGATATCCTAAGCACCTCCTTATTCTAGCACACAAGCCCTCAACAGATCCTCAAAGCATTGAATAGTCCTCTTTGTTTGACCATTAGTCTGTGGGTGATAAGCGGAACTTAGTTTCAGCTTAGTACCCAAGACCTCTTGAAAACTCTTCTAAAACCTCGACGTGAACCTCAGATCTCTATCTGACACGATGCTCAACGAAATACCATGCATGATAACAACCTTCTCAATATATAACTCAACCAACTTCTACAAAGGAAAACTGATCTTAATCAAAATGAAACGAGTTGATTAATCAGTTTATCAATAATCGTCCAAACGGAATCACATCCCTTCGTCGTCTTTGAAAAACTTGTCATTAAATCCATGGAAATGTTGTCCCATTTCCACTCCAGAATACTCAATGGTTGTATCAAACCAAACGACTTCTGATATTCAATATTCAACTTATGACAAGTCAAACAAGCATAAACAAATTCAACCACTTCATTCTTCATTTCTGGCCACCAAAATAATTTCTTCAAGTCTTGGGACATCTTAGTGGCATTGGGATGAATACTCAACCCACTTCTGTGGCCCTCCTCAAGAATAATTTTTTTAAGTGTGGGTACATATGGTACATAAACCCTGTCTCTGAACCTCATCACATCATTATCATCAATTCTGAAGTCGTCTCCTTACCTTGGCTGATTGACGCAAGTTGGTCAACCAATCTCATGTCACTCTTCTGACCTTCTCTGGTATCTTCAAGAATACCACTTGTCAGTTTCAACATACCAGTTTCGCACTATTATGAATCTCTTCATATACCAACTCATGTCTCTGAATTTCTCAATTAGTTTCAACTTTTTAACCATCAAGATCGACATGTGCAACGAATTCCTACTCAATGCACCCGCTACAACATTAGCTTTACCCCAGATGGAAACTCAAGCCAAAATCATAATCTTTTAGAAACTCAATCCATCTTATTTACCTTATATCCAATTCCTTCTGATCGAATAAATACTTCAAACTCTTATGATCACTGAATACCTCAAATATGGAGCCAAACAGATAATGTCTCCAAATCTTCAACACAAACACCTCAGTTGCTAACCCAAGATCATGTGTAATATAATTCCTTTCATAAACCCTCAACTGTCTAGAAGCATAAGCCACAACCTGACCATCGTGCATCAACACACCTCTCATACCCATATTCGAAGCATCACAATGCACCACAAAGGACTCACTTGGATTCAGCAAAATCAAAACTGAAGCAGATGTCAACTTCTTCTTGAGTTCTTGAAAACTCTCTTCGCAATTCACATCCCAAACATATACTTAACCCTTTCGAGTCAACTGAGTCAAAGGCAACTCTAACTTCGAGAAACCTCCAATGAACTTCCGATAGTAACCAGCCAACCTAAGAAAACCTTTAATCTCCATAATAGACTTCGGGGTTTTCTATTGTAACATAACATCAACCTTTGATGGGTCCACAACTATACCACCACTAGAAATTACATGACCAAGGAAACTCACTTCTCTCAACCAGAACTCACACTTAGATAACTTCGCCTATAACTTATTTACTTTCAAGCTCTGCAACATGATCCTCATATGTTATGTATGATTTTCACCTGACTTTGAATATATCAAGATGTCGTCGATGAACACAACCACAAATTGATCTAAGTACATATGAAATATTCTATTCAATACTCCATGAACAGTTCAGGCGCATTAGATACACCAAACGGTATCACGAAATACTTGTAATGACCATAAATCATTCGCAGCCTTCAAAATATCTTTCGGCTTCACATTAATTTGATAGTAGCCTAAACTCAGATCGATCTTACTAAACACACAGCTACCTACCAACTGATCCATCAAATCATCAATCCTCGGAAGTGGATACTTTTTCTTGATAGTCATCTTATTTAGTTATGGATAATCAATAGACAACCTCATACTACCATCTTTCTTCTTTACGAGTAACACTGATGCACCTCACGGTGAAACACTCAGACAAACAAACTTCTTCTCAAGCAGATCATCATGTTAATCCTTCAATTCACTCAACTCTAAAGCAGATATTCTATAAGGAGTCATCGACACCAGACTAACATCAGGTACTAACCCTATAGTAAACTCAACTTCGCATTCCGACAGCAAACCACTGATATCATCTAGAAACACCTCTAGAGAATCACACACCACTGGTAACTCGCCAATTACAACTTTACTTTTTTCTTTCATAGAATCTAATATCATAAACACTGCAACAACGTTCTCCACAAACTGATCCACTTGTTTGGCCGACACGAACAACTCATCACTTGCATCAAACTTTGGAAATGACACCGTCATGTCAAAATAGTTGATATGAACATGGTTGAACTCCAACCAGTTCATTCCAAGGATACATCGAGATTCCTTAAAGGTAGACATATTAAATCCATCCTAAAACTCTTACCACAAATAATAAGTGGACAATTCAAACGAACCCACAAAATGGCTATCGGACCTAGCCGGAGTATCAATAATCATATTTCCATCCATATAAGACGATTTCAAACTCAACCTCTCAGCACAATAAAGTGAAACAAACAAATATGTTGCACCCCAGTCAATAATAGCAATCAAAGGAATACTATTTATAAAACATGTACCTTGAATCAAACGGTCAACACTGTTAGTATTTGTCTCAGTCAAAGTAAAGACTTTTCCTCCATACTGTGCCTTCTTTGCCTTTTGACAATTGGTACTGATATGACCCTATTCGCCGCAATTATAATAAATTGGCTCATCACTCTTACAATCTTTCACACGGTGACCTGTCTTCCCACACTTAAAGCACCGTAGAACATTATTCTTGCACTTGTTAGCACGGTGGTCCAACTCGTCACACTTGAAGCACTTGAGAAAAGCGGGAGACCCTCCCTCACTTGGCTTTTTCTCATTTGCAACTCTCTGTTTTCCCCTGTCAGCTGGAACACTGTATGATTATCCCATATACTGATTCTTTCCCTTCTTCTCGCTAACGCTCTTGTAGTGAGCAAAATGAGGTCTACATTCCTCATCATAAATCCTACATTTGTTCACCATAGTAGGAAACCTGTGAATCTCCTGGTAGCCAATACCTTGTTTAATCTCATGTCGTAGTCTGTTTTCAAACTTTATGCACTTCAACCCCTCCATAGTTACACCATTGTAGTATGGACATAACTTCACAAGTTCCTCAAACTTGGCGGCATACTCAACAACTGTCATGTTTCCTTACTTAAGCTCAGGGAATTAAATCTCCTTCTTGCTACGCATATATTTAGGAAAATACTTCTCAGGGAATTGCACCCTGAACATGGCTCAAGTGATTTGGGCACCAATAACCTTTAGTCTTTGTCGAGCATTATCTCACCAGTCCTCAGCTTCCTCAGACAACATGTGAGTAATAAATAATGCCTTATGTTCTTCAGTACATGCCATTACTCGAAAAAAATTCTCGATCTCTAGGAGCCACACCTGAGCATCCTCCGGATCATACCTTCCCTTGAACGTCGGAGGATTATTCGTCTGAAATTTCACCAAATCACATAACTCATCACCTATCTGATTATGTTGTACGTGCAATGACTGAGCCACTGAAAAGGGATGGAGGATGAAGCCTTTTCCTTAATTTTTGAATAATAGTTGTGCATAATAGAATTGTTGAATTTCCCTAATTTTTAGAACTTCATCATTTGCAACCAAAGGAGAATTCGATGTTACAATAGACATCGTCGTGATTTTACATAACCAGACTAAATAAAATTAATATATATATATATATATATATATATATATATATATATATATATATATATATATATATATATATATATATATATATATATATATATATATATATATATATATATATATATATATATATATATATATATATATATATATATATATATATATATATATATATATATATATATATATATATATATATATATATATATATATATATATATATATATATATATATATATATATATATATATATATATATATATATATATATATATCATCTCCTTTCTGTTGGTAACATTCTAATACATTTTTGAAGTTGTGTATTTATTCATTTATAAAAAATTTCATTAATTTTTTTTTAATAGTGAGTCACCAAACTCCTATGTACGGGAGAATTTTCAAAAACTTAATCATCCAAATATGATTTTGTCAATACTATACTCATTTGATAATGGACATTATTACTTTTACAATTAATATTCATAACCAAATATATTTCATATACATTCTCATTGTCCTCTTCTTTTGGACAGGTATTTTCATTATCATCTTGTTAGTTGGCTTTACTTACCATTTATCTTATTCTTATGATTCCTAAATTCCTACTACCACGGCGTGCAGAAACGCTGTTATTTAAATAATTCAAATTGTTTGGTTTGTGAAATTTTACACTATACTATTCTTAATCCAAGTTAAACAAATTACTACTAGGAGTAGTCATTATGTATTGTATTAATTAGTGCTTTTAAGAAAGTACACAATCTTAAAATGATTACATATATTAATTTTTAATACAAAATAATGCATTATCATAACTATAATACTTTATGTTTTCCTTTATAATCAATGATGTTATAATTGAGAAAAGGTTGGCACTTGCCTTGCATTGCATTGCTGAGTGCAAAAATTCAATGGACCCCACATGCTTAGCTATAACTGTCATACAATCAATAATTCAACACGTAAAATAAAGAACGTTGAGACTTTTTTCTTTTTCTTGTGTTCCCATTTGGAACTCTATTTCCAATCTTTTTATATATAAAAAATCCTAAAATACTATCATCCATTGATAATTTTTTTTCTTCAAATTACTAGTACTTTAGAGTTTACTTGAAGGTGTTTGGAGAATCTTAACAGTGAGATGGTTTGACATTTTTTTTTAACATGAAGTGTTTTGGAATTTATTTGTTCAAAAAGATCGACGCACGTGTCACTTTTTCATGGGTATATATAACTATCTTTCATAATTATTTCACATGATCCAACACTCAAGTGGCCCCTAATTTAATGCTCAAAACTCCTTCAACATTAAACTAATCATAACTAACGTACATTTTTATTTTCCCATACAAAATTCATTTTCAAAAAATAAAAATAAGAACCAAATAAATAAGATAAAAATAGGTATTTTTGTTATTACTTGCACTATGTACTACAAACAAACAAACAAACACCACTACTACTAGCTAGTAACTTCAGGAATCAGAACCAAGCGGCAATAAAAATACTGACAAAAACGCTTAACTCATTTATTCTCACACATTTCTCTCTTGTTTCACTTTCACCGCGTTCTCGTGAGAAACAAACGAACCTTCCTTTTTCTTCCATCTTCTTCTCTTCTCTTCTCAAAACTTTCAACACCGAAACTCCGGAGGAAGAACGTGAGTTCATTTCTCGCCTCTGCTTTCTTTTTCACAACCTTTCTTTCCTTCTATTTCGCTGTTTCTTGAGTTTCATGAACTTCGGTTGGTTGAATAACGCGGAATAATCGATTCTTTTGTCAAGTGCTTTTTTAATATTAATATTCAACTATGCTCTTACCTTTAACCAATGGGACTGGTGTGTGTTTTTCGTTGAAAGCGATTGAATTTGATTTTATTATGATTTAAGATGAACAATTGTGTAGGATGATATATATAGTACTATTTTAGATCAACATTGGAATTTGAATTCGAATTGGAATTTCCTTTCTTTCGTTCACATTCACCTATTCTTGATTTTGACCTTTTTTTTAATTTATGATATTCGAAGTACTGTTGCTATTTTTTTTTAATTTTTCGTAATGGTAAAATTTTATCCTATTTGCAAATTTTCTCAAGCTTCCGATTGGTTAAGAACAACTGGAATTTTGACTTTCTATTTTGAGTTTTCTAATCCATAGAATGATGCAATTTCATATGGGGATTCTTGTTTTTGTTTGATGCATTCAGTAGGTGGTTTTTTTTATCAGTGACAATAACCATTATAAACTCACACACATCCCTACTATTCAAAGTTCGAGCCCTGTTGTTTGTGTCCAATCTAAGCAATATCGGCTTTTTGCTAATTGAGCTAGGATTTGCGGACATCAGAGATGGTTTTTTGTTCAATGGAAATGCTATTCAGAATATTCTGTTTTAGAAGCCTATTTATGTACTGTTCATGCATTTGATGGTTTTGTTAAGTAGATAATAACTCAAGTTGTTTTAATCTTGTAAAAAGCTGTATTAGGAATATAGGATAGTATCCAATGCTACCATACTTCTATTATGTGACTTATTGGATGGCCCAAAGATGAGAAAAATATCATGATTTAGACTTGAGCTCTATCTTCTTATTGGGGGTCATCTTTTAAGTCAATCTCAATCATTGTTGTATGATTGTAGTATCAATATTTAATTACAAAAGGTGAGTCATATAGAATTGATTTCTGGTTTCAGTTTTTGACTTATGTTTGATGTTTTGCAGAAGCCGAGTACATGATACTGAAAAATCTAATGGAAGAAAAGCAGTTGGATTTTAATCAGCCACTTTTATCAGTCAGGCGATTCTCGTCGACAGCATCATCTGAAAACAAGGGTAAAAAGAAAACTGAAAAAGCAACATCAAAACGAACTCGTCTTCCTGCTTACAAATCAGAGTTAAAATCAGGTCCAGTGAGTAATCCCGGAAGTGTTCCTTTTGTATGGGAGAAGAGTCCCGGAAGACCGAAGAATGAAAGCCAATTACAAACAAAGGAAGAACCTCTTGTTGCTCCTAAGCTTCCACCTGGAAGGGTTTTAAAAGTCGAACAACAAGATTTCGATAAAAGTTCTAAGGGCGCGTCTGTTACTCAGTCCAGAACAGATAGCACTGTTTCCAACTCTATCAGTGTTGCATCTTTGGATAGTAAAGACGAAATTCACGAAGGAGGAAAAGAACTTGTTCTCGAAAAGGGAAGTTCTGGTTCGGAGAATGAGGACGAGACCTATCTAGATGCTCTTGAAACACTTTCTAGAGCTGAATCATTCTTCATGAACTGCAGTGTGAGTGGTTTGAGTGGATGCGATGATAGAGAGGCTCAACCATCTGAAAGTTTTTTGGCAGATCAACAGGCTCGTGATTTCATGATTGGTAGGTTCTTGCCTGCGGCAAAGGCAATGGCTTCTGAAACAACACATATTCAATATGCGTCGAAGAAGCCATTTGTTAGACAAGAACAACCTAGACTGGTACCTAAAGTAGAAAGTGTAGCCAAGTCCCGTCCTTTGGATCAGAAGTGGAGAAATATTTTGCCACATTATACACAAGACACGGGTCAGGATGAAAGTGAGGATGAAAGCGATGATAATGATAAATATGAAAGCTATGCACCAAAAGTTTGTGGTTTATTTCCTCGGTTCTGCCTTTTGAGTCCATTACCAGGATTAAGAGTGGAGGATGATAAGAATGTAAATTCTGCAATTCATGGAGTGCGGGGTAAAACAATTGCTTCTAGCAGAAGAACTGCAAAAGAGGTATTAATTTTTCACTACGTTTTCTTTTTAGCTTATGTTATATTTCACTGTAGGCTCTTATGTTCTTTTATTCACTTTTTTTATGCAGCATCCTAGAACTGCTAATTATGGAGAAAAGTCCCAATCTGGCTTTACAAAAGAGAACGATCTTCTGTGTAATCAGGAAAAATCTAAGCATGCCATTGATCCACATCGAAGAGGTGTCGATAAATCATCAGGCTCTGACAGAAATCAATTTGAACCAACAGGTGAAAGCCCTGTTGTTGAGAAAACTCTATATGTAGATTCTGTACATAAGGCTTCTTCTGAAATGAAGTGTCGAATTGATCACAGAGAGGACGATTTCAATACTTTAAGAAAATACAGTAGCATCGATAAAAATCATTTGATAGGTTCTTCAAATGAGGATAACAAACACATGGTTGCTGTGAATGAGAAACCAGCATTTCAGCCAAAAGGTTCAGTGTTTCTTGATTCATCCCTCCTGGTTTGTTCTGAAAAACCAAGTGATGATATGCAAATGAAGAAAATGACTAATCATTCCAACAAAATAAACACGGAAAAGCAAGGAAGTAACCTAGATCGCAATTTTGGTGTGGTGTCAAGAGTAGAATTGGCCGAACACAAGAGAATAGAGTCGAAAAATGAAGTTTCAAGCAATAAAACAAGTTCCAATGGCATAACTCAGAATCCTGCCCCATGGAGAAACTTGAAATTGGCTAGTGACTCAGATTTTTGTTTGAAGATCCAACGGGCTGCAAAATTGGCTGATCAAGATTGTGCTCATGTTCACGATTCTAATGAGAATCCTAGTAATTTGATTAGCTTAAAGGTGGTAGGTGGCAGGAAGAATGGTTCAGAAAACCAGTTTCCTATGAAGCTAGGCCAATCAGTGAGATCAAATACTAGCTCTTTGAAGCTTCCTCTTGTCCTTCCTTCGCCAAAGGGTCCTTCAGAGTCTTGGCTTAAGCGCACCTTACCTACAGCTTCCTCCAAGAGTCTGTCTTCACGGTCTAACCTCGCCACCAGCATTCATACATCAGCTCAAACTCCCAATGCAGCATTACCAGATCCCAAGTGGGAAATAATAGTTAAATCTTCGAAAGCTCAGCACGGACACCTGCGGTTTCCGGAGGTAATTAAGTTAACTGTTTTGATCATTTGAGCCTTATCTGAATTGATTTATTTGAGTTTATTTCCAGAAATAAACACTTGTGAGAGACTCTTTGAGTTGGTTTATGAAAACTGTTTTTAACATGTTCATAAGCTGATTTTAGATTATTTTCATAACTTCTCCATACTAGTTTATGAAAATAGTTTATAGTTTATATGAAAACAATGACTCTATTTGACCTCCTGTTCTAGAAATAGCTTGTACATAAGCGTTTATAGGATCTTAGTGCTATTGTTGTCGCTCATGTGGTTGTTAATGCTTATACTCCTTCAAATACTTTTTCAGGAACTGGCGCCGATTCCGGAAGCTTGACCTTTCGAAAGAGTGGACTTTGATCATTTGATTTGCACTCTAAATTTTGAACCTTTTTCTAAATGTAATTATTTGCTCTCTGTTTTCATCCCACAGGTTGGTCTCCTTTTTGGTTCTACATACATATAGGTGATATACATTTCAAAGTATAAATGACAGTTGTCTTTTTATCCTGTAAATTAAATGTAATAAGTGGTTTCAGTTCTAAATTTTCATTGTAAACCACACCATTTTAATGGTGATATGTTCCTACAATAATTCGCAGAGCAAAGGTCTCTTGCACAAAAATAATTGTAACTTCAAAGGATGCTACAGAGAATAATTTTATTTGAATTGAAGATCTCGCTCTTCAATTTTCTGGTGTACCGAGTTCATTTGGGTGTGGTTATATAGAGAAGCTACATATGGTAGCTTTAAGATGAACATGGAGGAGCTAAAATTCTAAGTACAATTTTTTTTAATAGAATTATAATTGATTTTTAGAATTAATATCACGGCTAAATATTTTACACAATACACAATGTATTAAAATCTCATAATCTAAAAATTAAAATCAACCTTTTATTACTGCCATTTATGATTTCAGTAAGTAGTAGTATTACTCTCTTGAGTAGATTTTTTTGTAAAAGAAAAATGTTTCTCAGACTATTAGAAGGCAATTAATAAAATCTTATGAACACCGCCATCAAAGACTAGATATGCATTCTTTGGGCTTGTCTTCAACAACAATTTCTCAAACCTCCCCCTTCCGATCCTAAACAGTCCATAGTAAAACTATTATTCACACATTCCCATGTGACATTCCGATTTCACAACTACCACAACATGTAGTTAAGGGTGATAGAATTGCGATCTCTATACCAGAAGCTGAGTACAAAGTTGAAGTTGAGGCATGCAAATACAACCTCCATGGTCGCATTCTGCATTCCGTGGCCAAAGGGTGTAACTCCGATCAAGGTAGGTGCCTTGGCAGCCAAACTAGCTCCGTTGAGATTTTTTTTGGCCAAATGGAGTATTACCTCGCTCAACAAAGGTTATTACGAGTTTTCCCTTTCATCATGGAAGATTCTCAAAGTGCCTGGCTATAGGGCTTTGGAATTTAAACCCTGGCTTTCTAAATCTCTTTGCTTGGACCAGGGTTAAAATTTTAACCCAAATGCGCAACATCACTCTTAGACATAGATTTGGTTGCTGCATATATTTAGTTAATCTCGAGAAATTGGCGCTCAAAGATTCTTTTTGTTATAGGTACTAGTTTAGGAACACCTATTTGCACCCACCCATTCACGAATAAATCTACGTTTGATAAATATTTTGACCATTTTATGAGAGTACCAATGAATATGGATTTGAGAAAGGACTCAATTTATAGTGTTGGTAGAGAGAACTGATTTTGCTTTTTTTTTGGACATTGATTATGGGAATAAGCCAAACTACTGCAACTTTTGTAATTGCATTGGACAATCCATTGACCTTTGTAATAGGGCTAATGCTGAAAATGAGAAGGACACACACATGGAAAAAAAATTATATTCAAAGAATAAAACAAGATTACATTGTTTCTAGAGACAAGAGAAAAGGAAAAGACATTGTGCCTCAGGTTGCTAAAGTCATAGTTGTTGACTCTTCCTCAAAGTAAGTTCCTGTGGAAAAATCTGAGCTGATTGAGTTAGACAAAGTCACTAAGGAAGTTGGGCCGTTAGATGTTGTTTTGAGCTCTGTTGAGCTGGCTATTGATATTCTTGCAGCTCACCAAACACAATTTTGTGCCACTCATAAGGATGAACAAGAATCTTTAGATTCATAGTTTGTTGATGCCACACAATTGGCAACTGATTTGTTATCTTGTTTGACTTCCAAGTCCATAACCTGAGATATGCTTCTAGTTTTAAATTCATTAAAATGTGGTCAAACAATACGATGGTTGCTTAGATATCATTAAAATGCCTGGAACCAGTACCCTTTTGGCTCTCTCGTGCAAATTTTAAATACAAAATTGAAAAGGCTAAAGGAGGACTTAAAAGTTTGGAACAAGACTGAATTTGGTAATGTACACTACCTGGTCAATACTGTTGTAACTCATCAAGACACTATTCAGTTCTCCATTAATATTAATGGTTGCATTGATGATCATGTTCATCAAGAAAAACTAGTTGAAATTAGTTAAACAAGGCTTTGAATATTGAAGCAACTTTTTGGAAAGAAAAGGATAAAGTTTAATGGCATTTTGAAAGGGATAAACACTTCATTTTTCCATTAAACAATCGGTATTAATCAAACTTATAACAAGATTTCCTCTCTTAGAATTTCAAGTTTTTATTTGGAACAATCGGTTGTCACATTAGACAATTAGATGTATCCTTAATTAAAAAAGGAAATTAATATACATTGTTGTGTTCTTTATTTTTCTGCATTTAAATTATGCATTTTACTTCACAAACTCATTAACACATTTCTGAAAAAATAAGAACATAAGATTCATCTCTTAAAAACGAGAAAAATCCTAATAACCTTATTCACCCTCTCTTAGGTTGCACTATGTATTAACAAAATTTTGTAGCTTACCAAAAATGATTTTTTTTTCTCTTTTTGAGAGTAGACTCTTATCAGCAACTGGACGTCAATAAGACACTTCAAACGTTTCTTATCAACCTCCTCCACCGGGGTAACTCCCCATATATATTTCAGATTGTTGATAAACTTCATTAACCGACCCTTCTGGTACCGAGCCTCGTCGGGGAGATCATTTTTACTGTATACGTAAATACGGTTCCTCACAGAAAGTGACCCTCAATCCAATACTGGGAGAACAAGTCATCACACATGCCTTCTACTTGGTTGCCGATGTCGTAAATTGTAGCATGAGCTTCGGGAGTAACGAGGGTTATCATAAAGAACTCATCCTCAAAGGGTTGAAGCTCCGAAAGAGGTCCAAAGCCGTGAATAGTCGACTTAAAGTTGAGTAATCCTTTACCCATAATCTGGAACGTCGGATCACAACATCATCTGAAAGAAAAGTACCACAAAAGGTTCTCCATTTAAATGTTCACATCAATACGGGTAGACTTTCATGTATCTCCAATATGTAGGATGAAGTTGTGAGTGAGTCATGGTCAAATGTTTCAGAACCACTATCTTAAAGACAACGAGAGGGAGATGAAAACCCATGGTGGAAATAACACATACATAAAAAGGAATGACGTGAGTGTCATGTTTGTCGCATATTCTTTCGTCCTTAGAAGGACTCAAAATTTTCCAATCTAAAAATGTACCAACTTCTATAAAAGTATCGTCAAGACCACCTGCTTTAGCAAAAGCAGAAACAATGGAAGAGTAAATAGGATCCACCCAAGAAAGTGGAGTATCCTTCTGAGAATAAAACACACTTATCCTTATAAAGAAAATTATATCCTAGCATGCAAAGAGGATTTACCAAACACATTCAATCACTCACATGTAACACTCAAGAGTTTCGGTTCCCAAGAGTCGTAATGATGATATCTCCGAAAAGATGTTTGAAATATGATGCATTAAATGCATGATTTCCTAAAGAAACTAAAACGTTTCTTCTTCTCATATCTTAAAGTGATCAAAGATAGGTCGGCATCCAATGATGAAGTATCAAGCCCCCACATATATTTACATTGGTAAAGGCTTCGGGGGGAAATTGTTCTAGGTCGATCACATCATCCTAACTGACCACTAAGAAGGGGTCAATCTCCTTCCAGAATCTTCCCAACACATGAAGGTTATCATTCTAATGATCACAAAATATCTCAACTTCAAGTACATCCAACAACTCTATGAAAATCAGGCAAATAAATAGCTAGTTAGTTATTTTCCTCTCTTTATATAAATAGAGAAAGTGTCAAATTGAGGTAACAGGTTTCAAATTCAATTTCACTTCAATCTTCTTTCTCACATACTGACTTGAGCATTGTAGTGCTAACTTTGCAGACCCCCCTTAGTCCACCATATCAGAACCAGTAACTTCCACCCCCGTCATTCCTCTTCTTATTTCTAGTTCTAGAACGGAACAATAGCCTTCTTTTTGTCCTAAGATCCAAGCCTAAGAGATTCATATAAATACCTCAGTCATAATATTGATGAGGTACATTTAATTTACTCAGCAATCACTCATATACAGAGTTTATCACCATCCATGTGTTAGCTTTCTCTAACACCACAACAAACCTAAAACCCTCAAACAACCCTACTCAACTAATGGTCGTTACTCAGAGTACTTTTAGCAAGTACAAAATCCTATGATATTTCTTTCAAGCTCATCACTTATCTTACTAAGTGTAACACTTAAATAAACCAATTTTCCTCAGGATAGAGTAATTATATCGTTGTCATCTTCATAAGTAGCTTTAAGACAAAATTTTACCTCATTGTTTGATTCCTTTATTGGCTCTTTAGAATGTTCTTTATGAGAATCTTCAGATGAGTTTTTGGATGAGTCTTCAGATGACGATTCATATATTTCTCCAACTGATTCTTATTATGTTATAATAAACATCTCATATGATGAAACAAAACCTTATATAATGCTTCTAATGATGATTATTCAGAAGATCCTTTGTATATTGCTACAGTCTTTTCATATGATGCTTCTGGTTGTCATACCCCAATTTTATCTGAGTATTTTAAATTCATCTGATACATGTCCATTTGTCAAGTTTTTATATTTTTTAGTCATATGCATTTTTATCATCAAATAAAGTCACTATAATCATGCATATATGCATTATAGTAAAAAAGTCAACATAAAGTCAACATTTTACATGTTGAAGAAATAACTAAAATTGCATTTTTTTTTCATTATGCATTTTGAAAAAAAAAATTCATGATCATTTTATTTATTATCAAAATATCAATTTGAATTTTATTAATCATTTTCATACATCATATAATAAAAATCAATGTTTCAAGAAGGTCGAAAATATCTCTCATTTATTACATCATTATCACATACACATATTACATCAGTATTCACTATTTAATTAAATAAGTTTCTAGAAGACACTCACACTCTTTGCATTATTTCTAAACTACCATTTTTAGAGCCTATAAATAAAATCATTTTCATTCATAAATGACACCATCATTTATTCACAAAAACTAAGTCAAAACTCTTTTCATTTTTCTCTTTATTTTCTTTCAAGTCATTTCTTTCTTTTTATTGAATATGTAGGCTCTTATGCTTGTTTTTTATTTAATTCTATTGCATTTTTACTCTTGATTTATTTACTTAAATACCTTAATCGTCACCACTTTGCATGGAAACTCCATTGATTTTAAATCAAGAGTTGAAAAGTGTTCTTGAACCTCCATAAGCAAAACCGATTTACTAATATTTCAATGACTCTTATGCTTGCTCTTTATTTAATTCTATTGCATTTGTACTCTTGTTTTATTTACTTAGTGCCTTAATCATCATCATTTTGCATGAAAACTCAATTGATTTTAAATCAAAAGTTAAAAAGTGTTCTTGAACCTCCATAAACAAAAATGATTTGTTAATGTTTAAATGACTCTTATGCTTGTTCTTTATTTAATTCTATTATATTTTTACTTTTGTTTTATTTGTTTAGTACCTTAATCATCATCATTTTGCATGGAAATTCAATTGATTTTAAATCAAAAGTTGAAAAGCATTCTTGAACCTCCATAAACAAAAGTGATTTGTTGTTGTTTAAATAACTCTTATGATTGTTCTTTATTTAATTCTATTGTATTTTTACTTTTGCTTTATTTATTTAGTACCTTAATAATCGTCATTTTGTATTTAAACTCAATTGATTTCAAAATCAAGAGTTAAAAGTGTTTTTGAACCTCCATTAACAAAAAAAGATCAAATGTAAATTGATGTTTGTTTTACCTAAATAATATATTCAATAACTTTCCAACATCACCCCGAGCATGAATCCACGGTTTGTTTGTCATGAGAGTGGATAAAATGGTCAAATCAAGCCAAACATATGTTGATCCATATTTTTTGTTGATTTTCTGAAACTTTTTGTTGTTTATTTTCTGATTTTGAATATACCATTATGTTCGTAGGATCGAGTAGATAAATTTTCATGATTTCTTTTCTTAATTCCATGAAACATTAAGAAAGTTATGGTGTTTTTACGTTTTTGTTGAAATCTTTTTTCTTCCATTTTTGTTGCTACGGGATTAGTAATCAAATATGGAGTTGGGGAAGATGAAGTCTCCCCCACACTCCTTGATTGCTCAACACACACCTGTGAGCTTCCTCCTTTGTGCCTAGAGCATTTTTCTAGTTACACCCTCAATTTTCAGCTTGTTTTTGTCTTTTATATATTATTGTTTTTTTTTATTTCCTTTAGTTTTTTAAAGTTCTTTTACCTCTTGTATTGATAGTGTGCCCCCCTCCATTTTAATATTTATTTTACATTTTTTATTGTTTTATTTTTTAGTTTACTTTATTATATTTTTTGTTAATGCATAATTGTTAATCATAAAAGACAAAATGACCATTAAAATTAACCTTTCAAAAATAATATGATAAAAGGTGTTTGATCAATATTAAATATATTTCTCAAAATCACACTAAGCTTTTTTCTTTTATAAGCACCTCATACCATTTCACAGACCATTTTCACTAATGCAATAAAACATCATATCAAAATTGAGTGTCTATTTCGTTTTCTCAACTCGTTAAACTTTTTTTCCTAACAAATAAAAAAGAAATAGGTCCTTCGAGTCTCGCATTCCTTGAATCCTTGAATGATTGCTCTCAAGGCACACGTCTTGGGCTAACTTTTCATTCACTCTTTTCGTTTCTAAAATACTTAAATAACTTGGACGAAAAGAGTGGCCATTGGAGTCTAGTATTCTGGTGGAACCTTTGAACAATCTTTTTAATGTTCATTGTCCATCAAACAATTTCTTAAATACATTGAATGAAAAAGGTATTGTTGAAGTCTAGCATTTCGACAATATCTTGAACAATTGGTTCCAAGGCTCACGTCTTGTTCTTACCAAATATTCGTCATTCACCTTAAAAAACACTCAAACACACCAAACTTACTTTCTCGCCCCGTGCGATTGAAAACCTTTCATAAGAGAACATTTGTCTAATCCTTTCTAACGCATACAAACTTGCACTTAAGCCTTCGCCGCGAGTAAGCAAGCCCTATTTTACCGTTAGAATGGGATCTAGACACATGTTTAAATTCAATACATCTTTTATCAATCAAACTCCTTTTCACAAACAGACACTGTTTAATCCCTTCTAACGCGCATAACAAGCTAGTGCTTAAGCCTCCGTCGAGAGTAGATAAGTCAATGTTTAACATTTAGAACACGATCTAAACAATTGTTCATTAAAAGACATCAACAAACTGTAGTTTCCCGAACTACGAATGCTTTGATTTCCTTATTGCACCATAAGGATATGTAGGCATGAGATTGTTAGATCTTGGCAAACACACTAATAAAAAACCTTTTTTTCCCCTTTAGAGGTTTTCGTTCTTTTCTCTTTTCGATCTTTTATTCACTCGAAGAAAACAATTAACATAATCCAACATTCTAATTCACAGACTAACTAAAAGGTTCTCCTTGAATACAACAGACATGGGGGTGCTAATACCTTCCCCTTGCGTAATCGACTCCCAAACCCTTAATTTGGTTGTGACGACCATTTTCTTCTTTAAAATGTTTTATCGATATTTCCCTATTCCTTCACTGGAATAAATAAAGTTCGGTGGTGACTGTGTTCGAACTATTTTTTCCTCGACCATCACGAAGGATCCTATTTTTCGAGATGCGAGAACTGGTGACTCTGCTGGTGGAAATGCTCCAAGCAAGAGAGAGTCAAGCCTAAATTTATTTAACCTTTCTATAAATGTTGGATTTGCTTATTTGTTTTCTTTATGCTGTATATACTTGCTCGCTTATTTATTTTATTTCTATTATATGTTTATCAGCTTGTTTATCTTGGATTTGGGATGATATCATGACTAAAGCTCTACACCTGAGCTTTGGAAAAGGAAGAAGGAACATATAGTTTAGAATTGGAATTTATGTAGTGTTAGTCTCCAAGGAACACTTCTTGTGTGCCTAGCATGAAGACTTCCCCTAGAATAGACCTTTTCGTAGATCTCGTTGTAAGGAAGCTAGCCTGTCGTATAACTTGATTCATGAAGGGTCCATGACTCTAGGAATTACTCTTAAAATTAGTTTCTGTGTTGGTGGTTACATAATGTTAGACTCCAAGGATCACTCCTTGTGTTCCTAGCATGAAAACCCCACCCAGAATAGACCTGTTGTCACTCTCGTCATAAAACATCTAGCCTGTTGTAGGACGTTGATACGATTAGCGTCCGTGACTCTAGGTACCTTATCCAAAACCTCATAAACCAACCTAGTGAGTGGTTTGTGGGTAGAAAGCTTAGAACTTCCCATTATAGGGGGCTACCTAAATAGGTTATTTTGGAAATACTCATGGTATACTAGATCATAATTATACTTGCATTGCATTTTCTTTGCATATCAAAATACAAAAAAAATGCATTCATGCATTCTCATTTCATCAACATGTATGCACATCACTCTCAAAACAAAACAAAAAACTCATCATACCTTTTGTCCATAACTTGCAGTTGATTTCTCGACATCGATATCAGACTTGAAGCAACTTTAAGAGGAATATGGATCCGTTGGAGCAAATACATGTTATGCTAAAAGGAGATGTGGACTCGATGAAAAAATAGATATACCAACTTGTGGAAGCTATGATAGCTTTAGCAAAAAGAGAGGATAACATTCAGCGGACTACAATCATTGAAAATGCCATCCCAGTTGAGAACTCTGATGTACAAGAGTGTCACATTGTCTGAGATGGGTGTTCCTCATATCATGATATTGTTGAGTATCACAACTTTGTATTCTCCGTGCCAAATTCCCAATGAACAAACCTGATGATGAATATTGAACATCCACAAGATGATTAGATTGCTGAAAGATGTTGCGTGCTAGAGAAAATACTTAAAGCCATAAAAGGGTAAGATACTTTTGATTTGGATGCCTTAGACATGTGTTTGGTACCTGGCTTGGTTATACCCTTGAAATTTAAGGTGCATGAATTCGATAAGTACAAAGGGGATAGTTGTCCAAAACACCATTTAGTGATGTTTTGCCGAAAGATGACCTCTTATGCTCACGACGATAAGCAAATGATTCACTATTTCCAAGACAACCTGAGTGAGGCGTCGTGGAGTTGGTACATGAAGTTAGAAATGAGCCACATCTAGTCATGGTTGGACCTAAATAACGCCTTTTTGAAGTAGTACAAATACAATTTGGACATGGCTCCCGATCACATGTAGTTGAGAAGCTTATCTTAGGAAAGCAACGAATCCTTCAAAGGGTATGCCCGAAGATGGAGAGAGTTAGCGGCTTGCGTTGAACCATCACTCTTAGAGAAAGAATTTATGGACTTGTTCCGGGATACCTTAAAAAGTACTTACTTCGAAAGGCTGATAAGTAGTGCAGCGTTAGACTTCGCTCACTTGGTGTCAATTGGAGAATGCATCGAGTGTGGCCTCAAAAGTGGAATAATTCAAGGCACCTCGAATAAGCAAAAGTATTTAGAATGAATATATTTTAAGTTCCCAAGAGGAAAAGGGGGATGAAGTTAATGTAGTTTGGGAAATTCCACAAGTTCCATATCAGACACCACTCTCTCCACATGGTCAATATCCTACAATTTGAGGACCTCCTCTGTATCAATGATAGATTCCACATCAGCAGCCATACCAACAGCAAAATATTTCATATCAGCAGCTTTAGCACGCCCGAAAAATGCCAAGAAATCCAAAGAGACATATCGATTCGCTTCCAATGCCATATAGTCGAGTCCTTCCATATTTAATCAAAAGAGGACTGATAGTGCTAAAGGAACTAAATCTATTAATTCCTCTATACCCACCAGGCTTTGACACTAATGCTCGATGTGATTTCCATGTTGGGGAACATGGGCATTCAACTGAAGATTGTAAGGTGATCAAGAGCAAGGTACGTAATTTGCTTGACTCCAAGTTGTTCTCATTTATGCCTCAAGGCATTCAAATCAACAATACTCATTCAACTAGTTATGTGGGTATGTCAATCCATGCTACATAAGAAACTCCTGAGAATAGGTTTGAAGATGATCATCATATTGGTCTCAATAAGGATGACAACCTCCAACTCTGAAGAAAGCTAGCCCATCAGTGAACCAAGCACGAGAGATCCTCCTCCGCATTGGAAATCATTTGGCTATTTCAACATTTTCATTTGTATTTTCTTAGCATGTTGAACACTTATTTGCTTGTAAGTACTATTGTTTTCCTTTAATGGTAATATTAATGAAATGATCATGCATGTTTTGAACAAATCCTTTCATATTCACTCATCTTTTCCATTTATATAAAAAAAACAAAAATATTTCTCCCATTCACTTATCAAATTGTTGTTTTAGCAAAGATTGAAGGGGGGATGATGAAAATGAAATACCCATAATTATTAACAATATGCTTTCGGATAAGATCCTGCTGATGATGTATAGGCATTACTTCAAATCCCCAAGCACTGAAGAGATAAGGAGTTAGTCCTTAGTTAACCACTTTGAGCCTAGAAGCAGGTGTTTCTTTCGGATCTAAAAACTATTACACTTAACTCAGAGAAAGGTAGTGCTCAATTAATCTTACATCATCAAATTCTCTTGGAAGTTGAATGCGTTGGCCGAATTTACTGAATGTAGGACTGGAGATCATCACGAAGAAGGGATGGATATAACCAGATTTGAGCCTTATATCCTTTGTTTCACAAACCATGAACCAGGACACATTACAACCCCTAAAAGACCTAACTGAAGCAGGGTTTATTATGAAAGCATACTATGGCAAGGTTGCGTAAACTGACTCCTAGAGATTTGTTCATCTTATGTATTAATGTCATACCCTCATTGTATCTTTCACACACTATCACATCATTTCAATAAATGATTCTTCAAAACTTGCATGAACATCTCATTAAAATTACCATTTTTGAACGAACAATTTTAACTGCAAGTCAGTACTTGGCATCAAGGAACTTCAAAGAAGCAATCATATAGGAACTTGAACATTCGTCGATATCGACTCGAGTCAAGACCACCCCATAACCCTATGGATTAGGGGCATGACACCCAATGATTATATCGAATAAAGAATTGGTCATTCTGAAATAAATCTCTAAGCATCAATGTCATCATCCTCAGTCAATCAGGGGAAAATCCCTCAAAGGCTTAATGAGGGGAAGAATGCTGCAATATTTAAACTTTGGGGAAAATTGGCTCATGCCATATCTTAGTATAATTGTTCCCAAAGCTTCCTTTTGAAAAAAAAATCCTTCAAAGACCCTACAGACTGGGCAGACAAGTTATAGAGAGGTCAACTCCCTTCATACTTTCAAGTTGGTCAACCAGACCATTCCAAACACTAGTAACTGTTAAATTTGAAACAAGTGTCGGAAGATCACGATAGTACAAAATGCCTTATGGAAGAGAAAAAGCACATTCGTCATGCGTTTATCACATTGTTATGTTCATGAAATCATTTGTAAGTCTTCATGGCATATCATGCAAAGAAGTTGAGGTTCTCTCTCAAGAACAGTACACAAACTTATCATCAACAAATCAAACTTGGGGCACCAAGAGCATCCACATTTATCGTCCGATCATAACATTGTCCAAATTTTGAGTGTCGAGAAGTTGAATCCTTTCACCAGCCAAAGTCCAATCCATATTGGCAACTACAAAAAAAAACAAAGTTCAACCCATATTGACAATTAAATTCCACCTTGATGGCATCTTCATAAAACTCAAATCCAATCAACACTGGTACCCAGAAAAGATCTCACCTTCGAAAAAGTGAGACCAATCCAAAAACTCGACCACCTACATGCATTCCCTTATGCATTGCATACGACATACATGCACAACTTTCCTACTGAGACATGAAGTTTCATATAAAAAAAACTCTCTCACTAAAACGAGAAGTTTTCATTAACATGCACCACATGCATACATAACACATTTCTTTCCATAAACCCTTTAATGACGATACCCCAAAATAGTCCTTTCCATAAACCCTTTGATGATGTCACCCCATAGTGAAATCCTTTCCGTCAATCCTTTGACGATGATAGATTATTTTCCATCAATCCTTTGATGATGATATAAGCTTTATAGTCTTTTCCATCAACTCTTTGATGGTGATATTCTAAAATGTTTCTCTTTCTTCAATCTTTTGACGATGATATTACCTAAATTGATTTTTTCCATCAACCCTTTGACGATGCCACTCCTTAGTGAAGTTCTTTTCGTCAAACCTTTGATAATGATATTACCTAAGTTGCTTCTTTTCCATCAACCCTTTAATGATGATATTCTTTTCCGTCAACCCTTTGATGATGTCACTCCATAGTGAAGTTATTTCTGTTAACCCTTTGACGACCACAAATCCTTTCCCATCAACCATTTGACGATGTCATAAACCCTTTGATGATGATATCCCCTAATTGATTCTTTTCCATCAATCCTTTGATTATGTCACTCCACAATGAAGTGTTTTATGTTAACCCTTTGGCGATGCCAAATTCTATCTTTCATCAATCCTTTGATGATGATATTCTCCAACCATCTCTCATTGGAGACAAAAATAAACCCTACAAAGAATTCAAGTACCCAGTTGCATTCCCACATGCATCATCTGCTTCACTTCATGCATAACTTTCCCGTCAAAATGGGAAATGTCAAAAACACAATCATATCAATCATTAGCATATCTATGCATAGCATTCCCGTAGAGACAGGAAGCTTTATCAAAGATGAAGAAAAGTGTTCGCATTTCTACATACATCTAAAAAATCCCCAGTAATTGCATCCATACACGCATCTTCATGCATCATTCCATGCATGGTACTTCCATCCAAAATGGAATGCCATACGAAACATCATAATAGACATGACATAATTCAGGATTCATGGTCAATCATAGTATCCAAGACAATCCTCACTCAAGTTGGCGGTACTTCTCTAATTGAGTTCTTACCCCGCATGTGCTCGTGGAATTATTTCTCAACAAGTCATTTTTTTCAACTTTGTGTTGATAATAATATTCCCTAACTTTTATACTACTTTACTCTCTAAGCAGAGGTTGCCCTAAAAAAGTCTCTTATGAGCTTTTTCCCTACAGAGCTTTGCTAGTAAACCTCCTCCAAAGGGAGTCTTTTTGGAATGTTTTCCCCAACAGATGTACATTTAAGATACTGCTCTAGTATCCTCGAAGAATCTTAGATACCTGAGGTATCATTCCATTATTGGAGTATCTCGATTAGATCATATAAGACACGGCTTCATGAATTCAGAGAATCTCATTGACTTTTGTTTGAGATACTACTCTAGTATCCTTGGAGAATCTTAGATACGATTGAGGTATCATTCCATTATTGGAATACTTCAATTATATCATATAAGATATTACTTCGTTGATCCTCAGAAAGTCTCATAAGCTTTTATTTTCTCAAGTATCCTCGAAGAATCTTAAGATACAATTGAGGTATCATTCCATAATTGGAATATCTCAATTATATCATATAAGATATTGCTTCGTTAATTCAAAAAGTCTCATTATCTTTGTCAGAGATACTACTCTGGTATCCTCAAAGAATCTTAGATACAATTGAGGTATCATTCCTTATTGAAATATCTCGATTATATCATATAAGATACTGCTTCGATGATCCTCAGGGAGTCTCATAAGCTTTTATTCTATTTGCCTTGGTACACTCAGAGAATCTTAGATATATTGGGATTTCATTCCACCTTCGGAAAGTCTCAATTATATCATAAAAGATATTGCTATGTTGATTAATAAAGAGTCTTGATTGTTTCATTTACCTTCTGATGACTATCTTACTACATATCTCACTATATTTATCACTGCATTTTCTTTATGTACTTCATCCCTACATCTTGAAGAACAAAATTCAGGGTCTTTTAGTATTTAATTAACTTCCACCATGAATGTACGAAGACCGTTGTCATTCATACCTTCTAGTTTAAGATAATTAAATAGGGGCAACTTTCATACCCCAATTTTATCCGGATATTTTAAATTCATCTAATACATATCTATTTGTAAAGTTTTGTATTTTTTAGACATATGTCTTTTTATCATCAAATAAAGTTACTATAATCATGCATATATGCATTATAGTAAAAAAAGTCAACAAAAAGTCAATATTTTACATGTTGAAAAGGTTGACCAAAATTGCATTTTTTTATTATGCATTTTGTAAAAAATAAATTCATGATCATTTAATTTATCATTAAAATATTCATTTGAATTTTATTAGTCATTTTGATGCATCATAAAATGAAAATCAAAGTTTCAAGAAGGTCCAAAATATCTCTCATTTATTACATCATTATTCCATACATATATTACATTATTATTCACTATTTAATTAAATAAGTTTCTAGAAGACACCCACACTCTTTGCATAATTCCTAAACTACCATTTTTAGAGCATATAAATAAAATTATTCTCATTCACAAATGACATCATCAATCATTCACAAAAATTAAGTCAAAAATCTTCATTTTTCTCTTCATTTTTTTCAAGTCTTTTCTTTCTTTTTATTGAATATGTAGGCTCTTATGCTTTTTCTTTATTTAATTCTATGACATTTTTACTCTTAATCATCACCATTTTACATGAAAACTCAATTAATTTTAAATCAAAAGTTTAAAAATGTTTTTGAACCTCCATAAGAAAAAGTGATTTGTTAATGTTTAAATGGCTCTTATGTTTGTTCTTTATTTAATTATATTGTATTTTTATTTTTGCTTTATTTATTTAGTACCTTAATTATCGTCATTTTACATGGGAACTCAATTAATTTTAAATCAAAAGTTGAAAAGTGTTCTTAAACCTCGATAAGCAAAAATGATTTGTTGTTGTTGTTTAAATAACTCTTATGATTGTTATTTATTTAATTCTATTGTATTTTTACTTTTGCTTTATTTATTTAGTACCTTAATAATCACCATTTTGTATGAAAACTCAATTGATTTCAAAATCAAAAGTTAAAAGTGTTCTTGAACCTCAATAAACAAAAATGGTCAAACAAAAATTGATGATTGTTTTACATAAATAATGTATTCAATAACTTCCTAACATCATACCAAACATGAATTCATAGTTTGTTTGTCATGAGGGTGGATAAAATAGTCAAATCAAGCAAACATATATTGTTGCATTTTTGTTGATTTTAGAAAAACATTGTTGTTTATTTTTTTATTTTGAATATATGATTGTGTTTGTGAGGTCGAGTAGATAAAATTTCATTATTTATTTGTTTAATTCTATGAAAAGTTGAGAAAGTTATGGTGTTTTTACGTTTTTGTTGGAATCCTTTTTCTTCCATTTTTGTTACTACGGGAATCGTAAACAAATATGGGATTAGGAAAGATGAAGTCTCCCCCGCACCTCTTGATTGCTCAACACACATCTATGTGCTCCCATTCCTTTGGACCTAGAGCATTTTCCTAGCTTCACCCCTAATTTTCAGCTTGTTTTTGTCTTTTGTATATTACTTTTTTATTTATTATTGCTTTATTTATTTATTTTTGTTCTTTCTTTTATTTCCTTTAGTTTTTTAAAATTGTTTTACCTCTTATATTGATAGTGTGTCCCCTCACTTTTATTATTTATTTTACCTTTTTTATTATTTTATTTTTTAGTTTACTTTATTGTATTTTTTGTTGATGCATAATTGTTAATCCAAAAAGACAAAATGACCATTAAAATTAACATTTCAAAAACAATAAGATAAAAGGTGTTTGATCAACATCAAGTACATTTTTCAAAATCACACTAAGCTTTTTTCTTTTATAAGCACCTCATACCATTTCACAAACCATTTTCACTAATGCGATAAAACACTCTGTCAACATCGAGTTTATATTTCGTTTTCTCAATTGGTTAAACTTTTTTCTAATAAATACGAAAGAAATGGATCATTGGAGTCTCGCATTCCTTGAATCCTTGAATGATTTCTCTCAAGGCACACGTCTTGGGCTAACTTTTCATTCACTATTTTCATTTCTAAAATACTTAAATAACTTGGAAGGAAAGAGAGACCATTGGAGTCTAGCATTCCGGTAGAACCTTTGAACAATCTTTTGAATGTTCATTATCCATAAAAAAAATTCTTAAATACATTGAATGAAAAAGGTATTGTTGGAGTCTAGCATTCCAACAATATCTTGAACAATTGGTTCCAAGGCTCACGTCTTGTTCTTACCAAATATTCGTCATTCGCCTTAAAAAATACTCAAACACATTAAACTTACTTTCTCGCCCCGTGCATTGAAAACCTTTCATAAGAGAATATTTGTCTAATCCTTTCTAACGCGTACAAACTTGCACTTAAGCCTCCACCGCGAGTAAGAAAATCATGTCTTACCATTAGAATGTGATCTAGACACGTGTTCAAATTCAATACATCTTTAATCAATCAAACTCATTTTCACAAACGGACACTGTTTAATCCCTTCTAACGCACATAATAAACTAGTGCTTAAGCCTCCGTTGAGAGTAGATAGGCCAATGTTTAGCCTTTAGAACACGATCTAAACAACTGTTCATTAAAAGACACTGATAAACTGTAGTTCCCTGAACTACGAATACTCTGATTTCCTTATTGCACCATAAGGATACATAGGCACGAGATTGCTAGATCTTGACAAACACGCTAATTAAAAACCTTCATTTTCCCCTTTAGAGGTTTCCATTCTTTTCTCTTTTTGATCTTTTATTCACTTGAAGAAAACAATAAACATAATCCAACATTCTAAATCTCAAACTAACTAAAAGGTTCCTGTTGAGTACAACAGACGTGAGAGGTGTTAATACATTCCCCTTGCGTAATTGAATCCCAAACCCTGAATTTGGTTGCGAAGAACGTTTTCTTCTTTTAAAGATTTTATCGATATTTACCTATTCCTTTATTAGAATAAATAAAGTTCGGTGGCGACTCTGTTCGAACCATTTTTTCCGCAGCCATCGCGAAGGGTCGTATTTTTCGAGATGCGACACTGGTGAAGGTGTTTCTTCATGTGTTTTTTTTATGATTCTTCAAGTGTATATGAGTTTTATTTTCTGATCTTTTCATCATCTTTAAGAAATTGAATCAATTATTTTAGTTTTTCGATGATCTTCTTCTTACTATATATATCCCAAAAATCATCAATAACTTTTGTATCTTTGTAGTTAAATGTTGGATCAAATTTCTGATACTAGTTCTTGAATCTTAAATATCCATTAGAAATATAACTTTTGAGATTAATTCCAATATTTTTAATACTTGAGAACCATCCTTGAATATTATCTTCATTTTAACTTGATGTCTCAATTTCTTGGACACATGTGTTTTATTCTTTATCTTTTCATCTTAGTTGGAACTTCATAGATTACCTTAAGGGTGTCCCATACTTTTTTGTAGTGTTGCAAGAAAAAACATAAGAGTATTATCTAGTGCTTAGTGTACTTTTCATTAAGTACTTAGCTTGAAACACTTGTTGCACTTTTCTATTTTCTTTTGTGATCCACAAATTTCTCGATTTGTTTATTACTTCATTATCAAAAAAATGAGTAGGAACAAAAGGACATTCTAAAAATGAAATTCCATAAATCAAAATCAACACAATGAGAAAACATTTGTTTCTCTCTTTCCATATAGTTAACCCTTCACCATCAAATGACGGAGGTATGTTCATGAAAAGTATCTTGTTAAAACAAGAAGTATTTGAAGTCATCCTACTACCTTTTCAAATGATTAGTCTTATAATATGAGTTAGACTAAGGTGCCACTTGTTGACCAAGTGACCAAACACAAGAAGAGGGGGAGGGGGGATAAATTGTGTAATAAGAAATTTTATATTAAATTATAAAAACTTTGCTCTTTAAAACATTTATATTAGATTTGATAAACAAACAGAGAACTGACAACGCAAAGATAGAAATAAAATGAAGAAGAAGAGAGACAAACAAGTGAAATAAATAATGCATAATAATGACATAAGGGATAAAGAAATTGTACTGGAGATTTATATAGGTTTGCCCTAATCAATTTGTCTACTTATGTCCCTAAGTGTTTCCTCTTTAGAGTTCCACTAAAAGCAAGCTTGAGCATTCACAAGATCAACCCATAAACTTTGAATAATAAATAAATCTTTTGCGCATGCTTAACTCAAGAACCTATAACCAGATATTTTATAGAGGCTAAGCTTAAGAACCCACAACGGAATATTTTATATAGGCTTAACTCAAGAACCTTCACCCAAGATTTTTTCAGATTTAGCTTGAAACCTTCATGTCGCAACCTGAAAAATACAGTGTGCGAGAAAACAACCGGCGAAAAAAAAAAGACAGAAGAGTCGCCACCGTGCGTTATTCATCCCAAATGAGGGAAAGGAAACGCTCGAAGTAAACCTGAAAAAAGGAAAGGACAAGACGGGGTCTCGCAACCAAATCTTGGGTTCGGGAGTCGGTTATGCGAAGGGAAGGTATTAGCACCCCTACGCATCCGTAGTACTCTACGGGATCCACTTTTGTGGTTTTCGTCTAAAGGGTGTGGGTTTACCTAATGTGTTTATTTACTAAAAGGTTAAGAGAAATGACTCGCGCGGATGTCGCATCCACTGCATACGTATCTCATCTGAATATGAGAATCAGAGTCTTCGTAGCTCGGCTGACCTATGGGTTGGGGGTTAGTGTGCTCGCTAAGACATCGCGTCTTATACCTACGTATCTCATCTGGAATAAGAATCAGAGCAAGCCGTAGTTCGGCTAACTACGGGGTTATGGATTGGGTTTTGGACGAACAGCGTCACTACGCAATCTACCGGATGCTCGACCTTTGGAGACTTACTCGCCTGTAGTAGAAGGAGTAAACGTGTATTATGGTTTTTAGGGTTTGGGATGCTCGAGGGCAAACAGGCAGTCCTTGACGAAGGAACCGCGCTACCTGTGGGGATACGAATACAAAACACAAAACATGTATCTCAAAGTAAAATGCCACCAAGGGGCTCAAACATTGCCTCCTATCGAGGTCTTCCAGCTAAGAAAGCGATAAAGTACGAGAAAGGGAAAAAATTACCACACGGATAAAGATCCGAAGTTTCAGCAACTAAGAGATTAGCAACCCTGAGATCTCTCCAGCTAGACCATCAAAGAAAATCAGTCAATACGAGTAGTCAGAATAAACCTCCGAATGGTATCCCTGCAAGAGTGTATGAGTCCTCACAAAAACTCGACAAAAAGGTTAGACAAACAAGGTGAGATCCCGGGAAAACAATGGCATGGCAACACCAAAAACAGGTTAGAACAAAACAGAACAAAAAGCAGATACTGTCACGTTCGCGACTGCTTCGCCTAGCGAAGGCTTAGCGAAGCTTCGCTACAGGCTCGCCTAGCGAAGCAGCTAGCGAAGGCCTGCGGGTTTTGGATTCCTCCTTGATAACAGTTCGATCTCTATGATCCGAAACCCTGTGGTATCCAACTCATAAACGAAAATGATTAAAACATTCAAGATATTGTTATACATATTCATACACAAATATAAACCCGTGGGCAAAACCAGATGTTACCTCATATATTCACAATATTCAAATTCAAGGCGTAAAGTAGTAGGAACAAAGGCATACCTGATGAGAGAGACTGATTAGGATTGAATGGTGCGGCCGGATCTGCAAAGTAGCACTAGGGTTCGTGTGAGGCGGAGTGAACTTCTCAGAGCTGCCTGAAGGTTTCTGCAGAGTAGTTCCTAGGTCTCCTTCCCCAGTCTCTGGTCTTTGCTGTTCAGCCAGTGTTCAGCTACTCTGGTATTTATAGACCAAATTTCGCAGCTTATGGGCTTTGAATGAGGACAGCTCAGGCCCAAAACTTTCTGATATTTCTGAAATGCGCGTCCTTCGCCTAGCGAAGGATTTGCTCGCCTAGCGAGCATGATAGTACTCTTCGCTAGGCGAAGCATCTGCTCGCCTAGCAAGCATGACAGCTCAGCAGCAGATTCTCGCTTCTTCCAGCTTGGCGATTTGCACGGTGAATAGGCCTCATCTGGCCCTGTTGGTAGTACCTCAAGTCTTTTCCTTGTGTTGACTGACCATTTGAATAAAACTCACAAAGGGTCCTGGATGATGTCCGAGCTTCTTGGAGCTAATCCCGATTGACATGATGCAATGTGGTATGAAATGCTAAATGACCTAAAAAATGAATGCATGAGTGAGGAGGGCAAATTTTGGGGTGTTACAGCTGCCCCTATTCAATCAACTGGAGACCTGGAAAGAAGATAGCAGCGGCTTTCGTACTTTCGAGGTATCGAGGGATTGAATACAATAAAAGCTCAAAAATTTGCACTGGAGTGAAGTGAAGTAACAATTCCTTGAAAGAAGAATCCGTCTGGTACGGTGAGAGTCAGTCCGAATACCGAAAAAGAATGCTAACCTGGATACCAAAATAAATGGTAACACAGAAATAACCATGGCCTGAATGCCGCTCATCAGTCTGAATACTGGAAATGACTTCGATCTGAACATCGGGAGATATGAGATTATTACTATCGGTCTGAACACCGAGAGGCTGGCCTGAATGCCACAAGTTGCGTCGACCTGAACGTCGGAAACTTCTTCGATCTGAACATCGGAAAACTGGCCTGAACGCTACTTCGGTCTGGATACCAGAACACTGGCCTGAATGCCACTTCGATCTGAATATCGGAAAACTGGCCTGAATGCCACTTCGATCTGAATATCGGAAACCTGGCCTAAATGCCACTTCGGTCTGGATACCGGAACACTGGCCTGAATACCACTTCGGTCTGGATACCGGAACACTTCATGCCTGTCAGTATCGGCAGAGATAGAGAATGATGATAGAGGCGGCGCATGGGCCAATGACACTTGCTGGGGATAACCAAGGTGAGTCATGAACAATCTTCAGTCTGAGTACTGGAAACAACTTCTAGCTTATCACTTGGGATACCGAGAATGTTTTATGCTTACAATGTGTATGTTTGAATTTTTCAATGGCGTAATGCTCCATGAAAATGGAAATGCTACGCGATTTGGGAGGATGCAATGCAATATGATTCTACATGCAGGGATGCGAAATGCTGGGTAGAATGCCAAGCTGAGGCAAGGGGATCTGCTGGGGAAATGATCACCATCTTCTGGACCCTAGCAAGGCTGTTGGAGATGCACAGCGCAAAGAACTCTGCGGGGAGATGACTAGCCATGCGGTGTTCTGGTCATACCGAGACTCTGATCGGGGAAAGAACGGCATTGGAAGCCTGCTGCTGAGGAAAGCTACAATGATTCTGGCAACCACGATTTGCGAGAGATGACTCAGCAGGGGGAGCAAACACTGATACGGTACCGAGGTTCTGCTTCAAGGAAAGAAATCATGGATCTGGCATTGGGATTATCGATCTGGCATCGAACTCTAAGGAGCAGCCACTTCTGCTGGGAAGATACAGTCTGGCACTGTCAACTCCGCTGGGGATATATAGTCTGGCACTGTCAACTCTACTGGGGAGTGTATGTCCTGAAACAAACGCTTGGGGAAGTATAGTGGTGAGAAACTGCTGGGGATTGAAGAATCCAACGCTCTGATCAGCTCTGTAGGGATAAGACACCAGATTTATCTGTTGGCGACTTCACTAGGGAAGATATTCACGATCGTCCGCAGGGGATTTTAATGGAATGCCCCGAGGGTATCTGTTCTGAATAGACGATCCAAAACACTTAAAATTTACAGCAATTTTAAATGTTTATTAAGCATGTACCTGTAAAGCCCTTATGTGTCATGATGCAATGTTTATCAAAAATTCGGACGTCATTTTTGCAAACAAAACAGTAAAATGAAAATGAAAACAGAGATATACTGAATAACATGATTTTATTGATTGAATGGCCTCTGAATAGGCATTTACATTAAGAAGCAATCCCTGGAAAGAGGTAATCGCACAATAGATAAAAACAAAAATTAATCTAATGGCAATGTGAAATGGATTTCTATTGGGTTCCAATTCTGTTATGACTTGCTCGTCTTCAAGATCCTCCAGATGATCAGCTTTCTGAAAGAGTGATTGAACTGTTTCCTATCCTTCAAAAATTTCCAGTCATTGGCACGAGATGAGATTCAGAACTACTCAGAACGCAGTCATTCGCTTAATCCCTAACTTTTGCCTGGATCGCCCTTTTCGGGTTTTCAATCCACCGGGATACCCATTTTTGCCTAAGTTGCCTTTTCAGGTTTTCAACTTACCGGGTGTACAATCTTTTTTTTATATTTTTGTCCCTAATTTTTGCCCGAACCTTTTCATTTTCTTGGTTCGTCGGGATGCCCATTTTTTTGCCTGGACTATTCTTTTTACTGTCCAGCTGGTCTATTTTATGCGAAGTATTTTTTAACTGCGTCTGAGTTCACAGGGGAAGTGAAGTTTTCACCATCCATAGTTGCAAGCATTAAGGCCCCACAATCAAAAACCTTGGTGACAATATACGGTTCATCATAGTTAGGAGTCCACTTGCCCCTGTGATCTGTCTGAGGAGGAAGGATCCTTTTCAACACTAAATCTCCGACTTGGAAACAATGAGGACGCACTTTCTGATCAAAGGCTCTCTTCATCCAACTCTGATACAACTGCCCATGACAAATGGCTGCCATTCGCTTCTCTTCGATAAGACTCAACTCATTGAACCTTGTCCGAATCCATTCGGCTTCGTCTAACTTGACATCCAACAGGACTCTTAGAGAAGGAATCTCTACTTCAACCGGTAGGACTGCTTCCATACCATACACCAGGGAGTAAGGGGTTCCCCCGGTCGATGTACGTACTGAAGTACGGTACCCATGCAAGGCGAAGGGTAGCATCTCATGCCAATCTCTGTACGTGACGACCATCTTCTGCACAATCTTCTTTATGTTCTTATTTGCCGCTTCAACAGCACCATTCATCTTAGGGCGCTAAGGGGAAGAATTGTGATGCTGAATGTTGAAGTTCTGACACAACTCCTTCATCATTTTGTTGTTAAGATTAGAACCATTATCAGTAATGATTCTTTCGGGAATCCCGTAGCGACAAATGATTTCTTTCTTGATGAAACGGGCAACCACATGTCGGGTGACATTCGCGAACGACGCTGCTTCGACCCACTTGGTGAAATAGTCGATGGCAACAAGGATGAAGCGATGCCCATTGGAGGCAGTCGGCTCAATCTTTCCAATCATGTCAATGCCCCACATGGCAAACGGCCACGGCGAAGACATCACATTCAGAGGATTCGGCGGTACATGCACCTTATCAGCATAGATCTGGCATTTATGACACTTCCGAGCATATTTGAAGCAATCTGACTCCATGGTCATCCAATAATAACCCGCCCTCAACAATTTCTTAGCCATTGCATGTCCGCCGGCATGAGTACCGAAGGAACCTTCATGAACTTCCTGCATTAGCATGTCCGCCTCGTGTCTGTCCACGCATCTGAGCAAAACCATGTCGAAGTTCCTCTTATACAGCACATCGTCTTTGTTCAAGAAGAAACTGCCTGCCAATCTTCTCAAAGTCTTTCTGTCATTGTTGGATGCCTCTGCAGGGTACTCTTGATTCTTCAGAAAGCACTTGATATCGTGATACCAGGGCTTGTCATCGACTACCAGTTCAGCAGCAAACACATATGCGGCCCTGTCAAGGCGCATCACATCGATCCTGGGAGCATGGTTCCAACGAATTACCTTGATCATGGAGGATAGAGTAGCAAGTGCGTCTGCCATCTGGTTCTCATCACGAGGTATATGATACAATTTTACTGTTGTGAAGAAAGTCAACAGTCTTCTCGTGTAGTCTCTGTAGGGGACCAGAGTGGGCTGGAGAGTATTCCAATCACCATTCACTTGATTAATCACCAGAGCTGAATCTCCGAAGATGTCCAGAGTCTTGATTCTCAGATCAATGGCTTGCTCAATACCCAAGATACAGGCCTCGTACTCAGCTTCATTATTTGTGCACTCAAAAGTCAAACGAGCGGTGAAAGGCATGTGGGCACCTTTCGGAGTTGTAATGACAGCACCAATTCCACTTCCTCTAGCATTGACAGCCCCATCAAACAACAAAGTCCACTTTTCGTTTGGATCAGGTCCCTCCTCAACAACTGGCTCTTCACAGTCTTTCATCTTGAGGAACATGATGTCTTCATCAGGGAATTCAAACTTCATTGGCTCATAATCATCAATCGGTTGCTCGGCAAGGTAGTCTGACAGAATACTACCTTTGATGGCCTTCTGTGACGTGTACTGAATATCATACTCTGTTAAAATCATTTGCCAACGAGCGACCCTTCCGGTGAGAGCTGGCTTCTCGAATATGTATTTCACTGGATCCATCTTAGAAATCAACAAGGTAGTATGGTTCAACATATACTGCCTCAGTCGGCGAGCAGCCCAGGCTAAAGCACAGCAAGTTTTCTCAAGCTGCGAATATTTGATTTCACAGTCGGTAAACTTTTTGCTAAGGTAGTATATGGCATGCTCTTTTCGACCAGACTCGTCATGCTGTCCCAATACACACCCCATCGAGTTCTCAGTCACTGATAGGTACATTATCAGAGGTCTCCCAGGAACTGGAGGTATAAGGATTGGAGGTTTTTGTAGATACTCTTTTATCTTCTCGAAAGCCCTTTGACAATCTTCATTCCACCTGATAACCTGATCTTTCCTCAGCAATTTGAAAATTGGCTCACACGTGGTTGTTAGGTGAGAGATGAACCTTGCGATGTAGTTCAACCTCCCTAAGAAACTACGGACTTGCTTCTCTGTTCTTGGCTCAGGCATTTCTTGTATCGCTTTTACTTTGGCTGGATCCACCTCAATCCCTTTTTCACTAACAATAAAACCCAACAATTTTCCAGATCTCACCCCGAAAGTACACTTGTTCGGATTAAGTCTCAGTTTGAATTTCCTCAAACGCTCAAACAGTTTCTTCAAATTCACCAAATGTTCTTCTTCTGTCTGAGATTTGGCAATCATATCATCCACATAAACCTCGATTTCATGATGAATCATATCATGGAACAGAGTTACCATAGCTCGTTGATATGTTGCTCCGGCATTTTTCAGACCAAATGGCATCACCTTGTAGCAGAAGGTGCCCCATGGGGTTATGAAAGTTGTCTTTTCCATGTCTTCTGGTGCCATCTTGATTTGGTTATAGCCAGAAAAACCATCCATGAAGGAGAATACCGAGAACTGAGCTGTATTATCCACCAAAACGTCGATGTGAGGTAATGGGAAATCATCTTTAGGGCTAGCTCTGTTCAGATCCCGATAGTCGACACACATCCGTACCTTTCCGTCCTTCTTAGGTAATGGGACGATGTTCGCAACCCATGGCGGATAATTGGTGACTGCTAGAAACCCTGCATCCAACTGTTTTTGCACTTCTTCCTTTATCTTGACAGCCATCTCTGGTCTTGTTCTTCTGAGCTTCTGCTTGACCGGAGGACAACCTTCTTTGAGGGGCAAGCGGTGTACCACGATGTTTGTGTCCAGCCCAGGCATGTCCTGATAAGACCAGGCGAAGATGTCAACGTATTCTTGCAGCAATTTAATTAGCCCTTTCTTCACATCATTTCTCAAAACAGCCTCTATCTTGATTTCTCTCTTGGCGTCCTCGGTGCCGAGATTAATCACTTCAACAGACTCTTGATGCGGTTGAATAACCCTTTCCTCTTGTTTTAATAACCTGGTAAGCTCTTCAGGGAGTTCACAGTCTTCATCATCCTCTTCTTCAGCTTGAAAGATTGGATTTTCAAAGTCGAAGCGAACCATAGCAGAACCGTTATCAATAGGATCCGGTGATGTGCATCTGCATGAGTGATGGTATGTGCTTATGAGTGTGAACAAGAAGTGAAAACTAAACAAAACATTGCCATTTTTTTTTATTTTGAAAAACTGCAAAAATAGAAAGACAGGGAACGAAATATTTGAATACAAAAAGACGTCCTTTATTTATGATAAAAATGCAATTGTCACATAGATGGGCCCTACAATGAGTCATTACGCCCTGGGCGGAACGTAAGACTTGGATATGCATGAATAAACAAAGAAAATTACTCTTCAAGAAGAGTGACTTGGACAATCCCCTCAGAAGACCAATGGTTGATGACTTCACCCGGGATCTTCGGACGCACCCAGTTGTCAATGTCACAATCATTATCCCCATCTTCTTCGTTGACTGCTGATATCTGGCCATACTGAAAGATGCCAGCGCTGGAGAAAGTAATCGGCCCCTGATGAGTCTGAAGTGTTGAAGTTGTAGAAGTCAGAGCTGGCTGGTACCCAATCCCGAACTTATCTTCTTTCACTGGTAATTCCAACAGGCGCCCCCAACCGGGAGCAACACCTGAATCCACCACGGCCCGTGCCTGTTTAAAGGATGAGATAGAGGCACCCGCTTTAACCTCTTCCACCGGAGCTGCATCCTTGACTTGAACTGACTCAAAAGCCTGACACAGAGTCTCATGGATTTCACCTTCTACTTCTACATACTTGAATGTAGACAGGTTACTGACCAGGATGTCCTCCTCACCACAGACGGTGATAATTCGTCCGTTGACCGGAAACTTAATCTTCTGATGTAGAGTTGAAGAGACTGCCCCAGCATTATGGATCCAAGGACGACCCAGCAGGCAACTGTAGGAAGGACTGATATCCATCACGTAGAAGATAGTGTTGAAGGTTTGTGATCCAATCAGAATTGGCAATTCTACCTCTCCAAACACCGATCTCTTAGAGCCATCGAAGGCTCTAACAATAAGATCTGAAGGCTTCAAGACCAAACCCTCTACTTCTAACTTTGACAGGGCTCTCTTGGGTAGCACATTGAGAGAGGAGCCTGTATCCACCAGAACATGCGATAGCACGGTGTCTCTGCACTCCATCGAGATGTGCAGAGTCTTGTTATGATTGCGTCCGGCTGGTATCAAGTCAGAATCGGTAAAACCCAACCCGTTGCCTACATGAACATTTGCAACGATCCCTTCTAGTTGGTTTACTGAGATCTCCTGAGGCACATATGCAGCATTAAGAACCTTCAGAAGTGCCTCCCTGTGCGCCTCCGAACACAACAGGAATGAGAGAATGGATATCTTGGACGGAGTCTGAATCAACTGATCGACTACCTTGTAGTCGCTTTTCTTTATGATTCTCAGAAGCTCGTCCACATCCTTTGCAAAAGTGGGCTCAGAACCAGCCTGTGGTGCAGAGGTACCCTCATTCACGACTTGCTTGCCTTTGGTTTTTGCCACAGCATCAGCATTATCAGCTTGGGTAACCGGTGGTGAGAACAATCTACCACTTCTGGTGAATCGCCCGATTCCACCAACATTGTCCACTACGGGACCTTCGACTTCAAATTCCGGCTTCTGACCCTCTTTTACTTTCAGTGGCCGTTCCACCCTATGATCGTAGGTGTATACATTCCCCCCATAATGCCACGGAATGGCCCTTTCACTGGTGGAAGGTAAAGGACCAGGGGTTGTGATGGTCATAGTAGATCGTCGCACTGGTGGCACGGGTTGCGCTTCTGGCACACTGATCTGATTAGTTGGATAGAAAATAGTGATAGTAGCAACATCACAGTCGTACCCGAAAATCTCATTCATTGAAATGCAAGCATCCGAAACATCGGGATCAAGTTCAATTACATCAGGATTATCCACATTGGAAAAAATAAATACATCATCACGGGTTACAGAATCAGTAGGAACAACATCTGCGAATTCATCAGTAGCATCTTCAAACCCTTCTTCCTCAACCCCTTCCACAAACTCTTGGACAGACAAATCTTCAACCTGGAGGATACCTTTGTCGAGCAAGGTCTGGATACCCTGCTGTAGCTTCAAACAACCTCTACTCTGAGTGGCACAATCCAAACAACCCTTCCCACAACCGGGGAAAACATCGGCCTTTAGCAAGCATCCTTTGATATCCAACAATGGAGTCTTCAACTTCAACACATCCTTAATGGACTTGGCTTTTCCCTCTATCATGTTAACGTTCGCACCACCATGCTGGGGCATGGGATTGTTGACGACATTCGGAGCCGGTGCAAGGTCGATGGCCTTTGAATCTATGAGGTCCTGAATTACGTGCTTAAAAGCTTTGCAGTTCTCAATATTATGGCCAGGTGCCCCAGAGTGGAAGCTACATCTAGCGTTGGCGTCGTAACCCACCGGAAGTCTACCAACAGGAGGAGCCAGAGTGCACAGTTGCACAAGTTGTAGTTGTTGAAGACTAGAAAGCATCTGAGCGTACGACATTGGAAGGGTGTCGAAACGCCGGTCCATCATCCTTTGCCTCTGTTGATAAGCGGGTCTGTTACCCGGTTGTTGCTGCTGTTGATACTGAGATGGTTGACGTTGTGATTGTTGTTGTTGTAGTGGTGCTGCAGCTGGAATGGTCACAGCCGCAACATACGGTTGCTGATGATAATTCTGAAAGTTATTCCTCCGGTTATCCCTGTTCTGATAAGAAGATATGGCATTTGCATCCCCTTCTCTCCTCTTCTGTCCCTGAATGAACGACTTCTTCACCCCTGATGAGGATCCACCTCCACTCTGGCTCTTATAGGTCTTTAGGTAATTCTCCACCCTTTCTCCAGTAGAGACCACATCAGCAAAGTTGGAAGCATTGCAACCTACCAGACGCTCCAAGTAAGGTCCGGGCAGAGTATTCATGAACATGTTGGCCATTTCCTTTTCCAACATAGGAGGCTGAACACGGGAAGCTGTATCCCTCCAGCGTTGAGCGTATTCCCTGAAGCACTCATTGCTTTTAAGAGACAGATTCTAAAGTTGAGTTCTGTTCGGAGCCATGTCTGCATTATACTGATACTGCTTTACGAAAGCCTCTGCCAAATCCCTCCAGCAACGGATGTGGGCTCTGTCCAGCCTCATATGCCATTCCAAGGATGCCCTAGCTAGGCTGTCCTGGAAGAAGTACATAAGTAGTTTCTCGTCGTCAGAGTATGCAACCATTTTACGGAAATAGGCTTGCACGTGAGTTTTGGGGCAAGAGCTGCCATTGTATTTGTCAAATATCGGGACCTTGAATTTCGGTGGCACTCTCACACCTGGGACCAGCCCCAAGTCAGCAACATCTACTCCCAGAAGATTCTGTCCTTCCACTGCTTTCAACCTCTCTTCCAATCTTTTAAACATGGGGTCCATGCCAAAGTCTTCCTGAAGCAAAGGGAACTGATCATCCTGACCATCCTGAATGGGTTGTTGATCTAGGTTGACATGTAGGATCGGGATAGGCCCTGGTCCATTGGGACCATTAGCCTCTCCAGCTGGAGGATCAGCCAACGTCTCCGGTTGAGTAATAGGGGGATCCCTTTGTACCATCAATCTAAGCTCCTGCTGTCCTTGTGCCACCCCTTGAACCAAGTCCATGAACTGATTCATGCGAATCTTCATCTCGGCGAGCTCTACTTGTAGGCTCTCCATTGCTCTCTGTTGATTCCTTCGGGTACCGTATCGGTGAATGCCTGAGTCAGCTATCCTGCTAGTGGGACACCAAACAAAATGAGAACACTGCAGCGGTACCTATTATGCAAAATATGACAATGAATATGTAAATGCAATGACATGTTTATCAATTCCAAAAGGTATTCTACCCCCTTGATTCCAGTCTCACATCAGGCGAATAGTGCAAGAAGACTGAGTCATGGATAAACCTCTGAGATCAAGATGCAACAAAGGGAAACCAACATACAAATGAGTTCCAGGAAAAGGGCCTTAGCCAAAAGTACATCAAAAGGGGATCCCCACAACAAGCCTGTGGATTATCACTTAACAACAAAACAAAAGGTAAAGGGAGGAACATAAACCAAGGATCAGCCTCCTGTATACAACCCATAAGGACTACTCCTCACTTCATCCAGTAATGCCACCGTGTCGGGATGACCTGGAGATTCTGTCAAATGCCGGATAAGCAGATTCCTCTTGTGAATGATCCCATCCAGTTCGTTGATGTGTTCTCTGTAGTAATTCCCATCATCTTCTCCGAATACCTCTTCAAGTCTGGATTTCTTCAAACCTGCCAACACCTTGAGTTCTTCAATCTGTCCTCGAGCCTCATTGAGTTGATCTGTGATGTAGCCATTAGTAGAACGGGCGCACATAAGCTCATTGTCCTTCCCCTTCAGCAAAGTCGTCAATTTCTCTATTTGACCAGTCAGTTCGGCTACTGTCTCCTCCTCCTTTGCCCTCCGAGAAGTTGAAAATGCATCCCATTGCTCCTGCCACCCGGCTAATTTACCATGAGCATCTACTAACTGCTGCTTGACTCGCCTCAACTCAGAACTGGATGATCTCAAGGCTTCGTCTGTCTTCCTGAAGAAGTCCACCTCCACAGCAAATTTCCTCTCTGCTTCCTTTTGCACTCTGACGGCTTCCCCCTTCTGATATTCTGCCTCCTGGAATTGATACATACAGTCTTGCAACTTCTCACTTAACTCTGAGTTCTTGGTTTGAAGTCCCTCCATGGCACTCTTCAACTTGTCATACTCCTCTCGGCTCACCATTGTTGACTGCTCAGGAGTAGATGGATACAAAGGTTCTTCAATAGGGAACGGCAGACCGAACTCTTCGACTTTTCCTTGAAGCCACTCTTCATACCGAGGGTAAGTTCTACAATCTCCTTTTCCAAGCACAGTTCTTCCCTTCTTGATCACCTTGAGCCAGGCCTCAGCTGCCCTACGGGATACCGTCAAATCAGGCGAAGAATGGAAAAACAGAGATTCTTCCACATCCTTTTCCAAAGGCGGAGTTCTTAAAGCATATCCAAACTGTCTAACTGCTAGAGAAGGATTATAGTTGATTCCTCCTCTTCTTCCTACCAACGGAACATTTGGGAAGTTCCCACAACTATGAATAATATCTTCCCGAAGCAAGCTCCGGTCGGACCACCAAGAAATATCTTCAGCTCTCAACCCCATCAATCTCTTCGACCAACTCAACGAGTCCTTGACATTAACGAACACTTCTGATTTGGGTAGGTGAGAACTGAACCACTTATAAAACAAAGGCGCACAACAATTCAACAACCCTCCTTTTCTATTCTTATTTCTGTGGTGCACTGAATGAAAGAAATCTCCTAGCAAGGTCGGTACTGGATTTCTCAACACGAAGAGGCGTATTGCGTCCATGTCCACAAATTTGGCAACATTAGGGAACAAGACAATCCCATACACACAAAGAGCCAACACAGCATTGAAACCCCTCTGGTTACCGTCTTCTAGTTTCTTCTTTGCTTCTCCCAATAAGAAACTCAGATGAAAACCACTAACTTCTCCCTTCTGACACATATTAGCCTTCCAAACTGATTCCTCCAAATATGTGGCTGAAGCAACCATGCTGAGATCGGGCAGAAACTCAGAACTGTAGAACAATAACTGTGACCTGATAGGAACTCTGAGAAAACTGGCAATCTCCTCCAAAGTAGGGACCAAAATATAATCCGGGAAAGTGAAACCTCTCAGTGGAGGGTCATAGAACTGTAGCAGTGTGAATAGGGCGTCAAGTTGATCTTTGGAAAGAACCGTGACGAAACTTAGAATCAAACCGTAATCCTTTCGGAATCCTTCTAGATAATCAGGATCCATTAACTGCATCAACTGTTGGATGGGCTCCAAACAGACCACCGGAAACTTGTAGGCGACCAGTCTCTTTCTGCCAATATCCATCTTCAGAAAAACCCCGACCGGAATCAAGAAGAAGATTTAAACCCCCTTGAAATGGATAAACATGTGTTAAATACTATGAATGCAAATGATGTGATGATGCGAATGCAATGCAGTGGTATGTCAATCAGGATTGCTGTATCTGCTTGAACATCTGTCAGGTTACACTGTCTGAAGAGAGAACCACTGAGGAATATAATACAAGATCAAAGCTCTGCTCCAGAAAACCGGGTTGGTTGGAGGTTAAGGTTTCCTGAATTTAGCCCGCCCCTCACTGGCAGGTTCTAAGAACAGAAGTTCGTCAACTTCAGCCCTTCAGTCACGAATAATACGTTTACCACTGAAGGTTTGGTATTATTACGGGATAAAAGACCTCCACTGACTCCCCTCAACAGGACATCCTAAAGCAAGTTCCCAGTCTCGGGGTCCTCGGGTTGATCGGCGAGAATGCGCCCACCAGAGCTAACATAATCACGTCTCGGAGGAGAGGCCTCGACTGAGTTCTCGGGAAATGGTCACCAGAGTCGACAATTTCTAAAGGAACATCATGTCATTACGGAACATCCGTAGGACATAATATATCCAAGAGAAACCTCGTCTGGGTGTGGTTCTTCACGAACGACTTAACGTAGCAACATGCCACGCAAGCCTCATGATCATCCACTCTAAAACCTGTGTGTACACTCAAGCCTGGGTAATGGGCTTATCTCTCGTAGAACATCCCATCCCAACAAACAAACAACAGCTCCAACAGATACAGCAGATGAATGCAAGCAAGTAAGTAAATAAAATATACAAAAGCATGAACACCCACTAAACAAGAAAATCACACAAGCTAGGAGGGACTCGCTTAGGGAAGATGGACCAGCAAGAGGTCAACTTCTTAGGTTCCCCAGCAGAGTCGCCAGCTGTCGCAACCTGAAAAATACAGTGTGCGAGAAAACAACCGGCGAAAAAAAAAAAGACAGAAGAGTCGCCACCGTGCGTTATTCATCCCAAAGGAGGGAAAGGAAACGCTCGAAGTAAACCTGAAAAAAGGAAAGGACAAGACGGGGTCTCGCAACCAAATCTTGGGTTCGGGAGTCGGTTATGCGAAGGGAAGGTATTAGCACCCCTACGCATCAGTAGTACTCTACGGGATCCACTTTTGTGGTTTTCGTCTAAAGGGTGTGGGTTTACCTAATGTGTTTATTTACTAAAAGGTTAAGAGAAATGACTCGCGTGGATGTCGCATCCACTGCATACGTATCTCATCTGAATATGAGAATCAAAGTCTTCGTAGCTCGGCTGACCTATGGGTTGGGGGTTAGTGTGCTCGCTAAGACATCGCGTCTTATGCCTACGTATCTCATCTGGAATGAGAATCAGAGCAAGCTGTAGTTCGGCTAACTACGGGGTTATGGATTGGGTTTTGGACGAACAGCGTCACTACGCAATCTACCGGATGCTCGACCTTTGGAGACTTACTCGCCTGTAGTAGAAGGAGTAAACGTGTATTATGGTTTTTAGGGTTTGGGATGCTCGAGGGCAAACAGGCAGTCCTTGACGAAGGAACCGCGCTACCTGTGGGGATACGAATACAAAACACAAAACATGTATCTCAAAGTAAAATGCCACCAAGGGGCTCAAACATTGCCTCCTATCGAGGTCTTCCAGCTAAGAAAGCGATAAAGTACGAGAAAGGGAAAAAATTACCACACGGATAAAGATCCGAAGTTTCAGCAACTAAGAGATTAGCAACCCTGAGATCTCTCCAGCTAGACCATCAAAGAAAATCAGTCAATACGAGTAGTCAGAATAAACCTCCGAATGGTATCCCTGCAAGAGTGTATGAGTCCTCACAAAAACTCGACAAAAAGGTTAGACAAACAAGGTGAGATCCCGGGAAAACAATGGCATGGCAACACCAAAAAACAGGTTAGAACAAAACAGAACAAAAAGCAGATACTGTCACGTTCGCGACTGCTTCGCCTAGCGAAGCTTCGCTACAGGCTCGCCTAGCGAAGGCCTGCGGGTTTTGGATTCCTCCTTGATAACAGTTCGATCTCTATGATCCGAAACCCTGTGGTATCCAACTCATAAACGAAAATGATTAAAACATTCAAGATATTGTTATACATATTCATACACAAATATAAACCCGTGGGCAAAACCAGATGTTACCTCATATATTCACAATATTCAAATTCGAGGCGTAAAGTAGTAGGAACAAAGGCATACCTGATGAGAGAGACTGATTAGGATTGAGTGGTGCGGCCGGATCTGCAAAGTAGCACTAGGGTTCGTGTGAGGCGGAGTGAACTTCTCAGAGCTGCCTGAAGGTTTCTGCAGAGTAGTTCCTAGGTCTCCTTCCCCAGTCTCTGGTCTTTGCTGTTCAGCCAGTGTTCAGCTACTCTGGTATTTATAGACCAAATTTCGCAGCTTGTGGGCTTTGAATGAGGACAGCTCAGGCCCAAAACTTTCTGATATTTCTGAAATGCGCGTCCTTCGCCTAGCGAAGGATTTGCTCGCCTAGCGAGCATGACAGTACTCTTCGCTAGGCGAAGCATCTGCTCGCCTAGCGAGCATGACAGCTCAGCAGCAGATTCTCGCTTCTTCCAGCTTGGCGATTTGCACGGTGAATAGGCCTCATCTGGCCCTGTTGGTAGTACCTCAAGTCTTTTCCTTGTGTTGACTGACCATTTGAATAAAACTCACAAAGGGTCCTGGATGATGTCCGAGCTTCTTGGAGCTAATCCCGATTGACATGATGCAATGTGGTATGAAATGCTAAATGACCTAAAAAATGAATGCATGAGTGAGGAGGGCAAATTTTGGGGTGTTACACTTCACACTATTTACAAATATATTAGCAAGAGAATCACACTCTTGAGTAAAATAGATTAAACACAATACCAATTACTACACAACTCTTAATTCAAACTTAAAGGAGAACTTCCTTGACTCATTATTTCATGAGTTCTAATTAAGTGTTGTATGAGATACATTTGAAATCCCATCATCTTCAACATTTAGACAAAAACCCCATTGTTGTTATTACTCAACTCTAATATTGAGTTTGAGTCGTAGTTGAAAGGTACATCAGGTATTCTAATGTTTTTGTGAATCTTATTGTGTTCTCAAATTGAAGAGTCAAATTTTTTTATGCAAGTTTTTGAGAAGCATAACCTTTAAACTTTTCTGGGTCTGAACAAAAAACTCAACCTAAATCATGTCAAGGCCTCCTACTATAATACCAGGAAGGAAAATGTAGGAAATGGATTATAATGTCACTTTATCACTTTGTCATAATTTACCGTTTATTGTTATTGATGTACCTTATCCCTTATTCTCACTTAGGTTAAAACCATGTAATATAAAAGTCTTCAATAAAAAAACACAATTATATGTGTTCTTCTCTTTATCATGGTGGATGTAGCTTATTCACTATTCTCACTTAAGTTAAAGCAACGTATATTTAGTTCTTATTTTGTAGGCTATACTTTTATTCATGTAATTTTTTTTGGAATTACGACGAATTCCTGATGTGGAATTTCACCAAATCTTGGAGAATTCCATCAATCTTGATGAACATGAATCAATTCTTCCAATTGATTTCGTCTTTTATTCTTCACTCTTCACTTGAGTGAATCAACCAGACCTTAGTTGCAAGATGATTTCACTGCACATAAACTTTAGAAGAAAAGAAAAGATGAATTGGGAGAAAATGGAAAGAAGAAGAATAATTCTGCATAGTTTCTCTCTCTGCTTTCAAACTGAAGTTTTATTCAACTTTTCTCTATGAAACTACATTATAAACAATGATAGGGTACCTTCCTATTTATAGGCTTAGATTGCTTACACACTAAGCAATCTCCAACAAACCTAACTCAACTAAAACACAAAATAAAGCTAAGTCTAAGTTTCTGTCAAAGCCACACTTTGTCTATATCTCGACAGCTATACAAATTTTGTACACAAACCATTTAGACAACAATAGCCTATGTCAAAATGGTGCTTTTACACAAAGAATTATATTCTCAACACACCACCTAATTCATTGTGTCTAATATATCTACATTCATCATTGTTCTTAGTCTTTTGAACACTTCGACCTGCACACCTTTTGTCGTGATGTCTGCAATTTGATTCTTAGTTATGCAATGTTCCAAGTCCAGCTTCCCATTTTTTTACTTGCTCTAGGAGATAATGGAACCTCGTTTCGTTGTGTTTGATTCTTCCATGTGCTATCGGATTCTTCGCCAGATTGATGGCATACATGTTGTCGATCTTCATGGTAATTGCTCCATGATTCTTCCCTATAATATCTTTGACTAAGTTCTCCATCCACGTTTCTTTACATGCATAGAGGGAAACATCTATGTACTATGCTTCACACGACGATAATGTTACTACTGGTTATTTTCTTGAGCTCCAAGCAACTGGTGCATCGCCTAGCATAAACATATAACCAGTTGTGAATTTTATATCCTCAACATCACTACACCAACTTGAGCCAGTGTAACCCACTAGCTTGCATTCTTTTCCTACATCAAATGTAGGGAATAAAGTGCAATAGTCGAAAGTTCCTTTGAGATACCTTGGTATCCTCTTCGTCGTTGCTAGATGTGATACCTTTTGCTTCTGCATGAATCTACTCACCATACCTACATTGTATGCTAGACCAGGCCTTGTATGAAAAAGGTATCTTAATGACTCAATAGGTATTATGTACTATGTTGGGTCAACATCATCTTCATCTAAGTTTTTTGACAGTTGCAGTCTTGGTTCAGTATGTGTCGAAGTTGCACTGCAGTCTTCCATCTAAAATCTCTTGAGTATTTCATTTGTATATCTTATTTGATGCCTTATTAAGCCTATATTATTCTTGTAGAATTCGATAACAAGAAAGTATGAAATATTTCCTAGATTAGACATTTCGAACTTCCTGCTAAAATCACCTTTGAAGTTTTCAATCTCTTTCTTACAACTACCTGTTATTTATAAGTCATCGACATAGAGACACAATATAAACGATTCACTCTTGCTTCTTCTTACATATACTCCATGCTCAATTGTACACTTCACAAATTCCTGCTCCCTTAGGAAACTATCTATCTTATCATTTCAAGCTCCAAATTTCAAGCTCTTGGAGCCTGTTTGAGTCCAAACAGGGCTTTATGCAGCTTATATACTTTTCTTTCTTTGCCTTGTTTCACAAACCCAGTTGGTTGTGTAACGTAAACTTCTTTATCTAAGGGGCCATTTAGGAATTCACATTTCACATCCATTTGACACATATGTCAGTTGTTCATTTTTTCTAGACCAACAACCAACCTGATTGCTTCGATCCTAGCAACGAGTGCAAAGATTTCGTCAAAGTTGATTCCTTATTTCAGAAGAAATCCTTTCGCCATAAGTCTTGCCTTGTTTCAAGTTACTTCTCCTTTGGGATTCAACTTTACCTTGTATACCCATTTCACATCTATTGTCTTCTTGCCTTGAGGCAATTCCACAAGTGACCGAGTGTTGTTGACTTTGATGGACTCCAATTCCTCATTCATCGCTTTCATACACTTCAAATCCTTCAATGCCTCAGGTGCATTGACTGGTTCAACATTTTCATAGAAATCATAGTTTACCAGCTCACCTTCATCATTGAACATATCATTTGACGTAATCACACATTCCTGCAACCTTGCAGGCATGTATCTTGTTCTTTGAGGTCTGCCCGTGCTTGCTTGACCTCTGAATTCTTCTTGTCGAACTTCTCTTTCGACTTCACTTGTTGGTTCTTCACATAAGAATTTCACTGAATCCTTCTTTACATTTCACTATAATCCCATTCCTTAAACTCATATATGATCACGTCCCTGTTGATTACCACTTGCTTGTTCACTGGGTCAAATAACTTGTATCCACCAGTCGAATGATATCCTATCAGAATCATTTGACTCGAGTTGTCATCAAGTTTTCTTCTCAACTGATCAGGAACATGACAATATGTTATAGGTCTAAGTATTTCTAGATGACTTAAGTTATGCTTGACACCAGACCAACATTCTTCTTGCGCGATTTCTTCTAGATTTTTTGTCGAACATCTGTACAAGATGTATGTTGCAGTTGACACAACTTCTCCCCATAATTCTTTGGGTAGATGATTGCCTTTCAACATACTTCTCACCATATTCATGATGGTTCTATTCTTTCTTTCAGCAATTCCATTTTGTTATGGAGTATAAAGTGGCACCTCCTCATGCACAATCCCTTCTTTCTCACATAATGTATCGAAGTCTTTCGACACATATTCTCCACCACTACCAGTCCTCAAAATCTTGAGCTTTCGACCACTTTGTATTTTGATCATAGATTTAAACTTGGCAAATACCTCAATCACTTCATTTTTCTTCTTGATCAGGTAAGTCCATTGTTTCGACTAAAATCATCTATGAATATGATAAAGTATCTATTACCTCCAAACGAATCCACCTAGATATGACCACATACATTAGAGTATATGATTTCAAGAATCATCTTTGACTCGCTTCCCGCATCCTTGTTGAAGCTATTCTTGTGCTGCTTTGCCTGCACACATTCCTTACACACTTTATTTGGAATGTCGGTTTCTGGTAACCATGAAACCATATTTCTTCTTTTTAGATCTTTGATGTCTTTGAAGTTGAGATGACTATGTCTATAGAGCCATATCCATTCATCCCTGCTAGTTGCAGTTGCAAATCACTTGTGCTTCATCATATTAAGTTCAATCTTGAAGGTTCTATTCCGAAACATGGGAGCCTTTAAGATTAACCTTCCACCTGAGTCAATAACTCTCATCATCTTATCCTTAATCGAAACATTGTAATTGTTTTCGATCAATTGCCTTATGCTGAGCAAAATATTTTTCATGCCTCGTATATACAATACATTGGAAATTACTGACCTTTTGCCATCTTTCCTCATAATCAGAACATCACCAACATCTTCAGCTGCTAGAGTATTGGAATTTGCAAATTTCATCATGTTCTTCATTAAGGATTTTATATTGACAAACCAATCTTTCCTACCAATCATGTGTGATGAGCATCCTGAGTCAAAGTACCATTAGTCCTTGAACCTTTCTTCATCTCTTGTTGTAACCATAAACAACATCTCTTCTTATTCACGTGTTTCCATATTTACATCATTATCTTGATTATTTTGTTTTTCAGGACAATCACTAGAGTAGTGACCATACTTTTGACAATTGAAAGACTGAATGTGACTTTTGTCAGGTTTTCATCCACCACATCTACCTCTACTTGCAACACCACCTCTATGGTTGATTTGGTATGAGGGTTGATTCAACGAATTTTCTTCTTGTTAGTTTCCTCTACCAATCGAATTATTGTAGCCTCTTCTATCTTTATTGTCTAACCATTATGCTTTACCTTTATTTTCTCTTGCTGATTGCGCCTGCAAAGCCACATCACTATTCGACTCGCTTGCAGTTCTTTCAGTCATTCTTTATTCAAGAGATACAAGCGTCCCTTGAAGCTATTCCTTTGTCAATATTGACAATTCTTTTTATTCTTTTATGGCTACTACCACATGATCGAGTTTTAGGGCCAATGACCTCAAGATCTTTGCGACAATTGACCTTGATGTCAACACTTCTCCATATACATTGGTTTGATTCACCAATTTTATAACCCTAGTGAAAAAACTAGTTGTGCTTTCTCTTTCTTCTATCTGAAGCAATTCATACGTCTTTTATGAGTTTGTAATCTCACATCTTTCACCTTCTTAGCACCTCCAAATGATTTATGCAAAATTTCTCATGCTTCTTTCGCTGATTCAACATCACTTAGCTTTTTGAAATTGTCTGGATCAACATAATGATAAATTATAAAGAGAGCTTTATAATATTTCTTCTTCAACTCTGTGTGTGCAGTCTTTTCTACATCCGCCGCATTTTCTGCAAGTGACGTTTCCCCATCCTTCACAAGATCCCACATGTCTTGATAACAAAAAACATTTTTCATATGCTTACAACAATTATCATAATTCTTACAATTCATTCATAATTGGAAGACTTGCTGGAAAATTTCCGTTCAGATGATTCATTGCGCTATGCTTCCCAAGAATCACACAATCAATGCTCTAGATATCAGATGTTGGAATTACGACGAATTCCTAATTGAAATTTCACCAAATCTTGAAGAATTCTGAATCAATCTTGACGAAAAAGAATCAATTCTTCCGATTGATTTCACATCTTGTTCTTCACTTTTCACTTGAGTAAATCAATCACATTGATTACAAGATGATTCCACTGCACATAAATTTTAGAAGAAAAGAAAGATATGAATTGAGAGAAATTAGGAATAATAATAATAATTCTGCAGAGTTTTTTTCTCTCTCTGCTTTCAAACTGAAATTTTATTCAACTTTTCTCCATGCATCTGCATTACAAACAATAATAGAGCACCCCTATTCATAGGATGAGATTGTTTGCACACCAAAGAATCTCCAATTAATCTAACTCAGCTAAAATACAAAATAAAACTAAATCTAAATTTTTGTCGAAGTCACATTTTATCTATATTTTGACAGTTATACAAATTCTATAAACAATGTATTTCGACAACAACAACCATATTGAAATGATCTTTTAACACAAATAATTATATTCTCAATAACTTTTATTAGTTAATAGCTTGAAAAAAAAAAGTTATCATTCAACTTAACACTATTTGAAGAAGATAAAATATCTATAGCCGAAACAAATCCCTCTAATCGACCATTCAACAAACTCTTAAGTGACACCAACTTTAAATTAATCTTTTTAACTAGGCCACACCAAGTTGTTATTTGCAAGACTTTAGATATCAGTTTCAAATTAATATCTTTACTTCAAAAATTACACGCGCCCTTGACTAACTAAGCTTTTCTTAAACTCATTATTATCACGACTAATTTGACTAATCAATTACATTTTCAGACTTTTACATTCAATTTTCCAGTTACCAATCAGTCAACCCTACATCCACTAATCTCTTAATTCATTTTATCTCTTGTCAACATATTCCCCAAACCAAACTACTTTTGCATTCCATTACTTGTCAATTATTTTAAGCGTTAATATCCCATATTTAGAAAACAAATTAATTATTTTTTGTATAAAACAAAATTAAATTCATACGGCAATATCTTGGTCTTATTCTAGTACTATAGTTTTCCACGTGCGTGGGAGAGGTTGCTAAGAGTTTGAACTGATCGGATACAATTGACCTCTAGGGTCCACTTGCATCCTACAACTTATAATATAATAATAATATAAAAATACTATTCTCATACTAGTTGAATATACGAATGTCGTTTTGTTTTCTTAATATAATAATTTGTATATTTTCAATCACACAATACCATGTATAGTAGTAGAAAGAAATCAAACAATAGCTACTATTAAATTCACCAACAAAAATAAAAATAAAAATAAAATAATAGCTGTTTAAACTGTCGGCCATAGATTCATGACCGTGCAAATATTTTTTAATATACTTTTTTTTCTAAATTGTTCAATCAATAGTAACAACTTCATGATAAATATATAAATAAAAAAGCATTTAAGAGATGCAAGTATAGGATCAATAGTTAGGTGGATATCCTTTTTTTTTTCTAAAAAAATAACTATCTTTTTCAAAAAAGCTCTCAAATAACCCTATTTAAAAAAAAAACTAACCACTTTTTTTTTAAAACTCGCCCCTAATGCAATTTTTTTTTTGTCTTAGACGCAAATATCTATTGGTGCATGTTGATATATAATATTAATGACTGACGTATGTTGATATATAATATTAATGACTATGACGTATGTATGTGATCTTTAAAAATATGCGCAATTGTATATGACTCTTATGTTATTTTGTTTTCTTTATAATTATTTTAATAATAAAATAATGAATTTAATTGATATATACTGAGAATGTAAATATTTTTTATATTATCAGTTAATTAGAATTATTGATTTATTTAAAATGTTTGACTTTTATTTTAACCACTTAAAAAGTAATACAAACGGATGATTGTGATGTACCGATAGTGTAAAACCTTTTACACCGACAGTGCATAATAATTAATCTCTAAAATAATTATAAATAAAATGTGTAATAAAAAAAATTATAATATTATTCCTTCAAATAAAATCACACAACAATTAGAGAGAAATGAAATTACACAACAATTAGAAAGAAATGAAATTACCCAACGATTAGAGAGAATTTTAATGACTCGCTCAATCGTAACATCCATCGTTTTCACACCCCGACACATTCGTTTGTTTTCGAAGTCTCCCGTTTGAAATCTCATACTACTAATCACCTGAGTTTCTGAAATATTAATGTTATCTAACAAATTTTTGATCATATCTTCTCAATAAATTTCATATCTATGTTGTCGTAATTAGATTATGTTGATTGGATTTTATCTAAACATATTCATCGGTTGAATTGATACATATAAGTACCGAACTCAATTAGGATAGTACCCATCTGTCAAGGAAAATATGATCGAATATTTAATAATTGTTAATTATAAGTTGGTGTACTAAGATTATTTTAAAAAATGAATGAATAAGTATGTGAAAAAGAATAAAGAGAAAGAAGAATAGAATAGAGAGAAGAGGGAAGAGTGTTTGATTTAAGTGAGTCACGCGGAGGAAAGAAAGAAAGGCTAACTCTGTATCTAGCTGGCTGTCGGAGAGATCCCTCTGACCACGTGACTCACCACCTCATCTTTCACCTCTTTTTAAGTTTTAATAACTACTCTCTCAACACACTCTCTCTCAAACTCTCTATTCTAACCCCCATCGCTTTCTCCATACCTTCCTCCTAAACCCAAAACTATCACATCTCTCTCCGACGGAATTCATTCATTCATTCAGATTCAAATTCTCTTTCACTTCAATATCGCCATTGTTGCCTTCAAATGCTTCGATCTTCTTCTACGGTATAATTATCACTATTCTCCTTTGTCTCTTTCGCACTCTCGTCAACGTATTTTTGGATTTTACTCTTTTATTGCCGCCACTTTCAATTCCGTTATTTTTCTAACGCTCCAACTTTATCAACCTCTCTCATTCATGCATTTTGCTTTTCCTTTGCTTGTATAAATAGGTTTTGATTGTGTATAAATAGGTTTTGAAATCTGATCGTGTGGAAATCGTGTAAAAAAATTTAGTGTTGACTGTGGTGAGAAGAGAGTAGACTTGAAGGTTTGTGTAGTTTTGGAATTTTAACAGTTTTTAGGGACACGAAAATGATTGAAACTGAAGGGAAATGTAACTTAAAGAAGAGAGAGAATTGTGAATCTGATGAGAAAAGATGAATAACAAAAATGTGGATACAGTATTTTATATTTATAGTTAGTTAGACTTGTCTCTGTTTGTAACAGACTGTAACTGATCAACTGTTAGTTACAATAACTCCAATAGAACTTAGTTTGGTGTTGTCGATTGCAGATAGCGGGAAATAGTGGATTGTTAAGATTCCACTGTGCAATAGTGCTATAGTACCGCTGTAGTGGCTGTTTGACAATATTTTGTATTAAATAGCATGTCGCGAAAGAATAGTAGTTTTCTAAATTCCGCTATATCGGCTATTTAACGACACTCAGTTATGTTCCATTTGGTATAGTGCCGCTATAACGGCTATTTAACGACACTCAGTTATTCCATCTGGTATAGTGCCGCTATAACGACTATTTAACGACACTCAGTTATGTTCCATCTGTAAGCTATACTTTGACATATGAGCACAAGTAAACATACCAAGAACTATATTGCTCTAGTAAGCATGATTGTCAAGATCTAGATCTTAAAATCTTATAATTCTGCAACCTTGCTCACCCCTTTGATCCAGTCGTAAAACTGGTGTAGTGTAGCAGGATAGCTTCAAATTCGTAACCAATTTGTGAAAAAAACCGTTGATTCGGTATGATCTTGGCCAGTTCCGGCCATGATCGCCCGTTTTCTGGTTACCACCTTTACAAGCGAGAAGAAACAAGTAAGAAGAATTAGGAAAGAAATGAAGGATGGGGATGACAAGATGCAGAGGTGTAACCGTTACGGTTCGGCGGCGGTGAAGACATGCCTTTTGAAATGATGGAATTTTCATTTAGGGTTGAGAATAAGCATCTCAATTCTAGGAATTGTTTTAAACAACGGGCTTGGGCTTACGATAAACAAAGTAATGGGCTAAATATATTCCTAATCTCTAACAATTGTTTACTATAGTAAATGGTTAACAAAGTATAAAAATTAAAAACTCAATCATACATGTCTAATGAATTGAATATGAAAAAGGCTCATTTCCCCCCAAAAGACATTTGTCTACCAAAGAAATGTGTGAAAATACTTCAAATATATAGTATCATTTTTGTTTTAGTAGGATCTTACGATCTTTGTTACGATCTTATGTTTATGATCTTGCTATCCCATCTCGATCTTACAGAAATAATTGGATAGGATCTTCCGATCTTGATTACAATCTTATAAAAATAATTGGATATGATCTTCCAATCTTGGTTACGATCTTACTATCCCTCCCAATTTTATGCAAGATCTCGATATTGACAACCTTGCTAATAAGTAGGGGTAGTCGATCACGGTTGAAACATATGGGCGAAGATTATATAAGAAAGAAGAGAGTATGGGAAGAATCTTTGATATATCAAATAATAGAGATTAACGTAAATATATGTGCTTTTGGAGACATTAGTTTTGTGCCTTGTGTTAGCTTTGGATGTGTGGGAGAGGACATTACAAGTAGTTGTAATGAGTCATGAATCTGATTGGTAATCATGATGATTGTATTCTATGTTTATCCCCGAGTGTTTAATCTTAAGATTAAGGGCTCCTACTACTTTTTAGTAGATCATACCCACTCAAATTACCAGTTCCGTTCACAAAACCTGTTTATTGAATGTGAGGAGAAAGATTACTGAATTTCAGTTTTCTTTGGCTTTTTGGAGAACTATAGTATGAGCTAGTAAATTTTAAATGCTGCCCTTTTTAAAAAATAATCCACAAGAAATAAAAAAATGTGACAAACTTATAATAATGCATGGGTTTTTGGAGTTACAATACAACTGTACATAAGGCATAAATGGAAATGAAAGGTTGCATCCAGTGCATTATGCATGAAGGATGTGAATGTTACACTTTTGGCATTTAAAAGAATGATCATACCATTTTACTATAATCACTGTACAAATCTATCACCCCCAATATTGAAGATAATTTCTTCCCAATAGTCAACTTTTAGCTTTGTGGTTTCTATTTCCTTTTCAGAGTAGGGTAGATTACTGGTTCAAAATCTCATGTTTTATTGTAGCATACCCATGGAAAGGATGCATTGGGAATTCTGCACTTATGGAAAGATTTACTCCGCATGGTTTTTAATGTTTCCTTGTTTTTATTCAGAATTTGGAGTAAGGTCGTCCTGAATTTTACTATGTCTTTTAATAAGTTCATCTTAGTTATTATCTTTGTTCTCAAATTTTCTCATGTTATTGCGTCTAGAATAATTCTAGTGACTGACACATTAGGGTCAGTTGTAACTTGTGGTGGCTTAATCTGGAGAGAGGTTTTTGTTTGAGTAGCTAGGTATTCTAAACCAAATTTACTATATTTATTTTTGCACTGTAGCTTTATTGACTATCGTGCAAAAATGCTTCAGTTTAATGTTTCCTATTATATGCAATCATTTATACCATACTTTGTATATGGTTCATGCAGGTTATGGGATCTCGAGTTTGAAGTAGCTGGAGCTGCTTAAGTACGTGTTTCAATGATTTGTGGTTTCAGAAATACCTTGTACTTTGATACATCTCTAATGGATTAAGAAGTTTAGAGAAATGGTCTTAAAATTTGAATTTATAAGAACATGGAGGGGACACGAGAAGATGCACGGCCAGCGGAGCACATGCAATCCAATGTGTCACAGTGGCCTTCAGATTTCGTTGGAAAATTTGGATCTGTGTCATTGGGAGCTCAAGATGAGACCTTAAATAATAAAGAATCACCTAGATATTCTAACCAAGATTTTATGTCACCTCAGAGGGCATCACAAGTTCTCTGGCACACAGGAATGCTATCAGAACCAATACCAAATGGTTTTTACTCAGTTGTTCCGGTGAGGATTGATTCATAATATATTACTTTACTAGTCTGTATATGTTATTGCACTTGTATGAATGCATGAGCTTGGAGTATTTTGGTTGATCATGTCATGTTATGAACTGGAGATATTGATTGATTTGGTATGATTTAGAAAAGAGTTTACAGGAAAACAAAGTTTCTTTAATTAGTTGAGACTTGAAAATAATTAATTGAGTTGGAACTCCTAATTATTGTCGCTTGGGGGGAAAACAGAAAATGAAATATCAATGTTCATTTACTCATACGATTTTTGAGAATTTTTTCTTTGATTATCTTCACATATTGTTTTTTCTTGATAATAAATATTTAATAAAAATTGGAAAAGAAGACCCATAAGTCGAGCATCTTTTTTTATGAAACTTCAGAGTTATTCAAAGTTTACAAAATACTAGTATAGCATTGAGCTCAAGTAGTCAGTTATATAAGTTGTAGGAAAAGCGATGTGGATTTTTTGTAGCTTCTTGGTATGAGTAGTGTGGAATCCATGTGGGTGGTGCTTGGTGCAGTTAGTGGAGCTGGTAGCAATGAACTTGTGAAAGCACGTGTTTACTTTGCTTGTTACAAACTTGCGGTGAAGAAAAGAACTTGTATTTAGCCTGTGCAAAATAGTTAGTTATTATGGTATAATACACTATCACAAGAGGTACCAATATCATTGATTGTCAAAGAAGGGGTCATTCAGGTTTGCAAGAAAAGGTAAACACAGCACATTCTGGAATTCGATATGGTTCTGTTGAAGTTTCCCGATGGAAGATGATAAAATTTCGGCCCTCTCTTTTAAATTTACTTTTAATGTTAAGTACTTATGGTTACTTGGTCATACTAGCTATTTACTTTATAATATAGTTATAAAGTGCAACGTTCTGCCCATTTATGTCATGTATTATTCCTTGAGTTCATATGTGTTATCCATGTTCTTGATGTGTAACCAAGATGTTTCCTCAACATTTCATTGTCATTAACTAATCTGATGATTTGCAGGAGAAAAGGCTCAAGAAACTTTTTGATAGTATTCCTACTCTGGAGGATCTTCAAGCTTTGGGTGGAGAGGGTTTTAAGGCCGATGTCATTGTTGTGGATGCAAAGAAAGATAGGAAGTTATCTATGCTGAAGCAACTAATTGTCACATTGGTCAAAGGATTGAGCACAAATCCAGCCGCAATAATTAAGAAGATAGCTGGATTAGTATGTACTTTAATTGTATCTTATTTTGTAGCTCTTGTTTAACTTGTTAAGATTTTCTCTCATATCATTACTGTTCCATTATTGTCATTCGATATGATTTTTTTCCTTGTGCAAAAAAGTACTTTAAAATGTCAAATTATTTTCCAAAATAGTCCCACTGTCAATTTTAAGAGACTTGTTCATCCTCGTAGGTTGTTCTATTCATAGTTTCTACCTTTTGATTTTAGTCTACAGCAACTTATTTCAATTAAATTATTCCACCTTAATTATCAATCACAAGTTTATTGGTAGGCATTAATGCCAATTATCTAGAGTAACTTTCTTTTTAATTCCTTTATTTGATATTTATTTTATTTTTTAAACTTAGTAAACTAAAAACTAAAATGGTGCTCAGCATTTACTTCGATCTTGATTCTTCCACAGGTTTCTGATTTCTATAAGCGGGCAAATGTAGAAAGTCCAGCAAAAGCTGCACTTGAAGAATCCTCTCACATGTTTGAAAGTCGCGGTGTCCAGATGCTGGGGCAAATCAAGCACGGTTCATGCCGTCCTCGAGCTATCTTATTTAAAGTATTAGCAGATACTGTAGGTCTTGAAAGTAGGCTTATGATGGTAAGCTCTAGTTTATTTTGGTTGTTATAAACTGCAATTACTCCCTGCCTTACTCTTGTTTACCAATGTTTTCAGTCTAAGGATGATATCTTTAGCAAAAGAAATAATGATAAATATTCAATGTTTTTTACTATCATATCTAATTTTGAAGGATTCCTGTTTCTCTTCATCAGGGTTTTCCAAATGACGGGGCTGCTGATTGTGTAGACTCTTACAAGCATATGTCGGTGATAGTTGTGTTAAATTCTGTGGAACTGCTGGTTGATCTTATGCGCTTTCCTGGCCAACTGTTACCACGATCAATCAAGTCAATTCTTATGACACACATTTCTGCAGCGGGAGAGAGTGATTCAGCAGAAAATGATTCGTGTGATTCACCATTAGAACCAAACAGTCCTTTATATGGGGTTTCAGAGAGGTAAGATCCCGAGAGTTTGGAAACTGTTATGTTTTTTTTTTGCTTTGGCATAATCACATTTTTGTACCTTTTTTGTTTCTCAAAATTTTACTGTCAATTAATTTTAATTTCACCAATTTAAAAATCCAGTACTTATATATGAAGCTGCATTTGTGTCCCACATTACCAAGATTTTCAAGCTGTGTGCAGTGCTTATATGTGTTTGGACACTCTCATACTTTGAGTTAGCTTTTAGGAGTTAGATTCAAGCCCATTTAACATGATATCAGAACTCGATTTTGCTAGAATAATAATTAAGCCTTTTGCATTTGCATTTTGAATTGCAACTTCTAACTAAGCATTGGCCAAATGAACATTAAGCCATCTGTTTTGTCCATTAAAAGAGTTGTTAATTGACTGATGTTGATTTTATCGGTCTTCCTTACAGTGCTGAAAAAGATGACAATCTCCAATTCCATAGAAGATTTGAAACATCTTTAAATGTATCTGGTCCTACCTTGCGAAGCATGATGTTACGATCAAATTCCAATCTGGAAGGGAAATTAAGGTAATATTTCTCTTGCTAGATCTCATGCTTTAGTTTTTTTGTCGTGTTATTTTTATTCAGTAAAAGAATCTATCCTCTATATTTTCCCTTTTCACCTGTAAGTGTTATTTTTCATTACAATTAGGTTATTTTCTATCGTTTGTGAGCCTAATTTGACTAGATTTCTTAAAGAAGTAGAATAACAACTGTTTTGTGTTAAATTATTTTGTCAATTTTCTCAGTTTGTCTCATAGTGAACCCAACATTGCAACTTCATTTGGTCGGCGCAGTCGAAGAAAGGTCATTGCGGAACAGAGGACTGCTAGTTCAAGGTTATTCCTGATTTGTGGTTTTTGGATTGATATATGTATGCATTTTAGGTTCAAAACAATTTTTTGGCATTGCTCATGATCTTGGCTATTGTTACTTTATAGATCACGGCACTTTAAAACTTATCTTGAATGTGATTTGTCAAAGCATTTTATTTAACTTGGCCCTATTTCATGTAGCAAGCCAGTTTTAAAAAATAATGCTATTACAATCATAGTTCTGTGAAACCAGTTATATATATATTTTTTAATTTAAATAAATAATGCTGATTTAGATTTTATTCCTAGAGCAGAGGAGCTAGTTTTATTAGGGACATTCTTACTTACATTGCTTGTCTTATTTTCTGAAGCTTGTGCATGATATTAGAGGTCTGTATAATCTGCTGACTAGTAAATCATACTAATTATTTGAGTTAGGTGGATTTTGTAGATAAATTACCATATTGTCTTAAATATATCCTTTTCAATTTTTCTATTCAAATTTACCGATATTCAGCTCTTCTGATTAACAGTATAATCTCTGGTTATCTAATGGGTGGATTAAATAAAACCGTACTCTGCTACAAATTATTCCTAGTTTGAAGTATTGAATCTTCCATGTGCATGCGGCTGTATATCGTCTATATATGTGTTTGCTTGTACTTTCTTTTCAGTATGGTTTACATTGGTAAAGTTGCCGTCTCTGTTGCTCAATAAGTGATGCACGTCCTCATTGCATATTGATTATAGGTGATTGGTAGCCTCCCTTAGTTAGCAAGTTAGTTAGAGAGTGTGAGATGATACAGAGGGGTTATCTTTAGTTTTCAAAAGGAATTTAGAGTGGCAACCTCTCACCAATAGACTTGCCAATTTTGTGTTTCTAATTTGTGAATCAGTGGCATCAGTATCTCAAAGTGATCTACGAAGCCAAGTTACTAAAATACCTTAGAATATTAATACTTTGTGCTCAGTCTCCTTTTGTGCTATTTTTTTTCTTTCTGAATTTGCAGTCCCGAACATCCGTTATTTCAAGCTCGTGGACAGTCTAAGCTTGGCCGTGACAAGACTGCATTTAGAGATTTTGCTGATGACCAGGCTACATCAAGGTTAATGCTTTTATGATTCCTTAATATTTGCTAGTACCCTGAGATTGGCCATTACCTTTTATTTTTCACTTGTCATTTTTCTTTTCTGGGTTCTTATTGCAGAAGGAAAACCAGTTGTTTATTATAACCTCATTTTTTTTTGTCTATCCAAGTTTGGTTGTATAAATCTTTAATAACTAGTTCAAATTTGGATAAAAAAGTGATATCTGTTAGTTCAATCTTTTTTTTAAATTTCGGCCTAAAACTTGTAAAAGCCTAACTACGTTAAATTATTATCACTCTTGGTGTTGCAGTGGACTAGAAACTTAGAGTTTATTTCCTTTTGTCCTTATTAATTTGGTGGCGTGGACATATGTTCCTGATGGTCATTATATCTTGTTTTTATATACATATATGTATAAGAGCATTTTCTTCATATTTTCAAATAGGCCACTCTTTTTTTCTTCAGATCCAGCTATAAGTCAGATGGTGCATCCTCATCAGAAGCTCGTAGGATACGACGAAGAAGCATCAGTATTACACCAGAGGTTGGTGATGATATTGCAAGGTTGGCTATTGCTCAATTATGCTTCTGCATTTCTGTATACTAAGCTTGCTGTCCTTGGTGCTGTTCAATGTTAAATTGACTGCTATGCAATTTTCAAAGGGTTTCTGTAATCTGATATGAAAGGCAATTAATTAACTGCTTTTCTATTTCCCACTGTTTTAGGAAGATTCCTTATTCATGTCCCATGTGCTCTTTTTCTTTCCTTAAATACTTCTATTCCAATTTATAAAAGTTTCAGGTGAGGATTGTTGGATCAATTAACCCTTGCTTGTGTTACAGTGTAATTTACTAATTTGATATATTATCAGAGGCTTGGTGGTTATCATAAATGGTTCCTGCTTTGTGCTATGTCCCATGTGCTCTTTTTCTTTCCTTAAATACTTCTATTCCAATTTATAAAAGTTTCAGGTGAGGATTGTTGGATCAATTAACCCTTGCTTGTGTTACAGTGTAATTTACTAATTTGATATATTATCAGAGGCTTGGTGGTTATCATAAATGGTTCCTGCTTTGTGCTAAATTACCAATTACCAATACTAGGAATGTGTTAGTTATGCTAGTACCTTGGTCAAGCGAAGTGATGAACCCCCACTTCCTATTTTCATGGTCCATGACCATCTGTTATTTTAATTCAGTGTAATGTATTGTATATGTGCTGTTGCCGATTTATAGGTTGTTTTATAACTGTGATAACTAAGGATCTAATCTCTGTAGGGCTGTGCGAGCAATGAATGAAAAACTAAAGCAAAACCGTCATCTAAGGGAACAAGGGGATGATAGTTCCTTGCCTCATTCTCCCAATGATAGAATTAACAGCGCAGAGCTTCAGAAAAACGTATGTGTTAGTATGCATTGTTCTGGTAACAATTCAATATGATATCATTTAAACTGCCTTTCTCTAGCTATGGCATCTTCAGGCATTCTTATGCATCACACAATCTAGAAGATAGCAATATGCAATTGAAATTCATAATAAGTCTGATCTTTTTCTTATTAAAAAGAAAGCATAAAAACTATTTAATTTGTCGATGACCACAATATAATTGTAATAATTGGGAATAGAATCATAACCATAATGGTTATGGACTTATTGTATGGTTTTCATTATTAATTAATCTTGTCTTAGATTGCTTGGGCATGTGTGGAGTTGTATAGAAATACTGTTAAATAAGGTTGATTAGAATTAGATACAGGAGAGTCCAATAGTTAGAAAGAAGGAGACCAAGGAAAATATAGGTCAAACTCATTAAGGATTTGGAATTAATCACCTGTCACTAGAACTTTATTCATGCTAAGACATTATGGTGTTGTTTAATCCATTTAGACTACTATGAATAATCGAAAAATGTTTTGCTTGTTGTTTCAGTGTTGGTTATAGCATTAACATGTGTTACTTTACTTAGTGTATAAAACTATTCGGATTGGTTTCTGTTTTAAAACATGAAGCTTGACGCACACGACTTCTGTACTGCATTATCACAGCTGTCAAATTTCTGTCTTGCTGGTCATCATGAAACGTCCCCCTTATTTCCGCGGCATCGTGACAATGTAACTTCTCAGAAGGCAATGTCATTACCCTCTTCACCACATGATTATCGAGATCAAACTTCCGAGACAAGCAGGCCACCGGGATATGAATTGAGTGATGAACTTGAGTCAACTTGGAATAAAATCCTTGAGTCATCAATGTCGAATAATAAACCCCTTTTACCATATGAAGAGTGGAACATTGATTTCTCAGAATTGACTGTTGGAACTCGTGTTGGGATCGGTACGTTTTCATATTTTCCCTCAGTTATTTAAAATCATGTGATTTTTGCAGTGCGGCTCAGTATCATTCATATGATCTAAGCATGATTGATTTGCTAAAATGATTGTGAATTCACATGACTCCAATTATTTCCGAGGTTGGATTTCTACTTATTTGTGCATGATTGTGAAAGACCTGATAGATCCAGGTCAGATCTGAATTTTTTCCCAGGGTTTCCATTGTTTGATTTTGAAAATCCAAGAAAAAACCTTCAGTACTAAATTATTCTACTTCTCTCACATGAGAAAATTAAAAATAAAATTGCATGATTCATTTTCAGCCTCTTTTCTGGTTTCAACAATTTCAAGGCTGACCGTTGTCTATGAGTGTGGATCTTCTTTAGCCAAGGAATTAATGCATGGGATGAGAAGGTGGAAAGAAATTAAGTAATTACTAAATTAGTAAAGAACTCCAACTAAGAGTTAATAATTGAGGAACACAATCTAATCGAACATATAAGGAAAAAAGTTGAGGTTTTAAAATTTATCAAGAAATCAGAATTAGAGTATCAGTAATTATTAAAGAAATAAAATTGGAAAGTTTCCTCCTGTACTTTTTTTTATTTAAGCTGTGTTAGCAACTGTAAGTTATTTTTGCTGCGGAACCAAAAAAGTTAATTTATTTTTTACCAACTCAGTATGATGATTCAACTGATTGTTCAGAAAATATCCCTTCAATTCTTTTCATGATCTGCATTTCCCTGAAGAAAACTAGGTTTATATGATTTATGGAACTTCATTGCTCTCTATACTTTTCCAGGGTTCTTTGGAGAAGTTTTCCGTGGCATATGGAATGGCACAGATGTTGCAATCAAAGTTTTCCTTGAGCAAGATTTAACTGCTGAAAACATGGAAGATTTCTGCAATGAGATATCCATTCTCAGGTATTATGTGATGATTTGTTGTTTGTCATTAATTTTTATGTTACATCCAACAGTTACTGACTCCAGTGTCTTCTTTTTGGTTTTTATTCTCCTCCAGCCGACTCAGACATCCTAATGGTACTGTCTAACCTCTTGTTTATTTATATAGTTGTATGGCTTTCCCCCAATTTTTATTGCACATTGTTTTTTTCCAGTTTGAAAATATGTGCAAGACAACCTAAATTGTTGTATCATCATTTTATCGAATTCTTAAAATTATATGATACTGTTGTATATATACAGTCCTCCTAAGAGTATCTCATGTCATGTAAAAATTTAGAATATCTCATGTAGCATATTTTCTTTGAGATCTTATATAAGTGAATAAGTGATTGAATTTTATGCAGTCATCTTATTTCTTGGTGCATGCACAAAGCCTCCACGGTTGTCAATGGTGACCGAATATATGGAAATGGGATCTTTGTTCTACTTGATTCATGTGAGCGGTCAAAAAAAGAAGCTTAGTTGGCGAAGAAGACTAAAGATGCTGCGTGACATATGCAGGTAAGTACTCTGGTTATTCACATACTTCAGAATATTCTTAGTTCTCCATTGTTTTCCAATATAAGTCATTTAAACTCCACTGTCCATTAACCTTCATGTCAGATATTGTTGATTCTGCAAATATCAATTATGCATATAGTGGTAAATTCTGTTCATCCAGCCTAATGGTATACGAAACAGATCCTACCATAGCAAACAAGACAATAATAATTTGTTTAGGTTTATCCCAAATCAAAGAGAAATGCAATTTACAACTCGTCAGACATTTTGAGTTTAATTGTTTTATCATCACTGATGATAATTCATCATAAAGAATTATCATCCAGGGCCAGATTATAGCTCACATGTCATATTTTATCTCTGTTTGTTCAGCAAGACTTATCTATCTGGTGAATTGTGTAATTTTGATGATATTTATAAGACTATTTAATTTGTCGACATTTACAAAAATAACTCCTCGGTGATGAGTAGGGGCTTGATGCATATTCATCGAATGAAGATTATTCACCGTGATGTGAAAAGTGCAAATTGCCTTGTGGATAAGCACTGGACGGTGAAAATCTGTGATTTTGGACTTTCGAGAATAATTATTGATTCTCCCATGAAAGATTCTTCTTCAGCTGGAACACCTGAATGGATGGCTCCTGAACTGATTCGAAATGAACCGTTCACTGAAAAATGTGATATCTTTAGCCTAGGGGTGATAATGTGGGAGCTCTGCACCTTGAGCAGGCCTTGGGAAGGCGTCCCTCCAGAGAGGGTATGTTAGATAGATTTGTTACTATTTAAATTTTTGTTATGGTTTTATATTGGAAACAAAATGATAATTTATGCTGACCACTTTTAATTTTCTGATCAGGTGGTTTATACTGTTGCTAATGAGAGTTCCAGATTGGAGATTCCTGAAGGCCCGCTAGGCAGGCTGATTTCAGGTCTCTGCAACTTATTCATAACTTGATTCAAGGCCTCCCTTTTTTCTAAAAGATAAAAATATTAAGTATATAGTAGTATTATAATTCAGGTCCCATCTAGTTTAACTGGTTTCTTCATTTTCATGTGCAGAGTGCTGGGCTGAACCGCACGAGCGACCAAGTTGTGAGGAGATCCTGTCTCGCTTGGTGGACATCGAGTACTCAATGTCCTGATGCAGCGGTTATCTTTTGTACATAGTGAACTCTGGGTAGAGTTATCACATTGTATGATGTTGTAAACTAATAAATTTTATGGTTTCAGAACATGTTTAAACTTGCATGCATTGGTGCATCTCTCATCCTTTGCTGCAAAATTATATCTTATGCTAGGAAATGAAAAAGACGGAAAAAAAAGGGCAACGGTTGATTTTTATCGAGTTCTTATTACATAAAAATCCCTTGACCTTTTTATAGTTGAAGATTTTGAAAATAATTAATGACATAAGATACTTAAAAGACCTAATTGCTTCCGTTCTTTTAATTAGTTTTTGGTAAATGCTGACATGTTAATGAATTACATGTAGTAGTCGTTAAGTTGTTATTCGTGTCGTTAGAGTTTGTTTGCGCACCTACATTGCTTATGTTTCCACTCGATGATTGAATAATTATGTGAGGACAATATTATTCTGAGTTAACTTTTGAGGTTGAGATCCAAGCATATTGCAATGTGTATATTTGACTAAGGTCCATGCTAGCTGTGAGGGTGGGTTTTGAAATTGTTATTTGTGATGTTAAAGTTTGTTTGAAGGCCCACATTGCTTAGGTTTTTGGGATATTGATTGATAAATATATGAAGACAATTTCATCCTTTGAGCTAGTTTTTGGAGTGGGTATATTCAATTCTTAGAAATTTTAAAAATTGTTTTATTAAGTTAAAATTTTACATTTGTATTTTTAACACTGCCCTTGATATTTTAGGGGATTGTTCTTCCCACCCTAAGGATTGCCCTCTCATCTTAATGAAAAATCAAAACTATCTATGGAATTTGAAAACATATTGTTGGATGCATCCTATTCACACACAATTCGTTCTTAATTGAATCAGATTTCAATTCTATGAGAAAAATTAATTCAGAAATGCATCTCAGGATACCTTACAAAAATATATGTTCGGAATCCATTGAACCATAAACATACAAAAATATATTTTTGGAATCCATTGAACCATAAACATACAAATGATACAAATGTAGAAAGAGAAAAATACACATACAAATGTAGTAATGATACAAATGTATGTTATATTGTATCAAATTCGATCGAACTTTTTGTTTCGTAACAGTGAAATGTACTCCACATAACAAATAAATTTTCATCTGTGTTCTGCTCAAACTTGTTGAACAATATCTTTTCATCCTTGTGGCGAACGATAATAGGATTTTACAACTCTTCAGTTTTCTAGGTACAAATTCTCTAATTTTGATTTAAGATCGACAAGACAAGTGATATCTGAGAACCTAAATTGAAGAGGAGTTCTCGCCGTTGAAGTGGACAAAAGTGAGATATGCATACTGGGACAATGTATGTTCTTTGTGTGTTTGTGCTAGCAAGTTTAATGACATTCATTTTATATAAGTTCTAGATTAATATGGATCTTACAAATCCAATCATGTCTTAGAGGATATTCTAAAGACGTACTTTCGGATATACACTGTTTTGTTTATTGAAATTTGTGAAATTAAGATGAGTCCATAAATGCTTTTCTGAATAAACCCTGGTTAGTATTTTTTTTAAACATTTGAGTGCGTCCGGATATGTATTTCTGGATTCACCCAACACTATTCACACATAACTTGTTTAAGAAACAAAACCTGTTATAGAAAACAAAAATTGAGAAATTTTTGGAAAACTGAAACATATATTGAAATCTATGAAAATGTATATATTTGACATCATTAATATTAATTCAAGATTACATACAAAATATGTCTAATCACATAAATACATTGTTGAATAAAAACTAAAATAAATCGAAACATGTGTCACCGTCTAAATCTATATCCATGGATGGTTCTACCTTTGACTTTTATTTATTTGATTCTTTTTCAATCTCACTCAACTTGGTGAATTATTGCATCCTATAAAAAAACAATTCGGCCAAGTTTCAGTTTCCCTTGTTGAATGAGCCGTCCACTCCGATGATGTCAGTGGTATAGGGCATCTCGACTTCAAATAACCTTGAACAAAATGCAGTGGTTTTGAAAGCCACATAATACAATCAGTTAGATTTTGAGAAGGGGCAATCCACAGTGGAAAAATATTTCTGAGAAACCATATATTGTTAGATCAATACACACCATATAATACACATTTGCTATTAGATTACCCATTTCAGAAAAGCGTGTCCATTTTTCCTCCGGGACCGGACCACTAATACAAGGAATAAGAGATTCATGAATTCCATCAAAATGTTCATTTTTACTGTATAACTGTGTGTATGATTCTTTATGCGCCTTCGACTCTTTGAAAAATTGTTGGTTGAAAATGTATGATTATCTTTTCCTTTACCAAGCAAAGCAGAAACAACTCAATAACCGCAGTTACTGTCACCCTCAACATTAACAATTCGTTCAATATATTTGTACATAAAAATCAGCATCTCTTTGATGTATTGAATATTTGGTAAAGGTGGTGTAGGAGATGGTTTGCTAATGCGGTCTCCTTTAAAAACACTCTTTTGAGATTTTGTGGATACCGGATTTTTTGTCAATATGTTCAAAATAGGAAGGAGGTCGCATCGTTGAATCGTCATTCACCGTTGGTTTGACCTTCTTAGGATCACCTTTTTTTTATCGGTTGAGATAATGGTTTCAAATTTGGTTTCTTTGATAAGAAATCTTCCTTAGTTGCTCTTTGATGTGGGGTTTCATGTTGTCATCGACTTAAAAAAATCTCTTTCATATCACTTCTCATTCAGCCAAGATAGAGATATACGATTTACCGTCCTTATGTGTATCTGTTTACCGTAAAAATTGGTAAACAACCGTTGGTCTTCCAAATCAAACATACTTTGGTTACTCACAGGATCAATCAGATTAATCCTAGGACATGTGCTATTGTTAATATTATATCTAGAAAATGATGAACACTTTGACAACATTCATGTTTGAAGATTGTTTGTTTAAAAGGTTTTTAAAGAAATAAATTGCATAATGTAAAGGAAAGTATAATAAAGGTGCTTGAAAATAACTTGCAATGGAAGATAAATTCTGGAAAAGAAAAAGTATAAATAAACTTTAATTGAAAGGTAGAAAATGGTGTTATCAAACGTACATTCTTAATGACACTCTTTTCTCAATACACTAGATACTTTGAGTAATTTTGAGTATTTGTACAACAATTGAACACCCTTAAATCCTAACACTAAGACCCATATATATACTAAATCGAAATAACCACTACCAACGACTTTTCTCCCAGACAATGACATGTCGCGCTCGGCATGTCTTCAATCCATTATAACGTTCCACGCATCTTTTCTTAAAACTAGATAAGGACAAAATACAGTTATCCCTCTTTTATTCAAATTCAAACATCTGCGTCGAACACAACCTTAATGTTGCCTCAGTCGAATTACCATTCTAAACTTAGAAGTATTTATAAGTCTCACATAGCAATTCCCTCTTACACAAGGATCACTTCGACTGGATTTCTCAGACAATGTTTTTATGTCGAAGTCCAGAGTGTCTTCAAAGGTATTCTCTCTTCTTTCGCTCATTGACTCAAGCCTGACATCGAAACTTCCAGCTAACAAATTGCGCCCCAAAAATGTCTTTTTCGACATAACGAAGAAAATAGCATTTTTTTGAAAATCCAATTCGACGTCACAAACTGTTCATCTGCTATGACGTCACAACCATGATGACAACTTTTACAAAACGTCTCTTTAAAACTCACGTGAGAATATTTATACAATCATCACGCCTCCTAGCCCCTAAGAGATCGTGGCTAGCCTTTAACTTCCACCGTTCATCATGGTCATTCCAACTGACACGCGTCCCACTTTCTTTTCAACCATTAATGCTTAACAAAAACCGCTTCCACTTCAACAACTTATAAATAGGTATATTCAACACTTTTCCAACTTTTTCTCCTTATGAACTTCCTCAAAAGCAATTTCTTCCACTCTTCATCTTCCTCAAACAAAACCCATTTTACTTCTTCTTTTAATCTCTCTGCAACAATAACATCATCCGCAAAAACTACCAAGGAATCAACAAAGAACACAAAATTCTAAGAAATCTCCAGGTCTTCCTCTTGCTGACAAGATATTAGGCCCAAACACTGTGGGTAATCAACAATATGTACCTGAGCCTCTTACTGAAGAACAAAGAAGAATTTTCCAGTCACAGGTATTGATCCCTATTTCTATTTATGGAAAAACTCATGCTATGTTAGGACCATTATCAAATCCAAATGTTGATCATAATAAGCTCAAGGAATTCTCCCCAACCTACCATAGGTACAAACCCATAGCATGTGCTAAAAGAAGCTAAGGTTAGCGATGAAATCCATACTGAGGAAAACCCTAACCCAGATAACCAAGGCAACCCTCCGACCGACGAACCCATTAATCTAACATACATGAATAATTGTTTTAGGGTCTTTCTATCCTGCCCTTTATTCGTGGTTGTCCCATTGCGTATTTTGCTCGAAGTCCCTTCAGGTAGCAAAGAAATACCTTACACTGGTGAACCAACTTCCCGCTGGACGCAACGTCTGTCTCAGCGAAATGATTTTGGCTAACCTTTACGAATCTCTGGGCGAAGGTGTAAATGCTCTCAAAACATCCAGACGAAAGGGAACTTATTACTTTCCGTCCCCTTCTGGCTGCTACAATTATGGTTGAATGCTAGTTTTGAAGCATGTCTTCTAATTCGCAACTCCATCGATGCAGATGCTGACGAAGTAAGGAACATAAGAGTCGAAGGGACACGCCTGTCCATGTTAAATCCAAGTGATGAAGGACGAAACCTTCAACAAAGCTTCACCAACTACGTGATGATGTATGCTAAACATTATAATTTTACTCCAACCATGGCTCCTTTCGCCTTAAGAATGTGCGGTCGTGAATGGTTCACGAGGACATTCCCTTCACCGTCGAAAGACAAAGAGGCTGAATCAATTGCTATCTGGGAAGCATTTCTTACTCCCAGGGTATTCTCCCTTAGGCTTAACCAATCGAAAATCCAAGTCACCCTCATAGCTTACCAATCAAATCTTGTCTCACGACAATTTGGCCTTATTCAGATCCTACCAAAACCTCTTTATGCCAAGAAGAATTCCCTCCTTCTTTATAATGCAATCCACACTGAGGCTACCAGCAGCAGGCAAATAGCTCGATATGCAGACCAGACAAAACTTACTCTAGTTGCATTCAAATCCTACTTCCTCTGTACTCATGAATTCGACACTTGGTGGCGCGATTACTACTTTGATTTTTTTTTAATGTTTCTGCATTCAATCAACACGTCACCAAAGCTTTCACCTCTGTGCAAGAGAAGGTCAAGAAAGGTACTTCGACTCACATCAAAGAGATCCAAGCATTCCAAAAGTACTTTGAAACTGCCTATAGACCTGATGATCTTAGTCGAACCGTCTACGAAGCAACATTCACTTTGAAAGAAAAATTCATCAAAAAAATGGAATTTTTAAAACTACCTTCGTACGTTAAACCTGAACAATGGTACGAAACTGCTTTTAATATGTATCCTCCCAAGTTTCCTCGACTGCCAAGTGCTGAATTTGGTGTGGCTTTTAGCCCTCCATTTCCAGTCTGGTTCGTCTGTGAGGATTGTAAAAATCCTTCGATAAGAATCTCATAAAAAGGCTAACCGGGAGGTTTCGACTAAGCACAACTTGGACAGTTTCAAAGGGCACCTTCATATTGGCATAGAAGACGTCCACATAGAGTCTGAAATATATGAAGGTGTGGAATGAGAGTTTTTTCGACTCACTTCTTCTCTCAATTCTTCCATTTCTTTATCTTGCAATAATTTAGTTCTTTTCCAGCTATAAAAATCCGCCCAAGAAAACTGCCTCCACAGCCAAAAAATCCATTGAAGCAAAAGAAGAAGATGCCAATAGAGCAACAACATCAAAGGTATATTTTATAGATTGATATTTTTGTTTTATGTATTACCTTCACATTTCTAATCATCTAAACTCTCTTTTCTCTCAGACTAGCCGAAAACCACCACTAACACCCAGGAAAAGAAAACAAAAAGAACTTGAGGCCGAAGTAATCGAATCTGATGACAATGATCTATCTCCAGATACTTCAAAACCAACCAACCAAAGAAAAAAGAAACAATTGAAGATTCAAGAGGCTCTTGCCCCACCAAAATAAAAAACAAGAAAAGAAAAGAAACCTCCTACCCCAAGAGTACTTGAGGCTGAACCGCCACAGTCGAAGAAAACTCCATAACAAATGGAAAGTGATAAATCCAGTCCCGGGGCTGAAGGTCCTAAGGTAAAATACTTCACCTTAATCTTAATGAATAATTAACCGCATCCTCCTTTACTTTCGACTCACATATTTTTGTCTTATTTTTCAGGTTGCTGTAGGAAGTTCCAAACATCCATCAGTCGAACCAATTGTCATAACGATCCTCCTAGAAAGCAGTGGTGCTCCCACATGCCACCCCACAACTCCCCATGACTTCGAAAAAGGGTCTATGGGTGAAATAAACAAACCTGCTGCAGAAATGCATAAAAATATTCATCACCCAAAACCATCACTTAGCACTCCCATACCAGTGGCTCCGAACACGGGGATGAAAAGGATGAAGATGCCCCTGTGGAAAAGGATGCAGAAATGTAGGATGCTAGGGAGATTCCTGAAGACGAATCAGAAGATGGTTCTCCAGAAACAAGACAAGGTACGTATGGTCCCGATGACGAAGAAGAAGGGGATCAATCCATGTTCAACTTCGACATAGAGCCCCCTAAGGATGAGGAACAAGACAATGATGCTAATGAGGAAAGGAATGAGCAAGAGGATCGACAAACACAAGAATAACCCAAGACCAATCCAAAAGCCGATGCTGCCAAAGACACCACAAAACCTTTGACTGAAACTACCACTGCGCTATCTCCTGAAGAGCTAGAAGCACTAAAACAAAACAAACCACTAGAATATCTGAAGGCTGTTATTAGTGAAAGAGCTGGTTCGTCAGAGAAGAATCTCAGTACTTCGACAGTGTGAGAGGGCCAAACTACAAGCTAGTCTGGTATTGAAGTGCTCCAGAAACTCAAAGAGAAGGCATTCCACACTGATCTGATCCAGCTTTTGGAGAATGATAGTTCTGCCTCCTATGGGATTAAAGACCTCTTGAAACAAATTGATGTCATACATGCTTTCCCAGAAGTCACAGATCTTGTCATGGATTTGCGGCTACTGATTGATTGCGTTGTTGCTGACCTTACTCGAATAAGGGAAGCTTCAAACAAAATTCAAAGAAAATCAGAAACCCAAACATCAGAATGGAAAGCATCCACTGAATCCATTTAAAAAAGTGCGGAGTTGGAGAAGACTTATGAGAAAAATAAGAAGGAGGTCGAAGCCCGTGACAAAAATATTAAAGCTTGGGAATAGCAAATCAAAGAGTTGCAAACCAAGATCGTCAAGGATAAGGAGCGCAAAGAGGAATTCCTAAAACTAGATGATAAGGAGCTGACAAAGGAAGTCCAAATTGGCATGCATCACGTGGAAAGGGACCAAAGGCTGGGAGAAGAAATTGATAATCTTTCTTGTAACAAATCTGATTGGGAACGACGCTTAAAACTTCAAAAGTCGAAGTACCAGAAGATAAAGGAATCCCTCCCCTTTTGACTTGGTTGTGGTTATTTAAAGTGTTTGTCTCTTGCGTAGTTTTGATTCTGATGTAATGACTTTAAGCCCATTGTGGATTATTATGTAATGACTTAGCCATTTTGACAATCTGTCCAATTTGATTTTACCATTTTGGCTTCGACTATTATGCATGAATTATTCCTTCGTTATTTTTATCTCTTGAAGTGTAGGCTTATATTTCTTTAAATATTTCCCATTTACTCTCAAGAGCCTTTGATCCTTAGCCAATTCTTCGATTTCGTATGCGTCATTTGAAAAAACTTGGATAATTTGAAAAGTGCCTTCCCACTTAGGGGACCATTTTCCAAATGTTCTATCTTTTCGATCCATGGGTAAAATCAGTTTCCACACTAGATCTCCAGTCGAAAACAATTTAACTTTAACCTTTTTGTTGTAAGATTTTTCTACTCTCTTTTTCTTCCTTTTTAATAATTTTAAGGCATTTAATCTTTCTTCGTCTAAATCAACTAATTCATCTAACATCATGTTCTAATAAGACTCAGATGGAATTTTATGGTGTCTTTGAATCCTTGTTGACTGCAAGTAGATTTCGACTGGTAAAAATGCATCATGACCATACGTTAGCCGAAAAGGCATGGCGTTTATATCCTCTTTAGCAGAGGTTCGACACGCCCATAAAATTTGGTCCAATGTCTTATGCCAATTACTTGACTTTTTCCCCATATGCTTTTTAATTAACCCAATTACTACCTTATTCGTTGCTTCGACCTGACCATTAGCCTGAGCGTAATACGGTGTAGACGTTAATAACTTGAACCCCATTTCCTTAGCAAACTCTTGGAATTTTTTACAAGTGAAAACTGATCCTTGATCTATTGTGATAGTTTCTGGGATTCCGAACCTGTAGATGATATGTCTTTGGATGAATTCGACTATAGCTTCTTGATCCACATTCGTTAAAGGTATGGCCTCAATCCACTTAGTGAAATAATCTATACCCATTAGAATGTATCTTTGACCTTTAGATGACGCTGGTCGAATTTCTCCAACTAGGTCCAATGCCCAACCTCTAAAAGGCCAAAACTTCACAATGGAATGTAGTTCTCTTATAGGGACATGTTGTATGCCCGCATGCACTTGGCACTCTTGGCACCCTTTAGCGAATTCCATACAATCCTTAAGCATAGTAGGCCAATACATTCCTTGTCGAAACAATAAACACTTCATCTTATGACCCACTTCATGTGCCCTACATGCCCCACTATGGACACTAGAGAGGGCTAAGTATGCCTCAAATTCAGTAAGGAATTTAAGTAAGACTCCTTCATGTGTCTTCTTGAATAATTTGTTCCCCATAAGAATATAACTTAAAGCACGATACCCTACTTTTCGTTCAGTAGATGTTGTTGGATTTTCTAAATATTCTAGTATTGACTTTCTCCAATCTTCGTATGTCAAAAAGTCTATGACCAGTATCTCAAAATTCTCTTCGTCAGTATATCCTAGCTTTGTTGTCTCCAAATCTGACGGGGGATAGTCTAGTTGACACAACTCTTCCTCTAACCTCAATTATATCTTGCAATTTCTCTTTAGAAATTTTATACCCAGAGGCAATTTAAGCCAAGTCATTTGCCTCTTGATTCTGAAGTCAAGGTATATGTCGAATGTTTACCATTTCAATTTTACGTAAGAGTCTGCTAGCTATCACAAAGTACATAATTAGATTTTCTTTAACATATTTGTACTCCTTTGTGATTTGTTTTATCACTAACTCCGAGTCTCCCATTATTTCGACTTGAGTCTCCCCCAATTCCAACAAGATCTCAAGACCGGCTATCAAAGCCTCATACTCAGCCTCATTGTTTGAAAAAAGGCCTTCGACCTTGTACTTGAATTTTGGTGGAATTTTGTTAGGAGAAATAATTAATACTCCCACACCTGTTCTATCCTTATGACTAGAACAGGCGAAGTATAACTTCCAAGGCTCAAACTCTAGATAGTTTAGGGAATTTTCGAATATGGAGTGGTCGACTATAAAGTTTGCTACCACTTGTCCCTTATCAGCCTTTAAAGGCATGTAAGTTAAAGAATACTCAGTTAAAGCCAATGCCCATTTACCAATTCGACTATGTAGACTAGGTTTAGATAACATATGTTTAATATCATCGAAATGAGACGAAACTTAAACATCAACTGACTTTATATAATGCTTCAATTTTGTACATGAGAAATATAGATATAGACATAACTTTTCGACTACACTATATTTAGTCTTTGCATCATTGAGAACTCTACTAAGGTAGTGAAGGAGAAGGGCGATCCAAAACGCAGCGGAATTTAAAAAAAAAAATCTCCTTTAGTGATCCTTAAGAATGGGCATGATCTGTGATAGAACTGTTACCTCTTGTGGCAATTGAAACCTTTGATACAGATCTATGGAGCGATCACGAACGTTAAACGGTGATAACGCCTCCACTCAGTCCACACGAACAAATTCCTTCAATCTCAGTGCTAGCTGCTATGAATGAAGGCTTTGAGTGAGAGAGAGAGAAACGAAATTGCAACTGCACAAATGCTTCTGCACAAGGGTTCTATTTATAGAACCACTTGTGTGGGCTGCAAGCTAAAAAGCCCACTTAAGTGTATATGACCCATATCTTATAATATGTCAAAATCACTTAAGCGCGTGGTACCTTACCATATTTCGTATTCTACTTACGTATACCGTACCTTACGATGTCCTACAATTCAGTTAAGTGCACCGTACCTTACGGTGTTCCTTAGTTGCTCTATCTCTCATCAATCCATCCCTTTGTGTGTGACCCTGTAGGTTTTCGCGGCATTGACAATTATATTAAATCACGTATTTAACATAATAAACAGTGAGCGGTATCTAGCAACACATCACTGCTACCCAATGTCATACCCCAATTTTGTCCGGCCATTTTGGTTTAATCCATGAGATTTCTTTGTTTCAAAAGTCCCATATTTAGAATTTGCATTTTTTAGAAACATGTATGTGTTTTTTTTAAAAATTAAAAGTCTCATATTTAGATTTTTGTATTTAAAATAGAATTGTGTTTTTTTTTAAAATTAAAAGTCTCATATTTAGATTTTTTGTATTTAAAATAGAATTGTGTCTTTTAATTAAAAGTCCCATGTTTAGTTTTTTTGTATTTAAAATAGAATTGTGTTTTTTAATTAAAAGTCCCACGTTTAGATTTTTTGTATTTAAAATTGAATTGTGTTGTTTTTTAAAGTCCCATATTTAGATTTTTGTATATAAAATAGACTTGTGTTGTTTTTAAATTAAAAGTCCCATATTTAGATTTTTCGTATTTAAAATAGAAATTTGTTTTTAAAATTAAGTCATTATACTTAAATTAGAAATTTGTTTTTAAAATTAAGTCATTATACTTAAATTAGAAATTTGTTTTTAAAATTAAGTCATTATACTTAAATTAGAAATTTGTTGTTTTTAAAATTAAGTCATTATACTTAAATTAGAAATTTGTTGTTTTTAAAATTAAGTCATTATCCTTAAATTAGAAATTTGTTGTTTTTAAAATTAAGTCATTATACATAAGTTGGAAATTTGTTGTTTTTTAAAAGTTGAAATTGATTAGCATAAATAAATATTGAGTTAAATTTTGAAAAGCTTAAAAGATAATTACATAATTAAAATTTAATTCAAAAAATTCCTAATAATCCAAAACAATTGCATAACTGGCCAAAAAGAGAAATTCCAAATTAAGTTTGTACATGTTACAAGCAATCCCTAAGTTCATAATCCAAAAGGTCTCTGTTACATCAGAAATAATTTTATTAAAAATTGGAATAAGATGTAAACACAGCAGTTTTAAGCAAATTTCACAGACTCTTCCAAAAGCTCTTTTGGAAGTTCCCAATTCAAAAGCAACTCTTCAGAACTAAAAAACCTGTTGAATAACAGCACCCCTTTTTCAATCAATCAGCATCAACATCACTTCACCTGCAAAAACCAATTCAAAATCAAAAACAGCTTATCAAATAAGCACTTAAAAAGCTAGAAAATAATTAATAGAAAGAGAAGATTAATATGTTACACAATAAGTCAAAGGAAGCACTCAAAAACACACTGCATTATCCAAATAAACAACTTTAAATCCATAGATTAATCATCCCACAAAATCTGGAAATAGGATCCAACAAGTTATCTCACAGAAACCAACCTTCATGTATATAAACCACAAAACTAATTAACAGTAACAGGTTTTTTTGATAAAATCCAGAAGAAATTTTTAAAGTAATTTTTCCTCTGTTAACTCCAAAGAGACAACACAGTAGAAGATTCTTCTAAAGAAACTCTAAACAGAACAACAAATACACAGCAAGGCAATTCTTCAAAAAACATAAACACAACAAGAACAACAAAATACACAGCAAGGCAATTCTTCAAAAAACATAAACATAGCAAGAGCAACAACAACAACAAAGCAATTTTTCTCAAAAAAACAAAACCCTAAACACAACGGTAAAAACACACACCAAGAGTTGATTTCCCGAAACCCTAAGCAAGAACAGCAAAAACGCACACCAAGAGCTTATTTCGGAGAAGCAGGAGAAGTTGAGAATCACATACCTGTTCGTTCAACTCTGAAGCATCTCGAACGGTAAAAACCTAACCCTCTACTCCTTGGTCTGTTTGAATTTTAACGATTGTATGTATGACCTATCTTTCCTTCTGCGTGATTTGTGCCTCGGCGCATCAGTGACTTGTTCCCACATTCCGTTTTGAGGTGCATGCGTTGTGTTCGAGTTTTTAGATTTTTTGATAGAATTCCACGATAGTTTATAGTTACGCTGATACATGTAGATCCATCTATTGGTCGTTGTTGAACTGAGACCTTGGATTTCCTTGAGCTCTGTTGTAAAGAGAATAACGAACGTTGCAAACAGAGAGAAGGTTAAACGGGAACTGGAAAGTGAGAGTTAAACAGAGAGAGAGAGAGTTAAACGTTGCAAACAGAAGTAGGAAGGGTTTAATTGAGATCCAACCCTATTTTCAAGTTGGACCGGAGCGGGTCCTCCTCATGGGTTTCCAGGGTTTCCGACCCAGCTAGTCCACCATATTTGGTTTTCGCCCTGATGGGCCTTAAGGGGAACATTTAGAGCCCATTCCTTTTCTTTTATTATTAATCCATCTAAAATACATAAAACCTAACTTAGTTTTTTTTTAATAAAAAAAAGGCAAAAGGAAATGAATTTTTAATTTCAAAAAGACATGAATTTTGTTTAATTAATTAAAAATTCATTTTTTTAAATTATTTAATATCAATTATAGAACTTATTAGTATTTAACCAATAATATGTTGAATTATCACCATTTATTAGTTAAATATAAGTAATTATTTTTTATGAGAATTGTGTGTGCCAGCACTTTGGTTTATTTATTTCATTCTTTCTTTTAAAAAAATTATAATTATACTGTTGTTAATATTATTTATTTTATTTTCAAAACTAATTATACTATTGTTAATATTTTTTTATATATATATAGTAAATATGTAATTATATTACTATTATTATTATTAAAAAGTAAATACACAATTATATGGTTTTTATCATTATTAGTATTTAATTATTTGATTATATTCATTTTTTTTGTTACTACTTATTATTTAATTAAAATAAAATAATTAGTTAAACATCCAATTAATTAATTGACTATAGAATCACAAATGACCTTCATAATTTAGATGTTTATTTATCTTAAGGAGTGTATGTGCATGATTATTCTTTATCTATTTGTTTATACTGAACCTTGAGCGTACACAAAATGATATGTTATAATTGTGACAAAATCACGTCGCTTTCATCGATTTTAAAATAATCCGAGCCGATTTCAAATCACATACTTCTCGATTCAAAGTCGAGCCCATTTTCAAAACACCTTTGTAAGTCGATCGCTTGTAAAAGCACCGCCATCAACCTCACATGGCTTACTCTTGGGCCTTCTTACAATGAGACCTATTCGGTTTTAATTAATCGATTAAATGGATTATTCACCAATTAAATTCAATTCATTCACAAGAATGCAATTTTAAAACCTCGATCCGACATTGAAAGTTAAATTAAAATACTTAATGACATTTAAAACAACACTTCGTTTGAAAATGAAAAGGGGGATGGTTTTGTGTTTTCAACTCCTCTCCTTGATTATTTGAATACGAGTTTTCTTACTCGGTTAGTCAAATGGTCGTCATTTCTAATTCATTTAAGTACAAACAAATCAAATCCTTTTATAACAAGAAACCAAAAGGGAGATAACTTTGATTCTTCAATTTTTCTCCTCAATTATTTGAATACAAGTTCTCTTACTTGGTCAGTCAAATAATTGTCGTTCCTCTACAAACTTCCAAACCAAATTAAATCGAAATATTTTCACAATAAGCTAAATGAAAAGGGAGTTGACTTTGAGTTTTCAATTTCATTCCTCAATTGTTTGAATACGAGTTCTCTTACTCGGTCAGTCGGACAATTGTCATTTTTCACCAACTCATACTTAATCAAATCGTTTTTCATAACGAACTATACGAAAAGGGAGATGGTCTTGAGTCTTCAATTCCTCTTCTCAAATGCTTGGATATGAGTTATCTTACTTAGTCATTCAAGTATTTGTCATTCAGGCTAAAATACGTCAACCATATACAACCTTATTTTCATAAATATTCAGATGAAACAGAAAGCGGTCAAGAGTCTTCTACTCCCTTTCCCGATTATTAGGATACGAGTTGTCTTACTCGATTATCCGAGTATTCGTCATCCATTGAAAACACCTTAATTATTATCAAACCCTTTCTATAATTAAGGATGAAAAAGAAAGTGGATTAGAGTCTTCTATTCCCTTTCCCGACTATTGGGATGCGAGTTGTCTTACTCGACTATCCGAGTAATCGTCATCCAACCAAAATATCTCAACACATCAAACCTATCTTTTCTCGCCCTCGTGCGATCATAAACAATCAAACAAAACACCCAACACATTAATTCAACTCGTCACCCCCGTGTGACCAAAACCCTTCTTTCAAAAAGGACACTATTTAATCCTTTCTAAATGCGCATAACAAACCAATGCTTAAGCCTCCGCCGAGAGTAGACAAGCCAACGTTTAGCCTTTAGGATGCGATCTAAATAGTTGTTCATTAAAAAACACCAACCAACCGTAGTTCCCCGAACTACGAATGCTCTGATTTCCTTATTACCATAAGGATACGTAGGCAGGAGATTGCTGTATCTTCGCGAGCACACTAATAAAAAAACCTCCCCTTTCCCTTTCTGAGGTTCCCATCCATTTCTATTTTCAATATATTTATAACCCAAAGATAACAAACAAACATAGATTAACACTCAAAATGCACTTTAGAACTAAAAGGTTCCCGTTGAGTACAACGGACGTAAGGGGTGTTAATACCTTCCTCTTACGTAATCCACTCCCGAACCCGAATATGGTTGCGATGACCATTATTCCATTTCCTAAAGGTTTTATCGATATTTTCCTATTCCTTCATTGGGATAAATAAAGTTCGGTGGCGACTCTGTTCGAACATAATTTTTTCCGCGACCATCACGAGGAATCGTATTTTTCGAGATGCGACAGATGGCGACTCTGCTGGGGAATAGCTCCAAGCACAAGAGTGTGAAGCCTAATTTAGTTCAATTTTTGTATTGTGTGTTAATCTTGTTTGTTTGTCTGTTATTTTTCTATTCTGCTATTATTATTCTGTCATAATTATTATATTGTGATTTATTGACTATGTCTTATTTGGGGGCCTCTGGTTGGTGATACTTTGTGAGATAGGCTCTCCACCCGAGTCTGATAAAAACCATAAGATTAAGTTGGTGGTTGCGTAGTGGGCGCCCACAAGGAGTCTTCCTTGTTGGGATGAAACGAAGACCCCGCCTAGAGGAGATTCTCTTGAGATATTGTTGCCCGATGAGTCTTCGTCACGACGATAGTATTCTCAAGTTGGATCAATGACTCTAGGGACCTTTTAACCCACTATATCCGGCGGTTATGTAGTATTAACCTACGAAGTTTCAGACTTGTTGGGTTAATACGAAAGCCCCAATCAGATGAGATCCCTTGGACGTATTGCTATCTTATAGTAATATTTCCAACCTCGATCTATGACTCTGAGAACCTTGTTAGAACCCTGGACTCGAGAGTCGTGTAGTAGAATCCCCATGAAGCCTTCCTTATTGGGACAATACGAAGACCTCACCTAGATGAGATCTTCTTAAGGATATTATTGTCCGACGAGTCTTCGTCATGGCAGTGACGTTCTCAAGAAATATCTGTGACTCTAGGAACCTACCAACTGTAGAGCCTACCCCTGGGGTTCCATTAATCAGAGATACTTGTCATTTACCCGTTATTCTGATCCATCTGAAAACACTTTGAACCTGCGATCCTGAACATGTCACTACAACTCATACACATATCATTGCATCTGCAATCGTCGTGCATTGCATATCACCTTTCATACAAAATACATACAAAAAAATTCATCCACCCTTCGTCCATAACCTGCAGTTGATTTCCCGACATTCATATCAGACTTGAAGTAACTCTTGAAAGATTATGGATCCGTTGGAGCAAAGCCATATTGCATTGAGAGGAGATGTGGACTCGATAAAAATCAGCTAGACCAACTTGTGGAAGCTATGATAGTTTTAGCAAAGAAGGAAGACAACATTCAGCAGACTGCAGTTGTTGAGAACGTTATGCTAGCTACAGTAAATGGCCCTACCCAACCTCTACTCACCTGGATATGATCCTGATGTGCAATGTGGATATCACGCCGGAACAATAGGGCATTCAACTGAAGACTGCAATGCTTTCAAGGCTAAAGTGAAACAATTGATCGACAAAAGTTTCTTTGTTGTTAAAAGCTGCTTGTGTTTAAACACTGTTTGTTGTTAATGGTAATATTGATGAAGTAATGATGCATGTTTTGAATTAATCATCTCGCATTCGCGCATTTTTCTTCTCTTATATCAAAAACAAAAAAATACATCAGTGTTTCTCCCATTCACTTTTCTTTATCATAACTTTTGTTTTAGCAAAGATTTGAGGGAGGATGACGAAAACAAAATACCCATAATTGCTGACTGTATGCTTTCGGATAAAATCCTACTGATGATGTATAGGCATTGTTTCAAATTCCCAAACACTAGAGAGATAAGGAGTTAATCCCTGGTCAACCACTTCGAGCCTGAAGTAGGAGTTTCTTTCGGATCTAAAAAAAACATTACATTAAACCTAGGGCAGGGTAGTGTTCAGTTAATCTGACTATGCATTTAAATCACAAGATGAAATATCCAGTATGTGGATCAACTACATGACATTCTTCACACATATCCTGAAGTGTAGAAGGAACCATGCAAAATCCAAAAGTTATGGCGTTTGTTCTTCAATGACCATTGACTTGGCAGTCACAACTTATCAAAAATAAAATCAAAGAAAAGCCCGCTAAGTCGAACACCCAAGAGGCGACTTAGGCAAAAATTAGGGCAATCCCGATGGATTGAAAGCTTCAAAAGCAGTTCAGGCAAAAGTTAGGGATCAAAACAAAAACCAAAGGAGGTCACAAAAACCCTCAACAAAATAAAAACAAGATTTAGTGACCACCATATCCAAATCAAAAGGTCACCAACATCCATAAAGAGCGAAATAAGTGACTGTCATTTCAAAAAGATCTTACACTGCTGAAATCTCGTAAGAGTAAGTGTGTGTCGAATTAATTAAACGTAGGATTGGAGATCATCATGAATAAGGGGTGGGTTAAAATAAACTTTGAGCCTTATATCCTTTTGTTTCAATAACCATGAACCAAGCCACGTTACAACCCTCAAAAGACCTAATTGAGGTAGGGTTATTGTAACACCTCAAAATTTGCCCTCCTCTCTTGGGACTAGCATTATCATTTTGCATATCATTTTAGGTCATTAGGCATTGCATATTGCATATCATGTGGTTACATTGTGCAAGCCATTTTTCCAAGTCTTGATCAGAAGATGAGGAAGTCAAAGTGCAAGTTAGGGTTTTGTTGACTGATCATTGGCCATCTGAGGATTGGGCTGTGAATTAGGGTTTTGTGATTCTCAAAGGATATTGGTCTTCATCTTGATTACAATGATTCATCATCATCATCATGTCTTGTTATCATCAGAGGATTCAAGTGTTGAAGCAGATTCCTTGAGATTAGGGTTTTGACTACTGGTCAACCCTAATCAGTTGCATTGGGCCAGTCAGGGCATGATCAGGAGAAGGGGTCTATGATGGATATGGGGTTCATTATTTGGTTTTATTGTGATTATTGAGGCTAGGGTTTCACCCTTGAGCCATTTCATCAGAGGATTGGGGCTCAGATTGATCTATGCATTGCCAAATTCATCTGTCAGTTGAAAAAGTCAACTGAAGTCAACTGTGCATGATTTTATGGATTTGGAGGAGGAAATGAGTTGGATACACTTCATTCATGTTGAAACAGGTGTTATTTGACATGTCAAAGCTCAAGAATGAAGAAAATCAAGTCAGAACAAAAATTGCCAAAAATAGAAAGTGACTTGTAATGGAAGTTTCCAAAAATGGAAAGTTTTTGACCTCAAAATTACATGTCCAAGGAAGCTTCAAATGAAAAATTGTTCAACATGAAAGTTGTAGATCTTGTTCTCACCTTTCCAAAATGTCCAAGAACTTGAAAATCCCATGTATGGTTGTCAAGTTATGGTCCAGTGAATTTCAGAAATGACCCATAATCAGGAGGGCATAACTTCCACATGGATTGTCCAAATTGGATGTTCTTTATATGCACAAACTCCATTTGACATGTAATTTCATGGTGCATAATTGGATTTCTTCAAAAATGGTCAATGCAAAAAGTCAAATTTCAACTGGACAGTTAAATGAACCAGGGGCAAAATTGTCCAACTTGTGAAATAATTGGAATTTTTGAGTGGGGATTTTTGCAACACTTCACAAATGGAATTTGAAAGTTGTTGGAATCATCATAACATGCCAAGGCTTCATGGTTTGGAAATTGGCTTTTGAAATGAACTTGAATAATTGAACACATAAGCCATCACATAGTGAAAATGAGAAATACACCTCCAATGAGCATGCAACAAGTGGCAATAGCTCATGACAGGTGTTTAGAAGGTGTATGAGGTGGCAGTGAGCTGTCATGAGCTGGCATGTGAAAGTTCAATTTTGCCCCTAGCTTGAAAGTGACATTTTCACTAATCATTGGCATTTGATTAATTAGTGTGATTAAACATGGGTTAAGCTTGAGTATATAATCCTAATCACGTCTAAATCATAACAGAATCACAATTCATCAAAAATCAGATCAAAAACTCTCCAAATTCTCAAGAATTCTTCAAGAACACAAAACCAAAAATCCAAGGATCTTTCTCATTTCTTGATCAATTCTCGAAATTCTTTTTGTGTCAATCTCTAATCAACTTCTTCTACATCTGTTTGTGGATCTCATCATCAATTGCACACCAAAACACGACTGTCCAAGTGAAGCATCATTCATGGTGAATCAAGATCGCATGCATTAGGAGCTGATTCGTTCGAACCTGATCACATCATTCAATTGCTTGGAGCTTCTACTTCAACTGTTTGTGGAAAAAACGCGCGAAGAACATCAAGATTGACACTGCCATTCCAGGTAATTGATTTTTTTCGAATGTCATGGTTTTGTATGTGATGATATGCGTTTTGTAGACTGGTTCATGTAGAGCATTGTGATGCTTTTAGTTTTAGGAATGGTGAACTGTAGAGGAAGTAATCTGGATTGAAAGTTTTGAAACCAAACCCTAAGTCGATCGATCCGTGAGATTTAGGAACTTGTAGGTTAAATCAGTGACATATTTGGACTCCTCGTTCTTAGACGATTCCATTGACTATGCGCTTGCAAATTTTGGTGATGATTCGTGGATCTTCATGTTCATGCGTGTTCTTGGTATTTCTGGAGTGAAGACGATGAGTATAGCATGTTTGACCCGAAATCTTGTTTGAAAATTTGAATAGGAGGTTTACCGCGCCCGCGTTCCATAATTACAACTATGCCATTAATGAAAACTAATTTAATTAATTTAATTCAAATAAATTATTAAAAAATCATAAACAGCTTAAAAAATTCATAAAAAATTATTTAAAAGTCAGAAAAATGTGAGGATTTTTTCTATGGATTCCAAATTCCCTGTAGAATTTTATTGACCTATTTTTAGAAGTTGTGCTTGGTAAAAATTAGGTTTGACCTAGGGTTGTTTGACTTAGGTGCATTTTTGATACATTTTGCCATTCCTATTGTGAAATACTCATGCCTTGAAATAAATGCTTGAAAATTTTTGTGGTGATTATAGACATGCCAAAGGTGATTTACATGTACATTTTGTGAATTTTGGATACCTGTGGATTGAGTTATGAATTTTTGAATCTAGGTGTGATAATTTGTGTCACACCTAGTTAGGTCATCTTTCTGGATTTATTTTCATGACTTGTGCTTGATGGATTGATGTGAAATTTTGCATGATTGTTCATTAACATGTTAAGATGCTATGTGAATTTTTCTGGATTTTTCCATTGCATTTTCAATTTGATTGCTATTTTTCATCTCTGTTGGTCAAATATGCAAGTCCATGTGACACATGTTGTGAAATTTGTTGTGAAAGGCTCATATGGTATTGAATGAACATGAAATTTGGTATGCTGGTTATAGACACATGATAGGACATCCCTGTTTTGGTCCCATTCATTTCTTTATTGTTTTCATTGATTTATGAATTTTTGAAGTGAATGCATGTGTTGATGCTTTGGTTTGGATCATATAATTGTGTCTGTTTTTGTTGATTTTCATTGACATGGTTCCCTTTGTCCAATTGAGCTAAAATTTGACATGCCATACCTTGAAAATGTCTTGTTTAGGTGTAAATTATTTGAGGATTTTTGGAATTGTTTTGACATGGAATTGAATGCAATAGTTCTGTTTGGATGTTTGGTGTTCCATTTGACCTAAATTGAATTGTTTTGTGCATGAAATGAATATAATGAATGGTATGAGCATGGGACTAATTGTGTTGGCTTTTGTTTGACATTAATTTGACTTTGGTTAGAGATCCCTTGCTGTTTAGACATTTTTGTCACCTTTGGACCCTAGGCTTGGCCTAGTGGTCTAGTTTCTAACATTTGCTTGATTTTTCAGGATGAAATGCATAATGCCTAAAGGGATTGAGCCAAGTTAATTCAATTGAGATTATTTGTTTTTTGTACACTAACATGACTTGGTTTTGTAGGTTGTGAAGCTTGGGCTTGAGCTTATAGCTTGCCTTGTTGTGCATTGACTTGTATAGTCTGACTGATTAACATTTGCTGTTTTCTGATTGGTTGTCTGAGATACTGACTGGTTAGCTTTTGTACAGGTACATTTAGTCGCTTCTAGTTCTTTTAAGAACTTGCTTGCTAGCTGCTGCTTGGTTGTGTAGACCATTTGAGGTAGGTCCTCTTGACTTCATGTAGTCTGGAGACCCGGTTTGTTATTTGGCCGGGCAAAATGTCTGAAGTCCTCCTTAAGAGGCGATGATTGTGATTGTTTAATATTGTGCCTAAGCAGGTAAAGTCCTTAATCAAGGCAATTGGTGGAAGGTAGGGATATGCAATCTATCCCCCACTATTCTGTGAGTCGTCCCTCTGCTCACACGGCTGTGTGTTGATGCATTGGGACACAAACCCAAGATCTCGTGCTGTTGCACAATCGAGTCAGAGTCTTTGAGCGTAGAAGGGTCCCTCCATTCTGGACCCACGCTCCTTTGTCAGAAGCTCTCCCTGGTCAGGGATAAGAGCTGTGAGGTCTGATCCTCACTTCACCTTTCATCTGCTTCACCTTAGCCTCGTAATGGCAAGGTTAAGAGCAAACGCAGCCCGTACAGATGACTTGCTGAGGCAGTCAAACCTATTGTGTGAGCCCACTTGTTTGGTTATAGTGCGTGCTATGTGGATATCTGTTTGAGATGCTTGTTCTCATTTGATGTATGCTTGAATTATTTTGTATGCTTGTATGCTTGCTTCTTTCCTGGATAGGAGTAGTTTGCTTATGCAAGTAGGATAGAAAACTGAACTTAGGGTAACGATGCATGACAACACTAGGCTCGAGTCCAGCTCCCTGGTAGTGTGTCTTCCCTCGGTTTCTGGCTAGTTTTTCTTTCCCTTGAGGGGGAACTACATCGCCCTGATCCTTGTTCCAGACGAGGTATGTAGGCAGGTGGTCGTGCGAGACCACTCCGGGCAACCTTTTTCTTTTTTGCGTGCGTTTACTTGTTATCTGACTGTGTGTTTGGTTCGGATGCCGACGTAAGTCCAATGATTGGCTGTTGGGCTCCACGTTTGCCGTTTTGTGCGTGTTTTGGTTCGGATGCTGACGTAATTCCATCGAGTGGTTGTCGGGCTCCATGTTTGCCATCTGTCTGTGCGTTTTGTGTTGTTTGGCGTGCGTAAGCCGAACTACAGTGGCTATGATTCTCGTTCCAGACGAGATATGTAGGCATAGGATGCGATGTCCTATCGAGCTCCCTTCTCTTAACCCCACCTGCGTTCCCTTGTGTGTGTGTGTGATGTTTTAGCAACCTATTCTTTATTTTAGAACGTGGATCCCGTCGAGTACGACGGACGTGAGGGGTGCTAATACCTTCCCCTTGCGTAACCGACTCCCTTACCCTTTCTCTTTGGTCGCGAGACCATTTCCTTTCCAGGTTTCTCTGAGCGTTTCCTTTCCCTATCTTGGGATAAATAACGCGCAGTGGCGGCTCTGTGTTGTGTTTTTATTTGAGTCTCGCCGGTTGTTTTTTCGCGGATGCGACAGCTGGCGACTCTGCTGGGGAATTCGGATGTAGACCTGTGCTGGTCCATCTTCCCTAAGCGAGTCCTTCCTAGCGTTTTAGGATAGTTTAGGTGGCTTGTTTTGTTTGATTTATTGCATTTATTATTCTAACCAGTGTATATATTTGCATTAAATATTTGCATGCATCATACTATCATGTTGCCGTCCTCTGTGCAGGTGATTCCTCTGTTTTGGGGTGGGTGTTCTGAGTGGGGCTAAAACCCAGGCCCGAGCATACACCTAGGATTAGCGTGGTCTCGCGTCGCTCACATGTCGGTTGGGCATGATGTTGCGATGTGACATACCACAAGCCGGACGAGGTTCATCTGAGAAGTGCTCTTCCAGTGGGGTTTTCCACTTTGGTTGGGTTATCTCTTTTGAGCCGTTGACTCTGGTGACCGATCATTTCCCGGATCTTTGGTTTAGACGATCTCAGGAGAGCTACAATGGCACACCCGAAAGGGCAAACCCATTGAGTATCTCTGCCCGATTGTCGAGACTATTATCCGCCTTAGGATGACCTGTTTAGAATTTACCTGTGAGGGGAGGGTTGATTATTTCAGATGCATTGCTCAGGTGGTGACTTTTTGTTCTGTGGATCAGAGTTCTATTTATAAGTCGGATTTATGGTCATTTATTGCCGAGACGCCGGAGTGCTGTCCGAGATTTATCAGTGGGGATCCGTTTATTTCAGGATTCCCCGGGCCGAGTTATTTATCAGTGGGGATCCGTTTATTTCAGGATTCCCCGGGCCGATTCAGTGGTTATGGTATCTGATCAGAGTTTGGTGATGATGATGATGATGATGTGTCTGTCTTCCGTTTATTTCGGAACCCGTGGGCCAAATTTGTGGTTACTTGTTCCTTCAGATGGTTATGATCAGTTCAGAAACCAGGTTTCAGTGCGGATGATCAGATGACTTGGAGGATGGCAACGCATTGCATTCATTCATCAGCATCATTACATCTTGCATTTATTTGCATCTAACACATGTTTACCCATATGCAGGGACCCTTCTGATCGAGATCCTGGTTGAGAGACTTTCTGCCCAGATATGAGAAGACCCGGTTTGAAGGATGATGTTGCCTACAGTTTCTTCGACTCAGATATCAGTGTGCTGAAGGATATGATTGCATTGATCGCACCCGACCATGTGGGGTTGTTTCGTGAGATGTATGGGGGGATTCTGAGGATGGTTTTCAGGCTCACTGACAGAGACAGGAGTGCCGTTCATACTCTTCTTCAGTTTTATGATCCTGAGCTGAGGTGTTTTGTCTTCCCAGATTACTTACTCGGGTCATTGATGGAGGATTATGCTGATATTTTGGGTATTCAGATCAGAGATCAGGTGCCTTTCTATGCTACCAAGGAAGAGCCTGATATTGGAGGGACTGCCCGTGCTCTTTATCTGAGTCCAGAGATAGTGAAGGGTAATCTGAAAGAGAAGGGGAAGTTGCCTGGTTTTCATTTGAGTTTCCTGGAAGCTAAGGCTAAGGAGCAGGCAGAGTTGGGTAACTGGAGAGCTGTCTGTGCTTTGATCGCTGCGGGCATTTATGGTATCATTCTGTTTCCTAACCAGAAGAACTTTGTGGATATCAATGCCATTTGCTTGTTTGTTCGAGGAAATCCTATTCCCACCTTGATTGGAGATGTCTATTATTCGGTTCATAACCGGAACGAGAAGAGGCGTGGGGGTTTGATTCGATGCTGCGCTCAGTTACTATACAAGTGGTTTATGGGTTATTTGCCGTCTAAGGGTGCTTTTGTTCTTCTTGGTCAGAATGTTAATTGGGCGACCAAATTGATGGGTTTGAGGGCTAAGGACATAGATTGGACTCACGGTAGTGGGGTTGGACAGGATTTCATTTGCAGTTGCAGGGGTTTTCCCAATGTACCGCTTATAGGAGTTCAGGGTTGCATTAATTATAACCCGACACTTCTTAAGAGGCAGATGGGATTTGCTATGGAGCTTCCTCCGTACAAAAGTGATGTTCAGGAATCTGTGTACTTCCCAGTTGAGGGTAATCAGGCCCGGGTGAAGCAGGTAGCTGAGGCATGGCGCAGCATTCAAAGGAAAGGCAAGGTTTCCTGGGGTAGAGCTAATAACAGATCTTTTCCTCCATTCGATGACTGGCTCAGTAAGAGAGTGGAGCTTACTTGTCTACCGTTTCCTATGGTCGATCCTTGGTATCCGTTGGTTGAAGAGACTCCTTCTACTGTCAGTATGGACGAGTTCTTAGAGATGAAGCGGGAGAGAGATCAGTTGCTCGCAGAGAAGACGGAATTGGAGATGAGTGTTGCTCGGGTTCAGAGGGTTAATCAGGAGCTCAAGGGGAAGATGGAGGATCAAGACAAGCGGCATGCCCTGGAAGCAAAGCGCTTTGAGATGGATACTGCCTATTATGGGAAGGTCAGTCAGGCCTTGGCGTCTTCAGCAAAGGAGCATGACATCACCAAAGAGAGATTGGCTAGAGCTTCGAAGGTCATTGAAGATGAGAAGAGAAGACATATCTTGGTGAAAGATCAGAGGGATAACAGAGTCCGAGTCCTCATTGCTGAGTGGGAGGCGAAACTGAGGGTTAAGGAGTCAGAGAATCTGAGGATTATTGCTGAGTGGGAAGCTAAGCTGAGGGTTAAGGAGTCAGAGAACATGAAGATTGTCGCCGAGAGAGATCACTACATGGCAGAGAGAGATCACTACTTCAGACAGATGAAGATTCATCAGAAAGAAGTGGGGAGATTGCAGCAGGAGAACACCGAGCTCAGGTTCGCCGCAGAGTTCGCAAGGATGGAAGATGAGATAGGGCCATCTGTGGGACCCTCATCCAGTTAGATCTTTCATTTGTTGTGGATTACCGTCAGGCTTGTTGACGGAATCCCTTGCTTGTATTTCTTTCCTGATTCTGGAGGATTGTATTTGAATTTTATCTGGTTTGATGTATGACTATGGCACTGTTGGAGCACTATTTGTTATGTGATGGTTGTTTTCAGTCAATGATTGATCTTCAAGCTTTATTTGCTTTACCGTATGCACTCACACAAGCACACACATGGTTGGGGGTATCATGCTAAATCACATATCTCCGATCTGCACGATGAAATCAGATGCTAAATATCAGAATATTGATGCCGGATTATTGTTTGTCTCAATGATGCCAGGATCGAGAGACAAAGTGTCCTTCATATGGATAGACACTGCATTCATGCATAATCATAATAACCTGTGTTTTATTTTGCAGGTATCTGTTGCTAACGTGCTTGATTGTTTCAGGAATCATTGCTCGTGCTCGAAGAACGGTACCTTTGCACTCAACACGCCCTCACAGGTATTATACCAGAAGAAATACACCCAGACTCATGGAGCTTCCCAGTGCAGATATGCTCGAGCTAAAAGACAAGATGAACGAGCTGATCAATATAATGCAAGGCTTTGCAATTGGTCAGAAGGCTCTGGCGGATAAAGTTGAGAAACTCGAGCGGGTTTCTGCAGCAAACAGTGGGGTTAACCTGGATGGAGTCTCCAACCAGGGGCAGGGGTCTCGAGATGGTGGAAAGAGGACCACTGTTGGTATTATGAATAATGCTGGTGGGTTCGGTGGTGCTGCTAGCCAACCTGGGCCGGGGCAGAATCAGAAAGACAATTTTGTGCCTCCATTCTACGGATTCGATGAAGACCAGGAGGAGGACAGAGAGGCCGACCAATTCTCAATGCAAAATGAGCCGTTTGTGCCTTACAATGCTCCGCCTCAGAATAAGGAGATCCAGCTGCTGGCTGAGAAAATTAAGGTGCTCGAGAGTTATGCCACGCCTGGGGTGGTGAACATGTCAAACATGGGGCTGGTAGAGGGGATTGTGATCCCACAGAAGTTCAAGGCGCCCAGTTTTGACAGATATAACGGGAGTTCTTGCCCAGAGACGCATTTACAAGCTTTTGTCCGCAAGATCTCTGCGTACACGGTAGATCAGAAACTGTGGATGTACTTCTTCCAGAACAGCCTGTCCGGAGGCTCCCTGGAGTGGTATACTAAGTTGAAATCGTCTGATATAAAGAATTGGCAGGATCTTGGGGATGCTTTCTTCAAGCAGTACCAGTTCAATGCTGACATGGCTCCGAGCCGTACCCAGCTGCAGGGTATGTCTCAGAAAAATAATGAAGGATTCAAGGAGTATGCCCAGCGGTGGAGAGAACTGGCTGCGAGAGTTCAACCTCCTCTGGTGGATAGAGAAATGTCTGATTTGTTTATGGGGACCCTGCAGGGGCCGTTTGCGGAAAGGATGGTAGGTTGTCCTGTCACCAATTTCTCTGACATTGTGGTGGCAGGGGAAAGAATAGAAAGTTGGTTGAAGCTGGGAAAGATTCAGGGTACTGCTTCTGCGTCTTCTTCCGGTTCAAAGAAATCGTTTGGTAATGGTGGGCAGAGGAAAAAGGAAGGAGATACCAGTGCCGTTTATACTCAACGAGGACCCGGTAGGGACCGTTACTCCCAGCACACTGCTGCGGTAACTATACCTGCCGAGCCTCAACCTGCACCACAACAGCAGCAGCAACAGCAACAGAGACAACCCTTTCAGCAGAGGCAGCAGAGGGCTGGTTATCAGGTCAGGGGCAGAGCACAGGACAGACAATTTGATAGGCCTCCGGTGACCTATGCTTTCTTGTTCAAGAAGTTGCAGGATTTGGGGCTAGTGCAAACCAGAACTCTGGCACCTTTGAGACCTGATCAAAGGCCAGCCAGTTATGACGAGAATGCCAAATGTGAGTTCCACTCAGGTGCGCCTGGGCATAACATTGAGAACTGTAAAGCTTTTAAGCACACAGTTCAAGACTTAGTGGATTCAAAGGCAATTAACTTCGCACCATCTCCCAACGTCAACGCGAATCCCATGCCTGCGCATGGGCAAAGGGGGGTGAACGCCGTTTCTGAGGAGAATCGAGTTGGGCTGTCTGATGTGAGTCAGTTGAAGACGCCTTTGGCCGAGGTCAAGAGGTTGTTGTTGAAGAATGGGGTTTATCCAGGCTGCGGCCACGTGTGTGCTAAGTGCACTATCTCTATGAATGGGTGTGAGCTTTTGCGGAAGTGTGTCCAGGGTTTGATGGACGAAGGGGTTATTATGATTGAGGGGGCTGATGAAGAGAAAGATGAAGTCTCCACCATAACAATCTTTTATGATCCGGTGGATTTGTCGAATCTTAGTGAGGAGGCTCCAGTTACCATCACGGTACCTGGGCCAATTCCCTATGACAAAGATGATGCCGTGCCATGGCATTATGGTGGGGAAGTGTATTGCAATGGGGAGAAGTTGGAGGAACAGTCTGCAAGTGAAACCATCGTGCTAAAGGTGGATAATGCCGGTCCCAGCGGTTTCACTCGCAGTGGGAGGTTGTTTGCTCCTGATGCGTTGAGAAGAGGTGAAGAAGAAAAAGATAAAAAAGAAAAGGTCGAGGCTTTAGCCAGGGCGAAAGGAAAGGCTGTGGATAATGGAAGTACTCCTGTGGTGACACCGGCGCCTGCGGGGTCGGAAAATAAATTTGATGATGATGCCGAAGAGTTCTTGAGGATCATTAAGAAGTCGGAGTACAAACTGGTTGATCATTTGCAGCAGACTCCTTCCAAGATCTCAATTCTTTCATTGCTGCTGAGCTCAGAGGGGCATAGGGAGGCCTTATTGAAAATTTTGAAGAAGGCGTATGTTCCTCAGGAGATCACCATCAATCAACTGGAGACGGTCGTATCCAATGTGCATGCTAGCCATGGGTTGGGCTTTACGGATATGGACCTGACAGTGGATGGAAGGAATCATAATAGGGCGCTACACATAGCAATGGAATGCAAAGGAGCCGTGCTTTCGCATGTGCTGGTTGATACCGGCTCTTCATTGAATGTGTTGCCAAAGAAGGCCTTGGCAAAGCTGAATTGTGATGGGCTGATTTTGACCCCGACAGATTTGATTGTACGGGCTTTTGATGGGTCGAAGCGGGCCGTATTCGGGGAGGTTGAGCTGCCAGTGAAGATTGGACCTGAGGTGTTCAAGTCGACTTTCTATGTCATGGACATTCAGCCGGCATACAGTTGCCTGTTGGGTCGCCCATGGATTCATGCTGCGGGAGCAGTTACATCGACTTTGCACCAGAAGCTAAAGTATATCTGGGAAGGTCAAGTCGTCACTGTCTGTGGAGAGGAGGACATTTTTGTCAGCCACCTGTCTTCTTTCAAATATGTGGAGATGGATGGAGAAATATGGGAGACGCCTAGCCAGGCATTCGAAACCGTCAAGATGGAGAATGCTTTGTTCGCTAAGCAGGAAGAGGAGAAACCGTCTATCGCTTCATATAGGCAGGCTGCTGAAGTGGTCAAGAGTGGAGAGGCTCCTGGTTGGGGAAGAATGATGGAGATTCCTGAAAAGAAAGATAGATTTGGGGTTGGATATCAGCCTGGCAGAGGTTTGGGACAAGGAAGAGGACGTCGTATGTCGGTAACTTTCACGAGCGCCGGAATGCTGGATCCGGATCACATCTGCATGATGGGTGAAGATACTGATAGTGACTGCGACATGGACCAATGGATAAAGCCGTGCACACCAGGGATGGAAATCCAGAACTGGAAGGCCGAAGAGATCATCCGGGTCACTCTCCTTGAAGAGTAATATTTTTCTTGTTTTCATCTTATATGCATGAAAGCCATACGTGTTGCCCGACACGTAATGGTTCATTGCAAGGGCCACCTCATGTTTAAATTTGCAAATTTGCATCATGAATAAAAGGATGTTTTTCAATTAAAAGCGGTGTTCCCTGTTTTTCATTTATTTTTGCAGTTTAAAAATAAAAAATAAATAAAAATGGCAATGTTTTCATCTTTCTTTTTCAATTTCTCACACCGGTTCTAAAGCAATGCATGAATCAACATTCATGCAGATGCGATTCTTCTCCGGATGTCATTGATAACAATTCTGTTACACCCTTGTATGACTTCGACAATCCAATCTATCTTGCTGAAGAAGAAGACGAAGAAGATTGTGAACTGCCAGGGGAATTAGCCAGGTTGTTGAAACAAGAGGAGAAGGTGATTCAGCCGCATGAAGAGCCGATCGAGGTTGTGAATCTGGGTACCGACGAGGTCAAGAAAGAGGTGAAAATCGGGGCTGCTTTGGAGGAAAGTGTAAAGAGCAGGTTGGTAGTGTTGTTGAAAGAGTATGTCGACATCTTTGCCTGGTCTTATCAAGATATGCCAGGGTTGGATACCGATATCGTTGTGCACAAGCTACCGTTGAGAGCAGATTGTCCTCCAGTGAAGCAGAAGTTGCGTAGAACTCGACCTGACATGGCGATGAAAATCAAAGAAGAAGTGCAGAAACAGTGGGATGCTGGTTTCCTTGCTGTCACTAATTATCCGCCATGGGTTGCGAACATTGTGCCAGTCCCGAAGAAAGATGGGAAAGTGAGAATGTGTGTGGACTACCGAGATCTGAACAGAGCTAGCCCGAAGGATGATTTTCCGCTACCTCACATTGACGTGTTGGTAGATAATACAGCTCAATTCTCGGTGTTTTCCTTCATGGATGGCTTTTCTGGCTATAATCAAATCAAAATGTCGCTAGAGGATATGGAGAAAACAACGTTCATTACACCATGGGGTACCTTTTGTTACAAGGTGATGCCATTTGGTCTCAAGAACGCCGGTGCTACTTATCAGAGAGCCATGGTGACTTTGTTTCATGATATGATTCATCATGAGATTGAATGCTATGTGGATGACATGATAGCAAAGTCCCAAACAGAAGAGGGGCATTTGGTAGATTTGGCCAAGTTGTTTGACCGGTTGAGACAGTTCAGACTGAGGTTGAATCCGAACAAGTGCACGTTCGGGGTGCGGTCCGGTAAATTGCTGGGGTTCATTGTAAGTGAGAAAGGAATCGAGGTTGATCCTGCAAAAGTAAAAGCGATAAAAGAAATGCCTGAACCAAGAACAGAGAAAGAGGTTCGTGGTTTCTTGGGTAGATTGAACTACATTTCACGGTTCATATCTCATCTAACAGCCACGTGCGAACCAATATTCAAGTTGTTAAGAAAAGATCAAACGGTCAGGTGGAATGATGAGTGCCAAGCGGCATTCGAAAGAATAAAAGAATATTTGCAGGAGCCTCCAATTCTGATGCCTCCTGTGGAGGGAAGACCGTTAATTCTGTACCTGACAGTCCTCGAGGGGTCTATGGGGTGTGTATTGGGGCAGCATGACGAGTCTGGTCGAAAAGAGCATGCCATATACTACCTTAGCAAAAAGTTTACCGACTGTGAAACAAGATATTCACTGCTCGAGAAGACTTGCTGTGCTTTGGTCTGGGCTGCTCGCCGACTAAGGCAGTATATGCTGGTTCATACCACTTTATTGATTTCCAAGATGGATCCAATCAAGTACATTTTTGAGAAGCCAGCATTGACCGGACGGGTTGCGAGGTGGCAAATGATTTTGACAGAATATGATATACAGTATACCTCTCAGAAGGCAATTAAGGGGAGTGTATTGTCTGATTACCTCGCCCAGCAACCCATTGATGATTATCAACCGATGAAGTTTGAATTCCCTGATGAGGACATCATGTTTCTCAAATCGAAAGATTGCGAGGAACCAATCCCGGAGGAGGGGCCTGACCCTGAATCCGAATGGATTCTGATGTTTGATGGGGCCGTTAACGTGAATGGAAGCGGTGTTGGTGCTGTTTTGGTTACGCCGAAAGGATCCCATATTCCTTTTGCTGCCCGGCTAACATTTGAGTGCACCAACAACGTGGCTGAATATGAAGCTTGCATATTGGGGATTGAAGAGGCAATTGATTTGAGAATCAAGAACCTTGTGATATATGGAGATTCAGCTCTGGTGATAAATCAGGTTAACGGGAAATGGTATACGCATCAATCTCATTTGGTTCCGTATCGAGATTATACGAGGAGATTGTTGACGTTTTTCACCAAGGTGAAGTTGCATCATGTGCCTAGAGAGGAGAATCCTTTGGCAGATGCTTTGGCTACTCTGGCTGCCTTGATTAAGGTGCAATGGTGGAATCAGTTCCCCAGTGTGGAGGTAGGTCGTCTGGATAGACCGGCTTATGTGTTTGCTGTTGATACAGCGTCCGATGATGAGAAGCCGTGGTATTACGATATTAAGCGCTATCTAGAGACTCAAGAGTATCCTGAGGGAGCATCGAAAAAGGATCGAAAGACTCTGCGGAGGTTAGCCATGGTGTTTTACCTTAATAAGGATGGGGTTTTGTACAAGAGAAATTTTGATTGGGTCTTGCTCAGATGTGTTGATGATGCAGAGGCAAGCCAATTGATGAAAGAGGTTCATGAGGGATCGTTCGGTATCCATGCTAGTGGGAATGCAATGGTGAAGAAGCTGCTGAGGGCAGGTTATTATTGGATGACAATGGAGGCCCAATGTTTCAACTTCGTGCGGAAGTGTCATAAATGCCAGATTTATGCTGATAAGGTGCACGTGCCTCCAAATCCGTTGAGCTTGATGTCGTCTCCATGGCCGTTTGCTATGTGGGGCATTGATATGATTGGAAAGATTGAGCCTACGGCTTCGAATGGGCACAGGTTCATATTAGTGGCCATCGATTACTTCACCAAGTGGGTGGAAGCAGCCTCTTATACGAACGTGACGAAGCAGGTCGTTGCCCGGTTTCTCAAAAGAGACATCATTTGCAGATATGGGGTTCCCGAGAGAATCATTACTGATAATGGTTCTAATTTGAACAATAAGATGATGGCAGAACTGTGCCGGGAATTCAAGATTGAACATCACAATTCTTCTCCCTATCGTCCGAAGATGAATGGGGCGGTTGAGGCAGCCAATAAGAACATAAAGAAGATTGTGCAGAAAATGGTGGTAACCTATAAGGACTGGCATGAGATGTTGCCGTTTGCATTACATGGGTATCGAACGTCGGTACGTACATCTACTGGGGCAACTCCTTTCTCGTTGGTATACGGAATGGAGGCGGTATTACCTGTTGAGGTTCAGATTCCCTCTTTGAGAGTCCTGATGGACGTAAAGTTGCAAGAGGCTGAATGGGTAAGGACCCGGTACGAAGAATTAAGCCTGATAGAGGAAAAGAGGCTAGCAGCCATCTGTCATGGGCAGTTATACCAGCAACGGATGAAGCGTGCTTTTGACAGGAAGGTGCGACCTCGGGTATATCACGTGGGTGATATGGTGCTGAAAAGGATCCTTCCTCCTCAAAACGATCGAAGGGGCAAATGGACGCCGAATTATGAAGGTCCATTCGTGGTCAAGAAGGTTTTCTCTGGTGGAGCCTTGTTGTTAACGACCATGGATGGTGAGGATTTTCCATCCCCTGTGAATGCGGACGCAGTTAAAAAATACTTCGTATAATTGACCCGCTGGACGAAAAGAAGAAAATAGTCCAGGCAAAAATGGGCATCCCGGCGAACCAAAAACAGAAAGGAAAGGTTCGGGCAAAAATTAGGGATAAAATGAAAAAATGTACACCCGGCAGGTCGAAAACCTGAAAAGGCGACTTGGGCAAAAAAGGGTATCCCGGTGGACTGAAAACCCGAAAGGGCGGTCCAGGCAAAAGAGGGATTGAAACGAACAACTGCGTCTGGCATAATCGTTTGCGCTTTGGTTAAAGCATCATGGATAATGCCCGGTAGGGATCAATCAAAATCGTCTTGTTCAGAAGGCAGAAAGCACGGAGAGTCTGAGGACATATGGGGTGTAACCAAGTTGGAACTCGATGAGATCACGGGTTTCACATTGCCATTAGGATAGATTTTTCCTTTTGTGTGCATTTACCTCTTTTCAGGAATTGCTTCCTTTGTATTGCTCATTTGATCCACACACTTTTTCAATCAATAAAATGCATATTCAGTCAAATAATTTTGTTTTTTGTTTTCATTACCGCTTTGATTGCAAAAACATTCAGATATTTTTGATAAAGAATCTTGCATTTTAAGACATACAGGTCCCTTCCAATGCATGTTTATAAGATTGAAAGCTTGAAATCTTATTTGGAAGGTTGAGTGACCCAAGTGTTGAAATCTTGACACGCCTGGGGCACGGTTTTATCTAACGATCTGTTTTGCAGGAACTGTTAGGTATTTTCACTCACTTGCAGGTTGTGATGTGGAAGCTGTTGACAAAACAAATCCCCAGAGAGTTCGCTCAGGGACGAATGTATGAAAGAAGGATGAAGACGTTGAGACGTACGACGATCCTCGATGGTAATCAAGAAGACTCTTCAAAGTTGGAAGATTTGAAAGTATGTAATTCCCCGCAGAGTCCGATCAGGGACGAATGTATGAAGGACGGTAGGAAGAGGCGACGTTGAGACGTCCGACGACCTTTGGAATTAATCAAGAAGACTCTTCAAAGTCGGAAAATTGAAATTTCTATATAATTCCCAGGAGTACGTCCCGTCGATCGCGATACGATTTTGGAATACGAGATGATGGAGCAGAAAAGGTCCAGACGAGTCTGGGAATTCTCAAAAATGGAAAACTGATACGAGATCGGGAGGTGGATACCGTGGTTCGACGAGTCGATGGGTGTTCTGTACCAACTTTTCTCATTTCCCAGCGTGGTCCCCAAGCAGAATTAGAGGACCAACTCCCCTGCAGATCCAAGGTCTGTGACTTTCCCAGCCGAGTCAAGATGGTTATCCCCGGCAGGTTTAAAACGGTGTTTCCTCAGCAGCCAAACCTGAAGGTTGCTATTCCCCGAGTGGAGCGGGTTTCAATGAAATATATCTCCAGCAGTGTTCATCCTACCAGTGGATTGGACGAGTTTCCGTAGCGGACGGATTTTGCATCCCCAGCTGAGTTGATTCTACCTATGGGTTGCATGGGTTGTTCCCAGCGGAGTAGCATTCGTTTTCCCTAGCAGGGTTTGGATGGTTATCCCCAGCAGGTGTCAGATTGATGCTTCCCCAGTCGACAGTCCTGGAGGTTGCTGTTTTCCCAGCAGAGTATCTGTGAGCATTTCCCCAGTGAAGTCGTCAGGTATCTGTGAGGATTTCCCGAAGCAGAGTAGGGATCAATATCCTCAGCAAGTCAAAGACTGTTGTATCCCCACAGAGCGTTGGTGGTGCTTATCCCCAGCAGTTTTTCGAGTGGATCGGGTGCAAAGGAGGTTCTTCCCCCAGCAAGGGTTACCTTTTCCCAACAGCAGTGCTATTCCCCAGCAGGGTGGAGTTGGAGCAATGTCGAGTTCCTCAGCAGAGTGTCTCGAGCTCTTCAGAAGAGTCCCTGAGAGGGATACTTTTTATGCATTCATCATGAAAAAATAAGCATAGCATATTGCATAGAAAAATAATAAAGCGCGTAGCATTTCCATAATTATGGAGCATTACGCAGAAAAATCAATCATGCATCATATTGCACGCATCATCTAGTCTCAAGCTGTGGTTACTGTTTGAGAGGTGGTTTGGCCCGAAAAGCAAGATGTTACTCTGAGGAGTCTAGAATCGTGGTTTCAATCGAAGATATTCCCCAGTAGTGCGATACTGGAGGAGATTTGTTTTTCCGTCGGACAGAGATGGGAAATATTTTGCGACCAGCGCAATTCAAGCCGTGGTTACCGCTTGGAGTTTTGTTTCATCGGGTGGTGAAGATGTTACTCCGAGGAGTTTAGCATCACGACGTCAGATCAACAATGTTCCCCAGTAGTGCGATATTGGAGGAAATGTTTTCATCGGACAGAGATGGAAATGATATCAGAAGACGTTACGCGATCAGCACGATTCCGGGGTTCAAATGGAGAAAAGGAGATGTTGCGACATTTTCTGGAGATCGGGGTTCAATCAGAGAAGAGTATATGCTGAGGCATGTTCTGGGGTTCAAATGGAGAAAAGGATATGCTGAGGCATTTTTCTGGGGTTCAAATGAAGATTGGAGTTGAAGATTGTATCCGGGATGAGGTCCTTAGGATTATCTTCTGTTCATGTGTCACCTTAGACTCTGGCTGAGGCCAATGGAGGTCGTTATAGGTGTCTTCTGAGGAAGAGATACACATGCTACCTTCCTTTGTGAAGGTATACCCTCTGACATGTCGCCCTCAGAGTGGTTTGGTGTTATTTCCGACGTTGCCAGCGGAATTATCACGAGAGATTGGAGATCGGGGTTCAAACGGAGAAAAGAAGATGTTGAGGCATTTTCTGGAGATGGGGTTCAAATGGAGAAAAGGAGATGTTGCGGCATTTTCTGGAGAACGGGGTTCACATCGACGATTGCGAGTCATCGTCAGGCGACTGGGGTTCAAACTGGAGAATGGGGTTCATTATTTTGGCAAACAGGAGAGCGGGGTTCAAATGCGGTGATCCGAGGATCATTTGCGCAAGAGAAAATCTTGGGGTTCAAGAAAATGAAAAATAGAGAAAATCTCGGGGTTCAAGAAAAGCATAAAAGAGAAGAGAGAATAATAATCCCGAGCGGATGTGGTGATCAGGCCATGGTTATCCCTGTGTTACCATTTATTTTGGTATCCAGGTCGACGTTTCTGTTTTGGGGTTCAAGCTGAGTTTTTTCCGTTCCGGACGGATTCTTTCAGAAGATTGTGTTTCTTCGCCGATTCTGACAGGCGTTGTTAATTATTATCCCATCAGAGTGCAAATTGTTCGTCTGTTCTTAGTATTCAATCACTCTTCATCCTGATCATCTGAAAGCCGAGGCTATTCATATCGACAGGTTCACAGTGGATTGAATAGGGGCAGCTGTAACACCTCAAAATTTGCCCTCCTCTCTTGGGACTAGCATTATCATTTTGCATATCATTTTAGGTCATTAGGCATTGCATATTGCATATCATGTGGTTACATTGTGCAAGCCATTTTTCCAAGTCTTGATCAGAAGATGAGGAAGTCAAAGTGCAAGTTAGGGTTTTGTTGACTGATCATTGGCCATCTGAGGATTGGGCTGTGAATTAGGGTTTTGTGATTCTCAAAGGATATTGGTCTTCATCTTGATTACAATGATTCATCATCATCATCATGTCTTGTTATCATCAGAGGATTCAAGTGTTGAAGCAGATTCCTTGAGATTAGGGTTTTGACTACTGGTCAACCCTAATCAGTTGCATTGGGCCAGTCAGGGCATGATCAGGAGAAGGGGTCTATGATGGATATGGTGTGAAAGAATTCTTTAACTTGAATTAACTTTTAATGATAGCAAATTGTGTGAACATCATCCAAATTGGTTGTGCATTGCATTACATGATATAATTGTGTTTTTACCTTGTGATTCATCCCACTCCATTGTTGCATAACCACACATATACATGTACATTGAAAAATTACTTAAAATAACTATTAAAATGCATTTTGTAACAGTATGTATCAATACATGAATCTGTGCATCGATACATGCAGCCTTGATTAAATGACAAAACAAATTATGTTCAGTATGCATCGATACACACGAGCCATGCATCGATACATGGAAGTGCAAAAGCTCTGTGCATCGATACACACGACTTCTGCATCGATACATGACCACTTGTGTTAGCCTGTGCATCAATACATGAGCATTAAGCATCGATACAGATTAGTGTAAATACCACATGCATCGATACACACGACTTTTGCATCGATACATGATTAATTAATTTGACCAAATTACAAACAACTTACAGTATGCATCGATGCACACTCCTGTGTATCAATACACAAGGCTGTTTTAAGTCATAACAGAATCTGTTTTGTAGCATACATATACAGGTTTTGACAGCAAATGAGGGACACGAATTCATTGAGCAAAAAGACAATTGAACACAAGATCAAACAAGTGTTGGAGCAATTGTCAGTGAGCATTTAGAAACCTGAAAGAGACTTCATCTTCTTCATCTTCTCAATCAATTTTCTTCAAGAACAATTACACACAACAATTCTTGTTCTTTGGATTAAAGAAGGATCGAGATAACGTTCAGTGGTGTGATCAAGGATCTAGCTGTGGGTTGCAGTGGAACGATCGAGGATCTAGCTGAGTCGAAGATTGAAGGGGGTTTCTAGGAAAAACCTACTGGTTTGTCCTTCAAGAACTGGTGTGTTCTTGAGGGTTTCGGAGTCACATTTGCAGAACAGATTCAGCCGCAGCGTTGCGTTTGGAGATCGGGGGATTTCGCAAGCAGGTCGTGGAACCGGTGAATTGTTTGCAACTTTGTGCAGGAAAATCTTGATCAAGCTCAGATCAAGTGAAGGTTTATACAAGAAGAGGTTCTTGGAGATTAGAAATTCTGTCTTTGTATCAAAACCTTGTATCAACGGATTCGGCAATAATTGATAATCAAAGTTCTCAATTTCATTTGAAATTGAGAGGGAGACGTACCCACACGCGAGGACGACGTGGGGAACTTCCTTAACAAATCTCTGCGTATCTTCTTTTACCTTAATCTTCTTTACGTTTCAAATACTGTTTTGCAAATTCTGTTAGTGTGTGGTGATTGATTAAATTTCTGGACAGCAGTGATAACAAAACCTTTAGTCATACACCATTGCTGTTTATCATCAAACACTCACACACCAACTGTTTGACAAAACGGTTAACTTGATTGTGTTCATTGGAAATAGTATTTGAGGATAAGCGCATTCAATCTGTTAACATTCTGTGTGTATTAATTCTGTCATTCTCATTAAAATCCAGCAACTGCACTTGCGTGTCCGGCTTTCTAGTAGCGGTTCAGAATAGACGGAAGTCGATTCGGGACTGCTTTATCCGCTGTATTTGAAAACTCTGATTAAACGTAAAAATCTCTTAAAGTTTAAGAGGTGATCTATTCACCCCCCCTCTCGATCACTAGCCACACCGTCTAACAAGTGGTATCAGAGCGCCGGTTCGCTGGTGCTCTGTGGCTGCCTGTAACAGTATGGATTCTGAACCAAAGGGGGCGTATAATAGAGCGCCTATTTTCAACGGTGAAAATTATGGCTACTGGAAGGACTGCATGCGAGTTCATATAAATTCTGTGGATAGGTTAGTATGGGCTGCCATTGAAAACGGTCCGTTTCAAATTACAATGACCAATGCGGCTGGCGCCATAGTACCTAAACCGGAAGATGATTGGAATGAGAAAGATGAGAAAAAGTGGTCATGTGATTGGAGAGCTCGAAACATGTTAATTTCAGCACTTGGTGTTGATGAATATTATCGAGTATCACATTGCACGACTGCTAAAGAAATGTGGGACGCTTTAGAAGTTGCCCATGAGGGTACTACTGAAGTAAAACAGTCCCGCATTAACACACTCAATCAGGAATTTGAGCTCTTTCGCATGAAACAAGGAGAATCCATCTCCGACATGCAAAAGAGATTCACCCATCTAACTAACCGATTGAATGCTCTTGGAAAACCTATTTCCAATGAAATTGCTACTAATAAAATTCTGAGGTGTCTTAGCAGGGAGTGGCAACCTAAAGTTACAGCAATCAAGGAAGCCAACGATCTCACAAGACTTACGATTACAACACTGTTTGGAAAGCTGGAAGAACATCAGCAAGCTTTGGAAAGTCTTGAAAAATATGAGAATAAAAGTAAGAAGGAGAAGGAAAAGAAAAGAGACAAAGAGGGAGAGAAGAAGCCAATAGCTCTTGTGGCTTCTAGCTCTAAGTTCTCACGAAAAGAGCAAAGCGACAATGAAACAAGTAGTGACAAAGACTCGGATGATGAGGAAATGGGACTGTTTGTAAGGAGATACAATAGATTCATTCGAAAGAATGGAGTTAAGCATTCCGACAAAAATCTCATGAAGTTTCGAAGACAATCCATAAATTCGAAACAAGAAGAAAACAAGAAGAGTAGAGGAAGAGGATCATGCTTTAATTGTGGTAAATCCGGACACTTTAAAACGGAATGCCCTATGAAGTATAAGGACCAAAGAAAAGACTCACCAAAAGGTCACAGCAAGCAAAGGAGAGCGTATATTGCATGGGAAAGTGATAGTGAGTCATCAAACACACAAAGCTCAAGTGATGATGATGAAGCTGCAAATCTGTGCCTTATGGCTCACTCAAAAATTCAGTCCTACCACAAGAAGAAAAGCAATGACAAAAAGGTAAAACAAGCTTACTTCAATAACTTCTCCTCTATGTCTTTTTCGGAATTGAAAATAGCTTTTGAAAAACTGCATAACGAAGCTGTAGATGCTTTTAAACGACTAGCTTCCGACAAACACATCTTCTCCTTTTTAGAAGGAAAAGTGAACAAAGCTGAAATTGATTTAGAAGCATTGAAAACTAGTATTGCAGAAAATTCAAAAACTATTGACATTGACGGATGTAGTAGAGTTAGGTATTGTGACGCTTGCTATGTTTGGCAAAAAGAGGTAAACACTCTTAAGGCCAAATTAGAGAAAGCGCTACAACCTAAAATTACTTATGCCGTTGACCCCAAGTTGTTTAAGAAGTCATTGAATCCTCCTTATGCAAAATACTCTTTTATTCTAAATGATTCAATGAACAAGAAACAACAAACACATCATCATGGTCTATGTCATTATTGTTGTCATGCTGGCCATACCATTGAAAAATGCAAATTTAGGAGATTTCTAGTCCCTAAAGGTATTTATCAATGGAAGCCAAAAGGCAACCATGTTAACACTTACCCTCTTGGACCCAATGAAAATTGGGGACCAACTTCTCTCTTTTGATGTTGTAGGATAAGTGCCTTGCCTCCGTAGATAGAAGGTGGTTTCTTGACAGCGGCTGCTCAAGGCACATGACCGGTGACATATCGCTTTTTATAGACTTCAAGGCGAAGAAAAAGGGATATGTTACTTATGGAGACAACAACAAAGGAGCTATACTCGGCAAAGGTAGTGTAGGTAATCCCTCCACCACTACTATTTCAAATGTCCATTTAGTTGAGGGACTTAAACACAATTTGTTAAGCATAAGTCAACTATGCGACATGGGCTATAAAGTTTCGTTTACAAAAACTTGCTGCATAATTGAACATGCTGAACAAAACATTGTGTTTAAGGGTGTAAGAGTAAACAACATCTATATGCTTGACTTGTTTGATGTACCGTTAACAAATACTAAATGTCTAGTCACCTTAAATGATGATTCTTGGCTTTGGCATAGACGTTTAGCTCATGTTAACTTCGATTTGCTAAACAAGGTTGTATCTAAGGATCTAGTAGTTGGTCTACCAAAATTAAAATTTTCAAAAGACCACCTATGTGACGCGTGCCAAATGGGAAAGCAAACAAGGGTGTCTTTTAAATCTAAAAACGTAATTTCAACTTCACGACCCCTTGAGCTTCTCCATATGGACCTCTTTGGACCTTCTAGGACAAAGAGCCTAGGTGGAAACTACTATGGCTTTGTAATAGTTGATGACTACTCTAGATTCACATGGACTATATTCCTTCATAGCAAAGATGAAACTTTTTCTGCTTTTAAAAATTTTGCAAATCTGTCCCAAAACAAAATGAATTCCAAAATAGTTACAATTCGTAGCGATCATGGTGGTGAGTTTCAAAACTATCACTTTGAGAAGTTTTGTGACAAGCATGGCATTGAGCATAACTTTTCAGCCCCTCGCACTCCACAACAAAATGGTGTTGTGGAGCGTAAAAATCGTGTTTTAGAGGAGTTGGCAAGAACAATGCTTAATGAGGGTGGATTACCAAAATACTTTTGGGCTGATGCTGTTAGCACAGCCTGTTATGTCCTAAACAGAATTTTAATTCGCCCTATTTTGAACAAAACTCCTTATGAACTTTTGAAAGGAAGAAAACCAAACTTGTCACATCTTCACGTATTCGGTTGTAAATGTTTTGTTTTGAATAACGGTAAGGAAAACATTGGGAAGTTTGATGCAAAAGCGGATGAAGGTATTTTTCTTGGTTACTCAATGTCAAGTAAAGCATATAGAGTGTATAATAAGCGTTTACTTACTGTTGAAGAGTCGGTTCATGTTTCTTTTGATGAGTCTTATCCGAAAAATGTCGGAAAAGGTATTTCTTTTGATGACGCAGGTGTATCTACGGAAGACATACTCAAGGAAGCTGTTGAGGAAATTGATCAGTCCAAAACAGCTGCCCATGAGAAGGAGGAAGATACAAGTCATGAAGAAATTGAGGAAGAAAAGACAGCTGAAGTGAATGATCTTCCAACAGCTTGGAGATCCTCAAAAGACCATCCCATTGACAACATTTTGGGAGACATTTCAAAGGGAGTAATGACCCGGTCTAAGATAAGTAACTTTTGTTCTCACTTCGCGTTTGTGTCACAAGTAGAGCCTAAAAATACCAAAGAGGCCTTGATTGATGAGTTTTGGCTAATGGCCATGCAAGAAGAGCTTAATCAATTTAAAAGAAATGACGTTTGGGAACTTGTCCCTCGTCCGCGAGATCATCATGTCATAGGCACTAAGTGGGTTTTTAGAAACAAACTTGATGAAAACGGAGTGATTACTAGGAACAAGGCACGCTTAGTAGCACAAGGATATAACCAAGAGGAGGGCATAGACTATGAGGAAACTTATGCTCCAGTTGCTCGCCTCGAAGCTATACGTCTTTTGCTCGCCTATGCGTGTTCTAAGGATTTTAAGCTTTACCAAATGGACGTAAAGAGTGCCTTTCTTAATGGTGTCATAAATGAAGAAGTATATGTTTCACAACCTCCCGGTTTTGAAAATGCTGAAAATCCTGATCATGTTTTCAAGTTAAAAAGAGCTTTGTATGGTCTTAAACAAGCCCCTCGGGTTTGGTATGAAAGGCTTAGCAAATTCCTAACTGATCATGGATATTCAAGAGGTAAAGTGGACAATACTCTCTTTATTAAGCACAAAGGAAAGCACATTCTTTTAGTTCAAGTTTATGTCGACGACATCATATTTGGTTCAACTAACATACACTTGGTCGAAGAATTTTCTAAGGTTATGCAGGGTGAATTTGAGATGAGTCTAATGGGGGAGCTAAACTACTTCCTAGGACTGCAAATAAAGCAACTTGAGGAAGGTACTGCAGTATGTCAAACAAAATACTGCAGAGAACTACTCAAGCGCTTTGGAATGAATGACTCAAAATCAATCGACACTCCAATGCCTACCAACGGAAATCTAGAAAAGGATGAGCACAGTAAGGGTGTAGATGTCAAAAGATTCAGAGGTATGATCGGATCTCTCTTGTATCTTTCTGCTTCTAGACCGGACATCATGTTTAGTGTTTGCATGTGTGCACGCTATCAATCAAATCCTAAAGAATCGCACCTAAAAGCGGTGAAGCGCATATTTAGATACCTTCATGGAACATCTAAATATGGGCTTTGGTATTCTAAAGGAAGTGATTGTAGCCTAGTAGGGTACTCCGATTCTGATTTCGCTGGCTGCAAATCAGATAGGAAAAGTACAAGTGGTACGTGTCACCTTTTTTCAAACTCCTTAGTCAGTTGGCACAGCAAAAAGCAAGTTTCTGTGGCTTTGTCAACTGCTGAGGCTGAATACGTTGCAGCCGGTAGTTGTTGCGCTCAGATTCTATGGCTGAAGCAGCAACTACAAGACTTTAACATTCAACTCAAACGTATTCCTATCAAATGTGACAACACTAGTGCCATAAACCTTACAAAAAACCCTGTTTTACACTCACGCACTAAACACATAGAGATTAGACATCATTTCCTTCGTGACCATGTTGAAAAAGAAGACGTTATCTTTGAGCACGTTGACTCCAAAAACCAACTTGCTGATATTTTCACTAAACCATTGGCAACGGAACCTTTCTTCAACATTCGTCGCGAATTAGGAATCTTAGATCTATCTTATTTGATGTCATAGGCATGTTGCATCTTAATTATATTATGCCTCACCGTGTGTGACAAGGACTGTTTTAGATGTCAATTATGCTTCACAAGATCTCTCCAACAGAGGTAATATCAATCCTTTCTACAATTTTCTTATTGATTAGTGATTGTGGTTGTTAGATCAAATGTGCTTACTCTAGTTGATGTAAAGTTTGCTTGAATATACTCCTTGTCCATAATGTGTTCTCATTAACATGTCATATTGCAAACTGCATAATCATTCTGCATTAAAACACATTAAAAACCAGTTCAGCATCAGTATGTATCGATGCATACGCAGCCTGCATCGATGCACATACTCTAAAATTAAATTTTTTGAAAAACAGCTTCAGTATGCATCGATGCATATATCGCATGTATCGATACACAAGGGAATTGTAAACCCTGGCATCGACGCATCCATCGTATGTATCGATACATTGAAAATTTTCAAATACCTAGCATCGATACATAACTCTCTGCATCGATACTCACTGCTGTCATCTGAATTAAATGCATACTTTTTCTCTCTCATGCATCGACACATCAACCAATCATATCATCTCTTATCTCAAGCATTCATATCATCTTCCCTCTAAACCCAAAAACAGTGGCTAACCCTAATCCTCTTCATCTTCACTCTCTCCAAAACCCTAAAATCTCATACCACCATGCCTCCACGCACTATTCCAGTCAGAACCAAAGGAAAAGGAAAGGGAAAAGAACCTGCCAGCACTTCTCAGCAACCACCAGAAGTTCCGTCGAATGCACTAGAGCTACTTCATCCTGCTGTTGCTGATGAATTCGAAGAATCCTTTAAAACAAGGTTAGTCATGAAACCTCATGTTTTTGACAAAACAGAAGCTATTCATCTGCACCTTAGTGAAGTCGTTGACCTCTTACATGTACAACGGCTTGGGTCTTTTCTGTCCACAAAAGATGACTATCACGAGGATTTCATTCGGGCTTTCTATGCTGGTTTGCAGCCTGGTAGAGGTTATATGTTCCGGTGCTCTATCGGCGTCAGAACATACACTTTTGATGCCTCTAATTGGGAAACGGTATTTCAAATGCCGGCTCCGACGCTGGGTACAAAGTCCGGGCATGACCTGCACCTTGATCCTGAATTCGACATGAAGGATTTCCTTTTATCCATCCTTAAAATAGACAGACCATTGAGTGATGATGAACACATCACGTCTGGATTGATCAAGCAAACCCCGCGTATACTTCACTGGATTATTACGCACATTCTGCGTCCAACAAACAGTGGACATTCTCGGTTGGACAGGCCCAGCATTCATCTACTCTACATTCTGCAGAATAGAGTGTTCTTGAATTGGGCTAACTACTTTGTCAAACGTCTATTTTACGTGCGAGACAGCTCAAAGGTTGTGGCGTTAGGCTATGCTTCTCAGATTATGAAGATTCTTAAGTTTTGGCAAATTGCACTTCCTATTGTTCCTCTTCTAACCCCGTCTGCTGCTCAAGAGTTTGACTCTGCCACTCTTTCGCATATGGGATATCGGTGGGATAAAGACCGCAAATGCTTCTATTTTTACGAAAGGAAATCCAAAACCAGAATTTACAACTTTGACATCCCTTCGGAGCGCATCCATGTTGCTGAAGATCAGGCTGATGAAGAGATGCAGGATGCGGATGATACTGATGCACCACAAGCTGAGGCCAATACTGGTTGGGGTGAATGGGTGCCACGAAGGTGGTCTCCTACCAACTATGTCCCTGAACCTACGGCCCCTCCATTCACCGGTGGTACTTCAGCATCAACACCGACTGTGGACATCACACACATGCTGCAACAGATGGAACTTGTCAACAAAGAACGCCATGACGAAGCACGCTATTGGCATGTTCAACAAACTGAATGGCACAATGAGCATCGTGAGTGGCATGATGAGCACACTCGGATGTATCACAATCAACATGCTTGGCACCAAGACTTGGTCAAATGGCATCAAGTGTTCTACAACGAAATGTCCGGCTTTATGGATGACTGCCGTGAAAATCCTGGGATTATGGACAGCTTTCGAAGCGTTGAGGTTCAGAATCGGTTTAGGCAATACTCCTTCATGGGACATAATCCAGACACGATGCCTCCTCCTCCACCTCCGCCAAGCTACCGAGACCCCGACAGACATGATGAGGAATCCTGTGGTGGCCACAATCCAAATTAACCCACCATTCCTTTCATTTCAATGCATTTCATTTCATTTGGTTGCACATTATTTGTTCTAGCTTATGTAACTCCTAAACTTGTTTGCACACTTTAAATGCTTTTAAGGTTCTGTTTATCTCTATCTGTTATTTCCCTTACCTTTTGAATGATTCTTTGTGAATGATTCTTTAACTTGCAGCTTCTTTCTGTGTGATTGATAGCGTATTATCCTTTTGCCATGCCCTGCTTCACTCTCTACTTGATAACTATAGTTCTTCCTCTTTTTGATGTTGACAAAGGGGGAGAAAATGCAGATATGCACAAACTCAGGGGGAGTATCACACATCTTGCCAAGAATTTGCCATCATCAAAAAGGGGGAGTTTGTGAAAGAATTCTTTAACTTGAATTAACTTTTAATGATAGCAAATTGTGTGAACATCATCCAAATTGGTTGTGCATTGCATTACATGATATAATTGTGTTTTTACCTTGTGATTCATCCCACTCCATTGTTGCATAACCACACATATACATGTACATTGAAAAATTACTTAAAATAACTATTAAAATGCATTTTGTAACAGTATGTATCAATACATGAATCTGTGCATCGATACATGCAGCCTTGATTAAATGACAAAACAAATTATGTTCAGTATGCATCGATACACACGAGCCATGCATCGATACATGGAAGTGCAAAAGCTCTGTGCATCGATACACACGACTTCTGCATCGATACATGACCACTTGTGTTAGCCTGTGCATCAATACATGAGCATTAAGCATCGATACAGATTAGTGTAAATACCACATGCATCGATACACACGACTTTTGCATCGATACATGATTAATTAATTTGACCAAATTACAAACAACTTACAGTATGCATCGATGCACACTCCTGTGTATCAATACACAAGGCTGTTTTAAGTCATAACAGAATCTGTTTTGTAGCATACATATACAGGTTTTGACAGCAAATGAGGGACACGAATTCATTGAGCAAAAAGACAATTGAACACAAGATCAAACAAGTGTTGGAGCAATTGTCAGTGAGCATTTAGAAACCTGAAAGAGACTTCATCTTCTTCATCTTCTCAATCAATTTTCTTCAAGAACAATTACACACAACAATTCTTGTTCTTTGGATTAAAGAAGGATCGAGATAACGTTCAGTGGTGTGATCAAGGATCTAGCTGTGGGTTGCAGTGGAACGATCGAGGATCTAGCTGAGTCGAAGATTGAAGGGGGTTTCTAGGAAAAACCTACTGGTTTGTCCTTCAAGAACTGGTGTGTTCTTGAGGGTTTCGGAGTCACATTTGCAGAACAGATTCAGCCGCAGCGTTGCGTTTGGAGATCGGGGGATTTCGCAAGCAGGTCGTGGAACCGGTGAATTGTTTGCAACTTTGTGCAGGAAAATCTTGATCAAGCTCAGATCAAGTGAAGGTTTATACAAGAAGAGGTTCTTGGAGATTAGAAATTCTGTCTTTGTATCAAAACCTTGTATCAACGGATTCGGCAATAATTGATAATCAAAGTTCTCAATTTCATTTGAAATTGAGAGGGAGACGTACCCACACGCGAGGACGACGTGGGGAACTTCCTTAACAAATCTCTGCGTATCTTCTTTTACCTTAATCTTCTTTACGTTTCAAATACTGTTTTGCAAATTCTGTTAGTGTGTGGTGATTGATTAAATTTCTGGACAGCAGTGATAACAAAACCTTTAGTCATACACCATTGCTGTTTATCATCAAACACTCACACACCAACTGTTTGACAAAACGGTTAACTTGATTGTGTTCATTGGAAATAGTATTTGAGGATAAGCGCATTCAATCTGTTAACATTCTGTGTGTATTAATTCTGTCATTCTCATTAAAATCCAGCAACTGCACTTGCGTGTCCGGCTTTCTAGTAGCGGTTCAGAATAGACGGAAGTCGATTCGGGACTGCTTTATCCGCTGTATTTGAAAACTCTGATTAAACGTAAAAATCTCTTAAAGTTTAAGAGGTGATCTATTCACCCCCCCTCTCGATCACTAGCCACACCGTCTAACATATGGGGTTCATTATTTGGTTTTATTGTGATTATTGAGGCTAGGGTTTCACCCTTGAGCCATTTCATCAGAGGATTGGGGCTCAGATTGATCTATGCATTGCCAAATTCATCTGTCAGTTGAAAAAGTCAACTGAAGTCAACTGTGCATGATTTTATGGATTTGGAGGAGGAAATGAGTTGGATACACTTCATTCATGTTGAAACAGGTGTTATTTGACATGTCAAAGCTCAAGAATGAAGAAAATCAAGTCAGAACAAAAATTGCCAAAAATAGAAAGTGACTTGTAATGGAAGTTTCCAAAAATGGAAAGTTTTTGACCTCAAAATTACATGTCCAAGGAAGCTTCAAATGAAAAATTGTTCAACATGAAAGTTGTAGATCTTGTTCTCACCTTTCCAAAATGTCCAAGAACTTGAAAATCCCATGTATGGTTGTCAAGTTATGGTCCAGTGAATTTCAGAAATGACCCATAATCAGGAGGGCATAACTTCCACATGGATTGTCCAAATTGGATGTTCTTTATATGCACAAACTCCATTTGACATGTACTTTCATGGTGCATAATTGGATTTCTTCAAAAATGGTCAATGCAAAAAGTCAAATTTCAACTGGACAGTTAAATGAACCAGGGGCAAAATTGTCCAACTTGTGAAATAATTGGAATTTTTGAGTGGGGATTTTTGCAACACTTCACAAATGGCATTTGAAAGTTGTTGGAATCATCATAACATGCCAAGGCTTCATGGTTTGGAAATTGGCTTTTGAAATGAACTTGAATAATTGAACACATAAGCCATCACATAGTGAAAATGAGAAATACACCTCCAATGAGCATGCAACAAGTGGCAATAGCTCATGACAGGTGTTTACAAGGTGTATGAGGTGGCAGTGAGCTGTCATGAGCTGGCATGTGAAAGTTCAATTTTGCCCCTAGCTTGAAAGTGACATTTTCACTAATCATTGGCATTTGATTAATTAGTGTGATTAAACATGGGTTAAGCTTGAGTATATAATCCTAATCACGTCTAAATCATAACAGAATCACAATTCATCAAAAATCAGATCAAAAACTCTCCAAATTCTCAAGAATTCTTCAAGAACACAAAACCAAAAATCCAAGGATCTTTCTCATTTCTTGATCAATTCTCGAAATTCTCTTTGTGTCAATCTCTAATCAACTTCTTCTACATCTGTTTGTGGATCTCATCATCAATTGCACACCAAAACACGACTGTCCAAGTGAAGCATCATTCATGGTGAATCAAGATCGCATGCATTAGGAGCTGATTCGTTCGAACCTGATCACATCATTCAATTGCTTGGAGCTTCTACTTCAACTGTTTGTGGAAAAAACGCGCGAAGAACATCAAGATTGACACTGCCATTCCAGGTAATTGATTTTTTTCGAATGTCATGGTTTTGTATGTGATGATATGCGTTTTGTAGACTGGTTCATGTAGAGCATTGTGATGCTTTTAGTTTTAGGAATGGTGAACTGTAGAGGAAGTAATCTGGATTGAAAGTTTTGAAACCAAACCCTAAGTCGATCGATCCGTGAGATTTAGGAACTTGTAGGTTAAATCAGTGACATATTTGGACTCCTCGTTCTTAGACGATTCCATTGACTATGCGCTTGCAAATTTTGGTGATGATTCGTGGATCTTCATGTTCATGCGTGTTCTTGGTATTTCTGGAGTGAAGACGATGAGTATAGCATGTTTGACCCGAAATCTTGTTTGAAAATTTGAATAGGAGGTTTACCGCGCCCGCGTTCCATAATTACAACTATGCCATTAATGAAAACTAATTTAATTAATTTAATTCAAATAAATTATTAAAAAATCATAAACAACTTAAAAAATTCATAAAAAATTATTTAAAAGTCAGAAAAATGTGAGGATTTTTTCTATGGATTCCAAATTCCCTGTAGAATTTTATTGACCTATTTTTAGAAGTTGTGCTTGGTAAAAATTAGGTTTGACCTAGGGTTGTTTGACTTAGGTGCATTTTTGATACATTTTGCCATTCCTATTGTGAAATACTCATGCCTTGAAATAAATGCTTGAAAATTTTTGTGGTGATTATAGACATGCCAAAGGTGATTTACATGTACATTTTGTGAATTTTGGATACCTGTGGATTGAGTTATGAATTTTTGAATCTAGGTGTGATAATTTGTGTCACACCTAGTTAGGTCATCTTTCTGGATTTATTTTCATGACTTGTGCTTGATGGATTGATGTGAAATTTTGCATGATTGTTCATTAACATGTTAAGATGCTATGTGAATTTTTCTGGATTTTTCCATTGCATTTTCAATTTGATTGCTATTTTTCATCTCTGTTGGTCAAATATGCAAGTCCATGTGACACATGTTGTGAAATTTGTTGTGAAAGGCTCATATGGTATTGAATGAACATGAAATTTGGTATGCTGGTTATAGACACATGATAGGACATCCCTGTTTTGGTCCCATTCATTTCTTTATTGTTTTCATTGATTTATGAATTTTTGAAGTGAATGCATGTGTTGATGCTTTGGTTTGGATCATATAATTGTGTCTGTTTTTGTTGATTTTCATTGACATGGTTCCCTTTGTCCAATTGAGCTAAAATTTGACATGCCATACCTTGAACATGTCCTGTTTAGGTGTAAATTATTTGAGGATTTTTGGAATTGTTTTGACATGGAATTGAATGCAATAGTTCTGTTTGGATGTTTGGTGTTCCATTTGACCTAAATTGAATTGTTTTGTGCATGAAATGAATATAATGAATGGTATGAGCATGGGACTAATTGTGTTGGCTTTTGTTTGACATTAATTTGACTTTGGTTAGAGATCCCTTGCTGTTTAGACATTTTTGTCACCTTTGGACCCTAGGCTTGGCCTAGTGGTCTAGTTTCTAACATTTGCTTGATTTTTCAGGATGAAATGCATAATGCCTAAAGGGATTGAGCCAAGTTAATTCAATTGAGATTATTTGTTGTTTGTACACTAACATGACTTGGTTTTGTAGGTTGTGAAGCTTGGGCTTGAGCTTATAGCTTGCCTTGTTGTGCATTGACTTGTATAGTCTGACTGATTAACATTTGCTGTTTTCTGATTGGTTGTCTGAGATACTGACTGGTTAGCTTTTGTACAGGTACATTTAGTCGCTTCTAGTTCTTTTAAGAACTTGCTTGCTAGCTGCTGCTTGGTTGTGTAGACCATTTGAGGTAGGTCCTCTTGACTTCATGTAGTCTGGAGACCCGGTTTGTTATTTGGCCGGGCAAAATGTCTGAAGTCCTCCTTAAGAGGCGATGATTGTGATTGTTTAATATTGTGCCTAAGCAGGTAAAGTCCTTAATCAAGGCAATTGGTGGAAGGTAGGGATATGCAATCTATCCCCCACTATTCTGTGAGTCGTCCCTCTGCTCACACGGCTGTGTGTTGATGCATTGGGACACAAACCCAAGATCTCGTGCTGTTGCACAATCGAGTCAGAGTCTTTGAGCGTAGAAGGGTCCCTCCATTCTGGACCCACGCTCCTTTGTCAGAAGCTCTCCCTGGTCAGGGATAAGAGCTGTGAGGTCTGATCCTCACTTCACCTTTCATCTGCTTCACCTTAGCCTCGTAATGGCAAGGTTAAGAGCAAACGCAGCCCGTACAGATGACTTGCTGAGGCAGTCAAACCTATTGTGTGAGCCCACTTGTTTGGTTATAGTGCGTGCTATGTGGATATCTGTTTGAGATGCTTGTTCTCATTTGATGTATGCTTGAATTATTTTGTATGCTTGTATGCTTGCTTCTTTCCTGGATAGGAGTAGTTTGCTTATGCAAGTAGGATAGAAAACTGAACTTAGGGTAACGATGCATGACAACACTAGGCTCGAGTCCAGCTCCCTGGTAGTGTGTCTTCCCTCGGTTTCTGGCTAGTTTTTCTTTCCCTTGAGGGGGAACTACATCGCCCTGATCCTTGTTCCAGACGAGGTATGTAGGCAGGTGGTCGTGCGAGACCACTCCGGGCAACCTTTTTCTTTTTTGCGTGCGTTTACTTGTTATCTGACTGTGTGTTTGGTTCGGATGCCGACGTAAGTCCAATGATTGGCTGTCGGGCTCCACGTTTGCCGTTTTGTGCGTGTTTTGGTTCGGATGCTGACGTAATTCCATCGAGTGGTTGTCGGGCTCCATGTTTGCCATCTGTCTGTGCGTTTTGTGTTGTTTGGCGTGCGTAAGCCGAACTACAGTGGCTCTGATTCTCGTTCCAGACGAGATATGTAGGCATAGGATGCGATGTCCTATCGAGCTCCCTTCTCTTAACCCCACCCGCGTTCCCTTGTGTGTGTGTGTGTGATGTTTTAGCAACCTATTCTTTATTTTAGAACGTGGATCCCGTCGAGTACGACGGACGTGAGGGGTGCTAATACCTTCCCCTTGCGTAACCGACTCCCTTACCCTTTCTCTTTGGTCGCGAGACCATTTCCTTTCCAGGTTTCTCTGAGCGTTTCCTTTCCCTATCTTGGGATAAATAACGCGCAGTGGCGGCTCTGTGTTGTGTTTTTATTTGAGTCTCGCCGGTTGTTTTTTCGCGGATGCGACAGTTATTTCCGAAAGCATATTACAACAAAATTGCGTAAACTGACTCCTAAAGATTTGCTAATCTTCAACATCGATGTCATTATTCTCGTTGTGTCTTTCACACTTTAAATTGATGAATCAACATTACATTTGGACTCATGGTCCACTCGTCACACACTATCACATCATTCCAATAAATAATTCTTTTCAAAACCTGCATAAGTATCGCATTAAAATTACCATTTCTGAACAAACAATTTTAACTGCAAGACAGTACTTGACGTCAGGGAAATTCCAACAATAAGGAACGATCAGAGGAACTTGGACATTCGTTGGTGCTGACCCGAATCAAGACTACCTCACAACCTATGAATCTGAGACATGCCACCTAAACATCAATTGGTCATAGGAAGATTACTCCAAGAATTGGTCAGTCTTAAACAGTCTCCAACATCTGTTAATAAATGTGCAAACCATTTCAAGAATCAGTTGATCCAGAGCAAATCATCTCAGGACTCTATTAACTAGGGGCAAATCACCTAGAAGTTCTGTTGGCCAGGGGCAGACCCCTTCAATGTTCAGTTAGGGTGAGTTAAGTCGCTTCAACGCTCATACCGGGGCAAGCTACCTCAAGAGCACAGAAAAGTCAACCACTCCAAGAGTCGGTTAACCAAGGATAAATCCTTTCATGGATCAAAATTCGGGGGCAATCCATCTCCAAATTATGGTACAATTGCGTTCAAAATCCTTTCGAGGTAAACATTTTGCATAGACCCATCACATTGGGGCAAGATGAGCCATATAGGAGCAAGTTATCTCCCTGACTTCAAGCTGTTCAAGCGAAAGCTTTTTCACACGTCATCAACTGCAGAGTTCAAGATGAGTGTCGGGGAATCACGCTATCACCCCATAAAATAACCTTTTGACAGACAAAAGCCTTTCTGCAAAAAAAACCTTCTCTTCTAATACTCGCGCAGGGGCATTTTGGAAACCTTCCAATCATTACATAAATCATCATCATGCATTAGTCATGTCGCTTTGCTCTAGCATAAAGCCATGCATATCATATCATTTATCAGGCATAACCCATAACATGAACCTGACATCAAAAAGCCTTGAATCCCAAAATCTGACGCTAAAGTCCAATTCTCGTTTGGCAAATTATTTCAAAGCCCATTTTTCGTCTGGCAATTTATTACAAAGTTCAGTTCTCGCCTGGCAATTTATTACAAAGTCCAGTTCTCGCCTGGAAATTTATTTTAAAGCCCAGTTCCCCTTTGGCAACCTTTTTCAAAAGCCCAGTTCCCATCTGGCATTTTATTTTAAAACCCAGTTCCCGTCTGGAAATTTATTTCCAAAGTCCAGTTCTCGTCTGGCGATTTATTTCCAAAATCCAGTTCTCGTCTGGCGATTTATTTCCAAAGTCCAGTTCTCGTCTGGCGAACTATATCAAAAATCAGTTCTTGCATGACAAATCATTTGCCAAATACCAGTTCTCGTCTGGTAAATTATCTCTTAATACCAGTTCTCGTCTAGTAGGTCACTTATTTCAATACCAGTTCTCGTCTGGTAGTCAATTATTTTCACCAGTTCTCGTCTGGTAGCCTATTTTAAAAAAATTCAGTTACCGTCTGACAAACAAAAACAAATTCAGTTCCGTCTGACATTTCAATTATTTTCACCAGTTCGCGTCTGGTAACATATCCTTCAAGTGTTGTCCTCATTTGGCAGTTCAATCTCCTTCACCATTTCTCATCTGGCAGTTCCCATTTAAAGTCCAACCTCATTGGCAATCAAGAATTAAACCCTACAAAAACATCCAATTACCCAGTTGCATTCCCACATGCATCACACGAATCATCCATACATGGTTTTCCTACCAAACAGAAAATTAAAAAAAACACAGTCATATTAATCATCAGCATACTTATGCATAACCTTATACAAAATAAAAATCATTCGAATTCCTACATGCACAGCCAAATATCCCCAGCAATTGCATACTTGCATGCATCTCATGCATCATCCCATGCATGGTATTCCCACATAAAGTGGAACATCATATAAAAATCAAATGCAAAATATCAGGATCCAAGGTCATTTATATGTATCTTGGACATTTCTCATTTCCGAATAAAGTTATTTCCCTGCATGTGCTCATAGAATTATTTCTCAGCAAATCATTGTTCAACTTTATGATTAAAAATGATATTTCCAGCAATCATTGCTCCCCAATCAGAGGTTACCCTAAAAAGTCTCTTATGAGCTTTTCCCCTGCAGAACATTTCTAGTAAATCTCCCTCGAAAGGAGTCTTTTCTAAAAAAGTTCCCCCAATAGACGAATATTCGAGATACTGCTTCATTTATCTGAAGAATCTCATCTCTCTGTTTGAGATACTGCTTCATCAATTTGAAGAATCTCATTTGTTTTCTAGAGATACTGCTCTAAGTATCCTCGGAGAGTCTTAGATTCAATTAAGGTATCATTCCCTTGTTCGGAATATCTTAATTCTATCATATAAGATATTGCTTCGACTCGATACAGAGAATCTCATTTTTTTTACTGTTTGAGATAAACACAGCAAGGCAATTCTTCAAAAAACATAAACATAGCAAGAGCAACAACAACAGCAAAGCAATTTTTCTCAAAAAAACAAAACCCCAAACACAACGGTAAAAACACACACCAAGAGTTGATTTCGTGAAACCCTAAGCAAGAACAGCAAAAACGCACACCAAGAGCTTATTTCGGAGAAGCAGAAGTCGAGAATCACATACCTGTTCGTTCAACTCCGAAGCATCTCGAACAGTAAAAACCTAACCCTCTACTCCTTGGTCTGTTTGAATTTTAACGATTGTATGTATGGCCTATCTTTCCTTCTGCGTGATTTGTGCCTCGGTGCATCAGTGACTTGTTCCCACATTCCGTTTTGAGGTGCATGCGTTGTGTTCGAGTTTTTAGATTTTTTGATAGAATTCCACGATAGTTTATAGTTACGCTGATACATGTAGATCCATCTTTTGGTCGTTGTTGAACTGAGACCTTGGATTTCCTTGAGCTCTGTTGTAAAGAGAATAACGAACGTTGCAAACAGAGAGAGAAGGTTAAACGGGAACGGGAAAGTGAGAGTTAAACAGAGAGAGAGAGAGTTAAACGTTGCAAACAGAAGCAGGAAGGGTTTAATTGAGATCCAACCCTGTTTTTAAGTTGGACCGGAGCGGGTCCTCCTCATGGGTTTCCAGGGTTTCCGACCCAGCTAGTCCACCATATTTGGTTTTCGCCCTGATGGGCCTTAAGGGGAACATTTAGAGCCCATTCCTTTTCTGTTATTATTAATCCATCTAAAATACATAAAACCTAACTTAGCTTTTTTTAATAAAAAAAGGCAAAAGGACATGAATTTTTAATTTCAAAAAGACATGAATTTTGTTTAATTAATTAAAATTTCATTTTTTTAATTATTTAATATCAATTATAGAACTTATTAGTATTTAACCAATAATATGTTGAATTATCACCATTTATTAGTTAAATATAAGTAATTATTTTTTATGAGAATTGTGTGTGCCACCACTTTGGTTTATTTATTTTATTCTTTCTTTTAAAAAAATTATAATTATACTGTTGTTAATATTATTATTTTATTTTCAAAACTAATTATACTATTGTTAATATTTTTTTATATATATTACTATTATTATATTACTATTATTATTATTAAAAAGTAAATACACAATTATATGGTTTTTATCATTATTAATATTTAATTATTTGATTATATTCATTTTTTTGTTACTACTTATTATTTAATTAAAATAAAATAATTAGTTAAACATCCAATTAATTAATTGACTACAGAATCACAAATGACCTTCATAATTTAGATGTTTATTTATCTTAAGGAGTGTATGTGCATGATTATTCTTTATCTATTTGTTTATATTGAACCTTGAGCGTACACAAAATGATATGTTATAATTGTGACAAATCACGTCGCTTTCATCGATTTTAAAATAATCCGAGCCGATTTCAAATCACATACTTCTCGATTCAAAGTCGAGCCCATTTTCAAAACACCTTTGTAAGTCGATCGCTTGTAAAAGCACCGCCATCAACCTCACATGACTTACTCTTGGGCCTTCTTACAATGAGACCTATTCGGTTTTAATTAATCGATTAAATGGATTATTCACCAATTAAATTCAATTCATTCACAAGAATGCAATTTTAAAACCTCGATCCGACATTGAAAGTTAAATTAAAATACTTAATGACATTTAAAACAACACTTCGTTTGAAAATGAAAAGGGGGATGGTTTTGAGTTTTCAACTCCTCTCCTCGATTATTTGAATACGAGTTTTCTTACTCGGTTAGTCAAATGGTCGTCATTTCTAATTCATTTAAGTACAAACAAATCAAATCCTTTTATAACAAGAAACCAAAAGGGAGATAACTTTGAGTCTTCAATTTTTCTCCTCAATTATTTGAATACAAGTTCTCTTACTTGGTCAGTCAAATAATTGTCGTTCCTCTACAAACTTCCAAACCAAATTAAATCGAAATATTTTCATAATAAGCTAAATGAAAAGGGAGTTGACTTTGAGTTTTCAATTTCATTCCTCAATTGTTTGAATACGAGTTCTCTTACTCGGTCAGTCGGACAATTGTCATTTTTCACCAACTCATACTTAATCAAATCGTTTTTCATAACGAACTATACGAAAAGGGAGATGGTATTGAGTCTTCAATTCCTCTTCTCAAATGCTTGGATATGAGTTATCTTACTCAGTCATTCAAGTATTTGTCATTCAGGCTAAAATACGTCAACCATATACAACCTTATTTTCATAAATATTCAGATGAAACAGAAAGCGGTCAAGAGTCTTCTACTCCCTTTCCCGATTATTAGGATACGAGTTGTCTTACTCGATTATCCGAGTATTCGTCATCCATTGAAAACACCTTAATTATTATCAAACCCTTTCTATAATTAAGGATGAAAAAGAAAGTGGATTAGAGTCTTCTATTCCCTTTCCCGACTATTGGGATGCGAGTTGTCTTACTCGACTATCCGAGTAATTGTCATCCAACCAAAATATCTCAACACATCAAACCTATCTTTTCTCGCCCTCGTGCGATCATAAACAATCAAACAAAACACCCAACACATTAATTCAACTCGTCACCCCCGTGTGACCAAAACCCTTCTTTCAAAAAGGACACTATTTAATCCTTTCTAAATGTGCATAACAAACCAATGCTTAAGCCTCCGCCGAGAGTAGACAAGCCAACGTTTAGCCTTTAGGATGCGATCTAAATAGTTGTTCATTAAAAAACACCAACCAACCGTAGTTCCCCGAACTACGAATGCTCTGATTTCCTTATTACCATAAGGATACGTAGGCAGGAGATTGCTGTATCTTCGCGAGCACACTAATAAAAAAACCTCCCCTTTCCCTTTCTGAGGTTCCCATCCATTTTTATTTTCAATATATTTATAACCCAAAGATAACAAACAAACATAGATTAACACTCGAAACGCACATTAGAACTAAAAGGTTCCCGTTGAGTACAACAGACGTAAGGGGTGTTAATACCTTCCTCTTACGTAATCCACTCCCAAACCCGAATATGGTTGCGATGACCATTATTCCATTTCCTAAAGGTTTTATCGATATTTTCCTATTCCTTCATTGGGATAAATAAAGTTCGGTGGCGACTCTGTTCGAACATAATTTTTTCCGCGACCATCGCGAGGAATCGTATTTTTCGAGATACGACACCCAAGACACGAAAATGTCATGTGATTTGATAAATCCTTTTGTGATAATACTTATGTGTACAATTACCCCTTTTCCCTTATGTCTATATTGAACACAAGGCATAGACCGTGTCATCCTTGTCCAGTTCAATATTGGGCCCATAAACATTTATCCTATTACGTAGGATGGGAAAATTCCATCTAGATCACTCATGTCCCTCACCATGCTTCGTGGAGTACCCATCAACTATCTTTATGGTCATCCAGTTACAGACAATGTTTGATCAGCTTTAATGCACTCGACTCTACATCTAGGGTCCATAGTGGTTTCAGGCCGAAGAGTGGTATACACCATTATCATCATGAGAATAACTTATGACACTTTGCATAACATTCTATAGTGTATTCTCATAGAGGGTCAATCCAGTATAAATATTACTCTTAATATTCATACCTATGTTTAAGACTTTATAACTCCTTATCCATGATCCATGAGATGTGATCATCAGTCTATATACATAATAATCTTAATGCTTTAATGTTATCCCACTTCACAATAAAGCTCGACTACAGATACTTTAAGAATAATGTCCTTATGTTTAATGTGATCTCATGATTAAGTCATACTTGATACATTAAACGGACTAGCTATTTTAGGGACTTTATTAAACAAACATAATAAAGAAAAAGCCTTTTTATTATTAATAAATAATTCGATACAAGTACCAAAAGTATTGGCCTCTAGGGCTTACACCAACAATCTCCCATTAGCACTAGAGCCAATCAGGCATACCCCTAATGCCCATAGATCTAGTATGACCATCATGCTTCTGCTGCACAAGAGGCTTTGTCAGTGGGTCAACAATATTGTCAAGTGTAGGTACTCTACATGTTTTCACATCTCCTCTATCTATTATCTCTCGAATGAGGTGATAACGCCTAAGTATGTGTTTAGATCATTGGTGAGATCTAGGCTCCTTAGCTTGTGTGATAGCACCATTGTTATCACAATAGAGACCATTGGGATCCACAATGCTAGGAACTATACCAAGTTCACTAATGAACTTTTTGATCCAAACAACTTCCTTTGTTGCACTTGAGGCAGCAATGTACTCGGCCTCAATTGTAGAATCAGCAAATGTATCTTGCTTTGAACTTTTCCAGCTCACAGCGTCACCGTTTAAGCAAAACACATAACCAGATTGCGATCTAAATTCATCCTTATCTGTATGGAAGCTAGCATCGGTGTATCCAATTACAACAAGCTCTTCCTGACCTCCATATATCAAGAATGAGTCCTTAGTCCTTCTCAAATACTTAAGGATATTCTTGACAGCTACCCAATGAGCATCACCGGGATCAGATTGGTACCTACTCGTTGCACTTAAAGCATACGAGACATCTGGTTGAGTACATAACATGGCATACATGATAGATCCTATTGCAGATGCATATGGAATCTTATTCATGCGATCCCTTTCTTCCTTAGTTGAATGGGATTGTGTTTTTGATAGACACATGACATGTTGCATAGGTATGAATCCTTTCTTGGAATCATGCATATTAAAGCGTCTCAGCACTTTGTCTATGTATGTACTCTGACTTAGACCAAGCAGTTTTTGTGATCTATCTCTATAGATTCTGATTCCTACTATATATGCTGCTTCACCTAGGTTCTTCATAGAAAAGCATTTCCCCAACCAAGACTTTACTTGTTGCAGGGTAGGGACATTGTTTCCAATGAGTAATATGTCATCTACATATAATACCAGGAAAATGATCATGCTCCCACTAACCTTCTTGTAGACACAAGGCTCATCTTCGTTCTTGATGAATCCATATTGTTCTACTGTTTCATTAAAACGAAGATTCCAGCTTCTAGAAGCTTGGTTCAATCCATAGATTGATCTTTGTAACTTACATATCTTTTGGGCTTCTTCTGGTATGTCAAATCCTTCAGGATGTGTCATGTACACATCCTCAAGAAGATTCCCATTAAGGAAAGCAGTTTTCACATCCATCTGCCATATTTCATAATCATGATATGTAGTGATAGCAAGTAAAATCTGAACAGATTTAAGCATTGCAACTGGTGAAAAGGTTTCGTCATAGTCAACCCCATGAATTTGTTTATATCCTTTTGCAACTAGTCTTGCCTTATAGGTATGTACCTTACCATCAATGTCAGTCTTCTTTCTGAAGACCCACTTGCATCCTATAGGGTTAACTCCTACAGGAGGCTCTACCAAGGTCCAAACTTGGTTTGTGTACATGGAATCCATTTCAAATTTCATGGCTTCTAGCCACTTCTCAGACTCGGGACCAGTTATGGCCTCTTGGTAGGTCACAAGCTCATCTTGATCCATGAGTAATACATCACCTTGATCAGTTATGAGATATCCATATCTCTCAGGTAGGTGACGTATCCTTCTTGACCTACGCTGGTCTTGTTCTACTTGAGCAGGTTGCTCTTCCACAACTACTTGTGTTTCCTGCTCTAATTCCTCCATAGGTGTATCAATGGTTTGTGATTCTTGAATTTCTTCAAGCTCTACTTTCCTCCCACTGATTCCTTTGGAAATAAAATCCTTTTCTAGGAAAACTCCATTTCGAGCGACAAACACTTTGCCCTCAGAAGGATTATAGAAGTAATACCCTCTTGTTTCTTTAGGATATCCCACAAATAAGTATTTGTCAGATTTGGGCTCAAGCTTAGTTGAAATTTGTCATTTCACATAAACTTCGCAACCCCAAATCTTCATGTAAGACATATGTGGTTTCTTACCACTCCATATCTCATATGGTATCTTCTCAACCTTTTTAGATGGAACACGGTTAAGTGTGTAAGCTGCTGTCAATAATGAATGTCCCCAAAAGGAGTTTGGAAGATCGACGTGACTCATCATGGATCAGACCATGTCTAACAGGGTTCGATTTCTTCTCTCAGATACACCATTCTATTGGGGTGTTCCCGGAGGAGTAAGTTGGGATAGAATCACACACTCTTTCAGATGGTCATCAAACTATAGGCTTAAACACTCACCACCTCGATCTAATCGAAGAGTTTTAATATTCTTACCTAGTTGGTTTTGTACTTTATTTTGAACTCCTTGAACTTTTCAAAGGACTCTAATTTGTGTTTCATTAAATACACATAACCATATCTACTGAAATCATCAGTAAATGTGATGAAGTACTGAAAACCTCCTCTGGCTAGTATGTTCAGTGGTCCACATACATCAGTATGTATGAGGGCCAAAGATCATTAGCTCTTTCACCTTTTCTTGTGAATGGAGACTTTGTCATCTTTCCAATTAAACAATATTTGCATGTCTCATATGATTCATAATCAAAAGAGTCAAAGAGTCCATGTTTATGGAGTTTGGAAATGCATTTCTCATTTATGTTGCCTAATCGACAATGTCAAAGGTAAGTTGGATTTAACTCATTAGGTCTCATCCTTTTAGTATTAATGTTATAAATAGGCATTTCAAGATCAAGGACATATAGTCCATTGTTCATTTGTGCAGTAGCATAGAATATATCATTCAAATAAATTGAGCAACAATTGTTCTTTATTATAAATGAAAAACCAAACTTGTCCAAACAAGAAACGGAAATAATATTCCTGCTAATTGCAGGTACATAATAATAGTTCTCTAACTGAATTATTAAACCACTAGGTAAAGTCAATACATAAGTTCCTACGGCTAAAGCAGCAACCTTTGCTCCATTGCCAACTCGTAGGTCAACTTCACCTTTTTCTAAATCTCTACTCCTTTTTAGCCCCTGCACATTGGTACAAATGTGAGAACCGCATCTAGTATCTAATACCCATGATGCAGAAGTAGATAAATTAATTTCAATAACAAAAATACCTGAAGTTGAAGTCTCTACTCCATTCTTCTTATCTTCAAGGTACTTTGGGCAGTTTCTCTTCCAGTGTCCGGTCTTACCGCAATGGAAGCATGTTCCTTCCTTTGCTATGCCTCCACTAGGCTTCAAAGCAGCAATAGTGGGTTTGGGTTTGGCAACTTCCTTGCCTTTCCCTTTATCACCCTACTTGGTGGGTCTTTTGTTCTGTCTCTTTCCATTTCCGATCATCAGAATGGACTTCCCTTTTGACTTCAGATTCTGCTCAGCAGTTCTTAACATGGCTAGCAGTTCAGGAAGAGATTTGTCCATATCATTCATATTGAAATTAAGGACAAATTGACTGAATCTATATGGAAACCATTGCAAGATAAAATCAGTCGCAAGTTCCTTTCCGAGGGGAAAACCCAACCTCTCAAGGTTCTCCACATACCCAATCATCTTGAGCATATGGGGACCTACAGGGGCTCCCTCAGCTAACTTGCCTTGAAAAAGGGCTTTTGAAATTCAAACCTTTCATGCCTTGCTTGCTCTTGATAGAGCATCTTCAGGTGTTTGATCATATCGAACGTTGCCATATTCTCATGTTGCTTTTGCAACTCTGAGTTCATGGTAGCTAGCATGATGCAAGCAGTTTCATTGGCATCATCGACAAGCTTCTTATAAGCATCTCTTTCTTCCTTAGGTGCAGAACTAGGAGGCTCCTCTTCAGGAACAGGTTTCTCCAAGACATACAGCTTTCTATCATGTTTGAGGACAATCCTCAAATTTCGGTGCCAATCCAGAAAATTTGTCCCAGACAATTTTTCCTTGTCAAGGATTGATTGCAAAATGTTGTTAGAGGTGTTTGTTGTCATGGTAATCTACATGAAATAATGAAAATATAAGTATCAATAATATATTTAATTAGGCCTTTAATTAAATATGCTCCCACTATGTTACTCAAAACAAATGACCCTCACCATTTGATTCGGAAAATCCTGTTGGAAGATTTTCTAGTGGTTCGAGATCCACATTTCACTTTGTTTTAAGTCCGCGTAGGAGGATTACATAAAACTAGGTTATTTAGGTAGGAACTCCTTCCAATTGTATCTAATACAACTCTCGAATATTTTAGTTGGGTGAATAACTCCTTATTCCAATCCATCACATGGATCATTTCCAACTCTTGCTTCTAAACATATATAATCTTATTATAACTTGTTTAGTTAAGTTTGACCCATTGTTTTAGCAATTGGATATTACAATTATCCCATCGCACCTTACTAATATAGAACATGCACCTCGTGTAGGCGAAACCTACATTATCCGATACTAGTCTTGATGAGTGCTAAAACTTGGAAAGCATAAACTTAATATTTAATTTGAGGGAATTTGCAATTATTCTGATCTCACCGGCTTATTTATCATATAAATCGTCTCTCACATGCATCAACATACATTCACATGCATCAACATACATAATGGAACAGTTATGGCCCATAGTGCAATTGTTCTCCCAAGCCAATGAGAGAACCTAAGCTAACCTAATAACGATCTAAGCTTCTCCAAGCAAGATCTTCAAGGTTTTCCTCCTTTGATATTGAATTCTTCTCTTTTTTCATAACATTACATTACATAACAGAAACTCGTTTTACATACGAGGGAGTGAGATGAGAAAAGAAGTTACATTAAGAGATTAAAAGAGAGACACGACACGCATGTCGTATTTTAAAATCCCAAAATAAAATAAAGGAAAACTAAGGCCATAACCGACCACCACAAGACAATAATAATACACACATTATTATTACTAACTTAAATTATGTTAATTAATTAAAACCAAATTAAATTTCGGCGACTGATCACAACCCTAATCGCATAACTCTTTGACAGCACAACCCTTGTGCCGTCATTAACCCTAATGCACCAATTTCAGACCGTCAAACACACCTTGTCATACCCCAAAATTTGCCCGTTAAGTGTTCAGGACATTTTTCAAGACATTCTAATTCATGTTCAAGACATTAATGTTAAAGGAACAGGGGTCCAGCGCATAGGTTACCAAATCCAGAAGATGACCTAAGCTGGCATGCTCGCTAGGCGAGCAAACCCTTCGCTAGGAGAATCCCTCGCTACCTCACTCGCCTAGCGAGCTCACGAAATACCAGAAATTTTGGGCTTAATTCTGAGCCCACCAAGACACAATTATTATAAATACCAGAACTTCACACAGAGAAGGACACACATAGACAGACGGAGGACAGAGAGGGAACAAGCAAACCCTAACAGAGGCAACCGAAAAAAACCCTGGAGGCTAACGAAGAGAATTCAGAGTAACCCCCGGATACCCCGAAGGAAACTCATCTGCACAAAGGTTACCTCCGCCCAACTCAATCTGGTACAAACCATAAGAGTGATCTGCAAGTCCAACGGTGCAATTGCAATTGCAAACAGGTTTGCCACACCCCCATTATTTTTATGCTCCTAATTTGACATCTTCAAATACATGAGGCATTATGATTGAATTTCTAAATGTATCATTAGGTTTTGCATATGGGTTTAAGTATGCATGAATGTGTAACACGATATCTTGAATGTTTAACCATGTAATTTCTGTAATGGATACCATAGGGTTTGGGGTTCCTGAAATCGCATTGTTATCAAAGAAGAACCCAGAACTCGCAGCCGTTCGCTAGCACTTCGCTGAACGAACATGTAGCGAGGGTTCGCCAAGCCTTCGCTAGGCGAGGCAGTAGCGAACATGACAATATTTGTTTTTTTCATTCGCATTCTAATCTGTTATGTACTTGATTGACATGTTTCCTATTGCATCTACACTCTGTTTGCCTGACACCATTATTGCTGTGATTCTTTTGTTTGGTGCAACTCTTGGTTGCACCCTGGCTTGGTATTCTAACCCGTTTGTTGAATTTTTGTGAGGGTTCACATACTCCTGAAGAGACAGTTTGCTAGGTATTCCACTTTATTTGTGGGATACCCTTGTGAAGATTCATTTTAATTACTTGATCGATTACATTGCCTTCGAATATATGATCTGGGCCCTCTCTTTGTTGCCTTACGATATTACGGCCATGTCCCGCGAATGTAAGGATACCCTTAGCAAAGACCCTTCGGTTAAATCATCATAGTCCCTCGAATGTTGCCTTCGAATACATGACTTTGTCCCTCGATGACCCTTCGTGGTAGCCTACGGTTAAATGATGATCGTCCCTTCGAATGTTAAGGTATCCTTACAAATGTTGCCTTCAATGACCAATCGACGATCCTACGATGTCCCTTTACATCCAAAGGATAAGACTACTTACTTCTCAGTAGTAAGGACAGTTTTACCCTCCTAAGGATAGGAGATACCTATAAAGACCTTGGTTAGGTATAACTCTTAAATGCTTGCTCGCAGCTTAAAATACTTTTCACACCTCCCACTTTTCAAAACATCTTTTAGAAAATCACCACTTGGTATACATTCGCACCAGAATCATCGCCGAGTTATATTTTTCTAAACATCTTCCAAATCAAACGAGATAAACACTTTGTATACATTCGTACAAGAATCATTACAAAGTTAAACTCTCCTTTCAAAATATTTTCTAAACACACCACATTTCTCAAACACTTTCTCAAACAAGGAAAACATAAGTGAGTTAAGCAATTAAGAGCCCATGGATAACCATGGATACAAAGGGTGCTAACACCTTCCCTTTGTATAATGTACCTCCCGAACTCAAAATCTAATCAAGGTCTTTCCTGTTCTTTTCCGCCTTTCCTTATTGGATAAAAGAAAAGTCGGTGGCGACTCTTGCTATCCGCGACATTGCTTTTCAAAGCAAAACACAAAAGTCAGTTCACCGTATAACAGAACTGGCGACTCTGCTGGGGACTTAAAAAGAGAGGTTACCTTAAAAAATAAGGTCATTTATGTTGTTCCTTCGTCTGATTTACTTTTAAGGGATTGTTTGGGTATTCTATGCTTGAGTGAAAGATCCTACACCCGGATCTAGTGTACCTTAGGTAAGTAGCAAGAGATCATCGCGACTGTCCGGCGTATACTGGAATGGTTAAAATGATGGCTACGGTTAATATGACACTTTAGATGTCCTAATGTTCCTCATGTTTACTTGAGGAAAAATTTGGCGTCTGCGTGGTGTCATCAAAGCATTAACCAGACCTTTAGAACCCTAATTGACTTATCCTAGCCATTAGAAAGTAGTGAGATAACTGACTTCGGTTCCGACTGGGGTTGGTTGATACTCGATACTACACTCTTTGAGATTGGACTTTAGGGAAATTTTGGTCAACCGTTTGGTGTTGCACTGAAGTGGACTTAAGGAAAGGTCGATGATTTGAGATCCTTCTAGAACCCGGTTACTATTCTAGGACAGGTGGAACCAACCAAACTTCAGTGGGGAGGGTACTTACCTATGGAACTCATGCAAGCCTTAAAACCTAGGAATGATTGCGGTGTGACTTGTTTGTGTTTGTTACTTACTTAACATCATAACATCATAACATCATAACATCATGACATTGTACTAACCATCAAGGACTTAGGGATTTAACTTGTTAAACAGGCTATGGCTTCCAGGAAGACCATCCAGATCAATCTTGTAGTGATCTCTCCTCAACTCAAGGATTTAGTGTCGAAACTTCCCGATCATGCTCAGTTCATCAAGAAACATGGTTATCTCCTCAATTTAGTTACCACCGGTTTCAAAGAAGATATGATGAGAGTTCTATTCCAGTTCTTCGATCCTAAACATCATTGCTTCACCTTCCCAAATTATCAGTTGGTACCTACATTAGAAGAATTCTCCAGGCTGCTTGGGATACCTATCCTTGATCAAACACCTTTCAGTGGTTTAGAAAAGATTCCGAAGTCTGAAGAAGTTGCCGCGGCTTTACACATGACAAAGTCCGACATTGAAACTAATTGGGTAACAAGAAGTGGAGTTAAGGGTTTACTTGCCAAATTTCTGATAAATAAGGCCTGAGAATTCCTAAAAGTTATGAATGTCCATGCTTTCGAAGATGTTCTAGCCCTATTAATCTATGGTTTGGTGCTATTTCCTAATCCGGATCAATTCATAGACATGAATGCTGTTAAGATATTTCTCACTCATAACCCTGTGCCCACCTTGCTTGGAGACATTTTGCATTCCCTTCACACTCGTACTATGAAAAGGCAAGGGACTCTCATGTGCTGCGTACCTTTATTATCTAGGTGGTTTATTTCACACCTTCCTCAATCAGTCTTGAAGAATGAGCAAAATTTGAAATGGTCTCAAAGGATCATGTCGCTCTCCCATTCGGACATCCATTGGTGTCCCCAACCCAAAGAAAATGTTATCATCATTGACCGTTGTGGAGACTTCTCTAACGTACCACTCCTGGGGATAAGAGGAGGTATTACTTATAACCCAGCTTTAGCCCTACGTCAGTTTGGTTATGCTCGAAGAGAGGGTCCACATGAAATAATTATTCAAGGCATTGTGTTTGACTATGACAACGACTCTCAAGGTCTCCGTCAAAGGTTTGTACGAGCTTGGGGCATGGTGAAAAGAAGTACTTTAGGACAGAAAAACTCTATTCCTATGGAACCTTATCTCAGATGGGTACGCGCCAGAGCTCGTGAGCTTACCATGCCATATCTTGCAATCGGACCTCTGATTGTCGAGCCAAAAGTTGAAGGAGGTGCCCCTCAGATCATTCCTTATCCAGATATGCCTACCAATGTTGAAGAATTGAAGAAATCCTGGATCCAGTTGAGAGAGGAAAGGGATACTTTTGAAACTCAGTTCGGTGCAGAAAGGAAGAAAGTATTAGAGCTCACCAACCAACTTAATGAGGAACGAAGACTCAATGCATATCTCCGCCCAAAAAGAAGCCGTCCCTGGGAGACTTGAACTTTCATTGTATTTTTATTATTTTTTGTAATGAACATTGATTAAAGAAATTATTAATAAAAGTTCCCCTTTTTGGTGGTTTACGCAAAGTTAAATTCCAAAAGTCCTTGAAAACATTTCATACATTGCATAGCATAACATAACATCACATAACAGGTATTCTAAAGGATCAATGTTCTCACGGTCTTCCTTCTAAACAGAAAGATGGCTCTCGAACAAACTGTCAAAGATCTCCAGGCTCAGAATGCTCAATTCCAGGAGATGATCTTGAACTTATCCAAGGGGCAGGAGGAGCTGAAGGCTCTCTTGCTCGAGAAGAAGAAAGATAAGAAAGCTGTGAGTTACATTAACCCGGGAAGAAGGCTTAAAGGACAGGCCACAGGAGTCAAGATTAGAATTCCGAAGGATCAAGAAGAGGAGACAGAAAATGATTCGGAAGAGGAGAATGTTGATCCCTTCAACCCTGAGGACGACGACGAAGATTATGAAAATGAACAGTACTCTCCAAATGATGATAAGTATAAGTTGCTGGAAGAACGCATGCTAGCTATGGAGGGTCAGAAGGCGCCCGGTCTGGATTTCGAAGGCTTAGGTCTGGTCTCTGATGTGGTCATTCCCCGCAAATTCAAGGTCCCCGCTTTCACTAAGTATGATGGTGCGTCTTGTCCTCTGATGCATCTGAGAGCTTATGTGAGAAACATTCAGCCGTATACCACTGATAGGAAGCTATGGATCCATTTCTTCCAAGAGAGTCTATCTGGCACACAGTTAGAGTGGTATTATCAGCTCGAGAGCTCTAACATCCGCACCTGGACTGATTTAGCGACAGCTTTCTACAAGCACTACCAGTATAATTCTGAATTGGCGCCTACCCGGCTACAGCTGCAGAATATGACTATGGGATCTAAAGAAAGCTTCAAAGAATATGCTCAAAAATGGAGAGATTTGGCTGGCAGAGTCAAACCCCCTATGACTGATCGAGAATTAGTGGACATGTTCATGGGTACACTGACTAGCCCATTCTACAGCCATTTATTGGGAAGTTCCTCATCGGGTTTCACTGAACTTATACTAACAGGTGAACGTGTTGAAAGTGGCATTCGAAGTGGAAAGATACAGGTGGCTACCTCTGCAAGCACCAAAAAGTCCTATCAGGGGAGGAACAAATCAAATGCTGTGTACGGTCAAAGGGGTCATAACAAGAAAAATCGTGACCATGCTGTTGGAGCAGTTACGATTACAACACCGCCATCTCAAAACTTCCAACACAGACAAGACAGGCCAAGAAGACAGTTTACGAAGATCAATATGACTTTAGCACAGGCACTGCAGGGTATGCTAAAAGCAAATTTAATTACCCTCAGAGATCCTCCTACAAATCCCAACACTACTTCTCCTCGTTATAATCCCAATGCCAGGTGTGCATATCACTCCGATAGCCCCGGGCATGATACAAACGATTGTTGGTTGTTGAAGAATAAGATTCAGGATATGATCGACGCTGGAGAAATTGAATTTGATCCTCCGGAGACTCCTAATGTCATCACTGCTCCTATGCCTAATCATGACAAGACTGTTAATGCTGTGGATGACAATTCTCACATTTCTAATGTAGATGACTTAGCATCTCCTCTCCTGATCATCAAGAAGAATTTATTGCAAGCTGGTTTATTTCCAGGTTGTGCTGAGGATTGCGATCTCTGCATACTCCGACCCAATGATTGCTTAAAGTTGAGGAATGGTATTCAACGGCTGATGGATGATCGTACAATTCTATTAGAAAAGATTCCGGAGGTGGAAAACCCTATTGAAGAAATATCTGTGATTGCTAGGTCCAAAGTTCCAGTGAAGATTACCGCTACTAGAGTGCCTGTGAAGATTACTGATGAGCCCAAGGTAGCTCCCCTAATTATTATTGCACCTGGCCCAATACCGTATTCCTCAAGCAAAGCCATTCCGTGGAATTATGGAGGTGATGTTTACATCCACGGCATAAAGCAAGATGATAATTCTGCTAATCCTAATGACATTGACATTGTTGGGACTAGTAAAATTACTCGAAGCGGAATGATCTTTTCTCTAGAAATCTCACCTCCCGTCCCTGAAACTCGAGGAAAGGAACCAGTAATCAATTCTTCTCAGTCAAGGACACCAGTCGAAGTTACTACCGAAGATGTTGCCAAGCAGGAAACGGAAGAAATGCTGAAAATCATCCGCAAGAGTGATTTTGATGTGGTAGAACAGTTGGGGCATACTCCGTCTAAAATTTCGATGTTATCCTTACACTACGCCAAAAACTGGAATAGACAGCGCCCCTTAGAGGGCGCTTTATTACAAAAGTGCACTCTAAAGTGAAGAGAAAAAATAAGGAGCATACTTTTGGAATAGACAGCGCACTTTAGAGGGCGCTTTTGTAACAAAGCGCACTCTAAAGTGAAGCGAAAAAATAATGAGGAAATGGAGGGACACCAATAGAGGACGCTTTATTGAAAGCGCCCTCTAAGGGTAACCTTAGAGGGCGCTTTTAAAAAAGCGCTCTCTATGTCCATGTACATTTCCAGTTTATAAGGCGCTTTTGGAAAGCCTTAGAGAGCGCTTTTAGAAGCGCCCTCTTAGGCCCCCTTTAGAGGGCGCTTTTATAACAAAGCGCACTCTAAAGTGAAACGAAAAAATAATGAGGAAATGGAGGGACACCAATAGAGGACGCTTTATTGAAAGCGCCCTCTAAGGGTAACCTTAGAGGGCGCTTTTAAAAAAGCGCTCTCTATGTCCATGTACATTTCCAGTTTATAAGGCGCTTTTGGAAAGCCTTAGAGAGCGCTTTTAGAAGCGCCCTCTTAGGCCCCCTTTAGAGGGCGCTTTTGTAACAAAGCGCCCTCTAAAGTGAAGCCAAAAAAAAAATAATGAGGAAATGGAGGGACAACAATAGAGGGCGCTTTAGTGAAAGCGCCCTCTAAGGTTACCCTTAGAGGGCGCTTTTAAAAAAGCGCTCTCTAAGTCCATGTACATTTCCAGTTTAGAAGGCGCTTTTGGAAAGCCTTAGAGAGCGCTTTCAGAAGCGCCCTCTTAGGCCCCCTTTAGAGGGCGCTTTTTTTACAAAAGCGCCCTCTAAGGTCCCCTTTAGTAAACATTAAAATTATAACATATACTGCATGTCTCTTTATTTTCCCTCTCTATAAGCTATTTCGTTTACGTAACTGGGTTTTCTCTCTACTGCGATTACTCTCTACTGCAATTACTCTCGTCGTCCGTTCGTTCTCCCTCCCTCACCGTCATCATCGCCGTCGCCTTTTTCTGCTGCTGCGTTCACGTTCACTGAGTTATCTGCGTCCACCGTCACTGTTCACTTTCTTCTCCATCGTTACCGTCACCTTGAAGGTATTTCTCTTCTCCATCGTTACCGTTCACTTTCTTCATGTGTTTGATTAGGGCATTTTCTAAACTTAGTGTTACATTTTGTGCATTATGTTGATTAATGTTGTTTAGGGCAAACTGAGTTTTTTATTTCTGATTGAAAACTGATATCATTTGAAGTGTGTTTGAGCTTGTGCTTGGAAGTTTGATGATTATGGATGCAAGTTTGTTCATGTTCCAAACACCATAAGTTTGCATTGGTCTTTTGCATGCAGTAGGTGTGTGTGAGTTTGTATTCAATAATGATAAAAAAAAAAGAGTTTAGATTGTTGTAACATGAGAGAAATGGAAGGTATATGAATGTGTTCACGTATTGAATCATTGTCTTACTTGGGTCTTATTGAATCATTTCTATATTACAGATAAAATGGCTAACCAAGACGATACCCATGACGCGAATGGATCACGTAACAATGTTGAAAAAGAAATCAAACGAGGATTGACTGTTATGAAGTCAATCATTCGTGCAAGAGACAAGGGTGTAAAATTTGAAGTACATTGGAGTGCTGAAGACCAACTAATTGAGCCTAACGGTTCAATGTTGGCAAGTTACATTGGTTTCCTTGTTCGACAACATATTCCGATTACATGTGATAATTGGAGAAGTCCGGACTTGAAGGTTGGGAAAGAAAAAATATGGTCCGAGATACAGGTACTTACCATATATTGTTATATGTTTTTTTTGTTGACTATTTGTTGACCATATATTGTTATAATATTACTTTATAATAACACACTCCATGTGTATGTTTTTTAGAGATCCTTTCACATCGATGAAAGCCGGCAAAAATATTGTATTCAATTGGTCGGAAAAAGACTCCGAGGATTTCGATCCTTTTTGTCCAACAAATTTCTCAAGGATGAGGAAGGAAAATTTGTTGAAGCAGAACGGCCAATGAAGTATGCCGAGATTATTTCAGCCGATGAATGGGATAACTTTGTCGCCAAACGAAGAAACGAAAAATTCCATGTAATGTCTTTTAATTATGGTATTATACAATTGTTAAGTTACTTGGTTCTAATATGCCTTAAACTTTTTTATCCAGGAAGTAAGCGACAAAAATCGGAAAAGGGCATCAAAACCCGCGTATCCGTACAAAAAAGGGCGTACGGGATATGCACGGTTACAACAAAGAATTGTGAGTATATTCAAATGCTATGAGCTTATACATTGTCACAATATGTTATAATTGATGATCTTATAATCTAATTCAATGTGTAGCTAGCCGAGGAGAAAAGTGACGCAACATCTCTTCCGGAGCACGTATTATGGAAGGCTGCTCGGGTTGGGAAGGATGAGGCTGTCGTTGAAGCGGTCCAAACTGTTTATGACGAATGTGTAAGTATATGTAACATTATTTCTTTAATTATATCGAAAATTTTGTTAGACATATAATTCATTTTTAATCTCCTCTAATAATATTTCAGGAGACTTTATCCCAAACCTTACCTTCAACCGAGGTCCAGGATTGCAGGAGCGTACTTAGTCGAGTACTAAATGTTCCTGAGTATTCCGGTCGTGTGAGGGGTAAGGGTTTTGGTGTGACTCCGTCGTCATTTTATAAAAAACCAAAAACAAAAAATCCTACCAACAAAGAGGTGATGGAGACCTTGGCGGAGTTAAGGGCACAAGTACTCCAACTGCAAAACGAGAATGCAAGGTATAGAGAGGAAAGATGCGCCTCCGAGGCAAAAGATACTAGTGACCGAGCTAGTATCAATTGTCAACCGAAATTTCCCGAGGTAATTATATATGTTATTATGAAATTAAAATAGCACTTTTTTACTTGACACATATACACGTTAACAATAACATTTATTATTGGTTTAAGGCATTTCACCTTGTCAGCTGTATCTATCGTCACCAACTTATCGCATGGTTGGCAAGGGAAAAGTGCACAACACTTTGGGTGAATTACTTCACCATAATCCCCTCCCGGTGGGATATATGAAAGTTTCGGTTGACCTTGTATTAGATACCGACGCGCTTCTACCATTACCTGACGTTGTTTCAGAGACAACGTTGATGCGAGAAGCAGTCGGATCCTTTGTTGGATGGCCGTCAGATCTAATTTTCCCAGATGCCGAGGTATATATGTTCTAAATTATTATGAATCTTTAGTATTCACATTTCAATTCAGCTCTAATTATGATATTTAATCAATCCTTATTACATGGTAATGTTAGACTCCTACAAGACCCACGCATAAAGCTGGTAAAGGGATTTCAAGACGCATCGAGTCAGTTGCATCTCTAAAAGAGGTACAAATATATATACCTATTGAATTATATACGCAACGATTCTGTTGCATCACAAAAAGTCATGATTTAATTTATATGAATTTTTAGGTTCCCGGTCGAAAGTTGAAAAAAGCTGGTAACGATATTCCTCCAACGACGTCCGGGACAAAATCTCAAATTATGATGCGTCTTGAGAAAATGGTGAATGAGTCCGATATTATGCACGAGGCCATTCGTAGTATAGATTTTGATGAAGGTGTTTTCGGAGCTGCTCATTTCGAAATAATTGCAAAGGAGGACATGCAACAACTTTTTGAACACGACGAATTGGGCATCGCTGTCATTCATACATACATATGGTACTCCGATCAATCTATAATTTACTTAGTTGAACAATTTATTTACACATTTCAATGAGTAGTCTAATGTTTATTATGTTTCTATTTAAGGTATATGTATGTAACATTGCTGCGGGGAACTGAATTGTGTAATCGTTTCAATTTTATTGCTGCTTCCCGTATCAACGCAACGTTAATAACGAAAAATCCAACATCCGTAAAGAATGATCTAGTCGATAGATTCATGGCGGCCGGCGATAATACTACACCCAATTTGTATTTTTTACCGTTTAATTCTGGCAACGGGTTAGATTTTCTTTCTAATAATTTCATTCTAATCTATGTATATCTTTTACGTAGAAAATTTTCATTCATCTGAATTTTTGTTTTATTTTACAGTGGTCACTGGGTGTTGGTTGCTATGGATCTTTCGAGACTAATAGTGTATTATCTCGATTCGTTATCGGGTGATTGGAGTAAATATCCGAGTATGAAGAAGACGGTTGACGCGTAAGTGAAATTCCCCTAAATATTCATGTGTATTTGTATATTTAATTATGCCTGTCAGATTGATCTCAATATACGTTTTTATTTTGTTAGGGCAATAATAAAATTTAGATCGAAAAAGAATTATCGCAATAGGAAGGACATTACCTGGATCAGAGTTCAGGTATATATTAAGTATCTTATTTTTGCTTATAATAGTGTTTGTTTTTTTGCTTATAATAGTGTTTGTAAGAAATTAACTATATATATATTGTTTGTTTTTCTGTGTAGTGTCCTCAGCAAAATAATTCGGTCGATTGCGGATTTTTTGTATTGAGATTTATGAGAGATATCATTGCGTTGAATCGTATAGACATCCCAAAAATGGTATGGAATAATAACTTAGGGTTTATTTTAATATTATCGGATATTTCATCTAATTTGTTACTAAATCATGAATATGTTTTATTCTCTTAATTGTAGTACTTTGAGGAATACAAATCTTACTCAAGAGCTCATTTGGATGAAATGAAGGATGAATTGTGTCAATTCATTGTTGATCAAAGAATCATATAGCTAGGTTGTATATTGTTGTACATATATGTATGGAATGTTGTTGTTGTATGCTGTTGTTGTATATATATTGTATATTGTTGTTGTACTTTTACTAAATCATGAATATGTTGTTGTATATTATTGATCAAAGAATCATATATTAATGTTGTATATATGGAGGATTAATGTTGTATATAAATGGATTCATGTTGTATATATCAATGGATTAATGGTGTATAACATTGGATTAAAGGATGAAATCAATATGAATTTTACACTTTTGCAGCATGCGAACAGGTTACCAATTAAATATCCACTGTTTTTCAAACAATTTTTTTTTAAAATAACTAACACTTTAGAGGGCGCTTTCTGTAGGAAGCGCCCTCTAAACATTTTACATTGACAACTTTAGAGGGCGCTTTGTCCAGAAAGCGCCCTCTAAACACTTTACATTGACAACTTTAGAGGGCGCTTTTTCCAGAAAGCGCCCTCTAAACACTTTACATTGACAACTTTAGAGGGCGCTTTTTCCAGAAAGCGCCCTCTAAGGTGTCCCTTTATGGACCACTCCAGAGGGCGCTTTTTTCTGAAAGCGCACTATAATGTGGCCCTTAAAGGGCCACTTTAGACAGCGCTTTCTCCAGGAAAATAAAGCGCTGTCTTTACCTATGCCAGCGCCACTTTAGAGGGCGCTTAAAAGCGCTGTTATAGGCCAAAATAAGCGCCCTCTTTTCCCTTATTTGGCGTAGTGTTATTGTTATCTTCTGAATCTCATGCCAATGCATTGATAAAATTCTTGAAGACCGCTCATGTACCTCAGGAGACATCTGTCGATCAGTTCGAAAATTATGTTGCTAACTTGGCTGTTGACAATGGCCTAGGCTTTTCTGATGCTGACCTGACACCAGCAAGAAAGAATCACAATAAAGCTCTGCATATCTCCATTGAGTGTAAGGGGATCACCTTGTCTCATGTGTTGATCGATAATGGCTCTTCTTTGAATGTACTACCGAAAGCTGTGCTCGATAAACGTGACTGTAAAAGCATTAAACTGAAACCTAGTGACGTTGTGGTGCGTGCTTACGATGGTGCGAAGAGTGTTGCCCATGGTGAAGTGGTTCTCCCTATCAAGATAGGACCTCAAGTCTTCAACATTACCTTTCACGTAATGAACATTCGTCCTGCCTATTCCTGCTTGCTGGGACGCCCTTGGATTCATGGGGCAAGTGCTGTAGCTTCGTCTCTCCATCAAAAGCTGAGGTATCCAATAGAAGGTAAGATTGTCACTGTGTGTGGAGAAGAAGAGTATATTGTCAATAGTGTGCATGCCTTCAGATACGTCGAGATGGATGGTGAATTCTTTGAGACTCCTTCTCAGTCATTTGAAGTAGTTCCTCCGACCAGTCCTGTCCTTAAGCCAACTTCACGTGTGCCCAAGGTTATTCGTGCTCCTCCTGCTATGTTTTCTCTGAAAGACGCTCAAGCCGTGGTCGAAGATGGTGGTCGTACTGGCTGGGGTCAACTGATCGATGTACCATACAAGTCTGATAGATTTGGCCTGGGATTTAGCTCTGAAAAGGTAGTCAAAGATCAGATTAATGTTGTAGAAGATGCTGATAGCGATTGCGACTTGGATAGCTGGATTTTCCCAACAATTGGTGACGGAGTCAATAATTGGAAGGCTGAAGACACTATCTCGATTTCCTTTAGTCAGGAATAATTGTTATTGCTATTTTAGTGTTGCAAATTTTTAATTTTTACAATTGAACCTCTCAAAGCATTGTGTCTATGCCCGGGGCACAAATAGCTAATTTGTTAGGGGTTTTGTCATTTTCATAAGCATATCCACATTCGATAAATCAATGGACTTTTCGCATTCAAATATTGCGCTCTTTATCTTTCCTGTCATCTTTTAAACAAGTTATGCTTTCTTACACACACTCACGTAACAAATTGCAGATCCATATCCACTCTGGATCCTGTTGATAATAATTCTGCTACTGTTCACTATGACTTTGAAAATCCGATCTACCAAGCCGAGGATGGAAGTGAGGAAGATTGTGAAGTACCTGGAGAGCTTGCCAGACTGTTACTGCAAGAAGAAAAGACTATACAGCCGCATGAGGAATCAATCAAAATTGTAAATATGGGTACTGAAGTGGACAAGAAGGAAGTCAGAGGTTTCTTGGGACGCTTGAATTACATTGCCCGATTTAGCTCCCATTTGACTGCTACCTGCAAACCCATCTTCAAATTACTGAGGAAAAATCAAGAGATGATATGGAATGATGAATGTCAGGAAGCTTTTGACAAAATCAAGAAGTATCTCCAAGAACCTCCAATTCTGATGCCACCAGTTGAAGGAAGACCTCTAATCATGTATTTGACCGTGTTAGAAAATTCAATGGGGTGTGTGTTGGGGCAACATGACGAGTCTGGCCGAAAAGAGCATGCCATATACTACCTTAGCAAAAAGTTTACCGACTGTGAAACAAGATACTCATTGCTCGAGAAAACTTGTTGTGCTTTGGGTTGGGATGCTCGCCGACTAAGACAGTATATGTTGAATCATACCACTTTATTGATTTCTAAGATGGATCCTATCAAATATATATTTGAGAAACCTGCCCTCTCCGGAAGAATAGCAAGATGGCAGATGATTTTAACAGAGTATGATATCCAATATACTACTCAGAAAGCAATCAAAGGAAGCGTGTTAGCTGATCATTTGGCTCATCAAGCAGTTGATGATTACCAATCTATGAATTTTGAGTTCCCAGATGAGGATGTCATGCTTGTTACTGATTATGAAGAACCTGGACCAGATGAAGGACCCGAACTGGGATCCCGATGGACTATGGTTTTTGACGGATCTTCTAATGCGTTGGGAAATGGTGTTGGTGTTGTAATTATTTCTCCCAGGGGTTGCCATACGCCTTTCACTGCTAGACTATGTTTTGACTGTACCAACAATATGGCTGAATATGAAACATGTATTTTGGGACTCAAGGCTGCTATAGACCTGAAAATCAAGTTTTTGAGTGTGTACGGAGACTCAGCCTTAGTAATCAGTCAGATCAAATGAGAATGGGACACTAAACATCCGAATCTCATCCCTTATCGAGAGCGGGTGTTGACATTAATCCCGTACTTTGAAGAGATTACATTCGAACATATTCCACGAGAAAAGAATTAGTTGGCAGACGCATTAGCTACCATGTCATCTATGTTCAGAGTCAGATGGGACAATGAAGCTCCCATGATCACCATCGCACGATTAGATGAACCAGCATATTGTTATGAACTGAATACTGATGAAGTAGAAGAGAAACCTTGGTTCCACGAAGTAAAAAGATATTTAGAAACTCAGGAATACCCTGAAGGGGCATCCATCAATGACATAAAGTTTCTGAGGAAGTTCTCCGCTAAATTCTTTTTGAGTAATGGAGTATTATACAAACGTAATCATGATTCGACTTTGCTTCGCTGTATGGATAAAAGGGAAGCAGAAAAGATTATGGAAGACATACACGATGGTATTTTTGGGACTCATTCTAGTGGACATACGATGGCCAAGAAGATTCTGAGATCAGGGTATTATTGGTCTACCATGGAAGCTGATTGCCACCATCACTCCAGAACTTGCCACAAGTGTCAGATCTATGCGGACAAAGTATATGTACCTCCTACTCCATTGAATGTGTTGATGGCACCTTGGCCCTTTGCAATGTGGGGCATTGATATGATTGGAGAGATTAAACCTACTGCTTCTAATGGACATCGTTTCATTCTTGTTGCTATTGATTATTTTACGAAGTGGGTAGAGGCAGCCTCATTTGCTTCTGTCACCAAGAATGTGGTGGCACGGTTCATCAAGAATAGTCTCATTTGTCGGTATGGCATCCCTGAAAGAGTTATCACTGATAATGGCACTAATTTGAACAACAAGATGATTACTGAACTCTGCACGCAGTTCAAAATAAAACACCATAACTCTTCTCCGTACCGGCCAAAGATGAATGGCGCCGTAGAAGCTGCTAATAAGAATATTAAGAAGATCATACAAAAGATGACAGTAACATACAAAGGCTGGCATGAGATGTTACCCTTTGCTCTTCATGGTTATCGCACTTCAGTGCGCACTTCGACAGGGGCAACTCCTTTCTCTTTAGTCTACGGAATGGAAGCCATTTTACCAGTGGAAGTTCAGATTCCCTCTCTAAGAATTATGAAAGATGCAGGCTTAGATGAAGATGAATGGATTCAGACTCGACTCGATCAGATAAATTTGATTGATGAGAAGAGACTTGTGGCTGTTTGTCATGGGCAGGTATATCAGAAGCGCATGATCCAGGCATTTAATAAAAAAGTCAAGAGACAGGTATATCAAATTGGCGACTTGGTAATAAAGCGTATCATTCTACCACAAGGTGATTCTAGAGGCAAATGGACTCCCACAAACGAGGGGCCATTTGTAGTTAAGAAGGTATTCTCTGGTGGAGCCATGATGCTTGCTACAATGGATGGCGAAGACTTCCCACATCCCGTGAACGCATACATAGTTAAAAAATACTACGCATAAAAGAGACCCGCTAGGTCGACGTATCTAGGCAAAAATAAGGGCATCCTGGCGAACCAAAAGGGTTCGGGCAAAAATTAGGGATAAACATATAAAAATGTACACCCGGCAAGTCGAAAACCTGAAAAGGCGGCTTGGGCAAAAAAGGGTATCCTGGTGGACTGAAAACCTGAAAAGGCGGTCCAGGAAAAAATTAGGGATTAAAGCGTATGACTATGTCCCGTTCTCGGTCAGCTTCACCCCAGTCAAAGGGACTGAACAAGCCAATCACTTCTATCCGACAGCAGGAGATGAGAGGCTTGAAGACATAATGACAGTAGTGGAATTAAAATCAATAGGACTTTTTCTTCATAGCTTTTTCTTTGTTTTCTTGACAATTTCCTCTTACTAGGATTTCTGTCTCCTTGTACTCAAATTGCCTGTTTATAGGCTCTCTTTCAAAATCAATACAATTTTATTTCCAAAAAGATGCTTTTGTTTTACTTTCTCTGTTTTGTTTGTATAAACGTCCATTGATTTAATTCGAATTAATATATGCGTTTGAACATGATTGATGTTTACCGAAAATACATGCATAAAATTGTAATAGCAGTTACTAAAAGACTTTAGGGTCGAGGATAAAGTCTAACCATGCTTTCCGATGAATCCAGTTGCTAATCCTAGTCCCCAGCAAAACCAGTTATTTCCCAGAAGAAATTGGCATTACTAGACAGACTGGTCATCTCTTTTATCCCCAGCCAGGTCCTGGTGAATATTTCTACCATCAGACAAGAAATCAAATATCCCCAGCTAAGAAAGGGTCATCAATACAAATATCTCCAACCAGAATATGGGGATTTATGTTCCCATGGCAAAGTTTTTTGGACGCATAATTCATTCATGCATCATTTCACATCATATACGTGCATGCAATGTTCGCATTTATTTTCAAAAGCATAAAACATCTCATGCATCATGACATGGCATGAGGCTAACTTTTTTCAGGTTAATTATCCTCCCGATACAGTCAAGATAAAGGTTCATTCAAGACGGACACCCTCATCAGTTACATTTGAGATTCAGATGCATCTTTCAGATATAATCCATATGAATATTCATTCTGATAAGCGTTCTGACATCCTCCTAATGATGGCATCTTTAAGCCCATCCCAGACATTTATTGCAAATACAACATATACAAATATTATCAGATATAGCCTAACGTACGGTTCATTCTGATTCAGCCTAACGTATGGTTCCTTCAACTGCTCCAATACGGTCTAGCGTACGACCCATTTGGATATTCATCCCCTCAGATACTACCTAGCGTATGGTACATTCTGAAATGTAGTCTAGCGTATGACTACCCCTTTTATCATCAGATACAGCCTAACGGATGGCTCATTCTGCTCAGATACGATCTAGCGTACGATCCATTCTGATCTTTATTCCTCAGATACTACCTAGCGTACGGTACATTCTGAAGTGTAGTCTAGCGTACGACTACCTTTTATCATCAGATACAGCCAAACGGACGGCTCATTCTGCTACTCAGATACGATCTAGCGTACGATCCATTCTGACCTTTATTTCTCCAGATACAGCCTAACGGACGGCTCATTCTGCTTCCCAGATACTACCTAGCATACGATATATTCTGAAATGTAGTCTAGCGTACGACTACCTTTTATCTCAGATACAGCCTAATGGATGGCTCATTCTGTTACTCAGATACGATCTAGCGTATGATCTGGTCTGATCTGCCATCCCCAGTGAAGTCACCCGCCTAATGGACGACTCATTCTGCTACTCAGATACGATCTAGCGGACGATCCATTTTGATCTTTACCTCTCCAGATGCAGCCTAACGGACGGTTCATTCTGCAATTCAGATACGATCTAGCGTATGATCCATTCTGATCCTTTATCCCCAGCAGCGTATGACCCATTATGATCCTTATCTCATCAAGTTCAGCTCACCCTAACAAACACCTAATGGATGACTCATTATACGGCCTAGCATGCGACCCAGTATGACACCCATGTCTTCAGATATGGTCTAATGTACGACGCACTCTGAAGCCCCCATCATCATACTTTCTGGATGGCATCTCTAAGCCCATCTCCATCAAGACTAACTTCTAATTAACAAGCGCAAATTTTTGGGGCATTCTAAATGTTCAATAATCTTCCACCTCCAGACCACGAATGGCATACATACCATTCTAACTCTCTCGGTTTATGAATATTGAACAGGGGCAGCTGTCATACCCCAAAATTTGCCCGTTAAGTGTTCAGGACATTTTTCAAGACATTCTAATTCATGTTCAAGACATTAATGTTAAAGGAACAAGGGTCCAGCGCACAGGTTACCAAATCCAGAAGATGACCTAAGCTGGCATGCTCGCTAGGCGAGCAAACCCTTCGCTAGGCGAATCCCTCGCTACCTCACTCGCCTAGCGAGCTCATGAAATACCAGAAATTTTGGGCTTAATTCTGAGCCCACCAAGACACAATTATTATAAATACCAGAACTTCACACAGAGAAGGACACACATAGACAGACGAAGGACATAGAGGGAACAAGCAAACCCTAACAGAGGCAACCGAAAAAAACCCTGGAGGCTAACGAAGAGAATTCAGAGTAACCCCCGGATACCCCGAAGGAAACTCATCTGCAAAAAGGTTACCTCCGCCCAACTCAATCTGGTACAAACCATAAGAGTGATCTGCAAGTCCAACGGTGCAATTGCAATTGCAAACAGGTTTGCCACACCCCCACTATTTTTATGCTCCTAATTTGACATCTTCAAATACATGAGGCATTATGATTGAATTTCTAAATGTATCATTAGGTTTTGCATATGGGTTTAAGTATGCATGAATGTGTAACACGATATCTTGAATGTTTAACCATGTAATTTCTGTAATGGATGCCATAGGGTTTGGGTTCCTGAAATCGCATTGTTATTAAAGAAGAACCCAGAACTCGCAGCCATTCGCTAGCACTTCGCTGAGCGAACATGTAGCGAGGGTTCGCCAAGCCTTCGCTAGGCGAGGCAGTAGCGAACATGACGGTATTTGTTTTTTTCATTCGCATTCTAATTTGTTCTGTACTTGATTGACATGTTTCCTATTGCATCTACACTCTGTTTGCCTAACACCATTATTGCTGTGATTCTTTTTGTAGGTGTTTAATTGGCTGCATTATATGGTAAAACACTAGCTGGTTACAAATGTCTTGACTGATGTCATGACATGGTATGTATGTGTGACTACATTGTAGGTTAGAATATCTAACTGTACTCTGATGTCTTGACTGATGTCATGACACACTTGAGTAGTCACTGCAGGATTAGCTAACACAGGATTTATTGAATGTCAAACTGGATGCTGTGACATTCATACCTGTCAACAAATACTAAGGAATAGAACAGCTGGTGTTCTGTTAGAACTTAGTATTTATTTCCAGTATGGTTATCAAGGAAAGACCAGACCTGGCATAAGGCCTACTGACTGAATGTCAAATTGGATGTTATGACATTCATCATTAACAGCAGCTACTGAACATTAGACAGAGTGGTGTTCTGCTATACTTCAGCATGTAACTTAGTTTGTTCTTCAAGAGAATAACAGAACTAACTTAAGGCCAAATGTGTAAATGTTAAGTTGGACACTTTAACATTTATTAATGTAAGCTGTTACTGTAGTATGGTCATTTTGATCATGTACAGGTCAGCAAAATTGTACAGTCTGTTTTCTGGAAAAACAGACTCAGCATATGGACCTTGATGTCAAGCTGAATGTCGTGACATTCATTCCTGACAGCATATGCTATATTGTAGGTTGTTCAGTTTTCTGTTTCAGCTTTTCTTGGGCTATTCTTCAGGAAGTCAACAGCTTAGAGAAAAACCAGGAAGCCAACAATCAAGTTACATTTAATGAACCTAACAAATAGCCTATTTGTTAGTAACCTAAATGTTGAATTTATGGGAACTCGTGCGACCTTAAATTCAGGAGAATACAGGTGCAAAAGCCCAGGTACTGCAATATAAAAAGGAAGGCGTTCCTTCATTCAGTTTCGGGGATTTTGAGGCGTGAAGATTTTGTGTGTCCATCATACTTCACTGCTGTATTTTTGTGAGTCTTGTATTAGACGTATCTTGTAAGCCAAGCCATTATCACGTTGATGATTGTTTTGGTATAGGGTGTTCATTGAGTTGTAAGTGTTGTGTCACTCAAAGATTTTAAGCGTGAGTGCTGTGTATCTTGATTAAAGCTGTGAAGCACAATCAAGAGTTGTTTGAAGTGTGACTTCAAATTGTCTTTAATATTGATTAAAGATAGTAATCACTGAGGTGATTGAGGGGGAGTGAGTAGGAACTCTGATCTTAGTGTAAGATTGAAATTGCATTGGGTAGGGATTAAGTGATAAGTTGTAAACGGGTGAGTTTAGCTTTGAATTGATACTACTAATAGTGGATTTCCTCCCTGGCTTGGTAGCCCCCAGATGTAGGTCATGTTGGACTGAACTGGGTAAACAATTACTTGTGTTATTTACTGCACTTACGTTTAAGATCTGCATAATTCCTGTCTGTGCAGAATTGGATGTCATAACAACCCGTGTGACATCTAAAGTCTGATAACTAGAATTTCAATTGGCATCAGAGCAGGCACCCTGCCTGTGAATTTCTGGGTGAGATCGAGGGAAGTTACTTTCTAGTACCATGGACAAGGATATAGGACACTCAAATAGACCACCCATGTTGGATGGCTCTAATTATGATGATTGGAAGCCTCGTATGATAGCCTTCTTAAGGTCTCTAGATAGCAAAGTCTGGAGAGCTGTCAACAAAGGATGGGAACATCCAATGAGGACAGGTGAAGATGGAGGCAGTGAGCAGATTCCTGAAGAAGAGTGGGACAAGGAGCAAGAGGCACTAGCTCTTGGAAATTCCAAGGCCTTGAATGCATTGTTCAATGGAATCAGTAAGAACATCTTCAGGCTGGTGCACCACTGTGAACTAGCTAAGGAAGTTTGGGATACCCTCAAGGTAACTCATGAAGGTACTTCCAAGGTGAAGATGTCCAAACTTCAGATGTTGACCACCAAGTTTGAAAACCTGAGGATGAAAGAGGATGAGACTATTCATGACTTTCACGTGAATATTCTTGAAATTGCAAACACCTCTGGTGGACTAGGTGAGAAAATGGCTGAAGAGAAACTTGTAAGAAAGATCCTCAGGTCCTTGCCTAAAAGGTTTGCTATGAAGGTCACAGCCATAGAGGAGGCACAGGACATCTGCAATATGAAGGTAGATGAGCTCATTGGTTCTCTCCAAACCTTTGAAATGGGCTTGTGTGAGAATACTGAAAAGAAGAACAAAAGCGTAGCTTTTGTATCTAATGCTGAAGAAGAGTCAGAAGTAGGATATACTGAAGGTGATGACAGTATATCAGAAGCCTTAGCCATGCTTGGGAGGCAGTTCAACAAGTTCGTGAAGACGATTGATCAAAGAGCGAGACCTAATGTCAAGAACATCCCATCTGACATCAGGAAAAGATCAACTTCTGATGAAAAGTTCAACCAAGGCAAGGGAATCCAGTGTCATGGTTGTGAAGGGTATGGACACGTCAGAGCTGAATGTCCTACTTATCTCAAGATGCAAAAGAAGGGGCTAACTATCACATGGTCTGAAGGAGATTCTGAAAGTGAATCTGAAGGAGAATCTGCCAAACATGTCACTGCACTAACCAGTGTTTATGCCTCTGATGATGACTCAAGTGCAGATGAACTGACCTTTGATGAACTTGCTGCAACCTATAAGAAGCTGTGTACCACCAGTGCAGAAGTGCGTGCACAAGGAGAAAAGCAGAAGAAATTCATCAAGGAACTGGAAGATGAGAGACAGAAGCAACTGTCTGTCATAGAGGGTCTAAATGATGAGATAGCCCTGCTGACCTCCAAGCTGAATCAGATGACTAAATCCATCAGAATGATGAATAAGGGAACTGACACCTTGGAGGAGATTCTAAAGGTGGGGCAACAGTCTGGAACCAAATCTGGCCTAGGATTTGGGAAAAGATCCTCAGCTGAACACAAACGCCCAAAGGCTAAAGTTCAGAAGGTCAAGCGGAAGTCAAAGCCAATGTCTCAACATCGAGGAACTAGGATGAATGATCATCAGAAGAGGAAATACCAGGCGTGGAGGTGTCACCACTGTGGTAGACTTGGTCATATAAAAGCCTTCTGCTACTGGATTCATGGTTTCCCTAACCAAGCCTCGCATGTCAGGCCTAAGCATAAACCATATGAGCACTATGTTCCCATCAAGAAGCAACAATGGTATGCTAGGATAGCACACACTGCTCTAAGGGCTTCTACCAGAGAAGACTGGTACTTTGACAGTGGATGCTCAAGACATATGACTGGTATGGAAAACCTACTGGTAGATATTCAACCTCACACTACCAGCTATGTGACCTTTGGTGATGGTGCCAAAGGAAAAATAAAAGGTGTGGGTAAGCTGGACTGCTCTGGAGTTCCAAAACTGAATAACGTGTTGTTAGTAAGAGGACTAACTGCAAACCTCATCAGCATAAGCCAGCTGTGTGATCAAGGGTTCCATGTTCAGTTTACTAAGGAGCTATGCATTGTGACAAATGGTGACAATCAGGAAGTTATGAGAGGAACCAGGTCCAAAGATAACTGTTATCTGTGGGAACCTAAAGTCTCTAACTTTTCCACAATATGCTCCTCAGCCAAGGAAGAACAGGAGGTGAAGCTGTGGCATAGACGACTTGGACATCTCCACTTACGGGGAATGAAGAAGATTATATCCAAGGAAGCAGTCAGAGGGATCCCAAAGATGCTTATTGACGAAGGAAGAGTCTGTGGAGAATGCCAGGTGGGCAAGCAAACCAAGATGTCACATCCGAAGCTGGGACATCCTACAACTTCCAGAGTTCTGGAACTGTTGCATATGGACTTAATGGGACCTATGCAGGTTGAAAGTCTTGGTGGAAAGAGATATGCCTACGTGGTGGTTGATGACCATTCCAGATACACGTGGATAAGCTTCATCAGAGAGAAGTCAGATACATTTGATGTCTTCAAAGACCTGTGCATAAGACTTCAAAGGGAAAAGGCCAGTTGTGTGGTCCGGATTAGAAGTGATCATGGTACGGAGTTCAAGAATTCCAAGTTTGATGAGTTTTGCTCATCTGAAGGAATAAGTCATGAGTTCTCCTCCCCTATAACCCCTCAGCAGAATGGAATAGTTGAAAGAAAAAATAGAACTATTCAAGAATCTGCCAGGGCAATGATTCATGCAAAGAAGCTCCCCATGCACTTTTGGGCTGAAGCAATGAATACCGCGTGCTATGTTCACAACAGAGTCACCTTGAGAAAAGGAACCTCCTCCACTCCGTATGAAATATGGAAAGGCAGAAAACCCATTGTGAAGTACTTTCATATCTTTGGAAGTAAATGCTACATTCTCACAGATCGTGAACAGAGAAGGAAGCTGGATCCCAAAAGTGATGAGGGTATATTTCTAGGATACTCCACTAACAGCAGAGCCTACAGAGTGTTCAACTACAGGACCAATGTCCTGATGGAATCCATAAATGTTATTGTGGATGATAAAGAGGAAGGGATCGATGTCATAGAGGATGTTGAAACATTCCTTGACAGTTCAACTGACATTCAAGTCAAGTCTGAAGAAGCACAGGAACCTCCTCCTGAATGTGAAGTAGATGCAACCACCAAAATGCCATCTATCAGAATTCAGAAAGACCATCCTAAGGATCTTATCATAGGGGATCCTAACAGTGGTGTGACTACCAGGTCACAGGGAATAAGCTCAAATTCCTGCTTTGTATCCAAGGTTGAACCAAAGAATGTGAAAGAAGCCCTGACTGACGAGTACTGGATCAATGCCATGCAAGAGGAACTTGAGCAGTTCAAAAGGAATGAAGTATGGGAGCTAGTTCCAAGACCTGAAGGGACCAACATCATTGGTACCAAGTGGATCTACAAAAACAAATCTGATGAGAAAGGAGTAATTACTAGGAATAAAGCAAGACTAGTAGCTCAAGGATACACTCAAGTTGAAGGGGTAGATTTTGATGAAACATTTGCTCCTGTGGCTAGGCTTGAGTCCATCAGATTGCTGTTAGGGGTATCATGCATCCTGAAGTTTAAGTTATTCCAAATGGATGTGAAGAGTGCATTCTTGAATGGCTACTTGAATGAAGAAGTCTTTGTGGAACAACCTAAAGGGTTCTGTGATCCTAACCAACCTAAGCATGTATACAAGTTGAGGAAAGCCTTGTATGGGTTGAAACAAGCACCTAGAGCATGGTATGAAAGGTTGACCGAATTTCTGACCTCAAATGGATACAGAAAAGGTGGAATAGATAAAACCTTATTTGTGAAGGATGAAGACGGCAAAATCATGATAGCTCAAATCTATGTGGATGATATAGTCTTTGGTGGAATGTCAGAACAAATGGTTCAACAATTTGTTCACCAGATGCAATCCGAGTTTGAAATGAGTCTAGTTGGAGAACTGACCTATTTCCTTGGAATGCAAGTAAACCAAATGAAGGACTCTATGTTTCTCTCCCAAAGCAAGTATGCCAAGAACATAGTTAAGAAGTTTGGTATGGATAATGCTAGGCACAAGAGGACTCCTGTGCCTACTCATCTGAAGTTAACCAAAGACGAAGGAGGCCCTGGTGTTGATCAATGCTTGTATAGAAGCATGATAGGAAGCCTACTTTACCTAACTGCAAGTAGACCTGACATTTCTTATGCAGTTGGAGTATGTGCTAGATACCAAGCAGAGCCTAAGGTGAGCCACTTGAATCAAGTCAAAAGGATTCTCAAGTACATCAATGGGACTTGTGACTATGGGATGCTGTATTCACATGGTTCTGAGCCTGTCCTATCTGGGTACTGTGATGTTGACTGGGCTGGGAGTGCTGATGAAAGAAAAAGCACATCAGGTGGATGTTTCTTCTTAGGAGACAACCTCGTATCTTGGTTCAGCAAGAAGCAGAATTGTGTCTCTCTGTCCACTGCAGAGGCTGAATACATAGCTGCTGGAAGCAGTTGTTCCCAACTGGTTTGGATGAAACAGATGCTCACTGAGTACAATGTCACTCAAAATGTCATGACATTGTTCTGTGATAATCTCAGTGCCATCAATATCTCCAAGAATCCCATCCAACACAGTCGGACCAAACATATTGACATTAGGCACCACTTCATCAGAGATCTGGTGGAAGACAAGGTGATCACTTTGGAACATGTAGCCACGGACCTTCAACTGGCTGACATATTTACAAAGGCTCTGGATGCTACTCAATTTGAAAACTTAAGGAGCAAACTGGGAATATGTCTCTCTGAGACCTTATAGCAACCACTGATGTTTGGGATAAATTGTTTAATATCTCTGCCTATTAAACAATTTGTACTAGGCTATGATTGGCCAACAGATCATAGCTATGCTACTTGCAACAAGGGTGGATACAAGAGGGTAAGGAGACACCCTACTGTGAGAAGGCCAATGTACCTGCAGGAGTTCAAGGATGATGTTCATGCAGGAGTGGTTCTGGATGTCAGAAACAAAATCATGGCATCTGATATGGTGGTACCTACTGTGAAGCAAAAGTGGGTGATTACTTGATCAAAGCTGTGAAGCAAGATCAAGTGGATGCTAACTTGGTTGAAACTGTGAAGTAAAACCAAGTCTGTAACTCTGTCATTATTCTCTGGTTATGTTGTTGGCTTTGGCAACATTTTTGACAAAAAGGGGGAGTAATAACCCCTGACAAACAGAGTGGGTCTCTACAACAGACTCTCATGACAGATTCCCTCCCCTGCAGCTGCTGTGTGTTGAATCTTAGATTTAACTTCTGTATGTGTGCTGCTTTGTGAAGTTTTTATTTAACTTCCATGTGTGTGAGTGTGTTGCCACTCTGAGTGTATTAGCTATTATTTCCTGCTAGGTGTGTGATTCCGCTGCTATGAACTCTGTTATGGGGATCAAAGTGTTTTAGCCAAAAATTTGCCAAAGGGGGAGTTTGTAGGTGTTTAATTGGCTGCATTATATGGTAAAACACTAGCTGGTTACAAATGTCTTGACTGATGTCATGACATGGTATGTATGTGTGACTACATTGTAGGTTAGAATATCTTACTGTACTCTGATGTCTTGACTGATGTCATGACACACTTGAGTAGTCACTGCAGGATTAGCTAACACAGGATTTATTGAATGTCAAACTGGATGCTGTGACATTCATACCTGTCAACAAATACTAAGGAATAGAACAACTGGTGTTCTGTTAGAACTTAGTATTTATTTCCAGTATGGTTATCAAGGAAAGACCAGACCTGGCATAAGGCCTACTGACTGAATGTCAAATTGGATGTTATGACATTCATCATTAACAGCAGCTACTGAACATTAGACAGAGTGGTGTTCTGCTATACTTCAGCATGTAACTTAGTTTGTTCTTCAAGAGAATAACAGAACTAACTTAAGGCCAAATGTGTAAATGTTAAGTTGGACACTTTAACATTTATTAATGTAAGCTGTTACTGTAGTATGGTCATTTTGATCATGTACAGGTCAGCAAAATTGTACAGTCTATTTTCTGGAAAAACAGACTCAGCATATGGACCTTGATGTCAAGCTGAATGTCGTGACATTCATTCCTGACAGCATATGCTATATTGTAGGTTGTTCAGTTTTCTGTTTCAGCTTTTCTTGGGCTATTCTTCAGGAAGTCAACAGCTTAGAGAAAAACCAGGAAACCAACAACCAAGTTACATTTAATGAACCTAACAAATAGCCTATTTGTTAGTAACCTAAATGTTGAATTTATGGGAACTCGTGTGACCTTAAATTCAGGAGAATACAGGTGCAAAAGCCCAGGTACTGCAATATAAAAAGGAAGGCGTTCCTTCATTCAGTTTCGGGGATTTTGAGGCGTGAAGATTTTGTGTGTCCATCATACTTCACTGCTGTATTTTTGTGAGTCTTGTATTAGACGTATCTTGTAAGCCAAGCCATTATCACGTTGATGATTGTTTTGGTATAGGGTGTTCATTGAGTTGTAAGTGTTGTGTCACTCAAAGCTTTTAAGCGTGAGTGCTGTGTATCTTGATTAAAGTTGTGAAGCACAATCAAGAGTTGTTTGAAGTGTGACTTCAAATTGTCTTTAATATTGATTAAAGATAGTAATCACTGAGGTGATTGAGGGGGAGTGAGTAGGAACTCTGATCTTAGTGTAAGATTGAAATTGCATTGGGTAGGGATTAAGTGATAAGTTGTAAATGGGTGAGTTTAGCTTTGAATTGATACTACTAATAGTGGATTTCCTCCCTGGCTTGGTAGCCCCCAGATGTAGGTCATGTTGGACTGAACTGGGTAAACAATTACTTGTGTTATTTACTGCACTTACGTTTAAGATCTGCATAATTCCTGTCTGTGCAGAATTGGATGTCATAACAACCCGTGTGACATCTAAAGTCTGATAACTAGAATTTCACTTTTGTTTGGTGCAACTCTTGGTTGCACCCTGGCTTGGTATTCTAACCCGTTTGTTGAATTTTTTTGAGGGTTCACATACTCCTGAAGAGACAGTTTGCTAGGTATTCCACTTTATTTGTGGGATACCCTTGTGAAGATTCATTTTAATTACTTGACCGATTACATTGCCTTCGAATATATGATCTGGGCCCTCTCTTTGTTGCCTTACGATATTAAGGCCATGTCCCGCGAATGTAAGGATACCCTTAGCAAAGACCCTTCGGTTAAATCATCATAGTCCCTCGAATGTTGCCTTCGAATACATGACTTTGTCCCTCGATGACCCTTCGTGGTAGCCTACGGTTAAATGATGATCGTCCCTTCGAATGCTAAGGTATCCTTACAAATGTTGCCTTCAATGACCAATCGACGATCCTACGATGTCCCTTTACATCCAAAGGATAAGACTACTTACTTCTCAATAGTAAGGACAGTTTTACCCTCCTAAGGATAGGAGATACCTATAAAGACCTTGGTTAGGTATAACTCTTAAATGCTTGCTCGCAGCCTAAAATACTTTTCACACCTCCCACTTTTCAAAACATCTTTTAGAAAATCACCACTTGGTATACATTCGCACCAGAATCATCGCCGAGTTATATTTTTCTAAACATCTTCCAAATCAAACGAGATAAACACTTTGTATATATTCGTACAAGAATCATTACAAAGTTAAACTCTCCTTTCAAAATATTTTCTAAACACACCACATTTCTCAAACACTTTCTCAAACAAGGAAAACATAAGTGAGTTAAGCAATTAAGAGCCCATGGATAACCATGGATACAAAGGGTGCTAACACCTTCCCTTTGTATAATGTACCTCCCGAACTCAAAATCTAATCAAGGTCTTTCCTGTTCTTTTCCGCCTTTCCTTATTGGATAAAAGAAAAGTCGGTGGCGACTCTTGCTATCCACGACATTGCTTTTCAAAGCAAAACACAAAAGTCAGTTCACCGTATAACACACCTCGATTGTTAACTCAATATGATTGATCAACATGTCATTGCTTCACCATACTAATGTCGAATCAAGAAGCAATGACCATTGATCGTTCAAAGGAAAACAACCATTACGTGTTTGAATGAACAAAACAGAAACAATATATCATGTATACCGTATTTTGCATCATGATTACTTATATCATATATATAACTTGATCGATCTCAATTGCGTACCCTATGGACGATCGATGTATCGCTGCTTCACCATACTAGCGTCGGATTCCGAAGCATAGTCAACATCAATCATCCAAATCGTACACACATGATGCCAAATTTAATTACTCGTTTATTCTTTGATTCATTATGTCTTTTAATCGTATTAATACAGAAAATAAACAACTATCAGATGCATGGTTTCGTAAGTGGCTCTGATACCACCGAAGGAGAAGGGCAAATCCAAAACGCAGCGGAATTTAAAAAAAAAGTTCTCCTTTAGTGATCCTTACGAATGGGCATGGTTAGTGATAGAATCGTTACCCCTTTTGGCGATTGAAACCTTTGATGCAGATCTATGGAGCGATCATGAACGTTGAACGGTGACAACGCCTCTACTCAGTCCACACGAACAGATTCCTTCAATCTCAGTGCTAGCTGCTATGAATGAAGGCTTTGAGTGAGAGAGAGAGAGAGAAACGAAATTGCAACTACACAAATGCTTCTGCACAAGGGTTCTATTTATAGAACCACTTGTATGGGCTGCAAGCTAAAAAGTCCACTTAAGTGTATGTGGCCCATATCTTATAATATGCCAAAATCACTTAAGTGTGTGGTACCTTACCATATTTCGTATTCTACTTAAGTATATCGTACCTTACGATGTTCTACAATTCACTTAAGTGCACCGTACCTTACGGTGTTCCTTAGTTACTCTATCTCTCATCAATCCGTCCTTTTGTGTGTGACCTTATAGGTTTTCGCGACATTGACAATTATATTAAATCACGTATTTACATAATAAACAGTGTGCGGTATCTAGCAACACATCACTGCTACCCAAGACACGAAAATGTCATGTGATCTGACAAATCCTTTTGTGATAATACTTATGTGTACAATTACCCTTTTTCCCTTATATCTATATTGAACACAAGGTATATACCGTGTCATCCTTGTCCAGTTCAATATTGGGCCCATAGACATTTATCCTGTTACGCAGGATGGGCAAATTCTATCTAGATCACTGATGTCCCTCAGCATGCTTCGTTGAGTATCCATCAACTGTCTTTATGGTCATCCAATTACGGACAATGTTTGATCATCAATAAGGCACTCGACTCTACATCTAGGATCCATAGTGGTTTCAGGTCGAAGGGTGGTATACACCATTATAACCATGAGAATAACTTATGACACTTTGCATAACATTCTATATAGTATTCTCATAGCGGGTCAATCCAGTATAAATATTACTCTTAATATTCATACCTATGTTGAAGACTTGATAACTCCTTATCCATGATCTATGAGATGTGATCATCAGTCTATATACATAATAGTCTTAATGCTTTAATGTTATCCAACTTCACAATAAAGCATGACAACTGATACTTTAAGAATAATGTCCTTATGTTTAATGTGATCTCATGATTAAGTCATACTTGATACATTAAACGGACTAGCTATTCTAGGGACTTTATTAAACAAACATAATAAAGAAAAAGCCTTTTTATTATTAATAAATAATTCGATACAAGTACCAAAAGTATTGGCCTCTAGGGCTTACACCAACAGGTAGTAAATGGCCATTTCGACGCCATTTTCATCCTCCCGAGCCAACATGCTCCCTAAAGTTACATCAAATGCAGATATGTACAATCTCATACTTCTATTCCTACAAGGAGGTGACAGAATAGGAGGATGCACAAGGTAGTCTTTGATCTTGTCAAAAGCCTCCTGTTGCGCTTTCCCTCATTCAAAGCCTTACTGCTCGAGTCGAAGTAGAGGTGAGAAGGCTGAGTCTTGCCACTTAAGTTTGAGATAAACCTCCTTAAGAAGTTGATCTTGCCTAGCAGCGACTGCAATTCCTTCTTCGTTGATGGCGCTTTCACCTCCATGATGGCCTTGGTCTTGTTCTGGTTAATTTCGATTCCTTTCTTATGGACCATGAAGCCTAGGAAATCCCCAGCCCGCATGCATAAAGCACACTTAAGAGGATTCATCTTTAGACCATGTTTCCTCATTCTTTCGAATGATTATCGAAGATGGTCTATATGACTTTTTTCTGAAACGGACTTAACCACAGTGTCATCAATATAAATTTGCATGAACCACGTTTCAATAAAATCATATAAAATAGAGTTCATTTCTCGTTGATAAGTTACCCCATCTTTTTTTAGGCCAAAAGGCATCACCACCCATTCGTAGGTTCCTAAGGCTCCGGGACATCGAAATGCCGTTTTTGGCACATCTTCGTCAACAATGAAGATCTGGTTATATCCAGAATACCCATCGAGCATGCTAAGATACTCGTGTCCTGCGGTAGAATCTAATAGCATTTCCGCCACATGCATTGGATACTCATCTTTAGGGTTGCAGCGTTCAAATCTCTGAAGTAAATGCAAACCCTCAAAGTGTCGTTCTTTTTAATGACTGGTACAATATTAGCAATCCATTCGACATACCTGGTAGTACGGATGATATTACATCTGAGAAGCCTTTAGACCTCTTCTTTAATCTACGGCCAAACTTCAGGTGCAAAACGCCTCGGGGTCTGCTTGATGGGATTCTTTCCAGGCTTTATGGGAAGCTTTAGTTTGACCAGATCTCTGTTTAAACCAGACATTTCATCATAATTCCATGCGAAGCAGTCTTTGTACTCCTTCAGCAACTGGATCACTTCGATCTTGAGTTCTGGGTTGATGTTGGTACTTATGTATGTTGGAATTTTAATTCCCCCTTTCTCTAAGTCGGTCTCTTTTAGAGGATCTTGCACTAGCATCTTTGTGTTATTTTCCAGCAGATCCTTTTTGAAACCCAAAGGCTCGTTATCATATATGGCATCGAGCCTCTGGCCTTGCACTTCGTCTCGAACCTTATCAGGTGATTCTGGATCAAAATCCTTACCAGGACCCTCCAAGTGCATTTCATTCTCTTTGGCTTAGACAACCATGTATTTGACTTCGTCCTCTAAGGCCTCTTTTGATTTTCCCCCGGCTATATAAGCCGAAATCCTTTCTAATGTCTTTGGATCAGACATCATCATCGCCTACAAGTTCTCTATCCCATTTAAACCCATGGGTTGGGTGTAGGTAGAGGGAACATAATGCATTGTCTACAGGTGTAAAGTCGAACCCTGTAGGATTGCAAGGTGTTATGTGAGCAAAGTTCTTCTCGAAGTTTCTTCTGTCCACGTGATTAACTTCAGCCATGAAATAGCTCTGGTCTGCTTCTATATTTTCCATGATTCCATCATTTCTCCAGATAGTGATCCTTTGGTGAATTAAAGAAGGGACCGCACCTATGCCATGAATCCACTCTCGACCTAACAACAGATTATAATTGGCCTTTGATGCTATCACCATAAACACTGTTGACCTTGTTATTGTGCCAACTTTGAGGTCTATTTGTATTACCCTCATTGTTGTTCCGATCTTCCCTTCATAGTTTGACAGAACCATGTTATGGGGCCTTGTATCGGTATCATCTTCCCAATCCTTTTCAGCATGTAGTGCGACATCAGGTTAACTGCCGCTCCACCGTCAACAAGAATCTTATTCACTCCAAAGTTTCCTACGTTACCTTTGATAAACAGAGGCTTCAAATGACGTTTCATTGATTCATACGACCTTTCAAAAAAGTCATTTTGTTCTTCTACACAACCATTGTTGATTATATAATAAAAATCAGGCTTGTGCCTAGCCATCTCCATTTCAGTCAAATCTTCTAGCTCTTCTACTTCCATAACTTGATCATACTCTCTGGGAAATACGGATACCACATTGCAAGCGATGTATAATGAGACGTCTGAATCTGAATTGAATTCATCTGTCATCATGTCATCTTCATGATTAGACCTCTCTGCAGATACCTTCTTTTGAGGAGAAAACAACTTCCTCTCCGACAAGCTTTCTTTCTTCCTTATTTTCCGGCTTAAATGGTACCTTGCTATTTGACTTAGGCTTCGCCTGTTCTGCATCCTCCCTCTCAGCTTTTCTTTTCAGTTGTTTCCTCGTCCACTGGGACTTGGACATTGGGTTCTTCCGCTTGTAATTTTCGGAGCGATACGCCAGCTGCTTTAAGGCCTGAAACTTCTTTCGGTATGCTATTGAGGACCCCCTTTCGACTTTAAAGTTTTTCCATTTCTGATGGCCTTGTACCCTTCCTTCAACTAGTTTCACCCACATACCTCTAAGGGCGTCGGCAGTGGGCCTGTAGGTCGAAGGCCTATTTGCCTGAAGAGTTGGACCTCTTTGGTTTCCCCTTCTAGGATCCCTTATGTCGTCAAACGCTTGGTTGTTTCTAGGGTCTCTCTAGTTTCTCCCCTTCTTGGCCAATCGAGCTCCTTCAAGGTTTTCTGCAGCTTTCCTATCAAAAACTGAGTTGCACCTTGGGCACACCATCACCTATGATCTTTTCCTCTGGCATTTGTGGAGGAATTTGACCAAACCTTCCTCTTGCTTGGGGGTATTCCAGTTTGTTATATTCCTCTTGTCTGAGGCTTTCTTCATCCACCTCCATTGCAGTCTTCTGGGTCATTTCAACCATGTTAACCCCTAAGTTGGAACCCTTAGGCTATGTTTGGATTGATGGAACATAATGGAGCGGAGCGGAATGGAACATGATGGAGCAGAACAAAGCGGAGCGGAATGGAATATAGATCCCACTCCATTGTTTGGTTACTTTATTAAAAATATCCCATTCCATCACATACACCCCAAACTGGATGGAACAAAAAATAGAGATTTGGATGGAATTGGATGGAATGGATCCCATCATGCTCCATTCTGTTCCATCCATTATTTGCAAATCTAAACAATGGAATCTCATTAGTTACCACTCCACTTCATTCCATTCCATCCCATACCACCAATCTTAACATACCCTTGGTGATGTTCAACTCATGCAACCTAACCGTAAGGCCCTCAGTGGCCCCATTCATGTTTATCTGTATGAAACCCTCAATGGTTTCATTTGTTGTGAAACCTTCAGCAGTTTCTTGGTTGAGATCCTCAGTGACCTCTTTGTCGAAACCCTCAGTGGTTTCCGTTGTTGTGAACATTTGATGGGGATCCTCAATGATCCCTTTGTTGAAGCCTTCAGTGACTTGCTTAATGAAACCCTAAGTGGTCTCGTTGGTGAAGCCTTTAGCAGCTTCCTGGTTGAAGCCATCAGCAACTTTGACCATCTCAACATTCTTTCCAGGACCTTCAGATATCTCCACCATATTGACCATGGATGGTTCAATGTAGTGAGCATCAGCGGTCTGGAGAGGATCTTAATCAATCCTCACTGGAGACTTTGATTTGTCTCCAAATTTGAGCCTTCCATCTCTAATAGCACTTTGCACAAGATCCCTGAAAAGAAAACATTAAGAATTTTTATGGCCCAAAAAATTATGATACTTACAAAACCCCCTCTTTTTTCGTTGTTCTAGAGGGGGTATTTTAGCGCCAGGAGGTACTATCATCTGACCATCTTTGAAAAGTAAGTCGGAGATCTCATCACATTTGGTGGAGATGTCTGAAGTTGGTCCTTGCTTTAGTTCAGCAAGGTCAATTTCTCTTTTGTCGAAATCCACTTGATCGCCATATGTTTCAGGTTCGTCACCACCTAATTTGACATAAGCTATTCTATCTTTCCTATTATTTTTGTTTGCTTTGACTTTCTGAGCCTTCAAACGCTGTACCTGTTGAACTCTATCAGCCAACTGGGTTATGTCTCTCAGGTATTGAGTATCCAATTTTTTCCTAATAGAGTAATCAAGGCCGCCAGCGTCCATTTTGACCAACTCATGCTCATGCACTTGTGTAAAACATCTTGCCTTAAGCAAACGAAACCTATTTAGGTAATCATCTATTGACTCAGTGAACTTTCGTTTGATGCTGGCCAATTCTTTTAGACTTATCTTCGAATGTCCCTGTAACACCTCAAAATTTTCCCTCCTCTCTTGGGACTAGCTTAACATATTGCATTTCATTTTGTGGGACATTAGTCATTGCATATGGCATATCATGTGAAAATAGACAAGTCATCCTCCTAAGTCTTTCTCAGAAGATGGAGAGGTTAAGAGATGCAAGCCTGAGGGTCTCATAGATTGATCACTAGCCATCTGAGGGTTTGTGATTCAATTAGGGTTTCTTGGTCCCTCAAGGAGGTTGAGCATTATCTTATTGGCAATGGTACATCATCATCATCATGGTTATGTCATCCTCAAGGGGCTCATTATTCATGCTCAGATTATTTGGGATTAGGGTTTTGACCTCTGGTCAACCCTAATCAGTTGCATTCTACCAGTCAGGGGTTTTCAAGGAGATGAGATCTTTCTTGAGAAGGATATTATCATATGATTATTATGTGGAGCTTACAAGAGCTAGGGGTTCATTTTGGAGCCATTTCATCAAGTGGTTGAGGCTCAAGCTGATCAGAGCATTTCCAAGTCATTTATCAACCATAAAAGTCAACAGAAAGTCAACTGAGGGCTAGGAGGTAGAGAAATGAGTTTCAACATCTCATTCATGTTCAAAATAGGTTTATTGATCATGTCAAATGCATATCTTGAAGAATTTGAGGTCAGATCAAAACTTTCCAAAAGTGGAAAATGACATATAATTGGAAGTTTCCAAAAATGGAAAGTTTTTGGTTCAAATGCAACTTGATCTAACATCATCAAAGAAGCTTCAAATGAATTTTTGCCCAACATGAAAGTTGAAGATCTCTCTCTCCTATTTCCAAAAAGTCACAGATCATGAATTTATGATGAATGGTTAAGGAGATATGATCAAATCATTGCCAAGTGTACATGAAACTTCAAAAAGGCATAACTTTTGATTCATAACTCCAAATTTGGTGGTTCTTTTTGCATTTTGCTTCTCATCACATGAAGTTTCCAAAACATCCATCACATTGCATGAAATTTGAACATATGATCATTTGCTCATTCATGAAGATTTTGGAGGGAAAATCATAAATTTAAAATTGGTGCATCATGAGAACTTTTTGCCATTGCCAATGTGTTTAAAAATTGATTTTGAGTGACTTTGATCAAGCACATGGCACTGTTCACGTCCATTTACTACATGCACCATGCAAAATTTCAATCTTTGTCACCACACCTTATCTTGCTTAACTTCAACTAAACCTTGATTAATTTTAATTAAAATAGGATTAGCACATGGTATATATACTAAATCATAACAGAATTTCAAGAGGTTAATCACAATTCACCATTTCTAGATCTAGTTTTCATTTCCCTCCAAAATTTTCTCCCAATCTTAATTCAAATTTTCATCACATAACATACCAATTTTCTTCCATATTCTTGTTCCTTGGTGTGGATTTAGCATAGATCAAGCATTGGATCTTCAAGATTGAACCAGAATTGTGCATGTGGAGCTCAAGAACATAACCATGGCATTTGAGATTTAAGCAAGATCTACACGTTTCCAAGCCTCAAATTCTTCATAAAACTTCATAACAAGTGATTTGGAGTGGATTTGCATGCTTGCCTGGCCTGGAATCTGCAGAATTCAAGAACTGATCTTCAAGAGGTCACATATTCGATCACTTTAATTCTCTGTTTTATGTACATAATCTTGTAGATCTTGTCGTGGTGAGAATTTTGATATAAATTTTGTGGAATTTGGATGAAAATTGAGTGAGATATGATGATTTCAAGTTTAGATCTAGAAACTTCTTTGCTTCGATTCAGAAAATCCATGGAGATTTAGGCTTAGATAATATGATATTTGAATTCTACATTGAAAGAGCTTTCCAACGATATATAATTTGTAAAAATCTGAGAAATTCTGGAAATTCTGGAATTTTTTTGATGAACTTCATGTACTGTTCATCTTCATCTTCGTGAGGAAGATGAAAATCTTCATGCTAGCGTCCGTTTTTCCGTCGCTAAGTGATGCGCTAGGGTTTTGCTTGGAACGATGTCGTTTTGTGTTGTGGCACGCTCATTCAAATCTGGACCGGCTTCGATTTTGGCCGAGAGCGTTTTTTCAAATTGCTTCATCAATTATGCTTTTCCCTCCAAATTACATGCTATGTGCTTCCTTTGATTTTTATTTCTTCTTCCAACTTCAAAAATTCACAATAAATTGAAAAATGATCCAAAAAATTCCTGGTTTTTTGCTACTTGTTCCTTAGAATGTCTAGAATTTGATGGTGATAAATTCTGAAGTTGTGCATGGCTGGATTTTGGATTGTGCTAGAATATGTGATCATATGTGCATTTGTGACCTTGCTCCATTCATCTTATCATGAAATGCTTGATTTTAATCCAATGGACATGAAATTTTGCATGATGGTTCTTGACATATTGATGGATGTTTTAGGCTTGGTTTTGTATTTTTCTCATTTACCATTTCTGTTTTATGCACATGTTTGTATGGTGTGACAATTTGTGTCACACATTTGGTTGTTCAACGTGTGCAATTTAATTTCCATGCCAAATGATCTTGGATGCTTCTGATTTTTTGTATGATGCTCATGTTGGATGTGTTGAATGCTCATGAATTTTTCCATAATTATTTGAATCATTTCTGTTTTGATTTGGATTTTTCATTCTTAATGTCCAAATGTGAGCTTTGAAATTGTCTTTGACTTCTCTTGCACATAAAATGAACTTGCTTATTGATTTTGGTTTGGTCCTTTTTAGGACTTGTTCTTGATTGATTAAATATGATTCATGTTGAATATCAAGTTCTGTTTTGGCTTTTTGATCCACTTTTGACCCTAGGCTTTGACCTAGTGGTTTGTACTTACATGTGAGCTTTGAATTTCAGGTGCAAGCATCCAATTTCCATGGTTGATGTTGCTTCATCATTTGAATGTTGATATTTGCTATTGATTGCTAACAATTGGTTGTTTTGTAGGTTGAGTATAATTCACTTGAGTTTGCTTTATGGTTTACTCATAGTGCATGTTGGATTGTCTGTGTGTTGTTGACTGTTGTCTGTTTGTCTGAACACTGTACTGATTTGTTTATTTGTTTACACAGGTACCTAAGTTGCTTTAAGTTCATTTGAACTTTGCTTTGCTTTGCTTGTGATTGGCATACCACTTAGGTATAATCCCTGATCTTCATGTAGTCTGGAAGACCTGTCATGTTACTTTGGTAGGCACCTGTCTGAAGCCCTCCTTAAGAGGCAATGTTTGTGCTTGTTTATCTTTGTGCCTTGTACATATAAAGACCTCCTAAGAGAAGAGGCATTGGCAGATAAAAGGGATGTGCAATCCATCCCCTGCTATTCAGTTGTGTCATTCATCTTGCTCACACCCTGTGTTGATGCACTTTGAATAAAAACCCAAAATCTTGTCCATAGAGTCAGTCATGTGGAGAAGAGTTCCTACATTCTGAACTCCCACACCTTCTATTTGATTCAAGCTCTCCCAGGCCAGGGATAAGAGCTGTGAGGTCTTACCCTCACTTCCCATCTCATCTGCTTCACCCTAACTCTCAATGTTAGGGTTAAGAGCAAACAACATCCCTTTCCAGTTGGCTTGTTTGTCGAGGTTGATTTGACCCCTTGACTAAAGCCCAGCCATGTTGTGTGAGCCTTCTTGTTTGCATATAGTGTGTGATACCTGTTCACCCGTTTGCTTACTTGCTGTGTTGTTGACTTGCTGCCTGTGCGAGTTAGGATCTGTTAGAAACCTCAACCTAGGACTATTGTGGATTACATGACAACTATTAGGCTCGAGTCAGTCTCCCTTTTAGTTTGTTATTTCCCGGTCTCTGGTTAGGAGAAAGTTTCTCCCCTGTTAAGGGGAACTACGTTGCCCTGATCCTCATACCAGATGAGGTACGTAGGCAGGAGATCGTGCGAGATCTCTCCGGGCACCCTTTTTGTTTTTCAACCTTTTCTTTGTGTGTGTGTTTGCTTGACAGTTATTAGGCTCGAGTTCCAGACTCCCTGTTAGCTTGTCTGTTTGTTAATCTCTTGTGTGTGAGTGTGGAGTTCGATGTAAGTTCAGTGATTGGCATTCGGTTTCCCGTTTGTTTGTTGTGTGCTTGGAGTCTGATGTAAGTCCAACGATTGGCATTCGGTTTCCTTGTTTGGGTTGTGTGCTTGGAGTTTGATGTAAGTCCAGCGATTGGCATTCGGTTTCCTTGTTTGTGTTTGTTGTTTGGAGTCGGACATAAGACCAACCATTGGCAGTCTGTTTCCATTTGTGTGTTTGTTTCGACTTCTCAGCGTCTTTATGCGTGTGTTTTGTTTCGGCGTGCGTGAGCCGAACTACGGTAGCTCTGATTCTCATTCCAGATGAGATACGTAGGCATAGGATGCGATATCCTAGCGAGCCCGTTTCCCATTTCCCCGAACTACGTCGACTCTGATGTTTGTTTCTGACAAACTACGTCGGCCCAGGATGCGACATCCTGCCGAGTCCTCTTCCTCCATCCTCTTTCGCCTGTTTGATTCCAGTGTGTGTGCATTCTTTGAGCAGTTATTCAGCAACCTTATTCTATTCTTTTGAGCGTGGATCCCGTCGAGTACGACGGACGTGAGGGGTGCTAATACCTTCCCCTTGTGTAACCGACTCCCGTACCCTGTAATCTCCGGTCGTAAGACCATTTCCTTTCCAGGTTTACTTCGAGCGTTTCCTTTCCCTCCTTTGGGATAAATAACGCACGGTGGCGGCTCTGTTTGTTTTGCTTTTTCCCGCCGGTTGTTTTTCGCGGATAAGACAGCTGGCGACTCTGCTGGGGACTTGAAGTTGACCTCTTGTTGGTCCATCTTCCCTAAGCGAGTCAATCCTAGCGCTCTCTAGGGTAGTTTTGGTTGCTTGTGTTGCTCTATTTATTGCGTTGATGATTATTATACTGTATATATTTGCATAAATGTTTGCATGCATCATACTATCATTGTGCTGACTCTGTATAGGTTGGTTCCTCTGATTTGGGGTGGGTGTTCTGAGTGGGGCTAAAACCCAGGCCCGAGTATACACCTAGGATTAGCGTGGTCTCATGTTGCCTCTCATGTTAGGTCAACATGTTTTTGGCGACGTGACATACCACAAGCCGGACGAGGTTCTTTTGAGAGAGCTCTTCCTTTGTGGAGTATCCACTTTGGTTGAGTTACCTCATCTGAGCTGGTGACTTCGGTGACCGTTCTTTCCCGGATCATTGGTTTAGACGATCTTATGAGAGCTGCAACGGCACACCCGAAAGGGCAAACCCGTTGAGTATCTTTGTCTGATTGTCGAGACCATTATCCGCCTTAGGATGACCTGATTAGAATTTACCTGTGAGGGGAGGGTTGATTCTTACAAATGCATGTTCTGATGGTGACTTTGATGGTGACTAATGGTTCAGTCGTTGATCAGAGTCTTATTTATAAGTCGGATTTATGGATTTATTTCCGAGACGCCGGAGTTCTGTCTGTGGTATTTATCAGGGGGGAATCCATTTATTTCAGGATTCCCTGGGCTGGTTCAGAGGGTCTTGTGGTTATCTGTTCAGAGGACTTTCTGGTGATGATGATGATGTATCCTCCGCTCCGTTTATTTCGGAACCCTGAGTTGGATTTACGGTTACTCAGTACCTCAGATGGTTGTGATCAGTTCAGAGACCAGGGCTTCAGTACAGATGTTCAGATGACTTGGAGGATGGCACAGTGCATTGCATTCATACATCAACGTCATTCACATTTTACATTTATCTGCATCTAACTCATGTTTATCCATATGCAAGGGACATTCTTGATCGAGATCCTGGTTGAGAGACTTCTTTGCTCCAGACATGAGGACCGGCTTGAAAGACGATGTTGTCTACAGTTTCTTCGACCCAGAGATTGGCGTGCTGAGAGATATGATAGCATTGATTACACCTGACCATGTGGGGATGTTCCGTGAGACTTATGGAGGTATTCTGAAGTTGGTTTTCAGGCTCACAGACAGTGATAGGAGCGCCATCCATACTCTTCTCTAGTTTTATGACCCGGGTTTGAGGTGCTTTGTTTTCCCGGATTACTTGTTAGGACCTTTGATGGAGGACTATGCCAGTATCCTGGGTCTTCAGATCAGAGATCAAATTCCTTTCTATGTCACTAAGGGGGAACCTGATATTGTGGAGATTTCTCGGGCTCTTTATTTGAGCCCAGAGGTGGTAAAAGGGGGTTTGAAGGAGAAGGGAAAGTTGCCCGATTTTCATCTGAGTTTCTTGGAGGCTAAAGTCAAGGAGCATGCTGTTGTGGGTAATTGGAGGGCCGTCTGTGCTTTGATTGATGTGAGCATCTATGGGACCATCATGTTTCCTAATCAGAAGAACTTTGTAGATATTAATGATGTCCGGTTGTTTATGCAGAGAAATCCTATTCCTACCCTGGTTGGGGATGTCTATTACTCGGTCCATAATCGGAACGAGAAGAGGCGTGGGGGATTGATCAGATGTTGTGCTCAGCTACTATACAAATGGTTCATGGGATATTTGCCTTTCAAGGGTGCTTTTGTTCTTCTTGACCATACTGTAAATTGGGCGACCAAGTTGATGGGTTTGCGAGCCAAAGACATAGCTTGGACTCACAGTAGTGGGGTTGGACAAGATTTCATTTGCAGTTGTGGGGGTTTTCCCAATGTGCCTCTTATAGGAGTTCAGGGTTGCATTAATTATAACCCGACACTTCTTAAGAGACAAATGGGATTCGCTATGGAGGTTCCTCCTCTCAAGAGTGAGATTCAGGAAACTTTCTACTTCCCGGTCGAGGGTAACCAGTCACGGTTGAGGCAAGTGTCTGATGAGTGGCTTGACATTCAGAGGAAGGGCAAGGTTCCTTTTGGTAGGGTTAATAGCAGGTCCTTTCCTCTATTTGATGATTGGCTCAGAAAGAGGATTGAGCTCACACATTTACCATTTCCTGGGGGTGATCCTTGGTGTCCTTTGATTGAGGGGCCATGTTCTTCTGTCAGCATGGAAGAGTTCCTTGAGATGAAGAAGGCCAGAGATCAGCTGCAGGCAGAGAAGACTGAATTGGAGATGAGTGTTGCTAGGATCCAAATGGCTAATCAGGAAATCAAAGGGAAAATGGCAGACCAGGATAAGGGACATGCTCATGTGGTGAGGCGTTTTGAGATAGACACCGCTTATTACGGCAAGGTCAGCCAAGCTTTAGAGTCATCTACAAAGGAGCACGACATCACTAAGGAGAAGTTTGCTAGATCCTTGAGGGATATTGAAGATGAGAAGAGGAGGCAGATCCTTGTGAAGACCCAGAGAGATGCCAGAGTCAAAGTCCTTATTACCGAGTGGGAAGCAAAGCTGAAGATTAAGGAAGCAGAAAACACGAAGATTATTGCTGAGAGAGATCACTATCTTGCTGAGAGGGATCATTACTTCAGACAAATGAAGATTCACCAGAAGGAGATAGGAAGACTGCAGCAGGAGAACACTGAGCTCAGGTTCGCCGTGAAGTTTACCAAGATGGTTGATGATGCAGAGCCGTCTGTGGGACCTCCTTTGGTGTAGACTTTTGTTGTTATCATGTGTTGGATTACCGTCATGCCTGTTGTCGGAATTCACTTGCTTGTATTTCCTTTCTGTTTCTGGAAAATTGTAATCTGATTTGTATCGGACTTGATGTATGACTCTCGCACATATTGTGCACTTTTGGTATACAGTGGTTCTTTTCATTCAGTGATTGATCTTCAAGCTTTATTTGATTTGCCATGCTTCACTCACACAGCACACACATGGTCGGGTGATATCTTTGCTAAATCATATATCTCTGCTCTGTATGGCAAAACCAGATGATTGATATCAGAATATTGCTGCCAGATTATTATCTGTCTCGATGAAGCCAGGATCGAAAGACAGAGTGTTCCTCATATGGATAGACATTGCATTCATGCGTGAGTCATAATAACCTGTCTTCTGTTTTGCAGGTGTCAGTTTCTAACATGTTTGATTGACACAGGAATGATGAATCCACCCAACGCCGACATTCTCGAATTGAAAGAGATGATGAGGGAGTTGTTCAATGTTGTGCGAGGGCTCGCCTTGGGGCAGAAAGCAATCGCTGAGAAGGTGGAGAGGATTGAAAACTGGCTGAGAATGGGGGAAATCCAGGGAGATGCTCAGTCGTCTGGAGTAAAGAAGCCCTCCGGCAATAGTCAGCACAAGAAGGAGGTTGAATCAAGTGATGTGCATGCCAAAAGGGGTAAGGATCGTTACCACCCGTATGTTGCTGCAGTGACTATTCCTGTTGGTAATTCATCTGTACTACAGCAACGGCAGTTGCCTCAACAAAGAACACAAAAAGCTGGGTGCCAAGTAAGAAGAAGGACGACAGATCGTCATTTTAATAAGCCGCCCGTGACTTATGCCTTTCTGTTTAAAAGGTTGAAGGATCTTGGGTTGGTTCAGCCAAGGACATTGGTTCCAGTGAGACCGGATCAGAGGCTTGCAAATTACGATGAGAATGTCAGGTGCGAGTTCCATTCTGGTGCACCCAGACATCGCATTGAGGATTGTAAAGCTTTCAAACATGTTGTTCAGGATCTGGTAGACTCTAAAGCCATCAATTTTGCACCGACGCCGAATGTTAATGCTAACCCCGTGCCGATGCATGGTCCTATGGGGGTGAACGTGATGACAGAGGATAAGAGAAAAATAGAGGTGACGGATGTGGATCAGTTGAGGACTCCAATGTCTGTGGTCAAGAGACATCTGATGAAGAGAGGGGTTTTCCCTGGTTGTGATAACTGTTGTGCTGCTTGCACTGTCACTACGAATGGGTGCGTAATGTTGAGGGAGACGATTCAGAGAATGATGGACGAGAGACGTCTCCGATTTGAGAAAGTTGATTGGGGGGAGGAGGATATTTTTGTTAGTCAACTGTCATCATTCAAAGGCGTGGAAATGGACGGTGAAAAATTTGAAACACCATGTCAGGCAGTTGAAACCGTCAAGGTGAAGAATGCCATTATCACTGAGAAAGAGAAGAAACCGTCCATTTCTTCTTACAAACAGGCCATGGAAGTGGTCAAGAGCAGGGAAGCCCAAGGATGGGGAAGAATGGTAGACATTGCGGTGAAAGTTGATAGGTTCGAGGTTGGCTATCAGGAAGGCCAAGATTCGTCTGAGCAAAATAGAGGACGTCGTCAACCGTTCATGTTCACCAGTGCTGGAATGCTGGATCCAGGTCATGCCTGCGCAGTGGGTGAAGAGATTGACAGTGGCTACGAGCTGGACTCGTGGATAAAATCGTGCGTACCAGGGAACTGGAAGGCCTCAAAGATCACCACTGTCACTCATCATGAAGAGTAATATTTCTGTTTTTTCAATTCTGTTTGCATGAAAGCCATACGTTTTGCCCGAAACGTATTGGTCAATTGTAAGGGCCACCTCATGTGTTTCATTTTGCAACATTTTGCATCATTAATAAATGGATGTTTTTGGTAGTAAAAGCGGTGTTCCCTGTTTTTCATTTATTTTTGCAGTTTTAAAAAAAAATGGCAATGTTTTTTTTCTTTTGATTTGTCTCGTTCCGACCTCAAAAGCAATGCATGAATCAATATTCATGTAGATACGACTATTCTCCTGATCTCATTGATAACAATTCGGTTACACCTCTGTATGACTTCGACAATTCGATCTATCATGCCGAAGAAGAAGGCGAAGAAGATTGTGATCTGCTGGAATTAGCCAGGTTGTTGAAACTAGAGGAGAAGGTGATTCAACCGCACGAGGAGCGAGTTGAGATTGTCAATCCAGGCACCGAGGAGGTCTGAAAGGAAATAAAGGTTGGGGCCGCCTTGGAGGCGAGTGACAAGAATGGAGGTGATGCTATTCAGTCTCATGAACGTCGGTGCCACGTGTCAGAGAGTCATGGTGACTTTGTTTCATGATATGATTCATCATGAAATCGAATGCTATGTTGATGACATGATAGCACAGTCCCAAACAGAAGAGGGGCACCTGGTAGATCTGGCCAAGCTGTTTGACTAGTTAAGACAATTCAAACTGAGGTTGAATCCGAGTGAGCGCACTTTCGGAGTGCAGTTCGGTCAGTTGCTTAGGCTTATTGTAAGCGAAAGAGGAATCGAGGTTGATCCTGCTAAAAAGAAGCAATACAAGAAATGCCTGAACCGAGAATAGAAAAGAAGGTTCGTGGTTTCTTAGATAGATTGAACTGCATTTCACGGTTCATATCTCATCTAACCGCCATGTGTGAACCCGTATTCAAGCTGTTGAAAAAAGTAGAAGATCAAACGGTCAGGTGAAATAATGATTGCCAAGGGGCATTGAGAAATAAAGGAATAAGTTGCAGGAGCCTCTGATTCTGTTGCCTCCCTGTGGAGGGAGACCGTAAACCCTGTACTTGATAGTCCTCGAGGAATCTATGAGGTGCGTACTGGGGCAGCATGACGAGTCTGGTCGAAAAGAGCATGCAATTTACCTTAGCAAAAAGTTTACCGACTGTGAAACAAAATATTCACTGCTCGAGAAAACTTGCTGTACTTTGGCCTAGGTTGCTCGCCGACTGAGACAGTATATGCTGGTTCGTACCACTTTATGGATTTCCAAGATGGATCTGATCAGGTATGTATTTGAAAAGCCAGCATGAGAAGCCAGCATTGACCGGACGGGTTGCGAGATGGCAAATGATTTTTGACTGGTTTTGATATACAGTATACCTCTCAGAAAGCAACCAAGGGGAGTGTATTGTCTGATCACCTCGCCCAGCAACCCATTGAGGATTATCAACCGATGAAGTTTGAATTCCCTGATGAGGACATCATGGTTCTCGAATCGGAACATTGTGAGGAACCGACCCCGGAGGAGGGGCCTGACCCTGAATCCGCACGGATTCTGATGTCTGATGGGGCTATTTATGTGAATGGTAACAGAGTTGGTACCGTTTTGATTGCGCCGAAAGGATCCCACATTCCCTGTGTTGTCCGGATAACATTTGAATGCACCAACTATGTGGCTGAGTGCGAAGCTTGTATCTTGGGTATCGAACCTCGGTGCGTACATCTACTGGGGCAACGCCTTTCTCTCTTGTGTATGGAATGGAAGCCGTGTTACCGGTTGAGGTTCAGATTCCCTCTTTAAGAGTCCTAATGGACGTGAAATTGCAAGAGGCTGAATGGGCAAGGACTCGGTATGAAGAGTTGAGCCTGATTGAGGAAAAGAGGCTAGCGGCCATCTGTCATGGGCAGTTGTACCAGCAGCGGATGAAGCGTGCTTTTGACCGAAAGGTACGACCTCGGGTATATCACGTAGGTGATATGGTGCTTAAAAGGATCATTCCTCCTCAAAACGATCGTAGGGGCAAGTGGACACCCAATTATGAAGGTCCATTCGTGGTCAAGAAGGTTTTCTCTGGAGGAGCCTTGTTGTTAACGACCATGGATAGCGAGGATTTTCCATCCCATGTGAATGCGGACGCAGTTAAAAAATACTTCGTATAAAGAGACCCGCTGGACGAAAAGAATAAAATAGTCCAGGAAAAAATGGGCATCCCGGCGAACCAAAGAAAAATGAAAAAGGTTCGGGCAAAAATTAGGGATAAAAAGTAAAAAACTATACACCCGGCAAGTCGAAAACCCCGCAAGGGCGACTTGGGCAAAAAAGGGTATCCCGGTGGACTGAAAACCCGAAAGGGCGGTCCAGGCAAAAGAAGGATTGAAACGAACAACTGCGTCTAGCATGATCGTTTACTTTGGTTAAGACACCATGGATGATCCCCGGCAGGGATCGGTCGGAATCGTCTTGTTCAGGAGGCAGAAAGCACGGAGAGTCTTGAGGATATATGGGGTGTAATCGAGTTGGAACTCGATGAGATCACGGTTTTCACATTTCCATTAGGATAGATTTTTCCTTTTGTGTGCAATTACCTCTTTTCAGGAATTGCTTCCTATGTATTGCTCGGTTTAAGCCACACTTTTTCAATCAATAAAATGCATATTCAGTCAAATAATTTTGTTTTTGTTTTCATTACCGCTTTGATTGCAAAAACATCCAATTATTTTTTATAAAGAATCTTTGCATTTTTAGACATGGAGATCCCTTCCAATGCATGTTTATAAGATTGAAAGCTTGAAATCTTATTCGGAAGGTTGAGTGACCCAAGTGTTGAAATTTTGGCACGCCTGGGGGCACGTTTTTATCTAACGATCTCTTTTGCAGGTGCTGTTAGGTATTTTCACTCACTTGCAGGTTGTGATGTGAAGCCTTTTTGACAAAGGATCCCTGTGGAGTCCAATCAGGGACAAGGGACTGAAGAATGGTGAAAAGACAACGAGAGACGTGCGACGATCCTGGAGGGTTAATCAAGAAGACTCTTCAAAGTCTGAGGATTGGAAAGTTTGTACCAATCTAAGGAGTTCGCTCTCCGTAGAGTACGGAGCAGTCGAGAATACAAGGTGATGAATCAGAAAAGTCCAGACGAGTCTGGGAGTTCTCAAAAGTGGAAAGCTGGCACTAGGATTTAGATGGTGAATGCCATGGTTTGACGAGTCGACGGGTGTTCTGTGCCAGACTTTTTTTGTTTCCCCAAACAGGGTTGGGATTGTTACCTCCTCAGCAGATTCAAGGTCTGTGACTTCCCTAGCAGGGTCGGGATGGTTATCTCCCTAGCAGGTTTGAGATTGGTGTTTCCTCAGCAGCCAGGCCTGAAGGTTGCTATTTACCCAGCGGAGGTGTCTGTTGGTAGTTGTTTCCCCTAGCATGGCGGAGCTTGTTAAGTTCCCCAGCCAGTCGAAGATTGTTGTTTTCCCCGCAGAGCGCGTTGGTGTTTTCTTCCCCAACGAAGTCCCCAAGTGGATCGGGTTCAGTGGAGGTCATCCCTGGTAAGGGTGGTCCTTTCCCCAGCAGGGTGGAGATTGGAGCGATAGCGAGTTCCTCAGCAGAGTGCCTCGAGCTCCCTAGAAGAGTCCCTTGAGGGGGATACTTTTTGTGCATTCATCATTTAGATAAGCATGGCATATTGCATACCTAATTGCGTAGCATTTCCATAGTTATGGAGCATTACGCTGAAACAAATCATGCATCATCATTGCAAGCATAAGCTAGTCTCAAGCCGTGGTTGTCGTTTGAGATTTGGTTTCGCCAGTTGGTGAAGATGCTACTCAAGCCGTGGTTACCGTTTGAGGAGTGGTTTCGCTGGTTGGAAGATCAGCATCAACATTACAAGCATCCGTTACTCAAGCCGTGGATACCGCCTGAGAATCGGTTTCGCCGGATGGTGAAGATGTTACTCCGAGGAGTTTAGCATCGTGGTGTTGGGACAACGGTATTCCCCCCAGTAGTGTGATACTGGAGGAGATTTCTGTCGTGCGAGATAGAAGTTGGAAGATGTTACTCTGAGGAGTTCGGCATCATGACGTTGGAGCAACAATGTTCCCCAGTAGTGCGATATTGGTGGAAACTTTTCCGTCGGGCGGAGATGGAAATGAAGATCAAAGAACGTTACGCGATCAGCGCGAAAATCGAAGAATGGAGAAAAGGAAGTGTTGCGGCATTTTCTGGAGAATGGGGTTTAAACGGAGATTGGAGTTGAAGATTATATCCGGGATGAGGTCCTCAGGATTGTCTTCTAATCATGTGTCACCTTAGACTTTGGCTGAGGCCAACAGAAGTCGTTATGGGTGTCTTCTGAGGAAGAAATGCACATGTTACCTTCCTGTTGTGAAGGTGTACCCTCTGATATGTCGCCATCAGAGTGGTGTTGTGGTGTTATTTCCGGCGTTGCCAGCGGAATTATCACAAGAAAATGGAAAGCGGGGTTCAAATGGAGAGAAGGAGATGCTGGGCATTTTCTGGAGAGTGGGGTCCAAATGGAGAAAGGGAGACATGGGGTGTTTTCTGGAGAGCGGGGTTCACAACGGTTATCTCGAGCTATCGTCAGGCGACTGGGGTTCAATTGGAGAGTGGGGTTCATTGTTTGGCAAACAAGACTACTATGAAGGTGTCGGGGTTCAACTGCGGTGATCCGGGATCATCTGCGCGAAAGAAAATATTTATTCGGGGTCCAAGAAAAGCAAAAAAAAAATCATCAATCAGAAAGTTTCGGGGTTCAAGAAAAAGTAAAAAAACATAATGATCCCCAGCGAATGCGGCATTCAGGCCATGGTGGTTCCTGTGTTACCATTTATTTTGGTATCCAGGTCAACGTTCCTTTTCGGTGTTCAGGCCGACTTTCACCGTACCAGACAGATTCTTCTTTTGAGATTGCTTCTTTGCCGATTCTGACAGGCACTGTTAATTATTATCCCCAGCGGAGTGCAAATTGTTCGTCTGTTCTTGGTATTCAATCACTCTTCACCCTGGTCATCTGAAAGCTGAGGCTGTTCATATCGACAGATTCACAGTGGATTGAATAGGGGCAGCTGTAACACCTCAAAATTTGCCCTCCTCTCTTGGGACTAGCTTAACATATTGCATTTCATTTTGTGGGACATTAGTCATTGCATATGGCATATCATGTGAAAATAGACAAGCCATCCTCCTAAGTCTTTCTCAGAAGATGGAGAGGTTAAGAGATGCAAGCCTGAGGGTCTCATAGATTGATCACTAGCCATATGAGGGTTTGTGATTCAATTAGGGTTTCTTGGTCCCTCAAGGAGGTTGAGCATTATCTTATTGGAAATGGTACATCATCATCATCATGGTTATATCATCCTCTAGGGGCTCATTATTCATGCTCAGATTATTTGGGATTAGGGTTTTGACCTCTGGTCAACCCTAATCAGTTGCATTCTACCAGTCAGGGGTTTTCAAGGAGATGAGATCTTTCTTGAGAAGGAGATCATCATATGATTATTATGTGGAGCTTACAATAGCTAGGGGTTTATTTTGGAGCCATTTCATCAAGTGGTTGAGGCTCAAGCTGATCAGAGCATTTCCAAGTCATCTGTCAACCATAAAAGTCAACAAAAAGTCAACTGAGGGCTAGGAGGTAGAGAAATGAGTTTCAACATCTCATTCATGTTCAAAAGAGGTTTATTAATCATGTCAAATGCATATCTTGAAGAATTTGAGGTCAGATCAAAACTTTCCAAAAGTGGAAAATTACCTGTAATTGGAAGTTTCCAAAAATGGAAAGTTTTTGGTTCAAATGCAACTTGATCTAACATAATCAAAGAAGCTTCAAATGAATTTTTTCCCAACATTAACGTTGAAGATCTCTCTCTCCCATTTCCAAAAAGTCCAAGATCATGAATTTATGATAAATGGTTAAGGAGATATGATCAAATCATTGCCAAGTGTACATGAAACTTCAAAAGGGCATAACTTTTGATTCATAACTCCAAATTTGGTGGTTCTTTTTGCATTTTGCTTCTCATGACATGAAGTTTCCAAAACATCCATCACATTGCATAAAATTTGAACATATGATCATTTGCTCATTCATGAAGATTTTGGAGGGAAAATCATAAATTTAAAATTGGTGCATCATGAGAACTTTTTGTCATTGCCAATGTGTTTAAAAATTGATTTTGAGTGACTTTGATCAAGCACATGGCACTGTTCACGTCCATTTACTACATGCACCATGCAAAATTTCAATCTTTGTCACCACACCTTATCTTGCTTAACTTCAACTAAACCTTGATTAATTTTAATTAAAATAGGATTAGCACATGGTATATATACTAAATCATAACAGAATTTCAAGAGGTTAATCACAATTCACCATTTCTAGATCTAGTTTTCATTTCCCTCCAAAATTTTCTCCCAATCTTAATTCAAATTTTCATCACATAACATACCAATTTTCTTCCATATTCTTGTTCCTTGGTGTGGATTTAGCATAGGTCAAGCATTGGATCTTCAAGATTGAACCAGAATTGTGCATGTGGAGCTCAAGAACATAACCATGGCATTTGAGATTTAAGCAAGATCTACACGTTTCCAAGTCTCAGATTCTTCATAAAACTTCATAACAAGTGATTTGGAGTGGATTTGCATGCTTGCCTGGCCTGGAATCTGCAGAATTCAAGAACTGATCTTCAAGAGGTCACATTTTCGATCACTTTAATTCTCTGTTTTATGTACATAATCTTGTAGATCTTGTTGTGGTGAGAATTCTGATATAAATTTTGTGGAATTTGGATGAAAATTGAGTGAGATATGATGATTTCAAGTTTAGATCTAGAAACTTCTTTGCTTCGATTCAGAAAATCCATGGAGATTTAGGCTTAGATAATATGATATTTGAATTCTACATTGAAAGAGCTTTCCAACGATATATAATTTGTAAAAATCTGAGAAATTCTGGAAATTCTGGAAAAATTTTGATGAACTTCATGTACTGTTCATCTTCATCTTCGTGAGGAAGATGAAAATCTTCATGCTAGCGTCCGTTTTTCCGTCGCTAAGTGATGCGCTAGGGTTTTGCTTGGAACGGCGTCGTTTTGTGTTGTGGCGCGCTCATTCAAATCTGGACCGGCTTCGATTCTGGCCGAGAGCGTTTTTTCAAATTGCTTCATCAATTATGCTTTTCCCTCCAAATTACATGCTATGTGCTTCCTTTGATTTTTATTTCTTCTTCCAACTTCAAAAATTCACAATAAATTGAAAAATGATCCAAAAAATGCCTGGTTTTTTGCTACTTGTTCCTTAGAATGTCTAGAACTTTATGGTGATATATTCTGAAGTTGTGCATGGCTGGATTTTGGATTATGCTAAAATATGTGATCATATGTGCATTTGTAACCTTGCTCCATTCATCTTATCATGAAATGCTTGATTTTAATCCAATGGACATGAAATTTTGCATGATGGTTCTTGACATATTGATGGATGTTTTAGGCTTGGTTTGGTATTTTTCTCATTTACCATTTCTGTTTTATGCACATGTTTGTATGGTGTGACAATTTGTGTCACACATTTGGTTGTTCAACTTGTGCAATTTAATTTCCATGCCAAATGATCTTGGATGCTTCTGATTTTTTGTATGATGCTCATGTTGGATGTGTTGAATGCTCATGAATTTTTCCATAATTATTTGAATCATTTTTGTTTTTATTTGGATTTTTCCTTCTCAATGTCCAAATGTGAGCTTTGAAATTGTCTTTGACTTCTCTTGCACATAAAGTGAACTTTCTTATTGATTTTGGTTTGGTCCTTTTTAGGACTTGTTCTTGATTGATTAAATATGATTCATGTTGAATATAAAGTTCTGTTTTGGCTTTTTGATCCACTTTTGACCCTAGGCTTTGACCTAGTGGTTTGTACTTACATGTGAGCTTTGAATTTCAGGTGCAAGCATCCAATTTCCATGGTTGATGTTGCTTCATCATTTGAATGTTGATATTTGCTATTGATTGCTAACAATTGGTTGTTTTGTAGGTTGAGGATAATTCACTTGAGTTTGCCTTATGGTTTACTCATAGTGCATGTTGGATTGTCTGTGTGTTGTTGACTGTTGTCTGTTTGTCTGAACACTGTACTGATTTGTTTAGTTGTTTACACAGGTACCTAAGTTGTTTTAAGTTCATTTGAACTTTGCTTTGCTTTGCTTGTGGTTGGCATACCACTTAGGTATAATCCCTGATCTTCATGTAGTCTTGAAGACCTGTCATGTTACTTTGGCAGGCACCTGTCTGAAGCCCTCCTTAAGAGGCAATGTTTGTGCTTGTTTATCTTTGTGCCTTGTACATATAAAGACCTCCTAAGAGAAGAGGCATTGGCAGATAAAAAGGATGTGCAATCTATCCCCTGCTATTCAGTTGTGTCATTCATCTTGCTCACACCCTGTGTTGATGCACTTTAAATAAAAACCCAAAATCTTGTCCATAGAGTCAGTCATGTGGAGAAGAGTTCCTACATTCTGAACTCCCACACCTTCTATTTGATTCAAGCTCTCCCATGCCAGGGATAAGAGCTGTGAGGTCTTACCCTCACTTCCCATCTCATCTGCTTCACCCTAACTCTCAATGTTAGGGTTAAGAGCAAACAACATCCCTTTCCAGTTGGCTTGTTTGTCGAGGTTGATTTGACCCCTTGACTAAAGCCCAACCATGTTGTGTGAGCCTTCTTGTTTGCATATAGTGTGTGATACCTGTTCACCCGTTTGTTTACTTGCTGTGTTGTTGACTTGCTGCCTGTGCGAGTTAGGATCTGTTAGAAACCTCAACCTAGGACTATTGTGGATTACATGACAACTATTAGGCTCGAGTCAGTCTCCCTTTTAGTTTGTTATTTCCCGGTCTCTGGTTAAGAGAAAGTTTCTCCCCTGTTAAGGGGAACTACGTTGCCCTGATCCTCATACCAGATGAGGTACGTAGGCAGGAGATCGTGCGAGATATCTCCGGGCACCCTTTTTGTTTTTCAACCTTTTCTTTATGTGTGTGTTTGCTTGAAAGTTATTAGGCTCGAGTTCCAGACTCCCTGTTAGCTTGTCTGTTTGTTAATCTCTTGTGTGTGAGTGTGGAGTCCGATGTAAGTCCAGTGATTGGCATTCGGTTTCCCGTTTGTTTGTTGTGTGCTTGGAGTCTGATGTAAGTCCAGCGATTGGCATTCGGTTTCCTTGTTTGGGTTGTGTGCTTGGAGTCTGATGTAAGTCCAGCGATTGGAATTCGGTTTCCTTGTTTGTGTTTGTTGTTTGGAGTCGGACGTAAGACCAACCATTGGCAATCTGTTTCCATTTGTGTGTTTGTTTCGACTTCTCAGCGTCTTTATGTGTGTGTTTTGTTTCGGCGTGCGTGAGCCGAACTACGGTAGCTCTGATTCTCATTCCAGATGAGATACGTAGGCATAGGATGCGATATCCTAGCGAGCCCGTTTCCCATTTCCCCGAACTACGTCGACTCTGATGTTTGTTTCTGACAAACTACGTAGGCCCAGGATGCGACATCCTGCCGAGTCCTCTTCCTCCATCCTCTTTCGCCTGTTTGATTCCAGTGTGTGTGCATTCTTTGAGCAGTTATTCAGCAACCTTATTCTATTCTTTTGAGCGTGGATCCCGTCGAGTACGACGGACGTGAGGGGTGCTAATACCTTCCCCTTGCGTAACCGACTCCCGTACCCTGTAATCTCCGGTCGTAAGACCATTTCCTTTCCAGGTTTACTTCGAGCGTTTCCTTTCCCTCCTTTGGGATAAATAACGCACGGTGGCAACTCTGTTTGTTTTGCTTTTTCCCGCCGGTTATTTTTCGCGGAAGCGACAGTCCCATGTAGAATTGCTCATGGAACAATCTCTCCAAACGAGTCCAGGTATCAATAGAATTCGCTGGTAATGTGGTGAACCATGTGAAGGCATTCCTCGTAAGGGAACATGGGAAATATTGTATCCTAAGATTCTCATTATTTGCAATTTCCCCTGCCTCTATTAGATATCTGGCCACATGTTCTATAGTAGACTCACTAGTGTCCCCAGAGAATTTAGTGAACTTAGGGACTTTCCATCTAGCGGGTAATTCTGATTGTAGAACATACTCAAATAAAGGTGACGTGTAACTTGGCCTATGAAGGCCAACATCTACCATATGGTTGCTAGATTATTATTTGCTGCCATATCATCACGTCGAATTTGTCGTAAGACTTCGTCAGCATTTTGGTGCCTATTTACCATTACTAACATTGGTTCTCTTTCCCTTGGGATTTGTTCCTCAGCCCTAGGGGGTTCGACTCTCGGGGTTTCGACCCTGGGTGGTTCTATTCCTATTCCTAATTCACCACATTTGCTTGTGGTGCATTTCGTGGGACTTGGTAAATGGGAAGGTCATCATCGATGGCTAACCCTTGATTTTATCTTATCCATTTCCTCTGAGGGTGTCGAGGAGGTTGTGGCACACCAAAGAAATCCGTAACGTGCGTCATTTGCGTTACCATTTGTTGTTTTGATTGGGTAGTATTTTGGATCAAAGAGTTAAATATTGTACCCATTGTTTGGGCCAGCATCTGGACCATTTCATGGTTACTTTCGTCCATTTGCTGCCTAAAAACCTCTGCAGAATTATTGGTCAAATTGGACATCTGGGTATGAAGACCCATCCCTAAGGGTTGGCTTCGACCCAAATTGTTAACACGAGACCCAAACCTTTGTAATGGCGAAGATGCATTCACCAGTGGGTCAACATACGTTGACGTCGAATTGTGTAAATTTGTCACCATCGAAGTTGGCATGCCAAATGGTTGTTCGTGACCATTTAAAGGCATCGAAAAACCAGTCACATAGGGCCTAAAAAATTGATTTTCCCTTGGAGGTGGGGGGGGGGGGGGGTGGTCACTGGTGGACCCTATGTCCCTAAGGGATTTACTGGTGGGCCTTGTGGCCTCACATACGATTAAATAGGCCCACTTTGGGCAATCGACTACACATGCGTCGAATTCACCGTGGATGGTACAAGTTCCAAAACAGATGTTGTGACCGTAGTTCCCCCTGTCGTAGATGCATGGGGTGGTTCTCCATTACTATTTGGAGGATTTTGGTTATTTGGTGGATTCACCATTCTCCTCGTGTATCTTCTCCTTGGTCTATCTTTGTTGGTTATGGCTACTTTACCACTTCTTAGTAACATGCAACGAAGTTATAAAGAGAGATATCAAAATGAAGAACTAATAAAGATTTTCAAAGAGAAAATTGTTTTAAACACTAGCACTGTCCCACTGGGCGTACCAATTTGTTTACCGTGAAAATTGGTAAACACCTGTTGTTATTCCAAATCAAAGATACTTTGGTTACACACAGGATCAACCAGATTGATCCTAGTACATGTGCTATTGTTAACATTATATTTGGAAAATGATGAACACTTCGACATCATTCATGTTTGAAGATTGTTTGTTTAAAAGGTTTTTAAAGAGATAAATTGCAGAATGCAAAGGAAAGTATAATAAAGGTGCTTGAAAATAACTTGCGATGGAAGATAAATTCTAGAAAAGAAAAACTATAAATAAACTTTAATTGAAAGGTAGAAAATGGTGTTATCAAACGTACATTCCCAATGAGACTCTTTTCTCAATACACTAGATACTTTGAGTAATTTTGAGTATTTGTACAACAATTGAACACCCTCAAATTCTAACACTAAGACCCTTATATATACTAAATCGAAATAACCGCTACCAATGGCTTTTTCCCGGGCAATGACACGTCGCGCTCCAAATTGACCTGTATTTTGAGAAACCAACGTTTTCACACTACATATTTAGTTATGATTTCTCACACTACTATCCACTAATCAATTATGTGTCATATGCGTGTTAGGTGTTTGTGTGAATGATTGATGTTTGGTTTTTTGTAACCGTTTTGTGTTTTTCAGCAAGGTGGTGAGGATGTCGATTGCTAAGGTTTTGACAATGAATTCCCATAAGCAGAAGGCTGCGTTGATGGAAGTGAAATGCAGTGCTTGTGTCTTGCAATATTATTCAAGTTAAGAATCTATCATTTATTATTGTTGTGAAATAATGTGGTACTCCTGTCCAAATAATTGTATGAAGAAATTGCTGCAATGGTTACCAGCAGAGGTGACATTATTCATTAGTTGTTGGAACTAGATATTTTGTCTGTTTTTTCACAGTCTAATTTATTATTTGCATTGATAGGAGTTGTTTGATAAGGAGAAAGTTGATGCAGTGGTGTTAGTAAAGAGGAAAAAGCTGTTGGTGATTTTAGTATCACCCATGATTTTAGTAGTAATGAGATTTACTCTAGGCCGATGCAATTATGCGTTAAAGCTTGGAAACGAGTTAGGAGTAGTGCGGAGTGCACGCTCGTAGAGCCAACGTGTAATTGACTGCAAGTAATTGAAAACTGGGTTCCAAGGGGCGAAGCCGTTATTACCGTTTTTGTTGAAAAGGTATGACTTTTGAACGTTTGAACCTTCCCAACCGTTATTACCGTTTTTCTTGAAAAGGTATGACTTTTGAACGTTTGAACCTTCCCAACCGTTATTACCGTTTTTCTTGAAAAGGTATGACTTTTCGTTTTCAGTTTTCGTTCTCCTATAAAAGGGGGAAATCTGGCCTCGGTTTAGGGTTACACACAAAAACGATTCTACGTTCCAGAATCTTTCTTTTGCCAGAAACATTCTTTCTTCAAGAATTATCCCCACAAAGATTTCGTGAACCCAGGCATAAATAGGGTCGAAATACTTTGTTCGGAAAGTGAACGAACACGATTCTTCGAAGATTATCCAGGATTATCAATTAATTATCTAACAAACGAACAAAGTAGTTATCTGATAATCATGGCTGGAGGAAACACCGTCAAGGAGATGACCAGAAATTTCGGAAAATTGGACAAGTTTCAAGGACAAGATTTCAGGCGTTGGCAGAAGAAGATGCATTTCATGTTGACAACGTTGAAGGTGGTGCATGTCCTATCTACACCGATTCCAGAAATTCGGGAAGATGACACAGTTGAAAATCTAAGACGCAGATCAAAGTGGGAGAACGACGACTACATATGCAGAGGGCACATTCTTAACGGTATGTCTGATCCCTTATTTGATATTTACCAAAACATAGAATCTGCAAAGGAATTGTGGGATTGTCTCGAATCCAAGTACATGGCAGAGGACTCATCCAGTAAAAAGTTTCTGGTGACTGATTTCAACAACTACAAAATGGTTGAATCAAGGTCTGTCATGGAACAATTCAATGAACTCCTCCGAATCCTTGGACAGTTCACACTACACGGATTAAATATGGATGAAACAATATCTGTCTCAAGCATCATAGACAAGTTGCCTCCTTCGTGGAAAGATTTCAAACACAATCTGAAACATGGAAAAGACGAACTGTCTTTGATCCAACTTGGAAGTCACTTGCGCATAGAAGAATCTCTAAGAGCGCAGGAGGATAACAAAGGAAAAGGCAAAGAAATTGCTGGACCCTCGGTTAATATGATCGAAGAGGGTGGTAGGAACGGTAACAACAAAACCAAAGGAAAGAAGCGTGCTTTCAAGGACAATAAGGGCAGTTTCGGTGCTAACAAGAAACCGAAATTAGAATGCTGGAAGTGTGGTAAAACAGGCCACTTCAAGAGGGATTGTCGCTTCGTTAAAAAGCACGATAACGCGAATGCAAGTGGTTCAGGAAAGGGGTCTAAGGACCAATCCGAAAACCAAGGTCAGAAATCAATTCGTGATTTGAATAGTTTAATTAAACATTCTGTTTCACTAAATTCTGAAGCATTTTATGTGCAGGATGATGCTACCGCATGGTGGATTGATTCTGGCGCCACTACACATGTTTGCAAGGATCGTTTCTGGTTCAAGACTTTTGTTCCAGTGGAAGATGGTTCTGTCCTCTACATGGGAGATGATCACTTCGCTCCCGTTGAAGGCAAAGGAAACGTGGTGTTAGAATTCAGTTCCGGAAAAACTATTACATTGTTTAATGTTTTGTATGTTCCTAAATTACGAAAGAATTTAATTTCTGGCCCTGTATTAAATAAGCTTGGATACAAGCAAGTGTGTGAATCAGATAAATATGTATTATCAAAGTCTGGTGTGTTTGTAGGATTTGGATATTATAATAATGGTATGTTTATGATGAATTTGAATGGAGTTCCTAATGATTCTGGTTCTGTATTTATGTCCTCTTCGAATATTATCAATTCTTCGTTATGGCATGCTCGCCTAGGACATGTACATTATAAAAGAATGCATGAAATGTCTAAAGATAAATTAATTCCTAATCTTGATAAAAATGTAGAAAAGTGTAAAACTTGCATGTTAACTAAGATAACTAGGCAACCATTTAAAAGTATAACAAGGAAATCTGTCATTCTTGAGTTGATACATAGTGATTTATGTGATTTGCATGCTACTCCATCATTAGGGCATAAAAAATATTTTGTCACTTTCATAGATGACACATCTAGATTCTGCTATGTCTATTTGTTGCACGCTAAGGACGAAGCCTTAGATAAATTCAAAATTTATAAAACTGAAGTTGAAGTGCAACAAAATGTGTTGATTAAAACATTACGCACAGATAGAGGTGGTGAATATTATGATCCTGTGTTTTTCCAATCCGTAGGAATCATTCATGAGACTACGGCTCCTTACACACCTCAACAAAATGGTGTGGCTGAAAGGAAAAATAGAGTGCTAAAAGAAATGGTGAATGCCATGTTATCTTACTCTGGTCTGAGTGAAGGATTTTGGGGAGAAGCCATGTTAACGGCATGCTATTTGTTAAATAGAGTTCCCAATAAAAGGAACAAAACTACCCCATATGAACTTTGGTATAAGAAACGACCCAACCTGACATTTCTACGTGTTTGGGGTTGTAGGGCCGTGGTTAGACTCCCGGACCCAAAAAGGAAAACTTTGGGTGAAAAGGGTGTAGCTTGCATCTTTGTTGGATATGCCGAGCACTCCAAGGCCTATAGGTTCTATGTTATAGAGCCTAATGACTCGATCTCTATTAACACAATTATAGAATCGAGAGATGCCATATTTGATGAGAACTGTTTCTCCTCTGTACCTAGACCAAAGGACTCTATACCTATTTCAGATGAATCTCTAAGAGATGATCATTCAAATGATGTGCCAAGTCAAGCACTTGAACCCCGTAGGAGCAAAAGAGCTAGAAAAACTAAATCTTATGGATCTGATTTCCAACTATATTTAGTTGAGGGATCAAAGGATCAGATTGACACTCAATATTATTATTGCTATAGTATTGAAGAGGATCCAAGAACGTATGATGAAGCTATCAAGTCTCGAGATTCTGCTTTTTGGAAAGAAGCAATTGATGAAGAGATTGGCTCTATCATGGAAAATAATACTTGGATACTATCTGATTTACCACCAGGTTGCAAACCATTGGGTTGCAAATGGATCTTCAAAAAGAAGATGAAAGTCGATGGTACAATTGACAAGTTTAAAGCTAGACTAGTTATCCAAGGCTTCAGACAAAAGGAAGGGATTGATTATTTCGATACCTATGCTCCTGTTGCCCGTATCACTACTATTAGATTGTTGATTGCCTTGGCGGCTATTCATAATCTAGTGATTCACCAAATGGATGTCAAAACAGCATTTCTGAATGGTCATTTGGAAGAAGAAGTGTATATGAAGCAACCTGAAGGTTTTGTAATGCCTGGTAATGAACATAAAGTGTGTAAACTAATTAAGTCATTATATGGGCTAAAACAAGCTCCGAAGCAGTGGCATCAAAAGTTTGATGAGGTTGTTTTGTCCAATGGTTTCATTCTAAACCAAGCTGACAAATGTGTATATAGCAAATTTGATACATCCGGTAAAGGAGTTTTCATTTGCTTATATGTTGATGACATGTTGATCTTTGGCACCGACCAAAATCAAATTGATATAACAAAGAATTTCTTGTCATCAAAGTTCTCCATGAAAGATATGGGAGAAGCGGACGTTATTCTAGGAATTAAGATTAAACGGGAAAATAAAGGGATTGTAATTACGCAATCTCATTACATTGAGAAAATGCTCAAGAAGTTCAATTGTGAAAGTTGTTCTCCAGTAAGTACTCCAATGGATCCGGGAGAAAAACTTATGCCAAATACAGGTAAACCTGTAGATCAACTCGAATATTCAAGAGCTATAGGCTCTTTGATGTATGCTATGATTAGCACTCGACCGGATATTGCTTATGCGGTTGGAAAGTTGAGCAGATTTACGAGTAATCCTAGCCGGCATCATTGGCATGCAATAACTAGGGTATTCAAGTACTTGAAGGGTACAATGAATTATGGATTGTCATATATGGGATTTCCTTCGGTGTTAGAGGGTTATTCGGATGCTAGTTGGATAAATAATGCTGAAGATTCATCCTCTACAAGTGGATGGGTGTTCTTGCTTGGGGGAGGTGCTATCTCATGGGCTTCCAAGAAGCAAACATGTATAACTAGTTCCACAATGGAATCTGAGTTTGTAGCATTAGCTGCTGCTGGTAAAGAAGCAGAATGGCTAAGGAACTTGGTATACGAGATTCCGATATGGCCTAAACCGATATCACCAATTTCTATCCGTTGTGATAGTACTGCCACATTGGCTAAAGCTTATAGTCAAATATACAATGGAAAGTCTAGACATTTGGGTGTCAGACATAGTATGATTAGAGAATTAATCATGAATGGGGTGATATCTATAGAGTTTGTTCGGTCGCAACAAAACTTAGCTGACCACTTGACGAAGGGGTTAGCTAGAGACTTAGTAAAGAAGTCGGTAATTGGGATGAGATTAAAGTCCATTTAAATCTATTAGCTTTGATATACCCAATTCCCTTCTAATATGACGTTAGAAGCAGAATTCAATGTGGAAAGATCATAGTTAAAGATTGGAGCAATTATATTTATCTTCCCAGGGTATGTGCTCAGACCTGCAAGTGATGGTTAGGTTGAAGTATATCTTCTTAATGGTTCTTTTGAAAAATTGTAAATGCAGGTACAAGATTAAAAGAATCACCTATGTAAGCATGAAGTTTTGCCGCTTCAAGAAGTTTGGACTTGGCTTCCTATATGCTTATTAATGGATAAGGACACATGGCTTGTAAAGTGTCAAGTATGAATAGTAGAGTATTGTAAGAAACATATGTGTACTATATCTTCTGACATTCAAATGGATTGACGGGTTCAATCGCTATGACACCCAGATTTTCGAGTGTTTGAAATGTGTATTTGTACTAAAATGAAAATTCAATCGCAAGACATTTTCGTTTATGCATCTGTTTGATTGTAATATACCCTTATATATTTTATTGTATATATTAAGTAAATCAAGGATTACACTAAAATGGGGGGGATTTGTTGGTGATTTTAGTATCACCCATGATTTTAGTAGTAATGAGATTTACTCTAGGCCGATGCAATTATGCGTTAAAGCTTGGAAACGAGTTAGGAGTAGTGCGGAGTGAACGCTCGTAGAGCCAACGTGTAATTGACTGCAAGTAATTGAAAACTGGGTTCCAAGGGGCGAAGCCGTTATTACCGTTTTTGTTGAAAAGGTATGACTTTTGAACGTTTGAACCTTCCCAACCGTTATTACCGTTTTTCTTGAAAAGGTATGACTTTTGAACGTTTGAACCTTCCCAACCGTTATTACCGTTTTTCTTGAAAATGTATGACTTTTCGTTTTCAGTTTTCGTTCTCCTATAAAAGGGGGAAATCTGGCCTCGGTTTAGGGTTACACACAAAAACGATTCTACGTTCCAGAATCTTTCTTTTGCCAGAAACATTCTTTCTTCAAGAATTATCCCCACAAAGATTTCGTGAACCCAGGCATAAATAGGGTCGAAATACTTTGTTCGGAAAGTGAACGAACACGATTCTTCGAAGATTATCCAGGATTATCAATTAATTATCTAACAAAAGCAGAAGAAGATAGGGATAATTGACGAAGAAGTTGACATTGGTGATGATATGTCGATGAACATTTTTTTATGAGTTGTTTATGTTGTTTGGATTCTATAATTATTATGGGTATGAATCTCAATTTTAATCCTCTTGCAGATTTAGTTTCTGGAAATTCTTCTAAAAGTGATTCCTCTTCGATGAAAGTGATTATAAGAAATGAAATTATTGCTGAGTTTTAGGACAAAGATTTTGAAGTAGAATAGAACACAATATAGATGGAAAAGATTTATTATTTTCTGTACTTTTATAATTAAGTATTATTCATACGTGACTTGTGTATCTTATATTGCATTTTCCCTAATTAAATTTGGCTTCTTTTTACTTTCTTATGTCTATATTTAAGTAATGGAAATGCAACATATCATTTATAAGAGCACATTAGTCAAGCTTCTTTGTGTAATTGGGGTAGCTTTTAATTTTATGTGATTAAAACAGTTACTGGTGTTTCAAATGAAACTTTAGGTTAAAAAACTGTTTTTTCTAAATAAATACTAAATTAGGTCAAATTAAGTGAAAAGTAAATATGTCCTGTCTCAAAATATGATATTCTTGTGTTTTTCTTTTTTACGGTATAATTGCAGAAGAGTTATTGTTATTTTTTTTACACATAATTAATATTTTATAAGGATTTTTAACTTTCAAAAATAAAATACCTCCAATTTATATAAAATACCATTTTTTTAATAATTATGACTCAACTTATTAACTAATGTCTATCACAGCTCACTTTTTTAAGGACCTTTTTACCATTCTTAAGACCGATATATAATGTTTTTTTTAAGGAAAGTAAAGAACCAAAGCAAAATATTAAGTACTATTTATGCTTTTTACAAATTACAGTACAAATCCAGATATTATGCACTTCAATACGTACGCAGATGGCACGCTAGCGTATCCAATTACAGTTCAGCTTGTACAAATGCAGTATGCTACTATGAGATATTGAAAATGCTTCAGTTAGTACAAATGCAGTATACTATTATATGATATTGAAAATGCCTCTGTTTGTAGTTATAGTATGCATTGTACAGTACTGCAGCAATATTAAGTGTCTCTGTGTATACTTTTTTTATAACATAGAATTACACTTTTAGATTTATAAGTATTATAGTATAGTATTTTATAATTATAATTTAGATTAAATGAAAACTGATCTAATATTAACTACAGAAAATTGATTTGGATCAATCATTTTGAAGAATCATCAAACCATATCAAACTACAAATACTTTAATATTTGAATCGGATAGTTTTTTTCCTCATAATTGATCCAAACCACATTTTAGATGAAAATAGAGGAGAAAGTGACAAATAATCTACCAAAGCCGTAAATTATGTTAACTGGCAGTAACAATTAACAAACACTGTATAACAATAAGAACTACTAGTATCTCATTTTTCTCAGGTTATTGCATCCTAGCAATGCTGTCAGGGCTAGAACAAACATTACAATATATCAGTCACAGATTATGCGCCTATTCAACGCATCTTCAAATCGGCTACATGATCCCACCCTCATTTCTGTGCTCATATCATTCTCTGGAGCTGGATAGTAATCCTCCCTCAGCTGAACATCCCTTAGATTCGGTATTTTGAGGAAAAAGTTCATGAAGTGCTCATGAGTTGTTCCATGAATGAAAAGCTTCCTCAGAGTATAACATTCCTGTAGCAAACCAGCGGCTGGAAGTGACAGACTCCTCTGGTTCACATCCTCATCTTGTGGTGGCCAGTAATGAAGCTCATTTAGACTCAAACTGCCAATTCCATTAAGGAAGAACCTCTCCCACAAGCTCAAATCCATCTGTCCTGAAGGTGCGGTGTATACATAGCCTCTTGTATCACCGCAATCCAGCTGCATCTTTGACAACTGAGGATAACAAGTCAGTATGCTCAGACCAAATTCACTCACAGCCGGTTTCGGTTGCCCTCTGCAATCTCCTTCCATCTTTATGCGAATCTCTTCTAGATTGGGACAATCCTCTAACCCTGCCGCTGGCAACTGAGTCAGAAGATCACCAACCTTTATCCAAAGAGAAAGGTAATGTAAACTTTCCCAACTATTGCAAGAGTAGCCATTGTCGTTGCCGCTACTGTTACCATTGCTATGCACAAATGAATCATCATCCTCGAATCCATACTCACATCTCTGCCTCTTCCTTCTGCTAGTATCTTCTCCATATTCCTCACCCCCAAAGCATTCCATTAATTCAGATTCATTCAGTTCAGCTGAAGCATTCAAGTCAAAGTTGAGAAAACTATGTCCAAGGTTGTCACTTTCCTTCCAAACACAATCCAAGTGAAGCCTCTCAATCCTGTCCCGAATTGGTTCCAAAGCTCTGAGAGTAGCAGCTGCATCAAGGTTGACACAGGAAGCGACCTTGACATCAATCAATGTCCTACGAAGTAAGCAAGTCATGGTTTTCAACCCTTTTTCCGTAACAAGCTTGCATCCCTGAATCTCAAACCTTACCAACCGGGAACACCCCCTGCCAATCTCAATCAACCCCATATCATCAAGGTCACCGCAGCAGATAACAGACAAGGATTGAAGCCCGTGGCAAAGTGCAATTCCATCAAGCCTCGACCCAATTGCCAAACAAATCCCTTGAAAATGACCCAACTTCACAACCTTCAGATTGGGGCATTTGGAGCTTAACATCTCGAAAGCAAAACTACTCTCACTGACATTTTTACAAACATCTAGAACCAGTTCTTCCAAAAGGGGAAGCCCAGAGAACAACGCTAGAAGCGTGGCGCGGCTTACACTAGCATCCTCTCCACCCTCTTCCTCTCTACGATTTGAAAACGACGACGTATCCGCCATGTGAAGAAGCGAGAGCTTGGGACAATTGGAAGCGATGGCCAACAGCGTTTCGTCGCCTACAAATCCTATGCATCTCGGATCAAAAGTGCAAGCCACGAGAAGGTGCTCCAGATTAGGACACGATGAAGTGATGGATTCGATTTGGTTAGACTTGAAGCCTTCCGTGAACGTCGTTAGGAGATTCAAACGGCGAAGCGAGATGGCGGCGGCAGCGTTTGCAGCTAGAACCGGTGGGAGATCCTCCGGCCAGTGGTAGAAAGAAGATAAATCCAGCGAGGTTATCGATCGGCACCGCGAGAACAAGGCGGCGAAGTCGGACCCTGGCTGCAAATCCGGCGGCCGCTGGTGCCATCGGACAAGACGGACGTCACGAAGCTCCGGCCAGTGGCTATACAATAGGAGATGCAGCGTTTGAGGGTCACGCACGTAGACAGTGAGTGAAGTCACACGTGGGAAAGCATCGCGGAGACGCTGAGCTAGAAACGGAGAATCAGCAGTGGCGGGTGAACAGAAGAGCGCGTGACCCCATGGCGAGAGAAGCGAGACATCAAGATTAGTAACATGCGCGAAGGAAGTTGGAATCCTGTAAAGGTCACGCGCGTTCCCACGGAGCGTGAGTGAGACTCTCGTCTTCCGTTCTAATCGGAAGAAGCTCCGACACACAAGGGAAAGCGAGTTTCTCGTCCGTGTATCAGTGATGGCAGCAAACACTTGAGACAGAATCTCCTCCGGAAGGTGAGCGACGGTAGTATCAACCATCGCCGGTAATAAGATTCCCACTTTTTTTAGAATATAAAAGAAAAAGAAACAAGTGAGGATTTATTGAAGAGTAGAATAGGAATGATATGATATTGTGGCAGCTTATTATGTAAAGAGTATTTTATTGTATGGTGAGGGATGTGTATTGGTATTAGTCATTGTTGGTTGGGTCAAGCATAGCCACGTGAATACCATGTATATGTCTATACTAAAAAAATGTAGTGTGTGTGAGAGAGAGGGTTGAAAAGGAGTGATGGTTTGGATTATTGCAAAAGGCATGGCAAGGTAAGAAGCCAGCCATGGGAAAAGGGGTAAAGGTGGTAATGAAATCTGTATGTACATTATTATTATTATGATTAAGATAAAGGAAAAAAGAATACAGACAAAAAATTGGGTCCACAAATAGGACCATTTAATCCCTTATCAGATAAAGAAAGAAAGAGGGTTCATATCACGTTGGATTGAACTTTGTTTATTTTTCTTTTCTTTTTTCGTATCTTGTTCAATTTTTCTTTCTATCTACTTACTTTGTCAAGCTCTGTCTTTTCCATCTGAATTGGATTTGGATAGGAACAAACATCAAACTAGTGCAACATACACTTGGCATCGTAATTATCACTATTGGATATTGATACTCTTTTAAATAAGACCGCCGTTGAATTAATAGTATATACTAAATTATCAAAATTGATATCCATTACTCTAAGACTATATTTATATAAATGATAAATGAAAAATTTAAATAGTTTATTGGTTCCAACCCTATAACTTAATAAGTTTTTAAATTTGATTCATGTATTTTTTTCTAGGTCCTTATATCTCATTGACACATTACAAAATAACACATAATAATAAAATACTAATAAAACTTTTTAAATTCTTAAATAAGTATTTAATTATTAGTTTGAAATATTAAATAGTTGAAATATTAAATGTTTGAAATATTAAATATTTGAATTTATAATTAGTTTAATTAGTATTTCAAATATTAATATAAAATATAAAATATTAAATGTTAATAGTTTATATTTAAACTAATTAGTTGAATAGCTGTAAGGACCTTATAACTAATAAGTTTATATTTAATATTTAAAATTTCTAGGTCCTTATAACTTAATAAGTTAAGATAGTTTAATAGCTGAAATATTAAATATTAACATTTAGACTAATTAATTTTTTTAATATTAAAATATTAATATTTAGACTAATTAATTTTTTTTAATATTAAAATATTAAATAATTGAAATATTTAATAAACTAAATAATTAAACTAATTAATATACTATTTAGATAATTCTATATGAATTACGTAATATATATATATATTTGTTGCAAAAGAGTAGATAAATGTGTTGGTTGACTTAGTTGTAATGTGTTATCATGTTAATTCAATGGTCATGAGTTTAACTCCTTTTAGCACCATTTTTTAAACATTGCATTTCAGGGATTTAACATGAAATAAAAAAAAAACAAAAAACTGACATGGAAATACTGGATATAAAAAAATATATAAAAAAAAAGGTCTGCCGCGTTAGCAATATTAGCCAACTCAGTATTTTCACATGTGCACCGTTAGTCCAGTCAATTTTTTTAACATAATTCTAATCTCAGGGACTAACGCCAACACAATATAGAGACTCATACAAAAAAAAAGTTACAGGGATCAAAATCAAAAACTCGCTAACTTACAAGGACCAATAGATTATTTAAGCCTAAATAAAATATGATAATATATGTTGTCTCGCCTAAACCATCTCATCTAACAACTTTAGGCTTCATATTTGAAGGGTTGCGTATATTTCGGTCTTTCACGTAAAGTATTTGAATTATATCTAAACTCGAACGTAACATAACATGTTTTGACCTAATTCATTCATGGGGAAGGATTATACTAAATCACTTTTAATGAATCAAGTTGAGAAGGCCAACGTAAGGCCAAATACAATTAACTATTAATCAATACCCTTTATATACGCATACATGATATTTAAGTCATTCAGTGATAAAGAGAAGGTAGAGAGCTCCATGATGAATTTGACATAGCCTGAAGAAGAAGAAGACACCAAATCAGTGTCACTATCGTTAGACAAACTCTCAGAAGAAACGAACACCTCTATCTCCCCACAAACTTCTAATCCACTTTTTTTATATCTGTTTTGAAGCTCCCAAGCATCAATTCTATAAACCAATTGTCTACAAAATAGGTTGGGGTTCCACAACTTTCCCAAATGAATCACACTCGCAAATAAAAATCATAACTAAGAGTAAATGAGAAAAAAAGAGTTAAAGTGTTACCTGCGATGGCTAGCGAATGATGAACGAGAGAAAAGAAAGAAAGTTGACATCAAAACAAAAAATAATAATAAAAAAAGCTGAGATGGAAATACTGGGTATAACAAAATATATAAAAGAAAGAGGTCTGCCACGTCAGCAATATTAACCACCATGAGAAATGATTTTTACGCTCACAAAAAAAGAGCTCCGGGCCAATTCTTCAAAAAAATAAATGATTTTTACGCTCACCACCACCACCATGAGAAATCCCATTTTCGGTGGAAAAGTTTTAAAATTGATGTTTAAAAAATCACCACCATGATCACCATGGGGAGTGATAATTTTAAAACCAAAAACATTTTGGGCAGGCTTAGCAAAATCAACGCAAGCCTCAAGAGTTCCATCCTTATGGGCTAAAAATAACGTCCAAGTAAATCTAGAGTAGTCATCAACAATCACAAACCCGTAATAGTTATCTTCTAAACTTCTTGTCTACGAAGGGCCAAATAAGTATAAGTGGATAAGCTCAAGAGATTTTGATGTCTAAATAACCTTCTTCGATTTAAATTAAACTCTTGTTTTCTTTCCCATTTGGTAAGCATCACATAATTTGTCTTTTAAAAACTTTATTTTAGGAAGACCAACTACTAGATTCTTGGATGATATCATATTCCATAAGTTGAAATGCACATGACTTAAGCGCCTATGCCATAACCAAGAATATTCACCCTTGGCTACAAGCACTTTATTCCATGCATTAACATATCATCTAGATCAAACTATAAACATTATCAATTTTATAATCTTTAACTACAGGGTCCTTACTCGCCTTATGCTCAATTAGACAACTAAGAGTATTAAAAAACTACAGGATACCCTTTGTCACATAATTGGCTAATGCTAAGTTAATTGTGTTTAAGCCCTTTGGCTAAAAGCACATTTTCAATAATTATTATGGAGGGATTTCCCACATTACCTTCACCAATAATTTTACTTTTTGTATTGTCTTTGTATGTGACATGTCCGCTTTCCTTCTCGTCAAATTTAACAAACATGGAAGCCTCTCTTGTCATGTGTCTTGAACATTCGCTATCTAGAAACCACAATCTTCTCGTGGAGGAAATACTTCCATGTGACAATCAAATAGGTAATTTAAGTCCATAATTAGTGGGCCCTTTAAGGTTAGTTGAGGTACACTTAGGAACCCATGTAATTTTACCAATGAGAAGTTGAATGTTCCTAGCATGACAAAGAGGACCCTTATCACCACAATAATGGCAAATAGCTTTAGATGAAATGCTTATTCTATTTACTTTAGTGTGAAGGTGAGAAAAACACAAGAATGAGGGTTGGATTGTGTTGACTTTTTCTTTCTTTTTAAACTCTTGGTTAGATTATAAATACAAGGTATATAATCTGATTCAATCAGAGGTATGTAGTGGATATGAAATGCAAGAAAAAAGAGTGTTACACAGTTATCCTAGTTTCTATCACAACTTGAGAGTAATCTAGTCTCCTTGTACTTACAAGAGATTTTCACTATAATCACACAAGATTACAATTTGCTCAAGCACACAAGCAAAAGACTTACAATGCTCAAACACAAAGTAAGAGACTTCTATGATCAAGCACATAAGCAAGAGACTTCCAATGCTTAAGCATACAAGCAAGAGACTTTGCTATATAGTAAAAGACTATGATGGGGTTAATACTGAGTATATCATACGGCTTCCATGAGAATAAATTCACGTTTTGCCTTAATATTTTGATGATCTTGTCTTCTTCCTCAAGGGATAGATTAGAGTCGATCTTAGTTATTTGTGATGATTGAGCACCAATCCGTACTGTTTTCACATCCTTAATAGGTGTAAGAATATCCTCTACCAGATCCTCCCTTGGGTCGATCTCAACTAAGTTCACTTTTACCTGATCATCATTGACTAACTCATCGCCATGACTTCTCTTCTTAAGCTCCAGACTATCCTTATAACATTCCCTTGCTATCCCTTGATCACCTTTTATTATTCCTACTCGGCCATCTTGCAGAGGGTATTTCAGTGTGAGGTACAAAGTGGACAACACTACCTCTAGAGCATTGAATGAGAGTCGGCCCATAATAACATTGTAGGGAGAGGAAACATTGATAATTAAGCATCTCACCAGAACACTTTTTGCATTTTCCCCATTACCAAAAGTAGTCATCACGGACAAGTGCCTTAGCACCCGCATCGGTTCACCTAAGAATCCAACTAATGAATCCTTAAATGGCAATAACTCGGTGATGTCAAAGTTCATTCCCTTGAATTCTTCCCAGTACAGAACATCCTCTGAACTTCCCGGGTCGATCAAAACATGTTTCACATTCTAGTTTCGAATTTTCACTTTGATCACCATCATGTCATCTTCGTGAGGAAGCACTCATTCGACGTCCTTTTTTGAGAAGGTAATTATGGCCAGATTGTACCTCTCTTCCAAGGGTGACTCCTGACTAACGTGCATCACTGTCCGAGCATATCTTTTTCTAGCTAAGCTGGTTTTTCCTCCTTCTACAAATCCTCCAGCAATGGTGTTTAATGTGTGACGAGTCATGTTTACTTTATCTATGCTCTTCCTCTTTTTCTGCATAATTGTCCGAGCTGATGTCTTCTCGGGGAGGATTCATTTTCCCTGACTGCCCTTTGATGTCCTTAACATAGGAAAACAACTAACCTCAATTTCTTTTTTTACTTGATGACAATTTTCTATAAGGCGTCCTCGGATTCAGTGGTAGGTGTAGCAGTAAATTTTTTAAGACTAAGCTATTGATTAACTTAACTCATAAAGCAAAAGTTGTCATCACGCTTTTATTATTTCCAAAGGAAAAGGGAAAAAGTACGACAAAACCCGAAGAAGTTTTAAAACAAAACTAATAAAAAGAGAATAAGGGTATGGGGGTTAGTTATCCAAAGGGAAGGTATTAACACTCTAAACATCCATGATACTCCATGGGAACCTCTTTGAAAATGTGTACATTTTAGTTTGAAAAATGGTGTTGTTTGTAAAATATTGGAGGGACGAGAACAATATTTTTCATTTTTGTGTTTGCCAAAACTTTTTGAAGTCTCATGCCTACGTACCAACAAAGTGCAATGGAAGATCCAAACCTTGTAGTTCGTGGTAAAAATAACAAAGATGTTTGTTTTGATTTATTTTAATGAAAAGATATTTTGTCATTTTAAGGAGAATACTAAACTAGTCACCCACAAGTATGAGAACTTTGCATCATTATGAGAAGGGCTCCAACTTGGATAAGGATCAACAAGTATACCACTAGCTCTCTTATATAGAAAAGAATTATCATCAATGTTATGGGGATAGGAGAATTATATCTCAACTATTGAAATGACTCATGTCTAAACTTTGAGAAAGATTTTAAAAGGAAAGGTGCACAAAGGGCACAAAAATGATTTAAATGAGTTGTGCATTTTTAGGTCTTTTGAAATTGGTCTAAATATGCTTAAGATGAATTAACATTTATTAGGAAGGGGGTTTTAAAAAATCACTTGACAAAAGTCAAGGTTTATTGAGAAAGTGGTTCACGTTAGAAAACAAGAAGGTTTTGAAAAGGGGGAGAAGATTTGAAAATTAAAGAAAAGGAGGAGAAGAGGAGACTATCCTAGGGCATAAAGTAAAAGCTAGTGAGGAAAGATATAACCAAGAGATAACATGCTTTATGACATAAGGAAATCAAGAATTCCCTCCTTTGGATTAAGCCTCAAACAAACCAAATAAGCAAATGATACTCCATACATCAGATGAAACCAAAGTAACTCAACCAAGTCTCTAAAATAAGTCCAAAGTCAAAAGTATCAGATGAATCTCAAGGTCTCAAATAATAATCTCCCAAATTAAGGGTCAAAGTCCTAATTATAAGTCCATAACTCCAAAACATTACTAAGGATAGTAACCTCAAGTCCATGAATCAAACGAAACAAAACTTTTAGGGGTTTTTTATTTATTAATGTTTTTTTCATAAGGGTATAAAATAAAAGTCCAAACGGACAAAGAACAAATGACATAACCATAAACAATATGATATGGGATGCTAGGCATAAAGTAAATGGCATAAAATAAAAGAGCATAAAGTAAATGAATTTGAAGTAAAAGTTAATACAAGGGAAATGTTAGTAATCAAAAGTAAAATATGATTTGGTCATTTTTGGGAGAATACTCAACTATTCACCCACAAGCAAGAAAACATGAACCTATACATCATTATACGAAGGGCTCCAACTTGGATAAAAATCAACAAGTATGCCATTAGCTCTCACAAATGAAAAGGGAGCAATATTTTCACACAATACCACAAGGAGTAAGAGACTTACAATCTAACTTATAAAAATTCCTTTGCTTTGGGTACAAATTTAGTGCTATGTTAAGCAATCGTAATTGGACTTATATAGAAGTCACAACTATCTGAGGTCGGTCAATAATAATGTTAGTTTAATACATGCTAGAGAAATGATATGTAAATCATTCTCCTAAAGTCATGCCATACAAAAAGAAAAGGGGGGGAACGATCAAGCACAAAGGCTATGAGGATGGTTCATTACTTCAATCTACACTTCATGACACTTAGGACAAACTTATGCATCAATCCAAAGTACCTTAAATGATCCATGATCAATTAGGAGGTAGATTTGAAAAGATGAAAGTTCATCAAGTACAAATCCACACATCATGAACAAGATGGACACAAACCATCCAATTTATCTCAGGGAAAAGAAAGAGATGAAGAATAAGGGGACAAGAGAGGTCACACCCAAATTGGACAAAAAGTTTGATCAAGTCATCATCAAAATCAATCATCCATTTTGGTGGATTAGGGTTTTCATCCCATCAATACCCAATATCCAAACCATCATGATCCAAGGTCAACAAAAGTTCACAAAGGTCACACAAATATAAAATGCAATTAAATAAAATAAAAATGCACCAAAAGTATTTTTAAATGAATTTTAAAATGGAAATAAAATGAAAAATCCATAAAATCCTTTAAAACACCAAATAAATGGCCAAGAAAACTATGGAAGGTTGAAAATAAAATAACAAGCATATAATAAATTTTTCATAATTTAAAAATGCAGAAAAGTATTTTTCAACCAATTAAAATAAAGGAGAAAAGATAAAATTCATGAAAAATAAAAAATCAGTGAAATAAAATGTGGAAAAATAAAATCAGATGAAGAAAAACAAAAGATAATTTTAGAAATTATTTTGGGATTTTTTGGATGAAAAATGAAATTATTATGAATTTTAAAAGAAAAAGCAATTAAAGATAATAAAAGAAAAATAATTAAAATCAGAAAAAACATGGAGCGTTGGATCACGCCTCATTAATTGACATGGCAGATCCACCACTCCTCAGATTAGGATGCATGGTGGAACACGCTACAAACAACACATGAGATCCAATTCAAAACCAGTCAATCAGAATATTTCGTTTGTCCAACATGTCTGACCAAACTCAGACAACCTGGATCATTCTGGTCATCTTCTTCGATGAGCTATCACCAGAGTTTAACCATTTGGTAAATTCAAAACACGAGACCACCACCATTGTCATCTTCTTCTCATCCCGAATTCAACCTTATGCTCCAAATTCATTTATCTTAATCGAGCAAAGGGAATTTCAGAAAAGTTTCAAAAATAAGCAAGCCACAAAAATAAAATTAAATGATGAACATGATCAATCAACACCAGATAAGTTAGGGGAAAACATCAGAAAGTGAAGGACTACATTGTGGTAACTTGTTTGACTTCAAATGATGCTCAGAACTACCTTGTCTAGATGGTGATCAGAAGTTGATGAAGCTTAATCTGGTTAGAGCACTTCAGAAGATCTCAAAGCTTTGGAATTTTTGGAAAAGTTTCATAGGATGTCGAAGATGCTAATGGAATTAAGAAATTGGATTGAGACAAGTTGAAACTCAAAACACGATAATTGATTTTTTTTGGAAAATTTCAAGTTGCAACAGGGATTTCTTGGATCTCCAAAGCTTGGAAATGAATTTAGTAGCTTCCTCTATTTATAGGGAATGTGTTTGGATCCAAATATGTGTGGAATGATGTCGAATTCGTGAAAACTAAATTTGATCTAAATGTGAGAAAAGTGTGACTTGCAACTCATCAAAACTCAGCCAAATGATGTGTTTCAAAAGTTAATTAACTTATGGAGACTTGGTTAAACATGTTTAGGTCCAAAAAACATGCTAATTTGGCTTGAAATTGAGATGAGTGAAGTTCAAAATTCGGGAAATGGTAATTTTCTTCAGTTACAAGTCGTCATGTTCAACCCAATGAGGCATCCTACTCAGGAGGCTTTTTGATCCCATTCTTTTTGGAAGATGTTAACATCATAGCAAAGATTACAATGTGCAAGAAAATTTGAATTTGGATGTTTGAGCACAAAGTTATGTCATGTTGAAGTTGGCATGAAAAACTGATCATATAACTTAGAAAGATTCAAGTGTTCTGATGCGGTGTTTCGCAAGTATACGAACGCGTCAGAGTAATATAAAAGATTGTCGAATCCACAGAGACCAAGTGTCAATCTATCGTTATCTATTGTTATGGTGTTTATCAAAGGCAATCAAAATAGGTGTTTTTGGAGTGTGCAATGAAAAAGTAAAGTGTTGAATAAAGATTAATTAATGAAGACAGGGTCGAATGTAATTCACTTAATCAATTAATAATCCAAGTACATGCTAATAGAGCTACTTATGCGCAATGTTTCCTACTTTGAAAAGAACTAATTTAACAGGAACTGTCGCTTTCGCGTATTCAGAACCGAGTTGTACTCCCTAATCAAACCCTCTTATTGTCACTTATAAAAAGGCGCGCATTGCGTTAGAGTAGTAAACCTATTTTTAAGAAATATAGTATCTTAACTAAAGTGAAAAGTATTATAACCTGGATTTCTTAACCAAAAGAGGTTCTTACGAACCAGACTCTAAACTTATAAACGCGTCCGAAAATAGTTTTAAAATCTCTTTTCTTCTTAATGTTAAAATCTCCTAATGAACTAAACAAAGCGCTTTCGCTGTTTTTGAAATAGTTAAAAACAATTAAGTTTAAAAAGACGTTGGACGACTTTCGATCTTACCCAACGGAATTGAAGTGCGGGAAAACTTAAGTTGAAAGTTAAAATAGCCCTTTAAGTGTTTCTACGAACAATTGTACGGATTACTGGTTCAATTACGATCCTTACATTCTAACCTTATAAATTTAGTTAGACATGGTAAAGTAAAAGTGCATTAAAATAAATAAAAGTAGTGCGAGTGCGGAAAGTAAATAAAAGTAGTGCGAGTGCGAGAAATAAATAATTTAAAGTGAGTGCGAGGAAATAAATAATTTAAAGCGAGTGCGAGGAAATAAATAAAGTAAAGCGAGTGCGAGGAAATAAATAAAAGTAAAGCGAGTGCGAGGAAATAAATAAAAGTAAAACGACTGCGAGGAAATAAATAAAAGTAAAGCGAGTGCAGGAAAATAAATAAGATAAAGACAAGTAATAAAAACCTGCTCCAATCGGAGGGTTGAATAAATTGCAAAGCGGAAATAAAAATGGCGGCAGGATTAACTTCCTTCCAAAGTGCTCCAAACTCGATTACAGACTCTATCACAGACTTGATTACACAATTGTGGTAACACTCCAATGCGAAGCGATTACCACTTTATAAAACTGAATATATGCCTAAGTGAAACAAAGTTGCTCTGAGTTTGCCTCTGCTCTAAGTTTGGATGATTGTAAAAGTGAATTCGAGTTTCTATTTATAAGCAAGTAAAAAGATGGAAATGACAAGGATGCCCTTCAACTTGAAAATGGAAGGGAAAAACTTTCCTCTTGTGGCGCCCGCCACAAGGCCATGGCGCCCGCCACAAGCACAAAATGAGGCGCCTTAGTGGAAGTAGTGGGGAACGTGGAAGTTGAGGGAAGTTGAGCTTGGACACGTCATGGCAAGGTCTATGGCGCCAGCCATGGGGTAAGCCACAAGTACAAAATGCTAAAAATTAGGGTTTTTGGCTCTTTTTCGCTCCTTTTCTCGACCGGGGCTCCGATTAAAGTAAAAACCTGAAAACAAACAAAAACATAGCAATAAGACAACAAAATGATAATAAAACAACTAGAATGCATGTGAAATCGGAGTCAAAAATACGGTAAATTTTAGTGTTATCAAACTCTCCCACACTTAAACCTTTGTTTGTCCTCAAGCAAAACATTAAAAAGCTCGTAAAAGAAAATTTGTGTAAACGAGTGCTTTAGGTAAAAATTCCAAGTTCAAGTCGGGATGCAGTGATAGGTACTAACTGAGTGAACTAAGGGTATCATGATGACACTAATCCGCAAATACGGACATAAACTTCATTCCTATATTAACCAACCCATATTATCCCACAATACCTAGGCCTGCCTCTTCATCTCTTTTTGTGTCCTTTTCATTCAGGCGCAATCACAGTAAGCCCGTTATCCGTACATGCTTCGTAGTAGAGTGGCCTGTTAGTGATTATGATCTGAGCATGGGATTTCTGGCACATAAATATGTGTAAACCCTTTTATTGGACCCAACTGTAGTTGTGGGGGATCGGATTGTAATCCGCCCTACCGAGTTCAGTGCCAGATACCTCTGAACCAACTAGCAGTGGGTAAGTTTTTCTTTTTCTGTTTCTTTTTCTTTTTGTAGCAATTTTTTACAATTCTTTGGTTTAAATGACTTTGCGAGGGTCACCTATACCGGAGTTGCCTTTTTGCTTTCTTTTATATTTTTTTTTCTGGATCAATCACTTATTTGCATCGGTCCCCTATGTAGAGGATGCGTAGGCCGGAGCTGACTGCTGAGATAAACTACTGAGGACTTATACGGAAATGATGATTAAGGCCATGGTATATGGGGTTTCGGGAGTGGTTCCTATATTTACGAAGTCTATGGTGCTAAAACAGATACTGATGTTTCGCAAAGTTCTCCCAAGTCACCGCATCCTTACTCAAAACATGTCTTTAAAACCTGAAAACTTTCGGAATAACACTATTTTCTTTTGCAAAAAAAAATTCGGTGGGGCTTAAGGTATGGGGAGGTAGGATTGTACTAAAGATCTACTATATTTGGTGACTAGTCAGACTCATGCGTTATACTAAAAAGCAAAATAAACAACTAAAAGGAAATAATCAAAATAAACAACTAAAAGGAAATAACAATAAATAAACTATCTAAAAACAGCAAAGAAAAAGCGATAAAGGAAAAACGAGAAAAGTACAATAAAGAAAAGACGATAGAGTCTCCTCCCACACTTAAATCAAACATTGTCCCCAATGTTTCGAAATAAGATAAGGGAAGAGTTACCTGACAACCTATTGCTGACCACTAGTGCCCTCGCCATCCTGAGGTAGATGACGGGATCGGGTACGACGACGGTCTCTCTGATCCATCCTCGCCTGCAGGGCATCCTGAGCGGGCCTCACCTCTCGAAGGTTACCTAAAATGGTACCCTGAGTGTTTTCTATGAGAGCAATATGCTGACGGTGGTGGTGTTGCTGACGGGCTTGTGAATCTGTGATCGTTTGCAGAGACTGTAGAACAATGTCATAGGACCTGTCTGTCCTCGGCTGCGATTCTTGCATGAAGCTCATGTTGTCCGCCATTTGTTGCTGGATGGTAGAGAGTAGGTCGTCACACCTTTGCTCTCTAGCCATGTGGTCATGCCACATCTCCTCTGTAATATAAAAGCCAGGAGTGGTACCTTGTCGGGAGGATTTCCCGATTTTGCAACCGTTCAATAATTTTTCTTTGTCTATCCCCCGGTTTCCCTCCTCGAAGAATGAATCCGTTAAACTCCATTTGAAAAGCTCTTGAAAAGTGATGAAGAAGATGAAGTGGTTTGTGAAAAGGTTGGATTTTTACAAAATCCGACGGATGAAATCGAAAATGGAAATTGGAATAATGATTTGTGTGGTGTGGTGGTTAGAAAAGTATGAGCTTTTTGTGGGTTCAAGGATGTTTTTCCAAGGTGAAAAAAATGGGTTTGGAAGATTGTAAGTTGCAAAAATGGTGAAGAAATGGGTTCTGCCCCGACCTTTTACAGACGCTGTGGCGGGCGCCACAGGGTCTATGGCGGGCGCCACAATGCAAAATCTGGCTGGGCCAGATTTTGGTCCTTTGGTTTGGGCTTCTCTTGTCCTTTGGCTTTGAGGGGTCCGGATAGCATTTGACTTGTGATTCTCCTAGTATCTTTGACTTGCATAATTTTATAAAGGTAAAAACAAAAAATAAAAATGAAACAAAAACAAAAACAAAAATTAAATATAAATAAATAAATAACTGAAAAATTAAAATGCAAATAAAATAAACATAGAACAAATATAGATAAAAATAGAAATACTAATGTATATATTTTATATAATATTCCAAATGCGATAATATAAGATGAGTTATGTAAATACGAGAAATATAAAAAGGAGATAAAATAAGATTAAATGGTGAGATCATATAGTGGGGATGTCATCTTCCTGAGAGGAACCACGGAGCATGGCTACTTCTTGCTTGAGTTTTGCGATCTCCTGATATAGACAGTCGGCTTCAGTAGCATGGGTGAGATCGGACACTCCCATCTGTAAAGTGAGGTCTGCCACCTCCTGTCTAAGCGCTGTGATCTCTCTACGACACTCAGCAATCTGAGTGCGGATGTCGGGTGTTTGCAATGAAAGATTATTAGAGAAAACAGTGATTCTGGGAGATGGTGGTGTAGGCGTGTATTCAGCAATGGGTGGTGATCTCGGTTCCTCGACGGTCTCTCCCTGGCCCTCCAGAGCATAACTCTAATTCGCTGGATCATGCACACTGGTCATCATAGGATCTAGCAGTGTGAAATAGTGAATAGCCTCACTGGCGACTAGCAATCGGAACTGACATGGGTGGAAAGAGGCTCTCCTCATCAACCCTCTGGTCAAACAGAAGTCGATGTCCATGGTAGTGTACCCACAGTAGGTCCGAAGATGTAACAGCTTGCGAGACAGACCTAAAGCGACAGCAATCTGCGTGATGATTCCGCCAACATGGATGACTCCTTCGGTAGATCTGGAGATACCGCTGAGACTGTATAACAAGAAGTTCCCACATGCGACTGGGAGAGACTGGGATGCACAAAATAACAAGAAGATCTCCTCTTTGCTCAGTAGTGTCTCTGCATCCGGCCTTCCCAGGAAGGAATGTGCTAATATCATCTGAAAGTATCTGAAGGCGGGGTTATGTATGACATGAGACAGTTGCGTAGATGGATCTTGGCTTCCGCCACCTGATATATAACTCAAAAACTTCTCAACCTCCTTACCCAGGAAATATCCCATAGGTGTCTCCGGGATAGCATCAGGAGTGGTCTGGAAACCCAATAAGTCGCCAAACTCTTTCTGGCTGAAAGAGTACTCAACTCCGAAAAGCCTGAAAGCAGCATACCCATCTGGTCCAGAGTATGGGTCATAGTCGAATGAACTCAGGAACTCCAGTGTCAGGTTCCTGTAGGTGTTACTCAAGTCATCTGCAAACTCGTCCCAGTGAAGCTGGTGGCTAAGGAATCAGATACTCGGCTCGATACCCAGTGCCTCCATACAGTGTTGATCAGGATAACGTGTGGGTGCCATAGGGCGCTAATACAAAGCAATGTAGCGCTCCCTCTGAGCATTATCTCTATAGGCCACGTGCATGTAATCGAAATTCTGCATCTTATAAAGGTTAAGAAAGTGATCCTGAAAATACAAACCATTCAAATCTTAGTCTCAATGCAAAATATGATAAAAGAAAAAATAAAAATTAAATTAAATAAATGCGAAAAAGTAAAATGAAAGAAAAAACCATGGGTTGCCTCCCACGCAACGCTTGTTTAACGTCAATAGCTTGACGATTAGAATTTATACACCTGTAGTAGTAGGAATTGGTGGATCAATCAGGGTGTGGCTCGAGTAGTATGCTGGAATGTCTCCTCCTTCGTAGAGCTCCAGTCTTTGTCCGTTTACAATGAATGGACTACAGGTATCGTTCTTGATTTCTACGGCTTCGGATCTCAGAATCTTGGATACTTCGAAAGGACCAGTCCATCTTGAACGTAGCTTTCCAGGGAAGAGTCGTAACCTAGAGTTGAAAAGGAGAACAGGATCGCCTATATTGAAATTTTTCTTGACTATTCTTTTTTCGTGATAGGCTTTTGTCCTCTCTTTATATATTTTTGCATTCTCGTAGGCAGATTGCCTAAGTTCTTCTAGTTTATGAATGTCTAGGGTACGCTTTTCTCCAACAGCTAGGTAGTCTAAATTCAAAGTTTTAATAGCCCAATAGGCCTTATGCTCTAATTCGAAAGGTAAGTGACATGATTTTCCATAAACTAGTTGATAAGGAGTAGTTCCTATAGGGATTTTGAAAGCGGTTCTATAGGCCCATAATGCTTCTTGAAGCTTCTGAGACCAGTCTCTCCTAGAAATAGAAACAGTTTTCTCTAGGATTTGCTTTATCTCCCTATTAGATACTTCTACTTGGCCACTAGTTTGTGGGTGGTATGGTGTTGCTACTCTATGCCTAACTCCATATTTTCTTAAAAGTTTATCAAATATTCTCGATATAAAGTGTGATCCTCCATCGCTTATGACTAAACGTGGTGTTCCAAATCTAGGGAATATATAGTTTTTAAATAGTTTGATTACTACCCTAGTGTCGTTTGTGGGTGCAGCTATAGCTTCAATCCACTTAGACACATAGTCTACAGCTACTAAGATATACCTGTTTCCTAAGGATGGTGGGAAAGGTCCCATGAAATCTATACCCCATACGTCAAAGAGTTCTACTTCCTAAATGTTTCTTAGAGGCATTTCATCACGCCTTGAAATGTTTCCAGTGCGTTGGCATCTATCACACTTGACAATGCAAGCATAGACATCACGCCACATGGTAGGCCAGAATAGGCCAGCTTGAAGAATCTTGGCGTATGTCTTAGAGGTGCTCGCATGTCCACCATAAGATGCTGAATGACAATGCTCGATAATATTATTTACCTCTTCTTCTGGAACGCAACGGCGAAAAATGCCATCTTTACCCCTTTTGAAAAGGAGCGGTTCGTCCCAATAGAAGTTTCTCACATCGTGGAAGAATTTCTTTTTGCGGTGGTAGTCAAGATCAGGGGGTACTATATCAGCAGCTAGGTAATTAACGAAATCTGCATACCAGGGTACGTTACTTATTGCTAAGGAATTTTGGGGGTGCTCATAAGGGTCTAGGTTATTATCTTCAATGGTTTCTACTCTAGCAATCAGTCTATCATAGGCAAAATCATCATTTATGGGTACTAGTTCTGGTTTTAGATGTTCTAACCTAGAAAGGTGATCGGCTACTACATTTTCAGTGCCTTTTTCATCTCTTATGTCTAAATCAAACTCTTGTAGTAATAGAATCCATCAGAGTAACCTGGGCTTGGCATCTTTTTTACTTAATAGGTAACGAATGGCAGCATGATTGGTGTAAACTATAATTTTTGCTCCTACTAGATAAGATATAAATTTGTCTATAACGAAAACTACAACGAGTAATTCTTTTTCAGTTGTTGCGTAGTTAAGTTGGGCAGCATCTAGGGTTCTACTGGCATAATAAATGGCATGTAATTTTTTATCTTTCCTTTGTCCTAGAACGGCTCCAACTGCATAATCACTAGCATCACACATTATCTCAAAAGGTTCTGACCAATCAGGTGGTTTCATAATGGGTGCCGATACTAACGCTTGCTTTAAAAGATTAAATGCGTCATTACATTTTTCATCGAAAATGAATTCAGCATCTTTCATTAAAAGTCTAGTTAAAGGTTTAGTTATTTTGGAGAAGTCCTTAATAAAACGCCGGTAGAATCCAGCGTCTCCAAGAAAGCTTCGGACTTCTCTGATGGTTTTTGGTGGTTTTAGGTTTTCTATAACCTCTATTTTAGCTTTATCTACCTCTATACCTTTTTCGGAAACTATATGTCCTAAAACTATTCCTTCGGTCACCATGAAATGACATTTTTCCCAATTTAGCACGAGGTTCACCTCCACGCATCTCTCCAGGATTTTCTCAGGGTTAGCAAGACAATTGTGGAAATCAAATCCGCAAACCGAGAAATCATCCATAAACACTTCCATGATACCATCTAGGTACTCTGCAAAGATTGACATCATGCATCGTTGGAAAGTAGCTGGGGCATTACAGAGGCCGAACGACATTCGTCTGTAGGCAAAAGTTCCATAAGGGCATGTAAAGGTAGTTTTTCTTGATCTTCGGGGTGGATAGGTATTTGGAAGAATCCAGAGTATCCATCTAGATAGCAGAAGTAAGAGTGTCTGGCTAGACGCTCCAACATCTGGTCTATAAATGGTAAAGGGAAATGATCCTTCCTAGTTGCTTTATTTAATTTTCTATAATCTATACACATCCGCCATCCTCCTTCTAAACGTTTTGCTACATGTTCGCCTTTATCGTTTTGCACGACTGTGATGCCTCCCTTTTTAGGTACTACATGCACAGGGCTCACCCACTTACTATCCGAGATCTGGTAGATGATACCTGCCTCAAGTAACTTAAGAACTTCCTTTTTAACAACATCACTCATTATAGGGTTTATTCTTCTCTGATGTTCCCTAGAGGGTTTTGAATCTTCTTCGAGCGAAATTCGATGCATGCATACAGATGGGCTTATACCTTTCAGGTCAGAGATATTATATCCTAAGGCTGAGGGATATCTTCGTAAAACGTCTAAAAGTTGGTTTGTTTCCTCTTGGCTCAAGGTAGCACTAACTATAACTGGACGGTTCATCTTTTCATCGAGGAACTCGTATCTCAGGTTCTTAGGTAGTTCCTTAAGTTCTAAGGTTGGTTTCTTAGGGCATGCCATAGGATCTGGGGTAAGGGATAAACATTCGTAAAGGTTATCATCGATGTAGGGTTTCTTAAAGTCATCATCTTCCCTTATGAGAGTTGATGGTAACTTAATTGTTTTTATAATTTCTTTTTGTTCTAATTCTCTAACACATTCATCAATGATATCTAAGGCATAACACGAGTCTCCCATCACAGGTGCCATAAGAAATTTCGAAAGTATAAATTCTATTTTCTCGTCACCTACCTCAAATGGCAACTTTCCTTTCTTGACATCTATTATGGCTCCTGCAGTCGATAAGAATGGTCTACCTAGAAGGATTGGTATATCATTGTCCTCTTTGATGTCCATGACAATAAAATCAGTAGGGATAAATAACTGACCTATCCTAACAGGAACATCTTCTAAAATGCCTATCGGATATTTAACAGATCTATCGGCTAACTGAAGTGACATCTTAGTGGGTTGTAATTCTCCTAAGTTCAACCTTTCACACACTGCTAAAGGCATTAGGCTCACACTAGCTCCTAAGTCTAGAAAAGCTTTTTCTATGACATGATTACCCAAAAGGCAAGGAATGGAGAAATTTCCAGGATCTCTATCTTTCTTTGCTAATTTGTCCTCAGAAATAGTATTACATTCCAAAGGCTTCGGATCGTCAAGTCTACGTTTGTTGGTAAGGATGTCTTTGAGAAACTTTGCATAAGAAGGTATTTGGGTGATGGCTCCTGTGAAAGGGATTTCTACATGAAGTTTTTCTATAACTTTAATAAATTTTTGATACTGTTTATTGATCTGGGTTTGTTTGAGTCTTTGCGGATATGGTATAGGTGGTTTATATGGCGGGGGTGGTACGTAAGTTTTATCTTTAGGTTCTTCTTCTTTATCTCGACCTTCCTGGTTTTCAGATTCCTCTGGTTCCTTTACTACGTCCGGGGGCTTGGTACATTCCTTAGAAGTTTCGGGTTCACTCGATCTAGGGTTTGGTGGCTCATCATAAGCGTTCCCACTTCGTAGGGTAATGGCATTGGCTTGTCCTCTCGGATTTTGTTGAGGTTGTCCATGGAATTGTCCTTCAGGAGTAGTCTGAGGGGCTTGGTTTAAAGCTACCTGAGAGATCTGGGTTTCAAGCATCTTGGTATGAGTAACTATTTGGTCAACCTTGGTTCCTAACTGAGTAATCAATTCGTTAACATGAATGTTTTGGTTCATGAACTCCTTGTTTTGTTGGGTTTAAGCGGTGATAAAATTTTCCATAATTTTCTCAAGGCTCGGCTTTGGTGGTACAGGTTGCATAGGTTGATTTGGTCTAGGGGCTTGATAACTAGGTCTCGGAGGTGCATTATTTTGGATAGGGTTATTGTTTTTATAGGAGAAGTTCGGATGATTCCTCCATCCAGGGTTATAGGTATTCGAGTATGGGTTCCCTTGGGTGTAGTTCACTTGCTCAGAGTGGGTTTTATTTAATAGACTGCATTCTGCAGATTGGTGTCCTTTGGTTCCACACATCTCACAATCTGACGAAACTGCGGCTACAGTATTCAGGTTTATGCACATATGCTCGACCTTAAGGGCTAATGCGTCCATTTTAGCTTGTATCATGTCTATAGAGCTTAGTTCATGCACTCCTCCTTGGGCTTCCTTCTTCTCAACTGTCGCTCGTTCGACTCCCCATGATTGATGGTTTTGAGCCATATCTTCGATGAGGGCACTAGCTTCAGAATAAGGTTTGTTCATCAGAGCACCGCCTGCGGCAGCGTCGATGTCCATCTTTGTGTTGTAATGAAGTCCATTATAGAAGGTTTGAATGATTAACCAATTTTCTAAACCATGATGTGGGCATGCTCGTAACAACTCTTTATATCTCTCCTAAGCTTCGAACAACGATTCTCCTTGGTTTTGGGTAAATCTAGTTATATGGTTTCGAAGAACGGCGGTTTTACTCGGGGGAAAATATCTAGCAAGAAAAACTCTTCTAAGGTTGTCCCAAGTCGTAATGGAATTGGGTGGAAGGGAATCTAACCATGATAGGGCTTTATCTCTGAGGGAAAAAGGAAATAATCTTAAACGTATTGCCTCAGGAGAAGCTCCATTGGTTTTAAAAGTGTCTGCTAATTGAAGAAATATTTTTAAATGTTGGTTTGGGTTTTCAGTAGCGAGACCTGCGAATTGTCTCTTTGCACTAGTTGTAACAGGGATGATTTAAGTTCAAAATTATTAGCTGGGATGGTTGGGTTTACTATACTAGAACTAGGTTCTTCATTAGATGGTTGAGCGAAGTCCTTAAGAGGTATTTGGTTTTGATCTTAGGCCATAGCTCTCTTGATTCTATGAAAGAATAAACGTGCGCGAGCGTAACGTTCAGGTTCCGCCAGAGGGTATACTAAGCTTAAACTTCCGGTGCTGCGAGTTCTTCGCATTGACCGGCGGGAAATAGCCTAAGTCTAAACGATATAACAACAGGGAAATGAAATTTGACGAAATTGGTCCCCGGCAACAGCGCCAAAAACTTGACGCGGTGTTTCGCAAGTATACGAACGCGTCAGAGTAATATAAAAGATTGTCGGATCCACAGAGACCAAGCGTCAATCTATCATTATCTATTGTTATGGTGTTTATCAAAGGCAATCAAAATAGGTGTTTTTGGAGTGTGCAATGAAAAAGTAAAGTGTTGAATAAAGATTAATTAATGAAGACAGGGTCGAATGTAATTCACGTAATCAATTAATAATCCAAGTACTTGCTAATAGAGTTACTTATGGGCAGTGTTTCCTACTTTGAAAAGAACTAATTTAATAGGAACTGTCGCTTTCGCGTATTCAGAACCGAGTTGTACTCCCTAATCAAACCCTCTTATTGTCACTTATAAAAAGACGCGCATTGCGTTAGAGTAGTAAACCTATTTTTAAGAAATATAGTATCTTAACTAAGTTGAAAAGTATTATAACCTGGATTTCTTAACCAAAAGAGGTTCTTACGAACCAGACTCTAAACTTATAAACGCGTCCGAAAATAGTTTTAAAATCTCTTTTCTTCTTAATGTTAAAATCTCCTAATGAACTAAACAAAGCGCTTTTGCTGTTTTTGAAATAGTTAAAAACAATTAAGTTTAAAAAGACGTTGGACGGCTTTCGATCTTACCCAACATAATTGAAGTGCGGGAAAACTTAAGTTGAAAGTTAAAATAGCCCTTTAAGTGTTTCTACGAACAATTGTACGGATTACTGGTTCAATTACGATCCTTACATTCTAACCTTATAAATTTAGTTAGACACGGTAAAGTAAAAGTGCATTAAAATAAATAAAAATAGTGTGAGTGCGGAAAGTAAATAAAAGTAGTGCGAGTGCGAGAAATAAATAATTTAAAGCGAGTGTGAGGAAATAAATAATTTAAACCGAGTGCGAGAAAATAAATAAAGTAAAGCGAGTGCGAGGAAATAAATAAAAGTAAAGCGAGTGCGAGGAAATAAATAAAAGTAAAGCGCGTGCGAGGAAATAAATAAAAGTAAAGTGAGTGCGGGAAAATAAATAAGATAAAGACAAGTAATAAAAACCTGCTCCAATCGGAGGGTTGAATAAATTGCAAAGCGGAAATGAAAATGGCGGCATGATTAACTTCCTTCCAAAGTGCTCCAAACTCGATTACAGACTCTATCACAGACTTGATTACACAATTGTGGTAACACTCCAATGCGAAGCGATTACCACTTTATAAAACTGAATATATGCCTAAGTGAAACAAAATTGCTCTGAGTTTGCCTCTGCTCTAAGTTTGGATGATTGTAAAAGTGAATTCGAGTTTCTATTTATAAGCAAGTAAAAAGATGGAAATGACAAGGATGTCCTTCAACTTGAAAATGGGAGGGGAAAACTATCCTCTTGTGGCGCCCGCCACAAGGCCATGGCGCCCGCCACAAGCACAAAATGAGGCGCCTTAGTGGAAATAGTGGGGAACGTGGAAGTTGAGGGAAGTTGAGCTTGGACACGTCATGGCAAGGTCTATGGCGCCAGCCATGGGGTAAGCCACAAGTACAAAATGCTGAAAATTAGGGTTTTTGGCTCTTTTTCGCTCCTTTTCTCGATCGGGGCTCCGATTAAAGTAAAAACCTAAAAACAAAGAAAAACATAGCAATAACACAACAAAATGATAATAAAACAACTAGAATGCATGTGAAATCGGAGTCGAAAATACGGTAAATTTTAGTGTTATCATGTTCCATGGCTGAAAATGACCTATAATGTCTCAATGAATTCCATGGCCTCAACTGCATTAACAGGTTCGACATCTGCATAGAAAGCATAATGTACCAGCTCACCTTCTTCATTGACCACATCATCTGATGTAATCACACATTCTTGCAACCTTGCAGGCATGTGTCTTGTTCTTTGGGGTCTGCTTGTGCTTGCTTCACCTTTGACTTCTTCCTGTCGAACTTCTCTTTCGACTTCACTAGCTGGTTCATCATAAAAGATTCTCACTGAATCTTTCTTGACATTCTCAGTCCAATCCCACTCCTTAAGCTTCTCTTTGGACTTGTCATCAAGTTTTCTTCTCAACTGATCTGGAACATGTCTATGTGCTATAGATCCAAACACCCTCAGATGACTCAAGCTAGGCTTGATACCAGACCAACATTCTTCTGGTGTGATTCCTTCTACCTTCTTCGTCGGACATCTGTTCAGGATATATGCCACAGTCGACACATCTTTTCCCTATAATTCTTTTGGCAGATGCTTTCATTTAAACATACTTCTAACCATATTCATAATGGTTCTATTCTTCCTTTCTGCGACTCCATTCTGTTGTGGAGTGTAGGGTGACACCACTTCATGCACAATCCCTTCTTTCACACATAATGCATCGAAATCTTTCGACACATATTCTCCACCACCATCAGTTCTCAAAATCTTGATCTTTCGACCACTCTGTCTTTCGACCATAGATTTAAACTTGGCAAATACCTCGATCACTTCACTTTTCTTCTGGATCAGGTAAGACCATAATTTTCGACTGAAATCATCTATGAATATAACAAAGTATTTGTTACCTCCAATCAAATCCACCTGGAGAGGACCACATACATCAGAGTATATGACTTCAAGAATTGCCTTCGACCTGCTTCCTGCATCCTTACTGAAGTTGTTCTTATGCTTCTTTGCCTGCACACATTCTTCACACACTTCGTTTCGGATGTCGATTTCTGGTAATCCTAAACCATATTTCTTCTCTTCAAATCTCTGATGTCTTTGAAATTGAGATGGCCAAGTCTATAATGCCATATCCATTCATCTTTGTTGGCTGCTGTTGCAAGGCACTTATGCTCCATCATATTAAGCTCAATCTTGAAGGTTCTATTCGGAGACATTGGAGCCTTCAAGATCAACCTTCCATTTGAGTCGAGAACTCTCATCATCTTGTCTTTGATCGACACTATGTAGTTCTTTGCCCTATGCTAAGCAAATTACTCTTCATGTCTGGTATGTAGAACACATTTGAAATTACTGACCTCTTGCCATCTCTCCTCATAATAAGAACATCACCAACACCATCAGCTGCTAGAGTGTTGTCATTTGCAAATTTCACCATGTTCTTCATTGAGGGCTTTATGTTGACAAACCAATCTTTCCTTCCAGACATGTGTGATGAGCATCCTGAGTCCAAGTACCACTGGTCCTTGAATATCTCTTCTTCTCTTGTTGAAACCATCAACAACGTCTCTTCTTCTTCATGTTTCGCCGGCTTTGCATAAGTTTCTTGATTCTTCTGCTTTTCTGGACAATCACTTGAATAGTGACCATACCTTTGACAATTGTAACACTGAATATGACTCTTGTCTGACTTTTGACCACTACCTCTTCCTCTACCTGCAACACCACCTCTTTGGTTGCCTTGGTTCCAGGGTTTTCTCTGATTCGACCAGTTTCCTTCTGGATGATTTCGACCAGTCGAATTGTTGTAACCTCCTCTACCTTTGCCATTCCAGCTTCCTTTACCTTTTCTTTCTTTTGCTGATTGAGCCTGCAAATCCATATCACTCTTCGACTTTCCTACAACACTTTCATCCTTTCTTTGTTCATGAGATTCAAGCGTCCCTTGAAGCTCTTCCTTTGTCAATTTTTACAAACTTTTGACTCTTCTATGGCTACTACCACGTGGTCGAACTTTGGAGCCAACGACCTCAAGATCTTTCCAACAACAGATCTTGATGTCAACACTTCTCCACGTACCTTGATTTGATTCACCAGTTTCGTAACCTTGGTGAAGAAATCAATTATGCTTTCACTGTCTTCCATCTTAAGCAATTCATACGTTCTTTTGTGAGTTTGTAACCTCACATCTTTCACCTTCTCCACGCCTCCAAACGATTTCTCCAGAATTTCCCATGCTTCTTTCGCTGACTCTGCATCACTAACCTTTTCAAATTTATCTGCATCAACACATTGATGGATTATAAAGAGAGCTTTATAATCTTTCTTCTTCAATTCTTTATGTGCAGCCTTTTCTTGAGCCGTCGCGGCTTCTGCAAGCGTTGTTACTCCTTCCTTCACAAGATCCCAAAGATCTTGATAACAAAACACAACATTTATCTGCTTGCACCAATTCTCATAATTGTTGTTCTTGAGAATCAAAAGATTTGCTGGAAAATGCCCATTTGGATGATTCGTTGCCATGGTGATTTTCTTTCCACGAATCGATTAACCGGAGCTCTTGATACCATATGTTGGAAATCCCCCAAAATCTATGGAGAATTTTAATCAATCTTGATGAACAATATTGTTATTACCCAAACAATTAACAACGAAAAGAGAAGAACAATGGAGAAAGAAAGAAAGTAAAGAACGATGAAGGAGAAGAGTAATAAGATTTTGTAGAGTTTCTCTCTGTCCACAAACTGTGGAAAACTTCTGATTCACTTTGCCACTGCAAAATACTATGAATTACAAGTATTGTGAATACTTTATTCACCTCTGTTTCAAAATAAGTGTTACTCTCTCTATTTATAGATTTAGGTTAACTTGGACCTCAAACCAAAGCTCAAAGCTATAAAAGCCCAAAATTATAAAAACCCAAAATAGCTAACACAACTCAACACACTAAATGGTTCTGCTTCTGTCGAACAACCTGTTTCGACACAAGAAATTACAATTCAACATATATAAAATAAGAATAGATAAAACTAATGGATAAGAAAAGCTATAATCTATCTATACACGTGGCACTATAATAATGGATTATATATATATATATATATATATATATATATATATATATATATATATATGCTAATAATAGACTTCATAATGAAAAAATGAAACTCTTATTTGACATAGTTTCAACACATATTAACGTGTTTGAAAAAAAAAATTAAGGAAAATTTGATTGAAACTCTTCTTTTAATTTGATTGGATTGACGTGTAAATATAAATAAGGTTGCTCGACATAGTTTCAACACGTTAATAGACTATTAAGTGAAACTCTTATTTACTCTTATTTTAAGGTGATTGAAACTCTTCTTTTAATAGACTTCTTTTAAGGACATAGTTTCAACACATATTAACGTGTTTGAAAAAATTAAGGAAAATTTGATTGAAACTCTTCTTTTAAATTAAGGAAAATTAAGAAAAATTCTATTTTCATATTTACATTTATTGTTTTTCTAGACCGGAAAAAATACAGGCCTGTGGAAAATTTGATAAAGATTTGGATTGACGAACATAAGAAATTAAAGTTTTCAGAAAAGAAATAGTTATTATTGATGAGTTTTCATTAATGAAAAAATCTGGAAAAAAAAATCTTTGTTGAAGAATAGTAGAAACAAAGAGGAAAGAATGGTAGAGACTAAAGAAAGTTATTATTATTTTAATGGTTTGGAGTGGAGAAGAAGATGACGATGAATAGTAAAAAAATCTATTAATATAAATGAATCTTATTATTTTAATAATTAATCAAATTAATTAAGATTTAATTGAAATACATTGTCAATATAAAATAATTTTATACCGTCAATTAATCATAGTAATTAATCTAAATCAAAAGTGAAATTTCTTCATTGCAGACAAAAAGTGACCACTCTAGACTAAACGCCAACCTATTTTAACATTTCATAAGATATAATGAAATCCGAAAGTATTTCAAATCTTTATTTTGACACTTACAAGGTTTGCGCTATATGTACGAGCCTAACCACAATTTAAAACTATATTTTATGCCTATGTTCATAAACAAACACAATATAGTGAAAATTCATCAAAGTTATTTTACTTGAATAATTTATGCACAATGTTGTCAGTAGTGTTGAAAAAAACAAATATGAGTTGTAAGTGTTGAGAATCCAATGTGAGATAAGATTCACATTGATTAGAAAAATTGAGATTGAACACTTTATAAGTAAGAGAACTCATACACCTATCATCTTAAGGTTTTGGATGAATATGAGGTGTGTGTCTCGCAAGATGTGTTGCTCATAAATAAAGGCTCCAACTCATGTTGACCTCTAAAAACATTAATGCCCAATCAGTGGTATCATGAGTCGTTGGTTTGAGTGAAGGACTGACTCACTTGTATCGAAAGTCCTCTCCACATGGTGGTAGGTAGGAGTCGTTAGCTTGAGGGGAGCATTGTGGATAGACTCAAATTTTATGGGGTATTGAGAAAAAAATGTAAATTGGAAGTATTTAGAATTAAATGTGAGATAGAAGTCTCACATTGATTACAAAAGTGGAGATTGAACACTTTATAAATGAGAGAATCCATATACCTATCACTTTAAAGTTTTGAGTAAGTATATGGTGTGTCTCTTATAAGATATCTTACTCATAAAGAAAGACTCTAACTCATGTTGATCCCCCAAAGGATTGATGACCTACCATGTAAGACAGATAAAAAAAACCAAAATAGTCATAACAAATAAAACATATAAGAGTTTTCACATGAAATTTTCATGGATTGTAGAGTCATAACCAACGTGTTCACACACGCACCTTAAAGTACTAACTTTCTAGGTCCATCGCATTTAGAGTCCATCGTCAATCAAGTGTGTGTTGGCGTGAATACGTGTGTGTAATAAAATTTAGATTTAATTGTAATTTTGATCCCTCTATTTTATTTTATTTTTTGATTTTGATCCCACTATTTTAAAATTTAGGTTTTTGTCCCTTTTTCTACTTTTTTTTTTTAGTATTTTAGCCCCCTACAAATTGGGGCCATCTTTTAGTGACATGTTGGCTCTCATCTAGGTGAAGTTTTTAAAATCACTATGCATTTATTTAAACTCATTTTTTTAAATTTATAATATATTATAAATAGTAAAAAGCACACCAAAGAAATTATATTTAAGTTTTCTCCTAATATTAATAATAATTTAAATAATTAATCAAATTAGTTTTAAGTTATTTAAAATTAATTTCCTCCTCAAAATTGGTTATTTGTTCTCCCTAAGCATGGTCTTCCAAACTCCATCGTCCTCAATCATTTTCACCGGTTTTGAAAACAATTAAGGATGAAATTCAGCCACACAAAAGGCATACATACAAGATGAAACAACAAAGGATTATATTTTTATTTGATAGAAATGTCTGAAGCCATAAAAAATCAGCTCTCTCGCACATTTGTGTTATTCCGAGTTTAGTTGTTCTGAGTTCCGACTTTTTCAACAACCCTCCATGCACCTCTTGCTCTTCCAATTGATTTACCCATTGCACGCTCTTTGAATCTAGTTCATCAAAAACCCTCTCAGATACATCAATCGCAAACTTAAAAACAATATTCGCAGTTTCGTTCCAAGTTTCTCTACATTCATCAACCACAAAATTCTGATAATCAAAACCACCATAAATGTATTTAAAGTAGATGGTTTCTTCTGATTTCGTCTAATTCCACCCAAATGAAAGCGGGTCAAAGTCAAGCCAAGATGGAGAGAAAACGATTGAATACCATATCAATTCTTCTGTTTGGGTTTGGAAGACCATGTTTTGGGGAGAAAGAAGAACCCGTTTTGAGGATGAAAGTGATTTTTAATAACTTAAAACTAGTTTGGTTAATTATTTAATTTATTATTAATATTATTAATATTAAAAATAAATTTAAAATGGGTGAAATATTATAAATTAAAAAAATGAGTTGGAATAATTTAAGTCATTTACGAATGACACGTACCCAGATCAGAGTCATGTCATTAAAAAATGATCTCAAATTCACAAGGGGCTAAAATCCTAAAAAAAAAACTTTAAAAAGGACCCAAAAATCTATTATTTTAAAATTGAGGGACTAAAATAAAAAAAAGTAAAATAAAGAAACCAAAATTGCAATTAAACCTAAATTTTATGACAATTTTCAGCTCAATCAACAAATAATCGAAGTATAATTTAGCGCCGCGTTTTATTTTTATTTTAAATATCATATATTCTCTCGGTTGGAATGGATGACCGATTGGAAAAATAATTCAGGGGACATGCTTTGAATCTCAACTACGGTAGTTTATGTTTTTATTTCTTTTAAAGTAGCGTTTTCGTTTTATTTTATTTTTTATTTAAAAATTAAATGATCTATTCCTTCTGTTACACTATTAACCGATGGGTTTGATACTTAGATTTGCCGATAAAAGCATTCGTTTGTTATGTTTTTCCCTAAACATAACTTAACTACAACCGCTCCAAACTCGTAAATATTATTCTTTGAGATGGATTGCAAGACAGAAAAATCTTCAAGTTTTCGTAATTAGTTAACAAATCTTTCAAGGTTATGAGTTGTTGTTCTTACATACAGGCATTGGAGAAACTAACTTATCAACCTTAAATAAATTTTGTTTTTGTTCTTACAATATATCTCACGTAATGGTATTATTATTATTATTATTATTATTATTATTATTATTATTATTATTATTATTATTATTATTATTATTATTATTATTATTATTATTATTATTGTTGTTGTTGTTGTTGTTTCCATCTTTTGAAAGGTTATTATTATATTTTGAAATAACTTCGCAATGTTGTTAGTCAAAGAAAATATTCTATAATTTATAGCTTTCATTGTCTGACAAAATTGAAAAATTTATTCTTAACTATACTGATAATGTATTGCAGACAATGTTATTGTTTCACAAAACAGGATCTTAAAAAAATTGTTTTGAATATAGTTCTTTGTTTGAATATTGCAACACACACAAAATTTGTGAATTGTAAAAAATTGAAAAAATGAAATAATACACGCTACTTTCAATTTTTTTTCATTCACCATTTTTTTTGCAATATAAATAATCTATTACCTCGGTGAATTTAGCTATCGAGGAGAAAAGTCTCTATTTTATTTTATTTTATTATTTTTAAAAAACTACTTATTACCTTAGTGTTACTAAAGAATCGAGGGGAAAAGTAACTCAATTTTATCTATAAACGAATCTTTGTCGCTCATTTATAAAATAAAAATGCTCAAGATATTGTCAATACATCAATCCACAAGAAAGCCTCTACATCAAACAAAAACATGAATACCACAAATATATATCTTAAAGTCTATATTGTGAAACTCAAACATTGATAATGAAAATGAAAGCATTTGGATTGAAAATAGTGAAACTTAAAGAAGCTTGGAAACAATCTCTGGGATGGATCGTAAGAGCAAAAAAAAAATTTGGGGCAGGGATGGTATTCTTACATAATCTCTTATCTTGTAACTAATTTATTTTATTCATCTAATCATTTTTTATTTATATCAGAAACAAATGCATGGAAAATTCATTGAGAATATATTGCATGCAAAAAAACATTGAACTTGAAAATCAATGTGTATGCCACAAAAATCCAGCATTTGTTGGTCCTTGTCGAGATCCAATGAAATGACGATTAAGGGATCTTCACCAAGATTGAAAGTGATGACGATGAATCAAATTCAGAATTCGTCAAAAAATTTACTTGTAGATTGAAACGAAAACAATATAAAATAAGAAACTTTGTATTTTAATAAAATAATATATATATATATATATATATATATATATATAATATATATATATATATATATATATATATATATATATATATATATATACACACACACACACACTATTGGTGATGAGTTCGATCCTCAGTACATCATCTTGAAATTTTTAAGTGGAGAAAAACATTTTTACCCTGAGTTGTGGATTTTAACCAATGGGAAAATACAATTGAGTTTATTATATCTAATGTGCATTGTTATTTCATCAAACCATATCTAAACATATAACCTTTCAAATTGATTTAGGAAATAATTATATGAAAATTATGTTAAATTTGAAAAACAACTTATAATAATCAATAATTTTAGAGCTTCATGTAACTCATTATTCATCTCTCGTTCTTTGACGGTTAGAATTTTGTTCTATGTTTCAAATTTTTCATTCAACACTTCCTTTTTTACTAACTCATTTTTCAAAGCTTAAAATTTGATGTTTTGTAAAATGAACAAGTATAGAAGAATTTTTCTAACGAAAACTAAGTATTGAAAGACATTCTAACCATCAAAGAACGAGAGATGAATATTGAGTTACGAAATGCTTTAAAAACATTGATTAGTGTAGGTTATTTCTTCAAATAAAACTTAATTTTTAATATTATTATTTTCTAAATCAAATCGGCAGGTTATATGTTCAAAGATGGGTTAGTAAAACAAACAATCGACATTATATATAATAAAGTCAACTGTATTTTCTCCCACTCAAATTTCCTCCTGACATGTTCCAAGAATTAGATGAAAGATGCAAAAAGAATCACAAAAATAATATCTTAATCTCAATCACAACAACTAAATAGCAACAAATAACTTTCAAAACATTGCTAAGTAGAACAACTAAACAACACCACATAACTTTCAAAATTTTGCTAAGTAAAACAACTAAACAACAACAACAACTCAAAAACAACAGTCTCAAGCACAACAAAACTACAAAAACATCAACATAAAACATGCAATCTCAATCTAAACAATAATAACAACATTAAACAACAAATCAAAAACAACATTAAACAACAACTCAAATACAACAATCTCAATCTCAACAAAACTACAACAACATCAATAATAAAAATATTATATACTTATCTTAACAAAAACAATAACATATAACATTCAATATCAGTCTAAACAACAACAAAATTAAACCTCTAGGCTTTTTTATCTCAACAACAATAGCAACAACAATAACAACAACATTAATGTAACATGAGTAGTGGTGTTTCACGTAGATGATATTTGAAGAAGAGGTCAAAGAAATGATTTTGGTCTTTAATTCTTGCAAGTATCTAACGAGATCCCTAAACACATATCATCTTCCTATTTCCTTGCTTTTTATGAGTTAGAGAACATATGGATATGGAGTTATGATATGACGGTGAACAAGTTGAGAATGATAGGTGTTTAAGGCTCTTGATGTAAATGGACATGATAAAATTCATTAGGGTTATGGGTGTATTGTTTAAGACAAATAAAACTGAAGAGAACTACAAGTTAAGCTATACGTATACGAGCAAACCATTTCACCGCGTTTGGAAATCAAAGTCGAGGTGAAAAGTAACTTACTTTTTAAATTAAAAAAATATATGAATGGGAAATCGCCACTGTAAAATGAAATAAATCATTAAAAAGAAATAAAAACATAAGTTGTAGTTGCTATGATTCAAAGTGTGTCCCTGAGTCATTTTCCCTCTTAGTTTCCTACTCCAACCGAGGGAATATGTTGAAGAAGGTGAACTTTTCAATTCATCATTCTTAGTTGCAGAAAGCTTAATAAGAGAAGGAGAGAAAATAGTAAAATAAATTATTATTGATAATGATTGTTAACCCTTACAGGACTGCACAATAATGTTTATATACAACCTTTATTAAATTGCGCTTCACAAGAGAGATCATTATATCATCACTTAGATACCTTTACAATTAGAAGTGACTTTCAACTACCATTCAACATGATAGACTTAACCGAGTCATCCTACAGTTACCACACTTAATTATATTTAATAATTAAGCTAGGCTAATATATCTCTAACCCCCGCCCCTCAAGCTTATGGGGAATGACTTGTAAAAATGACCCTGAGTTTGTTTCTTAGGTCTTAAAGCGCAGATGTTTCAAGGGGCTTCGTCAAGGCGTCCTCTAGCTGGGCAACAGTAGATGCATGTTGTATCAAGATTCTTTTGGAAACTCTTATTTCTCTAAAAAATGAATGTCCGGTTCTATATGCTTAGTGTGAGCATGAAGAACCAGATTATGTGATAATAAGACAACACTGATATTGTCACACAAGAGAGTTGGTGTATAAATTTAGACACTGAGTTTAGCAAGTAGAGTTTCTAACCATAATATTTCAGAGGTGGCATGTGAAAGAGCTCGATAATATGCTTTTGTGCTAGACCGAGCTACTAGAGAATGATTTTTGGAGCTCTATGAAATTAAGTTGGGACTAGAGAATATAATGAACCAGATGTTGATCTTGTGTCATCTGGGTCACTTGCCCAGTCATAGTCATTATAGGCTCGGAGGGAAAACTTATAGGCTGAGATGGATGGAGATAGTAGTAGTCCCTAGTTCATTGTACCACTAAGTTACCTCAACACTCTTCTAATAGGATACCAATGAGAATCAAGAGGAAAATCCATGAACTAACAAGCTTTGTTGACACTAAAATCTATGGTAAGCCTTATCAGGGTTACATATTGCAGAGCACTCACAATCGACTTGTAAGCCGGGGATAAAAAATGTCATTAGAACCATGCTTGCTCAACTTGCATGTACTTAACATAGGAGTATGAACACCATTGGGATTGTCCATCTTGGCCCTTAAGAGGAGGTCCTTGATGCACTTGGATTGAAGTGGAAGAAGAGATCCATTGGTCTTGAAGTTAACTTCAATTCCTATAAAGTAGGCAGGCATACCAAGTTTATTCAAATCAAACACAACATGCAATTTATTGATGAGATTATGAATAAGTGTAGAGCTGGAACCAATAATAAGTATACCATCTAAATGTACTAGAAAACATAGATAAATGCCATGTTTAGAGTGAGTGAACCCAAATTGAAGGAAAGTATGATTAATATTTTCATACCATGTCCTTGGGGCTTGCTTGAGGCCATAAAGGGATTTATGAAGTTTGCATACAAGTGTTTTATTAGAGCTCAAAAATCTAGGGGGCTAAGTCATATAGACTTCTTCATGAAGAGTTCCATTCAAAAAAGAATTATTTATATCCACCTATTGAATATCCCATTTGTAGGTTATGTCAATAGTGAGAATCAACTTATTATTGTTGGCTTTACCACTGAAGAAAATGTCTTAGCGAAATCAAACCCTTATTCTTAATGATAGCCTTTATCAACCGACCAAGATTTGTATTTGAAATTCTGGTATAGTCAGAGTTCAGATGTTCTACTCCAAGTCATGACATCTGATCCAACATTGTTACTAATACAGCAAGACATTTATACAAATTAAATCCCAGTACTGATATGCACACATTCACAGATGTCACGACATCTGCTACTATATCACCATAGTATGGAAGAACACCCAGTTCTGTCCATCTGGTACAAAGACACAGCAAAGATCAACCACAACACTTACTTCTGTTGAGCCTGCACAGTTATCAGCATGATGTCTCAACATTGATTTGAACATCACCTGTTACAGCATTACAGGTTTACCTTATTTTATAACAGACAGAATTATAACGTGCAGAAGGTAAAAACACCAGTAATTGTTAACCCAGTTCGGTACAACATTACCTACTCTAGGGGCATACCAAGACAGGAAGAAGATCCACTATTAGCAGTATTAATTCAGAGTTAAACTCCCCCGTTTACAACTCCTCACTTAATCCCTACCCAATGCAATCTATACCTAGGCACTCCTAGATAGAAACCTCCAGTTTCCATTCCTATCACTACAATTACCATGTAATGCTTAGGCAACTTGAACATGCTTCACAACTTCGTTCAAGAACATAACAACTCTTGCCTACAGGCTTTGAGTTACAAATAATCTCATGCTTTCAAGCACTGAGAAACACCTGGTAACCTTCCCACAGGTTGGGAGGTTTACCTCACACACACCCCTAAGTTTTACATTGTTTGAGGCTTACAAAACCTAGGTTACAATCTGCTATTTATAACCTAACCACCCAACTGGATTTGGGCCTTCAGAAATCGCAACAAATCTTTCCTTTGCTGTTACAAAGCTGGCAGAATTCTTCTGCTACAATCAAGGTCTTCAATCTTTTATTTCCTAAAAGATCTCCATATTTGGAAACTGTATATTCACCAAATATTCTGATTGAGTCTTCAAGACCTCCACAAATAACGCCACATAGGATTCTAACTAATCCCAGAATATTAAATCAGTTAACACATAACAGAATTAACTAATTCAGTTTTATACACAGCTGGGCTTGGACAACTTGAAAACCCTAAATCTATTTTCCAATCAAATCTTTTTATAACAGCTGTATAGATCTCCTTAGAAAATAAGTAACTCTGGTTGTAATCCATGATTGAATGCGCCAGCTAGCCATATCTTCAATCATCCAAAGATTGCCATTAATTGTGCAATCACAAAACACCAGACATTCATACTGAATGTTCTGTGTACAGGATGTCATGACATCGGGCCTGACATTTGGAAAAATCCTGCATAATGCAGTTTCCTTTTATAGCAGGTACAACCATATCAAATACCATGACATTGTGTATGTCATCTGAAATAATCCTGCATGAACATGTCTTCCATTTAAGCTCCAGCAGGTACAACCAATATCAGAAGCCTTGTTATTTTATGTGGCATTCTGAAACAATCCTGCTTGCATATGTTCTTTAACTCCAGCAGGTACATAGGATATCTTATGTTAAGACATCACACATGACATCTTGTGAACACTCTTTGTTTTACCAAAATTGCTGCCAACACTTAGAATCAACAAACTCCCCCTTTGGCAAATTTTGGCTAAAACATACATCTATCCTTTTTATTCACAAGGCAAACTATCAGCAGTTAAACAACTTATCAGAAGTTTAATCAGCAGCAGAAGCAAACCAATTACTAGCTATGGCTACTAGTAAAACACACATGCACAAGGGTACTTCTCCTCCCCCTAAATCTGTGCAACAACAACAGAATTACTAGTTATGGATGCAACTAGTAAGACACACAAATGCACAATGCACAAGGGTACTTCTCCTCCCCCTAAATCTGTGCATTCATAAAAAACAGCTACTGTAACTCCAGCACATGTACCAGCCAGAATGTCCTACTGGCATCTGCTTCAACATCAGCACCTGTGCACCATATCAATAATAGTTGTCCTTCTGATCAGCCACATCCAACTTCCATATCAAGCACTTCTCCCCCTTTTTAGTCAAAATTGACCAAAGGTGACCAATCAGACAAAATAAATGTCTATTAGTCTAGCAGAGAAAGTTAAAACTGATGTTATAACAATATTGTCCAGATTTCCAAGGAAATAACAATATTGTCCAAGGCAATGTCATGACATCCGGTCAGACATTCTTCTGCTCACTCAGCCTTGACACACACCACATCATCCCAATAACTAACACGGTGCCATATCTTGTTATCTGAGAACACATAGACCACAAGCTTGATGATTACTTGCAGCACAAAGACAGAACTCCCCCTGTCATGAACAACCAACTCTCCTCTTGAAACATGGAGATCACATATGAACATATCCAACACCCCAAGGTTGGACCTTCACAAACTTCCTGATTCAAAGAGAACCCAAACCACTTGATGAATGGAAAACATAAGACGCATCTTCATGTCTTCAAGAGCACACCATCTGTTCAACCCTCTTGGCTGAACACATCCACACTCTGTGTCAATCTCTCTTCCAACCAGAACAGAAAACCACTTCACAAAATGTTCTAACATGAGTTAGGACATCCTTCACACCATAACACCATCTGATAATCTTCAGCTATCACTGAGTCATTAGCTTGATCCACAAGAAACCAGACACAAATTGGGACATATACATTCTTATCCCATTACAAGAGATAGTCTTCCATATATAGCTCAAAACTCCTTCCACAAGCTCCAAGAGATGACTAGAAAACACCTCCTTTTGTCTTCAACTTACTACTTTTCTGCTCAAAAGTAACTTGTCTCAGACTATCCTCAAGAATAATCAGTTGCCATATGTAGATTATCTTGATTCTTCGAACTCACTTCTGAGATAGACCAAATGCCACTGGTTGATTACCCCCTTCATGAATCCTCATATGAAAAAGTCAAATGCCATTCTTTTGACCTCTCCACGTTTATCAACTTCTCCCAAAGATATTCTGACCTTCCAAGTGAGACTTGAACTTCAAGCTACATGTTGAACAAAACTTAGATTTTCTAAGACATGAACATGTAACATCCTCTCTATCTAGCAACTCCAAAGAACTGCAACGAGAACGACCTTTTTGAAGTATCCAATCTACAACCCTGTAGACCCTTCTATCTCAAGTTGATGTGCCACTTCACCAACTAAGATTCTGATGTTGAGCCAAATGTCATAACATTGTGTTTTGACATCTAGCTGTTGAATTCAGCTCCTTCTTCTGCCACTTGAAAGAACTTCCTCCTTTCACAGAACAAGAGTTCAATATTCTCATAGACTTGATTGTGGAACCAAGTTTGAGTAAACATCCTCCATCCTGCAGGTTTGCAGTTAAGTCATCCAAGCTCACACCTTGATGAATCCCTGCTTCTTCTCCAAAGACATCAGACACTCTGATGCATGAGTCTTCAGAAGGACCAGTTAGAAACTATCCCTTCAGCTATACCAAGGATTCCACTTCCTAAAGCAAAGCTGTTTCCATGATGTCAAGACCGCTGCCACTTGTTCTTGACTCCACAGTGTGCATTAGCTAATGCACTTCCTTACCTAGATCAGAAGTGAACTGATCCAAGTAACCACCATCAGGACTATGATGTTTTCTTCTTCTTGTACACACCAAGGCTGAACATGTTTCTTGCCAGGAAACCTTTTCAGAGATCATATGCTTTTGCTGCCACCAAAGTGATAGATCATAAACCAATGTACTATCCTTCCTGTGATTTTGCACAGGGTCTTGAAGACAAGATGTTCCAACATCTTTTAAAACCATCAGTTATCTTGAGCTCCAAGGATAATCAATTAAATACTTGTACTTGGCACAAGTAGACTGTTGGTGTAAGCCCTAGAGGCCAATACTTTTGGTACTTGTATCGAATTATTTATTAATAATAAAAGGGCATTTTCTTTATTATGGTTGATTAATAAAGTCCCTAGAATAGATAGTCCGTTTAATGTATTAAGTGTGACTTAATCGTGAGAACACATTAAACATAAGGGCACTGTTCTTAAAGTATCCGTAGTCGAGCTTTAATATGAAGTGGGATAACATTAAAGCATTAAGACTATTATGTTTGTAGACTGATGATCACATATCATGGATCATGGATAAAGAGTTATCAAGTCTTAAACATAGGTATGAATATTAGGAGTAATATTTATACCGGATTGACCCGCTATGAGAATACTATATAGAAAGTTATGCAAAGTGTCATAAGTTATTCTCATGGTGATAATAGTGTATACCACTCTTCGACCTGAAACCACTATGGATCCTAGATGTAGAGTCGAGTGCTTTATTGCTGATCCAACGTTGTCCGTAACTGGATAACCATAAAGATAATTGATGGGTACTCCACGAAGCATGCTGAGGGACATGAGTGTCCTAAATGGAATTTGCCAATCCTGCGTAACAGGATAAATGTCTATGGGCCTAATATTGAACTGGACAAGGGTGACACGGTCTATACCTTGTGTTCAATATAGACATAAGGGCAAAAGGGTAATTATACACATACTTATCATCACAGGAGGTTTTGTCAGATCACATGACATTTTCGTGACTTGGGTAGCAGTGATGTGTTGCTAGATACCGCTTACTGTTTATTATGCTAAATGCGTGATTTAATATAATTGCCAACGCCACGAAAACCTATAGGGTCACACACAAAGGACGGAGAGAGATAGAATAATTAAGGAACATCGTAAGGTACGGTGTACTTAAGTATAATACGAAATATGGTAAGGTACCAAATACTTAAGTGATTTTTGGCATTTTATGAGATATGAGCCAAAATGCACTTAAGTGGGCTTTTTGGCTTGAAGCCCACACAAGTGGTTCTATAAATAGAACCCCTTGGGTAGAAGCATTGTGACTCACTGAGACAGAAAACACAACTGAAGAGTTGGAATTTCGTATCTCTCTCTCACTCAAAGCCTTCATTCATAACAGCTAGCACTGCGATTGAAGGAATCCGTTCGTGTGGACTGAGTAGAGACGTTGTCATCGTTCAACGTTCGTGATCGCCCCGTGGATCTGTATCAAAGGTTTTGATCATTATCAGAGATCTGCACCAAAGGTTTGAATCGCCACAAGAGGTAACAATTCTATCACTGATCATGCCCATTCGTAAGGATCACTAAATGGAGAAAATTTTAAATTCCGCTGTGCCTTGGATGGCAATTCTCCTTCATAGACATTGATCTTAAGTCCTTTCCCAGTTTTCCTTTCAGATACTTCCACCATAAGGATACTTTGAGAATACTCTTCTTGTGTCAATATCTTCTGCTTGCAAGCACCTCAACAGTTTTGAGAGTCTTTCCAGATTAAATTCACCCTTAGGAATGAGAGGGATGAATCCTACCTTGCAAATGTGTCACCCAACAACCAGAACCCATGTGACACAGGTCAACAGCCAACCAGACCCTAGGCTGACCAAACGTGAGGAGGTTAACCAAAACTCCCCCTCAAATTAACAATAATGGAAACTTCACACCAATATCCATGCATTGTACACAAATGTCTCAACATGACATACATCACCCCTATCGGTGGCAATTAACTCTATGAGTTATACCTATACATACTCCAATCACACCAATCAGACTCCAGCTGACCATAAATACTGGTGAAAGAAAACAACACCCTTCAATAGTAGTTATGCATTGCCAGAGCATACTACCTCAACCAATCTCTGAATCTTCATATTCTCACTCCTTGAAAGAACTGTCACTTCTGAGCGTGGTGTTTGAATAACTAGATTCATGGTCCCAATCCTCTCAAATGAAATATCAATCATGTTACCCCAATATTGACTTCTAACATCCAGGGGACTTGTCTTCCAACACAACATAGTACTTCAGGGAACAACTATCCAATCCTGATCAATCTATAGGAATAAGACAGACAGCAGGAAATTGCACCATGTCACATCTCAACCAGCTCCACTTCTAGAGATCAGACGTCTAAAAGTGACCTTCTTGAGCACACAAACAGTAGACCCTACCCTTGTCAACTTAGCACCCACAGATGTCTCCTCTTCCAGGTCAGGAGTAGGTTCCAAACAAAAGTATCCCTTTGTTTGACACCTAAACACATCTGCTCTTCAACCAGTAGCTGCATACTTGTTGAACAACATGTTCTAACATTACATAGAGCATTAGTTCCACCTCCTTGTAACAGACCCTCCTTGAAAATCTTCAAGGTCTTCATATACACTACCCAAGAGAGTAAAAGAATCAGTGATCAGGTGATTCTTACCATCCTGAAGTGAGAACGTCATGATGAGTGGACTTGAGGAGACTCAAGTATCTTTGATATTTTCAGTAGATTATGATGAAATCTCGAATACAACAGCCTTTCATCCACATGAGGGGAACCTTCATCAGAGTTTGAGTTTAGCCAGGTATTATGCAGCGGAAATCATAATACAACTCAACCTATGACCACGCATTTCACCAGATCAGCCTCCAAGAACATACCAAGTTTGCGTATGTTTCAATACTAGCACAACTGTTCCACACAAAGGCCAATTGCCAACCACCAGAGACAGGTATACACAGTTCCTGTCATGAATAGTCCAACCACCTACTTCAAGGGACCATTCAGGGGAATCACAGAACCTTCCAAAGGTTCCATCATCAGTACTAACAAAACTTCTTGTAAGATACCAGAAAGTATCACCCATGGATCTCATCCAGAAACAGAACAGGATGCCTGCCACTACGCCAAATAAGGGAATAGAGGGCGCTTTTTTTGGCCTATAACAACGCTTTAAAGCGCCCTCTAATCTGGCGCTGGCATAGGTAAAGACAGCGCTTTTTTTCCTAGTGAAAGCGCTGTCTAAAGTGGCTCTTTAAGCCCTTTAAGGGCCACTTTAGAGGGCGCTTTTTCAAAAAAGCGCCCTCTAAAGTGGAAACATTTAAGGGGTTTAGAGGGCGCTTTTACTGGAAAGCGCCCTCTAAAGTGGAAACTTTTAAGGGTTTAGAGGGCGCTTTCCAGTAAAAGCGCCCTCTAAACCCTTAAATGTTTCCACTTTAGAGGGCGCTTTTTTTAAAAAGCGCCCTCTAAAGTGGGTGGTTATTTAATTTTTTTTTTAAAAAGCGCTATATTTATTTATTTATTTTAGACAACCTGTATATTGAAGCAGTACACCCAAAACTATATAATTTGAAGCCCTTTTTCACACATTGCATTCAACAAGCCTTATATACAACAATCCATACATATACAACAATCCACTGATATATAATCGTTTAACTTCTAAAGATTCTATATACAACCAATTCATAACTTAAAAAGAAATAAAACTAAGTAGCAAAAGCATCTCTGAGATGTATGTTTTTTTTGCTAGCAGCAGTCTTCTTAGCAACAACCTCTTTTTGTTCAATATCAATAGCATGAACCTAAAATATCATAAAATTAGTTAGGTGATGTATAAGATCAAGAATTAACATTTTCTATGCATAAATATCATATAATTGTGTTTATACCTTTTTTTTTGATGCAACTGACTCGATTTGCTGCGTAATCCCCTTATATTTTTGGTCTCTTATCTTTTGAAGATAGAATTGATATTTGTTTAGATGGACATGTTCCATTGTCGTAGAGGGATACTTTCAAATATCCAGCATCATCATCTACGCGAATGAGGCTTGACGACAATGGAACATCTCCATCTAAACAAATATCAATTGATACTTTCGAGTATCCCTTGCCCCTTGCACGAATGATTGACTTCATAATAGCCATTTTACCTGTAATAAAGAAAACAATTAAAATCAGATGACAAATGTAAAAACAATTAAAATCATAAAAGTCATTTTACCTGTAATAAAGAGCACAATTAAAATCATTTGACCTGTACCTTTTTCACTAAGTTCTCTTTCTTTTCTTGGTTGGAATATGTTCTACATGTCTCTTAACAACACGGACGGTTGGATTGATCCAAATACCCTCATTATGATCATTTCTAATATATGAATCATTTGATATAATATTCTCATCTTGATCATTTCTGGTAAACGATTCAATCTCAACATCAATATCACCTTGATCTCCAGTGTTTTCCTCAATTACTTTGTTGGAAAAAAGAACTATAGACCATTTCGTACTTTTCGGATCATTGACATAGAACACTTGTCTAGCTTGAGAGGCTAGAATAAAAGACTCATCTTTGTATCCCACCCTATTAAGATCCACTTGCAAAAATCCTGACTTATCCATTCGAATGCCGTTATTATTTTCAACCCACTTGCAACCAAATATAGAAATCTGAAACTTCTCATAATCAAACACCCAAATGCGCTCGATAACACCAAAATACGACAGATTTGCAAATTTGGGGTTTAAGTCCTTCACACTTGATATGTGCATTGCTTCAGCTACCACGGTGACACCACTATTCTGCATAGTACTTTTATCATCTTGTTCTTTGGTATAAAATGCGTATCCATTAATCGCGTATGCGCTATAAGAAAAAACATGGAAACTTGGACCATATGCTAAGCATCTCAACCTTTCTGTTATTGAAGCGGGATCTGAATAATACTTTGAATAAATATGATCCTTAAACCAAGGTATAAAACATCGATTGTGCTCTCGTACTATCCAATTTTCATTTCTATTGGGATTTAAACCTCGGAGAACATCCTTGTGAATTTCAACATACGGCTCAACCTCATTCTCATTGTGCAGAACATACAAATGCACTTGATCCCGTTCGACCCTTGATACTGCCACAATTTTATTTCCAATTAGATTTTTTCCTTCTTTCTTTTCGACAAGCTGAGACTTGGGGAGTCCGATTGACTGAACATTAGACAAATATTCAGTACAAAACTCAATCGCTTCTTCAACAATGTATCTTTCAACCATACAACCTTCTGGTCGACTTCGGTTCTTCACGTACCCTTTTAATATTTTCATATAACGTTCAACAGGGTACATCCATCTCATATAAGCTGGTCCACACAATCGTGTCTCTTTCACAAGATGAACAACTAGATGTACCATTATGTCAAAAAATGATGGAGGAAAAAACATTTCAAGCTCACACAAAGTAATAACGATTTCTTTTTGCAACATTGGTAAGATCGCAGGATTGATCACCTTACTGCAAATTGACTTGAAGAAAGAACACAACTTAGTTATAGAGCTTCTTACTTTTTCTGGAAGAATAGAACGTATACCTATTGGGAGAAAATGTTCCATTATAACATGGCAATCATGGGTCTTTAAACTCTTTAACTTGAGGTCTTTCATAGACACAAGTCTTCTAATATCTGAAGAGTACCCTTCTGGAACTTTAACTTCACTTAGAAACTTACACAATGTTTTTTTCTCCTTTCTAGATAGAGTATAAGCAGCAGGCGGTAGATATGTTCGTTTTCCTTTCTTCAAGGGTCCTAATTCAGTTCTTATTCCCATCGCTATCAAGTCCTTTCTTGCCTTAAGGCCATCCTTAGACTTTCCTTGTATATTGAGTAACGTGCCAATAACACTTTCAAATACATTTTTTTCAATATGCATAACATCAAGAAAATGTCTCACATACAAGGACTTCCAATACGGCAATTCAAAAAAAACTGACCTCTTCTTCCACCCACTTTTGACAAGTGTCTGGGCAAAAGGCTTGCCAAACTGAGTATCCAAATCTTTCACCTTTTCAAAAATTTGATCACCCGTCAGTATAGGTGGAGCTCTGCCTTGTTCTGTCTCTCCATTGAACGCCTTTCTCCATCCACGGTAGTGATGATTTGAATTTAAGAATCTCCGATGACCGAGAAAGACATTCTTCTGACCAAACTCCAAGCGCTTCCAATCTGTTTTATCTTCACAAATAGGACACGCACATTGACCTTTTATGCTATACCCTGATAGATTTCCGTATGCTGGAAAATCATTAATTATGCCAAACAACATCGCCCTCAAGTTGAAACTTTCTTTCCTATATCCATCATAAACCTCCACACCGGTCTCCCACAAAATCTTTAAATCTTCGATTAAGGGCTTCAAGTACACGTCTATGTCATTCACTGGTTGTTTAGGTCCAGAAATCAACATAGACAACATCATGTACTTACGCTTCATACATAGCCATGGAGGTAGGTTATAAATCATAATAATCACAGGCCATGTACTGTGTGAGATACTCTGGATACCGTGTGGGTTCATTCCATCAGTAGATAATGCCAAGCGAAGGTTTCTTGATTCTTCTCCAAATTCAGGATAATCATTATCAATTTTCAACCACTGTGGTGAATCTGCCGGATGTCGATACTTTCCATCTATAATTCTTTCATCTGCATGCCAGGTGTAGCACCTCAAATTTGCACCTATCATTGTACATACATTTTCATATTAGGTCATAGCATATCATGGTCCATTGCATAGCATTGCATTGCCTCTTTTGCCTCAAGTGCAAGCCAATCAAGGAATTAGGTCAAACTGATCAGGAGATCAGTCAACCAAGCAAGCAAGTGCATTTCTCAAGGAGCCAAGACCCTAGGGTTTGTCCATCAAGTTCACATGACTTGTGGGTCCATTTGAAGTGTTCAAGTCAAGGGTTGAAGGCTCAGAGGTCATCAGTTCATACACAGACAGTCAAAAACCCTAGACAGTCAACAGTCAGTCAAAGCAGTGGATGGTGGCCATTCTTGTGGAATTTGGGCACCATGATCAATAATCAAGAGTTAATATGTCTTGGGACATCATTTAAAGTCAAGTTCTCAAGGAATTAGGGTTTGGAAGTCATCAGTCAATGCACAGTCAGCCAGAAACCCTAAAAGTCAACTGTTGGTCAACTGTCCATTTAATCAGTGATTTGATGATGGGATTTGGTTTGAGAGAGTTATTTCATGTCCAAATAGGCCTCATATATCATGTCAAACACCATCATGGAAGAATTTGAAGCCAGATCAAAAATTTCCAAAAATGGAAACTGGACCTGTAACTGAAACTTACCAAAAATGGAAAGTCTTGATCCTCAAACTTACATCATGATACAAGCTTCAAATGAATTTTTTCCCAACATGAAAGTTGAAGATCTTGTTCTCCCATTTCCAAAAAGTCCAAGAACTCTCAATTCCCATGTGTGGTTGGCAAGTTATGATCGGATCGATTTCAGAAAATCTTGAACTTCAAAAGGCCATATCTCTCAAACCATTTGGCCAATTTTGGTGGGGTTTTTTCCTACAAGTCACATTTGATCCCCTCTTTCCAAAAATATAAATTTCATGAGCCAAAACTTCACCAATCAAAATGGCATTTTTTGACTTGTCTCATTTAAATACAAGTTTGACCAAGGGTTGACTTTTTGATTTAATCATTTTTCTACCATTTGGCCAATTGAAATAGCTCAGAAATATCATTTAAAGTATGTTTGCAAGCTCATTTTATGCAGTACATGTATCCATGCTTAGCTTGCTTGAAACTTGGCAAAGGTACATTTTCACCCATACTTCCATAAGCCATGCTTTGTACCACAACCTAGCAGCATTCTTCATCATTTTCTGTCATGGTGAACACAATTTGCAGCCTAGAAACCAACAGAAAAAGACCATGCCCTAGTTGCTTGAACATTGGAACAAGAGGACACCTTCACCATATCTATCCACATTTCCATGGCCATGCCTTGTACTCACACATAGCAGTTTTTGTGCACCATTTTTTCTGTCAATTACAAACCACTACTGGCGGCACAACACAACAGGACTTGACATTCTCTCAAGCTTCACTTTTGGCCATTTTCAACTTTCTGTCCAAAACACCAAAAAACCAAACACTGCCCTACCACAAAGCAACATCAAAGAGCAGGTTTTGGTCACTTTTCTGTCATGGAAAAACCCTGCTAGCAGCAGACCAACCAAGTTCACTCATGCTAAAGACTTGATTTCTTGGCATTTTTCACAAGATTGCAAATTCTGTCCAAAAAACAAAACCACAAAAGCAACATCCAACAGCAGAGGTATGGGATTTTTCTGTCAAGAAAACACTAATAGCAGCCTCACTTTGACAGCAGGAGGCATTGGTTCTCTCACTCTCTAAAAATCCCTCTCACTTGCATTTACCAAATCATTCCAAACTTCCAAAAGAACTTAAGCCTTGCATTGTTATTTCACCACCATTTCATCATTTTGAAGCCACTAATAGCCACATTTTGACAGCAAGAACCAACCTATTTCACTCATGCTAAACAAAACCACATCTTGGCATTTGCAAGTTCTGTCCAAAAACACAAAAGACCAAGTTTTGCCCTGCCAAAAGCAACTTCAAACAGAACATCTTAACCTCATTCCCTGTCATTGGAAGCACTAATAAGCAGCAGCCATAACACGGAAATCCTTCATTCTAAAAACTGCATCCTTTGGCATTTTTCAAAACAGTCAAGAAACTTCCAAAGAAAAAACTTTGCCTTGCCAAAAACTACATTCATACAACATCTTGAACTGATTTTCACCAGCATCCTCCATCTGTAGCAGCCTTTTATCCAACTGTTTTCTTCATACATCAGCCATGGCAGAACTTGTTTGCAACCATTCCAAGCCATCTTAAGCAAAACCTTTTTCATCATTCACCTTTTGAAGACCTTGGGGACATCTGTTACAGGCATTTACCACCAAGAAACCACTGTACCACGACTGTCTTCAAAAATAGGTGAGTTTTCAACTTCCATTTTTTTTAAATTCCGATATGCTTCATGAAGATCTCTTGATGCTGAGCTCAACAGTTGTTATAGTTTTGAAAATAATTGATTATCAAGAAAGAAAATTGGAATTTAAGTTTGGTTGTTAAAGTTTATTTCGCATGATGCTTCAAAAATAGCATGATTTAGGGTTAATGGATGTTGGAATGTTGTTGTGTTTGGTTTGCTGATGAGATTGATGTGCTTGATTGAGATTTCTGGGCATCTTTTAAAAATCACGATTGGAAGGGATGATGGATGAACACTGTATGCAAAACCCTAATCCCAAATGCATTTTCCAGGTTTTTGTTTACATTCACGTGCCTGGCATGGTTTTTAAGGAACAGCCAATAGGAACATTTCAAATTCTTGGCCAAAACGACCGTGTCCCATTAAGTGGTCCAAAGAATTACCAAACTGCCATTCTACATTTTTAATTTTAAAGCATTTCATTTTATTTCTTCAATTATTTCATCCAACTTGCAAAATTCATAACTTGCCCAATTTTGATCCAAATTTAATGGGATTTTTTGTGTTGTGTTCATCATGGTCTCTACTTTTTTATCACATTTTTTCCAGAATTTTTTGATGGATGATTTTTAAATGGCCTTAGGGTTTGTGACATGTGACCAATTTTTGTACATCTTACCAAAACATTTGTGAAATGATGAGAATGTATCCAATGGCTCCCAAATTTTTTGTGCTCAAACTAGACACACTCATGGTGATTTTGGTGTAGAGTTTGTGAATTTATCTTATGTGGTTTTTGAGTTATGATTTTTTGAATTAGGGTGTGACAATTTGTGTCACACCATTGATGTCCAACTTCATGATTTTCATAGCCATGCTTCTTGACATCCAATTGATCTGATTTTTTGCATGAACCTACTCTTGTATGTCTAGTTTACATGTGAATTTTCTTGGGATTAATTGTGCCATTTCCTAATTGTTTGAGATTTTCCCCCCTGCTTGACCAAATGTTGACCTTGTGTGACACATGTTCCCATTTCATTTGTGAAATTCTCATACTTTATTAGATGGACATGAAATTTTACATGAGATAACTAGACATCCTCATCTTTGCCATGGTTTTAGTCCCATTCATTTATCATACACCATCTCTGATTTATGATTTTTCTAAGTTGATGCATGTTTGGTTGACTTCATTGAGCATGTTCAAAATTGCTTTGACTTTCTGATTTTCATTGACTGCCCTCCACTTGTCCAAATGAGATGAAATTTGACATGCTTACCATGCTATGGGTTGTGATTGATCATGATTTATTTGGTGATTTTTGGAAATGTTTAAGATTGCTTTTGAGTTAAGTCTTGCTGTTGACTTCTATGAGCTTCTGTTTGCCATACTTTGACCTAAATGGTTCATGAAATGATGATAGTGATTGATATGAATGTGAACCCAATTGGTTGTGTTTCTTGAATGTTTAAACTTGACTTTGATTGGATATCCTTTGCTGTTTTGACTTTTTCATTCATGTTTGACCCTAGGCTTGCCCTAGTGGTCCTGTTACTCACTTTTGAGCTTGTGCTTTCAGGTTGACCATCAAGTGGCCATTGAGACCAATTCTTTTGATTGAGCTTGCTTAAATATCATTGTCTAACTTGTTTGTTTTGTAGGTGGCTTGGCTCACGTACCCTAAGCCTTGTGCCTTGCACATCCATGTGCCTCTAATTGACTGTTGGTGTCTGTTTCTGTTTGTTTTGTTTGAAGTTGCATACTAACATCTGCTTGACTGTTTCAGGTGCTTTAGTTGTTTAGTTCCTTGTGAACTTTTTGCTTTGCTTTGCTTGTATAAGTAATTTGCATTGAGGTATGCTTCTAGTCTTCATGTAGTCTGGAAGACCTGGCCTGTTACTTGGCCAGGCAACTGTCTGAAGTCCTCCTTAAGAGGCAATGTTTGTGACTGTTTACTTTTGTCCTTGCATAGAGTCAAAGTCCTCCTAAGTGAAGAGGCAATTGGTGGAAGGTAGGGATATGCAATCTATCCCCCACTATTCAGTGTGTCATCTGCTTTGCTCACACCACTGTGTTGATGCATTGCAGATACAAACCCAAGATCTTGTGCAATTGCACAGTTGAGTCAGTTTTAAATGTGTAGAAGGGTTCCCACTTTCTGAACCCACACATTCTTGTCTTGAGCTCTCCCAGGCCAGGGATAAGAGCTGTGAAGTCTTATCTTCACTCACCTTTCATCTGCTTCACCTTAGCCTCTCAATGGCAAGGTTAAGGGCAACCTTCGACCCTGTTCCAGTTGGCCTCAGTGCCTAACCCTTGTGTGAGCCCCTTGCTTGTGTATAGTGTGTGCTATCTGTGCTTGTAGGATTGTTTGACTTGCTTCCTGTGCAAGTTAGGATTTGTTTGACTTGCTTCCTGTGCAAGTTAGGTTTAGTTTAGACTTGCTTCCTGTGCAAGTAGGTTTTGCTTGGCTTGCTTCCTGTGCAAGTTAAGTGCGTGTGTGGCTTGCTTCCTGTGCAAGTCATGACTAGGATAGGCTGGCTCCCTGTGCCAGTTAGCTAGAAACCTTAACTTAGGGTTGATTTTGCATGATAACATCTAGGCTCGAGTCGTAGTCTCCCTAGTGTTGTGTCTCCCTCTGTTATCTGGTTAGGCTAGTCCTTTATCCCTCCGTAGGGGAACTACGTCGCCCTGATCCTCATACCAGATGAGGTACGTAGGCAGGAGATGAGCTGATCTCTCCGGGCGCCTTTTTTTCTTTTTGTGAGTGTTGTTTGACAGTTATAGGCTCGAGTCCCCGACTCCCTATTAACTTGTTGTGTTGTTGTGTGCTTGGAAGCTGATGTAAGTCCATCGAGTGGCAGTTAGGTTCCAGTGTGCGTGTGTTTGGTTCGGATGCTGATGTAAGCCCAGCTATCGGCATTCAGGCTCCACGTTTGCCTCTTTGTGCGTGTGTTTGGTTCGGATGCTGATGTAAGCCCAGCTATTGGCATTCAGGCTCCACGTTTGCCTCTTTGTGTGTGTTTTGGTTCGGATGCTGATGTAAGTCCAGTGATTGGCATTCGGGCTCCATGTTTGCCTTTGCCTGCTTTTGTTTGTGTGCGTGTCAGCCGAGCTACGAATGCTCTGATTCTTCTCTCGTCCGAGAAGATACGTATGCATAGGATGCGACATCCTAGCGAGCATGTGTCGTTTCCCCAGTCCGAACTACTTGGACTCTGATGTCTATGCCTGATAGACTAAGTAGGCCCAGGATGCGATATCCTGCCGAGTCAGTTTCAGTCAGTTTCTTGTATCTCTTTCAGCCAGTGTGTGTGTGTTTATGAGCAGTGTTTAGCAACCAATTTATCCCTCCTTTTGTGCGTGGATCCCGTAGAGTACTACGGATGCGTAGGGGTGCTAATACCTTCCCTTCGCATAACCGACTCCCGAACCCATTCTCTTTGGTCGCGAGACCACGTCTTTTCCAGGTTTACTCTGAGCGTTTCCTTTCCCTCTTTTGGGATAAATAACGCACGGTGGCGGCTCTGTTGTTCTTGTTTTCCCGCCGGTTTTTCGCGTGATGCGACAGCTGGCGACTCTGCTGGGGATTATAGAGAAGTTGACCTATGCTGGTCCATCTTCCCTGAGCGAGTCTCTCCTAGCGCTCTCTAGGATTAGGGTTTTGGTTGCTTTGTGCTGTGTTTATTTATTGCATTCATTATTTACTGTTTGCATTCATTGTCTATTGTTTGCATTTATGTTTGTAATTATGTTTGCATTCATATTCATCTGTTCACTTGGCTGGTTGTCTGTTTCTCTCTGTTGGGGTGGGAGTTACTTGAGGTAAAAGGCCCAATACCCAGGCCATGAGTGAAATCTAGGATACTTAGGAATAGAGTGATTCATGGGAAGCGGGTGGTATTGCGCCACTTAGCGGAACATTGATATTACGAGCAGTTCAGACCCTGGTGGGATGTTATCGTTACATACTTCGGGTGTGTATATGATGATGTTCTGCGAAAGGTTATTTATGCTGCGTTTCTCTCGACCTTACCCCGGCCTAGATGACACCCGTGAGTGGGGAGGGAATGATCATTATTACAGGTACATGCACTTGTTGGTGACTCGTTGGTGACTTGTTGGTGACTTATGATCCTGTTGGTGACTATTGGTTCAGAATTTTGGGGTCTCAGATGACTTTGGGTTTCAGATGAATTTGTGGTTCTGAGTTCAAGCCGAAGCTTTGATCCTGTGTTCTGAGAGACACAGCCAACCAGTCGTGTCTGCATCATTTGCATCATAGCATATTTACTTTTCAAAAGAAACGCAATAAAAAAGATACAAAAAAAAGGAAAAGAAAAAAAAGGGGGAAAGAAAAAAACTAATCCCTGCATGCATATCATTTCTCAGGTACATTCCAGAGCTTGTTCACTGATAGAGATGGCAACAGTCCCAGAGTTGAAGCGGAAGACTTGTTCCTACAGCTTTCACCGTGAACCTTTGACGTCTCTGATTGAGTTGAGCAACCTTATGACCAGTGGTAACCAGAAGGGGTTTGTTGACCAGTATGGAGATATTCTGACACTGTTGATAGACCAGTGCCATTACCTGAAGACCCTCATTCCAGAAGACCGTCTGTCTTAGTTTGTACCTTTGTTTGTGTTTTGTTGAGAATCACCTCCAGGCTTGTTGGATGGGATTCATTTCTTTGTACTCCGTCTTTGGATCTTCATTGTTGAGAATCACCTCCAGGCTTGTTGGATGGGATTCATTTCTTTGTACTCTGTTTATGCGAATCTTCTGTTGACTCGGTGGTACTGACCTTTTTACCCTTATGTATGGATAAGGTTGTCAGTATTTCCCTGTTGCTCTCATTTTCCTTGTATCTGTTTGTTCTCTTGTTGCTGCAGGTTGCCATCTTTTCAGGATGGGTCAGGCTCTTTGAATGCCTGAGAAATGAGCATACCATGTGCATCATACGCATCATTAGCATCATACTCATATCATTTTGCATAACAGGTGTTCTTGGTCGTGACTTCTCACTCTGGTTCCTGTTTGAGGCAGGATAGCTGATCAACGTCCGCACCGCTACTCAACGAGTCTGAATCAACAGAGAGGTATGGATCAGGTTCAGACTGAGTTGGTTGAGATGAGGGCGAACATGGCCCAGTTCATGAACATGATGCAAGGAGTTGCTCAAGGTCAGGAAGAGCTTAGAGCATTGGTTCAGAGACAAGAGTCCATACTTCAGACATCCAACCGTGCTTCGCCTGTTGTTGCACCTTCCCAGGTCCCTGAGACCATTCATGTTGCTGCTCCCACTAACGACTATGCCGTCGGGGATGAGCTTGGGGGTATCAGAATCAATGGTCAGCCTCTTGCTGCAGAGGTCAATGCCAGAGTTACCAAGGCCCCAATTCTTCATCCTGCTTCTCCTATTGACAGACAGGAAGACATGTTTACTCTCCTCAGTGAGGACAATGATGTTGTGAAGACTGAAGAAAGAGATAGAAAAGTGGATGCTCTTGCTGAGAAAATCCGAGCCATGGAATGTCAGAACTCCCTTGGGTTTGATGTAACAGACATGGGTCTGGTGGAAGGGTTGAGGATCCCCTACAAGTTCAAAGCGCCCTCTTTCGACAAATACAATGGCACTTCCTGTCCTCGCACCCATGTGCAGGCGTACTTCAGGAAGATCTCTGCTTACACTGATGATGAGAAGATGTGGATGTACTTTTTCCAAGACAGTTTGTCTGGAGCGTCTTTGGATTGGTACATGGATCTGAAGCGAGAATCAGTCAGAAGCTGGAAAGATCTGGGTGAGGCCTTCCTAAGGCAATACAAGCACAATATGGACATGGCGCCGAGCCGAACTCAGTTACAGAGCTTGTATTAGAAAGACAAGGAGAGTTTCAAAGAGTATGCTCAGAGATGGCGTGAGCTAGCCGCCAGAGTGCAACCTCCGATGTTGGAGAGAGAGCTGACAGACATGTTCATTGGAACTTTGCAAGGTGTGTTCATGGATCGCTTGGGAAGTTGTCCATTCAGTAGCTTTTCAGATGTTGTTGTCTGCGGGGAGAGAACTGAAAGCCTTATCAAAACAGGGAGGATACAGGATCCTGGATCGTCAAACTCTTCGGGTTATAAGAAGACATCCTCTGGGGCACCCAAAAGGGGAGAGAATGAAACAAATGCTGTACACCGTCGAAGGAGTGCAAATAGAGGACCATATCGGCAAGTCGCTGCTGTGACTATTCCAGCAACTCGAACTCAACAACAGCCGAGAAGACCAACTCAGCAATATCAGACTCCACAACATCGTCCTCAGCAACAGGCTTCCCAGCCTCCAATGGATAACCAAGCTGGTACAAGTAATGAAAGGAAGAAGATCATTTTCGATCCAATCCCCATGTCCTACGCCGAGCTGTATCCCACGTTGATAGAGCGGAACTTGATTACTCCCAGAGACCCGCCGGCTATACCCGTCAACCCTCGGTGGTGGTATAGGCCTGAACAGCATTGTGTGTATCATTCGGGTGCTCCTGGTCATGACGTGGATAGTTGCTTTCAGCTGAAGATGAAGGTTCAAGACCTTGTGAGGTCAGGTATTCTGATTTTGGAAGACTTAGGTCCCAATGCTAATCAAGTTTGAAGACAACAAGTCCCGGGCTGGCGCCGACTTTTCTTCAGAAGGGTTGTTCAGAAAACAGAAGCTGCTGATGCAAGAGATACTGACAGTTGTCATTCCTGGGGGAATCTATCACAATTGGGTCACTGTGGGCGTTCCTACGGTTGTTCATAAGTCAGAGTATTAATCACTTTGTTTAAAAAACCCTTCTCCCATGCCAAAAGGAGAAGTGATGGCATTGTTGGCAACATTTTGTGCAATGATATTTTCATTCAAATAAATTCATGTTAAACATTTGTTTTTCCATTTGTTTTCCCTTTTCGCTTTTTGCATGAAATTGGTGATCACAAAAAACCTTAAAAAACAAGAATAAAAGCAATCTTTTCATCTGCATAACGATTGTCTCGTTTGTTTTTCAAAGAGCTTTTCATATCAAAATCTTTATGCAGGTTGTTTCTCAAACCCATTGAACATAGTGATCGGACGTCATCTCCCAATTTTGAATTCCCTGTATTCGAAGCGGACGAAGATGATGTTGAAGGGATTCCCGACGAGATTTCCCGACTTCTTGAGCAAGAAAAGAAGATCACTCAGCTGCATCTCGAGAATCAGCAGAACAGCCAACTGGGGCATTATCAAAAAAAAAAAAAAAAAAAAAAAAAAAAAAAAAAAAAAAAAGAAAAAGAAAGAGGAGGGTGCAAAACCAAATCAAAAGAAATCCAAATCAAAAGAAAAAGAAAGAAAGAAAGAAACAAAAAATAGCACCCTCAAAGTCCCAAGTTGGCTGATGCTGAATTCGATCGAAAGGAAGAGATCAACTGCCATGTGTCATGGTCAGTCATATCAGCAGAGAGTGAAGAAAGCATTCGACAAGAAGATCAAGCCTCGTGTGTTCCGAGGGACCCTGTGCTCAAGAAAGTCTTGTCTTTCGTGCCCGATTCCAGGGGCAAGTGAACCCCAAGCTATGAAAGTCCGTGTGTTGTCAAGAGAGCCTTTTCAGGCAGTGCTTTAACACTTACATCAATGGATGAAGAAGTTCACTCGTCCTGTGAACTCCGATGCAGTCAAGAAATACTTCGCCTAAAACAAAAACAAAAAAGCAAAAGCTCGCTAAGTCGAACACCCCAAAGGGCGACTTAGGCAAAAAGGAGCGTCTCGGTGGATTGAAAACCCGAAAGGGCGATCCAGGCAAAAGTTAGAGACATTGAAAAAAAAAAAAGAGAGAATTTGCATCCCGCTAGATTGAACACCTCACACTGGGGCAATCTAGGCAAAATTAGGGATTTGGCAAGTAACTGCATCTTGACAAGACTGTGTTGTACATCTGTCATCCGTCAGGGATTCTCGATTCGTCGTCGACTGAAGCTCTGAATACATCGAAAATTCAGAATGGTAGAGGAAAGGTCATTATGTTCAATGTAGCCCTCTCCAATATATATCACCAATGTCAAACTTGTACAGATCCATGGAGTCTCGCCCTTTGCAGACTACCATTCCATCACATCAATTTGAGCTTTTATCCAATTATTTGCATTCTTATTTGTTTCAACTCAACAAACGTTTTGCATGTTTTAATTGATAAAGTATCATTGTTTTCAAAATAAACAAATTTTTCAAAAAAAATTGTTCTTAAACAAAGTGAACCTTCACAATGATGGAAAGATACTTAGGAGACCCGCAGTGCTCTCCCGGGGGTGGTATGATTACCAACAGGTAAGACAATTGTTCGTATCTCGAGCATGACTGTATCTTTGTCCTACAGAACCTCGTATGGTCTCTCCTCAATGAAGTTGCCCGACGCAGTGTTGTTTGAAGATGTTCATCTTCATGTCCCCAGTAGTGCAACATTTCTCCCTCCAAGTCCCTATTAGCCCTATCGTGGGGCATCCCCAGTAGAGTGATGTTCGAGCCTTATCATGGGGCATACCTGGGGCACGTTCTTTTATCTAACGATCCCTGCAGAGCCAAATCACGGGCAAGGGATAGTTGAACGGTGAAAAGACCGTGAAGGATTACGACGACAGTCCTAGAAAATTAATCAAGAAGACTCTTCAAAGTCTGATGATTGGAAAGTTTGTATGAACACCAGGAGTTCGATCCCCGTGGAGTACGGACGAGATTGGGAATACAAGATGATGGAGCAGAAAAGTCCAGAAGCGTATGGAAGTTCGTAAAAGAGGAAAGCCGACACTATGGGTGGACGATGGATGCCGCTGTTCGGCGACTCGACAGGTGTTCCGTGTCTAATAAGTTGTATTTCCCCAGTAGGTGTGAGAGCGTTACCTCCATAACAGATTCGAGATCAGTGTCTCCTCAGCAAGCCTGAAGGTTGCCGTGTCCCCAGCGGATTTGTGATTGTTTTCCAAGTCTGAAGCTGTCCTCCCAGCAGAGGTTGTGTTGATGGTTTTTCCCCAGCAAAGGTTTGTCTTTCCCCAGCAGGATGGGAGTTGACATGGTTATAGGATCCCCAACACAGCTCCTGGAGTTCCCCGGTGGTGTCTCTGGAGGAGACGTGTGTTTATGCATTCATCATTTAGATAAGCATGGCATATCGCATCATTAGTGCATAGCATACCCATGATCATGGGGCATTGTGTAAAACAAAAAAACTCATGCATCAACATTGCAAGCATATCCATTAGCCCTAGGCCGTGGCGACCAGCCGAGGTTGGGTTGTTGGAAAGAGTTTAGCATCGCGCCATTGGATCGGCTTCAGGATTGGTTTCATCAGCATGGTTGAGAGGTTGGTGTTTTCCCAACAAGTGATTCCTCAGTCGAGTGGGTATCCCCAGCAGTGTTACTCCCCAATTGTTAGCGTCTTGCCAGCTTGGGTTTTTTTTTTCCTTAAGCAGATATGGGTGTGTCTGATCTCTCCATGTAGAGTCTACCCCTTAAGCAGAAAGTGTCAATCTTTTCCTGCCATTTCCCCACTGAGATACATCCTCGTGGATGACGGTTGCTTCCGTTCCCTCCCTAATGGGATGGGTTTTCCCTATTGAGTTCTTTCCTCATTAGGATGAGTCTTGATTCAGTCTGCCTTTTTGGATCGATCCTAAATTGGCTTCTTGTTGACTATCTCTTGTGCTGCCCTGGGGCATAAATGAATAGTCGCTCACTAACCGGCACTCAGTCATTTCATCCTCAGCGGAATTTGGCCTCTACCTACAAACCGGTAGTTGTAAGTCCTATCTTTGTGGTTTTCTACCCACTAGCTGGTAGTTGTAAAATCCTACTTTCACCCCCTTGTTGAAGTTGACCGTTTGTGCTCATCCTATCGATGACTGGTTACCTTTCTGTGGTTTTCTGCCTACAAACCGGTAGATGCAATCCCCTCTTTGCAGTTATCAGTATCCGGTTTGTGATATTGATATTCTTTCCCCTCTGGATACTCGCCTTGATCAAGCAGTATTGTCCCCATTGGGTCTTCCCATTCTTTTTGGATACTTGCTCCGAGTTAGCAACTTTATCCTCTTTTGATTGGTCATCTTTTGCATACCTAGTCTGGTACCCAGATGCCTTTCTTTTCGGTCGTTATCCATCTAACAACCTACAACCCGGTTATGGATAATCTTCCATGCGAGGTTATTATCTACGTTCTGACGGCTATAGATGATATATCTCATGCACTCTTTGGTCAATCTTTCGATTGTTATCACCAGCAGAGTAAGATTCGTATTCCTTGTGGAATCGAATGTCCATCCTTTAACAAGTTTGCCTTTGCTCTCTTCAGGATGTTTTCGGTCGATTATTCATTTAACAACCTACAACCCGGTTATGGATAATCTTCCATGCGAGGTTATTATCTACGTTCTGACGGCTATAGATAATATGTCTCATGCGCTCTTGGGTCGAAGTCGTCCTCCCCAGTCGAGTAAGGTTCGTATTTTTTATGGAATCGAATGTCCATCCTTTAACAAGACTGCTTTTCTAGCCCTCTTCAGGATGTTGAGTGTTTTGGAACACAAACCAATTCACGCTTTGGCACTCAGGTCAACTTTTCCGGTATTCAGACCGAAGGAGTTTCCGACGATCAGGTCGATGTACTCATGGCATTCAGGCCAATTTCCCGGTATTCAGACCGAAGTGGCGTTCAGGCCAATTTCCGATTTTCAAATCGAAGAAGTTAATTCCTCCTCTCCGTTGGTGTCGATAAACGTCGAGTTTTTCCTAGTCATCCGGTGATGTCTAGTTGTACCCTCCCCATGTGGACTTACCTCTCCGTTGGTTTCGATAAACGATGAGTTTTTCCCATTCGTCCGTTGACGTCTGGTTGTGTTTCTCTTATTCCCATTCATCTGTAAATGTCTGGTCGATCTTTTTGGTGTCTGTAAACATCATCTTTCGATGTCTGTAAGCGTCGAGTATTCCCATTCATCTGTAAATGTCTGGTCGATCCTTTTGGTGTCTGTAAACATCATCTTCCGATGTCTGTAAACGTCGAGTTTTCTCCCATTCATCCGTTGATGTCTGGTCGAGTCCTCCCAGTCATTCATTAATGTCTGGTTACCTCTCCGTTGGTCTCGGTAAACGTTGAGTTTTTCCTAGTTGTCCGTTGGCATCTAGTTGTGTTTTTCCATTCATCGTCGTTGAGATGTCTGGATGTGGTTGTACCCTTTGAAAACAAAAAACAAAAAAATATATATACCCAGTAATAAGTCCCAGTGGACGTTTCCATTGGTGGATCCCTGTTGTGCAAATTCTACGGTTCTTGGTATTCAATCCCTGTTTACCCTGAAAGTCTGACAGCCACTGCTATCATCCATTCGGGTTCCCAGCTGATTGAATAGGGGCAGCTGTAGCACCTCAAATTTGCACCTATCATTGTACATACATTTTCATATTAGGTCATAGCATATCATGTTCCATTGCATAGCATTGCATTGCCTCTTTTGCCTCAAGTGCAAGCCAATCAAGGAATTAGGTCAAACTGATCAGGAGATCAGTCAACCAAGCAAGCAAGTGCATTTCTCAAGGAGCCAAGACCCTAGGGTTGGTCCATCAAGTTCACATGACTTGTGGGTCCATTTGAAGTGTTCAAGTCAAGGGTTGAAGGCTCAGAGGTCATCAGTTCATACACAGACAGTCAAAAACCCTAGACAGTCAACAGTCAGTCAAAGCAGTGGATGGTGACCATTCTTGTGGAATTTGGGCACCATGATCAATAATCAAGAGTTCATATGTCTTGGGACATCATTTAAAGTCAAGTTCTCAAGGAATTAGGGTTTGGAAGTCATCAGTCAATGCACAGTCAGCCAGAAACCCTAAAAGTCAACTGTTGGTCAACTGTCCATTTAATCAGTGATTTGATGATGGGATTTGGTTTGAGAGAGTTATTTCATGTCCAAATAGGCCTCATATATCATGTCAAACACCATCATGGAAGAATTTGAAGCCAGATCAAAAATTTCCAAAAATGGAAACTGGACCTGTAACTGAAACTTACCAAAAATGGAAAGTCTTGATCCTCAAACTTACATCATGATACAAGCTTCAAATGAATTTTTGCCCAACATTAAAGTTGAAGATCTTGTTCTCCCATTTCCAAAAAGTCCAAGAACTCTCAATTCCCATGTGTGGTTGGCAAGTTATGATCGGATCGATTTCAGAAAATCTTGAACTTCAAAAGGCCATATCTCTCAAACCATTTGGCCAATTTTGGTGGGATTTTTTCCTACAAGTCACATTTGATCCCCTCTTTCCAAAAATATAAATTTCATGAGCCAAAACTTCACCAATCAAAATGGCATTTTTTGACTTGTCTCATTTAAATGCAAGTTTGACCAAGGGTTGACTTTTTGATTTAATCATTTTTCTACCATTTGGCCAATTGAAATAGCTCAGAAATATCATTTAAAGTATGTTTGCAAGCTCATTTTATGCAGTACATGTATCCATGCTTAGCTTGCTTGAAACTTGGCAAAGGTACATTTTCACCCATACTTCCATAAGCCATGCTTTGTACCACAACCTAGCAGCATTCTTCATCATTTTCTGTCATGGTGAACACAATTTGCAGCCTAGAAACCAACAGAAAAAGACCATGCCCTAGTTGCTTGAACATTGGAACAAGAGGACACCTTCACCATATCTATCCACATTTCCATGGCCATGCCTTGTACTCACACATAGCAGTTTTTGTGCACCATTTTTTCTGTCAATTACAAACCACTACTGGCGGCACAACACAACAGGACTTGACATTCTCTCAAGCTTCACTTTTGGCCATTTTCAACTTTCTGTCCAAAAGACCAAAAAACCAAACACTTCCCTACCACAAAGCAACATCAAAGAGCAGGTTTTGGTCACTTTTCTGTCATGGAAAAACCCTGCTAGCAGCAGACCAACCAAGTTCACTCATGCTAAAGACTTGATTTCTTGGCATTTTTCACAAGATTGCAAATTCTGTCCAAAAAACAAAACCACAAAAGCAACATCCAACAGCAGAGGTATGGGATTTTTCTGTCAAGAAAACACTAATAGCAGCCTCACTTTGACAGCAGGAGGCATTGGTTCTCTCACTCTCTAAAAATCCCTCTCACTTGCATTTACCAAATCATTCCAAACTTCCAAAAGAACTTAAGCCTTGCATTGTTATTTCACCACCATTTCATCATTTTGAAGCCACTAATAGCCACATTTTGACAGCAAGAACCAACCTATTTCACTCATGCTAAACAAAACCACATCTTGGCATTTGCAAGTTCTGTCCAAAAACACAAAAGACCAAGTTTTGCCCTGCCAAAAGCAACTTCAAACAGAACATCTTAACCTCATTCCCTGTCATTGGAAGCACTAATAAGCAGCAGCCATAACACGGAAATCCTTCATTCTAAAAACTGCATCCTTTGGCATTTTTCAAAACAGTCAAGAAACTTCCAAAGAAAAAACTTTGCCTTGCCAAAAACTACATTCATACAACATCTTGAACTGATTTTCACCAGCATCCTCCATCTGTAGCAGCCTTTTATCCAACTGTTTTCTTCATACATCAGCCATGGCAGAACTTGTTTGCAACCATTCCAAGCCATCTTAAGCAAAACCTTTTTCATCATTCACCTTTTGAAGACCTTGGGGACATCTGTTACAGGCATTTACCACCAAGAAACCACTGTACCACGACTGTCTTCAAAAATAGGTGAGTTTTCAACTTCCATTTTTTTTAAATTCCGATATGCTTCATGAAGATCTCTTGATGCTGAGCTCAACAGTTGTTATAGTTTTGAAAATAATTGATTATCAAGAAAGAAAATTGGAATTTAAGTTTGGTTGTTAAAGTTTATTTCGCATGATGCTTCAAAAATAGCATGATTTAGGGTTAATGGATGTTGGAATGTTGTTGTGTTTGGTTTGCTGATGAGATTGATGTGCTTGATTGAGATTTCTGGGCATCTTTTAAAAATCACGATTGGAAGGGATGATGGATGAACACTGTATGCAAAACCCTAATCCCAAATGCATTTTCCAGGTTTTTGTTTACATTCACGTGCCTGGCATGGTTTTTAAGGAACAGCCAATAGGAACATTTCAAATTCTTGGCCAAAACGACCGTGTCCCATTAAGTGGTCCAAAGAATTACCAAACTGCCATTCTACATTTTTAATTTTAAAGCATTTCATTTTATTTCTTCAATTATTTCATCCAACTTGCAAAATTCATAACTTGCCCAATTTTGATCCAAATTTAATGGGATTTTTTGTGTTGTGTTCATCATGGTCTCTACTTTTTTATCACATTTTTTCCAGAATTTTTTGATGGATGATTTTTAAATGGCCTTAGGGTTTGTGACATGTGACCAATTTTTGTACATCTTACCAAAACATTTGTGAAATGATGAGAATGTATCCAATGGCTCCCAAATTTTTTGTGCTCAAACTAGACACACTCATGGTGATTTTGGTGTAGAGTTTGTGAATTTATCTTATGTGGTTTTTGAGTTATGATTTTTTGAATTAGGGTGTGACAATTTGTGTCACACCATTGATGTCCAACTTCATGATTTTCATAGCCATGCTTCTTGACCTCCAATTGATCTGATTTTTTGCATGAACCTACTCTTGTATGTCTAGTTTACATGTGAATTTTCTTGGGATTAATTGTGCCATTTCCTAATTGTTTGAGATTTTCCCCCCTGCTTGACCAAATGTTGACCTTGTGTGACACATGTTCCCATTTCATTTGTGAAATTCTCATACTTTATTAGATGGACATGAAATTTTACATGAGATAACTAGACATCCTCATCTTTGCCATGGTTTTAGTCCCATTCATTTATCATACACCATCTCTGATTTATGATTTTTCTAAGTTGATGCATGTTTGGTTGACTTCATTGAGCATGTTCAAAATTGCTTTGACTTTCTGATTTTCATTGACTGCCCTCCACTTGTCCAAATGAGATGAAATTTGACATGCTTACCATGCTATGGGTTGTGATTGATCATGATTTATTTGGTGATTTTTGGAAATGTTTAAGATTGCTTTTGAGTTAAGTCTTGCTGTTGACTTCTATGAGCTTCTGTTTGCCATACTTTGACCTAAATGGTTCATGAAATGATGATAGTGATTGATATGAATGTGAACCCAATTGGTTGTGTTTCTTGAATGTTTAAACTTGACTTTGATTGGATATCCTTTGCTGTTTTGACTTTTTCATTCATGTTTGACCCTAGGCTTGCCCTAGTGGTCCTGTTACTCACTTTTGAGCTTGTGCTTTCAGGTTGACCATCAAGTGGCCATTGAGACCAATTCTTTTGATTGAGCTTGCTTAAATATCATTGTCTAACTTGTTTGTTTTGTAGGTGGCTTGGCTCACGTACCCTAAGCCTTGTGCCTTGCACATCCATGTGCCTCTAATTGACTGTTGGTGTCTGTTTCTGTTTGTTTTGTTTGAAGTTGCATACTAACATCTGCTTGACTGTTTCAGGTGCTTTAGTTGTTTAGTTCCTTGTGAACTTTTTGCTTTGCTTTGCTTGTATAAGTAATTTGCATTGAGGTATGCTTCTAGTCTTCATGTAGTCTGGAAGACCTGGCCTGTTACTTGGCCAGGCAACTGTCTGAAGTCCTCCTTAAGAGGCAATGTTTGTGACTGTTTACTTTTGTCCTTGCATAGAGTCAAAGTCCTCCTAAGTGAAGAGGCAATTGGTGGAAGGTAGGGATATGCAATCTATCCCCCACTATTCAGTGTGTCATCTGCTTTGCTCACACCACTGTGTTGATGCATTGCAGATACAAACCCAAGATCTTGTGCAATTGCACAGTTGAGTCAGTTTTAAATGTGTAGAAGGGTTCCCACTTTCTGAACCCACACATTCTTGTCTTGAGCTCTCCCAGGCCAGGGATAAGAGCTGTGAAGTCTTATCTTCACTCACCTTTCATCTGCTTCACCTTAGCCTCTCAATGGCAAGGTTAAGGGCAACCTTCGACCCTGTTCCAGTTGGCCTCAGTGCCTAACCCTTGTGTGAGCCCCTTGCTTGTGTATAGTGTGTGCTATCTGTGCTTGTAGGATTGTTTGACTTGCTTCCTGTGCAAGTTAGGATTTGTTTGACTTGCTTCCTGTGCAAGTTAGGTTTAGTTTAGACTTGCTTCCTGTGCAAGTAGGTTTTGCTTGGCTTGCTTCCTGTGCAAGTTAAGTGCGTGTGTGGCTTGCTTCCTGTGCAAGTCATGACTAGGATAGGCTGGCTCCCTGTGCCAGTTAGCTAGAAACCTTAACTTAGGGTTGATTTTGCATGATAACATCTAGGCTCGAGTCGTAGTCTCCCTAGTGTTGTGTCTCCCTCTGTTATCTGGTTAGGCTAGTCCTTTATCCCTCCGTAGGGGAACTACGTCGCCCTGATCCTCATACCAGATGAGGTACGTAGGCAGGAGATGAGCTGATCTCTCCGGGCGCCTTTTTTTCTTTTTGTGAGTGTTGTTTGACAGTTATAGGCTCGAGTCCCCGACTCCCTATTAACTTGTTGTGTTGTTGTGTGCTTGGAAGCTGATGTAAGTCCATCGAGTGGCAGTTAGGTTCCAGTGTGCGTGTGTTTGGTTCGGATGCTGATGTAAGCCCAGCTATCGGCATTCAGGCTCCACGTTTGCCTCTTTGTGCGTGTGTTTGGTTCGGATGCTGATGTAAGCCCAGCTATTGGCATTCAGGCTCCACGTTTGCCTCTTTGTGTGTGTTTTGGTTCGGATGCTGATGTAAGTCCAGTGATTGGCATTCGGGCTCCATGTTTGCCTTTGCCTGCTTTTGTTTGTGTGCGTGTCAGCCGAGCTACGAATGCTCTGATTCTTCTCTCGTCCGAGAAGATACGTATGCATAGGATGCGACATCCTAGCGAGCATGTGTCGTTTCCCCAGTCCGAACTACTTGGACTCTGATGTCTATGCCTGATAGACTAAGTAGGCCCAGGATGCGATATCCTGCCGAGTCAGTTTCAGTCAGTTTCTTGTATCTCTTTCAGCCAGTGTGTGTGTGTTTATGAGCAGTGTTTAGCAACCAATTTATCCCTCCTTTTGTGCGTGGATCCCGTAGAGTACTACGGATGCGTAGGGGTGCTAATACCTTCCCTTCGCATAACCGACTCCCGAACCCATTCTCTTTGGTCGCGAGACCACGTCTTTTCCAGGTTTACTCTGAGCGTTTCCTTTCCCTCTTTTGGGATAAATAACGCACGGTGGCGGCTCTGTTGTTCTTGTTTTCCCGCCGGTTTTTCGCGTGATGCGACACCAGGTCAAGTGTCTTGAATGGGTTTCACTACGAAACATGCGTCTAAATCTCGGAATAACAGGAAAATACCACAAGACTTTTGCTGGAGACAACTTGTTCTTAAATCGCGAGACATCGCATTTAGGACACTCATTTAACGATGCATACTCATTTCGAAACAAAACGCAATCGTTTGGACATGCATGTATCTTATCATAGCTCATGCCAATAGAGCACAACATCTTTTTGGTCTCATATGTTCGATTGGGAAGAACATTATCCTCAGGAAGCATATCTTTCAAAAGGGCTAATAACTCTGTGAAACTTTTATCCGACCATCCATTGCCCGCCTTTAAGTTGTACAACTTTAATACCGCAGACAATCTTGTGAATTTAGTGCAACCATCATACAAAGGTTTCTCTGCATCACTTACCAACCTCTCAAACATTTCGGGACAATCCTTAAGATCTCCTTCAAGTGCTTCTGCAATCTCTTCAACTCGATCACAATCGTATGTATCTGCGCCACTATAGTTTGAGGCATAGGTCGTACTATCCCCCGGTTCAACATTCTCGTTACTTTTCTCACCATGCAAATTCCAACATGTATAACTTCGATCAATTCCATGCCTCATTAGATGCGATGTCAACTGAACTGCGTCAACCCGTTTCCCATAACAACAACCCAAGCAAGGACATATCATTCTACTGGGGTCTTCGGCGTGCGCAACGGCAAACTTAACGAATTCTGATACCCCATTCTCGTACTCTCTCGACAATCGATTGGAAGACATCCATGTATTATCCATTACTAATTAGAATAAACAAAAAACAATTTCAGAAGAGTTCAAACACATTCGGACCTAGGTTTCTAATGATACTGGTGTTGACACAAAATCATATGTTCATAGGTCGTATAACCCTAACTACTGGGTAATGTAGTCCCATTGCATGCGCTATCATGGTCACTAAAAACCAACTGTCAATTTCCTAATAAACCCAAACTATTTAAATGACTATGAATATTGAAACTTTACAGGTCGAAACAAACGTAGCATAGACAACAATAACATAAAACAGAAATTGGGCAAAGCTAAAACAAAGCAATAACATAAAACAGAAATTGGGCAAAGCGTGTACCTTTGATTGGTAGAAGGAGGAAACGCGCAGTAATAATGTAGATCTAACAGAGGTGGAAGGAAAACGCCTTAGAACCCTAACGTGAAAAAGAACGAAAATAACAGATAGTGAAATAACAAAACGCGCAGTATGTTATAATTTTAATGTTTACTAAAGGGAACATTAGAGGGCGCTTGTGGAAAAAAAGCGCCCTCTAAAGGGGGCCTAAGAGGGCGCTTATGGAAGCGCTCTCTAAGGCTTTCCAGAAGCGCTTTATAAGCTGGAAATGCACATGGACTTATAACAGCGCTTTATTAAAAGCGCCCTCTAAGGGTAACCTTAGAGGGCTCTTTCTAAAAAGCGCCATGTATTGTTGTCCCTCTATCTCCTCCTTATTTTTTCGTTTCACCTTAGAGGGCGCTTGTGGAAAAAAAGCGCCCTCTAAAGGGGGCCTAAGAGGGCGCTTATGGAAGCGCTCTCTAAGGCTTTCCAGAAGCGCTTTATAAGCTGGAAATGCACATGGACTTATAACAGCGCTTTAGTAAAAGCGCCCTCTAAGGACAACCTTAGAGGGCGCTTTATAAAAAGCGCCATGTATTGTTGTCCCTCTATCTCCTCCTTATTTTTTCGCTTCACCTTAGAGGGCACTTTATTACAAAAGCGCCCTCTAAAGTGCGCTGTCTATTGCTCCTTATTTTTCGCTTCACTTTAGAGAGCGCTTTTGTAATAAAGCGCCCTCTAAGGTGCGCTGTCTATTCCAGTTTTTGGCGTAGTGTGCTCTGATACCAATTGAAATTCTGGTATAGTCAGAGTTCAGATGTTCTACTCCAAGTCATGACATCTGATCCAACATTGTTATTAATACAGCAAGACATTTATACAAATTAAATCCCAGTACTGATATGCACACATTCACAGTTGTCACGACATCTACTACTATATCACCATAGTATGGAAGAACACCCAGTTCTGTCCATCTGGTACAAAGACACAACAGAGATCAACCAGAACACTTACTTCTGTTGAGCCTGCACAGTTATCAGCATGATGTCTCAACATTGATTTGAACATCACCTGTTACAGCATTACAGGTTTACCTTATTTTATAACAGACAGAATTATAACGTGCAGAAGGTAAAAACACCAGTAATTGTTAACCCAGTTCGGTACAACATTACCTACTCTGGGGGCATACCAAGACAGGAAGAAGATCCACTATTAACAGTATTAATTCAGAGTTAAACTCCCCCGTTTACAACTCCTCACTTAATCCCTACCCAATGCAATCTATACCTAGGCACTCCTAGATAGAAACCTCTAGTTTCCATTCCTATCACTACAATTACCATGTAATGCTTAGACAACTTGAACATGCTTCACAGCTTTGTTCAAGAACATAACAACTCTTGCCTACAGGCTTTGAGTTACAAATAATCTCATGCTTTCAAGCACTGAGAAACACCTGGTAACCTTCCCACAGGTTGGGAGGTTTACCTCACACACACCCCTAATTTTTACATTGTTTGAGGCTTACAAAACCTAGGTTACAATATGCTATTTATAACTTAACCACCCAACTGGATTTGGGCCTTCAGAAATCGCAACAAATCTTTCCTTTGCTGTTACAAAGCTGGCAGAATTCTTCTGCTACAATCAAGGTCTTCAATCTTTTATTTCCTAAAAGATCTCCATATTTGGAAACTGTATATTCACCAAATATTCTGATTGAGTCTTCAAGACCTCCACAAATAACGCCACATAGGATTCTAACTAATCCCAGAATATTAAATCAGTTAACACATAACAGAATTAACTAATTCAGTTTTATACACAGCTGGGCTTGGACAACTTGAAAACCCTAAATCCATTTTCCAATCAAATCTTTTTATAACAGCTGTATATATCTCCTTGGAAAATAAGTAACTCTGGTTGTAATCCATGATTGAATGCGCCAGCTAGCCATATCTTCAATCATCCAAAGATTGCCATTAATTGTGCAATCACAAAACACCAGACATTCATACTGAATATTCTGTGTACAGGATGTCATGACATTGGGTCTGACATCTGGAAAAATCCTGCATAATCCAGTTTCCTTTTATAGCAGGTACAGCCATATCAGATACCATGACATTGTGTATGTCATCTGAAACAATCATGCATGAACATGTCTTCCATTTAAGCTCCAGCAGGTACAACCAATATCAGAAGCCTTGTTATTTTATGTGGCATTCTGAAACAATCCTGCTTGCATATGTTCTTTAACTCCAGCAGGTGCATAGGATATCTTATGTTAAGACATCACACATGACATCTTGTGAACACTCTTTGTTTTACCAAAATTTCTGCCAACACTTAGAATCAACAGTATTTTTAGATACTACCATCAACACTTTATTTGATTTTGAAAACCCATCTAAAACCTATATCTTTTCTCTGAGGAGGTAATGTGGTAAGTCTCCATGTGTTATTATGTTATAAGGCATCAAATTCAGTTTGCGTAGCATATGCCCACTCGGGTTTAGTAAGAGACTATTTCACATCGGCTGGTTCAGACTCTATGTGAGCGACAAAGAGTTTAGATTTGTATTTACTAGTTTGTACTCTAGTAAGCATGCATTGGTCATTTTTTAGAAGAGGACTTGATGGTTTACTTGAGTGTATAGAGGGAGACAAGGAAGACGCGTGGAAATTAAGAGAAATACTTAATTCATTAGAAAATTAGAAAGTACTTGAGTCTATATTTAAGGTAAAGTCTAGATATTATTCATTACCCTCAGTATAATGATAAGAAGATGTTCCAATGTGTGAAGTTGTAGGACTTTTATTGCAACTATTATTATCCTCAATACAAGTGGGAGTAGTGTGAGTATTAGCAACTTGTACATATGTGGGACCGGGTTCAATTTATGAGATAGAAGAGCTAACTTTATTAGTTGTCTGAGTTGGTACATGAGTGTGTAAAGAAGGTTGGTTTTGATTATTTAAGTCACATACACTAGATGCACTATGTTGAGGCATATGATTCCCAATGGATAATGATTTGGTTATAAAGTTAGGTACAATAAGAGGATAAGGTTGAGACCTAGTGTTAGAAGTGTGAGGGATATGGATTGGTATTGGTGTATTGCAAATAGGTTGGCTATTGGAAACAACTACACGTAAACTATTATAGGAACAAGGTAGACTATCTACTATAGAGGGAGGTCTAAAAATTTGGCTAGTAGAGAAAAAAATTTGAGAAAGGAAAGATTTGTTCATGAAATGTTACATCCTTAGAAATATAGATTTTACCATACCTAGTTAAACATTTATAACCTCTATGTTGAGGAGAGACTCCAAGATAGACATAGACTTGGCTTCTAAACTGCAGTTTATTCTTATTATAAGGTCTAAGGAAAGGAAAGCAAGAGAAACTAAACACTCTTAATGACTTGTATTTAGGAGTTTTCCATATAGAGCATGGAAAGGTGAGCAAAACTTGGTCAAGGATGAGGTAGGAAATTTGTTGATCAAATACACATAGGTGGAAAATCTATCATCCTAATAATTTAAAGGTATGGATGAGTGAGCTAACAGGGTAAGGCCTATCTCGACTATGTGTATGTGCTTTCGTTCCACATAGCCATTTTGATGAGATGTATGAGGGCAAGTAAGTTTATGATTGATCCTTAACTCTGTTAAGTCTTAGGTAAAAGGTCTAAATTCACCACCAAAGTCAGATTGTATTGACTTAATTGTAACCCTAAACTATTGTAGCGGTAAATTCATGATCATCAAGCTATGGATAAACTTGACATCGATAAAACTAGAGTCGCCACCGCACTTTTATTGTTTCCAAAGGAAAAGGGAAAAGTACAAACAAAACCTAAAGATAAGAAGTTTTTAAATAAAAACTAATAAAATGCTAGAGATTATAGGTAAGGGGGTTGGTTACACAGAGGGAAGGTGTTAGCACCCAAAGTGTCATAGGTACTCCTAGGGAGCCCTTTTTTTATGTGTGCATGTCTTTTTGGTATAAATGATGTTTGGTAAAATAGAGTGTGGGGATGAGAAAAGAATTCATTGATTATATTTTTGTGTTTGACAAGACCTTCGGTCTCGTGCCTACGTACCAACATAAAAATGAGGGATCGAAACCTCGTAGTTCATGGTAAAAATTTCAAATGAGTTGGTGAATTGATTTTAACAAGAGTTAAGAAGAGGGCACAAAAGGCCAAAGTTTGAATGGGGTTGTTAGTTCTTTTTGTCTTTTTGAAATTTAGGTCAATATGGTTAAGTTGATTTGCAAGTTTGATTTAAGAAGAAGTTTGAAAATTCAATGGCATAGGGCCAAGGTTTCTAATCATTAAAACATGTCTAAGTTTGAAAGTAAGCAAAGAAGATTTTTGAAAAGAGGGAGAAGTTTTGAAATTTAAGAAAGCACAAATTAAAAGTTAAGAGTTTGAAAAGATCTGACCAATGAGATGCAATTCAACAGACAAAAATGTCATATAGAAACCCATTTTCCTTTGGACTTCGATCAAGAAATAATCAATAAGCAATGAACAATATCCAGACATCATGAAGATCAAGGCATCAAATAAAGATAGCCACATCCAAGCAAGCACTCCAATAGCTAGCAATCTTCATTGTCTTCCAATATACCATATGAAATATTCCTTGATCAACTCAGAACAAAACATTAGACATAGGTAATAACATAATACGCAATTAAGCACCAAGATAAAGTAGCAGATGAATCAATGAAATCCTCAAGGTCTTACGTCAGATGAAGGCTCAATTGTCAAAGATAGCTCAGTCTCAAAATGTTGGCGTTGGTCAAGTCCTTTAGCACAGGGGAAATTGCCTAATTCTAAGTCTAAAACTCATATTAAATTCAACAGTCCACCAAATGTTTTTTTAGGGTTTTTGTTGTTATTAGGTGTTTTAAGTTCCTAAGACCACAAACAAAATCAAAATACACAAACAATACACAATCCCAAGATATGGCTCAAATGAGCAAAGTGAAAAAGGACTTAAACATAAACAAGTTATATGAAATGTAAATGGCAATGGATGATAAATGACTGAAAATAAAATTGCATAAAGTAAATGACTTGAAAGTAAAAGCATAATGAATAAAAGTTAGTCAATGGTTAGTGTTAAGTTAATGGTGAGTTTTAATTGATTAATTCATTCTTTGGAGAACACTCAATCATTCATTCACAAGTATGGATCCTTAAACCAAGACATTTTCCATGAGAAGGGCTCCAACTTGGATAATTCAACAAGCATGTCGCTAGCTCCCATGAAAGGAAAAAAGGTCAAGTCTCTATACAATACCATGAAGAATGGGAGATTTACCATCTCGCTTACTAGAATGTTATGCCTTGGGGGTCAAATTTAGCTCTATGCTAAGCAATCATAATTGGACTTATGTAGAAGTCATAACTATCTGAGGCCGGCAATAAAAATATAGGTGTTAATGCATGTTAGAGATTTGGTACAAAGAACCAACCTTCTAAAACATGCCACACACTAAAAGAAAATGGGAATGACCTATCTCAGTCATACTTATATTGATTCATCTCACACAAGGCCATTGATGAATCAATTAGCCTTTAGACATTAGAGATTTCATTGGTCAAATGAGGGAATGGGAAAGAATAGGGATGAAGATGAAGAGGGAGGGGAAGATAGAAACACAAATTGATCATGAGAGGAATTTCATCAAATCAAAACCATCCATTCATTTTGGGAGGTGAAATGTACATTTCATCAATCCCCTAAATTCAATGGTTTTGATCCAACAAAATACAAATCAATCATGACCAAGGCGCAAACAGAAAGTCAAACATCACAAGACCATAAAAATGGCTCAACAATGTTTTTAAACATTTAATCAATTAAAAATCAATCAAAAATGAATTAAAATACATTTTAATTTGGACAAAACCTCAAATCCCTTCAAAACACCAAATAAATGGCCAATGGATTTATCCTAGGTCAAACAAGGTCAAAGGACCTTAGACAAAAAATTTCATGATTTTTAAAAAGTCAGAAGTATTTTTAAACAATTAAAAATATGCACAAAAACATTTAATTCATGAAAAATACCAAAGTTAATCCAAAAAATAATTTTAATTCAAAATATGGAAGAGAAAAATATTTAAAGATTTTTGGTGAAAGTCCCATATTTTTTAGATTAAAAATGAAATTAATATGAATTAAACAAAATAAAGGGATTAAATGAAAAATTAGAAAATATAATAAAATTAAAAAAAAACAAGGGCCATCAAATCTCCCTCATTAATTGAGGCGGCATATCTGATGGCCACGCACGCGATATCCACGATGGACCAAGTCAAATGCGTTGCAAAGTTGGTAATCAAAATGCACGCTAAAGATTAAAACGTTTGAATCAAATTAGAAGGATGGGAACATGCCAACACACCACCGGAGCTAGGGCTCCGGTCATCTTCTCCGGTGAACCTCACCGGATTGGATGACCACCAACCATCACCAAAATGAAAAACACGGACATGATTTTAAAGAAAAAATGCCCAGGAGCACGAATCTGACATCCATTTCTTCCAATTCCAAATATATTAAAAGATACATGGATTTGAAATTTGAGGTTCATGATCTGATTTGCTTCGATTTGATCTCAAAGCAACTCAATCTTGTTGCCTACATTGATAGGACTTCAGCCAACTAAAAATCAAAGAGAATGGTGAATAATTGAGAGAGAATTGAAGGCTCAAAGTTTCTGAAAAATCACCTCCGGGTAGCTTCAAATTGGCTTAATCTCAATCTGAATTTGCTTGATTCCTCCTCCTCTTGCTTGCAGTGATCAGTTGAGATGAAAAAGGCTATGAATCCTTGGAGTTTGAACTTCAAAATAGAAGGTGAAATTCAAACTGATTTCAAAGGAATCTTCAAGGAATTCTATGGTGTAAGGTTCTGATATCTCTTGGTAAAGCTTGGGTAAGGTGTGTGTGTTGATCTTGAGGCAATGCACTTGTTTATATAGCCAATGGAATTCAGCTTTGCACTCTTTGAAATTTTGACAAAATTAGAAACAGTGGTGCATGGATGCATGGGAAATGCACTAGGCCCAATCAATGATGCAATCCAACTTCAATTCATGCATAATGAGTACAGAGGTCATCACATGGAAGCATGCAAAGAGAAATGAGCATTTGAATCCAAAACTTGCCAAAACAAACCTAACAAAGGAGCCATGTGCAAGTCACTCAAATCTTGTCCAAATAAAGTGATCTTTCACTTTTTGGAAAGGTAACATCAAGGGGAACAACTTTCATGTTGAACATTTTTTCATTTGAAGCTTGGATCATGATGAATGTTGAGGTGGAAAGTTTGAGAAATCAAACATAATTGAAAATTTTCTTAGTACAAAGTCAAATGAACACTTCTTCCACCTTGAATAACTTTTGCTATGAGTTTCAAATGGAAAACATTCCGTCATCAATGTTGTAGATATTTCAATACACTTCAATTTGGTCATAAATTTGACCTCATTTGGATTTGGCATGAGGGAGTTATGCATTTTAGAAGTTGAGGAAAATTGTTTGTTCAATGGTAATGGCCCAAAATGACCTATAATGTTTCCTCTTGGCACATGCCCTTGTAAGTTGAATTTGACATTTCTCAAGGAATAAATGTTGGATAGGACATCTTGAAATTTATAATGAAACTTAGATGGCCTCCATATCATAAAAATTGAGCAAGTTATGATCCTTGGAAGTTAACCTCCTAACTAGGGTTTAGACAAAATGACCTATAATTTGTCACCATAAAAAATTACTTTCCAAGCAAAACTAGATCTTTATGTAAACATGAATTTTTTTTGGAATGTCATAAAGAGTAACATTACTCTTGGAATAATTTTCATATGACAAAAATTGTATGAGATAGGGTCTAGGGAACCCCAACTTTGACCAGTTGACTTTCTCTGGTCAACCACTTTGAACCAACTTGCAAACTTGAAGTTATCTTGATCTTTAGGATTCATGGAGGATGATATATGTATAAGATGATGTAATATGAAGTATCATTTGAAATATTTGATCAAATTATGAAGAAACTTATTGAGGAAGTCACACAAGATACCTAGATGAATTAGGGTTTCCAAGGCAAACAAGCTTCAAACTCTTGATGATTTCTTGATCAAAATGATAAATGAAGATCATGGGAATCCATATATGATGTCTAGAACCATTTTGAATCATCTCTTGATTGATCTCCTTGCATTGAGGGTCTCAAACCTTAATTGTGAGCTTGATGAGGCATTTGTGGATGCACACACTTCCTACAAAAGAAACAAAGCTATACATAGACATATTTTTGGTATTTTGGTTAGTAAAGAAAGAAAAAAAAAGTATGATACAATTAAATGTGCTTGGTGATCTCTCCCAATGTAAACCTAATGAATGAGGGGTAAGGAGGATGCCAAGGTGTGATCCCAAAGTCAATGCATATAATGAGATAACATAAGGGATCTTAGGGTCAAAATTGGGGTCTTACAGCTGCCCTTATTTAAGGACATTCTAACTGAGGGGAATTGCGAGCATTGTCTCCAACAGCTGATCCATCTTCTCTTAGATCGTATTGATGTTTGTCCTCATGGTAATTTGGTTAGTTGTTGAAAAGTATTATCTTCGGCAAATATTTTTATATCGTATCCACAAAGATTGGTTGATATTACCGCCGTTCTATAATCCAAATGTTGTAAGTTTAGAAAGTAACAAGGTTGTTTTGGTTGGAAAGTTATCTTGTGAGTAAATGTCACTAAAAACAGTAAAATGGTTTTAATCTAATGTAAAATCTTGGCAAGATTGGAGTTCACTATTTCAAATGCTTATGATTCCTTATGATAAATAAATAGATTCAAGATTATTGATGATGTTCAAGTATCCTCTCAAAGTCATTTATGTCTAAATGATATTGTGATAATCACTATATGGATCCTTAGACGATCTCTCCACCTAACTATCAATATAGCAATCTTTAATGCTTAATACCAAAGAAGAGTAATGAATAAATCTATCTCTATAACTTATTCACTACTTGAAAATCTGTTTTATGTCAAGACTCAAATAATCTCTCTCGACAACTACTCAAATCTGGTTTTCAACTTAGGGCAAAAACAGTATTCAATACATCAACAATCTTTATCATATATATAAATAAAATGGAATACATAAACATATGAGAATAGCTACTACCTCCAATCTTGACAAAAGGGAGTTTAGCTCCTCATCATCATTGTTACAAAGCAGAATGTTAAAGAAGAAAAACTTTGTTTTCTCTCTTACAAATATCTCTCAATGTCAATCTGTGAATGATAATGAATGAATACTGAATAATGTGTTTTTCTCTCCTAAAAGAGTTGACATTTCCTTAATTGATCATTTCCATCCAAAGCAGAAAAGCTATTCCAAGACAGACCCAAAATGGCATAACCAGCTGGCCTTCAAAACAACACTTTTGACCCAAAAATCAGCTTGCTGGATTCGCAGGGTTCGCGGGGCGAACTGAAACTGTCTCATTCAGTTCGCGGGGCGAAAGATGTTCGCGGGGCGAACTGAAGCTGCCTCAGCTTCCTTTCTTTGCAAGCTTCATCCAAAATCTTCCATATTATGATGCTGCAATCCAAAAGCTTTCTCATCCAAAATATCTACAAAACTAATAGAAATGTGAAATAACTATTCAAAATAAAATAAATTAAACGTAATTGGATTTATACGAATTAATAAGAATAAAAAGTGTGTAATTACATCAAAACTTGGTAAAAGGGACCAATAAAATGATATAAAAAGTAGTACTAATTGGTCCCTAACAACTCTCCCCAACTTAGCATTTTGTTTGTCCCTAAACAAAAGTTTCCACCCTCACAACCAAAACAGTGACACAAAAGATCGAAGCAAGGATTTACCAAGGACCTTCAAATGGTTCAAAAGTGTTTGGCACTTTCTCAATCCACCTATCTCAATTCTCGACAAAACATGAATAAGAGAAATGGTTGAGTGCAAAAATCATTCCAAGGAATTCAAAGCCAAATATGTCAAAATTGAATCAAACTTACACACACATCATAATAATGATGAATAACATGAAGGGTTACTTTCACTCATCCAAGCAATTAAATAAATAACAACTCAAATCATGCGGTTATCACAACAAATACCAAATCATGTGAAAAATTAGAATCAAGAGGTCTTTCAAAGGTTGTAATGTGGCTTAGGTTACAAGAAAGGATATGATTAAGAGAATTCAACCAAATTGCCTATCCTAAGGGAGCATTCCCAAATATTCAACTCTACACAATTTCCATTTCTTTGATCCTTATCTTTTTCTTTTTCTTTTTCTTTCCACATCCACACAACCATGAGCATTTCTTTGTTTTTTTTTCTTTATTTTCTTTTTCGTTGCTCTATGGTTTCAAGGGTGATTTCTTTTTCTTGTTTCTTTTCAAATTTTCACCCTTTCATAAGAAACTCACTTTTCCAAGTTTCTAATCACTTCTCATTTTACTCTCCCCAACTTAGGTTTCAAAACCAAATTTATTAAATAATGCTCCCTACTTAGAAATAAGCAAAAGGCAAAATTTGCAACAACTCGATTTGATGTTTCAATTGATACGAAAGAAATTAGGATTCATTTATTCCACAATTTTCAATTGATTTTTCAATGATTAATAAAATGAATCCTAAAATAAGCTCAAAGGGGTTTAACTAAGGATTATTCCTCACAAGGTTAGTTGATTCAGGCTTTTTGGTCAAGTGGTTTCTCTCACAAACAATGCCTCTATCATTTTCAAAATTTTTCACACAAAAATAGATTGATGCATGATTTAGCATGATAAGAATGAGTTGAAATAGTGCTCGGTTTTCCGCTTTTTAGTGTACAATGGAAAACCTCCTCACAATTGGTTAAGTCCTATTTTGATTCAAAAATGACATATACTTCAATGAATTTATGACATGGAATTTGCACACACCATCAAACTATTCATGTTAAGTCTAGAAAGCGATAAAGTGTACCTTGAAATGCCAACACTAATTCTTATCATCACCACTCGAAGTGTCTTATGCTTCTTTCTTTGCGAACATTTCTTGGTTGCTTTAAGCTTGACTTAAGAGTAAGACAATTAAACAAAAATGTTGGTAAACCAATTTGATTGTAACACACTTAAATTTAAAAAAGTATTCATGCAATTATCAAAACAACTAACAAACCCAAGTTCAAAATTCAACAAAAACAGTAATAATACACAGAAAACTCAAAATAAAAACAAACCCTACAATTCAACAAACTCCTCAATCTTCCTTCATTTCATCGCCATGGGTTGCACCACCTCCTGCACCCCCCTAAAAAATATTGGCCTGCCCTCAGGCCACTTAGCATAATCAACAAAATGCTCCTAGGAAGGGAATGGAGAGGAGAAGTTTTGAAATTTGGAGGTTTGGAAGTGAAGCAGCGAGGTTGTTGAAAGAATCTCCTAAGTTTGTGAAAATAGGAATGAAACGAAAATGACATAAAACAGAACTTAAATGGTTCTGCCACGCTCAGTTCGCTGGGCGAACCTTGTTCGCGGCGCGAACTGAAGCTGTGAATTCAGTTCGCGGGGCGAACAGCAAAAAACAGAACCCAATTTCACAAAATTTAACACAGCAGAAAATCAACTTATCAGAAAAAAAAAGAAAAAAAATGCAGACTTACAATGTTGGGTTGCCTCCCAACAAGCGCTTTGTTTAACGTCGTGTAGAGCTCGACGGTTCAACGGTCTTCATGATCCGGCTTTGTTGAGCAACTTCCTTAAGGGCTTTGTTGTCTTTAAGAGGTTCTTGATGAACCTTCGATAAAATCTGATACCACCCGTTTTCGGAACTATTCGCACAACACTCACCCATTCACCATCGGAGATAGAACAAATCATCCCGGCCTCCAATAGTTCGACAACTTCCTTCTTTTTTAGCACTTGAATCAATTTGTCTTCCTCTTTTGTGGACAAGGTGTTGCTTATAATCACCGGTTTAGTGCATTCGTCACCAAGGAACACATACTTCAAGTGTGAAGGAAGCATTTTTAACTCTAATTTTGGTTCTTCCGTTTTCTTCATCGCATCCAAGTCCTCCTTTGTTTCTTCTTGATAAGTAAGCTCACCACAAGATTCTAACTCATGCAACATTGCTTCAATCTTTTTTTCCTCATTTTCGGTCAACATGTTGTATGCTCCGATAAGAGATCTTTCTAGAGGATTAGAAATATGAACTTGATTTGCGACCTTCACTACTTCCTCTTCAATTGCGTCAATTCGGAAAGAATCATGTTTGTCATTTGGATGCTTCATAGCCTCAAAAAGATTAAAGGTCACTTCTTCGTCTTGCACTCTCACCTTCATTAGTCCATCATCTATGTCAATCATCATCCGGGCTGTTTTCATAAAAGGTCTTCCAAGAATTAGAGGCACATCACGATCCTCATCCATTTCTACTATCACGAAATCCACCGGAAACAAGAATTTGTCCACTTTCACTAACATGTCTTGAGCAATTCCGTATGGTGAAGTGGTAGACTTGTCGGCTAGTTGCAGAGTCATCCTTGTCGATTTGATCTCCACATTTCCCAATCTTTTCACAATGGAGAGGGGGATTAAATTGATGCTAGACCCCAAGTTAATCAAACCATTACCGATGTATATGCTTCCAATGGTTACCGGTAAAACAACTCGGCCCGGATCAGACTCCTTCCTTGGGAGAGTCTTTTGGATGATGGCACTACACCGTGCATCAAGCAATATGGTTTCGTCTTCCACGTGTCTCCTTTTCTTTGTAAGAATTTCCTTCATGAACTTTGCATACCGTGACATTTGTTCTAATGCATCGGCAAATGGAATATTGATTTGTAGTTGTTTGAATATGTCCATGAACCGTGCATAATGCCTAGCATTATCCTTCTTTGATGGTGCGTGCGGATATGGTAAATGTTGAACTGGAATGACCTTCACTCCTTTGTCTCTTTTTTTCTTCTTTCTTGGTTCGATTTCCTTATTCATTTCCGCTTCACACTGTTGTTCCTCCATCAATTGCTGGTTCTGTTGTTTTCGCGACGCGAAGGGAGATCGCGGTGCGAACTGAGCATTTTCAGCCACTTTCTCCTTTCCACAAGCCACATCCTCATTTTCCAGCACATCATCCATATCATTCTCAACTGTAATTTCGTCACCCTTTTTACTTGTCAACTCTCTACCGCTTCTAGTAAAAATTGCTTTACAATGCTCCTTTGGATTGGGTTGAGTGTTAGCGGAGAAAGAAGATCCTGCGTTTTGTTCCGACAGTTGCTTTGCAAGTTGGCCTACTTGAGTTTCCAGATTTTTAATTGCTGCTTCGTTACTCTTCTGATTTTCCATGGAAGCTTGCATGAATTGTTGAAGAGTATCCTCTAGCTTGGAACTTCCTCCTTGCGACTGCTGTCCTTGAGAATTTGGATGTTAGTAAGGACTCTGCTGCTGAAAATTTTGATTGTTGAACCTTGATGGTTGATAACCTTGATTGTTCCTTTGATAGCCTTGATTTTGATTGTTCACATAGCTTACTTCTTCCAGTGGAGGACAAAAACCAGTAGGATGTTCTCCTTGACATAATTCGCAACATGCTACTTGATGTCGAACTTGAGAACTTTGAATCTCCTTCATTTGCTGTGGAAGCTTGGCCATTTGTTGAGTAAGCAACTCCACTTGTTGAGAGAGTAGCTTGTTTTGAGCAAGAATGGCGTCATTGGTATTTAACTCAAGAACTCCCGGTTTACGTTGTGAAGGACTACGGTCATGTTGACTTTGATGATCATTGAGTGCCATCCGATCAATAATGACTTTAGCTTCTTCAGCATTCTTTGACATAAGAGAACCACCCGCGGTGGCATCCAAAAGTGTTCTATGAGTTTATTGGAGTCCATTTAGAAAAATATGGATTTGAGTGTGCTCATCAAAACCATGTCCTTTGCATTTTCTCAACATTGATTTGAATCTTTCCCAAGCTTCATTTAGAGACTCGTTGCCTCCTTGAGTGAATACCGCAATAGCCGTTTTGGCTTCCATGAATCGGGATTGAGGAAAATATCTTTCTAAGAACTTTTCTTCTAACAAATTCCAATCCGTCATCACTCTTGCTGCTTGATCAAGGTACCACTCTTTTGCCTTTCCCACTAAGGAGTGTGGGAACATCCTTTTAAATAGTGCCTCTTCACCCGTTTCATCAATTCCCGTAGAACCCGCAATCTCATAAAATTTGATGAGATGGGTGTACGGATCTTCATGATCCATTCCGGTGAATGGATTTGCATAGAGAAGTTGGAGGATTCCGGTCTTCATCTCAGTATTTCGTCCTCCACGGGCAAATTGAGCATTCCTTCTTGGACTATTAGCGGACATTTCGGTACGATTGTCATCCGCCATGTTTCCTTCACAAGCCTCTACAACCACTTCTTCGATTTGAACAAGTGCGGAAGTAGATGCTTCTTCTCTCCGGTTCCTCTCTTCGGCTAGTTTCCTTCTTCTTCGTGTTTTGCTATTGAGTTTCCGAAGTGTTCTTTCAATTTCAGGATCGAATTGAAGTTGCTCCTCGGTTGCTTTTCCTCGCATGCACTAGAATCTAAAAAAAAACTAACAAACCAAGTGAAACAAAAGAGGGATAGTAATAAAAGTAACAAAACTTAAAATAATGAATTATTGCAATGCTTGTAATATCGAACACCAATCCCCGGCAACGGCGCCAATTTGTTGAAAAGTATTATCTTCGACAAATATTTTTATATCGTATCCACAGAGATTGATTGATATTACCGCCGTTCTATAATCCAAATGTTGTAAGTTTAGAAAGTAACAAGGTTGTTTTGGTTGGAAAGTTATCTTGTGAGTAAATGTCACTAAAAACAGTAAAATGGTTTTAATCTAATGTAAAAGCTTGGCAAGATTGGAGTTCACTATTTCAAATGCTTATGATTCCTTATGATAAATAAATAGATTCAAGATTATTGATGATGTTCAAGTATCCTCTCAAAGTCATTTATGTCTAAATGATATTGTGATAATCACTATATTGATCCTTAGATGATCTCTCCACCTAACTATCAATATAGCAATCTTTAATGCTTAATACCAAAGAAGAGTAATGAATAAATCTATCTCTACAACTTATTCACTACTTGAAAATCTGTTTTATGTCAAGACTCAAATAATCTCTCTCGACAACTACTCAAATCTGGTTTTCAACTTAGGGAAAAAACAGTATTCAATACATCAACAATCTTTATCATATATATAAATCAAATGGAATACATAAACATATGAGAATAGCTACTACCTCCAATCTTGACAAAAGGGAGTTTAGCTCCTCATCATCATTGTTACAAAGCACAATGTTAAAGAAGAAAAACTCTGTTTTCTCTCTTACAAAAATCTCTCAATGTCAATGTGTGAATGATAATGAATGAATACTGAATAATGTGTTTTTCTCTCCTAAAAGAGTTGACATTTCCTTAATTGATCATTTCCATCCAAAGCAGAAAAGCTATTCCAAGGCAGACCCAAAATGGCAAAACCAGCTGGCCTTCAAAACAACACTTTTGACCCAAAAATCAGCTTGCTGGATTCGCAGGGTTCGCGGGGCGAACTTTGTTCGCGGGGCGAACTGAAGCTGTCTCATTCAGTTCGCGGGGCGAACTGAAGCTGCCTCAGCTTCCTTTCTTTGCAAGCTTCATCCAAAATCTTCCATATTATGATGCTGCAATCCAAAAGCTTTCTCATCCAAAAATTCTACAAAACTAATAGAAATGTGAAATAACTATTCAAAACAAAATAAATTAAACGTAATTGCATTTATACGAATTAATAAGAATAAAAAGTGTGTAATTACATCAAAACTTGGTAAAAGGGACCAATAAAATGATATAAAAAGTAGTACTAATTGGTCCCTAACATTAGCCTCAACTTGCTCTAACGTCATCTTGTAGTTGCTTCGTGTCTCGTATCGGTGTTGATTAGTCAGTATGGTTGGATAAAGGGTACAAAGGTTGGGTAAGTTTTTTGAATTTTTATGAAGCGTGATGCATAATGAAGATGCGAATGTCATGCGTATTTTATTTTCAGGGAATCATTCGAGTTTCATTAGTTGTTAGTAATTCGAAGAAACAAGAAATACTTAGAATAACAATAATGGAGTAATTTTTAAACGTCATTCATTCAAGTACATAACATAGGGGTCCAAAAAGGCCATAGGTCAAAATACATTTGTTTAAAGGAAAAATATAAGACATAAGAAAATTAAACTGCAGGCTTTCTGGCTTGAAGCTCTTCTAGTTCTTATTGAATCTCTTTAACAACCCTTTACAAAGCAGAATGAAACTGATTATGGCTGGAGGAGTGCTATCTTCCTTCAACTCTTCAACTGCGTCTCTTAACTTCCATGGTAATTCTTTAGCCGCCCAATTACAGAACCCCACTAGCCCATCGAGTTTTGCACGGAACGTATCCTTATCTCCTTGCAAGAAGTCTATGGTCTTCTTAAAGGACTCATAATCTTCAATCACATAGTCTCGCTCCTTCAACCATATGGAGTTGTCTTGGTGTAATGACTCTAGTTGGTTCTTCCAATAGGTGGCAGACTCTTTTGCATCTCTTATTTCTCAACACTTTTCTTCCCATATCATGGGCGAAACCCTAGAAGCTTCAGTGGCTATATTCTTGAGTCGGCGTTTCTGATCTACTTCAACCTTTGCATGACGAACAGAATTGGTGAGTTCTTTAATCTGAGCCCCAAGTGTATCTCTTATCGTCTTGTTTTTCTTTGTGGCTAGATGCCACCAACGCTCATTGTCTTGACATTCTTTGAGCTCGTCTTAGTTGACCCTTAAGAGTATCTAAACAATGGTCAGCTTGTTCTAATCCCACTCTGATCTTTTTTCTCTTATGCTCCTCTTTGTTGAACTTTTCCACATGTGCTTGAAGCTGTGCATCCTTTCTCTCAAGCTCCCATTTCATGGTGTTTTTCTCATTAATGGTTTGCTGGAGTTTTATCTGCAACTCTTCATTCTCTTTTTCTAGCTTTGCCATGGTGGTCTTGAGTTCCTCCACTTCTTCAATAGGGACGTGGGTGAGCTTAGGTTCAGGAAGAGGTGCAGGTGTCCGAATAACAAATGGCATTTTAATCATCTCCACCCTTTCCTTTACCCAATGAAAATATGGTTCTTTTGTAATCCCATTTGCTCTCCCCAAATCAGCTTTCCCTTTTCGATTGAAATTCTTCCAAGCCTCTTTGATTCTTTGGAACAAGCTAGTATTCTCAACCCCAAAGTCAAGTAACAAGAAAGCTTCCAAAGACCCTGCCTCTGGAGGGCCTTCCATTGGGTAGCCAAGTTGTCTGAGTGATAGAACCGGGTTAGCATTCACACATCCTTGAGTTCTAATAAGTGGTAGATTAGGGAAATCCCCACTGCTGAATACGATGTCCATGTTGATGTATTCTTTGGAATACCAAGAAAGATCTTCAGATCGGAGTGATCCCAATCTCTGAGGCCAACTAACATCTGTCTGTTCAACCCAAGCACCTGTCTTCGGAAGATGTTCTAGAAACCACTGATATAATAAAGGAGCACAACAAGCAATCATTCCTTTCTTCTTAGTGTACCTATGGCTTATGTAATAGTAAACATCAGCTAACAAGGTAGGTACTAGGTTTCCAGTAAGGAAAACACAAATAACAGCCATGTCTACAAAACCATCCATATTTGGGAACAGGACGACACCATAGATGGCTAATGCAATAGCAGAGTAACAAGCATCCCAACTTTCTGCTTTTATTAGGGTATGAGCTCTCTCCAAGAGAAAACCTAGCGAAAATCCTTTGGTACTCCCTTTGGTCTCTAGGTTAGCCTCTACTTCCTTTTCATCCATGTGAAGCGTGCTAGCAATAATCTCAAGGGGCAAAGATTCATCTATCCCTTCAAATAGTGGCTTGTTCTTCATAGGAATCCTAACAAGACGCTCGAATTCTTCTAACGTTGGTGCTAGCTGGAAGTCTTGGAATGTGAAGCATCTTAAAGGTAGGTCATGGAATTGGGCCAAGGTGATTAAAGTTGTATAGTCTACTCGTTGGTTGAGGATGCTGAGCAGATTTCCATAATATTTCCCAAAGTTAATTCTGTATACCGGGTGCATCTGAGAGACCAAGTCACGTAAGCTCCTTAGATCGGGATCTTTGAACTTGAAAGAGTAAATGTTTCTTTTGCTTGATTCCATGTTTCTTGAATTCCTGCAACTTATGACACTCAGATTCCTTGGAAATAAAATAATATGAATGTTATGTTATGAATGATATTATGCATGCCATAGGCAAGTCAACATATAGACCGTGAGAGTGGGTATTCTTGGTTACTAAACAAAACCCTTTTGGGAGGATGCTAAAGTTAAAAGGTTTCCAAAGTCATCAATCACTATTTAGGAAAGTTATTGTCATGACGAAAACTCATCTGCCAATAACATCCCCAAACAGAGTCTCGTTTGGGTGAGACATTCGTATGGTCTCAAAGAGGTAAACTCCTAGTGGGTCCATACTACACAACTCTTGAATCCAAAGTTCTAATAAGGTTCTCAGAGTCATAGATCGAGGTTGGGAATACCACTGTAAGGTAGTAATACGCCCAAGGGATCTCATCTAATTGGGGCTTTAGTATCAACCCAATAAGTCTGGGACTTTTCAGGTAGATACTACATAAACACCGGATATAATGGGTTAAAAGGTCCCTAGAGTCATTGATCCAACTTGAGAATACCATCGTCGTGAAGAAAACTCGTCGGGCGACAATATCTCAAGAGAATCTCCTCTAGGCGGGGTCTTCGTATCTTCCCAACAAGGAAGATTCCTTATGGGCGCCCACTGCGTAACCACCAACTTAATCTTATGGTTTTTTTCAGACTCTGGTGGAGAGCCTATCTCACAAAGTATCACCAACTAGAGAACCCCAATAATACATAGCCAATAAAACATCATACAATAATTATGACAACATAATAATAATAGAATAAATAACAAACAGATAAACAAAATTAACACACAATACATCAACCAAACTAAATTAGGCTTCACTCTCTTTTGCTTGGAGCTAGTCCCCAGCAGAGTCGCCATCTGTTGCATCTCGAAAAATATGATTCCTCGCGATGGTCGCGGAAAAATTATGTTCGAACAGAGTCGCCACCGAACTTTATTTATCCCAATAAAGGGATAGGAAAATATCGATAAAACCTTTAGGAAATGGAATAATGGTCGTCGCAACCATATTCGGGTTCGGGAGTTGATTACGCAAGGGGAATGTATTAGCACCCCTCGCGTCCGTTGTACTCAACGGGAACCTTTTAGTTCTAATTTGCATTTTGAGTGTTAATTTATGTTTGTTTGTTATCTTTGGATTATAAAATTTTAAAAAAAATAGAAATGGATGAGAACCTCAGAAAAGGAAAGGGGAGGTTTTTTATTAGTGTGCTCGCGAAGATACAACAATCTCCTGCCTACGTATCCTTATGGTGTAATAAGGAAGTCAGAGCATTCGTAGTTCGGGGAACTACGGTTGGTTGGTGTCTTTTAGTGACCGAATGTTTTAGATCGCGTTCTAAAGGCTAAACTTTGGCTTGTCTACTCTCGGCGGAGGCTTAAGCATTGGTTTGTTATGTGCATTAGAAAGGATTAAATGGTGTTCTTTTTGAAAAGAGTTTTGGTCATACGGAAGTGACAAATTGGATTAATATGTTGGATGTTTTGATTGGTTGAGATTTTTTTGGTTGGATGACGATTACTCGGATAGTTGAGTAAGACAACTTGTATCCTAACAGTCGGGAAAGGGAATAGAAGACTCTAAACCATTTTATTTTTCATCCTTAATTATAAAAAGGATTTGATAGTAATTAAGGTTTTTTGAATGGATGACGAATACTCGGATAATCGAGTAAGACAACTCGTATCCTAATAATCGAGAAAGGGAATAGAAGACTCTAGACCTCTTTCTGTTTCATCTGAATATTTATGAAGATAAGGTTATATATGGTTGACGTATTTTATAATGAATGACAAGTACTTGAATGACTGAGTAAGACTACTCATATCCAAGCATTTGAGAAGAGGAGTTGAAAGCTCAAAACCTTCTCCTTTTTCGTATAGTTTATTAAGAAAATGATTTGAATAAGTTGTATGTTTGTGGAAAAATGACAATTGTTCGACTGACCGAGTAAGAGAAACTCGTATTCAAACAGATGAGGAGAGAAGTTGAAAACTCAAAGTCATCTCCCTTTTCATTTAGCTTATTATGAAAGTAATTTGATTTAATCGGGCTTTAAAAGTTTGTAGAGGAACGACAATTATTTGACTAACCAAGTAAGAGAACTTGTATTCAAATAGTCGAGGAGAAAAATTAAAGACTCAAAGTTATCTCCCTTTTGGTTTTTTGTTATAAAAGGATTTGATTTGTTTGTGCTTAAGTGGATTAGAAATGACGATTATTCGACTAACCGAGTAAAAGAATTCGTATTCAAATAATCGAGGAAAGGAGTTGAAAACTCAAAACCATTTCCTCTTTTATTCCTAAGTGAAATAACGTTTAATTGTGATCAGGTATTTTAATTCTTAATAAAGAATACTCGATGTTGGATCGAGGTTTTAAATTTTTATTTTGTGAATGAATTGAATTTAGTGAATAATTCATCTAATCGATTAATTAAAACCGAATAGGTCTCATTGTAAGAAGGCCCAAGAGTAAGTCATGTGAGGTTGATGGCGATGCTTATACAAGCGATCGACTTACAAAGGTGTTTTGAAAATGGGCTCGACTTTGAATCGAGAAATATGTGATTTATTTTTGAAATTGGTTCGAATGATTTTAAACCGGTGAAAACAACATAATCTTGTCACAATTGTAACACACCATACATATGCATTCAAGACTTGGTACAAATAAGTAGGTACAAAATAATAATGCACACACATTCCACAAAATGAGCTATTATTTAAATTACAAATGATAGTAACAATGATATTATTAATTAATTAAATAATTAATGGATTATTTGGTTAAATAATATAAATGATTAAATAGTAATGATATAAATAATTAAATAACTATCATTAGGGATTAATAACAACAATATATATATATATATATATATATATATATATATATATATATATATATATATATATATATATATATATATATATATATATATATATATATATATAATTTTGAAATAAAGTAAATGAAATAAATGAAATATTTAAATATTGTAAAAATAATTAAATAATCATCATTAGGAATTAATAACTATCTAATATATATATTTTATAAGTGTATAATAAAAATATAATAAAGAAAAAAAAATGAACAAGTAAAAAAAATGAAGAAAATGGGCTGGTATTAAGTGAGGCCCAAATCTGGGCGCTGCACTTGAAACAGAGGGGCTGTAAAAAAGCCAAAAAAAGGGTATTTGGGTCCAAACTAAAGGCCTAAAACGCAGGGAAAGGTTGCTGAGCCCAGTCAACCTTGCTGACTTCTAGCTAAACTCTTGACTATCAGATCCACTGATCTGACTTGGTCAAACGGATGTGTGGAAGTTGACTGCAGTGAACGGTAAGGAAACAAGGGGTGCCCACACTGGATCTCCTGGTTGACCAAGGTCAACTCAGGCGTGGCATTCTAGCACGACGCCACTTGGCGCACATGCGGAGGCTCCAAACGTTCATTTAAATAGAGAAATGAGGAAGAAACCCTCATTTGCACATTTGTCTTCTCTCTCTTCAATCACACGCTCTGCAACTCTCTTCTCCTCCCCGTCCTCCGCACGACCAATAACTGCCGGAGAAGACGGTGGCGGCCGACCAACCGTGGCGCCGCCTTCTTCTTCTCCGGCGACCACCACCCCAAAACCCAAATCTCTGAACACAAATCCTACTTATTTTTGGCCTCTGAACCCATATCCGACCTCCTATCTTCCAAAATCCGCTTCAATCAACCGGATCGATGTTCCAAAAGAAAGCACAAACCTAAACCCTAACTCAAATAATCTCTCACGCCACCAACGAAAACCCTAACTTATCCTAACCATAAATCAAAATCTAAACAGCAATAGGCAAACATGTGAAAAACCAAACCCTAAGTTTTGAAATTCGACCTTCTAAAGTCACGATTTTGAGAAATTAATAAAGGGGTTTTGTTTGATTTGTAGTGACGAACAAAATACATATGTATTTCAAGCGAGGAAAGGAAATAAGAGAACCACTTGGCTGAGTTGCGTCCGGCGACGTGAGCTTTTCGTCGCTATTGAGATAAGTTCTTCTCCCCCTCTAAATCTCTCTTCGTCTTCTTCTATTCTTTCTTCTTATTTTTTGAATGTTCTTCTGTTTGATGTTGTGTTGCTTTGTTCGAATGTTAGGGTTTTGATGTTTAACAAATTATTTTTGTTTTTTATTCTTGGATTCTAAAACCGTGCATGTCCTACTGGTAATCTGCTTTTGATATATATGATGAATCTTTTGTTCTTGAGATAACTTGTTAGATTATCCTTTCCAGATTTTATGGGATTGTTGTTCTGTGGATTTAAAGTTGTTTGAATTAGTGTTCATTATGGCCTCTTGTGCAAAACAATAACCTGAGCATTTTATTAGTTTATTTTCCAATTTTCTTTAAGCACTTATTTGATAAGCCCTTTTAATCTCTGAATTGATTTTTGTAGGTTTATAAAAGGTGAAGAGATGTTGATTGAAAGGAGCCTGCGCCTGCTCTAGTTGGATTTGGGGGCGCTTCACTTCAACAGGGTGGTTTTGGAAATGTCTTGAGGATCCCTTCTTCACACTACTGGACAATGCAGCAACCTTAAACTTTTTCTAAATCTACTTTGATGTACTTTGGACTTTTGGGACGTATTGTATTAATCTATGAGACTGTTTGTAACATGTGTACAATTTTAATTTAAGACCTTTTTTGGGTATTTATGTAAATGCTTTTGGATTAATTATGTAAGCTTTTGGAGTTATTTGGATAATTATGTAACTTTGGGAATTTTTTGTAACATTTTGGACTTAAAATTCAATTATGCAATTTAATCTCTTTTTTTTAAAACATTTAAACTTTGTCTTAATTATTTTACTTGTGTTAATCAATTAAAGTGTTTAAACTTTATCTCAATCTGAAAATGGATTGGGCCATAATGCAATTAAATTGGACTTTCAACTTGGTCACCTTTAGCATATTACTATTAACCAAAATAAAATGTGACAAAAGATCTAAAATAAAACATGCCACAAATATTGCAATTTCAACCTTAATCACAAAAACCAACACATACACATACATATGGTGACTTGATCTAAACCAACACACGCGTACTTAAAAAAATGCAAATTTAGTTTAAGGATTTATGAATGGTTTAGAAATTTGGTACATATATTTGAGATGTGAAAATGAGCTTAATAACAAGTGATCATAAAAATAATCATGTCTCTTAATACTTACTGATAATCAAATGGACTTTGGATCAATGATGTAAAAAGATTTGAACCACACTTTGTAATTTTAATTATGGACATGTTTATGTGAATGACCCTTTTTTAAAACCAAGAGATCTCATGGATAAACCAAAATGGGCCTTGTTAACAAAAAAAGTCCCAAAATGCACATACCATCCCATGCTTTAGTAATAGCAATAAGAGACAAATGCAACAAATGTCTTTTTAAGGATCTCAACAGATGAAAATGTCACTGAAGATTTGATGTCACCAAGGGCTGAGAAACCCTAAGATAGAACTTATGCCTTAAGATAGAGTTCATGCCTTATGACATCTGATAGTGAATGCTGGTGAAGGATTTTTCCTTACCCTGACAAAATTGGGGTATGACAGGGCAAAAGACCAAAAAAAGAGTATCCGTCACTGGTTAAGGTGAACATATCAAGGATAAAGTCGGAGGAAGAATATCCGTCATCGGTTAGAATGAACATATCAAGGATAAACCAGCTGGGGAACAAATAGGAATTATATCTACCAGTTACCGGACAGAATACCAAAAAGAGAGTATCCGTCATTGGTTAAGGTGAACATATCAAGGATAGACTCAGCAGGGGAAAGTAGGAATTACAACTATCGGTTACTGGGTAGAATACCACAAAGAAGAGAAAATCCATCACTGATTAAAGTGAACAAATCAAGGATAGACTCTCTGGGGAATAAAATAGGGATTACAACTACCTTTTTACCGAGTAGAAGACCAAAAAGAGAGCATTTATCACTAGTTAAGATGAACATATCAAAGATAAACTCTAAGGAAGAATATTTGTCATCGGCTAGGATGAACATATCAAGGATAGACTCTCCGAGGAAACATGGAAACGAATCCGCTGGGGAACACAAAGGAAGTAGATTACATTTTATCGGGTATTTGGTAAAAGCAATGTACTCAACATCAAGAAGAATATTACTGGTTACCGGGTAATAGACTCTCGGGGGGCTAAAATATCTATCTAGACAATAACTAGAAAGAAACGGTCAAGCAAAGACTCAACCCGATAAGGATATAACTCAAGGGGAATGGTTCCATTCAGATAATTAACCGGGGAGGAAACTGAAATAACAATCAATCACGAGGAAATAACTTAGTGGGGAACGAGAAAGGTTAAACTCTTTCTTCTTAAGGGGCTGACACTCTACAATTGAAGGAGGACAGACAAACCAAATATGTATGAGGAAATAATATCACCAAAACAGGGGATCAAAAGAAAAATCAATGCGATAAAAAATGCATAATAAAATATATGATGTTGTGTTTTATGCATGAACATGTATGTATATGATTATAAATATGCTGACAAAACAGCACAAAGGATACAAATAACAAAGATTTGAATCATCACTACAATACTCGAGTAATCTCAAAAAGATGGAAACACCAACTGGAGAAAGTTCTAGGGATGAAAATAAATCATCTAGCTATGAATCAATATTCTATGGCTGGGAAAGTCATGGAGAATATGCTTTCAATCAATAATGGAAAACTCTGCGGGAAGAGAGCACTACTGAGGATGATCAACTAAACATGTCGAGGATAGGGAAGGATCTGTTGAGGATCCAAACAAATCAACACTGCAGGTAATTTTAAGTCAACACCATGCTAAATGCGAGACAACCTTGTAGGGGATGAAATCAAATACTACTTAAAATCAAACATTGCCGGAAAAGAGGGAACTTCTATCAAAAGATGAACTCTGGCGGGGAATACAAGAGATAAAAATCTGCATGAGGACTTAATCAAATTTCTAGGGATGTTGTGACAAAGACCGTCACATTCCTCAATAATCATCAAATTCTTCTTAGAAATTACAAAATAAACTGATTCCAAGGCAAAGATAACCAGATCTGGTTCACTCAAAGGAGAAATTGCTGAAGTTATGCAACACAATCAAATGCAAATGGAAACCAAATAAAGGTTCCGAATCTCCAGGGTCCGGTCATCCAAATCACAAACTGGGGGATACAAAACATGAGCACCTCAGCTGGGGAATATGGATTTGCAAAGGGGACTAATCATCAACTCAATTGGAGATGGGACCCACCAATTCTAATGGGGTTGATGAAATATTTAGGGAGAAGCTCATCAACCAAGCTGGGGATAAATGGCGAACTGTTGGGGAGGAAAAAGTTACCGAACCAACTACTCGGGGAAAACCAACAAGGCTTCACACTTCAAGACTTACTTGTTCTTATATTGATGTTGACATTCCTTACTGAAATCGATTATTCTTAGAGTGACTGCTTTTATTATTTCAAGAAAAATAATTATTCATTGATTTATTTCAAAATTATCATCATAAAAATTCAATTTTATTTAACAGAAGTAAATAAGGATAGAAATAATTGGATAAAAGCTCAACTTTATTTAATAGAATGGTAGTCCGTCAATGACGGGACTCCATGGATCTTTACAAAGTTTGAAAATGGTAATTTACATGGAAAAGGGTTACATTGAATATAATGATCACTACTCTCCCTATCGACTTTGAGATCTGTTGTGCTCTTGTCTTTGGTTGAGAATGATGAACCAGAGCCAAATGACTTGCTCAAAATTGTTCAAAGATCAGGACCATCCGGATGCAGTTACTTGCCATAATCCCTAATTTTTGCCTAGATTTCCTCAAGGTGGAGTACTCAATATACCGGGATAAGTTTTCTGTTTTATGTCTCTATCTTTTGCCTGGATCACTCTTTCGGGTTTTCAATCCACTAAGAGGCTCATTTTTGCCTAAGCCTCCCTTTCGCGTTTTCAACTTAGCAAGTTGTTCTTTTCTTTTTTAGTCAAAGTATTTCATGACTGCATCGGTATTCACAGGACGCATGAACTCTTCACCATTCATAGTTATAAAATCAAAGCGCCACCTGAAAAGGCTCTCTTCACAACATATGAGCCTTCATAATTAAGAGTCCATTTGCCCATAACATCAGGTTTGAAAGATAGAATCTTCTTGAGCACGAGGTCACCTTCTCTAAACACATGAGGCTTGACCTTCTTATCAAATGATTTCTTCATTCTCTACTAATACAACTGACCATGACACATGGTAGTCAATCTTTTCTCTTCAATCAAATTGAGTTGATCATATCTGGTTTGACACCATTCAGCTTCAGTCAACTTGGCTTCCATCAAGACACACAATAAGGGAATCTCAACCTCCACGGGGAGCACAACTTCCATGCCATAAACAAGAGAGAAAGGGGTTGCCCCTGTTGAAGTGCGTATGGATGTACGGTAGCCATGCAAAGTGAATGGGAGTATCTCATGCAAATATTTGTACGTCATAACCATCTTTTGGATAATATTCTTGATGTTCTTATTCGCAGCTTCAACAACCCCATTCATCTTGGGTATGTAGGGAGAAGAATTATGATGTGCAATCTTGAAGTCTTTGCAAAGATCTTCCACCATATTATTGTTCAAGTTTGATCCATTATCAGCAATGATCTTACTCGGCACACCATAACAACATATAATTTGATTCTTGATAAACCTTACAATAACTTGCTTGGTCACATTCACATACGATGCCGCTTCAACCCACTTTGTGAAGTAATCAATAGCCACCAAAATGAAACAATGTTCATTCGAAGCTTTGGGCTCAATCATGCCAATCATATCAATTCCCCACATGGAGAAGGGCCATGGAGAGGAAATAACGTTCAACAATGTCATAGGAACATGAATCTTATCCACATAAATTTGACATTTGTGACATTTCTTCACAAACTTGCAAGAGTCAGATTCCATTATCAGCCAATAGTAACCTGCTCTCAACATCTTCTTTACCATAACATGTCCATTAAAATTGGTACCAAAGGAACCTTCATGGGCTTCAGTCATCAACAGGTCTGCTTCGTGTCTATCCACGCATTTAAGCAAAACCATATTGAAATTTCTCTTGTAAAGAACATCACCATTCAGGTAGAAGTTTCCAGCTAATCTTCTCAAAGTTTTCTTATCTTTCAAAGATGCCCCAGGCGGGTAACTCTGACTTTGAAGGAAACATTTGATATCAAAATACCATGGCTTTTCATCTTTGACTTCTTCAACAGCAAATACATGAGTTGGCCTATCAAGACGCATCACAGTCAAATTGGGAACTTCGTTCCAAAATTTCACCACAATCATGGAAGCCAACGTTGCAAGAGCATCTGCCATCCGGTTTTCGTCTCGAGGGATATGATGAAACTCAAACTTTGCAAAGAAAGTTGAAATCCTCCTCGCATAATCTCGGTATGGTATTAAACCGGGTTGATTCATCTCCCATTCACCTTTGATCTGATTCACCCAACCAAAGCTGGATCTCTATAGACGTCAAGATATTTAATTTTGAGATCAATGGCCTCTTTAAGCCCCATAATGCAAGCTTCATACTCAGCCATATTGTTTGTACACTTGAAAGTCAATCTAGCCGTAAATGGAAAATAAGTGCCTTTAGGAGTAATAATCACTTCCCCAATGCCATTACCATACGAATTAACAGCTCCATCAAATACCATGCCCCAACGGAAACCATGTTCTGGTCCTTCTTCAAACAATGGTTCATCATAATCTTTCATCTTCAAGTACAAAATCTTTTCATCAGGAAAATCATATTGCACTGACTGATAATCTTCAATCGGTTGGTGAGCCAAATGGTCAGCCAAGACAATACCTTTAACAGCTTTCTAAGATTGGTATTCAATATCATACTCAGATAACCACATCTGCCAACGGGCAATCCTCCTAGTTAAAGCAAGCTTCTAAAAAATGTACTTAATTGGATCCATTTTGAAAATCAACCAAGTAGTATGAATCAACATATACTGGCACAGACGCTTAGCAACCCAAGCCAATGCGTAACATGTCCTTTCAAGCATAGAATACTGTCGCACCTCGAAAAAATGGGGATACGACTACAAAGCGAAGCGCGATCGCACGCTCGCAATGATGGACTGAACAGAGTCGCCACCGAACTTTATTTATTCCTAAGAAGGAAAGGGGAAATATCGATAAAACCCAAGACAAAGAAAGGATAAGATATGGTCGTCGCAACCAAATCAGGATTCGGGAGTCGATTACACGAGGGGAAGGTATTAGCACCCCTCACGTCCGTTGTACTCAACGGGAACCATTAGGTCAGTTGTGTGCGTTAATGTTAGTTTGAAATGTTAGGCTTTTCAAGTTATTAGGTGGGAAAGAAAGAATAGAAGAGAGGAGAATGTTTTTGAATTTTTGATGAAGGACTAAACCTAAGTTTTTTTTATTAGTGGGCCTGACAAGATTTACAAATCCTGCTCCTACGTATCTCAATAGAGAAATCAAGGCTTACGTAGTTCTGGGTAGAAAAATGTTTGTTTGTTGGTCGATTTTAGCGAAAGCTATACTGTATTAATCGACGAAAACATTGTTTTACCCAAAACAGATGAGGAGTGGACGCATACCACACATCGAACGGATTTATAAATCTACATTCGTAAAAGCGTCACTTATCTCGACTCAACAATCATGGCCGAAACATTGTTTTGTATCACTTAAGACAATATATCTTTCATTTATGAAAGGGTTTTCGATTAGTCGCACGGCGGCGAGAAAAGAGTTTGATCGGTTGGATGTATTTTGAGTGATGGCGAGGACTTGGATGAGTGAGATATACATCTCGAATCCTAGCCTCAGGAGTGCACGGTATACACCATGTTCCATTTCCATCTTTATTGAAAGAGGTTAAAATAAGAATTAAGTATTTTTGAATTTGATTGATAAAGGGTTTGAAGAAACCGCATCGATAATTTTAGGCGATGGTGAGAGTTAAGATTGGCGAGGCATACGTCTCGAATCTTAACCTCAGGAGTGCATGGTATACACCATGTTCCATTTCCACCTTTATTGAAAAAGTGTTAAATAAGATTTAGGTATCTTAGATTTGATTGAGAAAGGGTTTGACGAAACCACATTGACAATTTTAGACGATGGCGAGAGTTAAGATTGGCGAGGCATACGTCTCGAATCTTAACCTCAGGAGTGCATGGTATACACCATGTTCCATTTCCACCTTTATTGGAAAAGTGTTAAGTAAGAATTAGGTATTTTGGTTTTTGTTGTGAAAATGACTTGACCCTAGATCAAGTATTGATGGACGTTTAAGAGAAATTTGAATGAGTGTTTGAGGGAAAACAAAGTGGATGAATTTGGATGATGGCGAGAGCTAGGATTGGCGAGATATACATCTCGAATCTTAGTCTCAGGAGTGCGCGGTATACACCTCGTTCCACTTCCATCTTATTGAAAAGGTCTTAACTATAAATTAATATTTTTGAGTTTTTTATTAAGAAAACTGGCTTGACGTTGAATCAAGCGTTGGGTGAAAGTTTGAAAGAAATGGAATAGAACGGGAGGGAGAAATGAATTGGTTTGTTTATTGTGAAAATACTCGACGTTGGATCGAGTCACATTTTTGTATCTTTTGAAATTGTTGATTTTATTCTTGTGTTAGTAGCTAACTAAACAGTCAAGTAAAAATAAAGAAATAAAACAGTACAAAATTATTACACATCGGGGGAGTGGGGTACATCTTATCAAATGGGGATTAAAAAATCATGAAATAATTAAATCGGGCCCAAACAACAAATAATGCAATGCATGAGTGTAAGTGCAAGAGAACCGGCTCATTGTAAGAAAGCCCAAGAGTAAGCTATGTGAGGTTGACGGCGATGCTTAAAAAAAGCAATCGACTTACAAGGGTGTGAAAATGGGCTCGATATTGAATCGAGAAAAGTATGATTTTTATAGTTAAAATGGTTTTGAATGAATGATGAAATTAAAAGAAAGCAGATCAACCATGAGTATAATAAAAACATAAACATAAAATAAAATGCTAAAAGAAAATAAAATGCTCAATACGGGTATCGAACCCACTACACTAAAGACCATAAAGATCACCCCTCTCCACCAGACCACTCATGACTAGTTATTATTTTAATGCTAGTTTGGATAAATAAACCAAGATAGATTAAAAATTAGAATTAAAATAAAAAACTAATAAAAAAGAAATCTGTTGGACTACCATAATTAAACCCAGCCGCTTGGCTGTTGGGTTTTTCAATGGGGTATAAGTTGAAAACATGAAAACAATTATTAACTAAGACCTAGGAATTTTAAACGTTTTTAATGGTTTATTCTATTTAAAGTAAATTAAAAGAAAGAAGAAAAAAAAAAAATAGTAACAGATTGCCCTGAACCTCACTTCTCTCTCACACTCTCAACAAAAACCCATTCAATTGCTCTCAGCGAATCGCTCCCTTGCCGTACTCGCTCTCAATCTCCCTCAACTCTCAACATCCTCACGAACTCCTCTCACAAACTCGTCTCTTACAATCTCACGAACTCCAAACCTCTCTAGATCTCAAAATCGCTCATCCTTCAGTCATCATCCCCCAATCAAAACGCGAAAGGATAAAGAAAATTGGACAGGACGGCTCACCTTCGACGGTGACGGCGAGCTCAGGTAGTCCTTGAATCTTCAAATATTGGTTTCTTGCTTCGATTTTGGGATTAGGGTTTATGTGGTATCTTTTTCGCCGTTCCCTTTTTTTCTCAAATTTTTTCGTGCCCTTACTGATTCACTCTTTTCCTATTTATGCTCTGCTGATTAGGGTTTCGAATTGGTATCTTGGGTTCAAAAGAGGTGTCCCTACGAAATACTTTTTTTGATGTTCAGACTCGGATTGCCCTGTTTATGCTAGATTCGAAAAGGTATTCTGAAATCAAGTTTTCTCCAATTTTTTTGTCTTAACTCTATTTTGGGTATTTTCTTGGATTTTACTGCCTTGACTAATTTTACCTGTACCTTTTTTTACTACAGTGAAATTTCGGGGTATTGGTCTGAACATGAAGATTTTCCTTGGTCAGTTTGTGTAATTGAGCCGACGGTTTCATTAGGTGAACTGGTTGCCGCAACAGCAACAACAGCTTGAGGTGGATTTCCGGATGAAAGTGGTGGCATGTATGTAGATGTATCAATCTGCTCAGGAAGCTGTTTTATATCCACCTCAAACCGGGACTGAACATTATTGAGAACGTCAACATCGGATGAACATGAAACAAATGTAATTGCAAGGCCTTTGGTGCCAAACCTTCCAGCTCGGCCAACTCTGTGTAAGTATGTGTCTGCAGAGTCAGGCATGTCATAGTTTGTCACAATATTCACGCGTTCAATGTCAATTCCTCTGCCAACCAAATCGGTTGCTACAAGAATCCTGGTATGTCCCTCCTTAAAACCTTTATAACGCTTCAACCTTTCTTCCTGGGACATTCCAGAATGAATGCATATATATGGAAAGTTGCATTCCACAAGCAGCTTGTCCACTAGAGAACTATCTAACAATTGAGTTTTTTCTGATTCAGCAAGCATGTGATTCATTTCCTTGATTGCTTCTTCATTGTGGCGCATAATATTAGTCTTCGTCACATATACAGCATCCTGAAGTTGATGGAGAACATCCCTCGAGCGATCACCTAGCACCAAGATATCCTCAACAATGTCATGTGAAATCTGACTTTTCTTTGTTTGTGTAGACAGGATTTTACTCAAGGATTGAATGCTTGAAAGTGGACCATGGATTTGCTCAACCAAATTATTCATCCTGACATTATTTTGCCATGTTGATTGCTGAAGTAACATTGCTTTCTGATCCATAACATATGCCATAGCCAGAGACTGTGAAATACCAACGGCATTTGATCTTTGATCGGAAGTGAAGTTGCGCATACAAACTAGCTCATCCTTGACCCAAGGGGTCTGAGTTTGTTAAAAGAGGGAGCTCTTATTTGTATTGTGTTAAAGAATGCAGATGGAATTTAGAAATGATTGTAATCCCTTTTTTTTGGACTGCTATGAGTTTTCTGCTACAAGTTGTTGTCGGTGCCATGTTCTTTATTGTTTGTTGCAGGTTGGGGACGGGATTGCAAGCATGTTGATGAAGGAGTACCGGCAGCAGGTGCAGGTGGTGGTTCAGGGTAATTTGGTGAGAGCCGGTTAGGAGGTGCGTCTCTTTGCAATGTCCCAACGGTATTAAAAGCTAAATTTGCAATCGAATTAACTTGTTCTTGTAGCTGAGAGATTATATCCATTACAAGAGCAACTTCCAAGTAGAAACTTTAACCTAACAAAGTTCAAGTTGACAACAATGTGACTCACCAGATGCTGTACCTGCAAGCGCAATTTTGCTTCTCCAAATCACTTTTTATTCCGTTTTAACTTTTCAATAGCAGAGAAAGGCAAAACAAATATTTGTTCTTTCCATTTTCCTGTTGTGGCTTTTGTAACCGAAACATGGACTGCTGTGATATTGCAGGTTTTCTTGTACCATTTCGAGCAGCTTGGCCTACTCGATAATGCTTCATGTACTGCAGGTGACTTCTTTTGGTTCATGTGTTGAACTTGGAAACTAATGACACCAATGTTGAACTTGGAAACCCCATAATGGAAAAGATTCAAAAGCCAATTAAATCTCGGGATTTAGGACTAGGATTTGGATCATTCGGGTTGACCTTGGTCAAAGCTGACCAAAGTCAACATTCAGTCATAAATGCGATTTTTTTGTAAATTTCCATGTCATGAACAATGTATGATGGATTGTAATAATGTAATTGATCATTTTAATGGAATAAAACACTTTGAATGAAATTTATATGGCCATGACTTGCACTAATTGATATTTGGAATGAATTTGAACATGAACTGTAGTGCATATGACTTGAATAGCAACTAAATAACAAATTATGGTGTTGCAAATGTAATGAATTGGATTTTAGAAATAACCTGAGACTAATCACAATGTCAAAAAAATAAAAAAAACCAATTAAAATCAAATTAATCTATAATTTGTTAAAATTACTTTGATATCAACTCTAACATTTATTTGGAAATTAAAATCAATTAGAGTTTGAATCATTAGTAAAACACAATTAAGATTAACTTGAAATTTGGAATTAGATAGGCTTTGAAATTAAATTAAAATCGAAAATTAAAATCAAATAACTAAAATCCAATTTGTAATCACAAAGCATCATGATCAAAAAGTTAGATAATAACCAAAGTTTATCACAAAATATGGATTTGGGAATGAATGTATGCAAATGAACTTTAGGCCAAGTGCCAGATAAAAAAAATAAAAAATGGAAACAATTCAGGATCAAAATCGGGGTATGACAAATACCGAGTCTCATAGTCGGTGAAATTCTTACTGAGGTAGTAAATTGCATATTCTTTCTTCCCAGATTCATCTTGCTGGCCCATAACATAACCCATACTCTCTTCAAGCATAGTCAAATACATGATCAAAGGTCTTCCTTCAACGAATAGAGACAGAATCATAGGTTCAAGCAGATACTTTTTGATACTATCAAAAGCTTTCTAGAAATCTTCGGTCCAATCACAAGACTGATCTTTCCGAAGAAGCTTTAAAATAGGCGCACATGTGGAAGTCATATGCGATATAAATCTTGAGATATAGTTTAAGTGGCCGAGAAAACCTCTTACTTGCTTCTCAGTTTTGGGGGCAGCCATCTCTTGTATTGCTTTTACCTTGGCAGGATCAACCTTAATACCCTTCTTGCTGACAATAAAGCCCAATAACTTACCAGAACGAACACCAAAAGTACACTTATTAGGATTCAGGCGGAGTTTGTACTTCCTCAATGATGAGAGATAGAGTAAATAAGGAACACCGTAAGGTACGGTGCACTTAAGTGAATTGTAGAACATCGTAAGGTACGATGCACTTAAGTAGAATAGAAATATGGTAAGGTACCACGTGCTTAAGTGATTTTGGTATATCATAAGATATGGGCCACATACACTTAAGTGGACTTTTTAGCTTACATCCCACACAAGTGGTTCTTTAAATAGAACCCTTGTGCAGAAGCTTTTGTTCAGTTGTAATTTCGTTTTTCTCTCTCTCTCTCTCTCTCTCTCTCTCACACACACACACACACACACACACACACACACACTCAAAGCCTTCATTCCTAGCATCTAGCACTGAGATAGAAGGAATCTGTTGTGTGGACTGAGTAGAGGCATTGTCACCATTCAACGTTCGTGATCTCTCTGTAGATCTGCATCAAAGGTTTCAATCGTTACAAGAGGTAACGATTTTATCACTGATCATACCCATTCGTAAGGATCACTAAAGGATAAATTTTTAAATTCCGCTGTGTTTTGGATCTCGATTCTCCTACAGTGGTATCAGAGCCACTTACGAAACCATGCATCTAATAGCTGTTTATTTTCTGTATTTGTTGTATTAATACGATTAAAAGACAGAATGAATCAAAGAATAAACGAGTAATTAAATTTGGCATCATGTGTGTACGATTTGGATGATTGATGTTGACTATGCTTCGGAATCTGACGTTAGTATGGTGAAGCAGCGATACATCGATCGTCCATAGGTTACACAATTGAGATCGATCAAGTTATATATACGATATAAATAATCCTGGTGCAAGATATGGTATATATGATATACTATTTCTGCTTCGTTCATTCAAACACTTAATAGTTGTTTTCCTTTGAGCGATCAATGGTCATTTGCTTCTTGATCCGACATTAGTATGGTGAAGCAATGACGTGTTGATCAATCATATTGAATTAACAACCGAGGTGTGTTTGATGTTTTGAAATTGGTGCATTAGGGTTCATGATGGTACAAGGGTTGTGTTGTTAAAGAGTTATGCGATTAGGGTTGTGACTGCGCAAGAGTTGTACTTTAAAGTATCAAGTGTTGATGCGAAAAATAACGTCGATTTCAAATGAATTGTTCATTAAAATTTTGCGTCGGGGCGCTGCCCCTAACAACCCTGCAAGGGGGCACTGCCCGGGCAGCAGAATCCTCGGCTAACTCTGCGTAGTGTGATCGGTCGCCAGAATTTAATTTGGTTTATTTAATTAATAGAATTTAAATTAATAATAATAATGTGTTTATTATTATTCTCTTGTGGTGATCGGTTATGACCTTAGTTTTCCTTTATTTTATTTTGGGATTTTAAAATACGACCTGCGTGTCATGCCTCTCTTTTAATCTCTTAATGTAACTTCTTTTCTCATCTCACTCCCTCGTATGTAAAACGAGTTTCTTTTATGTAATGTAATGTTATGAATAAAGAGAAGAATACAATATCAAAGAAGGACACCCTTGAAGATCTTGCTTGGAGAAGCTTAGATCATTATTAGGATAGCTTAGGTTCTCTCATTGGCTTGGGAGAACAATTGCACTAGGGGCCATAACTGTTTCATTTTGTATGTATGTTGATGAATGTGAGAGACAATTTATATGATAAATAAGCCGATGAGATCAGAATTATTGTAAATTCCCTCAAATTAAATATTAAGTTTATGTTTTCCAAGTTTTAGCACTCATCAAGACTAATATCGAATAATGTAGGTTTCGCCTACGCGAGGTGCATGTTCTATATTAGTAAGGTGCGATGGGATAATTGTAATATTCAATTGCTAAAACAATGGGTCAAACTTAACTAAACAAATTATAATAAGATTATATATGTTTAGAAGAAATAGTTGGAAATGATCCATATGATGGATTTAAATAAGGAGTTATTCACCCAACTAAAATATTCGAGAGTTGTATTAGATACAATTGGAAGGAGTTCCTACCTAAATAACCTAGTTTTATGTAATCTGCCTACGCGGACTTAAAACAAAGTGAAATATGGATCTCGACCCACTAGAAAATCTTCCAACGGGATTTTCTGAATCAAATGGTGAGGGTCATTTGTTTTGAGTAAAATAGTGGGAGCATATTTAATTAAAGGCCTAATTAAATATGTTATTGATACTTATATTTTCATTATTTTCATGTAGATTACCATGACAACAAACACCTCTAACAATATTTTATGATCAATCCTTGATAAGGAAAAATCATATGGGACAAATTTTCTGGGTTGGCACCGAAATCTGAGGATTGTCCTCAAACATGATAGAAAGTTGTATGTCTCGGAGAAACCTGTTCCTGAAGAGGAACCTCCTAGTTCTGCACCTAAGGCAAAAATAGATGCTTATAAGAAGGATGTCGGTGATGAATGAAACTGCTTGCCTCATCCTATAAGAAGCATGTCGATGATGCCAATGAGAACATGGCAGCATTCGATATGATCGAACACCTGAAGATGCTCTATCAAGAGCAAGCCAGACATGAAAGGTTTGAAGTTTCAAAAGCACTTTTTCAAGGCAAGTTAGCTTAGGGAGCCCCTGTAGGTCCCCGTGTGCTCAAGATGATTGGGTATATGGAGAACCTTGAGAGGTTGGGTTTTCCCCTCGGAAAGGAACTTGCGACTGATTTGATCTTGCAATCGTTGCCAGATAGATTCAGTCAATTTGTCCTTAATTTCAATATGAATTATATGGACAAATCTCTTCCTGAACTACTAGCCATGTTAAGAACTGCTGAGTAGAATTTGAAGTCAAAAGGGAAGTCCATTCTGATGATCGGAAATGGAAAGAGACAGAACAAAAGTCCCACTAAGCAGGGTGATAAAGGGAAAGGCAAGGAAGTTGTCAAACCTAAACCCACTGCTTCTGCTTTGAAGCCTAGTGGAGGCATAGCAAAGGAAGGCACTTGCTTCCATTGCGGTAAGACCGGACACTAGAAGAGAAACTGCCCAAAGTACCTGGAAGATAAGAAGAATGGAGTAGAGACTTCAACTTCAGGTATTTTTGTTATTGAAATTAATTTATCTACTTCTGCATCATGGATATTAGATACTGGATGCGGTTCTCACATTTGTACCAATGTGCAGAGGCTAAAAAGGAGTAGAGATTTGGCAAAAGGTGAAGTTGACCTACGAGTTGGCAATGGAGCAAAGGTTGCCTAGTGGTTTAATAATTCAGTTAGAGAACTGTTATTATGTACCTGCAATTAGCAGGAATATTATTTTCGTTTCTTGCTTAGACAAGTTTGGTTTTTCATTTATAATAAAGAACAATTGTTGCTCCATTTATTTGAATGATATATTCTATGCTACTGCACAAATGAACAATGGACTATATGTCCTTGATCTTGAAATGTCTATTTATAACATTAATACTAAAAGGATGAAACCTAATGAGTTAAATCCAACTTACCTTTGGCATTATCGATTAGGCCACATAAATGAGAAACGCATTTCCAAACTCCATAAAGATGGACTCTTGGACTCTTTTGATTATGAATCATATGATACATGCAAATCTTGTTTAATTGGAAAGATGACAAAGCTCCATTCACAGGAAAAGGTGAAAGAGCTAATGATCTTTTGGCCCTCATACATACTGATGTATGTGGACCACTGAACATACCAGCCAGAGGAGGTTTTCAGTACTTCATCACATTTATTGATGATTTCAGTAGATATGGTTATGTGTATTTAATGAAACAAAAATCAGAGTCCTTTGAAAAGTTCAAGGAATTCAAGAATGAAGTACAAAACCAACTAGGTAATAATATTAAAAATCTTCGATCAGATCGAGGTGGTGAGTATTTAAGCCTAGAGTTTGATGACCATCTGAAAGAGTGTGGGATCTTATCCCGACTTACTCCTCCTGGAACACCCCAATGAAACGGTGTATCTGAGAGGAGAAATCGAACCTTGTTAGACATGGTTCGATCCATAATGAGTCACGTCGACCTTCCAAACTCCTTTTGGGGATATGCACTATCGACAACAGTTTACACACTTAACCGTGTTCCATTCAAAAAGGTTGAGAAGACACCATATGAGATATGGAGTGGTAAGAAACCACATATGTCTTACATGAAGATTTAGGGTTGCGAATTTTATGTGAAATGACAAATTTCAACTAAGCTTGAGCCCAAATCTGACAAATGCTTATTTGTGGGGTATCCTAAAGAAACAAGTGGTTATTACTTCTACAATCCTTCTGAGGGAAAATTGTTTGTCGCTCGAACTGGAGTTTTCCTAGAAAAGGATTTTATTTCCAAAGGAATCAGTGGGCGGAAAGTAGAGCTCGAAGAAATTCAAGAATCACAAAGCATTGGTACACCTATGGAGGAATTAGAGCAGGAAGCACAAGTAGTTGTGGAAGAACAACCTGCTCAAGTAGAACAAGACCAGCGTAGGTCAAGCAGGATACGTCACCTACCTAAGAGATATGAATATCTCATAGCTGATCAAGGTGATGTATTACTCATGGATCAAGATGAGCCTGTGACCTACCAAGAGGCCATAACTGGTCCCGAGTCTGAGAAGTGGCTAGAAGCCATGAAATCTGAAATGGATTCCATGTACACAAACCAGGTTTGGACCTTGGTAGAGCCTCTTGTAGGAGTTAACCCTATAGGATGCAAGTGGGTCTTCAAAAAGAAGACTGACATGGATGGTAAGGTACATACCTATAAGGCAAGACTGGTTGCAAAATGATATAAACAAATTCATGGGGTTGACTATGATGAAACCTTTTCACCAGTTGCAATGCTTAAATCTGTTCGGATTTTACTTGCTATCGCTGCATATCATGATTATGAAATACGACAGATGGATGTCAAAACTGCTTTCCTTAATGGGAATCTTCTTGAGGATGTGTACATGACACAACCTGAAGAATTTGACATACCAGAAGAAGCCCAAAAGATATGTAAGTTACAAAGATCAATCTATGGATTGAAGCAAGCTTGCAGAAGCTGGAATCTTCGTTAAACAATATGGATTCATCAAGAATGAGCCTTGTGTCTACAAGAAGGTTAGTGGGAGCATGGTCATCTTCCTGGTATTATATGTAGATGACATATTACTCATTGGAAACAATGTCCCTACCCTACAACAAGTAAAGTCTTGGTTGGGGAAATGCTTTTCCATGAAGGACCTGGGTGAAGCAGCCTATATGTTAGGAATCAGGATCTATAGAGATAGATCACAAAAACTGCTTGGCCTAAGTCATAGTACATAGATAGATAAAGTGCTGAGACGCTTTAATATGCATGATTCGAAGAAAGGATTCATACCTATGCAACATAGACATCTATCAAAAACACAATCCCCTTCAACTAAGGAAGAAAGGGATCGCATGAATAAGATTCTATATGCATCTAGAATAGGATCTATCATGTATGCCATGTTATGTACTCGGCCAGATGTCTCGTATGCTTTAAGTGCAATGAGTAGGTACCAATCTGATCTCGGTGATGCTCATTAGGTAGTTGTCAAGAATATCCTTAAGTATTTGAGAAGGACTAAGGACTTATTCTTGATATATGGAGGTCAGGAAGAGCTTGTTGTAATTGGATACACCGATGCTAGCTTCCAGACAGATAAGGATGACTTTAGATCGCAATCTGGTTATGTGTTTTGCTTAAACGGTGGCGTTGTGAGATGGAAAAGTTCAAAGCAAGATACAGTTGTTGATTCTACAACTGAGGTCGAGTATATTGCTGCCTCAAGTGCAGCAAAGGAAGTTGTTTGGATCAAAAAGTTCATTAGTGAACTTGGCATGGTTCATAGCATTGTGGATCCCATTGATCTCTATTGTGATAACAATGGTGCTATCGCACAAGCTAAGGAGCCTAGATCTCACCATTGATCCAAACACATACTTAGGCGTTATCATCTCATTCGAGAGATAATAGATAGAGGAGATGTGAAAATATGCAGAGTACCTACACTTGACAATATTGCTAACCCACTGACAAAGCCTCTTGCACAGCAGAAGCATGATGGCCATACTAGATTTATGGGAATTAAGGGTATACCTGATTGGCTCTAGTGCTAGTGGGAGATTGTTGGTGTAAGCCCTAGAGGCTAATACTTTTGGTACTTGTATCGAATTATTTATTAATAATAAAAGGCTTTTTCTTTATTATGTTTGTTTGATAAAGTCGCTAGAATAGCTAGTCCGTTTAATGTATCAAGTGTGACTTAATCATGAGATCCCATTAAACATAAGGACACTATTCTTAAAGTATTCGTAGTCGAGCTTTGTTGTAAAGTGGGATAACATTAAAGCATTAAGACTATTATGTATATAGACTGATGATCACATCTCATGGATCATGGATAAGGAGTTATCAAGTCTTAAACATATGTATGAATATTAAGAGTAATATTTATACTAGATTGACCCGCTATGAGAATACTATATAGAATGTTATGCAAAGTGTCATAAGTTATTCTCATGGTGATAGTGGTGTATACCACCCTTCGACCTGAAACCACTATGGACCCTAGATGCATAGTCGAGTGCCTTATTGCTGATCAAACATTGTCCGTAACTGGATGACTATAAAGACAATTGATGGGTACTACACGAAGCATGCTGAGGAACATGAGTGACCTAGATGGAATTTGCCCATCCTGCGTAACAGGATAAATGTCTACGGGCCCAATATTGAACTGGACAAGGATGACACGGTCTATGCCTTGTGTTCAATATAGACATAGGGGAAAAAGGGTAATTATACACATAAGTATTATCACAAAAGGATTTGTCAGGTCACATGACATTTTCGTGTCTTGGGTAGCAGTGATGTGTTGCTAGATACCGCTCACTGTTTATTATGTTAAATACATGATTTAATATAATTACCAATGTCGCGAGAACCTACAAAGTCACACACAAAAGGACGGATTGATGAGAGATAGAGTAAATAAGGAACACCTTAAGGTACGGTGCACTTAAGTGAATTGTAGAACATCGTAAGGTATGGTGCACTTACGTAGAATACGAAATATGGTAAGGTACCACGTGCTTAAGTGATTTTGGTATATCATAAGATATGGGCCACATACACTTAAGTGGGATTTTTAGCTTACAGCCCACACAAGTGGTTCTATAAATAGAACCCTTGTGCAAAAGCATTTGTTCAAATGAAATTTCGTTTCTCTCTCTCTCACACACTCAAAGCCTTCATTCGTACCAGCTAGCACTGAGATTGAAGGAATCCGTTCATGTGGACTGAGTAGAGGCGTTGTCACCATTCAACGTTCGTGATCGCTCCGTAGATCTGCATCAAAGGTTTCAATCTCCACAAGAGGTAACGATTCTATCACTGATCATGCCCATTCGTAAGGATCACTAAAGGTGAAAATTTTAAATTCCGCTGCGTTTTGGACCGCGATTCTTCTTCACTCAAATGCTTGAATAACTTCAATAAATGCTCAACATGTTCTTCTTCATAAATTGATTTAGAAATCATATCATCAACATAAACTTCAATCTCTTTATGCATCATATCATGAAAAAGAGTGGTCATAGCTCTCTAGTACGTTGCATAAGAATTCTTTAAACCGAAAGACGTCACTCTATAACAAAATGTTCCCCAGGGCGTAATGAATGTGGTCTTATCCATATCTTTAGGTTCCATCTTTATTAGATTATAACCGAAAAATCTGTCCTTAAACGAAAAGACTTTTAATTTAGCTGTATTGTCTACCACCATATTAATGTGTGGCAGAGGGAAATCATCTTATAGACTAGCTTTGTTCAAATCTCTATAATCAACACACATGCAGACTTTTCCATCTTTCTCTGGAACAGACACAATGTTGGCCACCCACTACAGATATTCGGAGGTAACAAGAAAACCAACATCAATTTGCTTCTGTACTTCCTCCTTGATCTTCACTGCCATATCAGGATGAGTTCTTCTCAATTCATGCTTGACCGGCTGGCATTCTGGCTTCAACGGCAGTCTATGCTCCACAACAGAATAATCTCGAAGAAGATAAATCAACCCCTTCTTAGCTTCTGGACACAGTTCAGACCCAATCTTGACTTCCTTCACATCATCTTCGGAACCCAGGTTGACTAATTCAATCTGCTCTTCAAATGGCTAAATGTCTTTTTCCTTGCGCTCAAGTAAACGGGATAACTCATCGAATACTTCTTCATCATCAGTCTCTTCCTCAGCTTCAAACACAGGGAAATCAAAGTTTGGAGAGGGAGGAGGGTCATTGTATTCAATGGGTTTGAGAACCAACCTGCATAATGATTTGATATTTTGATTTTAGAGAAGTGGAGTGCAAACATATATTATGCAGATGGAAAGTTCATTATTTATTTTATGTTCTTTTGTGATTACCATTTTCAGAAAAAGCAAAAAGTAAAAATAAAACATCATAGATGTGGATGAATAAAATTGTATTTCATTGATGATAATAAGGAAAATGCCCAACAATGCTCACTCCTCCCTTAGGCATAGGAGAAGGATTTTTTCTAAAAACAATAAAACAAATTACTTAGAATGGTGAATGACAATAGGAACATCAACAACAACCCAGTTATTGCAAGTCTGGCCATGCGTCACAAAGTTGGCGCAAGCTTCGTCTTCATCACCGTTGTCCTCAATAGTGGCAGCTGGGTGTTGATCATTCTCATGAATGAACCCTCCACTATGGAAAATTGGTTGCATACTTTTGGCTTTGGCGCTGAATGGCCCTGGTTGAAACCCTAGTCCTGCTGTGTTTTTATTTTCTGTGACCTCCACAACACGACCCCACTTGTCAATATTGCCAGCCTAAACAGCTCTAGCTTCATGAATCCATGGACTTCCCAACAAGCTGTTGTAGGCCGGGTGGATATCCATCACTTGGAAAGTAATTTGGAAATTACTCTGACCTATCTTTATTGGAAGGTCCACTTCTCCAATGACAGTTTTATGAGAACCGTCAAACGCTTTTACAACGACGTCGTTGTACCTCATCGGGGCGCATTGATAGAAAAGTCTTGAAAAAGTTGACTTCGGAAACACATTTAGTGATGACCCTGTATCAACCAACATATTGGACAAAGCGTCCTCCTTGCAATTCATCGAAATGTGTAGCGCAAAATTGTGATTTTTGCCTTCCTCGGGAAGCTCTTCATCACAAAAACTCATATTATTACAAGAAGTGATGTTGGCAACTATGTGGTCAAACTGATCCACAGTAACACCGTGTTTGACATAAGCCTGTTCCAACACTCTCTACAATGCTTCTCTGTGCACTTCATAATTCATCAACAATGATAGCACAGAGATCTTTGATGGTGTCTGGAGCAGCGGCGCCAGAACATTGAATTCACTTCTTTTTATTAATCTTAATACCTCATTATCGTCGTTAGTCTTCAATTTGTTGGATTCACCAGACTAACACATTGGAGCACTAACTGGATTCACTATAGGAATCTCTACTTTCTTACTCATGGAAACATCTTCGATAACCTTCGGAAACACTGGACTAAACACACGACCACTACGGGCCACCTTTGTTATATCTGCATTATATTGGTATGTCACATCTTTATCGGATGCATAAGGGACAAGGCCTACTAACCGTATAACCAACAACGATATCGATCTATTGACATTGTTGTTGCTGCTACTATCAAACTGAATGACTACACGCTCAGGGGTCTTAAACGCTGGTACAATGACTTTCACATGATCTTCCATACCCCTCGATTGTTGAATCTGGATTACATTCTCATCCATCAACTTATGGATATCTCTCTTGACAATCATACACCCACGGGGGTTCACGCTGCAAATGACACAACTATCATGGTCATGTTCACAGTCACTAATTAAACACAGAGTTCTATGTATTTCCACCATAGATCTTCGAATACGTCGTACATCAAAAACTCTAAAATTCCCTGGACAACCATCCACCATGTTGATAGAAGTGTTACCATGAGCGGGCAACAAATTGCCTTTTACATTTGGCGCTCTGTCCTCAAAGGACACCATACCACTCTTCACAAGATTTTGAACTTCATATTTTAACATATAGAAATTCTCTATGTCATGACCAGGGGCTCCCTGGTGAAAAGCACAACAAAGATCAGGCTAGAACCACCATGGTAGTGGCTCAGGGATTTGCGGAGGGTTTCTTGGTTGAATGAGATTCTTGAGGACGAATGATGAGTATAACTCTGTATATGTCATATGAATAGGGTCAAAGGAGACATTCTTCGTTTCAAAGTTTTGCTGATGATGATTTTTGTTGTTGTTGTTGTATTTGGTTCTTTGTTGCGGTTGTTGTTGATGTTGTTATTGATGAATTGGAACTGATTAATTGTTGGAATTATTAGAAAAAACTAGAATTACTGAAGAAACTTGGTGCTAATGTTGACGGGGTTGATAACTCTTCCTTACATGAGTCCTCCTCTACCTCCCCACTGATACTGAATTAGTTTCTCCCTCCTTCCTCTTGGAGAAACTCCCACCATACTTCTTGCTAGCTGACGCCTCTTCTTTAGTCAAACATCCTTCATAGACTCATTCTTCTAGCCTCATCCCCATGTTCACCATTTCGGTAAAATCATTGGGGGAACTTGCAATCATACATTCATAATAAAATGAACTCAGTGTTTTTAAGAAGATCTTCGCCATTTCCTTCTCTTCAAGAGGTGGACTTATCTGAGCAACTAATTCTCTCCATTTTTGGGCATATTCTTTGAATGTCTCCTTATCCTTCTGAGATATTGACCTCAACTGATCTCTATCAGACGCCATATCCATATTATACTTATATTGCTTGACAAAGGCTTCACCCAAGTCATTGAAAGTACATATGCTTGCACTGTCTAGACCCATGTACCACCTCAAGGAAGCCCCAGTTAAACTGTCTTGGAAATAGTGAATCAAAAGCTTATCGTTATCAGTTTGAGTAGACATTTTTCTAGCATACATAACGAGATGGCTTAGCGGGAAGGTATTCCCTTTGTACTTTTCAAAGTCTGAGACCTTGAATTTCACCGGGATCATGACATCAGGGACCAAGCAGAGTTCAGCAACACTCTTCCCAAACAAATCTTTCCCTCTTAGAGTCTTTAACTCTTTGTGCAACTTGAGGAATTAATCTTTCATTTCATCTATCTTCTCGTATACATCAGGACCCTCGGACAAATCAGAGTGGTAGATAGTGTCTTCAACACGAGGAATAGTGTGAAAAGCCGGAGGTGGCACTGACATGACCGAGCTAGATGCCGGCAGAGAAACAAATGTGGGTGCATACCCTTCTGGCATGAAATTTGATGGCATTCCCCAAGGGAATCCAACAAGCATAGCAGGAATGGGTTGACCGACAAGAGCAACAAGAAAAGTTGAAGAAGCAATCTCAGAAATAACATTCCTCTGAGGAGGAGGAATTGGAGGAGATGGTAATGACTGATTCTGGGCAGCAATGACAGACTCCATTAGTTTCTTAAGTCTGGTGATCTCATCCTTCAGCTCTCTATTCTCTTGCTCTAGATACTCCATTCTCTTCGGCTGATTAGCGCAAGTATTATAACGGTGAGTCAGCTTGGTTGATGCACAAAAGAAGAACTGATAAGACATCGGGCGAAAGAAACCTGTTATGCAAATGATGCATGAAATACAATGTTTTTTATTGTTTTTAATTTAAAGGAACATATGAAGTCCTATGTGCTAATATATATTCAAATAATAACAATAATAACAATTTAATTAACCATAAAATCTCTTTTTATTCATAAAAATTTGGAAGGATTACACTGAGTACAATTTCAGAAACCAAAATACAAATTCAAGAGAAAAGGAAAATGTCATCCTAAGGATCCCTAGCAACTACATCGGATGATATGGCTATGGGTGTATACTTCCTTCGGATGCGTTGAATCTCGGACTCAAAGGACGTCTTCATCTGAGCCTTCTCAAGAATTAGCTGATCAACAATCTTCTTCCAAGCACCGGAAGGTTGAGGCATGCTAGAGGAAGATAAACCCTCTGGCGCTCTCTGTCTCTTCACTGCTCGGTCTTCAAGAATCTCGATAAGTACATCCTTGTCTTTAGACTCAAGCTGCAACTCTTCATGCTTTCGGCTCAAAGCATGGAAGTGCTCTTCCCACATATCCCTCTCTTGCTTCATCTTGGCGAGTGCGTCTTCCAACTCGTCCACATCTTGGTTAGGGAGAGTTGATGGCTCAACCACAACCACAGATATAGGTCTTTCACAAGTGTACGACATCTTGATCTCCACAATTCTCTTCTTCACCCAAATAGTATAAGCTTCCAAAGCTACACAGTTGCATGGACCAACCTTGGATCTTCCTTTCCTATGCATATTATGCCAAGCGTGTATCATCGTTTTATTTAAAAGTTGGGGATCTTTACCCTCATGATAAATAGACCTTCTAACTGAGTGTTATTAGGTTTATCTCTCAAGGGGAACCCAAGTTGACGACGAGCCAAAGCAGGGTTGTAGTTAATTCCTCCTTGTGTACCAATGAGAGGCACATTAGAGAACTCTCCACAACTGTCAATAATATCCAAGCTACTCAGTGCTGAATCATACCAAACAATATTATCATTAGTGAGAGACATAAGTCTCTGATACCACCATAGACATTGCTTGTTCTCCAAAAATTCAGGCGTTTGAGGCAAGTGGGAAATAAACCACTTGTGCAAAAGAGGAACACAACACACAATAGTCCCACTACCTTTAAAATTCCTCAAATGCAAAGAGAAATACATGTCACCCAACAGAGTCAGAACAGGATTCCCAATCAAGAAGATTCTAATGGAGTTAACATCAACAAAAACATCAATGTTAGGGAACAAAGCTAAACCATAGATGAGTCAAACAAAGATGGCTTCAAAAGCATCCATACTACCGGCTTGAGAAAAGACAGTAGCTCTACTAATGAGAAACTCAGAAGTTAACCCATGAATATCTGCTTTCTTCATCAAATGAGCATCAATCTCATATTTCTTCAGATGAAGAGCTTCGGATATGACATGAGATCTGCGAATCTCCTCTAATCCACTAAAAGGTACCTTGTCAGATACAGGTATTCCCAAGAGATGGGCATACTCCTCTAACGTAGGCATAAGCTGATAATCACGAAAAGTGAAGCATCGATAGAGAGGATCATAGAACTAAACCAAAACACTCAGAAGTCCTTCAACCACATCAGTAGATAATACAGACAAAAGCTTCCCATGACGTTGCTTGAAATCCAAGGCATCTAATATAAAAGATGACAATTTCTTTATCTCTTTCAAATTAGGATATCTGAAACTGTACTTCTTAGTGTTCCTTCGTCCATAATCCATGGTCTGAAAATATTTGCAAATGAGACCTTAGTTTACTTTAAATTTATTTTTCTGTGATGAATGTTATGATGCGCATGAATGCATGAATGCAATAATCATACACAAGGGATCACACACAAGGAAAACACAAACAAAGGTCAAGGGATGCATCAAGTCATCATCAAGATCAATAATCCATTTTGGTGGATTATGGTTTTCACCTTATCAACACTCAAGTTCCATTGATATTGACAAGACTTGATCGGATGAATCGAGAATCGAAGGGCTTGTTGTGAGTCACGAGCATGTAGTCAGGTTAAGAATCATCCCAAAGGAGTGTACTAAGGATAAAAACGTGTAGATCATGTTCTAAGAAGTTCCTAGAGTCTTAATCCCATCTATCATATATTATAGGTTAGGATGATTGACTCATCAACCCATAATATTCTCAAGAGAAACTCGTATGAGTGTAGTACCGCGTAACAACTATTATCAAGTCTACACCTGAACAATCTTCGCACTGCGTCCTTAATAGGCCAAGTTGGGTTAAATGTTCTACGATCCTCAGCTTCTCGGACCCAAAATCAGAGAAAGTAATGCATATCCGCAAATGACTTTTGTGACATCAGTAACTCCAAATAGGTCTCCACTGAGTAGATAAGTCTCAAGCCAACTTGTTAAGGACTACTCCACACAAGTTGAACATGGCTATATCATCCTCCTATCTTAATTTCACTCAATTTCAGGTTAGGACTTATCTCACAACTCAGAGATCACCAAGCATAACAGACAGATTATATCACACAAACAAATATATACAAACACCAAATATACAAATATATACACATTAAAAAGTAGGCTAAACCCATTGAGGACTGCTCCCCAGCAGAGTCGCCACTTAATTTCTGTAGTGATAATTTCATGACCATCAAGTTATGGATAAACTTGACATCGATAAAACCAGAGTCGCCACCGTGCTTTTATTGTTTCCTAAAGCACGAATAAAACCCAAAGATAAGAAGTTTTCAAACCAAAACTAATAAAATGCCAGAGATTACAGGTAAGGGGGTTGGTTACACAAAGGGAAGGTGCTAGCACCCAAAGTGTCCTAGGTACTCCTAGGGAGCCCTTTCTTCAGTGTACATGTGTTTTTGGTATAAATGATGTTTGGTAAAATAGAGTGTGGGGATGAGAAAAGAATTCATTTATTATATTTTTGTGTTTGACAAGACCTTCGGTCTTATGCCTACGTACCAAGATAAAAATGAGGGATAAAAACCTCGTAGTTCGTGGTAAAAGTTTCAAATGAACTCATATAACTCGTAGTTCATGGTAAAAATTTGAAATTTAAGAAGTGGGATAAGATGAAGAGGTTATCCTAAAGACAAATTAAAGTTAAGAGTTTGAAAACATCATGACCAATGGGATGCAATCCGACAGACAAGAATATCATATAGAAACCCATTTCCTTTGGACTTCGATAAGCAATGAGCAATATCCAGACATTGTGAATATCAAGGCATCAAATAAAGATAGCCACATCCAAGCAAGCACTCCAATAGTTAGCAGTCTTCATTATCTTCCAATATACCAGATGAAATATTCCTTGATCAACTCAGAACAAAACATCAGACATAGGTAATAACAGAATAAGCAATTAAGCACCAAGACAGAGTAGCAGATGAATCAAAGAAATCCTCAAGATCTTGCATCAGATGAAGGCTCAATTGTTAAAGATAGCTCAGTCTCAAAATGTTTGCATTGGCCAAGTCCTTTCGCACAGGTGAAATTGCCAAATTCTAAGTCCAAAACTCAGATCAAATTCAACAGTCCACCAAATGTTTTATAGGGTTTTTGTTGTTATTAGGTGTTTTAAGGTCCTAAGACCATAAACAAAATCAATATACACAAACAATATATACAATCATAAGATATGGCTCAAATGAGCAAAGTGAAAAGGACTTAAACATAAACAAGTTATATGAAATGTAAATGATAATGGATGATAAATGACTGAAATTTAAATTGCATAAAGTAAATGACTTAAAAGTAAAAGCATAATGAATAAGAGTTAGTCAATTGTTAGTGTTAAGTTAGTGGTGAGTTTTAATTGATTAATTCATTCTTTGGAGAACACACAACCATTCATTCACAAGTATGGATCCTTAAACCAAGACATCTTCTATGAGAAGGGCTCCAACATGGATAATTCAACAAGTATGCCACTTGTAGCGGGAAATTCATGATCATCAAGCTATTGACAAGCTAGAGATCAAATAACAAGAGTCGCCACCACGCTTTTATTGTTTCCAAGGGAAAAGGGAAAAGGTACGAACCAAAACCCAAAAGTAAGAAGTTTTCAAATCAAAACTAATAAAATCTCAGAGATTACAGGTAAGGGGGTTGGTTACAAAGAGGGAAGGTGTTAGCACCCAAAGTGTCATAGGTACTCCTAGGGAGCCCTTTTTGTGTGCATATGTATTTGGTATAAAGTGATATTTACAAACAAATAGAATGGGAGGATGATAAAAGAATTCATTAATTATACTTTTGTGTTTGACAAGACCTTCGGTCTTGTGCCTACGTACCAACATAAAAATGAGGGATCAAAACCTCGTAGTTCGTGATACAAATTTCAAAGTGGATGCATTATTTTTAAGAAAAATTAAGTTTGAAAGGAACAAAGGCCTAAAAATGGTTTGAATGAGTTAGTTCTTTTTGGATTTTTGAAAGTTTAAGTCAAGTATAGTTAAGTCTATTTACAAGTTTGATTTAAGAAAAGGAGTTTGAAAATGCAATGGCATAAGGCCAAAGTTTCTATCTTTTTGCAAAAGTGGTCAAAGTTTAGAACAAAAATGGTTCACACAAAGAAGATTTTGAAAAATGGAGGGAGAGATTTTGAAATTAAAGAAATGGGGAGAAGATAAAGAGACTATCCTATGTACAAAAATTAAAAGTTTAGAGTTGAAAAGATCTGACCAAATGGGTAGCAATCCAATAGACAAGAATGTCAATAGAAACCCATAATTCCCTTGGACTTTTAGAATCAAGCAACACACAAATGCAAAATTATATTATCTTGAAGAGCAAGGCATCAAATAAAGATGGCCACATCCAAGCTTATCCATTCCATGATCTTCTCCAAAATAGCCCATGTAACAGATGAATTACACAAGTCACAAGTTCAAAATAACAGCTTCACAATGGTCATGTTACAGATGAACTTAGAGATGCCTTCAAAGATGTATCAGATGAATTTCAAATTTGCAAGCACTTGGTTTCTCAGCAAGTTGGCATTGGCCAAGTCCTTTAGCATAGGAAGGTTGCTTAGATTCTAAGTCCATTTGTCCAAGATCAAGCCAACAGTCCACTCAAAAGTTTTTTAGGGTTTTTGTTGTTATTATATACATTAATGGTCAAAGGCCACACAAACGAGCAAAGTATACACAAACAAAATATATCACACAATATGGTCCAAATGGACAAAGTGAAAATTGCATTAACATAAACAATTAGAACGATATGAACAATGGAAAATGAATAGGGGCAAAAATTAAATGGCATTAAAGTAAAGGACTTGAAATTAAAAGTTAGTAGTTAATTGGTTAGAAGTTAGTATTGTTTTGCTTTTGCTTTTCATTTTCAAGACATTCTTTGGAGAACACTCAACCCACTTATCACAAGCATGAATCCTTGAGCCAAAACATCTTCCAAAGGAAGGAAAGAAGGCCAAGTTTCCACATAATACCATGAAAGAGGGGAGACTTACAATCTCACTAACTAGAATGCTTATGCCTTTTATGTCACAAATTTAGCGCTATGTTAAGCAATCGTAATTGGACTTATGTAGAAGTTATAACTATTTGAGGCGGGCAATAGAATTTTGGTGTCAATGCATGTTAGAGACATAGTATAATGGACTATGCTCATGAAACATACCACACACAAAAGGAATATGCAAAAGGTGTGGCCTAATCTCATCCATACTCATGTCAATTTTTCAATCAACTAGCCTTAGGATTATGAGATATCATAGGCCAAATGGAATGAATGAATGAAGAAAGGGAATAAGATGAAGTGGGAAGGGAATGAATCAAATCACAAATTGGTCAAAGGAGGACTTTTACCAAATTAATACCATCCATTCATTTTGGGAGATGGAATGTACATTCCATCAATCCCCTAAATCCAATTATATTAATTTGACAAAGTCAAATCAACCTTGACCAAGGCCCAACAACAAGAGTCAAACATAAACAAGTCATCACAATTGGTCAACAAATTTTATTTGGCATTTATTCAAATTAAAATACTAAAATAGTGCATTTAAATTAAATATGGTTTGTCCAATTCCTTAAATCTCATCAAAACACCAAAGAAATGGCCATGAGATTTATAATAGGTGAAACAAGGTCAAAGGACCTTGGAGAAAAAAATTCATAATTTTTGGACATTTAAAAATATTTTTAAATAATTAAAAACAAATGCAAAATCAATTAATTCATGAAAAATATTAATAATGATCCAAAAAATAATTTTAATTCAGAATATGAAAGAGAAAAATATTTGAATTTTTTTGGTGAAAGTCCCATATTTTTTGGATCAATATTGAATTTAATATGAATTAGTGAAAATAATGCAATTAAAATGAAAATTAAAATATCATAAAAACGTGGACCACTTGATCTCCCTCATTAATTGAGGTGGCAGATCAAGTGGATCAAAACACACATTCCACCGTGCACATGAGTCAACACGCAATATGCATGGTATTCAAAAGGAACGATCGTGATTAAAACAAATCAAGAGGATCATATGGCTGTGAGACATGCCAGTGCATGGCCGAAGATGTAGCTCCGGTCTTCTTCTCCGGTGGACCTCACCGGACTGGTCCACCTTCAACCATCACCAAAATTAAAAACAAGGACATGATTTCAAAGTAAAAATGGCATTGAGCTCGAATCTGGCCTCAATTCACTCGAACTCCAAGTATATTGAGAGATACATGGAGTTAAAATTTGAGGTACATGAACTGAGTTGCTTCGATTTGGCCTCAAAGCAACTCAATCTTGTTGCCTACATTAGTAGGACTTCAGACAATCAAAGAATCAATAGAATTGAGCAAGAATTTGAGAGAATCGAAGAGATCACAATTTCTGGAAAATACCTTCAATGGAGGTTTGGAATCAACTGATCTTCTCTTGCTCGTTCTTGATCTCACTCCAAATGCTTGCAGAGGAAGGATTGAATGCTCAAAAGGTTGTGGATTCCTGGAGATTTGAATTTCAAAACAGTGGAAATTCAAACTCAAATTCAAGTTAATTTCTCAGGTTTATCCTTTGCTATGTGAGGGTTAGAGATGAGGGATTAAAGCTGGCGCGAATGTGTGTTGATTGCTGAGCATATGAGGCTCTATTTATAGCTGAATCCATTGCTTTTTGCACACTTGCATTCCCTTTCCAAATTTGGTCATTGATGATGCATGGGTGCATGGGCGCGTATAGGCCCATAAAATCATTTCCATAAGTCCACAAATGAGTGTGAGATGATCTGAATTCAGCTTGGGTTGCAAGGCAAGTGTACATTTTGATTTGAAGTTTGATCCTTGCCAAGTGATGACACCATGTTCATGCAAAGTGCAACTTATACATTCCTTGTCCAAAATGAATGAATTTGAGCTCTTTGGAAAGGTGAGATCAAGAGGAACAACTTTCATGTTCAACACTTTTCCATTTGGAGTTTGTAACTTGAAGAAATTTGAGGTGGAAGTTTGGAAATTTTTGACATATCAAAATTTTTCTGAGTGTCAAGCCATATGTCTCAATATCAAAGTTTGGGAAGTTGACTTTCAAATTAGGGTTTAGACAAAATGACCTATAATGTTTCAACATAGAAAATAATTTTCCAAGAAAAACTAGATCTAGGTCTCAACATGAAAGTTGTTTGGAATGTCATTTAGAGTAAGTTTTCTCTTGGAATCATTTTCATATGGTGAAAATTGTAGGAGATAGGGTCTAGGGAGACCCAGTTTTGATCAGATGAATCCATCTGGCCAACCACCATCAACCAACTTGCTAACTTCCAATTCTCTTGAATTTCTTGGCTCATGGTAGATCATATATGCATAAGATGAATTTTGAAGTGTCCCTTGAGAAATTTGATCAATTGGTGAGATAGCTTGTTGGAGAAGTTACTCAAGATACCCAGTCAAACTAGGGTTTCCAAGGCAAATCACCCTCAAACTCTTGAAGAAAACTTGATCAATATAACATGTAGAGAACATTGGGACTCATATATGATGCTCATAACCATTCTTGGATCAATTCTTGGTTGTGCTCTTTGTTCATGGGGGTCTCAAACCTTATATGTGATCTTGATGAATCAATGGAAATCATGCCCTTCCTACAAAAGAGTTAGGCAAATGCAAAGACATATTTTTGGTATTTTGGTAGTGAAATGATAAAATACAAGTATGATACAATCACAAAGTGCTTGGTGATCTCTCCCAAAACAAACCCAATGAAAGAGGGGTAAGGAGGATGCCAAGGTATGATCCCAATACTAATGCTTATGATGGAATTGCATGAGGGATCTTAGGGTCAAAATTGGGGTTTTACAACTGCCCCTATTTAAGGACATCCTAACTGAGGAGGTGAAGGTTAAAATCTTCGGCTCGGCTCAGTAGAATGGGCTTAAATAACAACATAGAGAAACAAATTTTGGTCCCTAAGAGACCTCATGATGCATATGATATGAATGTAAAAGTTAATGCTCTGTGGGGAAATATTGCCACAAAGGAAAAAGTAATCAGAGAGACCGAAAATCCGCATGAGCACAATGCATTCCGTAAGAAAAACTCATTGGGGAGACAAAGACTCTGGGGGATAAAAGGATTTATACGTAGGCCAAGCTACGACTTAAAACTACTGGGGGACTCAAGGGATTCCATATAAACATGGAAAAGACTCAGCCAGGGAATAACAACATCTGTAGGGGATACAAGTAAGTCAGGATAAAACTGAAGTACTCGAATCATGCAGGGGAAAAGTGATTTCACTAAGGAAATGCGCACTCAACTCAATTGGGGAAGATAAACTTCAACACAGGAGGAGCAGAAATCTATTATCTACTACCTGTTACTGGGTAAGGAGATAATAAAGATATGACAGAGAGAACATCCGTCATCGGTTAGGATGAACATATCAAGGATGACTTGTTGAGGATTCCAGGAGAGGAAATTCATTACCGATTACTGGGTAAGAATAGCCTTGCTGGGAAAAATGTAGAAAAGATAGGATTTACAACTACCAGTTACTGGGAAGAAGACCAAGGGTGAGAGTATCCGTCATCGGTTAGGATGAACATATCAAGGATAAACTTAACAGGGAAGAAAATCCGTCACTGGTTAAGATGAACATATCAAGGAAAAACTTACGTGGGAATGCCAAGGAGGATACCCGTCATCGGCTAGGATGAACATATCAAGGATATACCAACTGAACAAAAAGGGTAGGAATCACATCTATTGAAAGCTGGATAGAAAACCGTCGGAGAGAAAATCTGTCACCAGTTAGGATGAACATATCAAGGATAGACTGCGAGGGGACAAAGTAGGATTTACAACTACCGGTTACCGGGTAGAAAACCACAAGGAGAAGAAAACCCGTCATCGATTAAGATGAACATATCAAGGATTAACTCTCTGAGGAATAAAATAGGGATTACAACTACCTTTTTACTGGGTAGAATACCAAAAATGAGAATATTCGTCACTGGTTAAAGTGAACATATCAAGGATAGACTCAGGCAGGGGCAAGAAAGACATCCGTCACCGGTTAGGATGAACATATCAAGGATATACTTTCTGGGGAATAGATCCACTGGGGACTCTACTGAGGAGAAAAATAAGGGTACTTTTGCCGGGTATTGGGCAAGAAGTAACAAACTGCAAACTAAGAAGAATATTACCATTTACTGGGTAATATACTCTTAGGGGACCAAAGTATCTATCTAGGTAAGAGCTAGAAAGAAAACGGTCAATCAAGACTCAACCCAATGAGGACATAACTCAAGGGGAGTAATTCCATCCAGAAAATCTACTAGAGAGGAAACTGAAATAACAACCATCCACGAGGAAACAAACTCAGTGGGGAAACGGAGAAAGGTTAAAGTATTTTTGCATAAGGGGCTGACACTCTACAATTGAAGGAGGACAGACACCAGATTAAGTATGGGGATAAAATACCGCCATAATAGAGAATAAGAATCTCAAACAAATCAAATATGAAGATGCAGGATATGCAATTATGGAATTACATGAATGTATATGTATATGTGTATATGATGATTATGCTGACAAAATGATCATAAAGGATACAAAGGTGTCTCAAAGAATTTGAACCACCGGTACAATCCTCGGTCAATCCATAAAATATGGAGCCAACTACTGGAGAACATCGAGATCAACATCCCAAAGGTTCAAACCTAATTGGGGAAGGAGGAGAACTCCTGAGGACAAAACATCCAGTCTGTGGGGAATTTTAGGTCAACACCATAAAAATGGGAGACAACCCTACAGAGAAAAAAAATCACAAAAAGCTGCTCAGAAATCAGGAGGAAACTCTGACTGGGAGCAAGTTGAATGGCGATTGGTGGGGACACCAAAGCGATCCACTGGGGGAAGATCAACCATCTCTGAAGATCAACCCTGCTGAGGGAATACGAACTTCGCCGGGGAAGGCAGAAACTCTGTCAGGGAAAACAACACACCGCAGGGTATCTGAATCAACCAAATCAGCTGGGGACGAGGAAAAAAATTCCACTGAGAATCAAACACTCCACTGAGGAACTGAATCAACACAAACGTCTAGGGATACCCGAAGGATTAACTGCTTGGGGAACCTCTGATGTTTCACACTTAAGGACTTGCTATCCATTGAAATGTTGTTGATATTCCTTTTACTTGCTTTGAAAAAAATTCTTGCTTTTATATATTTAAGAAAAAACTTGATTTAGATTTAAAAATTTAATTTCAAAGTGATCATAATAAAATTTAAAACTATTGGTTGAAGTAAATAAGAGTAGAAATAATTGGATAGAAGCTTAACTTTATTTAATGGAATGGTATTCTGTAAATGACAAGACTCCATAGATTTTTACAAAGTTGAAAGTGGTAATTTACATGGAAAAGGGTTACATTGAATACAAATGATCCTTAATCCTTTTATCATCTTTTGATATCCGTTGTGCTTTTGACCGCTGCTGGGGATGAACTGATGTCAACCCTTGTGCTCAAACAAACCTTTAAAATCTGAAAGATCAGCAGAACGCAGTTGCTTGCCATAATCCCTAATTTTTGCATAAGTGGACCAAAGGTGGGGTACTCAACTTATCGGGAAATTCTTTCTGTTTTATGTCTCTAATTTTTTCCTGGATCGCCCTTACGGGTTTTCAATCCACCATGACGCTCATTTTTGCCTAAGCCGCCCTTTCGGGTTTTCAACTTAGCGAGCTGTTTTTTTATTCTTTTTAGGCGAAGTATTTCCTGACTGCATCTGCGTTCACAGGACGAGTGAACTCTTCACCATCCATAATTGTAAGAATCAATGCACCACCTGAAAAGGCTCTCTTAACAACATATGGGCCTTCATAATTAGGAGTCCATTTTCCTCTGGAATCTGGCTTGAACGTCAAAATCTTTTTGAGCACAAGGTCACCTTCTCTGAACACTCGAGGTCTGACCTTCTTGTCGAAAGCTTTCTTCATTCTCTGTTGATATAACTGACCATGACACATGGCAGTTAACCTATTCTCTTCAATCAAATTCAGCTGATCAAACCTGGTCTGACACCATTCAGCCTCAGTCAACTTGGCTTCCATGAGCACACGTAATGAAGGAATCTCAACCTCTACGAGGAGCACTGCTTCCATACCATAAACAAGAGAGAAATGGGTTGCCCCTGTTGAAATGCGGATGGATGTACGATACCCATGCAAAGCAAAAGGGAGTATCTCATTCCAATCCTTATATGTGACAACCATCTTCTGGATAATCTTCTTAATGTTCTTATTCGCAGCTTCAACAACCCCATTCATCTTAGGTCTGTAGGGAGAAGAATTATGATGTGCAATCTTGAAGTCTTTGCAAAGAGCTTCCACCATATTGTTATTCAAGTTTGATCCATTGTCAGTAATGATCTTACTTGGCGCACCATACCGGCATATAATCTGATTCTTGATAAACCTTACAACAAATTTCTTGGTCACATTTGCATACAATGCCGCTTCAACCCATTTTGTGAAGTAGTCAATTGCCACTAAAATGAAACAATGTCCATTCGAAGCTTTAGGCTCAATCATCCCAATCATATCAATTCTCCACATGGAGAAGGGCCATGGGGAAGAGATAACATTCAATAGTGTGGGAGGAACATGAATCTTATCAGCATAAATTTGACATTTGTGGCACTTCTTCACAAATTTGCAACATTCAGATTCCATTGTCAGCCAATAGTAACATGCTCGCAACATCTTCTTCGCCATTGCATGTCCGTTGGAATGAGTACCAAAGGAACCTTCATGCACTTCAGTCATCAACAAGTCTACTTTGTGTCTATCCACGCATCTGAGCAAAACCATGTCGAAGTTTCTTTTGTACAGTATATCACCATTCAAGTAGAAATTGCCGACTAATCTTCTCAAAGTCTTCTTATCTTTCAAAGATGCCCCAGGCGGGTAAACTTGACTTTGGAGGAAACATTTGATGTCATAATACCACGGCTTCTCGTCTTTAATCTCTTCAACAGCAAACACATGAGATGGCATATCAAGACACATCACCGACAAATTGGGAACTTCATTCCAATACTTCACTATAATCATTGATTCCAACATTGCAAGAGCATCTGCCATCCAGTTTTTATCTCGAGGGATATGATGAAATTCAACCTTTATAAAGAAAATTGAAATCCTCCTCACATAATCTCTATATGGTATCAAACCGGGTTGATTTGTCTCCCACTCTGCTTTGATCTGATTCACAACCAAAGTCGAATCACCGAAGACATCCAAATACTTGATTCTGAGATTCATGACCTCTTCAAGCCCCAAAATGCAAGCTTCATATTCTGCCATATTGTTTGTACACTTGAAAGTAAATCTAGTTATAAATGGTAGATGCGTGCCTTGAGGAGTAATAATCACTGCCCCAATGCCATTTCCATATTGATTAACATCTCCATCAAATACCATGCCCCAACGGGAACCAGGTTCTAGCCCTTCTTCAAGCAATGGTTCATCATAATCTTTCATTTTCAAGTACAAAATATCTTCATCAGGAAAGTCGTATTGTACTGACTGGTAATCTTCAATTGGTTGGTGAGCCAAATGGTCAGCCAAGATACTACCTTTGATCGCTTTCTGAGATCGGTATTCGATATAATACTCTGACAACAACATCTGCCAATAGGCAATCCTCCCAGTTAAAGCAGGCTTCTCAAATATATACTTGATTGGATCCATTTTGGATATCAACCAAGTGTATGATTCAACATATATTGACGCAAACGCTTAGCAGCCCAAGCCAATGCGCAACAAGTTTTCTCTAGCATAGAATACCGAGTCTGACAGTCGGTGAACTTCTTACTGAGGTAGTAAATTGCAAATTCTTTCTTTCCAGTCTCATCTTGCCGACCAAGAACACAACCCATACTATCTTCAAGCACAATCAAGTACATGATCAACGGTCTTCCTTCAACAAGGGGAGACAAAATCGGAGGTTCAAGCAAATATTATTTAATACTGTCAAAAGCTTTCTGGCAATCTTCGGTCCAATCACAAGACTGATCTTTGAAGAAGCTTGAATATAGGTGCACATGTGGCAGTCATGTGGGAAATGAATCTGGAAATATAATTCAAGCAGCCGAGAAAGCCTCTGACTTGCTTCTCAGTTTTGGGCGCAGGCATCTCTTGTATTGCTTTGACCATGGCAGGATCAACTTCAATACCCTTCTCACTGACAATAAAGCCCAATAACTTACCCGAACGAACACCAAAAGTACACTTATTGGGATTCAAGCGGAGTTTATACTTCCTCAAACGATGTAATAGCTTCAACAAATGCTCAACATGTTCCTCTTCATCAATTGATTTAGCAATCATGTCATCGACATATATTTCAATCTCTTTATGCATCATATCATGAAAAAGAGTAGTCATTGCTCTCTGGTAAGTCGTACCAGCATTCTTTAAACCGAAAGGCATCACTCTATAACAGAATACTCCCCAGGGTGTAATGAATGTGGTCTTCTTCATATCTTCGGGGGCCATCTTGATACTATTATATTCGGAAAATCCATCCATAAATGAAAAGACTTTGAATTTAGCAGTATTCTCTATCAACATATCAATGTGTGGCAGAGGGAAATCATCTTCGGATTGGCTCTATTCAAATCTCTATACTCAACACACATGCGGACTTTTCCATCTTTCTTCGATACAGGCATAATATTGGCCACCCATTGTGGATACTCAGTAGTCACAAGGAAACCGACATCAATTTGCTTCTGCACTTCTTCTTTGATCTTCACAGCCATATCAAGATGCGTTCTTCTCAACTTCTGCTTGACTGGAGGGCATTCTGGCTTCAACAACAATCTATGCTCCACAATCTCAGAATCCAACCCAGGCATGTCTTGATAGGACCAAGCAAACACATCTGAATATTCTCGAAGAAGATCAATCAACCCCTTCTTGACATCTGGACACAATCGAGACCCAATCTTGACTTCCTTCACATCATCTATAGAACCCAAGTTGACTAACTCAATCTGTTCTTTAAACGGCTGAATAATCTTTTCATCTTGATCAAGAAGACGAGATAATTCATCACTCACTTCTACATCACTTTCCTCCTCGGCCTCAAACACAGGGAATTCAAAATTTGGAGAAGGAGAAGGATCATTGTATTCAATGGGGTTAGAAACCAACCTGCATAATGATTTGATATTTTTATTTTAGAGAAGTGAATTTGTGACCAAATATTATGTATATGGACAATTATATTGTTTATTTATGTTTTTTGTGATTACCATTTTTAGAATAAAGCAAAAGATAAAATGAACATCAAAGATGTGGATGAATATAATTAATTTTATTAATGATCAATTTAAAATGCCCAAACAATGTTCACTTCTCCCTTAGGCATATGAGAAGGATTTTTAAATATCAAAGCAATTACTTAGATTGATGCAAAATAACAGGAATATCAACAGCAGTCCAGTTGTTGCATGTCTTTCCATGCGTTACAAAGTTGGTGCAGTTTTCCTCTTCGTCATCCTCTAGCACAACAGCTAAGTGTTGTTCATTGCCATGAATGAACCCTCCGCTACGGAAACTGAGTTGCATACCTTCAGATCTTGCAATTGATGAGCCTTTCTGGAACCCCAAACCGGTTCTGCCCTTGTTGTCGGAGACCTCTACCATGTGCCCCCACTAATCAACATCGCCTTCTTCGACAATCTTTTGAGCATCTTTCAACGAGGACATAGGTGCCCCAACTCTCTTCTCAGCAGCAATAGATAAGGCTCGGAGCGGAGTTCCAACCTCATCCTCAGCTTCAACATACGAGAAAGATGACAGGTGGCTAATCAACAACGCCTTCTCTCCACCAACAATCACTAGCTTGCCATTCTTGACAAATTTAAGTTTCTGATGCAGAGTGGAGGTAACAGCCCGTGCCTTGTGAATCCATGGCCTTCCAAATAGACAGTTGTAGGCCAGGTGGATATCCATTACTTGAAAAGTAATCTGAAAATCACTCGGACCTATCTTGACTGGAAGGTCCACTTCACTAATTACCATCTTGCACGAACCATCAAAGGCTTTGATAATTACACCGCTATACCTCATAGGCGCTCCTTGGTAAGATAACTTTGACAAAGTTGACTTCGGAAGCACATTCAGCGACGACCCGGTGTCAACAAGCACGTTTGACAAAGCATCTTCCTTACAGTTCATTGAAATATGCAAAGCCAGGTTATGATTTCTTCCCTCCTCAGGGAGTTCTTCATCGCAGAAGCTCAGATTATTGCATGAAGTGATGTTAGCCACAATGTGATCAAACTGATCCACAGTAACATCATGCTCTACGTATGATTGTTTAAGAACTCTCTGTAGTGCTTCTCTGTGAATTTCTGATTCATCAGCAGAGACAACACTGAGATTTTTGAGGGGGTCTGGAGCAACAACTCAACCACATTAAACTCGCTCCTCTTTATCAATCGGAGTACCTCATCATCATCATTGGCTTTCAATTTGCTGGATTCATCAGACTTATCTTTTGAACAACCAACCGGATCTACATTAGGAACCTCCATCTTCTTACCAATAATCGTTTCTTCTTTGCTTTTTTGGGAACACCGACCCAAACACTCGACCACTGCGGGTCACCTTCATAACATCAACAATGCTCACTACTGAACTAGTCGTAGGTAACGGGACCTCTTGACCATTATTTATCATTGTAGCATTGTACTGGTATGTGTAAGACCCCAATTTTGTCCCTAAGATCCCTCATGGCATCATATCATATCATATCATTGCCTCAAGGATCATTGTGCACCTTGCCTCCTTCCCTGTGGGTGGGTTATCTTGTTGAGAGTGATTCTTGATCACCAAGCATGTTTTGCATTTGTATATCATTGCTTTTCTTTTATCACTAACCAAAAGTACAAAAATATGTCATCTAACCCTTGTCTTGCAGATGAAGCAATCACAGGTCAAGACAGTCAAAGGCAGTCATTGAGCAACAGATGGTGGCCATTCTTGAGAATTTGGACCCCATAATCATTATCAAGAGTTCATATGAGCTATGATGCCATTTTGAAGCAAAATCCCAAGTGGTAGAGGCTTGAATTTCATCAGAACATTTTCAGGTCAACTGAAGGCCTAGAAAGTCAACTGCCAAGTCAACTGTGGATTTGGAGGTGGGAAGTGATTAGAAATACTTCATTCATGTTAAAACAAGTCTCATTTGACATTTCAAACATCAACATTGGAGAATTTAAAGTCAGGTCAAAACTTTCCAAAAATAGAAAGTGACCTATAATTCAAACTTGCCAAAAATGGAAAGGTTTTAACCTAACTTCAACTTCAAATTACATCATCAAGAAAGCTTCAAATGAAATTTTGTTGAACATGAAAGTTGTATATCTTTCTCTCCCATTTCCAAAAAGTCTAAGATCATCAATTTCTCATGTGTGGTTAAGGAGATATGATCAAAACATGGCAAAGTGTACTTGAAGATTCAAATGGGCATAACTTCTCAACCAAAACTCCAAATTGGATGGCTCTTTTTGCATTGTTCTTATTTTGACCTATAGTTTCCAAATCATGCATTGCATTATACCAATTATCATCACATGAACATTTTCCAATTCACTTGATTTTTGGAGGGAAATTATGTAGTTTAAATTTGGTGCATTTGTTTAAGCATTCTATCACCACCATTGGCTCCATAATGAAATTTGAAGTGAATTTGAAAGCAAATTCGTGCACTGTTCACCATGCATTTCATGCATAGGGTGAAAATCACAATTTGCACTTACACTTCATTTTTACTAATTACACTTTGCATTGGCCTAAGCATGATTAGAAAGGTGATTAACATTGTCTATATAAGCCTAAACCATAACTGTTTTTCAGATTAACAACAGAAATTTCAGATCTAGATCTAAAACTCCAAATTTTTCTCTCACTTTGTTCTTGCAATTTTTTCACATTCAAGCCATTGCCATTGCTGGATCCTTGTTCCTGAAGAGTTCATAAGAAGATTGGCACGTGGAATCAGTAGAAACAGAGCTGCATTGAAGCATTCACCAAGCTTGAAGCAACAATGGTGAATTCAGAATTTGGTGAGATCGTGTACAATTGAGCTTCAATCTTCTTTCCAATCACTCATACAAGCATCCTGGAGGAGTATTGAAGCATTGCCAAGGCCTATAGCTCGAGAATTCCAGATCTGCTCTTCAAGAGGTTATGAATCAACCTTCTTAATTCTTAAAATTGTTGTGATGTTGTTATAGATCTCTTGATGTTGAGTAATTTGAGCTTTGAATCGTGCAAATCCATGCTGTTTTGAGTGAGATATGATTGTTTGAATTTTTGATGATGAACCTTCTTTGCTTCGATCCATGCATGTTTGGTTGTTTCTTGTTGATTTGTTTGTGGATTTATGATCTATGATGAAGGCACTACACAATGATATGCTCAGTTATGATTTCTGGATACTTTGATTTTTTCTGGAAATTTCCAGATGAAGATCTTCATCGTGTTCATACAATCTCCAGGTTTCCTGCGAATTTTGCTAGGAAACGCATAGGCTTGTTGCGGATTTTGTTACGTGTTCATGCATATTACCTGCGAATTCCAATTGCCATGCATGCACGTGTTTTAGGGTTTGATGACAATACGCTGTCGTTTTAAGCTAGCGCGCATTTTCAAATTTGGCTGTGGTTCGATTCCTGGCAGATGTATTATTTCAAATTGCCTTGTGTTTTCTCCTTTCCCTCCATATTTCCATACTATGCTTCACATGCATTTTTTTAATTTTTTCATCATCTTACAAAATTCATATCTAATTGAAAATTGATCCAAAAATTATGAGGTTTTTTGCATTGCATTCCTTATCTTGTCTATTATTTTTTGATCATTAATTCCAAAATTGTGCTTGGCTGGATTTCATTTTGTGCTAGGGTATGTGAGCATGTATCCATTTTGTACCTTGCCATGCTATATCATTTGTGAAATGCTGGTATTTGATCCAATGAATGTGAAAATTTGCATGATGAAACTAGACACGTTGCTTGACATTTTGGTGTTGATTTGGTATTTTTATCAATTATCATTTCTGTTTTATGATCATGTTAAGTTGGGGTGACAATTTGTGTCACACCTTTTGATGTTCAACTTATGTGATGTGTTTGCCTTGCCAAATGATCTCCAATTGTCCTGATTGTTTGTGTGATGCATATTATGGATGTTGTGAATGAGTATGATGTTTCTTGGAATTATTTGAATCATTTCTGATTTAATTGAGATTTTTCATTCTGGTTGGTCACATTTGAGCTTTAAAATTGCCTTGAACTTCAATTGATCATGAAATACTTTTGGTTAATGATATTGATGTGAGACCTTTTGGATTGTTTCAAGATGTGTTTGAAGTTGATTCATGTTAATTTTCAGCTTCTGTTTTGAATTTTTTCTCCATCTTTGACCCTAGGCTTTGACCTAGTGGTTTGCCTCTCACATTTGAGCTTTGATTTCAGGTTGAACATCCAAGTTCCATAGTTGTTGATGCTTCATCATTTGAGCATTGTTATTTGCTTTTGATTACTAACCTTTGTGTGTTTTGTAGGTTGATGTTGACTCATTTGAGTTTGACCTTTGGCTTACACCTTGTGTACATTGGGATTGTTTGTTGCTTATTGACTGTTGTTTGGTTGTCTGAACTTTGTACTGATTTGTTTGATGTTTCCACAGGTACATAAGTTGCTTTAAGTTCATTTGAACTTGCTTTGCTTGGTTGCTTAACCACTTAGGTATAACTTCTAATCTTCATGTAGTCTGGAAGACCTGTCCTGTTATGTGGGCAGGCACCTGTCTGAAGTCCTCCTTAAGAGGCAATGATTGTGATTGCTTATCTTTGTGCCAAGCAGGAAAAGTCCTCTTATGAGGCAATTGGCAGATAAAAGAGATGTGTAATCCATCTTCTGCTATTAAGTGTGTCATTCACTTTGCTCACACAATGTGTTGATGCATTGTGGATACTAACCCAAGATCTTATAGAGTCATTCACTTGTGGAGAAGAGTTCCTACTTTCTGAACTCCCACACATTCTATTATTCAAAAGCTCTCCCAGGCCAGGGATAAGAGCTATGAGGCACACCCCTCATCTCCTTTTCATCTGCTTCACCCTAACTCTCAATGTTAGGGTTAAGAGCACAACATACCCCATTCCAGTTGACTGTAAAGTCTAACCTTGTTTGAGCCTAATTGCTTGTGTATAGTGTGTGCTAATTGAATGGTTTGTCTGATTGCTTGATTCATCTGTGCATATTTGCTTATGTGTGCCTTTGTGCATTTATCATCATTTATTGTACATCATTGCATGATCATTGTTCATATCTTTGTGACATCTTTGTTTGTCCATTGAGGAATCAATTGTAAGTCCATTTATTGGCAGTTGTTTCCTATGATCTGGAAGGAGTTTGGGACTAAGACCATTGATTGACATCCTATTTCCTTGGAGTCGAGTGTAAGACCATTTATTATCAACTTGTTTCCTCTTGCTTATTGCATTTGTTTTGTTTGTTGTATGTGAGGAGTCAATTGTAAGCCCATTTATTGGCATTTGTTTCCCATGATCATTCCTTGGAGATTGGTATAAGTCCATAGATTGGCATCTGGTATCCTTGTTTTGTTTTGTTCCAGGAGATTGGTATAAGTCCATTGATTGGCATCTGAAATCCATGTTTTGCTTTAGGAGATTGGTATAAGTCCAGTTGATTGGCATCCGGTATCCATCTTTTGTTTTGTTTTGGGAGATTAGTATAAGTCCATTGATTGGCATCTGATATCCATGTTTGGTTTTGCTTTAGGAGATTGGTGTAAGTCCATAGATTGGCATCTGGTATCCATTTTGTTTTGTGAGATTGGTGTAAGTCCATTGATTGGCATCCGGTATCCATTTGCTTTGTTTATCTGTTATTGTTCATTGCCTATTCCAAAAGAATCACTTGAATCATCTACATATGATCTCAAGAGGTGAACATCTAAGAAGTTTTACTTCCTCACCCTCCCACCTTTTGTTTCTTTAAACCTCCATTTGCATGTTAACCCAAGCTTGAAAACTATTGTGCAAACATTTTCATTCTTTTCAAATTAGAAACCTAGGCCTTAGGCCTTTGACTTTTCAAACTTCATTTTCATAATACTTCTTTTGAATTGAATTCTAATCATACTTTGACCATCTTTTGTGAATAATCCTAATTGGTTAATTTCACTCATTCAATTGTTTTGTGGCTTTGTCCATCTTTGATAAGTTTTCATACATTAGCCATAGATCTCAATTATCTTAGTGGTTGATGTTAATCTCACCTTTTGTCCTTAGTGATTGAATTGTAAGACTTCCTTGCTTATTATAGGGTTAACCCCTCACTAGCAAGTTTAAGCTTTTCTCACATGGTGGACTTGTTGTTTGTATAAGGTTGAGTTTTCTCCTGTGGATAATGAAAGACCTTAGGGATTTTGTTTAAAATGAACCCACCCATATTTTGGAAATTTTTTAGCCGAACTACGAGGTTTTGATCCTGTAAAGGTACGTAGGCAATGGTTATCCATCCAAACACAAAAATAATAACTTGTATATTCTTTTCTCATCCCTTCAATCCATGTTTGCACAATAAATATTTCATAAACAAATAACATTTCGTACAACAACTGTGAAAAGGGCTCCCTAGGAGTACCTAAGACGTTTTGGGTGCCTAACACCTTCCCATTGCGTAATTTACCCCTTACCCAGATCTCTGATCTTTTCATTAGTTTTTTATGTGTAAAACTTCTTAGGCTTTTGTTCGCTTTTTAGCCATTCCTTTGGATAAATAAAAGTGCGGTGGCGAATCGATTCTTTGTATACTTTGCTTTTGGTTTAATCAATAAATCATAAAGTGACGAATACACCGCTACAGAAAAGTGGCGACTCTGCTGGGGAAGAAATTCCTTGGTGGTTTTGCCTACTTTTCACCCTTGTTGTATGATATTGTTTATTTGTTATTTGACATATTTTTGTACAATTTGGGATTACTGTATTGATTGTAATGATTGAATTGCTTGATATACAATTGCTGTTTGCTTGGTGATCTCTGTGAGATGAGTTCTATACCCGAACTCGAGTGCACCTTAGGATAGGAGAATGGCATAGTCTTGTCGACTTGTGTGGAGTATTCCTTAACAAGTTGACTTGCGAGTCCATTCTCTTGGTGGAGGTCATGTTGGATTAATAATGTCACACAAGTTATTTGTGGTTAGGCATTATTCTTTCAATCATGTGCCTTAGAAGCCAAGGACCTTAGTTTACCAAGCCCATCTCGGCCTATTTTTAGGACGTAGTGCGGAGGTCGTTCAGATGTCAGATCTGATGCGATTGTTACGCGATACTACACTCATAAGAGTCTCTCTTGAGAATATTTTTGGAATACGAGTATTCGTTCCTCCGATAATATTCGAAAGATGGGATGATGACTATGGGAACCTCTGATAGAACATGTTCGGCAGGTTTAAACCCTAGTACACTCCCTTTGGGTGGTTCTTAACCGAGACTCCATGCTCGTGACTCTCAGCAAACCCGTGATTCATGATTGATCCGGTTCATGTACCGTTAATATCAATGGAACTTGGGTGTTGATAAGGTGAAAACCATAATCCACCAAAATGGATGATTGATATTAAGGATACTATGAGCTTTCCCATGACCTTTGTCTGGTGTGTTTTGCTTGATCCTTGAGTGTGGTTGTTGCATTCATGCATTCATGCATTCATGCATTCATCTGCATTCATGTCATCAGAAAAATGAGAAAATTTTCAAGGAACTTAAAGGGTTTATTTGCAAAATTTTCAGACATGGAAAGACCAAAAAGGCATACAAAGAAGTACAGCTTTAGACAACCCGATGTGAAAGAGTTAAGGAATCTGACATCCTATGTATTAGATCCCTTGGGTTTCAAAGCTCGTTATGGGAAGCTTCTGCCTCTGTTGACTACTCAGGTTGACGAAGGGTTGATGAGTACTTTGGCGCAGTTCTATGATCCTCTGTATCACTACTTCTCTTTTCCGGACTTTCAGCTGTTGCCTACGCTCGAGGAGTATGCTCATCTTGTGGGTATTCCTATTCTGGATCAGGTGTCGTTCAGTGGCTTGGAGAGTATTCCGACTTCTCGAGAGATCGCAGACTTGTTGCACATAGATGAATCCCTGATTGAAGCGCATATGACCACCAAAGGTGGAATTCAGGGTCTTCCTTCTGATTTCCTCATTGCGCAAGCTACCGTTTATGGGAAGGCCATGAGTGAGGATGCCTTTGAGGCTTTATTCGTGCTGCTCATCTATGGTTTGATATTGTTCCCCAACATCGACAAATTTGTGGATGTGAACGCCATTAGGATCTTCTCAGTTCTTAATCCCGTTCCTACTCTGTTGGGTGATGCCTATTTCTCTTTGCATCTGAGGAATGCAAAGGGTGGAGGAGTTATTGTGTGCTGTTTTCCTCTGTTGTATAAGTGGTTTATTTCTCACTTACCATAGACGGTTGCTTTCAAGGAGAACAAGGGATGTCTACGGTGGTCTACGAGACTCATGTCTCTCACTAATGATGATATCTATTGGTATGATCGCGTGTATGATACAGTTCAGATCATTGATTATTGTGGTGAATTCCCTAATGTGCCTCTTCTTGGTACATGTGGTGGGATCAGCTACAATCCTATCTTAGCACGTCGTCAGCTTAGGTTCCCCCTAAAGGATAAACCTCATAACATTCTGTTAGAAGGTGTGTTCTTTCAGGAGGGTAAAGATCCCCAAGGCTTGAAAGCCAGGATGGTCCGCGCTTGGCGCAAGATTCACAAGAAAGGTATAAATGAATTGGGTCCGAAGAATTGCATTGCTTTGGAGCCATATACTTCTTGGGTCAGACAGAGAGCTTCTGAGTATCTTATGCCATATGATTATCCGAGACCTACACCGTTGGTTGTGGCTGGGCCTTCAACCCTCCCTAACCAAGGTGTAGAGGAGTTGAGAGATGAAGACCTTTAACGTGCCTGGATCCGTGAAAGAGAAGAGTTGCTTCAGCAAATCAAGAAGAAGGATGCTCTGATTGAATTCCTTGAGCATCAGGTGATAGATGATCCGAATGATACCTGGACCTCTCTTCTTCCTCAATCTTCCAAGTTCTGGAAGAGGAAGTATGATCGACTTGCGAAGGAGAAAGCGGATAGGGAAGCAGCCTATGAGAGAGAGATCAAGAAGCTTTGTGTTTCTCGTCTTCCAGCATCTCGAGCTTCTAGGGATCCATAGGATGTTCATTTTCCTTTTCCCTTGTAATAATAAAAAATGATGTACTTCTTTGTCTCAAATATATTTGATGAGATATTTTCCATATGCGATTAAATGCTTAAATTTCAAAAATTGCAAATAGAACCCTAAAAGTTCCTTGAAATAAAACAAAGCATATGCACGAGCATTGCATGCATCATTTTGCATAAGCAGGTTGTTCTGGTCTTCTTGTCTGTGGCCTAACTCTGTGATCTTCATTTATTTTGAAGACAAGTTGACTCACCGGTACTATACCAGAGCCAATTCTGCAAGAGTGATGGATCAGTTAGAACAAGAGAACAGAGAGCTGAAGGAAGAGGTCGCCAGACTGAGCGCTCTGATGGAGCAATTCTTGGCTGCTCAGAATCAACCTTCTCCACCTCCTGCAACTCCTCCCGAGAGGACTGTTATATCAGAGGTTGTGTCTTCGACTGTGCCAGCTGCCAGTGCTCACTTCGTGCCGAATGCCATGCCAGCCGGGTTTCCGTGGGGTATGCCTCCTGGTTTCATGCCAGATATTCCAGCTCCTACTTTTGCTTCCATGTCGGCATCTAGCCCGGTCCTTGCTGCTCCTCCTCCTGTCGTGCATACCATTCCCAGGGTAGACGACACCATCTATCATTCCGAGCCGTCTGAGGGCCCAGATGTTAATGAGAAGATGGATGCGATGAACGACCAATTCCTTGAGCTCCGTAAGGAATTGAAGACCCTCCGAGGGAAAGATCTGTTCGGCAAGTCTGCTGCCGAGTTATGCTTGGTTCCCGGTGTGAAGATTCCGGTCAAGTTCAAAGTCCCTGACTTTGAGAAATATAAAGGGAATACTTGCCCTCTCGCTCACCTGGTTATGTATGCCAGGAAAATGTCTACGCAGACCGATAATGATCAGCTGCTGATTCATTACTTTGAGGATAGTTTGTCTGATGCAGCTCTTCGTTGGTATATGAGCCTTGATAGTGCAAACATCTGATCCTTCAACGATCTTGGCGAAGCCTTCGTCAAGCAATACAAGTATAATGTTGATATGGCGCCTGACCGTGATCAACTCAGGGCCATGTCTCAGAAGGATAAAGAGACATTCAAAGAGTACGCCCAGAGGTGGCGAGAGTTAGCAACTCAGATTACTCCTCCGCTGGAAGAGAAGGAGATGACTAAGATCTTTTTGAAGACTCTTAGTTCATTTTATTATGAGCGGATGGTTGCGAGTGCTCCCTCTGATTTCACCGAGATGGTGAACATGGGGATGCGTTTGGAGGAAGGTGTCCGTGAAGGAAGTTTGTCTAAAGATGAGAGCTCTTCTAAACGATATGGGGCGTTTAAGAAGAAAGATGGGGAGGCACATGCTGTGCAATCCCATGCTAAATCTAGAAGACCCTCTGATAAGAGGAAGCCAGTGCGTCACCAGCACCAGGTGGCTCATATAGCACCTGTTTTCAGAGATAATTCTCAGTAGTATCAGCAACAACCTCAGTATCAACAGCAACATCGTCCACAGCAACAGGCCTACCAGCCTCGTGGCAGCACCAGTAATCAGGCTAATCTGAATTATGATAGGAAAAAGATCAGTTTCGATCCTATTCCTATGTCATATGCTGAGCTATATCCCTCTTTGTTAGAGCGGAAACTGGTTACTCCCAGGGAGCCTCCGGCTGTGCCTGCTAACCCGCAGTGGTGGTACAAGCCTGATCAACATTGTGTTTATCATTCCGGTGCTCCGAGTCACAATATTGAGAATTGCTATCCGTTGAAAACCAAGGTTCAAGACCTTATGCGATGCGGCATCCTGAGCTTTGAGGACTCAGGCCCCAATGTTACGAAGAACCCATTGCCCGAGCATGAGAAGTCGGTTAACATGGTCCAGGGTTGCCCTGGCAAATATAAAGTCAAATATGTCAGCCATATTCGACAGTCATTGGTCGAGTTGCATCGTCTGCTGTGTCAGTACAGTCATATGGAGCACGACCATGACAGATGCCGCATCTGCTCCGTCAATAGATTGGGTTGCCGCCAAGTGCGAAGAGAGCTCCAAGAGCTGTTGGATGAGGGTACTATTGAGATTCTGCAGAATCGAAATGTTGATGAAGATGAACCAGAAGTAAACGTGATTTCTCCTGTGTTCAAACTGCCCGAGCCTGTTGTCATCCGTTATGATGGTAGCAAGCCAAAGGTCTCTCCTTCTCTGGTAATCAAGCCTGCAGGCCCTGTGCCTTATTCTTCAGATAAAGCTATTCCTTTCTGTTATAATCCCGTTGCTGTGGAAGATGGGAAAGAAGTGTCGTTGCCTTCAACTTCTGTTCTTAATATTGCTGATGTGAGCGGGTTGACCCGGAGTGGTCGCGTGTTTTCAGCACCTAAGCCTCAGGCTAGAGCTGTTGTTTCTAATTCTGCTGAGTGTCCGGTTAGGACTGCGGTGAATGTTCCAAACCCGGCACTTGCTGTTGCCAAACCCTCCTCTGTACAAAAGACTCTTGCTTCTTCTGTTGGCCCGAGCGGCATTGTGAATGAAGAATGTGATGAGATGCTGAAGCTCATCAAGAAGAGTGAGTACAACGTTGTAGACCAGCTTCTACAAACGCCGTCCAAGATCTCCGTACTATCTTTGTTGCTGAATTCAGAACCCCATAGGGAGGCTCTGCAGAAAGTATTGGACCTGGCTTACGTTGATCATGATGTCACGATTGAACAGTTTGACAGTATAGTTGCAAACATCACTGCTTGCAACACTTTGAGTTTCTGTGATGCTGATCTCCCTGAGGAGGGAAGAGACCACAACATGGATCTACATATTTCCATGAACTGCAAGACTGATGCCATGTCCAACGTGCTGGTGGACACTGGGTCATCTTTGAATGTATTGCCGAAGACCACTCTTTCGAGATTGTCATATCAGGGGCCTCCCATGAGGCAGAGTGGTGTTGTTGTGAAAGCTTTTGATGGGTCGCGTAAGACCGTGATTGGGGAAGTTGATCTCCCAATCAAGATTGGACCAAGTGATTTCCAAGTTACCTTTCAGGTTATGGATATCCACCCATCTTATAGCTGTCTCCTTGGTAGACCATGGATCCACGAGGCTGGCGCCGTGACATCCACCCTACACCAGAAGCTGAAATTCATTAAGAATAAGAAACTGGTTGTGGTAGGGGGAGAAAAGGCTCTCCTGGTTAGCCACTTGTCTTCTTTCTCATATATTGATGCTGAGGATGAAGTTGGAACTCCTTTCCAAGCTTTATCTATTGCTGAGCCGATTGAGAAGAAGTCTCCTTCATTTGCTTCCTATCGTGATGCGAAACTGGCCATTGAATATGGTGCAGTTGCTGGTTTAGGGAAGATGATTAAGCTTGAAGACAATAAATCCCGGGCTGGCATTGGCTATTCGTCTGGGGCATTTAATGAACAAGGGTTGTTCAAGAGTGGAGGTTTCATCCATGCTGATCAAGCTGAAGAAGCTGCTGCTATTCTGGAAGAGGATGCAGAGGATCTGAGCAACTTCATCATACCTGGTGGTGTCTGCCATAATTGGGTCGCTGTGGATGTTCCCTCGGTCATTCATAAGTCAGCGTAATTTGTTTACTTTGTTCAAAACCCTTCTCCCATGCCAAAAGGAGAAGTGATGACATTGTTGGCAGCATTTATACAATGACATTTTCATTCAATTAATGCATTGTTAAACATTTGTTTTTCCATTTGTTTTCACTTTTTGCTTTTGCATGAAATCAGTGATCACAAAAAAACCCTAAAAACAAGAATAAAAGCAATCTTTTCATCTGCATAATGATTTGCTTGTTTAAATTCTAAAGTTTTTATTATCCAAAATCATTATGCAGGTTGATTCTAAAACCCATTGAACATAATGATCCAACGCCGTCTCCCAATTTTGAATTCCCAGTATTTGAGGCAGAGGAAGATGATGTTGAAGGGATTCCTGATGAGATTACCCGTCTCCTTGAGCACGAGAAGAAGATCATTCAGCCGCATCTCGAAGATCTGGAAACAGTCAACTTGGGGTCTGAAGATTGTGTTCGTATGGTGAAGATTAGGGCACTTCTTGAAGAATCTGTCAAGAAGGGGTTGATCAGTTTGCTACGAGAATATTCCGATATCTTTGCTTGGTCGTATGAAGACATGCCGGGTCTAGATACAGATATTGTGCAACATTTCCTGCCTTTGAAGCCTGAGTGCGTGCCTGTGAAGCAGAAGCTCAGAAGAACTCATCCAGATATGGCAGTGAAGATCGAAGAGGAAGTTCAGAAGCAAATTGATGCGGGGTTTCTGGTGACTTCTACATATCCTCTATGGGTGGCCAATATTGTGCCTGTGCCTAAGAAAGACGGAAAAGTTTGTATGTGTGTTGATTACAGAGATTTGAATAAGGCTAATCCTAAAGATGATTTCCCTCTACCACACATTGATATGTTGGTAGACAATACAGCTAAATTCAAAGTCTTTTCCTTTATGGACGGATTTTCCGGTTATAATCAAATCAAGATGGCACCCGAAGATATGGAGAAGACAACATTCATCACACCTTGGGGAACATTCTGTTATCGAGTGATGCCCTTTGGTTTGAAGAACGCCGGAGCCACGTATCAACGTGCTATGACTACCTTGTTTCATGATATGATGCACAAAGAGATAGAGGTCTATGTTGATGATATGATTGCTAAGTCCCGAACGGAAGTTGAACATGTCGAGCATTTGTTGAAGCTGTTTCAGCGTCTGAGGAAGTTTAGACTTCGCCTGAATCCGAACAAATGTACATTTGGAGTCCGTTCTAGCAAGTTGTTGGGTTTTGTTGTCAGCGAGAGAGGTATTGAGGTTGATCCTGCAAAGGTCAAAGCAATACAAGAGATGCCTGCACCCAAAACCGAGAAGCCAGACCGAGGTTTTCTTGGCCGCTTGAATTATATTTCCAGATTTATATCCCACATGACTGCCACATGTGCGCCGATATTCAAGCTCCTCCGGAAAGATCAATCCCATGATTGGACCGAGGATTTCCAGAAAGCTTTCGACAGTATCAAAGAGTATCTGTCTGAACCTCCGATCTTGTCTCCGCCTGTAGAAGGAAGACCTCTGATTATGTATCTGACTGTTCTTGAAGACTCGATGGGTTGTGTACTCGGTCAACAAGATAAATCAGGGAAGAAAGAATCTCCTATCTACTACCTCAGTAAGAAGTTTACTGATTGTGAGTCTCGATACTCTATGCTTGAGAAGACGTGCTGTGCTTTGACTTGGGCTGCTAAGCGTTTGCGCCAGTACATGATAAATCATACAACTTGGTTGATATCTAGAATGGATCCAATCAAGTATATTTTTGAGAAGCCTGCTTTAACTGGGAGGATTTCCCGTTGGCAGATGTTGTTGTCTGAGTATGATATAGAGTATCGAACTCAGAAAGCTATCAAAGGTAGTATCTTGGCTGACCATTTAGCGCACCAGCCGATTGAAGATCATCAGTCTGTTCAGTACGACTTCCCAGACGAGGAGATTCTGTATTTGAAAATGAAAGATTGTGATGAGCCTACACTTGATGAAGGTCCAGAACCTGGTTCCAGATGGACGATGGTGTTTGATGGCGCTGTAAATCAGTACGGAAATGGAATTGGGGCAGTAATCATTACTCCTCATGGCACGCATATTCCGTTTACAGCAAGGCTAACTTTCAAATGCACGAATAATATGGCTGAGTATGAGGCCTGTATTATGGGACTGGAAGAATGTATTGATTTGAGAATCAAGTATCTTGATGTGTATGGTGATTCGGCCCTGGTTGTCAATCAGATCAAGGGTGAATAGGAGACGAATCAGCCAGGTCTCATTCCGTATAGAGATTATGCGAGGAGGATTTCAACGTTCTTTACTGAAGTTGACTTTCATCATATTCCTCGAGAGGATAATCGGATGGCAGATGCTCTTGCTACGCTTGCTTCAATGATTGTAGTCAAGTATTGGAATGAAGTTCCCAATATCACCGTGATGCGCTTGGATAGACCAGCTCACGTATTTGCAGTTGAAGAAGTGAATGATGATAAACCTTGGTATTTTGATATCAAGAATTTCCTCCAAAACCAGGTTTACCCGCCTGGGGCATCTGTGAAAGATAGGAAAACTTCGAAAAGGTTGTCAGGCAGTTTCTACCTCAGTGGTGAAGTGCTGTATAAGAGAAATTTTGACATGGTTTTGCTCAGATGCGTGGATAGACACGAAGCAAACCTGTTGATGACTGAGGTCCATGGGGGTTCATTTGGTACTCATTCCAATGGACATGCCATGGCTAGAAAGATGTTGAGAGCAGACTACTATTGGCTGACAATGGAATCTGACTGCTGCAAATACGTGAAGAAATGCCACAAGTGTCAGATTTATGTAGATAAGATTCATATTCCTCCGACACTTCTGAATGTGATTTCATCACCATGTCCTTTCTCTATGTGGGGAATCGACATGATCGGCATGATTGAACCGAAAGCGTCCAATGGGCACAGGTTTATTCTCGTAGCAATTGATTACTTCACCAAATGGGTTGAAGCCGCTTCGTATGCGAATGTGACCAGGCAGGTGGTTGTGAAGTTTATCAAGAACCAGCTTATTTGCCGTTATGGTGTGCCAGATAAGATCATTACTGATAATGGATCTAATCTGAATAATAAGATGATGGAAGAGTTGTGCGTTGAATTCAAGATTGCACACCATAATTCCTCTCCTTACAGACCAAAGATGAATGGGGTTGTTGAAGCTGCTAATAAGAATATCAAGAAGATTATCCAGAAGATGACAGTTACGTACAAAGATTGGCATGAGATGCTGCCATTTGCTTTGCATGGTTATCGTACATCTGTCCGCACTTCAACAGGGGCAACCCCTTTTTCTCTTGTTTACGGCATGGAGGCTGTTCTCCGAGTAGAGGTGGAGATCCCATCAATGAGAGTCTTGATGGAAGCCAAGTTGACTGATGCTGAATGGATCCAGAGTCGTTACGACCAGTTGAATTTGATTGAACAGAAGCGATTGACTGCCATGTGTCATGGTCAGTTATATCAGCAGAGAATGAAGAAAGCATTCGATAAGAAGGTCAAGCCTCGTGTGTTCCGAGAAGGTGACCTCGTGCTCAAGAAAGTCTTGTCTTTCGCGCCCGATTCCAGGGGCAAGTGGACTCCAAACTATGAAGGTCCATATGTTGTTAAGAGAGCCTTTTCAGGCGGAGCTTTGATGCTTACAACAATGGATGGGGAGGATTTCACTCGTCCTGTGAATTCAGATGCAGTCAAGAAATACTTTGCCTAAAAAAAAGTATACAAAGAAAAACAGAATAGCTCGCTAAGTTGAAAACCCGAAAGGGCGGCTTAGGCAAAAATGAGCGTCTCGGTGGAGAACCCGAAAGGGCGATCCAGGCAAAAATTAGAGACTTGAAAAAATGAATTTTGCATCCCGCTAGATTTAGTACCTCACCCTGGGGCAATCTAGGCAAAAATTAGGGATATGGCAAGTAACTGTATCCTGACAAGACTTTCTGTTCCGCAGCTGTCTATTCGTCAAAGATTCTCGATTCATCGTCAACTGAAGCTTCGAATACATCGAAATTCAAATTGGTACAGAAAGGATCATTATGTTCAATGTAGCCCTCTTCCAATATATATCACTGATTTCAAATTTGTACAGATCTATGGAGTCTTGCCATTTGCAGGCTACCATTCCATCAAATCAATTTGAGCTTTTATCCAATTATTTGCACTCTTATTTGTTTCAATTCAACAAATGTTTTGCATGTTTTAATTGATAAAATATCATTGTTTTAAACAAATAAAATTTTTCAAAAAAATTGTTGTTTTAAACAAAGTGAACATTCACAATGACGAAAGGATACTTAAGAATTTCTCAGTGCTCTCCCGAGGGTGGCATGATTTCCAACAGGTAAGACATTTGTTCATAGTCCTGGCATGGTTGTATCCTCTTTCTCCAGATTGTTGTTGGGGTTGTTCCCCAAGCAGAGCTTTTGTTGGGTTGTTCCCTAAGTAGAGTGTTTGTTAGAGACTTCACAGTTCTCTCCAAACAGTATTCTCTCCCCCAGCATGGGTGCTTTCTTTTGGAAGATTCAGCGGTTGGTGGGTTGACATCCCGGTACTTCATCACTTTCCTCAGCACAGTCGTTAGCAGGGTTTGTTGATATGATGGACTGCATTTATTCTATGTCTCCCCATCAGAGTGCTTGTTGAGGTTTTCACCTCTTATCCCTTCAGCAGAGCAGTGTTTATTTTCCTCCTCCATGGTTGTTGGTTTCCTTTTGGAAGGTTCAGCATTTGGTGGTTGATCCCCAGCTCTCCTCCTCATCCCCAGTGGAGCCACCAGTAGATTTGTGGTATGATGGATTGTATATATGTGATTCCTCAATGGAGTTGGTATCCCCAACAGAGTCAGGATCCCCTCCAAGAGTTGGTATTCTCAACAGAGTTGCTTTTGTGGCATTTTCTGCCTGTTGAAATCTCTGTTTCCCCAATAGGGTCGGTTGGTGATCTATCATCCAGAGATTGGGTTGATTCCCTGATTGCTTTTGATCCATAGTAGAGTGGCTTGTGGCAGAATCTACTTGTGTGATCTATCTTTCCTCGGTGGGTTTATCCCCAATGGAGTGGCTGACAGTATTCCCAGTAGAGTTGCTTGTGCAGTTAGATTCTACATGGATGATCTGTTCTCCCTTTGTGGATTGTTCCCCAGCGGAGTTATTTGGAGTTGCTTTCGTGGCAGTTCTCGCCTGTGCAGTGGACTCTTGTTTCCCAGTTGATACTGAGAATCCCCTTGCAGATATCTTGGGATTTCTCTAGTTTCCCCAACAGATTGGTCTTTGTGGCAGTTTTTGCCTATTGTGACTTTCTGTTCCCCAGTTGGGATGATCTGATGATCCATCACTCAGAGATTTTGTGATTTCTTTGATATCTCCAATCTTTTGCCTCCCCGCAGATCTTTGCTTTTCAGCATTTAGATCTTCAGCAGATTGGCTCTCCAGTTGGTTTTCCCTCTGGAAGTGTAGTACCGGGCGTTTGATTCCTGGGCCTGTTGGTGTTAGATATGTCTGTTTTGTCAGCATTCATCAAACATAAATCACGTATATTCATGCATACTCATAAACATTCAGATATTCATGTTGCATTTTTTGCCATATATCTTTTGTTTGTTGTCCCCTGCTATGGGTGATATAGATCTCTCCAATAGATCTTCCCAAGCAGATGTTGGGTGTCTAATCTCTCAATATATAGAGTCAGCCCCATAAGCAGAAAGTGTCTGTCTTTTCTTCTGCAGTTCCCTACTGAGATATATCCTCATGGATGACGGTTTCTTCCGTTTCCTCCCAACACATATATTGGGATGGATCTTCCTATTGAGTTATATCCTCATAGGACGAGTCTTGATTCGGTTTGCCTTTTTGGTTTGATCCCGAATTGACCATTTGTCAACTGTTTCTTGTGCTTCCCTGTGGAATAAATGAATGAATTGCCCAGTAACCGGCAATAGTTCATCTTACCCCCAGCGGAATCTTTTGGGCCTCTACCCTTATACCGGTAGTTGTAAGTCCTATGTTCCTTGCCTCTTGGCGGAATTTGTGGTTATATACCTTTTATTCCTCGGCAAGAGTCATTGGTTTTCTACCCAGTAGTCGGTAGTCGTAAATCCTAGTTTTTCTGCTCTTCAGCAGTTTGTGGTTTGTTATAAACCCTACTTTTGTTTCCCGTGCGGAATTGTGATTCTTTCATTCCCACGCGGACGTTTTGGTTTTCTACCCCGTATTCGGTAGATGTAAACCCTATCTTTTTATCCTCATCATAGTTGTTGGCTACTACCCCGTATTCGGTAGTTGTAAGTCCTATCTCTTTTCCCCCAGCAGAGGTAACCTTTGTGGTTTATTCTGGCTGATGGTGGATTTTTGTGGTCTTCTACCCCGTATTCGGTAGTTGTAAATCCTATGTTGTTGTGGTTTCATCCCCAACGGAGTCTGTGCTTTCTTGTGGATAATTGCCGGATGCTAGCAATTTTATCCTTAGCCAGAGTTTTGGTCTTCTACCCCGTATTCGGTAGTCGTAAACCCTAATTTCTCCCCTTTGCAGAGTTAACCTTGTTGTTCATCCTAACCGATGATGGTTACTCTTTGTGGTTATCTTCATTCAGTTTTTGATGTTGATTTTTCCCTCCTTGCTTCTGGATAATTTCCGTCTGCTAGCAATTGTGTCCCCAGCAATTCCTTGTGGATAATTGTTGTTTATGCAATTCATCCCCAGCGGGTCTTCTTTCATTTACCCTTTTGCTTGGTAATGTTGTTGCTCCCTTTGATTGGTCATCATTATATACCTAGTTTTGGTATCCCAATGCCTTTCTTTTCGGTCGATTTATCCTTCATTAACCCTGTAGCCGGTTGTGGATAATCTTCCATGCGAGTATACTATCCATGTTCTGACGGTAATGGATAATATATCTCATGCACTCTTCAGTCGAAACCTGTTGTGTTTCCCCAGTCGAGTAAGATTCGTGTTCCATTTTGCGGAATCGAATATTCTTTGTTTCTTGGATAATTGTCGGATGCTTCCAATTTATCCCCTGCGAGTTATCTTTCGTTTACCCTGTTGGTGTTGGTAACGATTGTCTCTCTTTTTGGTTGGTCACCTATTATATACCTAATAACCGGTATCTCTGGTGTCTCTTCCTTTCGAGTGTATTATTCACGTTCTGACGGTAATGAATAATATATCTCTTTCACTCTTTGGTTGGAATCCTTTGTTGATTTTCCCCAGCGGAGTAAGATTCGTATTCTTTGTAGAATCAAATATCCATCCTTTGGTAAGTTTGCGTTTTGCTCTCTTCAGGATGATGAGCGTCTTGGCATATATACCAATTCACGTTTTTGGTCGGTCACCTTTTATATACCCAGTAACCGGTATCCCTGGTGTTTCCTTCCATGCGAGTATGTTATCTACGTTCTGACGGTAATAGATAATATATCTCATGCGAGTATACTATCCACGTTCTGACGGTAATGGATATTATATCTCATGCGCTCTTTGGGTTTGTTTCCCCAGTTGAGTAAGATTCGTTTTCCCGTTGTGGATTCGAATGTCCATCCTGTAAGTCGATTTGCTTTTTCAAGCCCTCCTTTCGGATGATGAGTGTTTTGGCATATATACCAATTCACGCTTTGGTCGGTCACCTATTATATACCCAGTAGCCGGTATCCCTGGTGTTCCTTCCTTTCTGCTCCCTATTATGACCTTGGTCCCCTGTGGAGTCAGATTTTTTCCTGAGTTGATGTACCTTTTTCAGGTCTTTCTCAGATGTTTGGTTGATTGATATCTCTCACCCTTATACCGGTCTTAGATATTCATTCTTCCTGAGCTTGTTACCCTTATACTGGTAACATCTCATTTCTTGTTGCTTCCCTAGGAGAGTCTTTTTGTTAGACCTTCTCCAATGGAGTTTCTGTTGTGATTTTACCCTTTTGTTGTATTGGCGTTTCCCCCAATATATGCAATTTTCCCCGGCAGGGAGGTTCTTTGTGAATCTTTCCACAGTCCGAGTCCGGATTTTTATCCGAAGTATCCTTTGTGGATAGTTTGAGTCAGCTTGTGTCTTTCCAATGGATGTGTTTTCCTTTGGAATTTTTCTTTTCCTGTTTGAGTCCTTCACTCCCCAGTGAGGTCTCCAGTCCAGTCGTGTCTTGTTCATGCAGTGTCAGTTTTACCCTAATTCAGAGTCGTGTCCTGCTCACGCATTCTTTTTCTTTTTCTTATCCCCATGAGAGTCCTGTTAGAGTCTCTGTTCCTGGTGAGTGTATTACTCCGATGGATCGTCTCTTCTTCTTTGTGGATCCATATCCCCCACAGAGTTTTGTTCTTTTGCATGCATACATTTGCATCATGAGGTCTCTTAGGGACCAAAATTCGTCTCATTACTGTTATTTAAGCCCATTCTACCGCGTCGAGATGAAGATTTCTAAACTTCACTTCTCCGGCTAGAATGACCTTAAATAGGGGCATCTGTAAGACCCCAATTTTGTCCCTAAGATCCCTCATGGCATCATATCATATCATATCATTGCCTCAAGGATCATTGTGCACCTTGCCTCCTTCCCTGTGGGTGGGTTATCTTGTTGAGAGTGATTCTTGATCACCAAGCATGTTTTGCATTTGTATATCATTGTTTTTCTTTTATCACTAACCAAAAGTACAAAAATATGTCATCTAACCCTTGTCTTGCAGATGAAGCAATCACAGGTCAAGACAGTCAAAGGCAGTCATTGAGCAATAGATGGTGGCCATTCTTGAGAATTTGGACCCCATAATCATTATCAAGAGTTCATATGAGCTATGATGCCATTTTGAAGCAAAATCCCAAGTGGTAGAGGCTTGAATTTCATCAGAACATTTTCAGGTCAACTGAAGGCCTAAAAAGTCAACTGCCAAGTCAACTGTGGATTTGGAGGTGGGAAGTGATTAGAAATACTTCATTCATGTTCAAACAAGTCTCATTTGACATTTCAAACATCAACATTGGAGAATTTAAAGTCAGGTCAAAACTTTCCAAAAGTAGAAAGTGACCTATAATTCAAACTTGCCAAAAATGGAAAGGTTTTAACCTAACTTTAACTTCAAATTACATCATCAAGAAAGCTTCAAATGAAATTTTGTTGAACATGAAAGTTGTAGATCTTTCTCTCCCATTTCCAAAAAGTCCAAGATCATCAATTTCTCATGTGTGGTTAAGGAGATATGATCAAAACATGGCAAAGTGTACTTGAAGATTCAAATGGGCATAACTTCTCAACCAAAACTCCAAATTGGATGGCTCTTTTTGCATTGTTCTTATTTTGACCTATAGTTTCCAAATCATGCATTGCATTACACCAATTATCATCACATGAACATTTGCCAATTCACTTGATTTTTGGAGGGAAATTATGAAGTTTAAATTTGGTGCATTTGTTTAAGCATTCTACCACCACCATTGGCTCCACAATGAAATTTGAAGTGAATTTGAAAGCAAATTCGTGCACTGTTCACCATGCATTACATGCATAGGGTGAAAATCACAATTTGCACTTACACTTCATTTTTACTAATTACACTTTGCATTGGCCTAAGCATGATTAGAAAGGTGATTAACATTGCCTATATAAGCCTAAACCATAACTGTTTTTCAGATTAACAACATAAATTTCAGATCTAGATCTAAAACTCCAAATTTTTCTCTCACTTTGTTCTTGCAATTTTTTCACATTCAAGCCATTGCCATTGCTGGATCCTTGTTCCTGAAGAGTTCATAAGAAGATTGGCACGTGGAATCAGTAGAAACAGAGCTGCATTGAAGCATTCACCAAGCTTGAAGCAACAATGGTGAATTCAGAATTTGGTGAGATCGTGTACAATTGAGCTTCAATCTTCTTTCCAATCACTCATACAAGCATCCTGGAGGAGTATTGAAGCATCGCCAAGGCCTATAGCTCGAGAATTCCAGATCTGCTCTTCAAGAGGTTCTGAATCAACCTTCTTAATTCTTAAAATTGTTGTGATGTTGTTATAGATCTTTTGATGCTGAGTAATTTGAGCTTTGAATCGTGCAAATCCATGCTGTTTTGAGTGAGATATGATTGTTTGAATTTTTGATGATGAACCTTCTTTGCTTCGATCCATGCATGTTTGGTTGTTTCTTGTTGATTTGTTTGTGGATTTATGATCTATGATGAAGGCACTACACAATGATATGCTCAGTTATGATTTCTGGATACTTTGATTTTTTCTTGAAATTTCCAGATGAAGATCTTCATGATCTTCATTGTGTTCATACAATCTCCAGATTTCCTGCGAATTTTGCTAGGAAACGCATAGGCTTTGTTGCGGATTTTGTTACGTGTTCATGCATATTACCTGCGGATTCCAATTGTCATGCATGCACGTGTTTTAGGGTTTGATGACAATACGCTGTCGTTTTAAGCTAGCGCGCATTTTCAAATTTGGTTGTGGTTCGATTCCTGGCAGATGTATAATTTCAAATTGCCTTGTGTTTTCTCTTTTCCCTCCATATTTCCATACTATGCTTCACATGCATTTTTTTAATTTTTTCATCATCTTACAAAATTCATATCTAATTGAAAATTGATCCAAAAATTATGAGGTTTTTTGCATTGCATTCCTTATCTTGTATATTATTTTTTTATCATTAATTCCAAAATTGTGCTTGGCTGGATTTCATTTTGTGCTAGGGTATGTGAGCATGTATCCATTTTGTACCTTGCCATGCTATATCATTTGTGAAATGCTGGTATTTGATCCAATGAATGTGAAAATTTGCATGATGAAACTAGACACTTTGCTTGACATTTTGGTGTTGATTTGGTATTTTTATCAATTATCATTTCTGTTTTATGATCATGTTAAGTTGGGGTGACAATTTGTGTCACACCTTTTGATGTTCAACTTATGTGATGTGTTTGCCTTGCCAAATGATCTCCAATAGTCCTGAGTTTTTGTGTGATGCATATTATGGATGTTGTGAATGAGTATGATGTTTCTTGGAATTATTTGAATCATTTCTGATTTAATTGAGATTTTTCATTCTGGTTGGTCACATTTGAGCTTTAAAATTGCCTTGAACTTCAATTGATCATGAAATACTTTTGGTTAATGATATTGATGTGAGACCTTTTGGATTGTTTCAAGATGTGTTTGAAGTTGATTCATGTTAATTTTCAGCTTCTGTTTTGAATTTTTTCTCCATCTTTGACCCTAGGCTTTGACCTAGTGGTTTGCCTCTCACATTTGAGCTTTCATTTCAGGTTGAACATCCAAGTTCCATAGTTGTTGATGCTTCATCATTTGAGCATTGTTGTTTGCTTTTGATTACTAACCTTTGTGTGTTTTGTAGGTTGATGTTGACACATTTTAGTTTGGCCTTTGGCTTACACCTTGTGAACATTGGGATTGTTTGTTGCTTATTGACTGTTGTTTGGTTGTCTGAACTTTGTACTGATTTATTTGATGTTTCCACAGGTACATAAGTTGCTTTAAGTTCATTTGAACTTGCTTTGCTTGGTTGCTTAACCACTTAGGTATAACTTCTAATCTTCATGTAGTCTAGAAGACCTGTCCTGTTATGTGGGCAGGCACCTGTCTAAAGTCCTCCTTAAGAGGCAATGTTTGTGATTGTTTATCTTTGTGCCAAGCAGGAAAAGTCCTCTTATGAGGCAATTGGCAGATAAAAGAGATGTGTAATCCATCTCCTGCTATTCAGTGTGTCATTCACTTTGCTCACACAATGTGTTGATGCATTGTGGATACTAACCCAAGATCTTATAGAGTCATTCACTTGTGGAGAAGAGTTCCTACTTTCTGAACTCCCACACATTCTATTATTCAAAAGCTCTCCCAGGCCAGGGATAAGAGCTATGAGGCACACCCCTCATCTCCTTTTCATCTGCTTCACCCTAACTCTTAATGTTAGGGTTAAGAGCACAACATACCCCATTCCAGTTGACTGTAAAGTCTAACCTTGTTTGAGCCTAATTGCTTGTGTATAGTGTGTGCTAATTGACTCGTTTGTCTGATTGCTTGATTCATCTGTGCATATTTGCTTATGTGTGCCTTTGTGCATTTATCATCATTTATTGTACATCATTGCATGATCGTTGTTCATATCTTTGTGACATCTTTGTTTGTCCATTGAGGAATCAATTGTAAGTCCATTTATTGGCAGTTGTTTCCTATGATCTGGAAGGAGTTGGGACTAAGACCATTGATTGGCATCCTATTTCCTTGGAGTCGAGTGTAAGACCATTTATTGGCAACTTGTTTCCTCTTGCTTATTGCATTTGTTTTGTTTGTTGTATGTGAGGAGTCAATTGTAAGCCCATTTATTGGCATTTGTTTCCCATGATCATTCCTTGGAGATTGGTATAAGTCCATAGATTGGCATCTGGTATCCTTGTTTTGTTTTGTTCCAGGAGATTGGTATAAGTCCATTGATTGGCATCTGAAATCCATGTTTTGCTTTAGGAGATTGGTATAAGTCCAGTTGATTGGCATCCGGTATCCATCTTTTGTTTTGTTTTGGGAGATTAGTATAAGTCCATTGATTGGCATCTGATATCCATGTTTGGTTTGCTTTAGGAGATTGGTGTAAGTCCATAGATTGGCATCTGGTATCCATTTTGTTTTGTGATATTGGTGTAAGTCCATTGATTGGCATTCGGTATCCATTTGCTTTATTTATTTGTTATTGTTCATTGCCTATTCCAAAAGAATCACTTGAATCATCTACATATGATCTCAAGAGGTGAACATCTAAGAAGTTTTACTTCCTCACCCTCCCACCTTTTGTTTCTTTAAACCTCCATTTGCATGTTAACCCAAGCTTGAAAACTATTGTGAAAACATTTTCATTCTTTTCAAATTAGAAACCTAGGCCTTAGGCCTTTGACTTTTCAAACTTCATTTTCATAATACTTCTTTTGAATTGAATTCTAATCATACTTTGACCATCTTTTGTGAATAATCCTAATTGGTTAATTTCACTCATTCAATTGTTTTGTGGATTTGTCCATCTTTGATAAGTTTTCATACATTAGCCATAGATCTCAATTATCTTAGTGGTTGATGTTAATCTCACCTTTTGTCCTTAGTGATTGAATTGTAAGACTTCCTTGCTTATTATAGGGTTAACCCCTCACTAGCAAGTTGAAGCTTTTCTCACATGGTGGACTTGTTGTTTGTATAAGGTTGAGTTTTCTCCCGTGGATAATGAAAGACCTTATGGCTTTTGTTTAAAATGAACCCATCCATATTTTGGAAATTTTTTAGCCGAACTACGAGGTTTTGATCCTGTAAAGGTACGTAGGCAATGGTTATCCATCCAAACACAAAAATAATAACTTGTATATTCTTTTCTCATCCCTTCAATCCATGTTTGCACAATAAATATTTCATAAACAAATAACATTTCGTACAACAAGTGTGAAAAGGGCTCCCTAGGAGTACCTAGGACGTTTTGGGTGCCTAACACCTTCCCATTGCGTAATTTACCCCTTACCCAGATCTCTGATCTTTTCATTAGTTTTCTATGTGTAAAACTTCTTAGGCTTTTGTTCGCTTTTTAGCCATTCCTTTGGATAAATAAAAGTGCGGTGGCGACTCGATTCTTTGTATACTTTGCTTTTGGTTTAATCAATAAATCATAAAGTGACGAATACACCGCTACAGTATGGTACAGCCTTATCATATGAATACGGGACTGAGCCCGCTAACTGTATTACCAACGATGATACTGATCTTTGACTGACATTATTATTGTTGTTGTTGTCATATTGAATTACCAACCGCTCTTGTTGTTTGAAAACAGACACTATGACATTGACGTCGTCATCTATATGACGGGATCGAACAATTTGAATCATGCCTTCATCCACCAGATGTTGGATGTCCCTTTTCACTACATCACACCCTCTTGGGTTCACACTACAAACAACACAACCATCATGGTCATGTTCACAGTCACTCACCAAACAAATATCCTTGTGCATCTGTACCAAGGATCTTCGGATGAACCGGACGTCATAAACCTTGAATTCTCCAAGGCAACCATCCACCATATTCACTAAAGAGTTCCCATGAGCGGGAAAAGGGTTTGCTTTCACATTTGGCGCGCGGTCCTCAAAGGACACCATACCACTCTTCATAAGCTTTTGGACCTCATACTTCAATGGATAACAGTTTTCAATATCGTGTCCGGGTTCTCTTTGATGAAAAGCACAACGGAGCTCAGGTTTATACCACCAGGGAAGTGGTTCTGGGATCTGAGGTGGGTTCCTCAGTTGAATTAAGTTCTTGAGATCTAGCGAGGGATACAACTCTGCATATGACATAGGAATCGGGTCAAAAGAGACCTTCTTCCTCTCAAAGTTCTACTGATGATGATTGTTGTTGGTATTGTTGTTGTAGGTGTTCGTTCTTTGTTGTAGTTGTTGTTGTTGACGTTGATGTTGTTGTTGTTGAATTGGTGTTGCTTGTTGATTAGAAAATATCGGAATTACTGATAGCACTTGATGATGATGATGTTGACGGGGTAGTGGATTCCTTCTGATCTGAGGCCTCCTCTGCCTCTCACTGATTACTGTGTTGGTCTCGCTATCCTTCTTCTTACCAAAGTTGCTACCATATCTCTTGCTTGTTGACGCCTCATCTCTTGACAAACGTCCCTCATGGACTCCTTCCTCAAGCCTCATCCCCATGTTTACCATTTCGGTAAAATCACTGGGGGCACTAGCGATCATGCGTTCATAATAAAATGAACTCAGAGTTTTCAAGAAGATCTTCGTCATTTCTTTCTCCTCCAAAGGAGGAGTGATATGGGAAGCCAACTCCCTCCATCTTTGCGTATATTCTTTAAATGTCTCTTTGTCCTTCTGAGACATAGACCTCAGTTGGTCTCTATCCGGCGCCATGTCTATATTATACTTGTATTGCTTCACAAAAGCCTCTCCCAAGTCGTTGAAAGTGTGAATGCTTGCACTATCCAACCCCATGTACCAACGGAGTGCAGCACCAGTTAGACTATCTTGGAAGTAGTGAATAAGCAATTGATCATTGTCAGTCTGAGTAGACATCTTGTGGGCATACATCACAAGATGACTGAGCGGACAAGAGTTCCCCTTATACTTTTCAAAGTCAGGCACTTTGAACTTCACAAGGATTTTGACGTTGGGCACTAAGCACAACTCAGCAGCACTCTTTCCAAACAAATATTTACCTCTCAGTGTCTTCAATTCCTTGCACAGCTCAAGAAACTGATCTTTCATCTCGTCCATCTTCTCAAAAACATCCGGACCCTCAAACGACTCGGAATGATAAACGATATCCTCTACGCGAGGCAAAGTGTGCACAACGGGAGGTGGCACGGACATGACCGGGCTAGATGTCGGCATGTAAGCAAAGGTAGGCGCAAAGCCTTCGGGCACAAAGTTGGGCGGCATTCCCCATGGGAATCTGGCAGGAATATTCAGTGCGAAATGGGCGGTAGCAGCAGGCATGGTAGAGGTAGTCACCTCTGAAGTAACAGTCCTCGCGGGAGGAGTTGCAGGTATTGGAGAAGCTTGGTTATGAGCAGCAAGAACTGACTCCATCATGGCAGTCAGAAGGGCGATCTTGTCCTTCAGCTCTCTGTTCTCTTGCTCCAAATGTTCCATGATTTTCAGATGATTGGCTCGGGTATTGTACTGGTGAGTCAGCTTGGCTGAAGCATAGAAGAAACACCAATCAGACATCTGGCGAAAACCTGCTTATGCAAATGATGCATGAAATGCAATGCTTGATTATTTTTGTTTTCAAGGAACTTACTATATCATTTTCGAATATATAATATTTAAATGGCAATTGCAATAATTTGATATGACCAAAAATCTCTTTTTATTTATATAAATTGGAAGGATTACACTGAGTACAATTTCAGAAACCAAAATAAAAATATACAAGAGAAAAAGAGACTAGTCATCCTAAGGATCCCTAACAACAATGTCAGAAGATCTGGCTGAAGGCGTGTACTTCCTTAGAATGCGACGGATCTCGGTCTCAAAAGAAGCCTTCATTTGAGTCTTCTCGAGGACAAGCTGATCAACAATCTTCTTCCAAGCAACGGAAGGCTGAGGCATGCTAGAAGATGAAACCTCTGGCTCTCTCTGTCTTTTCGTCACTCGGTCTTCAAGTAACTCAATAAGTGCATCTTTGTCCTTAGACTCCAACTGCAACTCTTCATGCTTCTTGCTCAAAGCACGGAAATGCTCTTCCCACATATCCTTCTCTTGCTTCATCTTGGCGAGTGCATCTTCCAACTCCTCTACATCTTGGTTAGGGAGAGTTAATGGCTCAACCACAACCATATACATAGGTCTTTCACAAGGATAAGGCATCTTCAACTCCAAAGCTCTCTTCTTCACCCAAAGAGTGTAAGCTTCCAAAGCTACACAATTGCACGGACCAAGCTTGGATCTTCCTTTCCTATGCACATTATGCCAAGCATGCACAATCTTCTGCTTCAAATGTTGGGAATCTTTACCCTCTTGATAGAAAAGACCTTCTAACAACATGTTATTAGGTTTGTCTCTTAAGGGGAACCCAAGTTGACGACGAGCCAAAGCAGGATTGTAGTTAATTTCTCCTTGTGTACCAATGAGAGGCACATTAGAGAATTCACCACAACTATCAATAATCTCCAAACTGCTTAAGGATGGGTCATACCAAACTATATCATCATTAGTGAGAGACATAAGTCTCTGAGACCACCTTAGACATTGTTTGTTTTCCACAAAAGCAAGCGTCTGATGCAAGTGCGAAATAAACCACTTGTACAAAAGAGGAATACAATAGACAATCGTTCCACCACCCTTAGAATTCCTTAGATGCAAAGAGAAATACATATCACCCAACAAAGTAGGCACAGGATTCCCAATCAAGAAAAGTCTAATGGCGTTAACATCAACAAAACCGTCAATGTTAGGGAATAAAGCTAATCCATAGATGAGCAACAGAAAGATAGCTTCAAAAGCGTCCACACTACCAGCCTGGGCAAAGGAAGTAGCTTCCTTGATGAGGAAATGAGATGGCAACCCAAACAATCCTCCTTTCTTCACCCAATGAGCCTTTATCTCAGACTTCTTCAAGTGAAGAGCTTCAGCTATAAGATGCGACCTGGGAATCTCTTCCAATCCATTAAATGACACTTCGCTAGAAACACTACGCCAAATAAGGGAAAAGAGGGCGCTTTTTTTGGCCTATAACAGCGCTTTAAAGCGCCCTCTAATCTGGCGCTGGCATAGGTAAAGACAGCGCTTTTTTTCCTAGTGAAAGCGCTGTCTAAAGTGGCTCTTTAAGCCCTTTAAGGGCCACTTTAGAGGGCGCTTTTTCAAAAAAGCGCCCTCTAAAGTGGAAACATTTAAGGGTTTAGAGGGCGCTTTTACTGGAAAGCGCCCTCTAAAGTGGAAACTTTTAAGGGTTTAGAGGGCGCTTTCCAGTAAAAGCGCCCTCTAAACCCTTAAATGTTTCCACTTTAGAGGGCGCTTTTTTTAAAAAGCGCCCTCTAAAGTGGGTGGTTATTTAAATTTTTTTTTTTAAAAAGCGCTATATTTTTTTATTTATTTTAGACAACTTGTATATTGAAGCAGTACACCCAAAACTATATAATTTGAAGCCCTTTTTCACACATTGCATTCAACAAGCCTTATATACAACAATCCATACATATACAACAATCCACTGATATATAATCGTTTAACTTCTAAAGATTCTATATACAACCAATTCATAACTTAAAAAGAAATAAAACTAAGTAGCAAAAGCATCTCTGAGATGTATGTTTTTTTTGCTAGCAGCAGTCTTCTTAGCAACAACCTCTTTTTGTTCAATATCAATAGCATGAACCTAAAATATCATAAAATTAGTTAGGTGATGTATAAGATCAAGAATTAACATTTTCTATGCATAAATATCATATAATTGTGTTTATACCTTTTTTTTTATGCAACTGACTCGATTTGCTGCGTAATCCCCTTATATTTTTGGTCTCTTATCTTTTGAAGATAGAATTGATATTTGTTTAGATGGACATGTTCCATTGTCGTAGAGGGATACTTTCAAATATCCAGCATCATCATCTACGCGAATGAGGCTTGACGACAATGGAACATCTCCATCTAAACAAATATCAATTGATACTTTCGAGTATCCCTTGCCCCTTGCACGAATGATAAACTTCATAATAGCCATTTTACCTGTAATAAAGAAAACAATTAAAATCAGATGACAAATGTAAAAACAATTAAAATCATAAAAGTCATTTTACCTGTAATAAAGAGCACAATTAAAATCATTTGACCTGTACCTTTTTCACTAAGTTCTCTTTCTTTTCTTGGTTGGAATATGTTCTACATGTCTCTTAACAACACGGACGGTTGGATTGATCCAAATACCCTCATTATGATCATTTCTAATATATGAGTCATTTGATATAATATTCTCATCTTGATCATTTCTGGTAAACGATTCAATCTCAACATCAATATCACCTTGATCTCCAGTGTTTTCATCAATTACTTTGTTGGAAAAAAGAACTATAGACCATTTCGTACTTTTCGGATCATTGACATAGAACACTTGTCTAGCTTGAGAGGCTAGAATAAAAGACTCATCTTTGTATCCCACCCTATTAAGATCCACTTGCAAAAATCCTGACTTATCCATTCGAATGCCGTTATTATTTTCAACCCACTTGCAACCAAATATAGGAATCTGAAACTTCTCATAATCAAACACCCAAATGCGCTCGATAACACCAAAATACGACAGATTTGCAAATTTGGGGTTTAAGTCCTTCACACTTGATATGTGCATTGCTTCAGCTACCACGGTGACACTACTATTCTGCATAGTACTTTTATCATCTTGTTCTTTGGTATAAAATGTGTATCCATTAATCGTGTATGCGCTATAAGAAAAAACATGGAAACTTGGACCATATGCTAAGCATCTCAACCTTTCTGTTATTGAAGCGGGATCTGAATAATACTTTGAATAAATATGATCCTTAAACCAAGGTATAAAACATCGATTGTGCTCTCGTACTATCCAATTTTCATTTCTATTGGGATTTAAACCTCGGAGAACATCCTTGTGAATTTCAACATACGGCTCAACCTCATTCTCATTGTGCAGAACATACAAATGCACTTGATCCCGTTCGACCCTTGATACTGCCACGATTTTATTTCCAATTAGATTTTTTCCTTCTTTCTTTTCGACAAGCTGAGACTTGGGGAGTCCGATTGACTGAACATTAGACAAATATTCAGTACAAAACTCAATCGCTTCTTCAACAATGTATCTTTCAACCATACAACCTTCTGGTCGACTTCGGTTCTTCACGTACCCTTTTAATATTTTCATATAACGTTCAACAGGGTACATCCATCTCATATATGCTGGTCCACACAATTGTGTCTCTTTCACAAGATGAACAACTAGATGTACCATTATGTCAAAAAATGATGGAGGAAAAAACATTTCAAGCTCACACAAAGTAATAACGATTTCTTTTTGCAACATTGGTAAGATCGCAGGATTGATCACCTTACTGCAAATTGACTTGAAGAAAGAACACAACTTAGTTATAGAGCTTCTTACTTTTTCTGGAAGAATAGAACGTATACCTATTGGGAGAAAATGTTCCATTATAACATGGCAATCATGGGTCTTTAAACTCTTTAACTTGAGGTCTTTCATAGACACAAGTCTTCTAATATCTGAAGAGTACCCTTCTGGAACTTTAACTTCACTTAGAAACTTACACAATGTTTTTTTCTCCTTTCTAGATAGAGTATAAGCAGCAGGCGGTAGATATGTTCGTTTTCCTTTCTTCAAGGGTCCTAATTCAGTTCTTATTCCCATCGCTATCAAGTCCTTTCTTGCCTTAAGGCCATCCTTAGACTTTCCTTGTATATTGAGTAACGTGCCAATAACACTTTCAAATACATTTTTTTCAATATGCATAACATCAAGAAAATGTCTCACATACAAGGACTTCCAATACAGCAATTCAAAAAAAACTGACCTCTTCTTCCACCCACTTTTGACAAGTGTGTGGGCAAAAGGCTTGCCAAACTGAGTATCCAAATCTTTCACCTTTTCAAAAATTTGATCACCCGTCAATATAGGTGGAGCTCTGCCTTGTTCTGTCTCTCCATTGAACACCTTTCTCCATCCACGGTAGTGATGATTTGAATTTAAGAATCTCCGATGACCGAGAAAGACATTCTTCTGACCAAACTCCAAGCGCTTCCAATCTGTTTTATCTTCACAAATAGGACACGCACATTGACCTTTTATGCTATACCCTGATAGATTTCCGTATGCTGGAAAATCATTAATTATGCCAAACAACATCGCCCTCAAGTTGAAACTTTCTTTCCTATATCCATCATAAACCTCCACACCGGTCTCCCACAAAATCTTTAAATCTTCGATTAAGGGCTTCAAGTACACGTCTATGTCATTCCCTGGTTGTTTAGGTCCAGAAATCAACATAGACAACATCATGTACTTACGCTTCATACATAGCCATGGAGGTAGGTTATAAATCATAATAATCACAGGCCATGTACTGTGTGAGATACTCTGGATACCGTGTGGGTTCATTCCATCAGTAGATAATGCCAAGCGAAGGTTTCTTGATTCTTCTCCAAATTCAGGATAATCATTATCAATTTTCAACCACTGTGGTGAATCGACCGGATGTCGATACTTTCCATCTATAATTCTTTCATCTGCATGCTAGGTCAAGTGTCTTAAATCGGTTTCACTACGAAACATGCGTCTAAATCTCGGAATAACAGGAAAGTACCACAAGACTTTTGCTGGAGACAACTTGTTCTTAAATCGCGAGACACCGCATTTAGGACACTCATTTAACGATGCATACTCATTTCGAAACAAAACACAATCGTTTGGACATGCATGTATCTTATCATAGCTCATGCCAATAGAGCACAACATCTTTTTGGTCTCATATGTTCGATTGGGAAGAACATTATCCTCAGGAAGCATATCTTTCAAAAGGGCTAATAACTCTGTGAAACTTTTATCCGACGATCCATTGTCCGCCTTTAAGTTGTACAACTTTAATACCGCAGACAATCTTGTGAATTTAGTGCAACCATCATACAAAGGTTTCTCTGCATCACTTACCAACCTCTCAAACATTTCGGGACAATCCTTAAGATCTCCTTCAAGTGCTTCTGCAATCTCTTTAACTTGATCACAATCGTATGTATCTGCGCCACTATAGTTTGAGGCATAGGTCGTACTATCACCCGGTTCAACATTCTCGTTACTTTTCTCAACATGCAAATTCCAACATGTATAACTTCGATCAATTCCATGCCTCATTAGATGCGATGTCAACTGAACTGCGTCAACCCGTTTCCCATAACAACAACCTAAGCAAGGACATATCATTCTACTGGGGTCTTCGGCGTGCGCAACGGCAAACTTAACGAATTCTGATACCCCATTCTCGTACTCTCTCGATAATCGATTGGAAGACATCCATGTATTATCCATTACTAATTAGAATAAATAAAAAACAATTTCAGAAGAGTTCAAAGACATTCGGACCTAGGTTTCTAATGATACTGGTGTTGACACAAAATCAGATGTTCATAGGTCGTATAACCCTAACTACTGGGTAATGTAGTCCCATTGCATGCGCTAAAACAAAGCTAAAACAAAGCAATAGTAAACGCGCAGCTAAAACAAAGCAATAGTAAAACAATAACATAAAACTGAAATTGGGCAAAGCTAAAACAAAGCAATAGTAAAAGTAATAATGTATGCATCGTGTACCTTTGATTGGTAGAAGGAGGAAACGCGCAGTAATAATGTAGATCTAACAGAGGTGGAAGGAAAACGCCTTAGAACCCTAACGTGAAAAAGAACGAAAATAACAGAGAGTGAAATAACAAAACGCGCAGTATGTTATAATTTTAATGTTTACTAAAGGGGACCTTAGAGGGCGCTTGTGGAAAAAAAAAGCCCTCTAAAGGGGGCCTAAGAGGGCGCTTATGGAAGCGCTCTCTAAGGCTTTCCAGAAGCGCTTTATAAGCTGGAAATGCACATGGACTTATAACAGCGCTTTATTAAAAGCGCCCTCTAAGGTATCTCCTCCTTATTTTTTCGCTTCACCTTAGAGGGCGCTTTATTAAAAAAGCGCCCTCTAAAGGGGGCCTAAGAGGGCGCTTATAGAAGCGCTCTCTAAGGCTTTCCAGAAGCGCTTTATAAGCTGGAAATGCACATGGACTTATAACAGCGCTTTATTAAAAGCGCCCTCTAAGGGTAACCTTAGAGGGCGCTTTCTAAAAAGCGCCATGTATTGTTGTCCCTCTATCTCCTCCTTATTTTTTCGCTTCACCTTAGAGGGCGCTTTATTACAAAAGCGCCCTCTAAAGTGCGCTGTCTATTGCTCCTTATTTTTTCGCTTCACTTTAGAGAGCGCTTTTGTAATAAAGCGCCCTCTAAGATGCGCTGTCTATTCCAGTTTTTGGCGTAGTGAAACAGGTATTCCCAAGAGATGGGCATACTCCTCCAACGTAGGCACAAGCTGATAATCAGAAAAAGTGAAGCAACGATAGAGAGGATCATAGAACTGCACCAACACGCTCAAAAGTACTTCAACCACATCAGCAGACAAGATGGATATAAGCTTCCCATGGCGTTGTTTGAAGTCCAATGGATCTAATACAAAAGATGTTAGCTTCCTTAACTCTTTCAAGTCATGACATCTAAAACTGTACTTCTTAGTGTTCCTTCGTCCATAATCCATGGTCTGATTTTTTTTGCAAATAATACCTCAGTTCCTTGAAATTTTCGTGTGATGAATTTTATGATGCGCATGAATGCAACAATCACAAATAAGGGATCACACACAAGGCAAACAAACAAAGGTCAAGGGATGAATCAAGTCATTGTCAAGATCAATCATCCATTTTGGTGGATTATGGTTTTTACACCTTATCAACATCCAAGTTCCATTGATATTAACAAGACTTGATTGGATCAACCAAGAATCAAGGGTTTGTTGTGAGTCACGAGCATGGAGTCTGGGTAAGAACCATCCCAAAGGAGTGAACTAAGGATAAAAACCTGTAGATCATGTTCTAAAAAGTTCCCAGAGTCTTAATTTCATCTATCGGATATTACACGTTAAGATGACTAACTCATCGACCCATAATATTCTCAAGAGAAACTCGTCTGAGTGTAGTATCGCGTAACAACTGTTATTAAGTCTACATTTGAACAGTCTCCGCATTACGTCCTAAATAGGCCAAGAGGGGTTAAATGTTCTACGGTCCTCAGCTTCTCGGACCCAAATTAGAGATAGTAATGCCTAACCACAAATACTTGTGTGACATTTCCAAATCTAAAAGAGTCTCCACTTAGCAGATGGATCTCAAGCCAACTTGTTAAGGACTACTCCACACAAGTCGAACATGACTATACCATCCTCCTATCTTAATTGCACTCAAGTTCGGGTTAGAACTTATCTCACCATTCAGAGATCACCAAGCACAACAAGCAGATTATATCATACAAATAAATATACAAACATCACATATATATACAATTATATACACACAAAAAAGTAGGCTAAACCCACTGGAGACTACTCCCCAGCAGAGTCGCCACTTAATTTCTGTAGCGATAAATTCATGATCGTCAAGCTATTGACAAGCTAGAGATTAATAAAACCAGAGTCGCCACTGCGCTTTTATAATTTCCAAGGGAAAAGGGAAAAAGTACGAACAAAACCCAAAAGTAAGAAGTTTTCAAATCAAAACTAATAAAATGTCAGAGATTACAGGTAAGGGGGTTGGTTACACAGAGGGAAGGTGTTAGCACCCAAAGTGTCCTAGGTACTCCTAGGGAGCCCTTTTTTGTGTGCATGTGTATTTGGTATAAAGTGATGTTTACAAACAAATAGAATGGGGGGATGAGAAAAGAATTCCTTAATTATATTTTTGTGTTTGACAAGACCTTCGATCTTGTGCCTACGTACCAACATAAAAATGAGGGATCAAAACCTCGTAGTTCGTGATATAAATTTCAAAGTGGATGCATTATTTTTAACAAAAATTAAGTTTGAAAGGCACAAAGGCCTAAAAATGGTTTGAATGAGTTAGTTCTTTTTGGCTTTTTGAATGTTTAAGTCAAGTATAGTTAAGTATGTTTACAAGTTTGATTTAAGAAAAGAAGTTTGAAAATGCAATATCATAAGGCCAAAGTTTCTATCTTTTTACATAAGTGGTCAAAGTTTAGAACAAAAATGGTTCACACAAAGAATATTCTGAAAAATGGAGGGAGAGATTTTGAAATTAAAGAAATGGGGAGAAGATGAAGAGACTTTCCTATGTATAAAAATTAAAAGTTTAGAGTTGAAAAGATCTGACCAAATGGGTAGCAATCCAATAGACAAGAATGTTAATAGAAACCCAGAATTCCCTTGGACTTTTAGAATCAAGCAACACACAAATGCACAATTATATTATCTTGAAGAGCAAGGCATCAAATAAAGATGGCCACATCCAAGCTTATCCATTCCATGATCTTCTCCAAAATAGCCCATGTAACAGATGAATTACACAAGTCACAGGTTCAAAATAACAGCTTCACAATGATCATGTTGCAGATGAACTTAGAGATGTCTTCAAAGATGTATCAGGTGAATTTCAAATTTGCAAGCATTTGGTTTCTCAGCAAGTTGGTATTGGCCAAGTCCTTTAGCATAGGAGGGTTGCCTAGATTCTAAGTCCATTTGTCCAAGATCAAGCCAACAGTCCACTCAAAAGTTTTTTAGTGTTCTTGTTGTTATTATGTACATTAATGGTCAAAGGCCATACAAACAAGCAAACTATACACAAACAAAATATATCACACAATATGGTCAAAATGGACAAAGTGAAAATTGCACTGACATCAACAATTAGAATGATATGAACAATGGCAAATGAATATGGGCAAAAATTAAATGGCATTAAAGTAAAGGACTTGAAATTAAAAGTTAGTAGTTAATTGGTTAGAAGTTAGTATTGTTTTGCTTTTGCTTTTCATTTTCAAGACATTCTTTGGAGAACACTCAATCCACTTATCACAAGCATGAATCCTTGAGCCAAAACATCTTCCAAAGGAAGGAAAGAAGGCCAAGTTTCCACACAATACCATGAAAGAGGGGAGACTTACAATCTCACTAACTAGAATGCTTATGCCTTTTATGTTACAAATTTAGCGCTATGTTAAGCAATCATAATTGGACTTATGTAGAAGTCACAATTATTTGAGGTCGGGCAATAGAATTTTGGTGTTAATGCATGTTAGAGACATAGTATAATGGACTATGCTCATGAAACATACCACACACAAAAAGAATATGCAAAAGGTGTGGCCTAATCTCATCCATACTCATGTCAATTTTTCAATCAACTAGCCTTAGGATTATGAGATAATATAGGCCAAATGGAATGAATGAATGAATAAAGGTAATAAGATGAAGTGGGAGGGGAATGAATCAAATCACAAATTGGTCAAAGGAGGAGTTTTACCAAATTAATACCATCCATTCATTTTGGGAGATGGAATGTACATTCCATCAATCCCCTAAATCCAATTATATTAATTTGGCAAAGGCCCAACAACAAGAGTCAAACATAAACAAGTCATCACAATTGGTCAACAAATTTTATTTGGCATTTATTCAAATTAAAATACTAAAATAGTGCATTTAAATTAAATATGGTTTGTCAAATTCCTTAAATCTCATCAAAACACCAAAGAAATGGCCATGAGATTTATCATAGGTCAAACAAGGTCAAAGGACCTTGGAGAAAAAAATTCATAATTTTTGGACATTTAAAAATATTTTTAAACAATTAAAAACAAATGAAAAATCAATTAATTCATGAAAAATACTAATAATGATCCAAAAAATAATTTTAATTCAGAATATGAAAGAGAAAAATATTTGATTTTTTTTTGTGAAAGTCTCATATTTTTTGGATCAATATTGAATTTAATATGAATTATTGAAAATAATGCAATTAAAATGAAAATTAAAATATCAGAAAAAACGTGGACCACTTGATCTCCCTCATTAATTGAGGTGGCAGATCAAGTGGATCAAAACACGCGTTCCACCGTGCACATGAGTCAACGCGCAATAGGCATGGTATTCAAAAGGAATGATCGTGATTAAAACAAATCAAGAGGATCATATGGTTGTGAGACATGCCAGTGCATGGCCGGAGCTGTAGCTCTGGTCTTCTTCTCCGGTGGACCTCACCGGATTGGTCCACCTTCAACCATTACCAAAATTAAAAACAAGGACATGGTTTCAAAGTAAAAATGGCACTGAGCTCGAATCTGGCCTCAATTCACTCTAACTCCAAGTATATTGAGAGATACATGGAGTTGAAATTTGAGGTACATAAACTGAGTTGCTTCGATTTGGCCTCAAAGCAACTCAATCTTCTTGCCTACATTGGTAGGACTTCAGACAACCAAAGAATCAATAGAATTAAGCAAGAATTTGAGAGAATTAAAGAGATCAAGATTTTTGGAAAATACCTTCAATGTAGGTCTGGATTCAACTGATCTTGCTCTTGCTCGTGCTTGATCTCACTCCAAATGCTTGTAGAGGAAGGATTGAATGCTCAAAAGGCTGTGGATTCCTGGAGATTTGAATTTCAAAACAGTGGAAATTCAAACTCAAATTCAAGTGAATTTCTCAGGTTTATCCTTTGCTATGTGAGGGTTAGAGATGGGGGATCAAAGCTGGCGGGAATGTGTGTTAATTGCTGAGCATATGGGGCTCTATTTATAGCTGAATCCATTGCTTTTTGCACACTTGCATTCACTTTCCAAATTTGGTCATTGATGATGCATGGGTGCATGGGCGCACATAGGCCCATAAAATCATTTCCATAAGTCCACAACTGAGTGTGAGATGATCTGAATTCAGCTTGGATTGCAAGGCAAGTGTACATTTTGATTTGAAGTTTGATCCTTGTCAAGTGATGACACCATGTTCATGCCATGTGCAGCCTGTGTATTCCTTGTCCAAAATAAATGAATTTGAGCTCTTTGGAAAGGTGAGATCAAGAGGAACAACTTTCATGTTCAACACTTTTCCATTTGGAGTTTGTAACTTGAAGAAATTTGAGGTGGAAGTTTGGAAATTTTTGACATATCAAATTTTTTTTAAGTGTCAAGCCATATGTCTCAATATTCCACCTTGCTTAAATTTTTATATGAGCTTCAAATGAGAAAAGTGTCTTCATAAAAGTTGTATCTATCTCAAAGACCTTCATAATGGTCACCAATTTCATGTCATTTGGATTTTAAATGATCGAGTTATGCATTTTTGAAGTTTGGAAAAGTCACTTGATCAATGGTATAGGTCAAAAGTGACCTATAATGTAACCTTATATCACATGCTCAACAAAGTTGAATTAGCTCCCACTCCAAAAATAAAAGTTGAAGTAGATACATTGAATTTGATTGTGCAACTCGGAAATATTTCATCTCATAAAAATTGATCAAGTTATGGCCTTGGGAAGTTGACTTTCAAATTAGGGTTTAGACAAAATGACCTATAATGTTTCAACATAGAAAATGATTTCCCAAGCAAAACTAGCTCTAGGCCGCAACATGAAAGTTGTTTGTAATGTCATTTAGAGTAAGTTTTCTCTTGGAATCATTTTCATATGGTGAAAATTGTAGGAGATAGGGTCTAGGGAGACCCAGTTTTGATCAGATGAATCCATCTGGCCAACCACCATCAACCAACTTGCTAACTTCCAATTCTCTTGACTTTATTGGCTCATGGTAGATCATATATGCATAAGATGAATTTTGAAGTGTCCCTTGAGAAATTTGATCAATTAGTGAGATAGCTTGTTGGAGAAGTTACTCAAGATACCCAGTCAAACTAGGGTTTCCAAGGCAAATCATCCTCAAACTCTTGAAGAAAACTTGATCAATATAACATGTAGAGAATATTGGGACTCATATATGATGCTCATAACCATTATTGGATCAATTCTTGGTTGTGCTCTTTGTTCATGGAGGTCTCAAACCCTAGATGTGATCTGGATGAATCAATGGAAATCATGCCCTTCCTACAAAAGAGTTAGGCAAACGCAAAGACATATTTTTGGTATTTTGGTTAGTGAAATGATAAAATACAAGTATGATACAATCAAAAAGTGTTTGGTGATCTCTCCCAAAACAAACCCAATGAAAGAGGGGTAAGGAGGATGCCAATGTATGATCCCAATGCTAATGCTTATGATGGAATTGCATGAGGGATCTTAGGGTCAAAATTGAGGTCTTACACCACTAGCTCCAATGAAAGGAAAAAATTTCAAGTCTCCACACAATGCCATGAAGAATAGGAGACTTACAATCTCACTTACTAGAATGTTATGCCTTGGGGGTCAAATTTAGCTCTATGTTAAGCAATTGTAGTTGGACTTATCTAGAAGTCATAACTATCTGATGTCGGGAAATAAAAATATAGGTGTTAATGCATGTTAGAGATTTGGTACAAAGAACCAAACTCCTAAAACATACCACACACTAAAAGAAAATGGGAAGGACCTATCTCAGTCATACTTGTATTGATTCATCTGACACAAGGTCATTGATGAATCAATTAGCCTTTAGACATTAGAGAGTTCATTGGTCAAATGAGAGAATGGGAAAGAATAGGGATGAAGATGAAGAGGGAGGGGAAGATAGAAACACAAATTGATCATGAGAGGAATTTCATCAAATTAAAACCATTCATTCATTTTGGGAGGTGAAATGTACATGTCATCAATCCCCTAAATTCAATGGTTTTGATCCAACAAAAGTAAAATCAATCATGACCAATGCCCAAACAGAAAGTCAAACATCACAAGACCATAAAAATGGTTCAAAAATATTTTTAAACATTTAATCAATTAAAAATAAATCAAAAATGAATTAAAATACATTTTAATTTGGACAAAACCTCAAATCCCTTCAAAACACCAAATAAATGGCCAAGAGATTTTTCCTAGGTCAAACAAGGTCAAAGGACCTTAGACAAAAAATTTCATGATTTTTAAAAAGTCATAAGTATTTTTAAATAATTAAAAATATGCACAAAAACATTTAATTCATGAAAAATACCAAAATTAATCCAAAAAATAATTTTAATTCAAAATATGGAAGAGAAAAATATTTAAAGATTATTGGTAAAAGTCCCATATTTTTTGGATTAAAAATGAAATTAATATGAATTAAACAAAATAAAGAGATTAAATGAAAAATCAGAAAATATAATAAAATTAAAAAAAAAACAAGGGCCATCAGATCTCCCTCATTAACTGAGGTGGCAGATCTGATGGCCACGTGCGCGCTATCCATGATGGACCAAGTCAAACGCGTTGCAGAGCTGGTAATCAAAATGGACGCTCAAGATTAAAACGTTTGAATCTAATCAGAAGGATAGGAACATGCCAACACACCACCGAAGCTAGGGCTCTGGTCATCTTCTCTGGTGAACCTCACCAGACTGGATGACCATCAACCATCACCAAAATGAAAAACAAGGACATGATTTTAAAGAAAAAATGCTCAGGAGCATGAATCTGACCTCCATTTCTTCCAATTCCAAATATATTGAAAGATACATGGATTTGAAATTTGAGGTTCATGATCTGAGTTGCTTAGATTTGACTTCAAAGCAACTCAATCTTGTTGCCTACATTGGTAGGACTTCAGCCAACCAAAAATCAAAGAGAATAGTGAAGAATTAAGAGAGAATCGAAGGCTCAAAGTTTTTGAAAAATCACATTTGGGCAGCTTCAAATTGGCTTGATCTCAGTCTGAATTTTCTTGATTCTTCCTCCTATTGATTGCAGTGATCAATTGAGATGAAAAAAGCTATGAATCCTTGGAGTTTGAACTTCAAAACAGAAGGTGAAATTCAAACTCGATTTCAAAGAAATCTTCAAGGAATTCTATGATGTGAGGTTCTAAGATATCTTGGCAAAGCTTGGTCAAGGTGTGTGTGTTGGTCTTGAGGCAATGCACTTGTTTATATAGCCAATGGAATTCAGTTTTGCATCCTTTGAAATTTTGACAAAATTAAAAACCATGGTGCATGGATGCACGGGTAATGCACTAGGCCCAATCAATGATACAATCTAACTTCAATTCATACATAATGAGTACTGAGGTCATCACATGAAAGCATGCAAAGAGAAATGAGCATTTGAATTCAAAACTTGCCAAAACAAACCCAACAAAGGAGCCATGAACAAGTCACTCAAATCTTGTCCAAATGAAGTGATCCTGAACGTTTTGGAAAGGTAACATCAAGGGGAACAACTTTCATGTTGAACATTTTTTCATTTGAAGCTTGGATCATAATGAATTTTGAGATGGAAGTTTTAGAAATCAAACATAATTGAAATTTTTTGATGTACCAAGTCAAATGACCACTTCTTCCACCTTGAATAACTTTTTCTATGAGCTTCAAATGGAAAATGTTCCTTCATAAACGTTATATCTATTTCAATCCTCTTAAATTTGGTCATAAATTTGACCTTATTTGGATTTGGCATGAGGGAGTTATGCATTTTAGAAGTCGAGAAAAATTGTTTGTTCAATGGTAATGACCCAAAATGACCTATAATCTTTCCTCTTGGCACATGCCGTTTCAAGTTGAATTTGACATTTATCAATGAATAAAAGTTAGATAGGACATATTTAAATTGATAATTAGACTTATATGTCCTTCATCTCATAAAAATTGAGCAAGTTATGGTCCTTGGAAGTTGACCTCCTAACTAGGATTCAGACAAAATGACCTATAATCATTCACGATAAAAAATGACTTTCCAAGCCAAACTAGCTATTGATGTCAACATGAAAGTTGTTTGGGATGTCATAAAGAGTAACTTTTATCTTATAATAATTTTCATATGACAAACATTGTAGGAGATAGGGTCTAGGGAACCCCAGCTTTGACCAATTGACTTTCTCTTATCAACCACCTTAAACCAACTTGCAAACTTGAAGTTCTATTGATCTTTAGGAATAATGGAGTATCATATATGTATAATATGATGTAATATGAAGTATCCTTTAAAATATTTGGTCAAATGATGAAGAAACGTATTGAGAAAGTCACACAAGATACCTAGATGAATTAGGGTTTCCAAGGCAAACAAGCTTCAAAATCTTGATGATTTCTTGATTAAAATGATAAATTAAGATCATGGGGATCCATATATGATGTATAGAAGAATTTTGAATCATATCTTGATTGATATCCTTGCACTGAGGGTTTCAACCCCTAATTGTGAGCTTGACAAGGCATTGGTGGATGCACACACTTCCTGCAAAAGAAACAAAGTTATACATAGACATATTTTTGGTATTTTGGTTAGTAAACAAATAAAAACAAAGTATGATAGAACCAAATGTTCTTGGTGATCTCTCCCAATGAAAATATAATGAATGAGGGGTAAGGAGGATGCTAAGGTGTGATCTCAAAGCCAATGCATATGATGAGATATCATGAGGGATCTTAGGGTCAAAATTGGGGTCTTACGACTATGTTTTGAAAAAAATATGAAAAAACTTAAAGGCTTGTAAGGAATCTGATTTTTGTTTAAGAAAATACAACCATGTGTACCTAGTGTGATCATATACAAAGGCAATGTAGTACCTAAAGCTAGAGCTAGATGGATATGGAGAGGACCCCTACAAGTTAGCGTAAATCACATGAAAAGAATTATAATAAATAGTAGAAGTAATATGTGAATGAATTATATGTGCTTTTCCAAGATTACAAGATGTACACAAAAGGGAAACATGTTTATTTGATATAAAAATATTACACAGTTTGAGAATATTATCGACTGAATAGAAATTAGTATGTCCTAGTATATGATGCCATAGAGTGATAGTATTAAAACTATTAGTCTGAGAGGTAATGTAACTTTGAATACCAAGTTTAGGACTTAAGATTTTATACAGGTAGTGTCGGCTTGATAGCTCCAAAGGTATCTTGGGAAAACAATATAGGCCACTAGCATTCAGAAAGCCTTCAAGAAGAACTTGTTTAGAAGCCTGAGATTTAATACAATAATTATCTGGTAAGAACTCAAAGTAAACATTGTTATTACTAGAATACTTAAAAACAAACAAGAGATTATATGTGATGGAACGCACATGTAAAACATTAGATATAAATAACTAATGATTAGAGAAAAACTTTGAGTGAAACTGAGATGAACCTACAGACTTTATTGTAAGAGTTTGCCCATTGCCTACATATAATTTGTTAGACCTTATGTATGATTGTTAATTATGAAAATAAATATCAGATGGAGTAAGGTGGTGAGAGGCACCTGAGTCGGCGAACCAGGATTGGGACTCTAACTAAGAGGGAAAGGAGTATTCTTGGGTGTAGACATAAGGTTGGCTTTTATTGGCAAGCATAGACATGGTTTGAGATCATTGAGGAACGTCTAGAGAATTATCTTGCTTGGAAGTAGAGTTATTTGCTGAGCCAGGTTGAGTCGTAGTAGTGTTGATGGGCATGAAAGACTCATCAAAATGGTGCCACCAATCAATAGCAAAGTGTCCACATTTCCCACATATTTGACAGGTAGGGTGATTACCAGTAGTATACCTACCTCTGCCACGACAAGGACCACAAGTAAACATGTTGTCACGAATATGACTATCTAAGTATGCTCCTATAGAGCTACCAGCTTCTTGGATTTGGTTTATGTAAGCAAGATTTGAAACAATAGTTGACATGGCTATCTCTTGGAAAAATTTATCTAATTGTGCTTCTTTCCTATAAAGCAAGGCTTCCACGTCACAGAGAGAAGGGAATTCAGAACTCCCATACATTTACATAACAAATAGGTTGTAATCTTTAGAAAGGTCATCTAAGATCAAGTCGATATGATATTGTTCAATAATGGAATCTCTAACAACTAACAAGGAATTCTCAATAGCTTTAATTCTCATAACAAATTCAGTAATCGACCTATTTCCTTTCTTTGTAGACTTGAGTTTAACACGCAATTGACGAACCCTAGCTTTCATTTGAGCATTAAAATAGTTATGGATTTGTCCCAAACTTCAAAAGCATGTTTACAGGCAAGGAATCGAGGAAGAAGAAATTCATAAATGATGGAAAGTAACCAAATAAACATAGTTTGATCTTGCATAAATCCATGATTCGTATTCATTTTAAAACGTACATGTGAGACGGTCTTGAGTTGTTTTGAATTTCTGAGGGATATGAGAATTAACCATAATTTTATGAATATTTTATGTTAAAATCACACTTTTTACTTGTTGATTACACAAAAAATAGTTATTTTCTTGCATTTTTATCGAATGTTTTGGTCCAAAGGAGTTTTGCGAGTTGGACGAAGCAAATATTGTAGAAATCGATTGAGATTGAGTTGAATCTTTAACCACTGGAGTTGTGCGATTGTGAATGAATCAAATGCATGAAAGTTAGAATAGTATGAGACAATGATCATATATTAAGGAAGCATGGAAGATTCTCAACCAGCGAATGATACCATCTTGAAGAAAATGAACATTGTAGTTCATCATTCTTAGCTGAAAAGAGCTTGATAATAGAAGTAGAGAAAATGATAGAGGGACGTATTATTGATAATAATTGTTAACCCATAAAGAAATGCACATTAGTGTTTATATACAACCTCTATTACATTGTGCTTCACAAGAGAAACATTATACCATCAGTTAGCTACCATTATAGTTAGAAGTAACTTCTAACTGTTGGTGCACAAGAGGAAGAAGATGAAGATGATGAAGATGGAAGAGAGAGTTGTGATGACATTCCTTCATTGCATATAATTAATCGAATATTTGGAGAAAAACAAGTGAAAGTCGAGCAAATATGAGAAGGAATGACCAAAGATTAAGGGGAAATGGCTAAGTGTGCAAATTGTGGACTTAGTGAAAATTTGAGTGAAAAAGGAGAAAAAAAGAGTGAAGCTTCGGAAATAATCACATCCACCATCGCATATCATTGCGCATGCGATAGGGCATTAAAAGATGCATCGTTCGTGATGTAGGGTATCACGTGTGTGATGCAGGGTATCACGTGCGTGATGGTCACTTTCATGGGCATTTTTTTGACGCGTTTTGGTCCATTCTGACACATTTAAGAGGGGAGATTGTGCATTTTCACAAGGGTTACAAAATTTGGCACTGGGAGCATGATTTTATGCATCAAAGGGTGATTTTAAGAGCATTGGAATCCATTGGAGGACAATCCTTCAAGGGAACTCATATTCTATTCTAATTTATTCAATTGGTATTGTAATTTTGACTATGAGCTGCTAAGCTTCTCTAGGTTAGGTTGTGTGATGATGAACCTTATTCAATATTGTTATACCCCAAAATTTACCCTCCCATTTTCATCTTTCCATTCTATCCTTAACTTTAGAATCATTTGCATACCCTCAAGCTCCATGCATATGCATCAATCATTTAGTCATATCTAGTGGCTGATCATTATGGATTCAAAGTTCTTGGCTTATAAAGTTAAGGTTTTTGGCAGGGATGTAAAACCCTAGTGGCTTGACCTCTTTGGAGCTTGAATTCAACAAGGTTCCACTATGGTATTCTTCAATGGATTCAAATACTAATTGTGGGACCATGGTTTGAGATGTTGCTTAAGGAGCTTGATGATTGGTTTGAAACCCTAATCAAGGATAACTGGTACGCAGGTGCTTTGCTTGGTTGACTTAAGGTCTTGGAAGTTGCATCCTGGTATCCATTTCATCCAAACCTTAATCTTTGATCTTGGGGTTGTTAAATCTTGTGGTTTGTTTTGAAGAGTTGGAAACCCTAGGTTGGTTCATGGCATTGATAGGTTGTTGCTTGACTTTGAACTTTGACTATTGAACCCAGGTCCATGGCTTATTTTGGTTGGTTTAAGGTATGCTTAAATTCACGTTCCACTGCATATTGTCATTGGTCTCATTTGATCTGAGTCACTTCATCCATTGATCCTTGTGATTCAAGTGTCATTGATTCATTTTGGGTCAAGTCATGGCATTATAATTAGGCTCAATTATCATCCATTTATCCGGTTATCTGTTTCCATTTGGTGGTTGTAGATTAGGGAGCTAGTCAAGTTGAATTCAATTGGTTCATGGTTCCCTTTGAACATTCATTTTAACTAGGGAAGTTCGTTACATTTATGACATTGTTCACATGCATTACATAAAGATAACATTATCTTTTTGCATAAGTTGACCTTTGGTCAACTGTTGACTTTTCATGCCATCATCCTTCATGCTATCATCCTTCAATTCCTATGTTCTTGTCAAAGGTCAAATTCCATGTAATCCATGGCTATTTTCAAAACCAAAACCCTAAGACAACATTCCCTCTTTTAAACCATGTTCATTTTGAATTCATGTTCATGTTCATTCCAAATTCCACATCATTTAAACCAAGGCCATTTTTTCTCATCTTTCTCATTGTCAAAAAAAATTTCACTTGTTCATTATATCATTCTAAACCATTCACCATCAATTAACTATTTTTGAACTTGGCATAGTCATGACCAAACTAGCACTCTTTTTTTCTCAAATTAATTTCATGATCGTTCATATGTTTCCATTTATAACCAAGACCACATTTGCAAACCATGACAAACTAAGGTCATTTTCCAAACTCTATACACATTCACTTGATACCAATCTTTAAGCCATAAACCATTTCCATTACAAACTTTCCATTTTACTACAATTCATATTCATACGGCTATGCAAACCCAAGACCACAAGTATTTCCAATGCATGAGCATCCCATACAATTTCATAAGACTACACACAATCATTTCATACAATTCTAAATTCAATTCCAAACCATAGCCTACACATGCTTATATCACAATGGATTACAAAAAGAACCTAATCCTAAACCATCATGCCTCATGCTTAATCATTTCATTCAATCTCCCATCCAAATTGGTTTCCACTCCAAGAAAGCCCCGCTTTGCCTCAACCATTTCCCATTTTGGGTCTTTCTTCATCTACCATCTTCATGATCATGCATTATGCTCCTTCAAGACCAAGTTACTTCCATTTTGCATCACCTACAAAGATGAAATCAATACAACAAATTAGGAAATTTTGACAACCATATTCACTTTTTTACTTTCATTTTACAAACCTCTAACAACCATGTCTCTCTTCTCACCAATCAAAGTACAAATGAGCATACAAATCATTAAACACTAACACTTCTTTAGTTTTGCAAATTAACTAGAATACAACTAACTTTTTTACGAAAAGGATCCTCATTAGCATATAGCCATAATAGTCTTGGATAATAAATCCACATTTTCAATCCAATTCAAAATGAATTTAAACAATCATTGTAAGTAATGACAGGTCACAACATCAAAGCAGCAGTCAAACATTTGCATAGCAGTATTTTTTTAATAGTTCACAACAGAAGTTCATTTTGTTACTAACAGAATATAGTCTTACTGCACTTATTAACAGAAGGATATGACTTTCAAACCAATTTCATTTCAAACTAATTGTAAATTTGAATATGAATTTCAATTACCATTTCATTTAGATTTCAATCTCTAACAAACTTTGTAATTACTAACCGAATGTGAACTACAGAGAAATTTCATGTGTATTTCAAAAGAATTTGAGAACTGAATTGGACTGATATATATATAGAATTTGAGAACTGAATTGGACTGATATATATATATATATATATATATATATATATATATATATATATATATATATATATATATATATATATATATATATATATATATATATATATATATATATATATATATATATATATATATATATATATATATATATATATATATATATATATATATATATATATATATATATATCATGTTGCAGAAGAGGGGGAGGTTCAAAATCATTTCATATCACAATATCTTCATCACTTCACAGAAATTTCATTCACTGATTCATCGACCAAGAAACGCAACAGAAATGCAAGCTACAATCATTCATTACTCACACACGAAGGAAGAAGGAACCGAAGCAATTCGAAGAAATCGTAGGGAAAGAGTGGCAAGACGAAGCAAATAGGGAAGATCCAATACCTGATTCCGATTAGGTGAGCTTTTCTTGGTTCAAACTTTGTTCTTCTTCATTCACGTCCGTGTTGGTAATTTTAGTATCATCAATGTATTTTAGTAGTAATGTGATTTACTATAGGCCGATGCAATTATGCGTTAAAGCTTGGAAACGAGTTAGGGGTAGTGCGGAGTGCACGCTCGTCGAGCCAACGTATAATTGAATGCGAATAATTGAAACGTGGTTCCAAGGGGCAGCGCCCCGTTCGAAATTTTCTTTTGAACAGTTGAACCCTTTCCCAACCGACGTAACCATTTCTGAACAGTTGCGTCTTTTCGGTTTCTGTTATTGATCACCTATATAAGGAGTCATTTGGCCTCAGTTTAAAAAAAAAGAACGAAACCAAACTTTCTCTCTACATTCCTGAACATTTCTCTTTGCTAGAAACAATTTGTTCTTCAAGAATTATCCCCACAAAGATTTCGTGAACCCAGGCAAGAATAGGGTCGAAATACTTTGTTCGGTAAGTGTACGAACACGATTCTTCGAAGTTATCCAGGATTATCATACCCGATTATCTCACAAACGAACAAAGTAATTTCTGATAATCATGGCTGGAGGAAGCACCGTCAAGGAGATGACTACAAACTTCGGAAAATTGGACAAGTTTCAAGGACAAGACTTCAGGCGTTGGCAGAAGAAGATGCATTTCATGTTGACAACGTTGAAGGTGGTGCACGTCCTGTCTACACCGATTCCAGAACTTCTAGAGGAAGACACGGTTGAAAATCTGAGACGCATATCAAAATGGGAGAACGACGACTACATATGCAGAGGGCACATTCTTAACGGTATGTCTGATCCCTTATTTGATATTTATCAAAACATAGAATCTGCAAAGGAATTGTGGGATTGTCTCGAATCCAAGTACATGGCAGAGGACTAATCCAGTAAAAAGTTCCTGGTAACCGATTTCAACAATTACAAAATGGTTGAATCGAGGTCTGTCATGGAACAATTCAATGAACTCCTCCGAATCCTTGGACAGTTCACACAACACGGATTGAAGATGGATGAAACAATATCTGTCTCAAGCATCATAGACAAGTTGCCTCCTTCGTGGAAGGATTTCAAACACAATCTGAAGCATGGAAAAGACGAACTGTCTTTGATCCAACTTGGAAGTCACTTGCGCATAGAAGAATCTCTAAGAGCGCAGGAGGATGACAAAGGAAAAGGCAAAGAAATTGCTGGACCCTCGGTTAATATGGTCGAAGAGGGTGGTAAGAACGGTAACAACAAAAACAAAGGAAAGAAGCGTGCTTTCAAGAACAATAAGGGCAATTTCGGTGCTAACAAGAAACCGAAACTAGAATGCTGGAAGTGTGGCAAAACAGGCCACTTCAAGAAGGATTGTCGTTCCGGCAAAAAGCATGATAACGCGAATGCAAGTGGTTCAGGAAAGGGGTCTAAGGACCAATCCTAAAACCAAGGTCAGAAATCAATTCGTGATTTGAATAGTTTGATTAAACATTCGGTTTCACTAAATTCTGAAGCATTCTATGTGCAGGATGATGCTATCGCGTGGTGGATTGATTCTGGCGCTACAACACATGTTTTCAAGGATCGTTTCTGGTTCAAGACTCTTGTTCCAGTGGAAGATGGTTCTGTCCTCTACATGGGAGATGGTCACTTCGCTCCCGTTGAAGGCAAAGGAAACGTGGTGCTAGAATTCAGTTCTGGAAAGACTATTACTTTGTTTAATGTTTTGTATGTTCCTAAACTACGTAAGAATTTAATTTCTGGTCCTGTATTAAATAAGCTTGGATACAAGCAAGTGTGTGAATCCGATAAATATGTTTTATCGAAGTCTGGTGTGTTTGTAGGATTTGGATATTATAATAATGGTATGTTTATGATGAATTTGAATGGAGTTCCTAATGATTCTGGTTCTGTATTTATGTCCTCTTCGAATGTTATCAATTCATCGTTATGGCATGCTCGTCTAGGACACGTACATTATAAAAGAATGCATGAAATGTCTAAAGATGATTTAATTCCTGTTTTTGATAAAAATGTAGAAAATTGTAAAACTTGCATGTTAACAAAGATCACTAGGCAACCTTTTAAAAGTATAACAAGGAAATCTGTCATTCTTGAGTTGATACATAGTGATTTATGTGATTTGCATGCTACTCCATCATTAGGACATAAAAAATATTTTGTCACTTTCATAGATGATGCATCTAGATTCTGCTATGTTTATTTGCTGCACGCTAAGGACGAATCCTTAGATAAATTCAAAATTTATAAAACTGAAGTTGAAGTGCAACATAATGTGTTGATTAAAACATTACGTACAGATAGAGGTGGTGAATATTATGATCCTGTATTTTTCCAATCCGTAGGAATCATTCATGAGACTACGGCACCGTATACACCTCAACAAAATGGTGTGGCTGAAAGGAAAAATAGAGTGCTTAAGGAAATGGTGAATGCCATGTTATCTTACTCTGGTTTGAGTGAAGGGTTTTGGGGAGAAGCTATGTTAACGACTTGCTACTTGTTAAATAGGGTTCCTAATAAAAGGAACAAGACTACTGTAGCGGTGTATTCGTCACTTTATGATTTATTGATTAAATCAAAAGCAAAGCATACAAAGAATCGAGTCGCCACCGCACTTTTATTTATCCAAAGGAATGGCTAAAAAGCGAACAAAAGCCTAAGAAGTTTTACACATAGAAAACTAATGAAAAGATCAGAGATCTGGGTAAGGGGTTGATTACGCAATGGGAAGGTGTTAGGCACCCAAAACGTCCTAGGTACTCCTAGGGAGCCCTTTTCACAACTTGTACGAAATGTTATTTGTTTATGAAATATTTATTGTGCAAACATGGATGGGAGGATGAGAAAAGAATATACAAGTTATTATTTTTGTGTTTGAACGGATGAACCCGTTGCCTACGTACCTTTCCATGGAAGGTAAGGATCAAAACGTCGTAGTTCGGCTAAAAGATTTCCAAAATATGAGTGGGTTGATTTTAAACAAAAGCCCTAAGGTCTTTCGTTATCCACGGGAGAAAACTCAACCTTATACAAACAACAAGTCCACCACGTGAGAAAAGCTTCACTTGCTAGTGAGGGGTTAACCCTATAATAAGCAAGGAAGTCTTACAATTCAATCACTAAGGACAAAAGGTGAGATTAACATCAACCAACCAGGATAAATCAAACCTATGGCTAATGTATGAAAACTTATCAAGAATGGACAAAGCCACAAAACAATTGAATGAGTGAAATTAACCAATTAGGATTTATTCACAAAATATGGTCAAAGTGTGATTTGAGTTCAATTCAAATGAAGTTTGAAAAATCAGAGGCTTAAAGCCTAGGTTTCTAATTTGAAAACAAATGAAAATGTTTGCACAATAGTTTTCTTGTTTTGGATTAACATGCAAATGGAGGTTTAAAGAAACAAAAAGGTGGAGGGTGAGGAAGTAAAACTTCTTAGATGTTCACCTCTTGAGATCATATATAGATGATTCAAGTGATTCCTTTGGAATAGGCAACATAAGCAAATAACAGATAACAGAGAAAAATGGATACCGGATGCCAATCAATGGACTTATTCCAATCTCACAAAACAAAATGGATATCGGATGCCAATCAATGGACTTACACCAATCTCCCAAAGCAAAAATGAAACATGGATACCAGATGCCAATCAATGGACTTACACTAATCTCACAAAACAAAATGAAACATGGATACAAGATGCCAATCAATGGATTTATACCAGTCTCCCAGGAATGATCATAGGAAACAAATGCCAATAGTTGGACTTACAATTGACTCCTCACAAGAAACAAATAACAAATGCAATAAGCAAGAGGAAACAAGTTGCCAATAAATGGTCTTAAACTCGACTCCAAGGAAAGAAATGCCAATGAATGGTCTTAGTTCCAGATCCCACCAGATCATAGGAAACAACTGCCAATAACTGGACTTACAATTGACTCCTCAATGGACAAACAAAATGTCACAAAGAAATGAACCAATGATTATGAAATGATATATAAGTAATGATGATAAATGCACAAAGGCACACATAAGCAAATATGCACAGATGAATTAGGTAAGCAGACAAACAAGTCAATTAGCACACACTATGCACAATCAATTAGGCTCAAGCAAGGTTAGGCTTTACAGCCAACTGGAATGGGGTATTTGAGCTCTTAACCCTAACATTGAGAGTTAGGGTGAAGCAGATGAAATGGAGATGAGGGGTGTGCCTCATAGCTCTTATCCCTGGTCATGGAGAGCTTTAAACAATAGAAAGTGTGGGAGTTCAGAAAGTAGGAACTCTTCTCCACAAATGATTGACTCTAGAAGATCTTGGGTTATTATTCACAATGCATCAACACATTGTGTGAGCAAGGTGAATGACACACTGAGTAGCAGGAGATGGATTACACATCTCTTTTATCTGCCAATTGCCTCTGAAGAGGACTTTTCCTGCTTGGCACAAAAGATAAACAACCACAAGCATTGCCTCTTAAGGAGGACTTCAGACAGGTGCCTACCAATAACAGTAGGCCTTCCAGACTACATAAAGATTAGAGATTATACCTAAGTGGTTAAGCAACCAATCAAAGCAAAGTTCAAATGAACTTAAAGCAACTTAAGTACCTATGGAAACACTAAACAAATCAGTACAATACTCAGGCAAACAGACAACAGTCAATAAGCAACAGACAATCCCAATGTACAAAATGTGTAAGCCAAAAGGAAAACTCAAATGAGTTAGCATCAACCTACAAAACACACAAATGTTAGTAATCAAAAGCAAACATCAATACTCAAATGATGAAGCATCATCAACTATGGAACTTGAATGTTCAACCTGAAATCAAAGCTCAAATGTAAGCCACAAACCACTAGGTCAAAGCCTAGGGTCAAAGATGGAGAAAAAATTTAAAACAAGAGCTGAAATTTAACACAAAGTAACTTCAAACACATATTGACATATTCCAAAAGGTCTCACATCAAAATCAATCACCAAATGCATTTCATGATCAAGTGAAGTTCAAGGCAATTTCAAAGCTCATATGTGATCAACATGAATGAAAAATTCAAATCAAAACAGAAATGATTCAAATAAATCTGGAAAAATTCATGCACATTCAAGACATTTAACATGATCCACATACAAAAAATCAGAAGCATTGGACATCATTTGGCATGGCAATCACTTGGTACAAGTTGAACAAGCAAAGGTGTGACACAAATTGTCACACCAAGTTAGCACAAGCATAAAACATCAATGGAATATAGGAAAAATGCCAAACCAAAACCAAAATGTCAAGCAATGTGTCTAGTTTCATCATGCAAAATTTCAAGTTCATTGGATAAGAAACAAGCATTTCACAAAGAGATAAGCAAGGCAAGGTCAAACAAGCATATGTACTCAAACATCCTAGCACCAAATACAATCCAGCCAAGCACAACTTTGGAAATTATGATGATAAAAAAGTAGACAAGCCAAGGAGGATTGTGCGAAAAATTGGAGTGAAATTGATGCATTTTCCTATTTGTTATGATTTTTCTAAGTTGAGAAAAAATAAAAAAAACATGTGAAGCATATAGCATAAGAAAAGGAGGGAAAATGAATAAACATGTGAAGCATTTGAAAATATTCGCTCGGTGAGAATCGAACCTGGCGCACATTCAAATTGCGCGCCTCAACCAAAACGACACAGTTTTGTACTTAAACCCTAGCGCGCCAAAAAATCGTAGCTAATTCAAAATTCGTAGCAAAAACTGTAGCAAAACCGTAGCTGGTTCTGGAAATGATGAAGCTCATAGGTTGAAGATGAAGATCATGATGATCTTCATCTGGATTTTCCAGAATTTCCAAAATATGTCCAGAAATCACAAACAAGTACAGCATTCGAATCATCACGTCATGTACATGCAAGATCCATAATCAATTCATGCAAAAACATCAAAACAAGCTCAGATCGAAGAAAATAAAATTCATCATCAAACTTTCAATCATCCATAACTAACTCAAAACAGCACCAAATCACACGATTCAAAGCTCAAATTCATCAGGACAACACGATCTACAACAACATAGCAATGAATTTCAAAAATAAGAGATTCGAATTGTGACCTCTTGAAGTGCAGTAAGCTGAAACCGTGATATCCAAGACTTGAAATGATCAAAAGCTTCTCTGTGATGCTTGTATAGATGATTGGAGGAGAGATTGAAGCTCAATTGCACGCGAATCCAGCAAATTTTGAAGTCACCATGGATGCTTCAAGCTTCGAGTATGTTCAAATGTGGCACGATTTCTCTCAATTCCACGTCCAATCTTGCTTAACAATGCTTCATGATCATGAATCCACCAACAGGAAAGGTTCTTGTGTGAAGAAATTGCAAAAAAAATTGAGAGAAAAGTTTGGAGAATTTTGAGATTCAGATCTGAAAATGAATGTTAATCCTGAAAACAGTTATGCTTTACAATATATATGCCATGCTAATCATGTTTAAAACTTGTTTAAGCCAAAGCTAATTGAAATTAATCAAGTTTTAAGGTGTATGCACAAAATGGTTTTTCACCTCATGCATGTGGTAGCCACGTGAACAGTGCCTTTTGCTGAACCAAAATCACTTAAAAATATCCCATGCAAGCTTTGGAAATGGTTTTGTATGCATATGATCCACCAAAATGATTTTATGGAATTTCCTTCAAAAATCTTCATGAATAAGCCAAAGGCCATGCAAATGAAATTCATGTCATGTAATGGTACATTTGGAAAGTGCATGTTATGATGAACAAAATGCAAAAAGAACCACTCATTTTGGAGCTTTGGTTGAAAAGTTATGCTCATTTGAAGTCCCATGCACACTTTGCCATGATTTGATCATATCTCCTTAACTACACATCATATGCTCATGATCTTGGACATTTTGGAAATGGGAGAGAAAGATCTACAACTTTCATGTTCAACAAAATTTCATTTGAATCTTTCTTGATGATGTAATATTAAGTTGAAGTTGGTCCAAAATCTTTCTATTTTTGGAAAGTTCAAATTATAGGTCACTTTCTATTTTGGGAAATTTTTGACTGGACCTCAAATTCTTCAATGTGAGTGTTTGAAATGTCAAATGAGACTTGTTTGAACATGAATCTAGTCACTTCCCACTTCCAAATCCACAGTTGATTTTACAGTTGACTTTCTAGGTCTTCAGATGACCTGAGAATGTTTTGATGAAATTCAAGCCTCTACCACTTGGGATTTTGCTTCAAAATGACATCATAGCTCATATGAACTCTTGTGATTGATTGTGGGGTCCAAATCTCAAGAATGACCACCATCTATTGCTCAATGAATGCCTTTGATGCCTTGACCTGTTAATGCTTCATCTGCAAGACAAAGGTTAGATGACATATTTTTGTACTTTTGGTTAGTGATTAAAAGAAAAGCAATGACATACAAATGCAAGGAATGCTTTGTGATCAAGAATCACTCTCAAGAAAGATCCCACCCACAAGGAAGGAAGCAAGGTGTCCAATGATCCTTGAAGCAATGCAATAATATGATATGATGCCATGAGGGATCTTAGGGACAAAATTGGGGTTTTACAGATGCCCCTATTTAAGGTCATTCTAGCCGGAGAAGTTAAGGTTAAAATCTTCATCTCGACGCGGTAGAATGGGCTTAAATAACAGTAATGAGACAAATTTTGGCCCCTAAGAGACCTCATGATGCAAATGTATGCATGAAAAAGAAACAAACTCTGTGGGGAATACTGGTCCACAAAGAAAAGACGATCCATCGGAGTAATACACTCACCAGGAACCAGAGACTCTAATAGGACTCTCGTGGGGGTAAGAAAAAGAATGTGTGAGCAGGACACGACTCTGAATTAGGGGAAACTGACACTGCGTGAACAAGACACGACTGGACTAGAGACCTCACTGGTGAGTAAAGGACTCAGACTGGGGAAAAAGGAAAAAGAAATTTCCCAAATGAAGACACATCCATTGGAAAGACTCAAGCTGACTCAAACTATCCACAAAGGATACTTCGGATGAAAATCCGGACTCGGACTGGGAAAAAGATTCACACAGAACCTCCCTGCCGGGGAAAACTGCATATATTGGGGAAAACGCCAATACATCAAAAGGGAAAAATCACCACGGAAACTCCACTGGGGAATGTCTAACAAAGAGACTCTCCTGGAGAAAATACTGCAAGATGAGGTGTTACCGGCTACTAGGTAACAAACTCAAAGAGACATGTGATCTAAACACCGGTTACTGGGTGAAAGAATCAACAAGCTCAGGAAGAATGAATATCTAAGACCGGTATAAGGGTGAGAGATATCAATCAACCAAACATCTGAGAAAGACCTGAAAAAGGTACATCAACTCAGGAAAATCTGACTCCACAGGGGACCAAGGTCATAATAGGGAGAAGAAAGGAAGGAACACCAGGGATACCGGTTACTGGGTATATAATAGGTGACCGACCAAAGCGTGAATTGGTATATATGCCAAAACACTCATCATCCGAAAGGAGGGCTTGAAAAAGCAAATCGACTTACAGGATGGACATTCGACTCCGCAACGGGAAAACGAATCTTACTCAGCTGGGGAAAAACCCAAGAGCGCATGAGATATAATATCCATTACCGTCAGAACATGGATAGTATACTCCATGAGATATATTATCTATTACCGTCAGAACGTAGATAATATACTCGCATGGAAGGAACACCAGGGATACCGGTTACTGGGTATATAATAGGTGACCGACCAAAAAGAGAGACAATCGATACCAGCAACAACAGGGTAAACGAAAGATAACTCACGGGGGATAAATTGCAAGCATCCGACAATTATCCAGGAAACGTATCACCAGTTACTGGGAGATACACTCAAAAAGGAAGAACAAATGAATATTCAATTCCACAAAGGAATACGAATCTTACTCGACTGGGGAAACACAACAGGCTTCGACCGAAGAGTGCATGAGATATATTATCCATTACAGTCAGAACGTGGATAACATACTCGCATGGAAGATTATCCACAACCGGTTACTGGGTTAATAAAGGATAAATCAACCGGAAAGAAAAGCATCGGGATACCAAAACTAGGTATATAAAGATGACCGATCAAAGGGAGTAACAATCATTACCAAGCAAAAGGGTAAATGAAAGAGGACTCACAGGGGATGCATTGATAAACATCAATGATTCGGGGAACAAATCACTGGCATACGGTGAAAGGACCCGCTGAGGATAAAATTGCTAGCATCCGGCAATTATCCACAAGGAAAGATCTGCTGGGGATACAATTGCTAGCAAATAGCAATTACCCAGAAGAAAGAGGAAATATCAACATTGAATATTGGATGAAGATAACCACAAAGAGTAACCATCATCGGTTAGGATGAACAACAAGGTTAACTCTGCAAAGGAGAGAAATTAGGATTTACAACTACCGAATACGGGGTAGAAGACCACAAACTCTGGTTGAGGATAAAATTGCTAGCATACGGCAATTATCCATAAGAAAGAGGAAATATCAACATCGAATACTGGATGAAGATAACCACAAAGAGTAACCATCATTGGTTAGGATGAACAACAAGGTTAACTCTGCAAAGGATAGAAATTAGGATTTACAACTACCGAATACAGGGTAGAAGACCACAAACTCTGGCTGAGGATAAAATTGCTAGCATACGGCAATTATCCATAAGAAAGCACAGACTCCGCTAGGGATACAATAACAACATAGGATTTACAACTACCGACTACTGGGTAGAAGACCACAGAATCCACCATCAACCAGAATGAACCACAAAGGTTACCTCTGCTAGGGGATAAAATTAGGGTTTATAACTACCGAAAACGTGGTAGAAAACCAACAACTTTCTGCGTGGGGAATGAAAGAATCATAACTCCGCACAGGGAAACAAAATAGGGTTTATAACAAACCACCAACTGCTGAGGAGCAAGAAAAATAGGATTTACGACTACCGAATACTGGGTAGAAAACCAATCGACTCTTGCTGAGGAATAAAAGGTATCTAACCACAAATTCCGCCAAGAGGGAAAAGGGAACATAGGACTTATAACTACCGGTTACTGGGTAGAGGCCCAAACTCCGCTGGGGATAAAAAGAATTATTGCCGGTTACTGGGCAATTCATTCATTTATTCCACAGGGAAGTACAAGAGACAGTTGAAAAATGCCAATTCAGGATCAAACCAAGAAGGCAAACCGAATCAAGACTCGTCCTAATGAGGATATAACTCAATAGGAAGATCCATCCCAATATATGTGTTGGGAGGAAACGGAAAAAACCGTCATCCACGAGGATATATCTCAGTGGGGGAATTGCAGAAGAAAAGACAGACACTTTCTGCTTATGGGCTGACTCTATATTGAGAGATTAGACACCCGACATTTGCTTGGGAAAGATCTACTGGGGAGATCTACACCACCGTTAGCAGGAGACAACAAACAAAAGATATATGGCAAAAAATGCAACATGAATATCTGAATGTTGAAAGTATGCATGAATATGCGTGATTTATGTTTGATGAATGTTGACAAAACAGACATTACTAACACAAACAGGCCCAGGAATCAAACGCCCGGTACTACACCTCCAGAGGAAAGAACCAAAGAAATCCAACTGGAAATCCAATTTACTAGAGATCTACATGTTGAAAAGAAAAGATCTACTGGAAAGCAAAAGATCAGAGATAACAAAGAAATCACAAAATCTTTGAGCGATGGATCATCAATCAACCCAACTGGGGAACAGAAGCTCACAACAGGCAGAAACTGCCACAAAAGCAAATCTGTTGGGGAAATGGAGAAATCCCGAGATTCTGCAGGGGATCCTCAGTATCAACTGGGAAACAAGAGTTCACTACACAAGCAAGAACTGCTGAAGAGAATAGAACACACAAGTAGAATCTAGCCGCATAAGCAACTCTACTGGGGATACTGTCAGCCACTCCATTGGGGATAAACCCACTGAGGGAAAATAGATCACACAAGTAGATTCTGCCACAAGCCACTCTACTGGGGATCAAAAGCATCAGGAAATCAACCAAATCTATGGATGATAGATCACCAACCAGCCCCACTGGGGAAACAAAGATTTTCAACAGGCAGAAACTGCCACAAAAGCAACTCTGTTGAGGATACCAACTCCGTTGGTGATACTGCAGGGAAATCACAAAACTTCTGCAGGAAACATCGCAGACACAATCCACCGTACCACAAATCTACCGGGGAATTATCTGAGGAAGAGAAGGAGAACTGGTGATCAACCACCAAATGTTGAACCTTCTAAGAGGAAACCAACAACTGCTGAGGAGGAAATAATCACTGCTCTGCTGAAGGGATAAGAGGTGAAAACCTCAACAAGCACTCTGATGGAGATACATAGCATAAATGAAGTATATCACCCCAACAACTCTGCTGGCGACTTTACTGAGGAAACAGACGAAGTACTGGGATGTCAATCCACCAACTACCGAATCTTCCAAAAGGAAAGCACCCATGCTGGGGAGAGAATATTGTCGGAGAGGATTGTGAAGTTCTCAACAAACACTCTGCTTAGGGGACAACCCCAACAACAATCTGGAGAAAGATAATACAACCAAATGCCAGGAATAAGAACAAATGTCTTACCCTGTTGGAAATCATGCCACCCTTGGGAGAGCACTGAGAAATTCTTGAGTATCCTTTCATCATGGTGAATGTTCACTTTGTTTAAAACAATAATTTGAAAATTTTATTTGTTTAAAACAATGACATTTTATCAATTAAAACATGCAAAATCATTTGTTGAATTGAAACAAATAAGAATGCAAATAATTGGATAAAAGCTCGAATTGATTTGATGGAATGGTAGCCTGCAAATGGCGAGACTCCATAGATCTGTACAAATTTGAAATCAGTGATATATATTGGAAGAGGGCTACACATAATGATCCTTTCTATACCAATTTGAATTTCGATGTATTTGAAGCTTCAGTCGACGACGAATCGAGAATCTCTGACGAAAAGACAGCTGTGGAACAGAAAGTCTTGTCAGGATGCAGTTACTTGCCATATCCCTAATTTTTGCCTAGATTGCCCCAGGGTGAGGTACTCAATCTAGCGGGATGCAAATATTCTCTTTTTTCAAGTCTCTAATTTTTGCCTGGATCACCCTTTCGAGTTTTCCACCGAGACGCTCATTTTTGTCTAAGCCGCCCTTTCGGGTTTTCAACTTAGCGAGCTATTCTGTTTTTCTTTTATATACTTTTTTTTAGGCAAAGTATTTCTTGACTGCATCTGAATTCACATGACGAGTGAAATCCTCCCCATCGATTGTTGTAAGCAACAAAGCACCGCCTGAAAAGGCTTTCTTAACAACATATGGACCTTCGTAGTTTGGAGTCCACTTGCCCCTGGAATCGAGCGCGAAAGACAAAACTTTCTTGAGCACGAGGTCTCCTTCTCGGAACACACGAGGCTTGACCTTCTTATCGAATGCTTTCTTCATTCTCTGCTGATATAACTGACCATGACACATGGCAGTCAATCGCTTCTCTTCAATCAAATTCAATTGGTCATAACGACTTTGGATCCATTCAGCATCAGTCAACTTGGCTTCCATCAAGACTCTCATTGATGGGATCTCCACCTCTACTGGGAGAATAACCTCCATGCCGTAAACAAGAGAAAAAGGGGTTGCCCCTGTTGAAGTGCGGACAGATGTACGATATCCATGCAAAGCAAATGGCAGCATCTCATGCCAATCTTTGTACGTAATAACCATCTTCTGGATAATCTTCTTGATATTCTTGTTAGCAGCTTCAACATCCCCATTCATCTTTGGTCTGTAAGGAGAGGAATTATGGTGTGCAATCTTGAACTCAGCGCACAACTCTTCCATCATCTTATTATTCAGATTAGATCCATTATCAGTAATGATCTTATCAGGCACACCATAACGGAAAATCAACTGGTTCTTGATAAACTTCACGACCACCTGCCTGGTCACATTCGCATATGAAGCGGCTTCAACCCATTTGGTGAAGTAATCAATTGCTACGAGAATAAACCTGTGTCCATTGGACGCTTTCGGTTCAATCATGCCAATCATGTCGATTCCCCACATAGAGAAAGGCCATGGTGATGAAATCACATTCAAAAGTGTCGGAGGAATATGAATCTTATCCGCGTAAATCTGACACTTGTGGCATTTCTTCACATATTTGCAGCAGTCAGACTCCATTGTCAGCCAATAGTAGCCTGCTCTCAACATCTTTCTGGCCATGGCATGTCCATCGGAATGAGTACCAAATGAGCCCTCATGGACCTCAGTTATCAACAGGTTTGCTTCGTGTCTATCCATGCATCTGAGCAACACCATGTCAAAATTTCTCTTATACAGCACTTCACCACTGAGGTAGAAACTGCCTGACAACCTTCTCAAAGTTTTCCTATCTTTCACAGATGCCCCAGGCAGGTAGACCTGGTTCTGGAGGAAATTCTTAATATCAAAATACCAAGGTTTGTCATCATGTACTTCTTCAACTGCAAACACGTGAGCTGGTCTATCCAAGCGCATCACGGTAATATTGGGAACTTCATTCCAATACTTGACCACAATCATCGAAGCAAGCGTAGCAAGCGCATCTGCCATCCGATTATCCTCTCGAGGAATATGATGAAAGTCAACTTCTGTAAAGAACGTTGAAATCCTCCTTGCATAATCTCTATACGGAATGAGACCAGGCTGATTCGTCTCCCATTCTCCCTTGATCTAATTGACAACCAAGGCCGAATCACCATACACATCAAGATGCTTGATCCTCAGATCAATACATTCTTCTAATCCCATAATACAGGCCTCATACTCAGCCATATTATTCGTGCATTTGAAAGTTAGCCTTGCTGTAAACGGAATATGCGTGCCATGAGGAGTAATGATTACTGCCCCAATTCCATTTCCATACTGATTTACAGCGCCATCAAACACCATCGTCCATCTGGAACCAGGTTCCGGACCTTCATCAAGTGTAGGCTCATCACAATCTTTCATTTTCAAATACAGAATCTCCTCGTCTGGGAAGTCGTACTGAACAGGCTGATGATCTTCAATCGGCTGGTGTGCTAAATGGTCAGCCAAGATACTACCTTTGATAGCTTTCTGAGCTCGATACTCGATATCATACTCAGATAACAACATCTGCCAATGGGCAATCCTCCCAGTTAAAGCAGGCTTCTCGAAAATATACTTAATTGGATCCATTCTGGATATCAACCAAGTTGTATGATTTATCATGTACTGGCGTAAGCGCTTAGCAGCCCAAGCCAAAGCACAACACGTCTTCTCAAGCATAGAGTATCGAGACTCACAATCAGTAAACTTCTTACTGAGATAGTAGATAGCAGATTCTTTCTTCCCTGATTCATCTTGTTGACCGAGTACACAACCCATCGAGTCTTCAAGAACAGTCAGATACATGATCAGAGGTCTTCCTTCTACAGGCGGAGACAAGATCGGAGGTTCAGACAGATACTCTTTGATACTGTCGAAAGCTTTCTGGCAATCCTCGGTCCAATCATGAGATTGATCTTTCCGGAGGAGCTTGAATATCGGCGCACATGTGGCAGTCATGTGGGATATAAATCTGGAAATATAGTTCAAGCGGCCAAGAAAACCTCGGACTTGCTTCTCAGTTTTAAGTGCAGGCATCTCTTGTATTGCTTTGACCTTTGCAGGATCAACCTCAATACCTCTTTCGCTGACAACAAAACCCAACAACTTGCCAGAACGGGCTCCAAATGTACATTTGTTCGGATTCAGACGAAGCCTAAACTTCCTCAAACGCTGAAAAAGCTTCAACAAATGCTCAACATGTTCAACTTCCGTTCGGGACTTAGCAATCATATCATCAACATAGACCTCTATCTCCTTGTGCATCATATCATGAAACAAGGTAGTCATAGCTCGTTGATACGTGGCTCCGGCGTTCTTCAAACCAAAGGGTATCACTCGATAACAGAATGTTCCCCAAGGTGTGATGAATGTTGTCTTCTCCATATCCTCGGGTGCCATCTTGATCTGGTTATAACCGGAAAATCTGTCCATAAACGAGAAGACTTTGAATTTAGCTGTATTGTCTACCAACATGTCAATGTGTGGTAGAGGGAAATCATCTTTCGGACTAGCTTTATTCAAATCTCTGTAATCAACACTCATACGGACTTTTTCGTCTTTCTTAGGCACAAGCACAATATTGGCCACCCATTGAGGATATGTGGAAGTCACCAGAAACCCCGCATCAATTTGCTTCTGAACTTCCTCTTTGATCTTCACTGCCATATCTGGGTGAGTTCTTCTGAGCTTTTGCTTCACAGGCACGCACTCAGGCTTCAAAGGCAGGAAATGTTGCACAATATCTGTATCTAGACCTGACATGTCTTCATACGACCAAGCAAAGATGTCTGAATATTCTCGTAGCAAACTGATCAACCCCTTCTTGACAGATTCTTCAAGAAGTGCCCCAATCTTCACCATACGAACACAATCTTCAGACCCCAAGTTGACTGTTTCTAGATCTTCGAGATGCGGCTGAATGATCTTCTTCTCGTGCTCAAGGAGACGGGTAATCTCATCAGGAATCCCTTCAACATCATCTTCCTCTGCTTCAAATACAGGGAATTCAAAATTGGGAGATGGCGTTGGATCATTATGTTCAATGGGTTTTGGGATCAACATGCATAATGATTTTGGATAATAAAAACTTTAGAATTTAAACAAGCAAACCATTATGCAGATGAAAAGATTGCTTTTATTCTTGTTTTTAGGGTTTTTTGTGATCACCGATTTCATGCAAAAGCAAAAAGTGAAAACAAATGGAAAAACAAATGTTTAACAATGCATTAATTGAATGAAAATATCATTGTATAAATGCTGCCAACAATGTCATCACTTCTCCTTTTGGCATGGGAGAAGGGTTTTTGAACAAAGTGAACAAATTATGCTGACTTATGGATGACCATAGGAACATCCACAGTGACCCAATTATGGCAGATCCCGCCAGGGATAACAAAGTTGCTCAAATCCTCTGCATCCTCTTCCAGAATAGCAGCAGCTTCTTCAACTTGATCAACATGGATGAAACCTCCACTCTTGAACAGTCCTTTCTCATTAAAGACCCCAGAAGAATAGCCAATGCCAGCCCGGGATTTGTTGTCTTCAAGCTCAATCATCTTCCCCAAACCAGCAACTACACCATATTCAATGGCTAATTTCGTATCACGATAGGAAGCAAATGAAGGAGACTTATTCTCAATTGGCTCAGCAATAGACAAAGCTTGGAAAGGCGTTCCAACTTCATCCTCAGCATCAATATATGAGAAAGAAGACAGGTGGCTAACCAGGAGATCCTTTTCTCCCCCTACCACAACCAATTTCTTATTCTTGACGAATTTCAGCTTCTGGTGTAGGGTGGATGTCACGGCGCCAGCCTCGTGAATCCATGGTCTGCCAAGGAGACAGCTATAAGATGGGTGGATATCCATAACCTGAAAGGTAACTTGGAAATCGCTTGGTCCAATCTTGATTGGGAGATCAACTTCCCCAATCACGGTCTTACGCGACCCATCGAAAGCTTTCACAACAACACCACTCTGCCTCATAGGAGGCCCCTGATATGACAATCTCGAAAGAGTGGTCTTTGGCAGTACACTTAACGATGACCCAGTGTCCACCAGCACGTTGGACATGGCATCAGTCTTGGAATTCATAGAAATATGTAAAGCCATGTTGTGGTCGCTTCCCTACTCAGGGAGATCAGCGTCACAGAAACTCAAAGTGTTGCAAGCAGTAATGTTTGCAACTATACTGTCAAACTGTTCAATAGTGACGTCGTGATCAACATAAGCCAGATCCAACACTTTCTGCAGAGCCTCCCTATGGGGTTCTGAATTCAGAAGCAAAGATAGCACGGAGATCTTGGACGGTGTTTGTAGAAGCTGGTCTACAATGCTGTACTCACTCTTCTTGATGAGCCTCAGCATCTCATCACAGTCTTCATTCACAATGCCACTTGGGCCAACAGAAGAAGTAGGAGTCTTTTGTACAGAGGAGGGTTTGGCAACAGGTGTCGGATTCGGAACATTCACCGCAGTCCCAACCGGACGCTCAGCATAATCAGAAACAACATGAGGCTTCGGGGGTGCAGAAAATACACGACCACTCCGGGTCAACCCGCTCACATCAGCAATATTTACCATAGAAGTTGAAGGCAAAGACACTTCTTTCCCATCTTCAACAGCAACAGCACTGTAACGAAAGGGAATCGCTTTATCTGAAGAATAAGGCACAGGGCCTGCAGGCTTAATCACCAAAGAAGGAGAAACCTTCGGCTTGCTACCATCATAACAGATGACAACAGGTTCAAGAATCTTGAACACAGGAGAAATCACATTTACTTCTGGTTCATCTTCATCAACATTTCTGTTTTGAAGAATCTCAATGGTACCATCATCTAGCAGCTCTTGAAGCTCTCTGCGCACTTGGCGGCAACCCAATCTATTGACGGAGCAGATACGGCACTTGTCATGGTCGTACTCCATGTGACTGTAATCACACAGCAGACGATGCAACTCGACCAATGACTGTCGAATATGGCTTACATATTTGACTTTATATTTGCCAGGGCAACCCTGGACCATGTTAACCGACTTCCCATGCTCGGGCAATGGGTTCTTCGTAACATTGGGGCCTGAGTCCTCAAAGCTCAGAATGCCGCATCTCACAAGGTCTTGAACCTTAGTCTTCAATGGATAGCAGTTTTCTATATTGTGACCGGGAGCACCGGAATGATAAACACAATGCTGGTCGGGCTTGTACCACCACTGTGGGTTAGCAGGCACAGCCGGAGGATCTCTCGGGGTAATCAGTTTCCGCTCTATTAAAGAGGGATATAGCTCAGCATATGACATAGGAATAGGATCGAAAGTGATCTTCTTCCTATCATAATTCAAATTAGCCTGACTAGTGTTGCCACGAGGCTGGTAAGCCTGTTGCTGCGGGCGAGGTTGCTGTTGATACTGAGGTTGTTGCTGATTATGTTGATTGTTGTATCTGAAGACAGGTGCTATATGAGCCACCTGATGCTGGTTGCTGGCCTGACGCACAGGCTTCCTCTTGGCAGAGGGTCTTCTGGGTTTAGCATGAGATTGCACAACATGTGCCTCCCCATCTTTCTTCTTAAACGCCCCATATCGTTTAGAAGAGCCTTCATCCTTAGTCAACCGTCCTTCCCGGACTCCTTCCTCCAAACGCATCCCCATGTTCACCATCTCGGTGAAATCAGAGGGAGCACTAGCGACCATCCGCTCATAATAAAATGAACTAAGAGTTTTCAGAAAGATCTTAGTCATCTCCTTCTTTTCCAGCGGAGGAGTAATCTGAGCTGCCAGCTCTCGCCACCTCTGGGCGTATTCTTTAAATGTCTCTTTGTCCTTCTAGGACATAGCTCTGAGTTGATCATGGTCAGGAGCCATATCAACATTGTATTTATATTGCTTGACGAAGGCTTCGCCAAGATCATTGAAGGAACGGATGTTTGCACTATCAAGGCTCATATACCAACGAAGAGTTGCACCAGACAAACTATCCTGAAAATAATGAATCAGCAGCTGATCATTATCTGTCTGAGTAGACATTTTCGTGGCATACATGACCAGGTGACTGAGCGGGCAGGTATTCCCCTTATACTTCTCAAAGTCAGGGACTTTGAATTTGACGGGTATCTTCACACCGGGAACCAAGCATAGTTCAGCAGCAGATTTGTCGAACAAATCTTTCCCTCTGAGGGTCTTCAATTCCTTGCGGAGTTCAAGGAATTGGTCGTTCATAGCATCCATCTTTTCATTAACATCTGGGCCCTCAGACGGCTCAGAATGATAGATGGTGTCGTCTACCCTAGTGGTATGCACGACAGGAGGAGGCATTGCAAAGACCGGGCTAGATGCCGGCATGGAAGCAAAAGTAGGAGCCGGAATATCTGGCATGAAACCAGGAGGCATACCCCACGGAAACCCGGCTGGCATGGCTGGCACGAAGTGGGCACTGGCAGCTGGCACAGTTGAAGAAACCACTTCAGATATAACAGTCCTTTGGGGAGGAGTTGCAGGCGGTGGAGATGGTTGATTCTGTGCAGCTAGGAACTGCTCCATCAGAGCGCTCAGTCTGGCAACTTCTTCCTTCAGCTCTCGGTTCTCTTGTTCTAACTGATCCATCACTCTTGCAGAATTAGCTCGGGTGTAGTACCGATGAGTCAGCTTGTCTTCAAAATAAATGAAGAGCACAGAGTCAGATCACAGACAAGAAGACCAGAACAACACCTGCTTATGCAAAATGATGCATGCAATGCTCATGCATATGCTTTGTTTTTATTTCAAGGAACTTTTAGGGTTCTATTTGCAATTTTTGAAATTTAAAGCATTTAATCGCATATGGAAAAATATCTCATCAAATATATATGAGACAAAGAAGTACATCATTGTCGATTATTACAAGGGAAAAGGAAAATGATCATCCTATGGATCCCTAGAAGCTCGAGATGCTGGAAGACGAGATGCACAAAGCTTCTTGATCTCCCTCTCATATGCTGCTTCCATATCCGCTTTCTCCTTAGCAAGTCGATCATACTTCCTCTTCCAGAACTTGGAAGACTGAGGAAGCAGAGAAGTCCAAGTATCATTCGGATCATCTATCACCTGATGCTCGAGGAATTCGATCAGAGCGTCCTTCTCCTTAAGCTATTGAAGCAACTCTTCTCTTTCACGGATCCAGGCACGTGAAAGGTCTTCGTCTCTCAACTCCTCTACGCCTTGGTTAGGGAGGGTTGAAGGCCCAGCCACATCCAACGGTGTAGGTCTTGGATAATCATAAGGCATAAGATACTCTGATGCTCTCTGGCGGACCCAAGAAGTATACGGCTCCAAAGCAATGCAGTTCTTCGGACCCAACTCATTTCTACCCTTCTTGTGAATCTTGCGCCAAGCGCGGACCATCCTGGCTTTAAGGCCTTGGGGATCTTTACCCTCCTGAAAGAACACACTTTCTAACAGAATGTTATGAGGTTTATCCTTTAGGGGGAACCCAAGCTGACGACGTGCTAAGATAGGGTTGTAGCTGATCCCACCACATGTACCAAGAAGAGGCACATTAGGGAATTCACCACAATAATCAATGATCTGAACTGTATCATACACGCGATCATACCAAGAGATATCGTCATTAGTGAGAGACATAAGTCTCGTAGACCACCGTAGACATCCCTTGTTCTCCTTGAAAGCAACCGTCTGCGGTAAGTGAGAAATAAACCACTTATACAACAGAGGCAAACAGCACACAATAGCTCCTCCACCCTTTGCATTCCTCAGATGCAAAGAGACATATGCATCACCCAACAGAGTAGGAACGGGATTAAGAACAGAAAAGATCCTAATGGCGTTCACATCCACGAATTTGTTGATGTTGGGGAACAAAACCAATCCATAGATGAGCAGCACGAATATAGCCTCAAAGGCATCCTCACTCATGGCCTTCCCATAAACGGTAGCTTGAGCAATGAGGAAATCAGAAGGAAGACCCTGAATTCCACCTTTGGTGGTCATATGCGCTTCAATCAGGGATTCATCTATGTGTAACAAGTCTGCGATCTCTCGAGAAGTCGGGATACTCTCTAAGCCACTGAACGGCACCTGATCCAGAATAGGAATACCCACAAGATGAGCATACTCCTCGAGCGTAGGCAACAACTGAAAGTCTGGAAAAGAGAAGCAGTGATACAGAGGATCATAGAACTGTGCCAAAGTACTCATTAACCCTTTGTCAACCTGAGTAGTCAACAGAGGCAGAAGCTTCCCATAACGAGCTTTGAAACCCAAGGGATCTAATACATAAGATGTCAGATTCCTTAACTCTTTCAGATCGGGCTGTCTAAAGCTGTACTTCTTTGTATGCCTTTTTGGTCTTTCCATGTCTGAAAATTTTGCAAATAAACCCTTTAAGTTCCTTGAAAATTTTCTGGTTTTTCTGATGACATGAATGCAGATGAATGCATGAATGTATGAATGCAGCAATCACACTCAAGGATCAAGCAAAACACACCAGACAAAGGTCATGGGAAAGCTCATAGTATCCTTAATATCAATCATTCATTTTGGTGGATTACGGTTTTCACCTTATCAACACCCAAGTTCCATTGATATTAACGATACATGAACCGGCTCGATCATCCTTAATATCAATCATCCATTTTGGTGGATTACGGTTTACACCTTATCGACACCCAAGTTCCATTAATATTAAGGATATCTGAACGACTCAACCATGAATCACGGGTTTGTTGAGAGTCACGAGCATGGAGTCTCAGTTAAGAACCACCCAAAGGGAGTGTACTAGGGTTTAAACCTGCCGAACATGTTCTACCAGAGGTTCCCATAGTCATCATCCCATCTTTTGAATATTATCGGAGGAACGAATACTCGTATTCCAAAAATATCCTCAAGAAAGACTCTTATGAGTGTAGTATCGCGTAACAATCGCATCAGATCTTACCTCTGAACGACCTCCGCACTACGTCCTAAAAATAGGCCAAGATGGGCTTGGTAAACTAAGGTCCTTGGCTTCTAAGGCACATGATTGAAAGAATAATGCCTAACCACAAATAACTTGTGTGACATTATTAATCCAACATGACCTCCACCAAGTGAATGGACTCGTAAGTCAACTTGTTAAGGAATACTCCACACAAGCCGATGAGACTATGCCATTCTCCTATCCTAAGGTGCACTCGAGTTCGGGTATAGAACTCATCTCACAGAGATCACCAAGCAAACAAGCAATTGTATATCAAGCAATTCAAACATTACAATCAATACAGTTATCCCAAATTTTACAAAAATATGTCATATAACAAATAAACAATATCATACAACAAGGGTGAAAAGTAGGCAAAACCACCAAGGAGAGTCTCCCCAGCAGAGTCGCCACTTTTCTGTAGCGGTGTATTCGTCACTTTATGATTTATTGATTAAATCAAAAGCAAAGCATACAAAGAATCGAGTCGCCACCGCACTTTTATTTATCCAAAGGAATGGCTAAAAAGCGAACAAAAGCCTAAGAAGTTTTACACATAGAAAACTAATGAAAAGATCAGAGATCTGGGTAAGGGGTTGATTACGCAATGGGAAGGTGTTAGGCACCCAAAACGTCCTAGGTACTCCTAGGGAGCCCTTTTCACAACTTGTTGTACGAAATGTTATTTGTTTATGAAATATTTATTGTGCAAACATGGATGGGAGGATGAGAAAAGAATATACAAGTTATTATTTTTGTGTTTGAACGGATGAACCCGTTGCCTACGTACCTTTCCATGGAAGGTAAGGATCAAAACGCCGTAGTTCGGCTAAAAGATTTCCAAAATATGAGTGGGTTGATTTTAAACAAAAGCCCTAAGGTCTTTCGTTATCCACGGGAGAAAACTCAACCTTATACAAACAACAAGTCCACCACGTGAGAAAAGCTTCACTTGCTAGTGAGGGGTTAACCCTATAATAAGCAAGGAAGTCTTACAATTCAATCACTAAGGACAAAAGGTGAGATTAACATCAACCAACCAGGATAAATCAAACCTATGGCTAATGTATGAAAACTTATCAAGAATGGACAAAGCCACAAAACAATTGAATGAGTGAAATTAACCAATTAGGATTTATTCACAAAAGATGGTCAAAGTGTGATTAGAGTTCAATTCAAATGAAGTTTGAAAAATCAGAGGCTTAAGGCCTAGGTTTCTAATTTGAAAACAAATGAAAATGTTTGCACAATAGTTTTCTTGTTTTGGATTAACATGCAAATGGAGGTTTAAAGAAACAAAAAGGTGGAGGGTGAGGAAGTAAAACTTCTTAGATGTTCACCTCTTGAGATCATATATAGATGATTCAAGTGATTCCTTTGGAATAGGCAACACAAGCAAATAACAGATAACAGAGAAAAATGGATACCGGATGCCAATCAATGGACTTATTCCAATCTCACAAAACAAAATGGATATCGGATTCCAATCAATGGACTTACACCAATCTCCCAAAGCAAAAATGAAACATGGATACCAGATGCCAATCAATGGACTTACACTAGTCTCACAAAACAAAATGAAACATGGATACCAGATGCCAATCAATGGACTTATACCAGTCTCCCATGAATGATCATAGGAAACAAATGCCAATAGCTGGACTTACAATTGACTCCTCACAAGAAACAAATAACAAATGCAATAAGCAAGAGGAAATAAGTTGCCAATAAATGGTCTTACACTCGACTCCAAGGAAAGGAATGCCAATGAATGGTCTTAGTTCCAGATCCCACCAGATCATAGGAAACAACTGCCAATAACTGGACTTACAATTGACTCCTCAATGGACAAACAAAATGTCACAAAGCAATGAACCAATGATTATGAAATGATATACAAGTAATGATGATAAATGCACAAAGGCACACATAAGCAAATGTGCACAGATGAATTAGGTAAGCAGACAAACAAGTCAATTAGCATACACTATACACAATCAATTAGGCTCAAGCAAGGTTAGGCTTTACAGCCAACTGGAATGGGGTATTTGAGCTCTTAACCCTAACATTGAGAGTTAGGGTGAAGCAGATGAAATGGAGATGAGGGGTGTGCCTCATAGCTCTTATCCTTTGTCAGGGAGAGCTTTAAACAATAGAAAGTGTGGGAGTTCAGAAAGTAGGAACTCTTCTCCACAAATGATTGACTCTAGAAGGTCTTGGGTTATTATTCACAATGCATCAACACATTGTGTGAGCAAGGTGAATGACACACTGAGTAGCAGGAGATGGATTACACATCTCTTTTATCTGCCAATTGCCTCTGAAGAGGACTTTTCCTGCTTGGCACAAAAGATAAACAACCACAAGCATTGCCTCTTAAGGAGGACTTCAGACAGGTGCCTACCAATAACAGTAGGTCTTCCAGACTACATGAAGATTAGAGATTATACCTAAGTGGTTAAGCAACCAAGCAAAGCAAAGTTCAAATGAACTTAAAGCAACTTAAGTACCTGTGGAAACACTAAACAAATCAGTACAATACTCTGGCAAACAAACAACAGTCAATAAGCAACAGACAATCCCAATGTACAAAATATGTAAGCCAAAAGGAAAACTCAAATGAGTTAGCATCAACCTACAAAACACACAAATGTTAGTAATCAAAAGCAAACATCAATACTCAAATGATGAAGCATCATCAACTATGGAACTTGAATGTTCAACCTGAAATCAAAGCTCAAATGTAAGCCACAAACCACTAGGTCAAAGCCTAGGGTCAAAGATGGAGAAAAAATTTAAAACAGGAGCTGAAATTTAACACAAAGTAACTTCAAACACATATTGACATATTCCAAAAGGTCTCACATCAAAATCAATCACCAAATGCATTTCATGATCAAGTGAAGTTCAAGGCAATTTCAAAGCTCATATGTGATCAACATGAATGAAAAATTCAAATCAAAACAGAAATGATTCAAAAAATCTGGAAAAATTCATGCACATTCAAGACATTTAACATGATCCACATACAAAAAATCAGAAGCATTGGACATCATTTGGCATGGCAATCACTTGGTACAAGTTGAACAAGCAAAGGTGTGACACAAATTGTCACACCAAGTTAGCACAAGCATAAAACAGCAATGGAATATAGGAAAAATGCCAAACCAAAACCAAAATGTCAAGCAATGTGTCTAGTTTCATCATGCAAAATTTCAAGTTCATTGGATAAGAAACAAGTATTTCACAAAGAGATAAGCAAGGCAAGGTCAAACAAGCATATGTACTCAAACATCCTAGCACCAAATAAAATCCAGCCAAGCACAACTTTGGAAATTATGATGATAAAAAAGTAGACAAACCAAGGAGCATTGTGCAAAAAATTGGAGTGAAATTGATGCATTTTCCTATTTGTTATGATTTTTCTAAGTTGAGAAAAAATAAAAAAAACATGTGAAGCATATAGCATAAGAAAAGGAGGGAAAATGAATAAACATGTGAAGCATTTGAAAATATTCGCTCGGTGAGAATCGAACCTGGCGCACATTCAAATTGCGCGCCTCAACCAAAACGACACAGTTTTGTACTTAAACCCTAGCGCGCCAAAAAATCGTAGCTAATTCAAAATTCGTAGCAAAAACTGTAGCAAAACCGTAGCTGGTTCTGGAAATGATGAAGCTCATAGGTTGAAGATGAAGATCATGATGATCTTTATCTGGATTTTCCAGAATTTCCAAAATATGTCCAGAAATCACAAACAAGTACAGCATTCGAATCATCACGTCATGTACATGCAAGATCCATAATCAATTCATGCAAAAACATCAAAACAAGCTCAGATCGAAGAAAATAAAATTCATCATCAAACTTTCAATCATCCATAACTAACTCAAAACAGCACCAAATCACACGATTCAAAGCTCAAATTCATCAGGACAACACGATCTACAACAACATAGCAATGAATTTCAAAAATAAGAGATTCGAATTATGACCTCTTGAAGTGCAGTAAGTTGAAACCGTGATATCCAAGACTTGAAATGATCAAAAGCTTCTCTGTGATGCTTGTATAGATGATTGGAGGAGAGATTGAAGCTCAATTGCACGCGAATCCAGCAAATTTTGAAGTCACCATGGATGCTTCAAGCTTCGAGTATGTTCAAATGTGGCATGATTTCTCTCAATTCCACGTCCAATCTTGCTTAACAATGCTTCATGATCATGAATCCACCAACAGGAAAGGTTCTTGTGTGAAGAAATTGCAAAAAAAATTGAGAGAAAAGTTTGGAGAATTTTGAGATTCAGATATGAAAATGAATGTTAATCCTGAAAACAGTTATGCTTTACAATATATATGCCATGCTAATCATGTTTAAAACTTGTTTAAGCCAAAGCTAATTGAAATTAATCAAGTTTTAAGGTGTATGCACAAAATGGTTTTTCACCTCATGCATGTGGTAGCCACATGAACAGTGCCTTTTGCTGAACCAAAATCACTTAAAAATATCCCATGCAAGCTTTGGAAATGGTTTTGTATGCATATGATCCACCAAAATGATTTTATGGAATTTCCTTCAAAAATCTTCATGAATAAGCCAAAGGCCATGCAAATGAAATTCATGTCATGTAATGGTACATTTGGAAAGTGCATGTTATGATGAACAAAATGCAAAAAGAACCACTCATTTTGGAGCTTTGGTTGAAAAGTTATGCTCATTTGAAGTCCCATGCACACTTTGCCATGATTTGATCATATCTCCTTAACCACACATCATATGCTCATGATCTTGGACATTTTGGAAATGGGAGAGAAAGATCTACAACTTTCATGTTCAACAAAATTTCATTTGAAGCTTTCTTGATGATGTAATATTGAGTTGAAGTTGGTCTAAAATCTTTCTATTTTTGGAAAGTTCAAATTATAGGTCACTTTCTATTTTGGGAAATTTTTTACTGGACCTCAAATTCTTCAATGTGAGTGTTTGAAATGTCAAATGAGAATTGTTTGAACATGAATGAAGTATTTCTAGTCACTTCCCACTTCCAAATCCACAGTTGATTTTGCAGTTGACTTTCTAGGTCTTCAGATGACCTGAGAATGTTTTGATGAAATTCAAGCCTCTACCACTTGGGATTTTGCTTCAAAATGACATCATAGCTCATATGAACTCTTGTGAATGATTGTGGGGTCCAAATCTCAAGAATGACCACCATCTATTGCTCAATGAATGCCTTTGATGCCTTGACCTGTTAATGCTTCATCTGCAAGACAAAGGTTAGATGACATATTTTTGTACTTTTGGTTAGTGATTAAAAGAAAAGCAATGACATACAAATGCAAGGAATGATTGGTGATCAAGAATCACTCTCAAGAAAGATCCCACCCACAAGGAAGGAAGCAAGGTGTCCAATGATCCTTGAGGCAATGCAATAATATGATATGATGCCATGAGGGATCTTAGGGACAAAATTGGGGTCTTACAACTACCCCATATGAACTTTGGTATAAGAAACGACCCAACTTAACATTTCTACATGTTTGGGGTTGTAGGGCCGTTGTTAGACTCCCGGACCCAAAAAGGAAAACTTTGGGTGAAAAGGGTGTAGCTTGCATCTTTGTGTGATATGCTGAGCACTCCAAGGCCTATAGGTTTTATGTTATAAAACCTAATGACTCGATTTCTATTAACACGATTATAGAATCGAGAGATGCCATATTTGATGAGAATTGTTTCTCTTCTATACCTAGACCAAAGGACTCTATACCTAATTCAGATGAATCTCTAAGGGATGATCATTCAAATGATGTGCCAAGTGAGACACTTGAACCCCGTAGGAGCAAAAGAGCTAGAAAATCTAGATCTTATGGATCTGATTTTCAACTATATTTAGTTGAGGGATCAAAGGATCAGATTGACACTCAATACTTTTATTGCTATAGTATAGAGGAGGATCCAAGAACGTATGATGAAGCTGTGAAATCTCGAGATTCTGCTTTTTGGAAAGAAGCAATTGACGAAGAGATTGGTTCTATCATGGAAAATAATACTTAGGTATTATCTGATTTACCACCAGGTTGCAAACCATTGGGTTGCAAATGGATCTTCAAAAAGAATATGAAAGTCGATGGTACAATTGACAAGTTTAAAGCTAGATTAGTTATCCAAGGCTTCAGACAAAAGGAAGGGATTGATTATTTCGATACCTATGCTCCTGTTGCCCGTATCACTACTATTAGATTGTTGATTGCCTTGGTGGCTATTCATAATCTAGTGATTCATCAAATGGATGTCAAAACAACATTTCTGAATGGTGATTTGGAGGAAGAAGTGTATATGAAGCAACCTGAAGGATTTGTAATGCCTGGTAATGAGCATAAAGTGTGTAAGCTAGTTAAGTCATTGTATGGGCTGAAACAAGCTCCGAAGCAGTGGCATCAAAAGTTTGATGAGGTTGTTTTGTCTAATGGTTTCATTCTAAACCAAGCTGACAAATGTGTATATAGCAAATTTGATACTTCCGGTAAAGGAGTTTTCATTTGTTTATATGTTGATGACATGTTGATCTTTGGCACCGACCAAAATCAAGTTGATAAAATGAAGAATTTCTTGTCATCAAAGTTCTCCATGAAGGATATGGGAGAAGCGGACGTTATTCTTGGTATTAAGATTAAACGGGAGAATAAGGGGATTGTAATTACGCAATCTCATTACATTGAGAAAATACTCAAGAAGTTCAATTATGAAAGTTGTTCTCCAGTAAGTACTCCCATGGATCCGGGAGAAAAGCTTATGCCAAATACAGGTAAACTTGTGGATCAACTCGAATATTCAAAAGCTATAGGCTCTTTGATGTATGCTATGATTAGCACTAGACCGGATATTGCCTATGCGGTTGGAAAGTTGAGCAGATTTACTAGTAATCCTAGTAGACATCATTGGCATGCGATAACTAGGGTATTCAAGTACTTGAAGGGTACAATGAATTATGGATTGTCATATATGGGATTTCCTTCGGTGTTAGAGGGTTATTCGGATGCTAGTTGGATAAATAATGCTGAAGATTCATCCTCTACAAGTGGATGGGTGTTCTTGCTTGGGGGAGGTGCCATCTCATGGGCTTCCAAGAAGCAAACTTGTATAACTGGTTCCACAATGGAATCTGAGTTTGTAGCATTAGCTGCTGTTGGTAAAGAAGCGGAATGGCTAAGGAATTTGGTATATGAGATTCCGATATGGCCTAAATCGATATCACCAATTTCTATCCGTTGTGATAGTACTGCCACATTGGCTAAAGCTTATAGTCAAATATACAATGGAAAGTCTAGACATTTGGGTGTTAGACATAGTATGATTAGGGAATTAATCATGAATGGGGTGATATCTATTGAGTTTGTTCGGTCGCAACAAAACTTAGCTGACCACTTGACGAAGGGGTTAGCTAGAGACTTAGTGAAGAAGTCGGTAATTGGGATGGGATTAAAGTCCATTTAAATCTATTAGCTATGGTATACCCAATTCCCTTCTAATACAACATTAGAAGCAGAATTCAATGTGGAAAGATCATAGTTAGAGATTGGAGCAATTGTGTTTATCTTCCCAAGGTATGTGCTCAGACCTGCAAGTGATGGCTAGGTTGAATTATATCTTCTTAATGGTTCTTTTGGAAAATTGCAAATGCAGGTGCAAGATTAAAAGAATCACCTATGTGAGCATGAAGTTTTGCCGCTTCAAGAAGCTTGGACTTGGTTTCCTATATGCTTATTAATGGATAAGGACACATGGCTTGTAAAGTGTCAAGTATGAATAGTAGAGTATTGTAAGAAACATATGTGTACTATATCTTCAGACACTCAAATGGATTGACGGGTTCAATCGCTATGACACCCCGATTTTCGAGTATTTGGAATGTGTATTTGTACTAAGATGAAAATTCAATCGCAAGATATTTTCATTTATTCATTTGTTTGATCGTTATACCTGTGTGTTATACCCTTGTATATATTATTGTATATACTGAGTAAATCAAGGATTACACTAAAATGGGGGGGGGGGGGGTTTGTTGGTGATTTTAGTATCATCAATGTATTTTAGTAGTAATGTGATTTACTATAGGCCGATGCAATTATGTGTTAAAGCTTAGAAACGAGTTAGGGGTAGTGCGGAGTGCACGCTCGTCGAGCCAACGTATAATTGAATGCGAATAATTGAAACGGGGTTCCAAGGGGCAGCGCCCCGTTCGAAATTTTCTTTTGAACAATTGAACCCTTTCCCAACCGACGTAGCCATTTCTGAACAGTTGCGTCTTTTCGGTTTCTGTTATTGATCTCCTATATAAGGAGTCATTTGGCCTCAGTTAAAAAAAAAAAGAACGAAACCAAACTTTCTCTCTACATTCCTGAACATTTCTCTTTGCCAGAAACAAATTGTTCTTCACGAATTATCCCCACAAAGATTTCGTGAACCCAGGCAAGAATAGGGTCGAAATACTTTGTTCGGAAAGTGTACGAACACGATTCTTCGAAGTTATCCAGGATTATCATACCCGATTATCTCACAGTCCGCAGAATGGAGTGGCTTCGAATATATATTGCAATTATGTGTTGCGAACCGTCGATGTGGAACCATCATTTCTTGCATCACGATTTGTAGAGGAAGAAGTTAAGAAGGAGTAAGATCCAATCGCGACTCTGTGAGGTCGAAACCGTGAACTGCGCCGCCATTTCCAGCTTATCCTTATAAGCACTTTTTCTTTTCATCTCGCATTATCGAGCATTGGAGTCCTCCAGCCATGGCAGGAAGGAGATGACGATTGTACGACGATGGATTTATAGCGGAGCAGGGTTTGCGTCGCGTCTTTGTTACTTTTTTCGTTTCTCCATGGCAGCTGATGCAAAGACCACGACGAGAGCTTTCCTCATGAGTTGCTTGGTGAGCTGAGGACCGGTTTAGGCCCAAGGCACAAAATAACCCCATTCGGCCTTTCACCCGCTCGGTGGGCCTACACCTCCAGCCTCATCCCTTTTTTTTACTTAAATATTTCGTTTTGTTTTTTATTTTGATTAGATTACAATTAAGTCTTGATTAGGTTAATTAGCTTAATAAGTTTTTAGAAATATAAGTTTAAGTGAATTTTAGAAACATTTAATTTAATTTGTTTTTAGTTTAATTAGAATCATAGTTTTTTTTTAAGAATATTAGTATAATTAGATGTTAGAAATTCATTAGGTTAATTAGACTTTAAAATTGATTTTAGGGAATTAGGTTGATCCTTCCGAATACTGAAATGATCAGAATTGTTTAGGCTTTAATTGATTTTTATGAGTAGAAATTAATTCAATGATAATAACCTTGTACAATGACTATTTTATCCCTTAGGGGTTTATTTTGTCATTTTAGCTATATAACAAATGCATGCTCCCTTAGGAATAGCCTTTGAATTTGATTCTAACCCTTAAATTAGGATTAGTCATAACTTTTCAAACTAATTCAAACCCTCGATTCAAGTTGATCAAAAGCAATTTTGGTCAACTAAATTCTTTGATCTTGTATAATCCCACAGTCTAATTCAAGTGATCAAAAGACCTTTGATCACTTGATAAGACTCTTTATGTAAGCTGTGGAGCTCGAAGCCTCAATTCAGACTCTCAATCAAGGAATCCCCAGTCATATCAAGCAACAGGTTATATGAGACGCATCAAAGGTGGTTCTTCAAGAGCTTGTTAATCAAAGTTAGAATTGTGTGGCATGAGCCTTAAGCAATAGAGAATGATTGAGATTGGAGAATTCCATTAACTCATTTTGAATATCTTTGGGTACGGGACGCTTGACTTAGTTGCTCATCGTATTCACCTTTATTCATAGACTTTAGCACAATTCAAATCATATGATTGGCAAGCCTCTCCCTTCACAAAGCAGTAGCGCAACAAACAAAGGCCTCCACCAACAACTTATCAATCACAATTCATGTTGTACGACACGCGCCTTAAGCAATAGAGAATATATGAGAATGGAGAATTCCATTAACTCATTCTGAATATCTTTGGGTACGGGATGCTTGACCCATTTGCTCATCGTATTCACCTCTATTAATAGACTTTAGTGCAATTCGAATCGAATGATTGATAAGGTATTCATCATCACAAGGAGAAACTAGGATTCTTCTCCAACAACTTAAAAGTTAGGATGAGAATTACATGTCACGAGCCTTAAGCAGTAAAGAATGAATGAGAATGGATAATTCCATTAACTTATATTGGATATCTTTGGGTACAAGACGCTTGACTCAGTTGCTCATCATATCCACCTTTACTCATAGACTTTAGTGTCGTTCTTACCAAGTAGCTATCAAGTCTCTTCATTCAATCAATCATTTTTTTTGCCTCACCAATCATCTTGTCGTCAGCTCTAATGGGATGAACTACAAAAGCTATGATTTCCTTATTGCATTATAAGGATACGTAGGCAGGAGAGTTCAGATTCTTCGTGAGCTACCCTATTTATTAATCAATCATTCTTCATGCATTCAATCAATACCATCTTTTTTATATCAAATATACTTCTCCTTAGACTCCATGTACATGTTTTTAGAACGATATAGCGGAAGTCCACCTCATGAATCAAGAGTTGTTTGGATCATCCATAAACACTTAATTAATTCCTTTTTGGCTAAGACACATGTTTACTCTTCGATTCAGAGTCTATCTCCTTCATGGATCAAAGATACCATTCTTATTTAATCTTGAATTGTTTGTTCCCCAGCCAGTGATATATTGTTCCTCGTACCCAATAATACTTTCTTTTGGGTCCCGCATATACCCTTTTAGGACAATATAGCGGCAGTCCACCTTATGAACCAAGAGTTGTTTGAATCGTACCCAGACATTTAATTCATTCTTTTTTACTAAGACACCGATTTACTCTTTGGTTCAAAGTCCACTCTCCATTTATGGGTTCCCTTATTACCATTCTGATGGTGCAAGTTATACTTTCATCATTTTTAATCTTCTCCTTTGTTTTCGTGGTTCCATGAACTACGAATGCTCATTTCTCTTTGCACAGTGAGAGTACGTAGGCACGAGGATACGAATCTTTGGCGAGCATAATCCTAATTATTCCCTCTTCTGCCTTATGGCGCCATTCATATCTTTCATGATCCACTATCTACATTCAATCATAAATCGCACACCCTAGTGACATACTATTTCTTTGAATCTGAAATACAATTTTTCCTTGGATATTCATATACACCCTTTTAGGACGATATATCGGCAGTCCTCATTTGTACCTAGAGTTGTCTGGCTCGTACCCAAACATTTAATTCCTTCTTTTTTGGCTAATACATTGTTTCCCTCTATGATACAAATTCCATTTCTCCTATGGATTCCAATACACCATTACATTTAATTTCAAACTATACCTTTTTAGTCACTGTGGCCAAACTCTTAAATTTCTGTGACCTCGGTCACTTCATTCCATTTATCTCCATAATACATTCATATACTATCTTTATTCACTTCATGTGATATACCTTATCTTTGAGCCAAATACACAATCCCTTTGAGCTCCATCTTGAGTCACCTTGTGAACCAAGAGCTATTTGGACCGTCCCTAAACACTTAACTCACCTTGTTTTCGGCTACACCATATAGTGGAAAACGCTTCCGGATAGTCCACATATCAGTCAACGCCAGTTTTACTCTTGGATTCATATTTCACCCCTTTTGGGAGTTCAAAAACACAGTTCTTTGTATTAGACCATACCTTTATCACAACCTCTTTTCATCTCCCACCACTAGTTCTTTAAACTATGGAGCTCTGAATTCCTCATTGCACAGTGAAGATACGTAGGCATGAGGACCCCAATCCTCACTGAGCACTTTATCTATTCTTTTCTTTTTCCCTTTATTCTTTTGCGAGTAATCTTTAGATATCACACCCATTCGAGCAAGAACAATCAAAACGGTTCCCATGGAGTACCATGGATGTTAGGGGTGTCAATACTTTCCCCTTGCATAATCGACTTTCTTACCCAACATATCTCTTTCCCCGGGGTTTTATCGATGTTTTCCCTTTCCTTTGGGAATAAATAAAGTTCGATGGCGACTCTGTTGTATGTTCGAGCGTGCGATGCGTTCGGGTATATTTTCGCTAGCTTCAAATATTATTGGCTTTATATGTTGGGTTAACTTTGTATGAATTCTTTGAATTATAATCTTATTCAGTTGTTTCTTAATCTTAATGCTTTTTATTTGAGATACTCTGTTAATCTGATATTAGACACATAAGGATTACTGACCCTTAGCCTATGTGTTGGACCTAGGGAAATTGTTCTACTTACGCTAGTTGAATAGGGACAGGAAACCCCGAGTGGTGGCCTAGTGTCATACCCTAATTTTTAACCCTAAGATCCCCCATATCATTTGCATCCTTGCTATACAAACAAGATCACTTATTGGTCTTCTCCCTCTCATATTTGGGTTTACCTTGTGCAGGGATCATCAAGCACTTCTTTGTTAGTGTTTTACTCTTGTGTTTATATGTTCATTACTACCACTAATCAAAATAACAAAAATATGTCTTGTTTCTTTTAAGTTTATTAGGCAAGGTAGGTTTTCCCATCAAAAGCATCAAGCATGGCTCCTCAACTAGGGTTTGTGTTGATTCCTCAAGTCAAAATATGGTCAACCATTGATTTTCAAGGGGATATCTTCCAAGGCATGATTTCTAAGGTTCTAAAGCACCTTTTAATCTCATTTTGATCAAGGGTATCTCAAAGTTTTGTTGCTAACTTCTCAAAGAAAGTCAAAGACTCATGTGTTTATTTCCATGCCTTCTTCAACAAGTTACCTCAAGCTTTGAGCATTATCGTCAAGAGACATTCAAAGAAACCTTATTTTAAGTTCATATGATCATCCATGTACCTTTAAATGCAAGAAAAATCCAAGTGCACAAGCTTGTTCCAAGTGGTTTGACCCAAAAAGTCAACATTTGAAGTCAAAGTTCCAAGGATCACAACTCCTTCAATTATCAACATTTTTGAATTCTTAGCTTTGAATTTGAATCTTCTAATTATGCTCTACAACTTCTCTTTACAAGATAAGAGCCAATTATACTTCGAGGATCATTAAACGTTTGGAGACACTATAGGTCATTTGTGGACTTAGTGAAATTTGACCTATTTTCAAGTGACTTTTCCTCAACTTTCAAGATTCATAACTTCTTAAATTTTCAAAATTTGAGGTTGATTCTTTTTGCACAATATCATTTTTGATGCCCTATACAAGTTTTCTTCAAGGATCAAAGTCAAATTATGCTTGGAAGGCCATGGAAAAAGAATGGGACCAAAAAGCCTCATGAGCAAGATGCCCCCATTGAGTTGAACATGGTGACTTGGAACTGAAGAAATCACCATTGCCCGAAATTTGAACTTCCCTAATCTCAATTCCAATCCAAATTAGCACGTGTTTTGGACCTAAACATGTTTAACCAAGTCTCCAGAAGTTAATTGACCCTTGAAACGCATCATTTGGCTGAGTTTTGATGGATTGCAATAACATTTTTCTCACTTCATGATCAAATTCGTTTTACACGAATTAAGCTTGATTCCACACGTATTTGGATCCAAATAACATTCCCTATAAATAGAGGAAGCTACTACATTCATTTCCAAGCTTTTGAGATCCAAGAGACCCCTATTGCAATATGAAATTTTCCAGAAAAATGCAACTATCGTGTTTTGAATTCCAGGTTATTTCATACCAATTTAGAATCTTCGGCCTCCTCTGAAGCTTTTGAAATAATTACCAAGATCTGACACCTTCTGAAGTGCTCTAACCACATCGAGCTTCATCAACTTTTGATCACCATTTGGACAAGGTAGTTCTGAGCACCATTTGAACTCGAACAAGTTACCGTAATATAGTCATTCACTCTCTGACGCTTTCCCCTAACTTATCTAGTGTTGATTGATCATGTTCATCATTTAATTTAATTTTTCGTGGCATGCTTGTTTCTGAAACTTCTCTGAAGTTCCCAATACTCAGCTTAGATAAATGAATTTGGAGCATGGGGTTGAATTCGTGATGAGAAGGCGGTCACATTGGTGGTGGCCTCGTGTTCTGAATTTACCAAACGATGAAACTCCGGTGAGGGACCATCGAAGAAGACGACCGGAGTTTATCTCAGGTCATATGAGTCTGAAGGACACGTTGGACAATTGGAATGTTTTGATTGGTCCAATTTGAATTAGAACTCGTGTTTTATTTTGGCTAAATTCCACCGTGCATCCCAGCCTGAGGACTGTTGGATCTACCACCTCAATTAATGAAGCCAAATCCAACGCTCTGTATTTTTTCTGATTTTATTTGTTTTTCTCTTTTTATTTTTAATTGCATTTTCTTTTAAAATTCATAGAAAATTCATTTACATCCAAAAAAATCCCAAAAAAGTTTCTAAAATCCTCTTTTATTTTTCTCCAGCTGATTTTTATTTTATCGATTTTCTATTTTTTATGGAACTTCTCTTTTCTCCTTTGTTTTAATTGGTTTAAAAATACTTTTCTGCATTTTTAAATTCTGAAAAAAAAATTATATGCTTCTTATTTTATTTTCAACCTTCTATAATTTTCTTGGCCATTTATTTGGTGTTTTGAAGGACTTTATGGATTTTTCACTTTATTTCTATTTTAAAATTCATTTTAAAAATACCTTTGTTGCATTTTTATTAATTAGTTTCATTTTATATTTGTTTGACCTTGATGAACTTTTGTTGGCCTTGGATCATGGTTGTTTTGATCATAGGTCTCATCAAACTCAATGGATCTTGGGTGTTGATGGGGTGAAAATCCTAAAGCAACAAAATGGATGATTGATTTTGATGATGACTTGATCAAACCTTTGATTCAATTTGGGTGTTGATCCCTCTTGTCCCCTTCTCCTTCATCTCTTTCTTTTCCCATTGATCAATTGGATGGCTTGTGTCCATCTTGTTCATGATGCATGAATTGGTACTTGATGAACTTTCATCATTTCAAATCTACCTCCTAATTAATCATAGATCATTTAAGGTACTTTAGATTGATGCATAAGTTTGTCCTAAGTACTATAAAGTATTGATTGAAGTAATGGACCATCCTTCTAGCCTTTGTGTTGGATCCATCCTCTTTTATTTTGTGTGGTATGATTTTAGGAGAATGATTTACATATCATTTCTCTAGCATGTATTAACACATACATTATTATTGGCCGACCTCAGATAGTTGTGACTTCTACATAAGTTCAATTACAATTGTTTAACATAGCACTAAATTTGTCCCGAAAGTAAGTTATTTCTATAAGTGGGATTGTAAGTCTCATACTCCTCATGGTATTGTATGAAAATATTGCCTCCTTTTCATTTATGAGAGCTAGTGGCATACTTGTTGATTTCATCCAAGTTGGAGCCCTTCTCATAAATAATGTAGAGGTTCATATTTTCAAACTTGTGGGTGAATAGTTGAGTTATCTCCAAAAATGACCAAACATTTTTTTCTGTTTTTGATCACTAACATTTAATAACCTATCTTTGCATTGACTTTACTTTAATGTCATTTACCTTATGCTTTTTACTTTAATGTCATTTACCTTATGCTCTTTACTTTAATGTAATCTACTTTATGCTTTAACATCTCATATCATATTATTTGTACTTGTGCTATTTATTATTTGTCCATTTTGGACTCCCATTTTATTGAAAAAAGACATTAATAAATAAAAAACCTAAAAAGAACTTGGTTCTCCTGATTCATTATGATTACTATCCTTAGCATTGTTGTGGAGTTATGGACTTAGGAATAAGATCTCTTGACCTTTGCTTTAAGAGTTTGTGCTTTGAGACCTTGTGATTCATCTTATACCTTTGAATTTGAACTTCTCTGTAAAGACTTGGTTTGGTTACTTTGATTTCATCTGATGCATAATTATTCTTTGCTTATTTGGGCTTGCTTGAGGCTTAATCCAAAGTAGGGAATTCTTGCTTGACTTGTGTCATAAAGCTTTATATCTCTTGGTTAGATCTTTACTCCCTAGCTTTTACTTCATGCTTTAGGATAGTCTCTTCTTCTTCTCTCCTTCTTTAATTTTTAAAATCTTCTCTCCTTTTTTAAAAACCTTCTTGTTTTTAAACTTGAATCACTTTCTCAACAAACCTTGACTTTTGTCGAGTGATTTTTTAAAAACATTTTTCTTAATAAATGCTAACCCATCTTAAGCATATTCAGATCAATTTCAAAAGACTTAAAAAAATTCATGACTCATTCAAATCATTTTGTGCCCCTTTGTGCACTTTTCCTTTTAAAATTGTTTCTCAAAGTTTAGACATGAGTCATTTCCATAATTGAGATATAATTCTCCTATCCCCATAGCATAGATGATAATTATTTTCCATTTGTGAGAGCTACTGGCATACTTGTTCATTCTTATCCAAGTTGGAGTCCTTCTCGTGATGATGTAGAGTTCTCATACTTATGGATGACTAGTTGATTATTCTCCTAAAAATGACAAAATGCATTTCCATTAAAAATGAATCAAAACAAACATCTTTTGTTACTTTTACCACAATCTACGAGGTTTTGATCCTCCATTTCATTTTGTTGGTACGTATGCATGAGACTCCAAAAGTCTTGGCAAACACAAAAATTGAAAAAAAACTTATTTATTTTCCCATCTCTCTAATCTTTTCCAAACAATACCTTTTTCAAACTAAAATATACATATTTTCAAATAGGTTCCTATAACGGTAAATTCATGACCATTAAGCTATGGATAAGCTTAACGTCAATAAAACCAGAGTCGCCATCGTGCTTTTATTGTTTCCAAAGGAAAAGGGAAAAGTACGAACAAAACCCAAAGATAAGAAGTTTTCAAATCAAAACTAATAAAATTCCATAGATTACAGGTAAGGGGGTTGGTTACACAAAGGGAAGGTGTTAGCACCCAAAGTGTCTTAGGTACTTCTAGGGAGCCCTTTTTATGTGTGTATGTGTTTTGGTATAAAATATGTTTGCAATAAATAGAGTGTGGGGATGAGAAAATAATTTATTAATTCTATTTTTGTGTTTGACAAGACCTTCGGACTTGTGCCTCTACGTACCAACATAAAAATGAGGGATCAAAACCTCGTAGTTCGTGGTAACAATTTCAAAATGAGTGAATTGCTTTTAACAAAAGTTTAAATTTAAAAAGAGGCACAAAGGGCCTAAAAGAGTTTGAATGAGTGTTAGTTCTTTTTGTCTTTTGAAATTTTAAGTCAATATGGTTAAGTTCATTTACAAGTTTGATTTAAGAAAAGAGTTTAAAAATGCAATGGCATAAGGCCAAAGTTTCTAATTCACAATAAAGTCTAAGTTTAGAAATCACAAGCAAAGAAGATTTTCAAAAAAAGGGGAGAGATTTGAAATTTAAGAAGTGGGAGGATATGAAGAGACTAATCCTAAGCAAAAATTTAAAAGTTAAGAGTTGAAAAGATCTGACCAATGGGATGCAATCCAATAGACAAGAATGTCATATAGAAACCAATTTTTCCTTTGGACTTTAGAATCAAGCAATATCAATAAACAAGTAGCAAGATAAAGACCAAGGCATCAAATAAAGATAGCCACATCCAAGCAAGCAACTTCACAATCTTCTTCTTAATCTTCCCATGTATCAGATGAACTACTCCTTGAGTGGTTCAGAATAAGGCATTAGGCACAAGTTCAAAGTAACATTTGCATCAAGACCATGTAGAAGATGAATTCATGTGGATCTCAATACTTGCATCAGATGAAAGCTCAACTCACAATAACTTGGTCTCAGAAAAATTGGCATTGGCCAAGTCCTTTTGCATAGGGAATATTGCCTAATTCTAAGTCCAAAGCTCATATCAAATCCAACATTCCACACAATCATTTTTTAGGGTTTCTGTTTTTTATTAAGTATTTTAAGGTCCCAAGACCACAAACACAAACAAGATACACAAACAAATATATATACAACCACAATATATGGCTCAAGTGAGCAAAATAAAAATGGAATAAACATAAACAAGTTAAATGATATGAAAATGGAAAATGAAATGGTAAATGGCTTGAAATTAAATTGCATAAAGTAAATGACTTAAAAATAAAAGCAAGATTAATAAAAGTTAGTCAAATGTTAGTTGATTAGATGTTAGTGAAGTTTTTCTTTTCAATTGATTAAGTCATTCTTTGGAGAACACTCAACCCTCTATTCACAAACATGGATTCTTGAACCAAGACATCTTCCAAAGGAAGGAAAAAAGGCCAAGTTTTCACACAATACCGTGAAAGGGGGGAGACTTATAATCTCACTTACTCGAATGCTATGCTTTTGGATCAAAATTTAGCACTATGTTAAGCAGTCATAATTGAACTTATGTAGAAGTCAGAACTATTTGAGGTCGGGCAATAGAAATTTTGGTGTTAATGCATGTTAGAGATATGGTATAATGATCCATACTCCTAAAACATACCACACACAAAAAGAAAATGATCAAAGGATGGACCTAATCTCATCCATACTTGTATTGGTTCATCTAACATAAAGTTAGTGATGAACCAAATAACCTTAAGATATTGAGACTTCATTGGTGAATGAAAGGGATGAGATAGAATGGGATTAAAGATGAAGAGGGAGGGGAAATGAGAGAAACACAAATTGGTCATGGGAGGAATTTTATCAAATTAAAATCATTCATTCATTTTGGGAGATGAAATATACATTTCATCAATCCCCTAAATCCAATGATTTTAATCCAACAAAAGTCAAATCAAACTTGACCAAGGCCCAAACACATAGTCAAACTTCACAAGTCAATAAAAATGGCTCAACATAATTTCTACACAATTAATCAATTAAAAATCAAATTAAAATGCATTTAAATTAAATTATGTTTGATCAAAAACCTAAAACCTCTTCAAAACACCAAATATATGGCTAAGAGATTTATCCTAGGTCAAACAAGGTCAAAGGACCTTAGACAAAAAAATTCATAATTTTTGAAAAGTCAGAAGTATTTTTAAACAATTAAAAATATGCACAAAACCAATTAAATCATGAAAAATATCAAAATTGATCCAAAAACTAATTTTAATTCAGAAAATGAAAGGGGAAAATATTAGAATTTTTTTGTGAAAGTCCCATATTTTTTGGATTAAAAATGAAATTAATATGAATTAATCAAAATAAAAGGATTAAATGGAAAAATAAAAAAATCAAAAAAAAAAATAAGAGCCATCTGATCTCCCTCATTAATTGAGGTGGCATATCAGATAGTTGGAAACGTGCGTTCCACATGCACACGAGTCAAACACGCTGCAGGCATGGTAATCTGTTTGGACGCATCAGATTAAAACAATTCAAATGGATCAGATGGCCTGGATTGATCCAGTGCACCACCAGAGCCCTAGCTCTGGTCATCTTCTCCAATGAGAGCCACCGGACTGGTCAAACCAAAACCTCATGAAAAATGGAAAATGAATACACTAATTTGAAGGAAAAATGCTCAAGAGCACGAATCTGACCTCAATTTTGTCCAATTCCAAGTATATAAAAAGATACAAGGATTTGAATTTTGAGGATCATGAATTGAGTTGCTTCGATTTGACCTAAAAGCAACTCAATCTTCTTGCCTACATTGATAGGACTTTAGACAATCAAAAATCAACAAGAACGGTGAAGAATTGAGGGAGAATCGAAGAGATGAAAATTCTAAAAATTCACCTTCAATGGAGCTTCAGATTGGCACGATCTTGCTTTCAATTATGCTTGGCCTTGCTTCAGATGCTTAATGGAGGTGAAATGGATCAAGGAAGTATGGACTCTTGGAGTTTCAATCTCAAAACAGATGGAAAATTGAAACTCGGTTTTCAAAGAAAATCCTCAAGTTTATCCTTCAATGGTGAGGGTTTGGGGATGTAGGTTCGAAGCTTGGGCATGAGGTCCTTAATTCTGAGCAATGGGGGTCTTATTTATAGGCAAGGATATTAATTTCCACACACTTCCAATATTGGCAAAATTTGGAAATTCCCTTTGCATGGTTGCATGGGCGTGTGCTAGGCCTATGAAATGATGTGATTTAATCCATAATTGAGTGTGTATCATGCTGAATTAATGTTGGAAGGCCATGCAATTGTGTATGAAAAGTGGAAGTGAAAAACAACCAAATGGTCCTTCAACCTACACCCATGCGAAAGTCCTTCATACTTTGGCCAAATGAGACGATCTTGGACTTTTTAGAAAGGTGAGATCAAGGGGAACAACTTTCATGTTGAACACTTTTTAGTTTGAAGCTTGGATCATGATGAATTTTGAGGTGGAAATTTGGGAAATCAAACATATTTGAAAATTTTCTAAGTCCCAAGTCAAATGTTCACTTCTTCCACCTTGAATAACCTTTTTTATGAACTTCAAATGAGAAATGTTCCTTCGTCAAAGTTGTAGATATTTCAAACCTATTCAATTTAGTCACAAATTTGACCTCATTTGGATTTGTCATGAAGGAGTTATGCATTTTAGAAGTTGAGGAAAATCACTTGTTAAATGGTATTGACCCAAAATGACCTATAATGTTTCCTCTTGGCATATGCATTTGCAAGTTGAATTTGCACTTAACATAAAAGTTGAAGTACACATATTTAATTTGATCGTGGAATTTTAATGGCTTTCATATCATAAAAATTGAGCAAGATATGGTCTTGGGAAGTTGACCTTCAAATTAGGGTTTAGACAAAATGACTTATAATCTTTCATCATAACAAATGACTTTCCAAGAAAAAATAGATCTTGACCTCAAAATGAAAGTTGTTTGTAATGTCATTTGGAGTAACTTATATCTTGGAATCATTTTCATATGACAAACATTGTAGGAGATAGGGTCTAGGGAACCTCAGTTTTGACCAGTTGACTTTCTCTGCTCAACCACCATGAACCATCTTGCTAGCTTGATATTCTCTTGACTTTTGGGACTCATGGAGGATCACATATGCATAATATGATGAAATATGAAGTATCCCTTGAAATATTTGATCAATTGTTGAAGAAACTTGTTGAAGAAGTCACACAAGATACCCAAATGAATTAGGGTTTCCAAGGCAAACAAACTCCAAACTCTTGATGATTTCTTGATCAAAATAACATGTGAAGATAATGGGGATCCATATATGATACTTAGAGACAACGTGTACCATTTCTTGATTGTGCTCCTTGCATTGAGGGTCTTACACCCTAGATATGAGCTTGATAGGGCATGGGTGAGCATACACATTTCCTACAAAAGCAATAAATTATACATTGACATATTTTTGTTAGTAGACAAAGAAAAAAAATGAAGCATGCCCCTATTTAAGGACGTTCTAGCTGAGAAGACGAAGGTTAAAATCTTCGTATCAACTTAGTAGAGTGGACTTAAATAACAACAATAGAAACAAATTTTGGTCCCTAAGAGACCTCATCATGCATATGATATGAAATGTTAAAAATAATCTCTATGGGGAAAAAGTTGCCACAAAGGAAAAGAATCCAGAGAGACTGAAAGTCCACAGGAGCATAATGTATTCCATAAGGAAAACTCACTGGGGAGACAGATCCTCTGGGGGATAAAAAGTTATGTGTAGGTCAGGCTACGACTTAAAACTGCTGAGGGGACACGAGGGATTCCATGAAAATAAATCAATGGAAAGACTCAGCCAGGGATAAAGGGGAAAATTTATAGGGGAAACGGGTAAATCAGGACAAAACTGAAATACTCGATCCAAACAAGGGATGGCGATTTCACTGAGGAAATACGCATTCAAACTCAACTGGAGAAGAAAAGAATTTCAACACAGGAGTAACAGAAGTATATTATCCATTACCGGTTACTGGGTAAGGAGATAACATAATCTGACAGAGAGAACATCCGTTACCGATTAGGGTAAACATATCAAGGATAGGCCGCTGAAGATCACAGGGGGTGTATTCATTATCGGTTACTGGGTAAGAACAACCTGCTGGGGAAAAGCCAAATAGGATTTACAACTACCGGGTACTGGGCAGAAGACCAAAGAGAGAGAATATTTGTCATTGGTTAAATTGAACATATCAAGGATAAACTTAAAGGGAAGAATATTCGTCATCGGTTAAGATGAACATATCAAGGATAGACTATCGGGGAAAAGTAGGAATTACATCTATCAGTTACTGGATAGAACACCAGAAAGAGAATATTTGTCACCGGTTAGGATGAACATATCAAGGATAGACTCAGAGGGGAGAAATAAAAATTATATTTATCTGTTACTGGATAGAATACCAAAAAGAGAATATCTATCACCAGTTAGGATGAACATATCAAGGATAGACTCAACAGGGAAAGCAGGATTTACAACTACCGGTTACCGGGCAGAAGACCGCGAAGAGGAGAAAACCCGTCATCGGTTAAGATGAACATATCAAGGATTGACCCTCTGGGGAATGGAAAATAGGGATTACAACTACTTGTTTACTGGGTATAAAACCACAAAGAGAATATCCGTCATCGGTTAGGATGAACATATCAAGGATAAACTCAAAAGGAAAGAATATTTGTCATCGGTTAAGATGAACATATCAAGGATAGACTACCTGGGGAAACGTAAAACGAATTCGCTGGGAAAAACAAAAGGAAATAGATTACTGTTATCGGGTATTGGGTAAGAGTAAGGTACTCACAAAGCGAGAAGAGTATTACCAGTTACTGGGTAAAAGACTCTCAGGGGACCAAAAGCATATATCTAGGTAAGAACTAGAAAGAAAATGGTCAATCAAAGACTCGACCCGGTGAGGATATAACTCAAGGGGAATGGTTCCATCTAGATAATCGACTGGGAAGGAAGCTAAAATAATAATCATCCATGAGGAAATAACTCAGTGGGGAATGAGAAAGGTTACATTCTTTCTACTTAAGGGGTTGACACTCTACAATTGAGGGAGGACAGGCACACCAAATCTGCGTGGGGGAAAGGATACCACCATAGCAGAGGATCAGAAAAAAATAATGAATCACAAAGTTCAATAATTAAATCTATGAATGTATATGTATATGTTGGTTATGCTAATAAAGCAATCATAAAGGATACAAATGTCACTGATCTGAATCATTACTATAACACTCGGTTAATCTCGACAGGATGGAGGCATCAACTGGAGAAAAGAGTTAGGGATGGATATAAACCATCCATCTCGAAGGTACGACCCCGGATGGGGAAAGGGAACATATCCGCTGAGGATTTGAACCATCGACTCTGCGGGGAATTTTAGGTCAACACCATATCAAATGGGAGACAACCTCACAGGGGATACTACCAAAACTGCTCAAGAATCAGTGCTAACGGGGGATCAGAAGTGAAATCCGCAGGCAAACTAAGGGGAAATGAAATCTTGCGTTGGAACTATGCAAGCTGCGGAGAATAAGCGCTTACAAATCAGCTAGGGAAACGATCTCAAACTCAGTTGGAGAAACAAACTCAAACTCAGTCGGGGAGACTAACTCGCTGAACCGACTGCTTGGGGAAGACTAACAATGCTTTGCATTTTGGACCCACCTGTTCTCAGTCTATTGTTGATATTCCTTACTGAAATCGATTGGTTAAAAGTAATTGCTTTTATTATTTTAAGAAAAATGATTTTGATTTTAAATTCAATTTCAAAAATGATCATCATAAAATTTAATTCTATTTGGCTGAAAGATAAATAAGAGTAGAAACAAATGGATAAAAAGCTCAACTTTATTTAATAAAATGGTAGTCTGAAATGACAAGACTCCATAGATCTTTACAAAAGTTGAAAAATGGTAATTTACATGGAAAATGGATGCATTGAATACAATGATCGCTAATCCTTCTATCAACTTCAATTTCCACTGTGCTCTTGGCTTCGGTTGAGAGTGACGAATCAGAACCAAATGCCGTGTTCAAGAATGTCTTCAAGACTGAAGATCAACCGAATGCAGTTACTTGCCATAATCCCTAATTTTTGCATAAATTGTCCCAATGCGGGGTACTTAATTTATCGGGATAAATTTTCTGTTTTATGTCTCTAAATTTTTCCTGGATCGCCCTTTCGGGTTTTCAATCCACCGAGACGCTCATTTTTTCCTAAGTCACCCTTTCGGGTTTTCAACTTAGCGAATTGTTCTTTTCTTTTTAGGCAAAGTATTTCTTGACTGCATCGACATTCATAAGACGAGTGAACTCTTCACCATCCATAATTGTAAGGATCAAAACACCGCCTTTCTTCACAACATACGGGCCTTCATAATTAGGAGCCCATTTGCCCCTAAAATCTGGTTTGAAAGATAGAATCTTCTCGAGCACAAGGTTACCTTCCTTGAACACACGAGGTCTGACCTTCTTATCAAAAGCTTTCTTCATTCTCTGCTGATATAACTACCATGACACATGGCAGTCAACCTCTTCTCTTCAATTAAATTCAGCTGGTCATATCTGGTCTGACACCATTCAGCCTCTGTCAACTTGGCTTCCATCAAAACACACAATGATGGGATCTCAACCTCTACTGGGAGCATAACTTCCATGCCATAAACAAGTGAGAAATGGGTTGCCTCTGTTGAAGTGCGGGCGGATGTACGGTACCCGGGTAAAGCAAATAGAAGCATCTCATGCCAATATTTGTACGTTACAACCATCTTTTGAATGATCTTCTTGTTGTTCTTGTTTGCAGCTTCAACAACCCCATTCATCTTAGGTCTGTAGGGAGAAGAATTATTGTCACACCCCGATTTTGACCCTGATATTCATATCATTATTTCATTCATTTTCTTTGTTTCCTCAGAAAGATCCATTGGCAAGCAGTGCAATCAGTTCCCGGTCAATTTTGCCCTAAAATTAGGGTTTGGTATAAAATCAGTTTATTTCTGATTCTTTGGGTGAAACTCTTTTCCATGGCCTTCCATATGTCCACAAGGGTCTACATATAAAAGATCAGCTTTTTATTTGAGCCAGAAGTGTTTTAATTGATCACTAGAATCGGGAATCAGACAGTTTGGGAAAAGTCAACTGTGGGGCCAGAAAAGTCAACTCCCGACTTTTTGAGAGTGGAATCTCAAAATTCATGCCTAGGGGAGCCTATATGTGAAATTTTATCAAGGTTGGATCATGGATTCATCATTTAATCAGGAATTGGAAAAGTTACTTAATTTGGAATTGGTTGACTTTCCATTTAGGGCAAGTTTTTATGATTTTTGCACTCACTTTAAGCCCATCTTCCATCAAGATAAAAGCTCCATTTGAAAATTTCTCCAACATGAAAGTTGTTCCTCTTGTTCCAAGATTTCTAGATATATAAAGTTTGCTCAATTTGGATCAAAATTGAGAAAGTTATACTTGGTCAAAGTGAGGCTTATTTTTAGGACACTTAGAAAAATTTCTAAGTCTAAAAATCTTCAAGTTTGTCAAAACTTCTTGGCCAGTTTTCTTGCACTTCAAGGCATCATTTGAAATTATTTTATTCACAACAATTATACCTTACCATGTCTTCTTTCACCTCCCTTTGGAATCATCTCATTTGGATCCATGGTTTGAGAGATACATTCACTTAAAGTGGGCACCATGACTTGAAATTTCTAGGCAGCATATGTGCCAAACTTGCCCAACCAGTTTTGCAATGGTGTGACACGATCTTGAGGGCCATTTTTCATCTTCTTCCACTCATCATTTTCACTCATGCTCAACATGAAACGTGCCAAGCTCCATGATATCTTTCTACTGTTTGCATTATCTCATCAATTGGTGATTTGATCATCAAGTTATATGGCCACAAAGTCACCACTTTGAAATGTTTCCTTGCTTGCCAAACCAGCAATGCTATGCTGCACAAACCCAGCCCATGTTTTGTTTCCTCATTTGGCCATACAGTAACATTTCCACTCACTTAAGTTTTGCCCAAAATAACAACTCTCATATGCCCCATTGCTCATGCACCTCACCAAATTGCAACCAAGTTACATCCTTTGCTCACCTCATGGACAGATCCTTTGTAAGCCCATTAAGAATGTTTGACCCATCATATTTAAAGACATAAACCCTAAACCTGAGACGGAGGCTGTGTTTTTTTCGAGCAAATCAAGGCAGGAGCATTAGAGATCTGTTTTCATTTCTCATCAAGGTCTCAAGTTGAAGCTTTGAAGCACCAAGAAGGAAGCATCATCTTCTTCCATTCTCTCCATAATAAAGAGGCAGTGGACCAAGCTTCCACTAGGTAACCTTTATTACTCCATTTCCATGGCTATTGTTTTGCTCATTCCATGCTTTTTCATTATTGTTTACCATGCTCATCATCATGCTCATTACCATGTTATGCTTATGCTTGCTTCATGCTTGTTCCATTGCCATGCTAATATGCTTGTGCTCATTTCTGAAGCCCTCAACATGAGGCAATGTTCATGTTATGGATTTGTGTTGTTAATTTATGTTCATATTCGTGTCCATGTTGACACTTTATTGTCAATATTTCTCCATGTTTAAGCCATCATTTCACTCAAACAAAGATACCATGTTAATCTTCACATTTCATACTTGAGATATGGGTTTTATTTCGTGTTGTTTGATGCACTATGGAGGTCGTATTTATGAGTTGAAGTTTGGAAAAAAAACCACTGTTTCTGCGTATTTGCATGGCGCTAGGGTTTGGCAATGAAGAAGATGACTATGTGTCATCTTAAGAGCCTTCAGATCCAGCGCGCATGTTTTAATCATGGCCGTTCATGCTATTTTGTCTTTTAGTCACTTAAGTTGAGCGTGACCAATTGATGTCATGTCCACATGTTTTTTTTAAAATAAAATGTTCACTCTGTCACGCCTGATTAAATGTTGGTTTTGGACTGTGGGCTTCGCTAACTACTTTTCACACCCTCTATTCAAGGCCCATCAGCACTAATACATTTCCATTTTCATTTTCTTTTTTAATTCACATTTATTTTCTGTTTTGATTTTTATTGATATAAAATATTTTCTTTGTCCATAAAATTATCCAAAAATATTTTCCATATTTCTTGATGCCTTATTTAATTTTATTTCATTTTTATTTTCGCATTTATTTAGTATTAATATTTTATTTTAATTATTAATTCTAAATGGTCCATTTTAGCATACACTTTATTCATGATTTTATTTTTATAACTTAAAATTGTTTTCATCTTCTGATTTTTGGGATGAAGGTTAACCACTGCCCTATGGTCAACATAACTTTTTCTTGAATTTTAATTTCACATTTTTCATTTATTCTTGATTTATTTTTAACCTAATCTTGTTGGATTGACTTTTAATTTGACCTTTGTTTTATTTCAATTAATTCATGAACTAATTTTCATTATTTTTGAAATCTTTTTGGGGGATGATGATGTCCTGACCCCACCTCATTTAGTTTAATTTTTCATAATTTTCTTGATTAATTTACTATTTATTCTTGATTTATTTTTAACCTAGCTTGGTTGGTTGACTTTTGGTTTGACCTTTGTTTTATTTCAATTAATTCATGTACCAATTTTCATTTTTTTGAAATCTTTTTGGGGGATGATGATATCCTGACCCCACCTTACTTAGTTTAATTTTTCATAATTTTCTTGATTAATTTGCTATTTATTTGATATTTATTAAGTTGGCTCGATTTTTCAGTTGACTTCTTTATGATCGATGTTTGACTTAGGGATTGCTTATGGCAATTGAAGAGATCTTTTGATCCTTCCTTGTTCATCTCATAGGCCATGTATTAGAGGCCTTTTATCTTGATTTTATTTGATCCTTACCTCATTTCTTGATTTAATCATTTCAGTGGACCCTTTTTGTGCATCTTTTCATCTGTCTGGTTCATCCGTTATCTGTTATACTTGTTTCTTTCATCCATGCTTACTATTGCTTGATTGTTTAACATGTTCATACTCCCCCTGCCTTGTTTAATGCTCCATTATTTCATTCTTTGATTCTTTGATTTGATTATATACTTGTTTACTTATCTGATTTGATTGATAACTGTTGCCTACTTGTATGATGATCGAGGCATATATTCTTATTGTTTGATTGCCATGAACTATCCCTATTCATAACAAATGTACCCCTATCCCATAAAGTGTATAATATTTATTCTTTCATTCTTTATTCATCTGTTAATACAAGAATTAAAACGAACATCCGATAATCATTTCAAACCTTCATCAAATACTTGATCCAACGTCAAACCATTTTTCATAATAAAAACTCAAAAAATATTAATTCATATTTAAGACCTTTTCAATAAAGATGGAAGTGGAACATGGTGGATACCGTGCACTCCTGAGATTAAGATTCGAGGTGAATGCCTCGCCTATCTTAGCTCTCGCCATCATCCAAATTTATCTATTCTGTTTTCTCTCAAACACTCATTCAAATCTTTCTCAATCGCTCATCAAATGCTTGATCCAATGTCAAGTCATTTTCACAACAAAATTCAAAACACTTAATTCCTATCTAAACACTTTTCAATAAAGATGGAAATGGAACGTGGTAGATACCACGCACTCTTGGGATTAAGATTCGAGGTGGATGCCTCGCCTATCTTAGCTCTCGCCATCATTTAAAATTGTCAATGCGGTTTCTTCAAACCCTTTCTCAATCAAAATTCAAAAACACTTAATTCTAATTAAACACTTTTATAAATAAGATGGAAATGGAACGTGGTGGATACCACGCACTCCTGAGACTAGGATTCGAGATGGATATCTCGCTCATCCAAGTTCTCGCCATTATTCAAAACACATCAAACCAATCAATTTCTTTTCTCGCCGTCGTGCGATTAACCCTTCAAACCCTTTCTCAAACGAAAGGTACTTTGTTTCAAAACAATGCAAGGCAATGTTTCTCCACCTATTTTGGGTAGTCCAACAATGTTTTCGTCGATTTGACACAAAGTAGCTTTCGCTAAAATCGACCAACAAACAAACATTTTTCTACCCAGAACTACGTAAGCCTTGACTTCTCTATTGAGATATGTAGGAGCAGGATTTGTAAATCTTGTCAGGCCCACTAATAAAAAACTTAGGTTTAGTCCTTCGTCAAAAATCCAAAAATATTCTCCTCTCTTCTATTCTTTCTTTCCCACGTAATAACTTAAAGCCTAACATTTCAACTAACACTAATGCACACAACTGACCTAATGGTTCCCGTTGAGTACAACGGACGTGAGGGGTGCTAATACCTTCCCCTTGCGTAATCGACTCCCGAACCCTGATTTGGTTGCGACGACCAACATCATTGTCGTTTTGTCTTGGGTTTTATCGATATTTCCCCTTTCCTTTTTAGGAATAAATAAAGTTCGGTGGCGACTCTGTTCAGTCCATCATTGCGAGCGTGCGATTGCGCCTCACTTAGGTCGTATTCCCATTTTTCTTGAGGTACGACAATTATGATGTGCAATCTTGAAGTCTTTGGAAACAGCTTCCACCATACTATTATTCAAGTTAGATCCATTATCAGTAATGATTTTACTTGGCACGCCATACCGGCATATAATCTGATTCTTGATAAACCTCACAACAACTTGCTTAGTTACATTTGCATACGATGCCGCTTCAACCCACTTTGTGAAGTAGTCAATAGCCACCAGAATGAAACGATGTCCTTTTGAAGCTTTGGGCTAAATCATATCAATTCTCCACATGGTGAAGGGCCATGGAGAGGAAATGGCATTCAACAATGTCATGGGAACATGAATCTTATCTGCATAAATTTGACACTTGTGGCATGTTTTCACAAACTTGCAACTATCAGATTCCATTGTCAGCCAATAGTAACCTGCTTTCAACATCTTCTTAGCCATATCATGTCCATTGGAATGGGTACCAAAGGAACCTTCATGGACTTCAGTCATCAATAAGTCTGCTTCGTGTCTATCCATGCATTTGAGCAGAACCATATCAAAGTTTCTCTTATACATCACATCACCATTCAGGTAGAAGTTATTGGCTAATATCCTCAAAGTCTTCTTATCTTTCAAAGATGCCTCAGATGGGTAAATCTGACTTTGGAGAAAACACTTGATATCAAAATACCATGGCTTTTCATCTTTGATCTCTTCAATAGCAAACACATGAGCTGGCCTATGAAGATGCATCACAATCAAATTGGGAACTTCATTCCAGAACTTCACCACAATCATCGAAGCCAACATTGCAAGAGCATCTGCCATCTGGTTTTCATCTCGAGGGATATGATGAAACTCAACCTTTGTAAAGAAAGTTGAAATCCTCCTCGCATAATCTCTATATGGTATCAAACCGGGTTGATTCGTCTCCCTTTCGCCTTTGATCTGATTCACAACCAAAGTTGAATCTCCATAGACGTCCAAATACTTGATTCTGAGATCAATGGCCTCTTCAAGCCCCATAATGAAAGCTTCATACTCAGCCATATTATTTGTACACTTGAAAGTCAATCTAGCTGTAAACGGAAAATGAGTGCCTTAAGGAGTAATAATCACTGCTCCAATTCCATTACCATACTGATTAACTGCTCCATCATATACCATGCCCCAACGGGAACCAGGTTCTGGCCCTTCTTCAAGCAATGGTTCATCATAATCTTTCATTTTTAAGTACAAGATCTCTTTATCAGGAAAATCATATTGCACTGACTGATAATCTTCAATTGGTTGGTGAGCCAAATGGTCAGCCAAGACGCTACCTTTAATAGCTTTTTGAGATCGGTATTCAATATCATACTCGGATAACAACGTCTGCCAACGGGAAATTCTCCCATTTAAAGCATGCTTCTCAAAAATGTACTTGATTGGATCCATTTTGGATATAAACCAAGTAGTATGATTCAACATATACTGACGCGGACGCTTAGCAGCCCAAACCAATGCATAATAAGTCTTTTCAAGCATAGAATACCGAGTCTCACAGTCGGTGAATTTCTTACTGAGGTAGTAAATAAAATATTCTTTCTTTCCAGTTTCATCTTGCTGACCAAAGATACAACCCATACTCTCATCAAGCACAGTCAAATACATGATCAACGGTCTTCCTTCAACAGGAGGAGACAGAATTGGAGGTTCAAGAAAATACTCTTTGATACTATCAGAAGCTTTCTGGAAATCTTCAGTCCAATCACAAGACTGGTCTTTCTGAAGAAGTTTGAATATAGGTGCACACGTGGCAGTCATATGCGAAATGAATCCTGAGATATAATTCAAGCGGCCGAGAAAACCTCTGACTTGCTTCTCAGTTTTGGGCGCAGGCATTTCTTGTATTGCTTTGACCTTGGCAGGATCAACTTCAATACCCTTCTCGCTGATAATAAAGCCCAATAACTTACCAGAACGAACACCAAAAGTACATTTATTGGGATTCAAGCGGAGTTTATACCTCCTTAAACGCTTGAATAGCTTCAACAAATGTTGAACATGCTCTTCTTCATCACTGGATTTAGCAATCATATCATCAACATAGACTTCGGTCTCTTTATGCATCATATCATGAAAAAGAATGGTCATAGCTCTCTGGTACGTTGCACCAGCATTCTTTAAACCGAAAGGCATCACTCTATAATAGAATGTTCCCCAAGGTGTAATGAATTTGGTATTCTCCATATCTTCGGGTTCCATCTTGATATGATTATAACCGAAAAATTCGTCCATAAGCGAAAAAACTTTAAATTTAGCTGTATTGTCTACCAACATGTCAATGTGTGGCAGAGGGAAATCATCTTTCGGACTATATTTGTTCAAATCTCTATAATCAACACACATATGGACTTTTCCATCCTTCTTTGGAACAGGCACAATATTGGCCACCCATTATGGATACTCAGTGGTGACAAGGAAACCGACATCGGTCTTCTTTTGCACTTCTTCTTTGATCTTTACTACCATATCAGGATGAGTCCTTCTCAACTTCTACTTGCCTGGCGGTCATTCTGGCTTCAACAACAATCTATGCTCCACAATCTCAGAATCCAAACCAGGCATGTCTTGATAGGACCAAGCAAACACATATGAATACTCTCGGAGAAAATCAATCAACCCCTTTTTAACCTCTGGACACAGTTGAGATCCAATCTTAACTTCCTTCACATCATCTTTGGAACCCAAGTTGACTAGCTCAATCTGCTCTTCGAACGGCTGAATGGATTTTTTCTCGTGCTCAAGTAGACAAGATAGTTCATCAGATACTTCTTCATCAATCTCTTCCTCAGCCTCAAACACAGGGAAATCAAAGTTTGGAGAGGGAGTATGATCATTGTATTCAATGGGTTTAGACACCAACCTGCATAATGATTTGATATTTTGATTTTAGAGAAATGAATTATGACCAAATATTATGCAGATGGACAATTATTTATTTATGTTTTTTGTGATTACCATTTTCAGAAAACCAAAAAGTAAAAATAAAACATCATAGATGTGGATGAATAGAATTGCATTTTATTGATGATAATTTGAAAAATGCCCAACAATGTTCACTTCTCCCTGAGGCATAAGAGAAGGATTTTTTCTAAAATAATGAAAAAGAAAATTACTTAGAACGATGGACAATAACAGGAACATCAACAACGACCCAATTGTTGCAAGTATTGCCATGCGTCACAAAGTTGGCACAATCTTCATCTTCATCGCCCTCGATCACAGTAGCTGAGTGTTGTTCACTACCATGGATGAACCCTCCGCTACAGAAACTCGGTTTTACTTCTTCAACTTTGGCATTAGACGACCCTCGCTGGAATCCCAATCCCTTAGGCATAGGAGAAGGATTTTTTCTAAAATAATGAAAAAGCAAATTACTTAGAACGATGGATAATAACAGGAACATCAACAGCGACTCAATTGTTGCAAGTCTTGCCATGCGTCACAAAGTTGGCGCAGTCTTCATCTTCATCGCCCTCGATCACAACAGCTGAGTGTTGTTCATTACCATGGATGAACCCTTCTCTACGGAAACTCGGTTGCACTTCTTCAACTTTGGCATTAGACGTCCCTCGCTGGAATCTCAATCCGGATCTGCTCTTATTCTCGACGACTTCTACCATACGGCCTCACTGATCTGTACTGCCATCTTTAATAATTTTATGCGCGTCTTTGAAAGAAGACATGGATGCCCCAATTTTCTTCACTTCAGCAATAGACAAGGCTTGGAATGGAGTTCCAACCTCCTCCTCAGCTTCCACATATGAAAAGGACGACAAATGGCTCACCAATAGTGCTTTCTCTCCACCTACAATGACAAGCTTGTCATTCTTAACAAATTTCAATTTCTGGTGCAGAGTGGATGTTACAACTCCAGCTTCATGGATCCATGGCCTTCGCAACAAGCAGCTATAAGACGGGTGGATATCCATTACTCGAAAAGCAATTTGAAAATCACTCAGACATATCTTCACTAGAAGGTCAACTTCTCATATAACAGTCTTGCGAGAACCATCAAATGCTTTGACGATCACACCATTGTATCTCATTGGGGCGCCTTGGTAGGATAATATGGACATAGTTAATTTGGGGAGTACATTCAAAGAGTAACCGGTATCAACCAACACATTTGACAGTGCATCCTCCCTGCAATTCATCGATATGTGCAGTGCCAGATTGTGATTTCTGCCTTCCTCGGGAAGTTCTTCATCACAAAAACTCAAGTTGTTGCAGGAAGTAATGTTGGCCACAATATGGTCAAACTGATCCACAGTTACATCGTGCTTGACATAGGCTTACTCCAACATTTTTTGCAATGCTTCTCTGTGCGCTTCAGAATTCATTAGTAGAGACAACACCGAAATCTTCGAAGGAGTTTGGAGCAGCTGCTCCACCATATTAAATTCACTTTTCTTGATTAATCCCAGTACCTCATCATCATCATTAGGCTTCAATTTGCTGGATTCACCAGACTGACACATTGGAGCACTAACTGGGTTTACTGTTGGTACATCAACCTTCTTACCAACCGACACATCTTCTATTACTTCTTTCGGAAAGATTGGACCAAATACTCGACCACTACGGGTCACCTTCGCAATATCGTCTATATTCACAACATAATTGGTCGTAGGCAACGTAACCTCTTGACCATTCTCTAACATGGTAGTATTATATTGGTAAGGAACAACTCTATCGGATGCATACGGGATGGGGCCCACTAACCATATCACTAACGGCGATACCGATCTATTGATGCTGTTACTGTTGCTGCTATCAAACTGAATCACTACCTGCTCCGAGGTCTTAAACACTAGAACAATCACATTCACATCATCTATATCCCTAGACTGTTGAATCTAGATTACATTCTCATCCATCAACTTCTGAATATTCCTCTTGACGATCAAACACCCACGGGGGTTTACACTACAGATTGCATAGCCATCATGGTCGCGCTCATAATCACTGATGGTACAAAGGGTCCTATGCATCTCTACCAAGGACCTACGAATACGTCGCACATCAAAGACTCAAAAATTTCCTGGACAACCATCTACCATATTAACAGAGAAATTACCATGAGCGGGCAATGGGTTAGCTTTCACATTCGGCGCACGGTCCTCAAAGGACACCATCCCACTCTTTACCAGTTTCTGGACCTCATACTTCAACGGTAATAGTTTTCAATATCATGGTCAGGAGCTCATTGATGAAAGGCACAACAGAGTTTGGGCTTATACCACCATGGAAGTGGTTTTGGAATTTGAGGTGGATTCCTTGGCTGGAGTAGGTTCTTGAGAACCAAAGACGGATAAAGTTCGGCATATGACATGGGAATAGGGTCAAAAGAGACCTTCTTCCTCTCAAAATTTTATTGTTATTGATTATTGTTGTTGTAGTTGTTGGTTCTTTGTTGCAGTTGTTGTTGATGTTGTTGTTGAACTGGTACTGATTGATTGTTTGAAAATACTGGGATAACTGACAAGACTTGGTGATGATGCTGACGCGGTTACAGATTTCTTTTGACATGAGGCCTCCTCTGCCTCCCTACTAATATTGCATTAGTTTCCTCTTCCTTCTTTCTGGAGAAACAGCTTCCATATTTCTTGCTTGATGACACCTCTTCTTTAGACAGACGTCCCTCTCGGACTCCTTCCTCTAACCTCATCCCCATGTTTACCATTTTGGTAAAGTCACTAGGGGCACTAGCAATCATGCGTTCGTAATAAAACGAACTCAGGGTCTTTAGGAAAATCTTGGTCATCTCATTTTCTTCCAACAGAGGATTAATCTGAGCAACAAGCTCTCTCCACCTCTGGGCGTACTCTTTGAATGTTTTTTTGTCCTTCTGAGACATAGACCTCACCTGGTCTCTATCAAGTTCCATATCCATATTTTACTTATACTATTTCACAAAGGCTTCACCCAAATCATTAAACGTGCGACCACTTGCACCTATCTAGCCTCATGTACCATTTCAAAGCGGCACCAGTCAGACTGTCTTGGAAGTAGTGAATTAATAACTGATCATTATCAGTTTGAGTTGACATTTTCCTGGCATACATAACAAGGTGGCTAAGTGGACAAGTATTTCCCTTATACTTTTCAAAGTCAGGGACTTTGAACTTCATCGGGATCTTGACATTTGACACTAAGCAAAGTTCAGCAGCACTTTTACCAAACATGTCTTTCCCTCTCAACGTTTTCAATTCCTTGCGCAGCTCAAGGAACTGATCCTTCATCTCATCCATCTTCTCATAAACATTGGGGCCCTCAGACGGCTCATAATGGTAGATGGTGTCCTCAACACGAGGCAAAGTATGAACAACTGGAGGCGGCACAAACATGACCAGGCTAGATGCCAGCATCGAAGCAAATGTGGGTGCAAACCCTTCAAGTACAAAGTTCGGTGGCATTCCCCACGGGAATCCAGCAGGCATAGACGAACCAGATTGAGTAGCAGCAACATGAATGGTTGAGGTAGCAACCTCTAAGATGACAGTCCTCTAAGGAGGAGGAGTTGCGGGAGTTGGAGAAGACTGATTCTGAGCAGATAGAATAGACTCCATCATAGCAATTAGGCGAGCAATCTCATCCTTCAGTTCTCGGTTCTCTTGCTCTAAGTGCTCCATGATTCTCGGTTGATTGGCGTGAGTGTTGTATCGGTGAGTCAGCTTGGCTGAAGCACAAAAGAATAACCGATAAGACATTTGGCGGAAGAAAACCTGTTACGCAAATGATGCATGAAATGCAATGTTTTTGATTGATTTTATTTTCAAGGAACATGATATTTTATTTGCATATATATAGTAACAATTTGATTGACCATAAAAATCTCTTTTATTCATATAATTTGGAAGGATTACACTGAGTACAATTTCAGAAACCAAAGTACAAGAGAAAGGAAACTAATCATCCTAAGGGTCCCTTAGAAACAGTGTCAGATGATCTGGCCGCAGGCACGTACTTCCTTCGGATGCGTCGAATCTCGGACTCAAAAGAAGTCTTCATTTGAGCTTTCTCAAAGACAAGCTAGTCAACAATCTTCTTCCAAGCACCAAAAGACAGAGGCATACTAGAGGAAGATGGACCCTTTGGCTCTCTCTGTCTCTTCACTGCTCGGTCTTCAAGAATTTTAATAAGTGCATCTTTGTCCTTAGACTCAAGCTACAACTTCTCATGCTTTCGGCTCAAAGCATGGAACCGCTCTTCCCATATATATCCTTCTCTTGCTTCATCTTGGAGAGTGCGTCTTCCAACTCCTCTACATCTTGGAGAGTTGATGGCTCAACCATAACAATAGACATAGGTCTCTCACAAGCATATGTCATTTTCAACTCCAAAGCTCTTTTCTTCACCCAAGTAGTGTAAGCTTCCAAAGTTACACAATTGCACGGACCAAGCTCGGATCTTCCTTTCCTATGCACATTATGCCACACATGAGTTATCTTCTGCTTCAAATGTTGAGGATATTTACCCTCTTGATAGAAAAGACCTTCTAACTGAGTGTTATTAGGTTTGTCTCTCAAGGGGAACCTAAGTTGTCGACGAGCCAAAACAGGGTTGTAGTTGATTCCTCCTTATGTACCAATGAGAGGCACATTAGAGAATTCACCACAACTGTCAATAATATCCAAGCTACTAAATGCAGAGTCATACCAAACAATATCATCATTAGTGAGGGACATAAGTATCTGAGACCACCGTAGACATTGTTTGTTCTCCACAAAAGCAGGCGTCTAAGGCACGTGCGAAATAAACCACTTGTACAAAAGAGGTACACATCACACAATAGTTCCACCACCTTTAGAATTCCTCAAATGCAAAGAGAAGTACATATCACCTAACAAAGTAGGCACATGATTCCCAATCAAGAAAACTCTAATGACGTTAACATCAATAAAACTATCAATGTTAGGGAACAACGCCAAACCATAGATGAGCACCACAAGAAAACTCTAATGACGTTAACATCAATAAAACTATCAATGTCAAGAAAACTCTCTCTCTCTCTCTCTCTCTCTCTCTCCTCTCTCTTATATATATATATATATATATATATATATATATATATATATATATATATATATATA